>NC_057861.1:582988641-584424897 GCF_019393635.1 Dromiciops gliroides
TGCTCCCTTTTATTCATGTTAAGGAGGGGTCTCTTAATTTGGCTAGTTTTACAAAAGATATTTAACATTACAGTATCCTGAAGATAACTTAAGCAGCAATTCCCAATTAATTTGAAATGAGGTCAGGAGCAATTCATTTTTTCTGAATCATTTACAAAAACAGATACTCATTCAGGCAGAAAACAAGAACCTGGAACCATAATCCATTTTGTGCCAAATAGATGTAGGGGAAGACTGTGCTAGAAGGAGAAGAGAATAAAACCTGCCTTCTTTTTAAGTATCGGCTGGCCAATTGAAGCATAGTTTCCTAGGAGTAGTAAGCATTGTCATTCAACACATTCAAAGAAATTTGTAAGTATCCTTGAATCAAAAGCAGCAACATTTTAAAGAGTGTTTTGGGGTGGTGTGGGGAAAACGAAGTAGAAGAAAGGTGTCCCTTTATGAAAGACTCTCAAGTTTCACTGACCTGGCTTATTTTCTTGGAGGTGATTGAGTAATCCAAAGTCAGGGATCTAAGAGAGCAAGCTGCTATCCTGTAAAACAAAGAGCCACTCTCTTTAGTAGATCTTGCATTTTCTTCCTTCGTTTATAGGAGACAGAATTTTGATTAGATAATTCGAATATCATGTATCCTCAGGTGAATCTCTGGAAAGAATAAGTGTCTATTTTCCCTAAATTAAGCCAATGATTTAATTCTTCAACTGGCAACTGATGAAGTAACTCTTCTCAAGAATAGTTCTAAGCAAATATCTGTCAATTTTCTAGCTAGAATTGATTATGGAAGAACTTATGAATAAAATGACAAATTGATAAATCCCTTTTGTAGTTCTATTGGCTTTCAGTTAATAACCAAAGTTGTTCTCCCATTAAATGTTAGTGGCAGGGCTGAAAGAAAGAAGCTGGTAAACAAAACCTCTCTAATGGTCTTTCCTAACTCCCTATATTAGCACCTATGTGGTGTGTCTCTTTGGCACTTACGCATCACTTTCCATTGTGGTTATTTGTTTAAGTTCAATTTCATTTTCAATTTTGAATTCTCTCCCCCACCCATTTGGAAAAGGGGGGGGCTAAACCTGTTGCAAATATGAATATTTATGCAAAATAGATTCCTGCATTAGCCATATCAAGGAAGAAGGAAAGCAAGAAATAAAAGAAGGAAGGGAGGAAGGGAGGAAGGCAGAAACAGATAAAGAAAGTTTCAATGTGCACTCTGAGTCCATTATTTCTCTATCTACAGGGGGATAACATACTTCATAATGAGTCTTTTGGAATTGTGGCTTCTCTTGGTCAGAATTCTTAAGTCTTCTGAAGTTCATTATCTTTACTACATTGTGTTTACTGTATAAATTGTTCTCCTGGTTATGTTCATTTCATTTTGTATAAAGTCATAAAAGTCTTTCCTGCTTTTTCTGAAACCATTCCCTTTATCTTTTCTTAAAAGCACAATGTTATTCCCTAACATTTACACATACCTTAACTTGTTCAGCCATTCCCCAAGTTGATAGGCCCATTAATTTCCAATTCTTTGCCACATCAAAAAGAACTCTTATATTTTTGTACATTTGGGTCCTTTCCCTCTTTCTTTGATCTCTTTGATCCAGTAGCAATATCACTGAGTCAATGGATATCCACAGTTTAAATGTTTTTTGGGCAAAGTTCCAAATTGCTTTTCATACTGATTAAATCAATTCAATATCCTGCCAACAGTGCATTAATGTGCCTGCTTTCTCACATACCTTAAAGAATTTGTAATTTTCCTTTTCTTTATCAGCTTAGCCAATCTGAATGGTTTAAGGTGCTACCTCAATGTTGTTTTATTTTAAATTTCTTTCATTTTTAGAGTTGAACATTTTTTTTCCCTATGGCTCTTTCAGAGGATTTCTTCCTCTGAAAACTGCCTATTCATATGCTTTAACCACTTTTCATTTAGGAAATGGCTCTTATTCTTATAAATTTGACTCATTTCATTATATATTATAGAAATTAGACTTTAATCAAAGAAAATTTTTCCAAAGATTCTCCCCAATTTCTTGCTTCTATTCTAATTTTAGATACATTGAATTTGTTAGTGTAAAACATCTTAAATTTATATCATTAAAATTGTCCATTTTCTCTTCTGTCCATTTAAAAAATCTCTTGTTTGGTCATGACTTATTCCACTATTCATATTGTGCTTATTTATGTGTGGGTCCTATTTCCTTAATATATTCTTTGGTCTCTGAGATCAAGGACTTTATCTTATTTCCCATTCCCATATTTCCCAGCACCTAGTACAATGCTCAGCAGCTGGAAAGTGTTCATAAGTTTTAGTGGAAGATTAAGCCTCCTTCATAGAGCTGTTTTACATTTTGAACCTCAGTTCACAGCATTTTAAATTATCTGTTGAAGTTTTTTTTTTCCATTTCAAACATTGAAAATCTAATTTACAAACTTTTCTGATAGACTTGTAAAATGCCAACTTTTAGGGAAGAACTGGTAGAACATGTTATACAATGATAGTCCTTACCATGTACTCTTTGATCTAGTGACACTGGCCTCCTTAACATTGAACCAACAAGACACTCCTTTTCTCAGCTGTGGGCATTTTCACTGGCTGTCTTCAATGCTCTTCCTCTTCATCTAAACCTCCTGACTTCCCTGGATTGTTCTAAGTTACAAATAAAAACCCAACTTCTGAAGGAAGCTTTTTTCAAACCTTCTTAATTCTAGTACTTTAACTCTCAATTATTTCCTATTTATCCTATATATAGCTTTTTTGGTTTTTTTCTTTGTTAATTGTCTCCCACATAACATTGTTTTGTTTGTTTGTTCATTTTGTTCCCCCCCTCCCCCATAACATTGTGAACTGTTTGAGGGCAAGGACTGTCTTTGACCTTTTTTGGAATCTCCAAGACTTAGGACAGTACCTGCAACATAGTAGGCACTTAATAAATATTTATGGAATGATAAAGAGAAATAAATTTTAGAATTTGTGAGCATTGAAATAGAATATTTGTGAGTGTTGGCAAGATTGAGTAAGCTCTGTGTATAGATGAAAAAGAGTGGAAAAGCTGATCATAGAAATTTAATAGATTGAGGAATTAGGAAGTTAGGGTATTCAAGGGAACATGGATATCTATGTTAAAGTCCCCAACTATAAAGGAATTAGGATGAAAAGAGTATGAGCCAGACACTGAACTCATTGAAGAAGGAGGGAGAAATCCCTAGGGGTCAGTAGATAATGACCACCAGGAACTTGACCTGATGATAAATCTGGATATTATGATCCTGAAGGAGAAATAAAGAGTCTGGATTTTACAATGGGAAACAAGCAGTATTCTGACTCCCCCAACTCTACCACTAATGGGGGAGTAGAGTAGATAGAGAAAATTCATACAGTATTGGTGGTTTAAGGTACAAAGAAATTTGTTTATTATGGAGCAGGCATTCCAGAGGGCACAGTGAAAGAGGCAGGCAGATCTGGAGTGGAACATAGGGTGGTAGAGCTGAATTGGACTGGAATGAGAGAGAGGACAACTAGGCCTGGGGAGTGAGGTTTGTTCATTGGTGGCCAGGGATTTTGTATCAATGGAATAAGTAAAAGGGGATGGCAATATGTGACTCATTGAGAAATGATCACAGGAATCATAACAATAGATAGAAGTCTTGAGAAAAGCAGGGATTGAACATGTCAAGTTCCTCCCTTAATTCTCAACCTTGTGGCAGGAGGTGGTGTATCCTATGAGGTCACGGAAACCAGACTCAAAGCAGACAAGGGCAGGAAGGGGTAGGACATTCTGAGTGAGATTTTCCCTAACCTTTAGATATAAGTGAAGTGGACTGGAGAGAGGACAATTAGGCTTCAGGAGTTTTGTTCATTGGAAGCCAGAATTTCAGTATCAGTGGAATGAAGAAAGTACAAGGGGATGGCAATAATGTGACTCATTAAGAAATGAGTATAGGAGGCATAGCAACATATCTGTTGCCTCCCATCAGAGGCAGGTGATTACCCTGTTCAAATTCCTTAAATCTCAACCTTGTGGCAGGAGGTTGTGATGTATCCTGTGAGGTCACAGAAACCAGACACAACAGACAAAGGCAGGAAGGGGTAGGACATAGGGAATTTGGGAGCCAGATAAGGAGGCAGGAGGATCTGGCACTGGAGTTGGGGGTTAGTCAGAATAGAGGCCACCTAGAAATTCTCATCTTTAGGTGGGCAGTGGTGATATTATTACAGCACCCTACCAGGTGCTTGAATGGCCTGGGTTATTGACTGATAGAGGTCTTTGGTGGGGTCATGTGGGAGATGGTAATTTCTGTACTTTCTGTTGGCTTCCCCAGAAACACAGCAGAGTTGAAGAAGTCAAAGTTATCTATTGTCATATGAAAAAATGTTCTAAATCACTATTGATCAGAGAAATGCAAATTCAAACAACTCTGAGGTACCACCTCACACCTGTCAGATTGGCTAATATGACAAAAAAGGAAAATAATAAATGTTGGAGAAGCTGTGGAAAAATTGGAACACTAATGCATTGTTGGTGGAGCTGTGAACTGATGCAACTATTCTGGAGAGCAATTTGGAACTATGCCCAAAGGGCTATGAGAGTGTTCATACCCTTTGACCCAGTGGTACCACTGCTAGATCTATATCCCAAAGAGACCATAGAAAAGGGAAAAGGACCCACACGTACAAAAATATTTATAGCTGCTCTCTTTGTGGTGACAAAGAATTGGAAATCGAGGGAATGCCCATCAATAGAGGAATGGCTAAACAAGTTGTGGCATATGAATGTAATGGAATACTATTGTGCTGTAAGGAACGATGAACAGAAGGAGTTCAGAGAAACCTCGAAGGACTTACATGAACTGATGCTGACAGAGAAACAGAACCAGGAGAATATTGTACACAGTAACAGCAACATTGTGTGATGAACAATGGTGATAGACCTGGCTCTTCTCAGCAGTGCAATAATCCAAAACAATTTCAAAGAACTCATGATAGAAAATGTTCTCAACATTCAGAAAAAAGAACTGTGAATTATGAATGCAGATTGAACCATACAGTTTCTACTTTGGGACTGTTTTTTTCCTTCTTTTTTGAGGTTTTTCCCTTGTGCTCTGATTCTTTTTTTACAAGATGACTAATGTAAAAATATGTTTAATGTGATTGTACATATACAAGCTATATCAGACTGCTTTCCATCTTGGGGAGGAGGGAGGGAAGGGAGGGTGGGAGAAAAATTTGGAACTAAAAATCCTGTGAAAACAAATGTTGAAAACTACCCTTATATGTAACTGGAAAATAATAAAATGCTTTAAAAAAAAAAAGAAACATAGAGTTATTTTTACAGAAAACAGTGGCCTGGCTGTTGGAGTCAAACTTGAAATTTCTGCTCTAATCTTTTTTTTTCTTAGTAGAAGTTTCTTCTATTCATAGTTTCATTTCATTGTTCTCCAGGAATAGGGATTCCTGGCTGTCAAAATTCAAAACTATGCCTTTGAGTGGGTGGTACAATTGTCTTCAAGGCCCCTTTCACAATTTTTTAGCTTCACTTTGTGTTGTCTTCCTGATTAAGGTCAGGGACTGTCTTTCTTGTTGCTTGTATTTTTATGCCCTGTACTTAGTTTAGTGCCTGGCATGTAGTAGGCACCTAATGAATGCTTAATGAAATTGGAAATGGGGGCAGCTAGGTGGCACAGTGGATAAAGCACCAGCCTGGATTCAGGAGGACCTGAGTTCAAATCCTGGCTCAAACACTTGACACTTACTAGCTGTGTGACCCTGGGCAAGTCACTTAACCCCCATTGCCCTGCAAAAAAAAATTGGAAATGAACTATAGTATCAGGTTGCAATTATAAGACCATATACATTCTCATTTTATCCTCAGCATAAGGTTGGGAAGCGCTATTGTTATTTCCAGTGAAGTACTAGGAAACTGATGCAGGCAGAGGTTACATGGCTGTGCAGGGACCAAGAATCTGAGGCTGCATTTGAACTCAGGTCTTCCTGACTCCAGGTGCAACATTAGCCACTGGGTCAACCAATTGTCCCAGTTGTTTTACTGAGACCTTTTTTCCCCACAGAGACATGGCACGTTCCATTAAGTTTGCTCTGCTTGGGCTTAGTGTGCACATGAGCTCTGTAATGCTTGCACTATTTGATCAAATATGCTAGAGCTTCCCTTTTTCACAGGGAAACCAGACAATGAAGTAACTCCTAGCCAATCAGGAGAACTTCTAATGCCCAGGGCTGCTTGACATCCTGAGTAAATTTTAGCTGAAATCAGAGATGCCTGCAACTGTTGAAACCAATCTTATAACCAGCTCAGAGAGAAAAGCAAACCTTGAGGTTCTGGACTTATCTAAAGAGCAGCATCCTACATTCTGATTGCCTGCATTCCCCAAGACAGAAAGCAGTCTGATATGGGTTGTATATGTACAATCACATTAAACATATTTCTATATTAATCATCTTGTGAAAGAAGAATCAGAGCACCTACACCTCCATTTGTCAATTTGTGTTTCTCCCTTAATCCTGGCTTAGCCCTAAAGCCTAAATATCTCAAATATCTATAAATACCTCATCCTTCCCAACTCCACTCTTAGCAGGGGTAAACCTTGTCTCACTGCTCCAGTTGGCAACTTCCTTCTCAGGCAATAAATACATTTATAATCTTTGTACATTGTGATCAGACAGTGGTTCATTCCAGGCTTCCCTTTTGGACCTGGGCTTGCTTCTCTTTTAATAGTTCACAGGGGTGTTCATTTGTACACAAGGAAGTACAAAGAAGAGCAATGGCTCAAAGTTTCAAAGGGAAAGATCTAAGCTTCTTTCATGGAAAGATTAAATAACAATTTAAAACTGTTCCTTTGGGAGGCTGAATAACTACCAGACATCTGCAGTTCTTCTCAGACCTGGGTTCAAAATAATCCTATCAGAAAAACTGAGTAGATTTTCATTCTGCCTATTGGGTAACAATTACACGAATGACCTGGGGCCTCACTACTAAGGAAGACCAGGAAAAATCTTAGAGCTTATACATTCAATCCTCAAAAGTGATACCCTAACCCCAAAAAGGTAGAATTTAGGGAAATCATGTTTAGGTAGAATGAAAATACTGAAGATATTAAAAACAAAATTATTTATTAAAACTGGAAAATTTTAATGCTCAAAACTTCAGGCAAGAGAAAGTTCTGGGGAAGCATCTAAGCAGTTTGCTGAAGAAATGAGTGGAAAGAAGGAGCAAGAGAATAGAAAGCATATTTTAGTTGTTACAACCAAGGTTTGACTGCAATTTGGGGGAGAGAGAGAAAGAGAGAGAGAGAGAGAGAGAGAGAGAGAGAGAGAGAGAGAGAGAGAGAGAGAGAGAGAGAGAGAGGAGGTAGGAAAGGAGATGCTGCACTCCAACACCATGATGCAAGGAAATTACATCCCAGCTCTCCAGTCTTGTCTCCCATTGAGCTGAAGCAGTTGCTCCCCAAGTACCTGCCTGCCCTCCATGGTTCTCAGACTGGGGAAGAATCCCAGAGCCTGAGCAGGAATGAAGAAGGCACCTGTGCTGAGGTACACAGACCAAAGGTATATGATGACTGAAGAAATTGTGTCTCTGAGATGGTTGAAAATGGAAAAGGAGAAAGAAGGCTTCCTGATTATCTTCCTCAGGCCAATAAATAACATCCTGAAAGATCAGCACCGAAGCACTGTCACTGTCTGGGAGATCATGGTGGACAGCAACGTGGACAAGTTCTCTCTCATGCTGAATGATGGGGAGCAGCAGCCTCATGGAGACAAAGAGGCAGCCCTTCCTGCCAGGGGAAGTGAAGACGCTGATGATGATGGTCCATCTTCTGTGAGGGGTGAAGTGTCTCCATGACAGCTGGCTCCTTCACCTGGACCTGAAGACCTCCAACTTGCTCCTCAGTGGGCATTTTAAAAGTTGATGCTGAGGAAAGGCAGTGAGCTCCCGAACTCATGACATGATCGCTCCAAAGAACATCCAAATAATGCCATAGGAAAATGCCTGGAGCAGCAAAACTCACGGAAGAATGTGCTGAAATCATCTTCTAACCAAGAATGGCTTGGAAGGTCAGAAGGAGGGAGCTGCTGTGCTAATACAGGAGTCAAGCCCAACCCCACAGTCACCCTGACACAGATACAGTTCCAGGAAGGCCTCACCAGAGAAGGAGACCCCCAGAGCCTCTGAATCAGCTGGAGCACCAGTGTTGTCTGGAACTGAGCTCATAGTCTGGTGAGTGGGCTGAGCCCTGGGCAGGGGGGAGACTACAGGGGTCTATGCTGGTACTAAGGAAGAATATGGATTTTACACCCCTACTGAGAACCAGGTGGTAGGCTCGAGTAGAAGTGGCCCAGGTGGGGGAGGGGCACAGGCTCATTAGAGCTAACAACCACAGCACACAAAGCTGGTTGATTGGCAAGTTGGTCTGGGGTCATCTAAGGACCAGGAAACAGGCCGGGTGAGTGAAGAACCTGATTCTCCTTAAATCAGACCACCTGGGACTTCTTAAGTTTGGGATACTGCAGCCTGGAAACAGTGCCCCACTTTAAGAAGCTAAAAGTCAAGTAAAAGAAAGGCAAGATGAGTCAACAGAGAAAGGTAAGGACCATAGAAAGTTTCTTCAATAACAAGGAAGACCAAGGGGCACCCTCAGAGGAAGATGTCAACATCAGGGCCCCCATATCTAAAGCTTCCAAGAAAAATACGAATTGGTCTCAGGCCATAGAGGTGCTCAAAAAGGACTTTGAAGATAAAGTTAGAGAGGTAGAAGAAAAAATGGAAAGAGAAATGAGGGTGATGCAGGAAAGACATGAGAAAAAAGTCAACAGCTTGAAAAGTCAAATTGGCCAAATGGAAAAGGAGGTTCAAAATCTTTCTGATAAAAATAATTGCCTAAGAATGAGAATTGAGCAAATGGAAGCCAGTGACTTTATGAGAAACCAAGACACAATAAAGCAAATCCAAATGAATAAAAAAAATAGAGGGCAATGTGAAATATCTTCTGGGAAAAACTGCTGACCTGAAAATAGGTCCAGGAGAGATAATTTGAAAATTATTGGTCTACCTGAAAACCATGATCAAGGAAAGAGCTTAGACACCATCTTCCAAGATATTCTCAGGGAAAATTGCCCTGAAATTCTAGAAGAAGCTAAAATAGAAATTGAAAGAATCCGCCGATCACTTCCAGAAAGAGATCCCAAAAGGAAAACTCCTAGGAATATCATAGCCAAATTCCAGAGCTCTCAAGTCAAGGAGAAAATATTGCAAGCTGCCAAAAAGAAAGAATTCGAGTACTGTGGAGCCCCAGTCAGGATAGCATAAGATATAGCAGCTTAGAAGCTAATGTAGACATTAAAGGACCTGAGGGCATGGAATATGATATTCCAGAGGGCAAAGGAAATGGGATTACAACCAAGAATCACCTACCCAGCAAAATTCAGCATAATCTTTCAGTGGAAAAAATGGGACTTTAATGAAAAAGAAGACTTTCAGATATTTGTGATGAAAAGACCTGAACTGAATGGCAAATTTGACTTTCAAATACAAGACCCTAGAGAACCATAAAAAATTGGAGGTGGGGGACATACCTGGGGTCATACAGTGGGTGACTGTCTTGTGTCTAAGGCCAGGTTTTGGCTGAGATACCCCTGGGTCCAGGGGTGATACTTTGTCCACTGTGTCACTTAGCTAGGTGATGATATCTTTAGGGTTAAATTAAATTAAATTTAGGGGTGAAGGGAATTCACTGGGGAGGGGAAAGGGCAGAGGTAAAATCCTACATGAAAGAAACAGGAAAAGGCTTATGGAGTAGGGGAAGAGATGGGAGAGGAGCAGGGCAGTAAATGAATTTTACACTCATCAGAAAAGGCTCAAAGACCTTAAACTCATCAGAGCTGCCTCAACTGGGTGGAGTAATCTGTTTAATCTGGGCAGTAAATGAGCCTAACACTCATCAGAACTGGCTCAAAGACCTCAATCTCATTAGAATTGACTCGAGGAGGGAATAATGTACTCACTCAATTGGGTGGAGTAATCTTTCTAACCCTGCAGGAAAATAGGAGAGGAAGGGGATAAAGAGAGGGGGGCAAAAGAAGGAAGGGCAGGTTGGGGGAGGGGACAGACAGAAGCAAATCCCGTTTGAAGAGTGATAGGATGAAAGAAGATGGATAATAGAATAAATATCATGGGGAAGGGAATAGGATGGAAGGGAAACAGTTAACAATAGTAATCATGAAAAAGAGAAAAGGGGGGAAAATTGTACAAAAAATATTTATAGCAACTCTTGGTGGAGGCTAAGAATTGAGAATCAGGGGAATGTCCATCAACTGAGGAATGATGGAAAAAGCTGTGCTATATGATTGTAGTGGAATGGTCTTGTGATACAGGAAATGACAAACAGGATGATCCCCAAAAAACCTGGAAAGACTAATGAATATTGATGTATAGTGAAGTGAGCAGAGCTGAGAGGACATTGTGTGTACTGACAGCAGTATTGTTCAATGAGCAATTTGTGAATGACTTAACTACTCTCAGCAGTGCAATGATCCAAGACAATCCCAAGAAACTACTGAGGAAGCTTATTACGCACCCCTATAGAAAGAACTGATAAAAAGAACACTTGTGGATTGTACATATGTAACCTGGTTGTGATCTTGTGGAGCAGGGAGGAAAGGGAGGGAGGGAGGGAGAAAAATTTGGAACTCTAAATCTTATGAAAATGAATGTTGAAAACTACCCTTAAAAAAAATAATAAAAAGTTAGAGCTGGGAAGTTAGAGATCATCCAGTCCAGCTCATCATTTTATTATTTTTTAATACAATCAGGGTTAAATGACTTGCCCAGGGTCACACAGCTAATAAGTATCTGAGGCCAGATTGGAGTTCAGGTCTTCCTGACTATAGAGCCTGTGCTCTATCCTCTGTGCCACCTACCTGCCCCTCCTGGTTTTTTGTTGTTGTTTTGTTTGTTTGAGAAACTCATTTTATAACTCAGATTTCACACAGGTAGTAAGAGCTAGATTACCTCACACATACACCAATCCTCATTCTACTACAGTAACATTTTGTTTTCAAACAATTGCACTCTCTCAGCCCTTATCACTTGACCCAAGCGAAAATTTAAGGAAAGGGTGACATAGATCCCTCTCAGTGTCCCAGTCCTCTCTAATCCCTGATTCCACCCACAGACCAAGCTAGTTCCCAGATTCCTTTTTTCTTTTCTTCCTCTCCTGGCAGCTCAAGACCTGAGGCATCAAGTCTAATTTATCTGATGTTGGATGGATGGCATATGGGCACTATGCCTAGATGGCTTCTATACCAATTTGCTTTGGTTTTACACTACTCTGCTACCTTTTAGGACCAGAGACAGTTCCCAACCAGCACTCACAGAAAAAGAGGAGTGGGAGAAAGAAAGTCCAAACCACCAGGGTAAGTCTTTTATATAGACAACCATTTATTGGAGTGTGATTTCAAGCAGCCAAGCAAAGATCTATTTATTAGCCACTAGCCCCAACCCCACCCCACTAACAGATGCCTGAAATAATAGCTGCATAACTTTGTCTTGGCTAAATTTCTCTTAAAAAGGTAATCTCCACACTCCCATCATTCTACACAATCATCATCATGACTATCTTAGAGAACTGTCAGTTATTGTGAATGATTTAGAGCTATGGAAGAGTGGAATGGGCTGCATCAAGAGATGGGAGGTTTCCCTTCACTAGTGATCTTTAAATCAAGGCTGGAGACCACTCATTCAAGACGTTTTTGTTAGAATTTACTTTTGATGTTGATGAAGTATCTTCAAGATTTGACCCAAGTCCTGAACAGGCTGGAGTGGGTGATAAGCATTAGATTGGAATTTTAGAGCTTGAAGGGATTTTAGAAAGCATCTTAAGAGTTTTGTATATGAATAATGATAGTAATTCACATTAATACGGGGCTTTTCCCCAATTACATGTAGAGACAATTTTTCATTCATTTTTTTTTAAGTGAGGCAATTGGGGTTAAGTGACTTGCCCAGGGTTACACAGCTAGTAAGTGTGTGTTAAGTGTCTGAGGCCGGATTTGAACTCAGGTACTCCTGACTCCAGGGCCGGTGCTCCACTGTGCCACCTAGCTGCCCCTCATTCATTTTTGAAAAAATTAAGTTCCAAATTTTCTCCCTTCCTCCCTTATCTCCCCCTGCCTAAGAGGGTAAGCAGTTATATAGGTTATATATGTGCAATCATGTAAAACACATTTCCATATTAGTCATGTTATAAAAGAAGAAAGACCAAAAGGAAAAAAAAGAAAAAGTGAAAAATAGTATGCTTCAATCTGCAAAAAAAAAAAAAGTTGGTGCTTTTATGTTGGCCAGAGGACATAGCACCCCTTTAAAAACTTACACATTTATTGTGGTGATGCTGATGTACCAGACCCTAGAGCTGTATAGTTCTAGAGCTGTTAACTTAGAACCTGTTTCCAGGGAAATCATAGAGTGAGCAGATCAACAAAGGTTTTAAAGAACCAAGGACCTCGTCAAAATCGCATTTCTGCAATGTTGGAATTGAACTTTATAGCCCATCTCCATGATAACTTGCAGACAGATTTGGGGGCCTACTCTCTGACCAGGGCTTCTACCTGAAGAACATCTTCTTGACTTGTTTCCTGGCTGGAGGAGCAATGCAGAAGATGCCTTGAAGCATGAGTACTTCTGAGAAACCCCTCTTCCCTTTGATCCTTCCATGTCTCCCACATAGGCAGCCAAAAGTGAGCAGCAGGGGATTAAGACCCACCCCAGTACCAGTTCCCCCTCCAACCTTCCACTCCACTCTCTAGAAGTAAGACTTGTTTACAGCCATCTAAGGGAAGGCATTCTCAAAGATATGTGTTTCCATCTCACCCCCATCAATGAGGGAACATCTGGGGCTGGCCCAAGAATTGGCTTCCAGTTTTAAATTCCACATGAGAGCACAGAGCAGAGCAGAGAAAACCCTGACTGAGCTGCAACCCATCCATGCCTGTGAACAGGTATGGACATTTGCAGTGTGAAGAGGCTGGAGGGTATAAAAGTGTATGTAATAGCTATTGGGGCTCCCATCCTCTCATCTACTCTCTGTTTCCCCACCCTCCTTGTTAGGGAAGTTTCTTCTTTAGTGTGGTACCCATCTATTTCTCCAGCTCTGGCATCAGCAGGAATCCTCTTCATGTTTCATACACTCTCAAGGATTTGATCCCCCAATCCTAATTAGTCATTATAAAATATAACCACAGATTAGGTATTAAGTATATTTTAAAACCTAGTCAACCATTTAAATATGACTGTCTGGCTGAGAGAGAAGAAAAGCAGCATCACTGAACAGAAAAATTATAACTCTACTCCCAGAATGACCCTTGAAAGACACAGTCCTTGTCAATCTCAGGAGCTGAGCTCTACTTGAAGTGAGGGTCCCTTCTTGACTGGTTAAACTGCCCTTTCTAATTCTCTAAAGGGACTGAGTTTCACCCCCTAAAATGATCAGTTGGACTGGCTACATTTGTTTGTTTGGTTTTTTACAGTTTAACATATCACAGATCTCATTTATCTTTTAACTCTAACCTTTTCAAATCCCTTTGTGATAAAAAAAAAGTCACTTCTTGGGTTTTGGGCCAAGATTGTATATTTGGTATGTAGGTAAATTTGTGGACAGTGTATATCTTAGTCAATGGTTTCTTCTGCCATACCTCATTTCTGAAGTTTGTCCAAAGTCAGCTAAATTATTTAACATTTGGGGATTTAGGCAGCTCACCATAGAGAAAATTGAGGGGTGGGTCAGGACCATTGGAAATCCAGTACTATCTTTCCCAATCTCTATAGAGTCAGGTTCTGCTAAAACCAGTAGTAGTCGAATTCCAAGACCTAAGGCTCCCTGAACCCCCCCAAATCCCTAAATTCACAAATCTCCAATAGTGATGGAAATTCATTTAAAGGAAATGAAATTAAAGTCAATTAGTTTTGTTGGCCAGAATGAAGGTTACCAATGAAATAAATACAGAACAATTGGTGGAAAAGCTGAAAAACAAAAAAGGGATCTAAGAAATTAATTAGGAGGTAGAGGAAGGCTGGGCAGAAGAGAAACCCAAACACTCCTTCGTCACTTTGAACTTTGCTGGGTCAAATAATTGCTTTTAAAAGCCTAAAGTTTTCCTTCTATTCTCTTGTACCAGAGCTGGCCTCAGCTTATCACAGAAGTACAAAAATGAACATACAAAAACATTCTTGGCTATTAAGAATCTTTAGATTTGTCTCTGTCCTTCTATATCTTGAAATACTCTTAAAGTCAGAATTTTGAACTTTTTGATCTAAAGCTGAGTAGTAGATATCAGACACCTTTTTGACCAAGGCTGAGAAGTAGATATCAGACACCTTGGTTGCAGCAGAGGGGATCAAATGGTTTCCTTTCATGAAGGTGAAGCAATCTGGCCTCCAAACTAAAGCAGTTTACAAGCTAATCTATCCTAAAGACCTATTAGAAGTAGGTCCCTGGGGCAGCTAGGGGACACAGTGGATAGAGCACCGGCCCTGGAGTCAGGAGGACCTGAGTTCAAATCCGGCCTCAGACACTTAACACTTACAAACTGTGTGACCCTGGGCAAGTCACTTAACCCCAATTGCCTCACCCCCCAAAAAAAAGAAGAAGAAGAAGAAGTGGGTCCCTGGATTCAGCAACAAAGGATACTTTGAATCCTAGAATTCTAACAGACTCTAAGATCAACGTTTAGTAGTCTTTTTTGGGGGTGGGAGGCAGGGCAATGAGGGTTAAGTGACTTGCCCAGGGTCACACAGCTAGCAAGTGTCAGGTATCTGAGCCCATATTTGAACTCAGGTCCTCCTGAATCCAGTACAAGTGCCTTATCCACTGTGCCATCTAGCTGCCCCTCATTTAGTAGTCTTAAAACCAGGTTTCCAGCCTTGTGCATTTGAGGAGTGGGGGATTGAATTTTGAGGGGGAGGGAAGTCACAGAATAAAAATTTAGAAGTTATTCAAGGTGGCGCAGTGGACAGAGCACCGGCCCTGGAGTCAGGAGTACCTGAGTTCAAATCCGGCCTCAGACACTTAACACACACTTACTAGCTGTGTGACCCTGGGCAAGTCACTTAACCCCAATTGCCTCACTGAAAAAAAAAAAAAAGAAGTTCTTTTTAGTTAATAGTATTTTATTTTTTCCAATTACACAGATAGTTTTCAACATTCATTTTTATAAGATTTTGAGTTCCAGATTTTTCTGCCACCCTCCTTCCACTCCCCCCAATACAGCAAGCAATCTGATATAGGTTATACATGTGCAATCATCTTAAACATAATTCCACATTAGTCATGTTGTGAAAGAAGAAAGAGAACAAAAGGAATAAACCACATAAGACGGGGGAAAGTGAAAATAGTATGCTTTCATCTGCATTCAGAATCCATAGTTCTTTCTCTGGATGTGGTAGCATTTTGTCTTGAGTCATTTGAAATTGTCTTAGATCATTGTATTGCTGAGAACAGCAAAGTCAATCATAGTTGATCATTGCACACCATTGCTACTACTGTGTACAAAGTTCTTTTGTTTCTGCTCACTTCACTCATCCTCAGTTTGTGTAAGTCTTTCCAGGTTTTTTCTGAAATGTTCCTGCTCATCATTTCTTATAGCACAATATTATATTCATATACTACAACTTGTTCAGCCATTCCTCAATTGATAGACATTACCTCAATTTCCAATTCTTTGCACAAAAAGAACTTCTATGAATATTTTTATACATATAGGTCCTTTGCCCTTTTTTGTGGTCTTTTTTTGGATACAGACCTAATAGTGGTATTGCTGGATTAAAGGTGTAACCAATAGTTCTAAAGAGTAGAGCAACCCTAGTTCTTTCCAACATCCTAACCTAGTTCCTTCTTTCTTCTCATCTTCAAGAAGACAGAGTAAAGAAGTAGGAAAGGCACTAGCATATTTTTTTAGAAATTTCTAAACCTTCTGAAAATTTCTTTTGATTTCAGTTTGACACATTAGCTTTTTCTAGTACCTCAACCCAGAGTACCCCCCACTCCAAAGTAGTCCTGAAATAGAGATCCTTTCGTTAGACTTGTAACTTAGGTCTCCAGGAGGCTCAGTTCATAGAGCCCTGGTCTTGGAATCAGAAGACCCAAGTTTCAATGTGACCTTTGGCCTGCCACTTAACCTCTGCCTGCCTCAGTTTCCTCATTTATAAAATAGGGACAATTATAGCACCTTCCTCCTACAATTCTTGTCATTTTTCAGTCAGGTCTGACTCTTTGTGTACACTTAAGGGGGTTTCTTGGCAAAGTTACTGGAGTGGCTTGCCATTTCCTTCTCCTGCTCAGGTGAAGAAACTGAGGCAAACAGGGTTAAAAGTGACTTGCCTAGGGGCAGCTAGGTGGCGCAGTGGATAGAACACCGGCCCTGGAGTCAGGAGTACCTGAGTTCAAATCCGGCCTCAGACACTTAACACTTACTAGCTGTGTGACCCTGGGCAAGTCACTTAACCCCAATTGCCTCACTAAAAAATTAAAAAAAATAAAAAGTGACTTGCCCAGATAGGAAATGTCAGATTCGAATTCAGGAAGATGAGTTTTCCTGACTCTAGGCTGAGCACTCTATCAAGTGTACCACCAAACTACCTGAATATGCATGATATAATGTGTAAAGTGCAAACTTTCAATAGCAATATATCTGCCTACTGCTATTAATAGGGTTTTCATAGACTACTGGACTTGTTTGATCGTTAAGGGTTTTTTTGTTGTTGTTTTTTTCTTTTTTGGTTTGATTTTTGTTTGCTTTTTAAGTACCTGTTAGAGTCCTTTCTTCCTACCACCAACTGAGGACATCTATATTACGATGAATGGCATCCAGATATCGTGACAAATAAAGAGTGACTGCCATAGACAAGGAGAATCATGTTTCCATAATGTTTTTATCCATTCCCATAGCAGTATTTCATCCTACTCAGGACACTTTGTCCAGTGGTCCAGAAGCCTGGGCTGCCTTGGGAGGCAATAGGCTCCTGCCCTATCTCTCTGCCAGCCCACACTGTAGACCTGCAAGCAGAGACTTGATGACTCCTTGTAGGAGGGAATATTAGACTGTGGGTCCCTTTTATGCATGGGCTGGACTAGATGATCATCAGGATACCTTCACCTCTGAAGTTCTGTTATTCCTTCAACCTCCTTCTAGAGTCAGTGCTATTTCCCTGTCTCCACCTGGGTGTCCTACCTCAGGTTAGACATCACAAAAATGGTGCCAATATTCTCACCCACTCTTTAACTTGGCTCTGTTAGTGGCACTACCACCACCAGTGAACCAGGCTCATAATCTCCAAATTATCTTAGTTTATCTTTTCTCTCAGTAACTGAACTACCTCTATAGAATGTCTTGACCATAGTTTGTTCTCTACTTCTACAGCACCCCACCCCATTTCCCTTCTATCTTAGACCAGTGGTGTTGAACTCAAACAGAAATAGGGAATTAAACCATATGTAAGGATCCTTGGGATAGAGGATACATATTGACTTCATTCCATTTCAATTTTCATTACCTTTAATCTGATTCAGGTCACATTGGCGACCTCTGTCCTAAAACTGGCCATCCCATTGTCAGTCTATCTCTATATTTCCATCCCTTCTTCACCACCCAAGTTATATGCCCATCATACTGCTCTAGTCATGCAATTACTCCACTCAAAAACCTCAAGAGGCCCCCTTTTCTACTTTCTTTTGTTGGCTAATTGGTGATCCTAGCACTCAAGGTTTACTTTTTTTAAAAGTAAGAAACATTTAAAAAAATTTATTTAGAATTTTTCTCCATCTTACATGTAAAAGCAAATTGTAACATCGATTTTTAAAACTTTGTGTACCAAATTCTCTTCCTCCCTCACTAACCCCTCTTAAGAACTCAATCCATTCAATATAAGTTATACATGTGCAGTCGTGCAAAACATAGCAGACAAAAAATCTTTAGAAAAAGGAACTAGCAACAACAACAAAATATACTTCCATCTGGATTCAGATACCATCAGATCTTTCTCTGTAGAAAGGATTGCATTTTTCATGAGTCCTTCCGAGTTGTCTTGGATCACTGCATTACTGAAAATAAGTCATTCACAGCAGATCATCTTACACTATTGCTGTGATTTTGTATACAGTACATTTCACTTTGCATCAGCTCCTGTAAGTCTTTCCAGGTTTTTCTGATAGCATCCTGCTTATCTTTTTTTTTTTTAAATAGTAATGATCAATTATGCTGACTTTTACTGAGGAAAATTATGGTGATATAAAAAAAGATAAGGGGGCAGCTAGGTGGCGCAGTGGATAAAGCACTGGCCCTGGATTCAGGAGTACCTGAGTTCAAATCCAGCCTCAGACACTTGACACTTACTAAGCTGTGTGACCCTGGGCAAGTCACTTAACCCCCATTGCCCCGCCAAAAAAAAAAAAAAAAGATATAAATTATAAAATTTATTTCTTAAAATGTGCTGCTAAAAAAAACTACTGTAAGTAGTCCTTCCTGCCTTTCTTGATTAGGGCCTCTTTCAGGCATTTTTCATAGTTCAGTTTGTATTATCAGTATTTATGTATGGTTCCTATCCACTTAATGTTCTGAGCTCCCTGAGAGCAGGGACCTTGTCTTATTTATTAATTATACCTTTTGCAGTGCCTAATAATTCTTTTTGCATACAAAAAGGTGCTCTCTCACATAGAAGTTCCCTTTAGAAATTGGAGTATTTGATAAGAACATGCATTTTCAATATGTCTTTAAATTTAGTTCAGACCTTCCTTTTTCATTATAGTTGGGGCTTATTTTTTTTTCACCTCCATTTTTAAAATTTGGAACTTAAACCTCAACTAAGATGCAGCTTGTCAGTTTTTGGGGTTTAGTGGAAATTTCTAAGATAGAGAAACCAGTAAACCCCCCCCCAAAAAAAATTTATATATATTTAGCTTTTTAAAAAAATGAATCCAGGGCAGCTAGGTGGCACAGTGGATAAAGCACTGGCCCTGGATTCAGGAGGACCTGAGTTCAAATTCGGTCTCAGACACTTGACACTAGCTGTGTGACCCTGGGCAAGTCATTCAACCCTCAGTCCCAGAAAAAAAAAAAGAAATGTAATTAGAAAGTGTTTAATAAAATAAATAAAAATATCATGCAGCATAGAAAATAGTAATTTGTGGTTTTCTTTTTTCTTTTCATAATATTTTATCCAATTACATATAAAGATAGTTTTCAACATTCATTTTTATAAGATTTTAAGTTCCAAATTTTTCTCATTCTCTCCTTTCCCTTCTACCTCCCTAAGAGAGCAAGCAATCTAATATAGGTTATACATTACAATCATATTAAACATATTTCTACATCCTTTTTTGTTGTTGTTCTTTGTCCTTTGTTCCCAAAGAGGACCATGACATTGGGTAATTTCATGACTTGCAGTGAATTGGATACAAGTAATGGCTACACCACACTTTCCACTTAGACCGATGTCCTTATGAAGCAACTAACATTTAATAACACTTTAAAGTTTACAAAGTACTTTACATATACCATTTCATCTGATCATCATAACAACCTAAATTATTATCCCTTTTTTCAAATGAGGAAACTGAGGCTCAGAGATTCTGTGACTTGCCCAGGGTCACTCAGCTACTAAGTGTTTGAGGTTGGATGTGAATTCGGCACTTAGCAGAGTGCCTGGAAATAACAGTAGATGCCTAATAAATATTCATTCTCTTCTCCTAACACCCTTCCTGACTCTAAGGCTAGCACTCTATCCACTGTACCACCTAGTAATAAACATTTTTATTTATAATTTGGGGTTCAAATTTTTATCCCTCTTTCCCTCCCCTCCCCACCTCCCCGAGGTGGCAAATAATCTGATATGGGTTATATACGTATGGTTATGTAAAACATTACCATATTTGTCATTTTGTACAAGAAAACTTGATTAAAAGAAAAAAAGTGAAAGAAAGTGAAAAATACCATGCTTCAGTCTGTTCCATCAACATCAATTCTTTCTTTGGAGGTGAATAGTATGTTTCATCAATAGTCCTTTGGGATTGTCTTGGATCATTGTTTAATTGAAAATAGGCAAGTCATTCACAGTTCTTCATCAAACAATATTGCTGTCTCTGTGCACAATGTTCCCTTGGTTCTGTTCACTTCACAATACATCAATTTATACAAGTCTTTCCAGGCCTTTCTGAAGTCATCCTGCTTGTCATTTCTTATAGCACAATTAATATTCCATCACCATCATATACCACAGTTTGTTTAGCCATTCCCCAATTGATGGGCATCCCTTTGATTTCCAATTTTAGCCACCACAAAAAGAGCTGCTATACTGTGCTTTTTGTGGTGGCAAGGAATTGGAAATTGAGGGGTTGCCCATCAGTTGCGGAATAGCTAAAACAAGTTGTGGTATATGAATGTAATGAATTGTGCTGTAAGAAACTATGTGCAGGCAGATTTCAGAGAAACCTGGAAGGACTTACATGAACTGATGCAATACAATGGTCCAAGATAGTTCCAAAAGACTCATGATGGAAAATGCTCTCCAAATCCAGAAAACACAACTGTGGAATCTAGATGCAGATTGAACCTTACTATTTCTATTGTTTTTGTTGTTGTTTTTCTTTTTTGAGGTTTTTCCTCTTTGCTCTGATTCTCCTTTCATAGCATGACTAATGCAGAAATATGTTTAATGTGATTGTACATATATAACCTATATCAGATTACTTGCTGTCTTGGGGAGGGGGTAGGGAAGGGAGGGAGGGAGAAAAATTTGAAACTAGAAATCTTATAAAAACAAATGTTGAAAACTATCTCTACATGTAACTGGAAAATAATAAAATACTTTTATGGAAAAAAAGAGCTGCTATAAATATTTCTGTACAAATAGGTCTTTTTCTCTTGTGGGAGATGTCTTTGGGATATAAACCTAGCTGCTGGATCAAAGGGTATGCACTGTGCCACCTCATCAAAAGCATTATATATTTGATTGGGTCCAAGGACATGGAGTGAGGGGTGGTAGAGAGAGATATTATTTATGTTTTATTAAGTCCCAATCAGGGTCTTCAGTATTTTGAAGATAAATGTCAATTGTATTCTGTACTAATCAATCATTCAACATTTATTTGAGTAAATGGTATGTTCCAGACACTGAGGATCAGTGTTCCCTCTAAGTAGCACAGCTGTGCTGCCACCCAGTGACTGAGATGTTCCTTGCCCACTGAACTGTTGCTGAGTCATTGAAATTTGCCTTTTAAAACTCCTCCTGGTTCTAAATGAGCATTTACACAGTCGTTTTTGATTTCCTTTCCTGATGTTTCTAAGTCACCATTTACATGGCTGTGGGCCTTGGTTGACCTCTGGCCTCTTTAACGAATGAAATACATGGCATTCCTATGTTCATGCATATGGGAAAGGGATGATTGGCTGGAGCTAATGCTTTCCTGTCTTCTTTTAGGGACAGGAACCTGAAGTTTTGTGAGATAAACGCAAAGCAAAAAATTAAAATTAAAAAAAGAGAGAGAGATAGACTCAAAGCACTGCACAAAGGCGAGGACACCATTAGGAAAGGAAAAGAAAAACAACCATGTAAATAATGACTCATGATTTTGAACATTATCATAAAATTGTACTAAATTTTATTGTACCTTTTAATAAATAAAAAGGATGCAAGTTTTCATTGTTCCCTAGAAATATTTGTATTCTGTACAAATAAACTGCCAGTAATCCTGCAACTCTTGAGCTATTTCTGGAGACCAGATATAGGTACATTTTCACAGGTGTCAAGGGGGAAATGGTTGGTGGGGGTCCTTAGGTATTCCTCTTTAAAGAATTACTCCCTCTGCGGGAAGCTAGGTGGCACAGTGGATAAAGCACTGGCCTTGGATTCAGGAAGACCTGAGTTCCAATCCATCCTCAGACACTTGACACATAACTAGCTGTGTGACCCTGGGCAAGTCACTTAACCCTCATTGCCCTGCAAAAACAAAAAACAAGGAATTACTGCCTCTTGCATACAAATCCAATTAGAATGAAATAATCTTTTATTAAGATGCTAGAGAAAGTTGACCAAGAGAGAAGTCCTTGGACTTCTCTAATGGTGATATGGTTCAGAGACCTTCTCTGAGATACCTATCGCCTCGAACAGGAGAAAGGCAAAAGCTTTTAGAGATGGTAGATGGGGGTAATCACCTGAGGATGGAATGTCCCTTATTGGGGGTGGGTTGGGAGAAGTCGAGTGAGGGGCAGCTGGAGCTATCCCTGTCCCCTTGGTGCCACTCAGGTAGCAGCCCGCCTAATAGGCTTATCTCTCTTGCTTCTCAAGGTGTGTTGTCCTTCAGTTTAGCTTCTCAAGGAGAGTTATCCCAGACCCATGTCCTTTAGTTTAGCTAGCCAGTTTAAACTTTAATCCTAATCCCATAACACAGGGGAGCAATTTATGGAAGCAGCTGGAAATAGTCTACTTTGGGGAGATATTTCCTTTATCAAGGCTGAAAACCTGGGGCAGCTAGATGGCGCAGTGGATAGAGCACCAGCCCTGGAGTCAGGAGTACCTGAGTTCAAATCTGACCTCAGACACTTAACACTTACTAGCTGTGTGACCCTGGGCAAGTCACTTAACCTCAATTGCCTCACTAAAAAAAAAAAAAAGACTGAAAACCTGCAACAAATTTATACTAGATAAAGCTCCTTATAATGACTGGGGATTAAAGGAGAAACTGACTCATGAGTGACTTCATAGGAATAATGCTGTTTCTGGAAGAATGAGGAGGTACTGTTCCTGTTTCTTTTCATCTCCATAGCCTCCCATTCCTCCCACCTGCAGTGAAATCCTCAAGTTGAATTATTAACTCAGCATTGATCTAGCACTTTGTTCCGCAGCCATGCTAGTAAAACTGTGGATTCATGTTATTTGCCATGAGTCTTTAAAAGTGGATCAATGGGGTGGCTAGGTGGCACAGTGGATAGAACACTGACCCTGGATTCAGGAGGACCTGAGTTCAAATCCAGCCTCAGACACTTGACACTTAACTAGCTGTGTGACGCTGAGCAAGTCACTTAACCCTCATTGCCCTGCAAAAACAAAAAAACAAAAACAAGTGGATCAATGTCTAGGCTTACTGCACTGATTACCTCAAGGTCAGTAAAGTTCCATTGCCTTGTTGTGCCTCAATAAAACAGTAATATACAATGGAAAAAAATACAACTACATCTCAGTTAAGAAATTTAAGGGAACGTTTCTGAGGTCCTCAAGGAATTCATATTCATGCAGTCAGTGAACTCAGGTCGGATGATATCAGATCCAGTGGTCTTTCCCCCCTGTCATGTGTTAAAATGAGAGGCAGATTTCAGTTCAATGAAAGAAATAACTTTATGATGTAGCTGCTCAGAAGCTATTGTAAATTGTTAGCAATGTCCTAAAGAAGATTCCTTTTTAGGACTCGTTTACATCAAAGCTTCTTAAACTGTGGGTCAAAACCACATATAGGGTCATGTAACTAAATGTGGGGGGGAGTCGCAAAAAATTGGGCAACAGTAAAAGGTGATATCTAAAATATACCTATATATCTGGGATTGCTTAAATTTTTCTTCTGCGAAAAGGGGTTGGCCAACTAGAAAAAATTTAAGAAGCCCTGGTTTACACTGTCTGACTCTTAGATGCCAGGATTATTAATAAGATCCACCTGGGAAAGTGTCCCAGGCTAGGTAGAGTACCTGGCATGACACTTCCATAGCAAAAAAATAGAATGTAAATCTGTTCCACAATCTTAAATATGATTAAAAATCCTACTACTTACTAACACTTCAGCAGGAAACAACCCAAACACCACTCAAACACTTTTTCCAATTATGTTTATTTAGAAGTAGAAAAGTTTAAGACAAAAAAGCAAAATAAAAGCACATTATATTGACCAGAAATATAATGCCATACCCACAAGTCTTCTGGTAGTCCAAAAAGATTATAGCAACTGTCTAAACTTTAGAGTGGTTCTTTCATTATTTTGAACAATTTTAAAATTTTGTTTACCTATATTCTAAACTATGCCTAATTAAGAAATTGTTCCTGGGCAGAAATTCTTAAAAATGACCTATTAGTTTTCTGGTATTGTACAATTAAAATAAAAGACAGAGGATTGAAATGAATGCACATAAACATTTCCTGTCTCATTTCAATCAAAATCAATGAAAGCTCGAAAATGCAAACATGATGAATTTTTACTTATGTTAAAAAAAACACAAAACAAAACAGTTTTCAGCCATCAGACCTAGTCTATTCTGAATATTTTAACACTATAGTTAAAACCTACCTATAGGCTTGGTACCTGTTTGGCTATAAGGAACAAATAAGGGATAGGAAAAAGCGGGAAAGTGTTACAAATGATAACGATATCCTCTCTTGCCTTCACTAACTTTGTATTGATTCACTGCTTGCCATCAGGAATGAGACTTATTTTAGGTTATTAACAAAGTAAACAAATGCATTAAATCTGATAAGAAACAGCTTAAGCCATAAGGTTTAAGGTTAACATTTGGAAGAAAACCAGTAATGCAGACATATTTTTAACAGTGAGGAAGACTGGTTCAGGAACAAATGCCACAGAATTTTAAGGGAACTGAAAGCACATAGAAATAACACTGAAATCCATTTATTTTTTTTTTTCATTGTGTTAAGTAGAAAAGCAAGTAAAATAGATTTTGTTTTAAAAGTCATTCAATTTTTCATACTTTATGATGAGTACTCAATGACCCCTTAACTTCTTGGGAGCCTATTCCAAGGTTTTGACAGCTACTGAGGAACAGCTTTTGTTTCCAAGGTTTTTTGGGGATGGATCCTTGGCTTCTTACATTTGCCAGTGGCTGGAGTCTTGTTCAACTCTGTGGAACCTTTGTTACTCTGTTCTGGAGTCTCTAGAACCTTGGAGGCCTTTCTCTTTTTACCAGGAGTTTCAGCTTGTGGTGTCTCAGCACTGAGGCTCTCTCCTGTAGACTCCTTTATTAGGGCTACTTTCTGAAGCTGATAAAGAGAAAGAATTTAATTAAGACTATGCAATAAACAAGCAGTTGCCATTCCTCAATGAGAGTAGAACGGTCTAATTTCCAGTATATTAACACATGAAACTCATATCAAGCTAGCAGTCTTTCCCCCATATTTCCATGTGCAACAAAACAAAGAAACAAACAAATAAATGGGAGAAAAAAAATTTTCTTTTAAAAAAGGTAGCTCTTCTCCCCTTCCAAGTATAGCATACTGGGGGCAGCTAGGCAGCGCAGTGGATAAAGCATCAGCCCTGGATTTAGGAGGACCTGAGTTCAAATCCAGTCTCAGATACTTGACACTAGCTATGTGACACTGGGCAAGTCACTTAACCACCATCGGCTCTCCCCCCCAACAAACAAACAAACAAAAGGAAGTATAGAGCACTGGCCCTGAAGTTGGGAGAGACTGAGTTCAAATCTCGCCTCAGAAACTTACTAGCCGTGTGACCCTGAACAAGTCATTTAACCCCAATTGCCTTAAACATCCAGGGCCATCTCCAGTCATCTTGATATATATCTTGCCACTGGACCCAGACGGCTCTGGAGGAGAAAGTGAGGTTGGTGACTTTGCATAGCTCTTCCTCACTTAAATCCAATTCAGTGCAAATAATGACATATGTTATGGTCCTCTTCGAGAATGAAGGAAAAACAACAAAGCATTGTTTTTTCATTTACAACTGGAGGCAGAGACAGGGTTATACTGGGCAAATGGATAGTCTGAAGATTTAGACATAAATTCTGACTCTGCACTTATCTAATCCTTTATCAGCCTAGCTTCTCAGTTTTCTCATCCTTAAAAATGAACCTCCTGGGGCAGCTAGGTGGCTCAGTGGATAGAGCACCGGCCCTGGATTCAGGAGTACCTGAGTTCAAATCCGGCCTCAGACACTTAACACTTACTAGCTGTGTGACCTTGGGCAAGTCACTTAACCCCAATTGCCTCACTGAAAAGAAAAAAGAAAAAAGAAAAAAAAAAAGAAAAATGAACCTCCTGTAGCAGCTAGATGGCACAATGGATAGAGCACCGGCCCTGGATTCAAGGGGACCTGAGTTCAAATCCAACCTCAGACACTTACTAGTTGTGTGTGACCCTAGGCAAGTCACTTAACTCCAACTGCCTCACCAAAAAAAAAAAAAAAAAGAACCTCCCCACATACCAATGGATGTCATATATAAAAATGAATTAAGATTACAAAGTTCTTTCTGAAGAAAGAGCCAATTCACAGTGAAGAACAAGGGCCTTAGTCTCTTTCAATAAGCCTACCTGAAACCTAAGGGGTCAGAATATGAAAGGGCCCATTTAAAGTGCTACTTCTATAAGCAGGTAGGAGAAAAGAAAATTGCATAAGGTGGGACATAGAGCTGTAACAAAGGAGGCTAAAGAGCCCATAATTTGCAGCATAATTTGATCTATAATCTGGTAATCATTAGGCAGCCTAAATTCTATGGCTTTAGAAGTGCTCCAAGATAAAACATTTCTAAGGGGAGATCCCACCCAATCGTTTTTTAAATTGGTGTTCGGAATTCTCCTGATTTCACTGCTAATAAAGGTTTCTAACTATGTGTAGGTGTTGCAATCTTCCCAATGAATGCCTTAGCCTTTCTTATCAAAGTACTTTTTACTTTAAAATCTTGCATAGAAATGTTTCTTTAAAATAAATGTATGTTTATTTTGAAAGTAACAAAATTACCTCTGGGCACTTTTGAGGTGATGTTGCTTGAATTGGAACAAGCTGTGGAATCTCATCTTCTGAGTCAGGCTCTGCTTTGTCCTCTTTTTCTGCACTGGGTTCATGACTATCCAAAGCACACTCATTTTCAGGCTTCACTGAAGTTTGGGCAGGTTTGGTAGTCACTTTTTTCCCTTGATTTTGGGTCTACCAATCAATGAAAATATGCAAAATTTTAGTTCTGAGCATTTTCATTTCAAAATTCATCTTATTCTACATTATTATTCTAGAAATCTTTAATATAAAGCCTTTCAGCTGCTATTTGTAATAGTATCTATAGGTGAGTCAGTGGTTTATGAATTTGCAGACACTATTCCCAAATCTTGCCCAATACTTTCAACTTCACCCTCTGCCAGAAACAATAAAATGAACTCTTTCCCTGTATTACTTTGTATAAATACAGATGAGCTCATGGAATAACTACTATAATATATATGTCTATTACTTTGCTTACAACATCCAGGTCAGGAATGAAAATTAACAGACCTATTTTGAAGATGAGACAACTGGTCCAGGGTGTGTCAATGACCTGCTATAGTCACATGCCCACAGTGAGAGAATTTGAGCTCTGTGAGGTTTCTTCTGCTGCCAGGACAGATGCCCACCCCAGGGGCTCTAACAACCCACAAAGTGGAAAGCTATCATTTCCTCAAAACCTAGTGACATTCTAAGTCTAATGTAGTCTTTAAGTAGCTATCAACTTCCAAACCCAATTGATCTTGGTAAGAAAAATAAATATCTCACACAGATATGGTAACATGGACATAAAAATACCTTAAAACCATGAAAAATCTCCAATGAAAACTCTTAACTACAATATCAGGGATGTACTGAATGTACCCTACAGGCTAAAGGAGTCAACATTTAGCAGTTTTATATCACCTATAGCCAAGGTTAACTCTCTACTACTTACCTTACTTTTCTGAGAAGATTCACATGGGAGACAAATGAAGAAAAGACTGGAAGGGAAAGAGATCTTTCTGTTTTCAGGTGTAGAATTTTACACTCTCCCATTTCTGTAATAAAAAACAAAATAGTGTGCTATCCAAAGAATATCCTCTACACAGTAAGAATTGGCAGAACAAAATACAGTACCCTCAGGGCAACTTTTTGAAAAGTACATCTACAGCAGCAACATATTTTCCACTAGGTGATCTATAGGCATTCCTGTGTGACCCACACGTGTTTGTACTGAAATTAAGAAATATTAATTATGCATAAAAATAAAAAATTTCCCCATTTTAGTAAAAAAAACCCAACCACTAGGTGCTAAGGAGACAAACTAAATATAATGGTGTATGAATTACTTGTGACAGGCCATAATTTTATTATAGTTTCATTTTGTGAAGAAATGTTCAGGCATATGTTCTTCTCCTAATACTAGGATGACTTATGTCTTACCTTGATTATATTTAACTATATTTAGCTGGTTTCTCCACTTTTAGTTAGCAATTTGTCAAATGAATGCTGGATTTTTGCACAATACACGTATCCTTGGTTTACTAGAATGAGCAAATTGAAAAAAAAAACCCACCATAAAAAGCTATCATAGTGAAAGTGATGTTCAAGAAATAAATCCAGAAGAATTATTCCAAAATATTTGTAATAACAGCCTCAAAGAAAAACACAACTTGGGCCAAAAGTCAACTAGAATTTCTGGAAGAGATAAAGCAAGAGTTTTTTAAAAAAAAGTTCCTATGCTTTTACAAATGAAATGAGATCACTAAAGGAAAAAAAAGGAAACAAAATGAGAACTCTGAAAGAAAGAAATAGGAAGGGAATTAACAACTTGCTGGCACAAAAGATAAAACTTTGCCCAAGCAACAAACTTCCAGAAAACCAGAATGCACCAAATGGATGCCAATGACCATGAAAATAAGAATTAAAAAAACAGCAATAACTTGTATTCATGGAGCCATTACTATGTCCTAGGCTCTGTGCTAAGCACTTTACAATCTAACAATGTTCACAACAATGCTGGGAGGTAGGTGCTGTTATTATCCTAATTTACAAGTGAGGAAAATAGAGGCAAACAGGTTAAATGACTTGCCAGGGTCACACAGCTAATAAGAACCTAAAGACAGACTTGAAAACTCAGTTCTTCCTTTACTCCAGGACCAGAGCCCTAGCCACTGCTCCATGCAGGTTGCCATTAGTAAAACAAAGTTAAAAAAAAAAAAAAGAAGAGAAAGTTAAAGGAAAAATATAAGGTATCTCATAGTAAAACAGAACTAGAAAATAGACCTGAGGAGAAAAAAAAAATTTAAGAATCACTGCCCTTCCTGAAAGTTAAAAACCAAAAAAAGAACCTCAAAAATTCAGAAAACTACCCAGATCTTCTCCTGAAAGAAACCCCTAAAATGAAAAGTGCCAGCAACATTATAGCCAAAATCCAAAGATTCCAGGTCTACGAAAAAAATGCTGCAATAACCACAAAGAAAGAGATAGATGCAGTCATCACCATATAAGGGAGTTGAAAGCTGAAATAGTGCAATGAGGAAGAGAAAACCCCCCCAGGCAAAACTGAGTATAACTAAAAGAAAAAATGGACCTTTAATTAAAATGGATTTCCAAACAGTTCTGATAAAAAAAACTAAAAGGTGCTATAAAACTTTTGGAGTTGAAACAATGGAATGAAGGAAAAATAAAAAGGTAAACAGCATGAATGAACGGCTAAACTGCCGTATGTTCTAATATGGTGAAATGATCTGTATCCCCTCTGAACCTCACTATCATCAGGGATCATAGAGTGAATATAATTAGATAAGGTCTTGAGGTGGTTCTATTAACATCTTAAATACTTTTGCTCGTTTATAAATGTTTGCAACCATTACCACCACCCCAAAAAAACAAAGGAAAAAAAAAACCTAAGGGTGGACTATTTTCCAAAGGTACCCTGAACATCAAATATGATGTGCGATTAATGCTGAAAATTAAATGTGATAAAATCTTGTGACCCATGCAAAACTGAATAAAACAAGGGACTTGTAATAAAAGGAAATACTTAATGAAAAACTTTTAAGATGTAAAATGTAGTAAAATTTAATGTGTAGCCAATGAATTTAATTTTGTTCTGCGCAAAGCAATTCTCATACCATTATAGCCCACCCTGCTACACTCAACCAAATCTTCAATCATCCAAATAACAAAGTCTAATCAGCTACACTAATAGATGAAAACACTCTCACATAGGAAATCTAAATGAATTTTTATCTCCAAAGCAGCATTCTTGGACTACTAGGATCACGGATTTAAACCTAACAAGAGCACCGGCCCTGGAGTCAGGAGTACCTGAGTTCAAATCGACCTCAGACATTAACACTTACCAGCTGTGTACCCTGGGCAAGTCACTTAACCCAATTGCCTCACTTAAAAGAAAAAAAAAAAAGAAAACCTAACAAGAAAGCTCAGAAGGTAGTTACCTAATGCAATGCTCTCATTTTACAGGGAAAGAAATTAATGGCCTGGACAGTTAAGAGCCAGCTCCCTGCATTCCAAAACTAACGCCTTTCCCATCATACCCATGGACATCAAAGGAAGCAACAAAAACCATTACATGAAGACCTGATATGGTAATTTTTTAGGTTTTTCACTTCACTAGCAGTATAAAAAGCATCAACCAGAACTACCCTCTTTTGCCTAAACTTATTACCTAGACCTTGTTTTTCTATGCATAGGGAGAAAATTACTTACTTGATTTAAAAGGTCAAAGGGAAGAAATAAGTCACCAAGGCATTTTTTAAAATAGTTACTTTTCTACATATTTTATCTCTCTGCTAATTTCTTCCCCCTCACTTAGAACAGGAAATGCCCTTTTTAGCATTTGTATTTCCAATTCCTGGCATACCATAGGCACTTGTTAAATGCTTCCTGAAGGGGCAGCTAGGTGGCACAGTGGATAGAGCACTGGCCCTGGAGTCAGGAGGACCTGAGTTAAAATCTGGCCTCAGACACTTTACACTTACTAGCTGTCTGACCCTAGGCAAGTCACTTAATTCCAGTTGTCTCACCAAAAAAACAGGAAAAAAAAAACCCAAAACATAAATGCTTCCTGAAATAAATTTTAGGCATAATAGGCGACAATGTCAACAGCACTGGTAAGATTTTCATTGGATAAGATGGAAAACTGGATAACTAACAAATGATGGTTTCGTTCATCAATTTTGTTTTTTGGTTTTTTTGGGTTTTGTGGGGTAATGGGGGTTAAGCCCAGGGTCACACAGCTAGTAAGTGTCAAGTGTCCGAGGCCAGATTTGAACTCAGGTACTCCTGAATCCAGGGCCGGTGCTTTATCCACTGCGCCACCCAGCTGCCCCTCGTTCATCAATTTTAAAAAGAGAAATCAAAAAGCCATAGAAATATCAAGGTGTTCTTTTCAAAGTGGCACAAATTAACATTGTCAATGCTTTCCCACTCTTCAACTAAAATTTCTATGAACTACAGATGCAGTTAAAGTGGGAAAATAGCTCTAAGGAGTAGATGCTGTTTTCAATGTGGAGAAATAATTAAATCTACAAAATATCCCTTAAAGGAGGAAATAGGATCGAGGGTAATATGGTTAGCAATAGTAACAGTGAAAGCAATGATGAGCAGGATGCTATCAGAAGGCCTTATGAAAAATGTAATTCATTTACAGAGAAAGAACTGATGGTATCTGAATGCAGATAGAAGCATAATTTTTTTTGTTAGTTCCTCTTTCTAAAGTTATTTTGTCTGTTTTCTTTCACATCCTGACTAATGTGGAGGTATTTTGCATGACTACACATGTACACCTTATATTGAATTGCTTGAGCTCTTGGGGAGGGAGGAAGAGAATTTGGAACACAAAGTTTTAAAAAATCGACGTGTTTTTACATGTAACTTGGAGGAAATTCTAAAGAAATAAATATATTACAAAGAAAAAAAGAACAAAAACAAAAACAACAAAATATCCCTTAAAAATCCACAAGAGTGTTTTAAGCTAAATAAACAAACACACTGTTACTTACTTGCAACAACCATGATTACTGATAGTTAATGAAGTTCCCTGGATAACTCTATTGATGTGTTCCAACAAATTCTTAGCAGTGAGGTCTACTGATAAAGGTATTCTATAAAGAAAACCAAACCAAACCATCATTTTATTTGAGGAAGGCCAGCAATAATTCAACAGTTCACTACAGAAAAACAACTTACTTCTTTCTACGATAGAAATTTTTTCCTATGTGTGAGGGTAAAAGTCTTCTAATTCTTTGATCAGCAAGGAACAGGTCAAAACTGGTTAAAAGGCGTCTCTTAGCTTCATAAGATTTATATTCATTTTTTAATCTTGTGTAAGGGATAACCTAGAAAGTATAAAAAATAGATTTGTATATTGTTGAAGATTGGGAAGAGGTCTAAATATTTTGAACAACTTCATTAGCTGGAGGGCAGAGCCAAGATCTTAGAGGAAAGGCAGAGACTCACCTGAGCTCTCACAAATTCCCATCCAAACAACTTTAAAACAATACCTTGAGGCAGCCAGGTGGCACAGTGGATAGAGCACCAGCCCTGGAGTCAGGAGGACCTGAGTTCAAATCCGGCCTCAGACACAACACTTATTAGCTGTGTGATCCTGGGCAAGTCACTTAACCCCAACTGCCCCCCCACACACAAAAGACCTCAAAACAAATAAATTCTGGAGCAGCAGAGCCAACAAAAGAACAGGGTGAAACAATTTTCAGCTCAAGGAAAGGTCTATCTCACTGGAATGAGAGTGGAGCAGGTTCCAGCACATCCCCCTCCCAGGCAAGCCAGCAACAGGCTCAGCAAGGCTTTGCTTTCCGCCCACAGATTGCTGGGGGAGGGGGGGGGGGGGGCCTGACAAATGGTCGGGTGATTACAGGGGATCCTTTGCTGGCACTGGGTGCAGGATGCAGTTCCACTGCCAATATTGATTACAGAAATGCAAATTAAATAAATTCTTAAGATACCTATCAGATTGTCTAATATGACAGAAAAGGAAAATGACATGTTGGAGGGGATGTGGAAAAACTGGGACCCTAATCCACTGTTGGTGGAATCGTGAACTAAAAAATCATTCTGGAGAGCAATTTGGAACTATGACCAAAGAGCTGTGAAACCATGCATGCCACCCTTTGACCCAGAAATACCACTACTAGGTCTATATCCCAAAGAAAGTAAGGGAAAAATAAAAGGAAAAGGACATACATGCACAAAAAAATATTTATAGCAGCTTTTTGTGGTGGCAAAGAATTGGAAATTGATGCTCATCAATTGGAAGCTCCTGAACAAGTTGTAGTATATGACTGTGATAGAATGCTACCGTGCTCTAAGAATTGTGGAGCAGGATGGTTTCAGAAAAACCTGAAAAGACATGGACTGATGCAAAGTCAAGTGAGCAGAACCAGCGAATAGTACATTACAGCAAAAACAATAACGTGTGATGAACTATGAAAGATTTAGGTATTGTCAGCAATAAAATGATCCAAGACAATACCAAAAGACTATAATGGAAAATGCTATCCACCTCCAGAGAAAGAACTGGTGAGTATGAATGCAGGTCAAACCATGATTTTTTTAAGCTTTACATTTCTTGGTCTGTGTTTTCTTTTACCACATGAGTATTATGGAAATTCATTTTGTATGACTGCACATGTTTAAAGTATATCAAATTGTTTGCTTTCTCAATGATGGGCCAAAGAAGGGAAGAATGGATAGAATTCTGAACTCAAAATTTGAAAAAAGAATGTTAAAAATTATTTTTGCATGTAATTAGGGAAAAAATGTTTTTAAAAGTACAACTTTAATAAATCCTATTAAACTTTATAATATAAGGAAACCAAGAACCCAAAACCAAAATAAAGGAAGGCAGCACCTGAAATAACTAAAAAGTATAAATATAAATTATGTAATACTAATTCTTCTAATTTGTGAACTTCCCCAAGAAACAGTTACTAGTTTATTTTCCTTATTTATAAAAGTAGAATTATCTTATCTATGCTTTATAACTGTTGAACAGAATGTCCCTAAAAAAGAAACCTAGAAATACTATTATCACTTGAACAACATTGGAAACTTTTACAGAAGGATTAACAAGTCCCCCCACCCACTCACCCACACAAAATTTCCACTTCTGAAGTCCAGAAAGCATTAACTTCCCTTACCTCAGTAATGTTTGTAATCCCCTTCTTTTGCAAAAGCTGCTTATAAGAATTTTCTGTTTGTTCTGAAGTTAAATTGGATTCATCCTTGGTAAACAGACAAACTTCTTTTGTATCAGGTCTAATACCATGTGGCAAAGGTCTGTAAAAATAAAAGAGCCCTGGTGAAAAATCTCAGCAACTAGCCAATAGGTAGGACACGTGATAAACCTTTGTGTCTGAAAGAATGCAAAATGAAATCTTATTTACTTTTTATTCAATAAAGATTTTAATTTGTAAGATATTTCCTTAATATTAATGGCAGTAACTCATTACTGAAGAAATACATTTCTCATTGATGTAGGAAAACAAAATTCAAGGAAACCATCACAAATACCAACAAGTTTTGAGGCAAATAAACAAAGCATACAACATATAACTAAAAGTAGGGCTTAAATTGTGTCATGGATTATCATGGTCATCATTTATAAAAGTTTAAAATAGGGGCAGGTAGGTGGTACAGTGGATAAAGCACTGGCCCTGGAATCAGGAGGACCTAAGTTCAAATCAGACTTCACACACTTGACACTTACTAGCTGTGTGACCCTGGGCAAGTCATTTAACCCTCACTGCCCTGCCCTCTCCCCCCCCCCCCCCCCAAGTTTAAAATAAGTTCACAAATTATTTGACAAAAACTTCTGGGAAAACTGGAAAACAGTATGGCAGAAACTAAGTATAGACCAACATCTCACACTGCATACTAAAATAAGATCAAAATAAGCATGATTTACACATAAAGGGTGATACCATAAACAAATTAAGAGAGCACAAAATTAGTTTGCTTGTCAGATTTATGGACAGGGAAGTATTTAGGACCAAAGAAGATATAGAGAGCAATACAAAATGTAAAGTAAGTAATTCTGATTATATAAAATTTTAAACCTTTTGCACAAACAAAACCAATGCAACCAAGCTATAGAAAGCAGAAAACTGGGAAAGAATTTTTGAAGCAAGTATCTCTGATAAAGACCTCATTTATCAAATATATAGAGAACTGAGTCAAATTTATAAAAATAAAAGCCATTCCCCAATCAATAAATGATCAAAGGATAAGAACAGGCAACTTTCAGACAAAGAAATCAAAGCTATCTATAATCATGTGAAAAAATGCTCTAGATCACTATTGATCAGAGAAATGCATATTGATAAAATTATGCTTATTAACAAAATATTAAAACAACTCTGAGTTATCTCATGTCTATCAGAGTGGCAAATATAGCAAAGAGAAAAAGACCTATTTGTACAAAAATATTTATACCAACTCCTTTTGTTGTGACTAACAACTGGAAATCAAAGGGATATTGGGGAATGGCTAAACAAGCTGTGGTATATGATTGTAATGGAATATTATAATAAAACTAATATAGTGAAGTGAGCAGAACCAGGATAATGTTGTGCACCATGACAGCCATGTTATTTGATGAAGAACTGTGAATTACTATTCTCAGCAATACAATGATCCAATGGACTAATGAAGCATACTATCCACCTCCAAAGAAAGAACTAATATTGATTGAACACATTGAAGCACACATTTTTCACTTTCTTTCATTTTTTTAATTCAAGTTTTTCTTATTTAAAAAGACTAATATGGTAATGTTTTACATAATTTCACATATATAACCTGTTTCTGATTACTTACCACCTCAGGGAAAAGGAAGGGGAGGGTGGGAAGGAGGGATAGAATTTAGAACTTAAAACTTTAAATGAAAATGTTTATTATGAAAAAAATAAAACAAGTTCACACAAATTGGAACACTAGTATATTCTTCATGGAATTGGAAATTGATCTAAGCATTTTGGAGAGCAATTTGGAACTCTGACCCAACAAATACCACTATACTTTGGTCTGTATTCCAAAGGGATAAAAGAAAAAGGAAAAAGCACCATGTGTACAAAAATATTTATAGCAGCTCTTTTTGTGGTGTCAAAGAATTGGAAATTGAGTAGATGTCCATCAACTGAGGAATGGCTGAACAAGTTGTGGTATATGATTGTGATAGAATATTATTGTGGTAAAAGAAATGATGTGTGGGGGCAGCTAGGTGGCACAGTGGATAAAGCACCAGCCCTGGATTCAGGAGAACCTGAGTTCAAATCTGGCCTCAGACACTTGACGCTTACTAGCTGTGTGACCCTGGGCAAGTCACTTAACCCCCATTGCCCCGAGTTCCCCCCCCCCCCCCCCCGCAATGATGTGCAGGATGGATTTCAGAAAAACCTGCAAAAACATATGAATTGATACAAAGTTAAGTGAGCAGAACCAGGAGAACATTGTACACAGTATCAATATTGTACAGTGATCAACTGTAAATGATAGCTATTCTCAGCAATATAATAAAACAATTCAGAAGGACTTATGAAAAATATTATCCAGAGAAGCATACTTTAAAAATTTATTTTTCTTGGGTTCTTTTTGGTGTTCTTTTGCAACATGGCTAATATGGAAATGTTTTGCATGACTGCATATGTATGATCTATATTGAAGTGCTTGCCTTCTCAAGGAGGAAAAAGGAAAAGAAAGGGAGGGAATTTGGAGCTCAATGATTATAAAAAATAAATGTTAAAAATTGTTTTTATATGTAATTGAGAAAAAAATTCAACAAAAACATGCTTTAACAACAAAGAACACAAAAAAAAGTTCACCGAGTCCAGGTTAACAACTCCTGATTTAAAGTGACTGGACATATTTTTGTCAGAGTTAATGGCTTGGATCTCCACTTTAAAAAGCCTAGAAAGTCTTAGTTGGAGATAGGTAGTCCAATAGAGATTTATATGCTGATTTCTTAAGCTGATGAAAAAATTCTATCCACTCAAAATTAAGGCTGTGGAAGTACCTCTGAGATTAATGTTTGTTTCCTATGAGTTACTTTACCAGGCAGATGCACTGGACGTAATAGTATTCCTGTTTGCTGAAAGGAGCCAATGAAGAGCCTTAAGTGAGCCAAAGTCTAGCTTATTCCCACATGCCTTTGGGGTTTGTTCACTGGCTGACCTTGATGAGCTGTGCTCCCTCCTCCCCTCCAAGCAGGCTTGTGGTCAACTGTTCCTGCAAAACATCCAGCTTCTATATGTACCTGCTCCTGGGAAAGATTGTTCATTCTTTTCCCTAACCCCTCCCTAAATCTTACCTTTGTAGTTTTCAAGCATAAATCTCCACTGCTTCTCCTGGACTGGGGGCTCCTTTGTGCTTTGTACCATTGTGTCTTAAGACTAGTGTCTAATTTTCCTCCTCATAAAACTTTTCTGCTTTCAACCCAGTTTGGACTCGTTTGCATTTTGAGGCGTGTGCTTCACCCAGTTGACATTTTTGGTGTTAGAAGTGGAATTCATGGGGGCAGCTAGATGGTGCAGTGGATAAAGCACTGGCCCTGGATTCAGGAGGACCTGAGTCCAAATGTGGCTTCAGATACTTGACACTAGCTGTGTGACCTTGGGCAAGTCACTTAACCCTCACTGCCCATGGGGGGGGGGGGGAGAACTCATTCTTGGTAAGGGCTCTTCTTTGTGACCACTGGAGGGGTGATCCAGACACTTTGGTTCTAGCTCCAACGCCCTGATGCCCACCTTGACATCTCCCTCTCTGAAGTCCAGTAGGTGCCTCCCCCACAACCTGCTTGAATCCTGAAATACTGTCTCTTTCTGTTGAGTTCATTTATCAGGAGGAAAAGGATACTGCCCTGGATACGCCAGAGAAAAGTCAACAGCTACTGATAAAAGGGTGTCCTCAGCAGGCAGCTACAACTCCAGAATGCAAGGGACAGGGTGGGCCAAAGCATGGCCAGGAGGGTTCCAGCTTGTGAGTTACTGTGAAGCGATGCCAGTTTCTGTTTTCTCACTGGTGGTCCCAGATGAAAATGGGTATGAGCCAATAAAATCTGAATTATGCTCAATGTGTTTCCTTAATATATAAATCCCACTGGAATAAATTCAGGTTTTCTAAGTAAGTAAGCATTATAGCAGAACTGACTGGAATAGGGAAGCTCAAAAGAAAGGTGGGTTGAAGAGAGAAGATCCTGGTTTGGCCATGTTCATTCTGAAATGCCTAAAAGACAATTCAGATGATCAAAAGGGAGTCTGTGACACAGGACAGGCATTTAGGAGAATACATGTGGGAATCATCTGTATATAGAGAACACCTGAACCCAAGGGAGCTGATGAGCTCACCAGGTGAGACAGAATAGAGAAAATGGAAGAGAGCCCTTCCTCTAACACTCCCCACTCCTATCACTCAGATACGAATAAAATCCTGGATTGTAAGTAGAAGTGTGATGAGGTTGCTGCAAGCCTAATAAAATTCACTGCAAGGTAGCCTGAATGGTTAAAATAAAGCAATCTGTGTTATGAAGTTCTGACTCTGCCAAGTAAAAGAGTAACCTGGAGTCAGTCACTTAAACCTCTCTGTCTTGAAGTTTCATCATCTAGACTGGAATGATGTGAGATAATGCAAACACAGCTCTGTTCACTATAAAGCACTAAATGTGTATAAAGTATTATTAGTATTGAAACTATCAAGGAGTAGCAGATAATAAAAAGCACTTGCTAAAACATTTAAAATCATTAACAAACTTAGAACTTTAGAACTTACATTCTGATTTCTTTTCCATTTGGGGGAATTTTCCATAATGTCACCATTAAAAACACATTCTCATTCTCATTCAAAAGTAATGCATTAGCATTTTTATTGTTCTTTCTATATCCCGACAAAGCTTCTATTGCCTTTTTAATCTGCAAAGCAAAGATACAAAAATGATTAAATTTGGTTCAGTTATATGATTCAACATCACATTCATTTGTACTTCCAAGTTATGCCTTTTCTGCAGCACAGGTTCTACCTTTTAACATTTGTTATATAATCTCAGGATTAACAAAAACCTCTTAAAGGCTATTTAATTCAGTTCAATTAATATTAAGTACCTATTCTGTATCCCAAAACCACCTAAGAGGTCATTTGGCATTTTTTAATTATGACAGACTACATTTGATCAATGCCCTCTCATTTTCAGCAATTTTTGTCCATGCCCCTCCATAAATCCTGCATAGAAGAAAAATTACAGACTGTATCTGTTCACAAGAACCTTTATACAAAAGCAACTGGTAAATGGTTGTTGAATGAATAAAACTTGCCCCACTTAAGAAGTCCTTAAATTTGACTCACAATAGTAATTCTGCCACACATCCCCTCCTAACCACAATAATAAAGTAGTAACTAAATAACAACACCAACCAACAAGCTCAACTGGATATTTATTAAAAGTCCCGGGGATGGGGCGGCTAGGTGGCGCAGTGGATAAAGCACCGGCCCTGGATTCAGGAGTTCCTGAGTTCAAATCTGGCCTCAGACACTTGACACTTACTGGTTGTGTGACCTTGGTCAAGTCACTTAACCCCCATTGCCCTGCCCAAAAATAAATAAATAAATAAATAAAAGTCCCGGGGCAAGCACTGTACTAGGCAGAGAAGTACAAAAAGGAAAAATTATATAGTACTGACAAGTATACAAACAAGCAAGTATGAAATAGAATTTGGAAAGGGTAAAGATTAAAAAGAAAATTCAGAAGGAAAGGCTACATGAGAAGGGGTTATAGAAGAAGTGGTCTTTAGCTGATAGTAAGAATGGCATTAGCAAAAAGGAAGAGGGAGTGCACTTCAGCTCTTGGGGAACACCTCTGCACTGCAGAATTTAAGAGATCTTAAAGTCTGATGGGCTTGATCAATATCCAAATAGAAATGTCTATCAGGTAGCTCAAAGATCCAAGAGTGGAGCTATGGAAGAGAGACTGAGTCTGGATGGATATACATTTGGGAATCATCTACGTTGCTGCTATTCAGCTATCATTCTCTTCATGACCCCATTTGGGGTTTTCTTTGCAAAGACACTGGAGTGGTTAACCATTTCCTCCTCCAGTTATTTTACGGATGATGAAACTTGGGTAAATTGAGGTAAACAAGGTTAAGTGACCTGCCTAGGGTGACACGGCCATTAAGTAAGTGTCTGAGGTAGAATTTGAACTAAAGTCTTAATTTCAAGCCAAGTGCTCTATTCACTATCTATGGAGCCATCTAGCTGCCTCCAAGGATCATCTACATAGTGGTGGTGATTTAATAGGAGTGGGGAGAAGAATATTTGATTCAAAAAAGATAAAGTAACTTGCTAAAAAAGGAGAGAGCCGAGTCAAGAAAGTGGAATGGAGGTGGAAGAATATCCAGGACTTGGTTGGTCAAACGTCCAATGTACAGACCGGCCAGTCTAATCAGCCCCAAGACTCAACCTCTACCATAACCCAGCTCCAAGAGATGGAGAAACACCTTCATTCAGGCCACGGACAACACGCGCGGACAGAGACAAATCGCAGTCCCGGGCTCAGGTGTTTGTTTTTAGGCAGCAGCAACGAATACGGTAAAAAGACCAAAGACAATCTCGGGAGCTCAAGAGGGACTCCCTCCCCGGGCTCGGGTCCCTTCTTGCCGTCTCGCTCGCCAACAGGCAAACGGACGTGTGGCGTAGCTAGGAAAGGAGAGTCTTACCGAGGGCACCCTCCAGAGCAACGCCACGGGGGCTCCCTGGCTGCGGGCCTGGGCCGGCCCCGCTGCGCATCCTCAGACTCCAGACTTACCCGGGCGGCTGCGACCTGTCCCGGAATACACCCCCACCCCGGTTACCCGAACGCAGCCCAGAAGCACGGATAGTTCGCGTCCCCAGCCCAGTCATACCTGCTCGTGCGACACGAGCCGAGATTCCTTCATCTCCTTAGCCAGTGCAACCATTTCCCTCGGCTACACGTGTCTGACGCAGAAGAGAAGTGAGGGGCTGGAAGCTCCCGTGCGCGCAGTCGCAGTTCTTGAAGTCTGACTTTCCAAAGAAGGACGCCGGAAATGAGGTCAAAATCACCGCGCCGTGAGACTTTCCTTGAGAGCTTGAGAAAGGAAGTTGCTTCGTGTTTCCTGCGCTTGCGCCAGTATTTGTTCCTTTAGTTCTCTTCAGATTTGGGGGCCGGGAGATTGTGGCAGCCAAGGGACATCAGTTCTCACTAATGTTGGTATCCATCCCGCCCCGCATTCCCCGCCCATAGCTCTTAGGTCTTTAGCCGTTTAGTAGCCCGAAAGAAGTCCTGAAGTCCCTCCCCAGATGAACTCCTTCCATCTCATCTCTTTGGGGCACGGCTTGGAGGAGACCAGCTTCCCCACACCCACCCCCCGCCTTCATTTTACAGATGAGGGAGCTGTGGCCCAGAGAGGTTCACTCGTTCACGTTCTCGCCATCCTCGGAGAGAGAGTTCGAGCCAATGTCTTCCTCGTTCCAAGCCCTAGGCACTGTCCACATTATACCGCCCTAGAACTGGACGCGGGCGAGAGGGCGCGGGTTCCAGTCTCAGATCTTCCCCTTAGTAAATAAGGCGCTTGAAGGCATCGCACTGGATGGCTTTTATGGTCCCTTCCAACTATAGGTCAGTGTCCGTTAACCTTGTCCAACTTTCATCTTTGGAATGCTAACAAGACTCAGTGTTAATTTTTTCTTCTCCCTTGTGTTGATGTTGGCACTGGATCTGTTGGAATTTCATTTTCCTCTTTAATTGGGGGCAGGAGGAGTGGGGAACCATATTGGTTAAGTGTAGCGTGAACTGGAGTGGCTTTAGGTTTCCTTAAAAACTAATACAGGGGCAGCTAGGTGGCGCAGTGGATAGAGCACTGACCCTGGATTCAGGAGGACCTGAGTTCAAATCCGCCCCCAGACACTTGACACTTACTAGTTGTGTGACCTTGGGCAAGTCACTTAACCCCCATTGCCCCACACAAAACAACCAAAAAAACCCAACTCTAATACAGTACCATCTTTTCTTAATAATCTCATTTTTTGTGATCTGTGGACCAAAACCTCCCTATTATTTCTGTTAATGGCACTACCAATCATCCCAGAATCTCAGGCTCCTAATCTTGGAGACATCCTGATTCCTCCTTCACTCTACACATCTAAATAATTGCTAACCTCTTTGTGCTCCTGCAATATATCTTGCATCATTTTACTCCCCGCTGAAATCATTTAGGTACAGAACCTCAGAACTTTTCACCTGGACCACTGAAATGGCCTTAAAGGTTTTGCTGCCACTGAAGCAACTTGAATGTGTCCTTGACACTTCAGCCATAGATAAGAAGAGGCGCTGGACCTTTGATTGCATTAGGATGAGGAATTCCTTTTGAGAAAACCCCCTATATTATTTAGGTTTTCACCTTCACAACTTAAAGGCTTAGAGAGTTACCTTGAGCACTGAGAGGCCCCACAGAACTCCCTCAACAATAGATCCCTGGGGTGGCACTTGAACAGAGATTTTCTTGTTCCTAAGGTTAACTCTCCCTGAAGCCACACCACCTCTGTTAATAATGCCTTGACTATTCTGATCATGGCCCACCACATCTCTCTCTCAGTGACTCCCGATTGCCTCCAAAATAAAGTATAAACACCTGCCTAAGATTTTAAGGATTTTCACAATCTGACTCCACTTTCTCTCTCTAACCTTAATTCATACTACACCCAGTTGATCCAATCCAATAAACATTTATGAAGCACCTTCTGTGTTGAAGGCACTGAGCTAGGGGCAAAGGATAACAAAGGCAAAGTAAAAACCTCACCTCAAGGACTTTATAGTTTACCATCATATATTCACAGTTACCTTCACATATTCCTTATTTTAGCCAAACTGGACTACTTATTCTCAATTCCTTTCCAGCTATCTGGATCTTTATGCCTTTGCTTATGCTTTTCCCTATACATGAAATATACTCCTTTTTGGCCCCTATTTGGGGAAGGCCCAACTTAAATTCTAACTCCATGAAAAAACAATCATTCCTCAACTGAAGAAGGATTACAAATATGCAAGTATTATGCTCTCTTGTATCACAGGTATTTGTGGTACTTGTTCTTTCCTTTTACCCCAGAGGTTCAGGATGTCACTACATTGTAGCAAAACATGGAATACAACTCCCTTTGAAGAACTGAACATGGGTATCACATAGAGAGAATTGGAGAGGATCATGGTGGGTGTGAGAAGGGTACAATATATGAGTAATAAGGAACTCTAAAGAACAAGGGTAAAAGATATCAAGGAGGGGGCGGCTAGGTGTCGCAGTGAATAAAGCACCAGCCCTGGGGACCTGAGTTCAAATCCAGCTTCAGACACTTGACACTTACTAGCTGTGTGACCCTGGGCAAGTCACTTAACCCTCATTGACCCCCCCCATATATATATATATATATATATATATATATATATATATATATATATATATATATATATATATATATATAAATTAGGAAGAGCAGATGAGGTGGTCATCTGAGGAAAGAAAGTCTTCCACTGATATCTTTGCATTGTCAGGCAAAAGAGAGGAAAGGTTCTAGCACATTGAGTGAACTTTGTGGGGACCTTATGGGAAGACATGGATGAGTTGCACAGGATAAACAAGCATGGGCTACAATTTTCATTACTGGAAAGAATTCTCAAACTGATGAAATCAGAGATCCATCTGAGTAGGTGTTTATGTGTACACATATATATGTATATACACATGTGTATGCACATACATATGTATGAACATATATACTGAGAAAATGTGCGGTTTAACACATTAATAACAGTTATTATATTTGTATCCCCATCTGCAGTTTTTTCTCCCACGCATTAAAACATTTTTTCATAGGTTTTTTTTGTCTGTAAATATCACTACTAACTTACCTTCTCCTTCCAATAGAATCCCTCCCTTATAACAAATATGTATAGTCCAGAAAAAACAAGTCAAGACATTGGCCATGTCTGAGAATGCCTATTTCATTGCGCATGTCTTTTCCATCTTTTCTGTCAAGAAATGGGAGGTGTGTTTCATAATTAGTCTCTTGAAGTCATTATTTTTCATTGCTTTCATCAGAATTCTGAAATCTTTGTTCCCATAAGTTTTGTTACCTAAGGCAAAGGGAGGCATTCTAGGATGTCAAAAAATTATAGTTGTAGTTTAAAAATCATAATCAATAACCAAAGTATAACAACTGTTCTAGAAAACAAAATATGCAATTAAAAGTCTTGTGGCAAAAAAATACATAAAAGTCTTGTGGCACAGGGAGAATTTAAGGGTAGGAGAAGATTAGAGCAAAACTATCCTATACTTAGGTAGTGAAAGGAAAGTCAAGTACAGGAAGAAATCTGAAAAAAAAATGTACATAATTTGAATACTTTATTGTACATCCTTCCCTTTGTAACTACCAGAGTATTTTCTCCCACAAAACAGCTAAGGAAAAGAAAAAGAGAATGATTATGGCTTATAATACATGTACCTAGCATTACTACTTTTTTGTTTGTTAAAAATGAAATGTATGGGGGCAGCTAGGTGGCGCAGTGGATAGAGCACCGGCCCTGGAGTCAGGAGTACTTGAGTTCAAGTCTGGCCTCAGACACTTAAGACTTACTAGCTGTGTGACCCTGGGCAAGTCACTTAACCCCAATTGCCTCACTAAAAAAAAAAAAAAGAAAGAAAGAAATGTATGTTTTATAAGTTAGTATGATTTTATATGTTACTACCAATGTTAACCAAGGATTTTGATTGAAGTTTTTCCATATAAAAATGTAATTTACATTGATGCAGTAATTCTTCTTTTGGTTCTTTGTTCAGTTCATACCTTTCTTCCCATATTTCATTCCTTAAGGCAAAGGAATGTTCCTTTATTACATTCATAAATCTCCATTTCTTCAGTGATTATTCCACAGATGTTAGGCACATAATACTATGAATATTTTGCACCAATTGAGCCTTTCTTCGTCAATAACCTCCTTGGGGTATGAACCAAATAGTTCAATGGCTAGGCCAAAGAATCTGAACATTTTTGCAATTTTTTTGCATAATTAAAATCTTTTTTGAGATTGCAGGCCCAATTCACAACTCCATCAATAAGAAATCAATATGCCTTCATGCTAGATTATTTTCTAGGCAGACCTTGCCTGCCCACAAGGAAGCAATAAAAATGACATCAGGTCTTGATTGAAAGTTAAGGATCGGGGCGGCTAGGTGGCACAGTGGATAGAGCACCAGCCCTGGAATCAGGAGTACCTGAGTTCAAATCCGGCCTCAGACACTTAACAAACACTTACTAGCTGTGTGACCCTGGGCAAGTCACTTAACCCCAATTGCCTCACTAAAAAAAAGAAAAAAAAGAAAGAAAGTTAAGGATCAGGAAAATAATGAGGGGCAGCTAGGTGGCACAGTGGATAAAGCATCAGTCCTGGATTCAGGAGGACCTGAGTTCAAATTCAGCCTCAGACACTTGACATTTACTAACTGTGTGACCCTGGGCAAGTCACTTAACCCCCACTGCCTCACAAAAAGAAAGAAAGAAAGAAAGTTAAGGATCAAGAGGATAATGAACTAAAGAAGGAAAAGGAGGAAATGGGTGTATATATATATATATATATATATACACACACACACACACACACAGTCATATGATGAAAATTAGAGAAGAAAAGAAGAAAATACTATTCATAACCATGGCTAGGTAAAGAATGCTTACATAAAGAGAGAGGTGATCATAAAAAATAAAATGAGTAATTTTTATTTCACAAAATTGAAATGCTTTTTCACAAACTTAAAACAGGTAGAACTGGAAAAGAAGCAGTTACTTGGGGTAAAAAACCTTTGTAGCTAATATTGATAAAGGTCTCATGTCCAAGATATATAGAAAATTCATACACATACATACACAAACACACATCCATTCTCATAATAGATGTGGTCAAAGTATCTGCACAAGGAATTTTCACATGAAATACAAGCTAACAACCAACAAATACATGGAAGAATGTTCCTGTAGCTAATAAGAGAAAACATATTAAAACAACTCTTGAGATTCCACCTCACCCATCTGATCAGCAAATCAATCATGAAGCAGTCTGAGTCCTCCTCAAGCAGCTTCTTCTAAGAGGGTTGGGGGGGAGGGGGAGCAAAGAGGAAAAATTTAAACACATACAAAATAAATAAAAGGTAATTGGAGGGGGGTGAGGGACACTAGCAATCTGAAGTGCTTGAGTCAAGTTTTGAAGGAAACAATATCTACTAAAAATAAAGATTCAGAGATTGTGCATTCCAGGATGGGGGACAACCAGTGCAAAGGAAAGGAAGAGGAAATATGTGGGAGGAACAAAAGGCCAGTCTGGTTAGACTGCAGAGTACTGGTAGGAGAGTAATGCCCAACCAGATTAGAAAAGTAGTTTGCACTTCCAGGGCTGAGCCAAGATGTTGGAGGAAAGGCAGTGAGCTCTCGAACTCATGACACAATCCCCCCTAAAGACATCCAAATAATGCCACAGGACAATTCCTGGAGATAGTAAAACCCACAGAAGAATGTGCTGAAATCATCTTCCAACCAAGGACAGCTTGGAAGGTCAGAAGGAGGGAGCTGCTGTGCTGAGACAGGAGTGGAGCCTAACCGCACAGTCACCCTGACACAGAACCAGTTCCAGGAAGGCCTCACCAGAGAAAGAGACCCTACCCAGAGCCTCTGAATCAGCTGCAGTGCCAGTGTCATCTGGAACTAAGCTCACAGTCTGGTGAGAAGGCTGAGCCCTTGGCAGGGGAAAGATTACAGGGTTCTATGCTGGTGCTGAAACAGAACTTGGGTTTTTCAACCCTGCTGGGAACCAGGAGGTAGGCTTGAGTAGCAGTGGCCCAAGTTGGGGAGGGGCACAGGCTCATCAGAGCTAACAACCACAACACACAAAGCTGGTTGATTAACAAGTTAGTATGGGGTCATCTACAGACCAGGGAACAGGCCAGGCTAGTGAAGAACCTGATCCTCCTTAAATCATATCACTTGGAACCTTCTGAAGCTTGGGACAATGCAGCCTAGAAACAGTGCCCCACTTTAAGGAGCTAAAAGTCAAGTAAAAGAAAGGCAAGATGGACAGAGAAAGGTGAGGACCATAGAAAGTTTCTTCAGTGACAAGGAAGATTGAGGTGCACCCTCAGAGGAAGATGTCAATGTCAGCCCTACATCTAAAGCTTCCAAGAAAAATATTAATTGGTCTTAGGCCATAGAGACACTCAAAAAGGACTTTGAAGATAAACTTAGAGAGGTAGAGGAAAAAATGGAAAGAGAAATGAGGGTGATGCAGAAAGACATGAGAAAAAAGTCAGTTGCTTGAAAAGCCAAATTGGCCAAATGGAAAAGGAGGTACAAAAGCTCTCTGATGAAAATAATTGCCTAAGAATTAGGATTGAACAAATGGAAGGTAGTGACTTTATGAGAAACCAAAACACAATAAAGCAAATCCAAATGAATAAAAAAAAAAATAGAGGGCAATGTGAAATATCTTCTTGGAAAAACTAATGACCTGGAAAATAGGTCCAGGAGAGAGAATCTGAAAATTATTGGTCCACCTGAAAACCATGATCAAGGAAAGAGGTTAGACATCATCTTCCAAGAAATTGTCAGGGAAAATTGCCCTGATGTTCTAGAAGCAGAAGGTAAAATAGACATTGAAAGAATCCACTGATCACCTCCTGAAAGAGATCCCAAAAGGAAAACTCCAAGGAATATTATAGCCAAATTCCAGAGCTCTCAGGTCAAGGAGAAAATATTGTAAGCTGCCAAAAAGAAAGAATTCAAGTACTGTGGAGCTCCAGTCAGAATAGCACAAGATCTAGCAGCTTCTACATGAAAGGACCAGAGGGCAAAGGAATTGGGATTACAACCAAGAATCACCTACCCAGCAAAACTGATCATAATCTTTTAGAGGAGAAAATGGGACTAGGTATGTGTAGAGGAGTTGACCTTGGTGAGGGGAAGGGGACCTATTTATTAGAAAATGGAGTAAAGTAGGAGAAAATGAAGGATGGTGTTAAGGAGTTCTGAGATGTAGAGTAGAGAAAATGGAGCTCCCAGCAAATGGTTTCCTTTTTTTCCCCCCCAGTAAAATTTGAGTTGAAGTTCTCAACTGAGAGACAGCAAGAAATTTTATATGGGAGATTTGACAGAAGAGGAGGCTTAGAACAGCCCCTGTATAGAGTGTGATAGAGGATCGGAGTAGAGTAAAAGATTTGCTTTGTTACAGTGAGAACCAAGTAGAGATGAGGTAACAGAAATTTGTAGTAGACCCTCTCTGCTCAGCTGCATGATTACTCCAAAGCTCAGTTCAACAGCATGCAAAGAGAAGCCAAGGAGGAAGATGGCAAATGATAATAAAATATGAGAATGGAATTTATTGTAGAGACTGTGGGAAGTCAAGCACACTAATTGTCAGTTGTAGATAGGAAGTGGCCCAACTATTTTGGACAAGAGTATGGAACTATATCTTCAGTACCTAAATTGTATCCTAAATATATATGCCCAAAAGATCAAAGACTGAAATGGCCCAGAAATATATAGCAGCACTTTCTGTGGCAGCAAAGAACTAGAAAAAAAGAGGGTGCCGCCTCTCAGGGAACAGCTGAAGAAATTGTGATATGTGAATGCAATGGAATATTATTAACCCTTAAGAAATTATGAATATGAAAGATTCAGAGAAACTTGGGAAGTTGTGAATGAACTCATGAAGAGAAAAGTGAGCAGAACCAGAAAATCACTGAACCAAAATGATAAAAAGGAAAATAACTATGAAAGATTTAAGGACTCTCATCAATGCAATAACCAATCATGATTTTTAAAATTTGATAATGAACGGAACACGCCTCCCATTTTTTGACAGAGAAAGAATGGTAGTGTGGTAATAAAGTGAAAGTTTTTTTTTTCTTTCTTTCTTTTTTTTTTTTTTTAGTGAGGCAATTCGGGTTAAGTGACTTGCCCAGGGTCACACAGCTAGTAAGTGTCTGAGGCTGGACTTGAACTCAGGTACTCCTGAATCCAGGGCCGGTGCTCTATCCACTGCGCCACCTAGCTGCCCTAAAGTGAAAGTTTTTAACAGTTGGTTAGTGATAACGGAAAGATGCCAGTTTTTTTTTGAAGGACCACCCTTTCAGGGAGGAGACCGTGACAAACCGCCAGGTCTGTCTGCTAAGCACTCCACTTCCGGGGCACGAGCTTAAAAGGCAAGGAGAGAACGGAAGTGGGGTCTCTTTCCACTCTCCTCCTTGCTGGTTGCACTGGACACACAGATGCTGACGGAGGTGCGATTCGACCTGGTTCTCTGTAACAGCATGTGCTTGATGTGGCTCTCAACCTCAGAGATGGCCTTGGGTTTTTGGTGAGTTCTATACGGAATATAGACTAAGCTTAGATCTAAGACTATTTGTTTGTACTTCTACTTTCCTACCTCTCTAATCAACACCACCTTGTAATTCTCAAACAATAAAAGCTCTAACTAAAGATCAGAGGCTTCTTCCACTTACTGGTCTGGGAGATAAATAAGGGAAAGGTTAAAGGGGAGTTTAATGCTCTTGTATCCAATTTTAAATCTCACAGTAGCAATATAGAATTGTTGTTGTTTTTCAGTTCTGTCCAACTTTTTATGAACACATTTGGGTTCTTTTTAAAAAATGCATTTCAATAGTTTTATTGAAAGGTCACTTTCTTAGTACCAGAACATAATGGTACTTTCTATGTTACTTCAGCCAACTTAAGTTTGCATTGATGAATTAGAAAGGAAATTCTTCAATGAATCAGATGTTTAGGAATAATTGAAGAGTGCATCTGCAAAACACTTTACAAAATGAAGCATAAGACATATGAGGCATACTGTGGTTCTTTGGGTTATCTTTAAAGGGAAGTTCTTTCCACAACATGATGTCAAAGGGAAAATTGAACTAGTTATAGTTATTGTGGAAGTTAAGCTATATATTACACTGATTAACTATATGTTTTCCCAACCCTATATGTCAATTTAGATTCATTAACCTATAACTAGCCTTAAGTGCTCCAACTACCACATAATTGCTACTTACTTGAATCTGTATAGACAACTCACTTTAGTCTAAGTTGAATTACAGGAGCATTCCCCATATGTGCTGCTTTTAAATACAAAGCTATAAACTAACATCCAGTTTCATACCAACAGTAATCCTTATTTAAAAGCTCTAGAGTGTTTGCATTAGCATAAATTGCTTTAGAAGGGCACAGCTGAAGTTTCAGATTGGCAGACTCTTGTAACGATTGGAATGAGGCCACCTGCTGGAGACTTACTGGAGGAAAGGTCTGCCATGAGGAGAAGGTGCCTGAGGGCAAGACATGTGGCTTTTCTTTGGCATCAGGAAGTGATGTTTGCTTGTGGGCAGAAGAGGGGGCGAGGCTGGCACTCTCGCTTTTTTTTTCGCCAGGACTCTCATGGAGAGCAGAGCAGTAGAACTGTAGCTCCCTAAGATAGATAGATGAATCTAGTCCTTTTTTTCTCTCTTTACCAAATTCTTATTCTCCTTAATAAATGCTTAAAGTCTAACTCTTGCTAAAGCTTATAATTTATTGGTGACCACTCATTAGAGATTTTAGATAGTATAGCTAGAATTTTAGCCCCTTACAGATGGCGACCACAAAGGGAAAAGCTGAAACCTCCATCTTCTGATCTTCCAGTTGGGTGGCAGCTAGGTAGTGCAGTGAATAGAGCACCGGCCCTGGATTCAGAAGGACCTGAGTTCAAATCCGGACTCAGACACTTGACACTTACTAGCTGTGTGACCCTGGATAAGTCACTTAACCCCCATTGCCCTGGGCCAAAAAAAAAAAAAAGTTTCCCCTACCCTGTCCCTTTAAATCCGAAGTACTGCTAAGTACCAGCTGTTTTCTGTTTAAATTTTCTAATTTTTTTTAACTCCCTAAGCACCCTATTTTTTATTTTAGTCTGTTTAACCAGACAAATGGGGGATAAGATCATGTTAATGCTTTGTTTTTGTGGATTTTCTATTTTTATTTTTATTTTTGTTAGAAGAACGAGCAGGGTCCTCACATGAGGAAATGTAAATATCCCCCCCATCCCAGAGTTGTTTGTACAATAAAAATTAATTTTTTTCTAAGGGACTAGATATTGAGATAAAAATAATTCTGCATAAAGCTCTGTATAACACATCACTTGAGGGCAGCTAGGTGGCACAGTGGATAGACCACGGGCCCTGGATTCAGGAGGACCTGAGTTCAAATCCAGCCTCAGACACTTGACACTTACTAGCTGTGTGACCCTGAGCAAGTCACTTAACCCTCATTGCCCCACAAAAAATAAAAATTAATAAATTACATATAGAGAATTATACAAGTTCTTGGCACAGGCACATGCATATTCAACAAACAAAACCACATATGTATAATGAACAAATTAAAACAATTATAACACTAACAGACCTATGAAATAACAAAATATCGCAGAAACATAAGCATATAGACAAATAACTAACAATAAAACCATGCTTTGTTACACTGATGCATCTGCAATAGAGTCAGGACATTAATAGAAAAGCAAATAAACATGATCATGAAAATAAAACAAACATACTCAAAAAGTGCCATAATTAACATGAATGTCAATGAACTTACACGAAAGGGGAGTATTCTATATCTCTATTTTCTTTTAAAAAAATATATAATTTATTTTTTGTTATATTTTTGAGTTCCACGTTGGCTCCCTTTTTTCCTCCTAAGAAGAGGCCAACATTTGACACATATATGTGAAACCCTCAGTTCTTTCTCTGGAGTTGGATAGCATCTTTGTAGCTGATTTAAATATTCCTATTCAGTATAGCTTAGTCATTCACAATTACTCTTCAAATGATTGCTGATACTAAATACATTATCTTGGTTCTGCTTATCTCACTCTGCATTATTTCATGTCTTTCCATGTTTTCCTAAAATCAACATGTTCAACTTCTGGGGATGGAGCCAAGATGGCAGAGACAAGACATTAAACGCACAGAGCTCCTGACACAATTACCATCAAAGCAGCAATAAAACAACCCCTGGAGCTGCAAAACCCACAAAAAGACAGGCTGAGATTATTTTCCAGCCAAAGACAGATTAAAAGGGGCTGTGCTGAGCTACTAGAAGAGTACAACACTATGATTGCACTGACATAGACCCCAGGCACACTGCACTAGAGGAACTTACCCCTGAGCCTCTGAATCAGCGGTAGCACCAGGAGTCTTCTGGACCCAAGCTTATGGTCAGGTGAGAGGGCTGTCTGTGGGACCTAAGGAGGAATTCAGTTATCCCACTCCAGGGGGGAACCAGGAAGAAATCCTGAGCTGTGGGAGGCCCAGGTGGGGGAGGGGCATAGGCTCATTAGAGCTAAGAACCACAGCACACAAAGTTCTGCTGGCTGGTTAAGCAAATTGGCTTGAGGTTACCTTCAGACCAGAGAATAGGCCAGGCAAGAGAAAAACCTGCCCTCCCTCAAACCAAAACACCCGGGACCCTCTGAAGCTTGGGACAGTGTAGCTTGGAAGTAGGGTCCCCCTGTAAGAGGGAGTTAAAAGTCAAGTAAAAGACAGCAAGATGAGCAAGAAAAGAAAGTTGAGAACTATCAAAAGTTTCTTTGGCAACAAGGAAGATCAGGATGCACCCTCAGAAGAGGATAACAACCTCAGGGCCCCTATATCCAAAGCTTCCAAGAAAAATATGAATTGGTCTCAAACCATGGAAGCACTCAAAAGGGACTTTGAAGAGAAAGTAGAAGGCATAGAAGGAAGGTTTAGAGAGGTGGAGGAAAGAATGGAAAGAGAAATGAGAGCGATGCAGAGGAGTCATGAGAAAAAAGTCAATAGCTTGAAAAGTCAAATGGAAAAGGAGATACAAAAACTCTCTGAAGAAAATTATTGCCTAAGAATTAAGATTGAAAAAATGGAAGCTAGTGACTTTATGAAAAACCAAGACACAGTAAAGCAAATCCAAAAGTATAAAAAAATAGAGGGCAATATGAAATATATCCTTGGAAAAACAGCTGACCTGAAAAATAGATCCAGAAGAGATCATTTGAAAATCATTGGCCTACCTGAAAACCATGACCAAAATAAGAGTTTAGGCAGCATCTTCCAAGAAATTGTCAGGGAAAATTGCCCTGATATTCTAGAAGCAGAAGGTAAAATAGAAATTGAAAGAATCCACTGATCACCTCCAGAAAGAGATCCCAAAAGGAAAACCTCCAGGAATATCATAGCCAAATTCCAGAGCTCCCAGGTCAAGAAGGAAATATTTCAAGCAGCTAGAAAAAAGAAATAAAATCAATATGTTCATCATTTCTTACAGCCCAGTAGTATTCCATAACAATTATATACTAGAACATATTCAGCCATTCCTTAATTGTTAGATATCCCCTTGATTTCCACTTCTTTGCCACAACAAAGAGAGCTGCTATAAATATTTTAGAACATATAGGTTATTTTCCTTTTTTCCTGATCACCGTGGGAAACAGGCCTAATAGTGGTATTGCTGGGTCCGAGTACAAACACAACTTTAGAACTCTTTGGGCATAATTCCAGATTGCTTTCCAAAATGGTTGGATCAATTCACAGTTCCACCAACAGTGTATTATTGTCCCAATTTTTCCACATCCTCTCCAACATTTGTCATTTTCCTCTTCTATAATTTTAGCCAATCTGATAAGTGTGAGGTGGCATTTCAGGGTTATTTTAATTTGCATTTCTATAATCAACAGTGATTTAGAGCATTTTTATATAACTGTGGATAACTTTGATTTCATCTTCCCAAAACTGCTTGTTCATATCCTTTGACCATTTATCAATTGAGGAATGACTCATATTCTTATAAATTTGACTGTTATATTTTGAGATATGAAGTATCCAAGAAACTATCTATAAAATCCCCCCTCCTAATTTCCTGCTTTTCTTCCTTTTTTTTTTTCCTGAGGCAATTGGGGTTAAGTGACTTGCCCAGGGTCACACAACTAGTAAGTGTCAAGTGTCTGAGGCTGGATTTGAACTCAGGTCCTCCTGTATCCAGGGCCGGTGCTTTATCCACTGTGCCACCTAGCTGCCCCCCTGCTTTTCTTCTCATCTTGGCTACTGTGGTAAAAAGTTTTAACAGTCAGTTAGATAATGGAGAGATGCCAGTTTTTTTTAGGACCACCCTTTTGGGGAGGAGACCAACAGCATGAGCTACGCACACCAGTCCGCCTGCGACACACGCCAGATTGCCTGCTGAGCACTCAACTTCCGGGGTGCGAGCTTAAAAGGCAAGGAGAGAACGGAAGTGGGGCCTTTTTTCCTGCTCCGCTGGTTTCCTGGCTGCGCTGCACAGACCGACGCGGACTGGAGTTTGACTCGAGCCAGCTCTCGGTTAACAGCACACGCTTGACTCGGTCTCTCTCCCCAAAGGTGGCCTTGGGTTTTGGTGAGTTTTATACGGAATATAGACTAAGCCTAGACTTAAGACGATTTGTATTGTATTTCTACTTTCCTATCCTTCTAATCAACATCACCTTGTGACTACCATACAATAAAAGCTCTAACTAGAAAACCAGAGAAGCTTCTTCCATTTACTAGTCTGGGAGATAAATTAAGGGAAAGTTTAAGTAGGGGAGATTTATGATCTAATATCCAATTTTAATCTCACACTACACAGGTTTTATTTGTACAAAACCTTTTAAAATTAATGTAATCAAAATAAACCTTTTTATATCCTACTGTGCTCTCTTTGTCTTGTTTATACATACATTTTTCTCCTATCCATAAATCTGATAGATTTATTTATTTATTCTTCTAATTTACTTATATCTCCCTTTATGTCTGGATCATGTATCTATTTTGACCTTATCATAGTAAATAGTATAAGATATTGGTCTATATGTAGTTTCTGCCATACTGCTTTCTAGCTTTCCCAACAAATAAAAAAAAATAGTTCTTATCCTAAAAACTTTATACCTCTATTTCAATAATTACAAAGAGGCTGCTCTTCTAAATTGCATCAATCAGAGATATAAATTAGAGGTAAATAAGGTCTAGATATCTGTATTGAATCAAAGGCACAAAACTAAAGACTAAATTCAAATTTTAGTTATGCAACTGGAAAGTGCTTCTAGCTACTGAATGAAGTAAAGCAGAGCTACAAAGGAAGTGAATTGGGATTGGCTGAAGTGACTCGGTCATGCTCCGTGACTCTTTAATATAAAATAGAAAGCTAGTTTAGAACAGCCAAGTTTGACCAGACCAGAGGAGAGAGCAGTTCTAGCCAAGTCCGCAAGATGGAATCTCTTGGTGGAGAAATAAGTCTCTCTTCTTCTCCTCCCTCTCCAACCCCCCATTTCTGTCACCCACCATCCCCTACCTGCCCTTGACTACAGAAAGTTTGTTGTTGTTTAATCATTTTTCAGTTGTGTCCCACTCTTTATGACCCCATTTGGGGTTTTCTTGGCAGAGATATTAAAGTGGTTCCCCATTTCCTTTTCCAGCTTATTTTATAGATGAGGACACTGACGCAAACATGGTTAAGTGATTTGCCATGGGTCCCATAGCTATGAGACTAGATTTGGATTCAGGAAGATGAATCTGCCTGACTCCAGACCCAACACTCCATCCATTGTGCCACCTACCTCTCCTGACTAGAGAAAGCCCTTGTCGCTACTGCAGTAGCATTCTTGTTGCTCTCCCTGATACAAGTCTCTTTTTGAAAGGTCTGAAAGATTTGGTCTTCCTCTGGTGTCCTAGCACTGTATCCAAAACAGGGGTGACTTTGGAGCTGAAGACATACTATACACACAAGAAAGATAGCTTCAAGAATTAATAGGGATCCCAGTAGTAAGTTACACCATGCCTAAGGGGAACTTTGTGGGTCCACATTGTGATAAGAACAATATCTTTGTTAAATATCCTACTATAGCTGAGTAAATCTCTTTTTGCTAATTGGTGAATAATCTTCAAATATCTCATTTAATGCCAATATAGAATGTAAATTACCACAGGATTCACCTGAGTAAGGTCTATCCAAGAATACACATGAAGGGATAAAAAGGACTTTTAGCAAAATGACTTCCAGGATCTATGAGTTATCCCCTTTGCCTTATCATATAATGATCCTAATTTTCTATGGGATGATGGAAAGGTTTTGCACAAATAAAATCAATGCAGCTAAAATTAGAAGGAAAACAGTTAACTGGAAAAATATTTATAGTAAATTTCTCTGATAAAGGTTTCATATCCAAGATATAAAAAGAAAGATATTTGACATATAAAAGATATTTGTTTTATAAAGAAGTGATACAAATGGCAGAGAAAAGGAAGAGACTTGCCTGAGCTCTCCCAAATTCCCATCCAAACAACTTTAAATCACTTCAAAACAAATTCTGGAGAGGTAGAACTTAGAAAAGCATAGGCTCAGGGCAGCTGGGTGGTGTATTGGATAAAACAGTGGCTCTGGATTCAGGAGGATCTGAGTTCAAATCTGGCCTCAGACACTTGACATTTACTAGCTGTGTGGCCCTGGGCAAGTCACTTAACCCTCATTGCCCCACAAAAAAAAAAGAAAAGAAAAAAAAAGAAAGAAAGAAAGAAAAAAGCATAGACTAAAATAAAATTTCAGCCCAAAACAACATAGAAAGTTGACAGGAAAGGTCTATCACACCAGGGTAAGAGTGGAGCACAGTCTAACACAGGCTGCACCAGCACAGCCCTGGTGCCATCAAACAAGCAGCAGGCCTTGGGGCAACTGAATCAGTGATGTCAGCAGTAGCTCTCTGAATTCTCAGCCCACATATGGTAAGGGGGTCAGACCACTGGCCAGAAAGGGATTACAAGGGTCCCTTTTCTGGCACTGGGTGAAGGACTCTGGTGTATTGCCCATACATGGTTCTGGGTCACAGTCCCAGGGAGGGGAGAAGTACTACCACACCAGAGTTTGTGGCCACAGGTCACAGTTCCTGGGTGGAAAAGAGTATTTTCAGTCACTTGCAGACCGGAGCATAGGCCAAAAAAAGCAGTGTACACACTTCTCCTTAGATCATACCACCTTGGAAGAACTAAAAACTTACAGCTTCAAAAAACTATCTCTAAGAACAGCAGCAAAAAAAGGCCTGAAACTTAGAACAGTGCCCCCTCCAGCCCAGGAGCAGATTTCCACTTTAACACAGAATTAAAAGTCAAGGAATAGGCTGGAAAAATGAGCAAAGAACAAGAACAAAGAAAGAAACTGACCTTAGAAAGTTACTATGGTGATAGGGAAGATTAAAACACAAACCCAGAAGACAACACAGCCAAAATTGCTCCATCCAAAGCTTCAAAGAAGAATATGAATTGGTCTCAGGTCCAAAAAGAATTCTTGAAAGATTTGAAAAAGGATTTAAAAAATCAAATAAGAGAGGTAGAGGAAAAAATGGGGAAAGAAGTCACAGTGATGTAAGAAAATTGTCAAAAAAGTGACAGCTTGGTAAAGGAGACACACACAAAAAAAGTGCTGAAGAAAATAACACCTTAATAGAATAGGCCAAAAAAAAAAAAGTGAAGAATAAGCAAATAGAATAGGACAAATGGCAGAAGGACAAAAATCCACCAAAGCAGAATTGACCAAATGGGAAAAGATTTACAAAAATTCATTGGGGAGAATTTCTTAAAAAGTGGAATTGGCCAAATGGTAAAGGAAGTTTTTTGAAAATCCACTGAAGTAAAGTAGAATTGGCCAAAGAAAAAGCTCACTAAAGAAAATAATTCCTTAAAAATTAGAATTGGGCAGTGGAAGCTAATGATGCCATGAGACTTCAAAAAATAATAAAAGAAATTTTTAAAAAATGAAAAAAATATAAGAAAATGTAAACTATTTCATTGGAAAAACAACTGAACTGGACAATAGAACCAAGAGAGATAATTTGAGAATTGTTGAACTACCTGAAAGCCATGCTTTTTTTTTAATAAGAAAAAGAAAAAATTATTCGTCACAAGCACTTAATAACTTTTAGAAACCTACAGTGGACAATGTAAAGAAATTTCTTTGACACCTATTTAAAATTAAGGAATTTCCAAGATATTCTCAGGGAAAATTGTCCTGAAATTCTAGAAGCAGGAGCTAAAATAGAAATTGAAAGAATCCACTGATCACCTCCTGAAAGAGATCCCCAAAGGAAAACTCCTAGGAATATTATAGCCAAATTCCAGAGCTCTCAGGTCAAGGAGAAAATATTGTAAGCTGCCAAAAAGAAAGAATTCAAGTACTGTGAAGCCCCAGTCAGGATAGCACAAGATCTAGCAGCTTCTACATGAAAGGACCAAAGGGCAAAGGAATTGGGATTACAACCAAGAATCACCTACCCAGCAAAACTGATCATAATCTTTTAGAGGAGAAAATGGGACTTCAATGAAAAATAGGACTTTCAGGTATTTGTGAATGTGAATGGCAAATTTGACTTTTAAATATAAGACCCCTAGAGAATTTTTAAAAATTATTTTAAAATTGGAGTTGGGGAACATACCTGGGGTTGTGCAGTGGGGGACTGTATTGTGTCTGAGGTCGGGTTTTGGCTGGGATCCCCCTGGGTCCAGGGTGGATGCTCTGTCCACTGTGTCACCTAGCTGCCCCATGTTGACATCTTTAGGGTTAAATTGAGGGGTGAGGGGAATGCACTGGGGGAGGGGGAAGGTCAGAGGTGAAATCAGACATTAAAGAAACAGGAAAAGACTTATGGAGTGGGGGAAGAAATGGGGGAGGAGCAGGGCAGTAAATGAATTTTACACTCATCATAAAAGGCTCAAAGACCTTAAACTCATCAGAGTTGCCTTGAGGAGGAACTAACACACACACACACACACACACCCAACTGGGTGGAGTAATCTATTTAATCTGGGCAGTAAATAAGACTAACACTCATCAGAATGGGCTCAAAGACCTCAATCTCATTAGAATTGGCTCAAGGAGGGAATAACATACACACTCAATTGGGTGGAGTAATCTCTCTAACCCTGCAGGAAAATAGGAGGACAAGGGGATAAAGAGAGAGGGGCAAAAGAAGGAAGGGCAGAATGGGGGAGGGGACAGACAGAAGCAAATCCATTTCAAAGAGGGATAGGATGAAAGAAGACGGGTAACAGAATAAATATCAATGAGAAGGGAATAGGATGGAAGGGAAACAGTTAACAATAGTAACCATGAAAAAGAGAAAAGGGGGGGAAATTGTACAAAAAATATTTATAGCAACTCTTGGTGGAGGCTAAGAATTGGGAATCAAGGGAATGTCTACCAATTGAGGAATGACAGAAGAAGCTGTGGTATATGATTGTGGTGGAATGGTCTTGTGCTGTAGGAAATGACAAACAGGATGATCCCCGAGAAAACCTGGAAGAACATCAATGTATAGTGAGGTGAGCAGAGCTGAGAGGACATTGTGCATAGTGACATCCACATTGTTTGATGAGCAATTGTGAATAGTAATTTTTTTTTTTAGTGAGGCAATTGGGGTTAAGTGACTTGCCCAGGGTCACACAGCTAGTAAGTGTTAAGTTTCTGAGGCCAGATTTGAACTCAAGTATTCCTGGCTCCAGGGCTGGTGCTCTATCCACTGTGCCACCTAGCTGCCCCTGGATAGTAATTTCTAATAATTTCTGTTATGTTCTTGTGAAACAGGAATATCTTTACAGATTGATTCAAATGATACAGGCAGATCTATGAGAACAATTAAATCTTATTATAAAGAAATACCATAAAGAAAAATAACTTTGAAAGACTTTAAAACTCTAATCAATGTAATGACAAACCATTATTTCAGAGGACCAAGGATGAAAGATAATATTCAGCTCCTGCCAGAGATGTGATGGCCTTTGAAGTACATATTGAGACATATATTTTTGTACAAGGTTAATGTAAAAACTTGTTTTGCTTCACTATACATGTTATGAGTATTTTCTCTTTTTTATTCTGTAGTTGTGAGGGGCATAGGAAGGAGACAAAATAAATGTTTTTTAATTGGAAAAAGTTACATATTAATGTGAATTCTCCTTTTCCATTTTTATATTGGCAATTTGATTTTGCTCTTTTTAAAAATCATACTAGCGAATAGTTTGTTTCATTGTCCTTCCCTCCTCCCAAAACTAGCTCCTCCTTTATTATTATTTTTTGTTTTGTTTTCACTTTTATTTATTTTAGCCAGTCTACTAGCATTTATTAAATGTCTATTATATACCAAGACCAGAGCTAAACAAAAAAACAAACAAAAAATACATGACTCAAGGGAGGCATAACAAGTTAAACAGGAAAGAGAAAACATAAGAAACTCATTAAGGTTAAACTGTTAATATTTCTACATGGGAAGATGATACTTGTAACTTAAGAACTTTATGCTTCTTAGGCAATTAGAAGGAATATACATTGAAAGAGCATGTAGGGGGAAGCTAGGTGGTACAGTGGATAAAGCACTGGCCCTGGATTCAGGCGGAGCTGAGTTTAAATCCAGCCTCAGACACTTAACACTTACTAGCTGTGTGACCCTGTGCAAGTCACTTAACCCTCATTGCCCCACAAAAAAATAAAGTGTGTGAATGTAAGTTGACTCTAATAGTAGACCAAAAAAACAAAATTAAGAGATAAGAAAGAGTACTGCAACTGGAAGAAAACAGAAGGGAGCAATAGAAAGGGATAGGTTATCTCACATAATAGAATCACAAAAGAGAAAAAGTGGATGGGAAAATGAGGGTGTGGTAGGCAATTCTTGAACCTTACTCTCATTGGATTTGTCTCAAAGAGGGAATAACACACATTCAGTTGGGTATAGAAATCTCTTACCCTATAATTAAGTAAAGAGGGATGAAGAGAGAGGACTAATAGAAAGGAGGACAGACTCAGGGAGGCAGTGGTCAGAAGTAAAACACTTTGAGGAGGGACAGGGTGAAAGGTAGGATGAAAGGTAGAGAGAAGGACAAACAAGGGAAAAATAGGATAGAGGGAAATACACAGTTATCATAATCATAAATATGAATGGGATGAACTCACCCATAAAATGGAAAAAGATAGCAAAATGTTTCAAAAACTAGAATTCTACAACATACTGTTTACAAGAAACACATTTGAAGGACACAGTAAAGGAAAGAGGCTAGAGGAGAATGCATTATGCTTCCACTAAAGTAAAAAAAGCAGGGCTAACAATCATGATCTCAGACTAAGCAAAAGCAAAAATAAATCTAATTAAAAGATAAGGGGGCGGGGCAGCTAGATGGCGCAGTGGATAGAGCACCGGCCTTGGAGTCAGGAGTACCTGAGTTCAAATCCAGCCTCAGACACTTAACACTTACTAGCTGTGTGACCCTGGGCAAGTCACTTAACCCCAACTGCCTCACTAAAAAAAAAAAAAAAAGATAAGGGGGGCAGCTAGATGGCGCAGTGGATAAAGCACTGGCCCTGGATTCAGGAGTACCTGAGTTCAAATCTGGCCTCAGACACTTAACACTTACTAGCTGTGTGATCCTGAGCAAGTCACTTAACCCCAATTGCCTTACTAAAAAAAAACAAAAACAGCAACAAAAAAAGAGATAAGGAAGGAACCTATATCTTGCTAAAAAGTACCATAGACAATGAAGTAATATCAATACTAAACATATATGCACCAAATTGTATAGCATCTAAATTTTTAAAGGAGAAATTAAATGAGTTATAGGAGGAAGTAGACAGTAAAACTAAATATAGGACCTTAACTTTTCCTTTTGAGAACTGGATAAATCTAACCAAAAAATAAACAAGAAGTTAAGAAGGTGAATAGAATTTTAGAAAAGTTAAATATGATAGACCTCTGAAGAAAACTGAATGATAATAGAAAGGATTCTATCTTTTCTCAGTGGTACATGGCATGTACGCAAAAATTTATCATGTATTACAGCATGAAAACTTTACAATCATATGCAGAAAAACAGAAATATTAAATGCATCATTTTCAAACATAATGCAATAATGGAGGCAGCTAGGTGTCATAGTGGATAAAGCACCAGCCCTGGATTCAGGAGGACCTTAGTTCAAATCTGGTCTCATACATTTGACACTCACTAGCTGTGTGACCTTGGGCAAATAATTTAATCCTCATTGCCCTGAAAAAATGAACAAAAACCCCATAATGCAATAAAAATTATATTCAATAAAGGCCAGTAGAAAGATAGATTAAAAATTAACTAGAAATGAAATAATTCTAATCCTAAAGAATAAGTGGATCAAAGAACATGTCATAGATGCAACAATAATGAGAAAACATAAAAATTTATGGAATGCAGTCAATTATGTCTCTAAACAGTTACATCTATCAAATAGAGAAAGAGCAGATCATTGAATTGGGCATGCAACTAAAAAAAGAACAAGTGGAAAACCCCAATTGAAAATCAAATTGGAAATCCTGAAAATCAAAGAAGAAATCAATAAAATTAAAAGCAAGAAAACCATTGAACTAATAAATAAAACTAGATGTGGGTTTTATTAAAAAGCAAAATAAAATAAACCATTGGTTAATTAGAACAAAAAAGTAAAGAAGGGCCTGAACTCATGACACGATTGCTCCAAAAAACATCCAAATAAGGTCATAGGAAAATGCCCAGAGCAGCAAAACTCACAGAAGAATGTGCTGAAATCATCTTCTAACCAAGAACAGCTTGGAAAGTCAGAAGGGGGGAGCTGCTGTGCTGATACAGGAGTCAAGCCCAACCCCACAGTCACCCTGATACAGATCCAGTCTCAGGAAGTCCTCACCAGAGAAGGAGACCTCCAGAGCCTCTGAATCAGCTGAAGCACCAGTGTCGTCTGGAACTAAGCTCACAGTCTGGCGAGTGGGCTGAGCCCTGGCAGGGGGGAGACTACAGGGGTCTATGCTGGTACTAAGGAAGAATATGGATTTTACACCCCTACTGAGAACCAGGTGGTAGGCTCGAGTAGAAGTGGCCCAGGTGGGGGAGGGGCACAGGCTCATCAGAGCTAACAACCACAGCACACAAAGCTGGTTGATTGGCAAGTTGGTCTGGGGTCATCTAAGGACCAGGAAACAGGCCGGGTGAGTGAAGAACCTGATTCTCCTTAAATCAGACCACCTGGGACTTCTTAAGCTTGGGATACTGCAGCCTGGAAACAGTGCCCCACTTTAAGAAGCTAAAAGTCAAGTAAAAGAAAGGCAAGATGAGTCGACAGAGAAAGGTGAGGACCATAGAAAGTTTCTTCAATAACAAGGAAGACCAAGAGGTACCCTCAGAGGAAGATGTCACCATCAGGGCCCCTATATCTAAAGCTTCCAAGAAAAATACAAATTGGTCTCAGGCCATAGAGGTGCTCAAAAAGGACTTTGAAGATAAAATTAGAGAGGTAGAGGAAAAAATGGAAAGAGAAATGAGGGTGATGCAGGAAAGACATGAGAAAAAAGTCAACAGCTTGAAAAGTCAAATTGGCCAAATGGAAAAGGAGGTTCAAAAGCTCTCTGATGAAAATAATTGCCTAAGAATTAGGATTGAACAAATGGAAGCCAGTGACTTTATGAGAAACCAAGACACAATAAAGCAAATCCAAATGAATAAAAAAATAGAGGGCAATGTGAAATATCTTCTGGGAAAAACTGCTGACCTGGAAAATAGGTCCAGAAGAGATAATTTGAAAATTATTGGTCTACCTGAAAACCATGATCAAGGAAAGAGCTTAGACACCATCTTCCAAGATATTCTCAGGGAAAATTGCCCTGAAATTCTAGAAGAAGCTAAAATAGAAATTTAAAGGATCCAACGATCACCTCCAGAAAGAGATCCCAAAAAGAAAACTCCTAGGAATATTATAGCCAAATTCCGGAGCTCTCAGGTCAAGGAGAAAATATTTCAAGTTGCCAAAAAGAAAGAATTCAAGTACTGTAGAGCCTCAGTCAGGATAGCACAAGATCTAGCAGCTTCTACACTAAAGGACCTGAGGGTATGGAATATGATATTCCAAAGGGAAAAGGAAATGGGATTACAACCAAGAATCACCTACCCAGCAAAACTCAGCATTATCTTTCAGCGGAAAAAATGGGACTTTAATGAAAAAGACGACTTTCAGATATTTGTGATGAAAAGACCTGAACTGAATGGCAAATTTGACTTTCAAATACAAGACCCTAGAGAACCATAAAAAAAAATTGGAGCTGGGGGACATACCTGGGGTCATACAGTGGGTGACTGTCTTGTGTCTGAGGCCAGGTTTTGGCTGGGATCCCCCTGGGTCCAGGGGTGATGATTTGTCCACTGTGTCACTTAGCTAGATGATAACATCTTTAGGGTTAAATTGAGGGGTGAAGGGAATTCATTGGGGGAGGGGAAAGGGCAGAGGTGAAATCCTACATGAAAGTAACAGGAAAAGGCTTATGGAGTGGGGGAAGAGATGGGGGAGGAGCAGGGCAGTAAATGAATTTTACACTCATCATAAAAGGCTCAAAGTGAGGTGAGCAGAGCTGGGAGGACATTGTGCGTAGTGACAGCAGTATTGTTCAATGAACAATTGTGAATGACTTAACTATTCTCAGCAGTGCAATGATCCAAGACAATCCCAAAGAACTAATGAGGAAGCTTACTATGCACCCCTATAGAAAGAACTGATAAAAAGAACACTTGTGGATTGTACATATATAACCTGATTTCGATCTTGTGGAGGGGGGAGGAAAGGGAGGGAGGGAGGGAGAAAAATTTAGAACTCTAAATCTTGTGAAAATGAATGTTGAAAACTACTCTTACATTAAATGGAAAATAAATGTTTGTTGAAAGAAAAAAAAAGTGAAGAAGGAAACCAAATTACTTGTATCAAAAGTGAAAAGAGTGAATTCACCACCAAGGAAGAAGAAATTAAAGCAATTATTAAGAGCTTTTTTGCCCAATTACATATAAATCTGACAATCTAAGCAAAATTGATGAATATTTATAAAATATAAATTGCCCAGAATAACAGAAGAGGAAATAGAATGCTTAAATAACCCCCACTTAGGAAAAGAAATTGAACAAGATATCAGTGATCTTCCTAAGATAAAATCGCCAGGGCCAGATAGATTCACAAAATATGGTACAGTTAATTAAACCAAGAAGAACAAAATCAAAGAAAACTAGAAATCAATTTCCATAATAAATATTGCTGCAAAAACTTTAAATAAAATGCTAGCAAGGAGATTATAGCAATATAGCATTAGGATCATATGACCAGGTGGGATTTGTATCAGGAATGTAGGGTGGTTCAATAGTAGAAAAACTATCAGCATAATTGACCATATCAATAACAAAACCAACCAAAATCATATCATCATCTGAACAGATGCAGAAAAAGCTTTTGACAAAATACAACACCCATTCCTATTAAAGAACACTTAAATGGGGGGCGGCTAGGTGGCGCAGTAGATAAAGCACTGACCCTGGATTCAGGAGGACCTGAGTTCAAATCCAGCCCCAGACACTTGACACTTAACTAGCTGTGTGACCCTGGGCAAGTCACTTAACCCTCATTGCCCCACAAAAAAACAAACCAAAAAACCCCCACTTAAATGGAGTTTTCCTCAAAATGATAAGTAGTATCTATCTAAAACCATCAGCAAGTATTATATGTAATGGGAATAAGCTAGAAGACTTCCCAGTAAGATCAGGGGTGAAGTAAGGATGCCCATTATCACCACTATTATTCAGTATTTTACATTAAATGCTAGCTATAGCAATAAAAGAAAAAGAAATTGAAGGAATTGGAATAGGCAATGAGGAAACAAAATTATCATTCTTTGCAGATAAGATGTATGCTTAAAGAATCAACTAAAAAACTAGTTGAAATAATTAACAATTTTAGCAAAATTACAGGATGTAAAATATATCCATATTAGTCATCAGCATTTCTATACATCACCAACAAAGTCTAACAGCAAGAGATAGAAAGAAATTCCATTTAAAATAACTGTAGACAATATAAAATACTTGAGAGGCTACCTGCCAAGATAAATGCAGGAACCATATGAACAAAATTATAAAACACTTCTCATACAAGTAAAGTCAGATCTGAAACATTTTTTAAATATCAATTGCACTAAAATGTTAGCTTTACCAATAAGAGAAGAAAGATAAATGGAAGGAATTAGAATACATAATGATTCCTCATGATATGATGGTTTCCTAGAAAATCAACTAAAAAACTACTTGAAACCATTAACAAATTTAGCAAAGTTGCAGGATGTAAAATAAACTCACATAAGTCATCAGCATTTCTATATATGACCAACAAAGCTAACAAGGGATAGAAAGAAAAATTCCATTTAAAATAAATATAGATAACAAAAACAAAACAAAAAACATAACCATATACAATATAAAATACTGGGGAGTCTATCTGCCAAGACAAACCCAGGAACCATATGAACACAATTACAAAACACTTTTCACACAAATAAAATCAGATCTAAACAATTGGGAAAATGTCAATTGCTCATGGGTAGACTGAGCAAATATAATAAAAATGACAGTTCTACCTAAATTAGTTTATTCAATGCCATACCAAACTACCAAAAATTATTTTATGCATGTAGAAAAAAATAGTAACAATTCATCTGGAAGAACACAAGGTCAATTATGTCAAGGGAATTTATGAAAACAAAATACAAAGGAAGGTTGCCTAGCTATGGCAGATCTAGAACTATATTATAAAGCAGCAATCATCAAAACTATTTGGTACTGGGGGGCAGCTAGGTGGTGCAATGGATAAAACACCAACCCTGGATTCAGGAGGACCTGAGTTCAAATCCATCCTCAGACACTTGACACTTACTAGCTGTTGTGTCCTTGGGCAAGTCACTTAACCTTCACTGCCCTGAAAAAACAAACAAACAAAAAACGCAACTATTTGGTACTGGCTAAGAAACAGAGTGGTGGATCAGTGGAATAGGTTAGGAACACAAGACACAGTAGTTAATGACTAAGTAATCAGGGCAGCTAGGTGGTTCAGTGGATAGAGCACCAGCCCTGGAGTGAGGAGGACCTGAGTTCAAATTTGACCAAAGACACTTGACACTTACTAGCTGTGTGACCCTGGGCAAGTTGCCTAACCCCAATTGCCTCACTAAAAAAAAGAAGAAGAAGAAGAAGAAAAGATAGACTAAGTAATCTATTATTTGATAAACCCTAAGACTAACCATTCTGGAATATGAACTCACTATTTGACAAAAAACTGCTGGGAAAACTGGAAAGTAGTGGGCAGAAAGTAGGCATAGACCAACATCTTAGACCATATATCAAAATAAGGTCAAAATGGGTACGTGATCTAGATATAAATGGTGATACCATAGGCAGAGTAGGAAAGGAAGGAACAGTTTACCTGACAGGTAAACTATCAGATCTATGGAAAGGGGAAGAATTTATGACCAAAAAAGAGGTATTATGAAATGCAAATGCATATATATATTAGATTTTTTTCTGGGCAATGGGGGTTAAGTGACTTGCCCAGGGTCACACAGCTAGTAAGTCAAGTGTCTGAGGCCAGATTTGAACTCAGGTACTCCTGAATCCAAGGCCGGTGCTTTATCCACTGCGCCACCTAGCCACCCCGATTATATTAGATTTAAAAGGTTTTGCACAAACAAAACCAATGCAACCAAGATTAGAAGGAAAAAAGAAAGTTGGGAAAGAATTTTTACAACCAATGTTTCTGATAATGACCTCATTTCTCAAATAAAAAGAGAACTGAATCAAATTTATAAAAAATACAAGTCATTTCCCAATTGAGAAATGTTCAACCGGGCAGTTTTCAGATGAAGAAATTAAAGCTATCTAATCTTACAAAAAAATGTTCTCAATCCCCACTGATTTAGAGAAATGCAAATTAAAACAACTCTGAGGTACCACCTCACACCTATCAGATTAGCTAATATGACAAAAAAGCAAAATGATAAATGTTAGAGACAATTTGGAAAAATTGGAACACTCATGCATTTTTGCTGGAGATGTGAACTGATCCAAGCATTCTGAAGAACAATTTGTAACTATGCCCAAAAGGGTTATAAAACTATGCATACTCTTTGGCCCACTACTAGAGCTGTATCCCAAAGAGATCATAAAAAAGGGAAATGAAACTATTTATACAAAAATATTTATAACAGCTCTTTTAGTGGTGGAAAGAATAGGAAATTGAGGGGATGCCCATCAACTAGAGAATGGCTAAACAAGTTGTGGTATTTGAATGTAATGGAATACTATTGTGCTATAAGAAATGATGAGCAGGCAGATTTCAGAAAAACCTGGAAAGATTTATATAAACTAATGCTGAGTGACATGAGCAGAATCAGGAGAACATTGTACACAGTAACAACAAGACTATGTGATAAGCAGCTATGATAGCTCTTCTCAGCAATCCAGTGATCTAAGACAATGCCAAGACTCATGATGGGAAATGCTCTCCACATCAAGAAAAAGAACTATGGAGTCTGAATGCAGATCGAAGCATACTATTTTCACTTTTGTTGTTGATTTTTGTTTTTTTCCTTTTTGTATTTTGTATTTTCCCCCTTTTGTTCTGATTCTTTCACAATGTGACTAATATGGAAATATGTTTAACATGATTATACATATATAACCTATAAGTGAAGAGCATTTTCCATCATGAGTCTTGTCATGGTCTTGGATCAGTGGATTACTGAGAAGAGCTATCACAGCTGTTCATCATAGTGTTGCAGTTTTGGGGAGAGGGAGGGAGAAAATTTTGGAACTAAAAATCTTACAAAAATGAATGTTGAAAACTACCTTTACATGTAATTGGAAAAAAATAAAATTCTATTAAGAAAAAAATAAAAATATCAATTACTCATGGGTAGTGTGTCAAGATAATGGAATGTGACAGATGAGATTTAGCAGATACTCAGGAGCCCACCTGGAGATTAATTTAAACTGATTGAATTGGATAAATCCACTGACTGCTGAATGGATTACTGGCTGACTTCTAGTTAAGCACATCTGGCTGGTACTTAAGGGTACTTAATGAATTTGAATGACACTAGCCAATCAGCTTGAAGAACCTCCCATTTCTGGGAGGGGAAGATGAAGCAGGAATCGGACACCGGGGGACTGGCTCCTGTAGCTTTGGCTGTGAGAGATTGGGGTGGTGGCGGAGGACTTCAGAAGTCCTCTAGAGTCTTAGTCCTAGAGGAGCTAGGGAAGATTAGGATTGCCAGGTTATAAGAAATCTGTTCTCAATCTTTCTCTTTCTTTTACTATCTTTCAATAAACCCTTAAAAAACCTAAACTTGTTTATCAGTGATTTTAGTCAGTTTCCCCCAAAAACTGGGGGGACAGATTAGAACCCACATTTAGAATTTTAAATTACACAGTTGGAAAAGACAATTTAATAAAAATGACAATTTGGGGGCTAGGTGGCACAATGGATAAAGCACTGGCCCTGGATTCAGGAGGACCTGAGTTCAAATCCGAACACAGACACTTGACACTTACTAGCTGTGTGACCTTGGGCAAGTCACTTAACCCTCATTGCCCTGAAAAAAAAAAAGACAATTCTACCTAAATTAATCTACTTATTCAGGGCCATACAAACTACCAAAATATTATTTTATAGAAATAGAAAAAGTAATAACATAATTCAATTGGAAGCACAAAAGGTCAAGAATATCAAAGTAATCGATGAAAAAATGTGAGGGAAAGAGGTCTAGCCTTAGCAGATCTCAACCTGTATTACAAAGTGGTAATCATCAAAACAATCTTTTATTGGCTTAAGAAATAGAATGGTGGATCCATGGAACTGATTAGGTACACAATACATTATAGACAATAACCATAGTAATTTAGTGTTTGATAAACCCAAAGATCCAAGCTCTGGGGACAAAAATTCATTATCTGACAAAAAACTGCTGGAAAAACTACAAAACATGATGGCAGAAAGTAGTTATAGACCAACATCTGACACCATATAAGGTCAAAATGATGTAGACATAAAGAGTGCCACCATAAGCAAATTAGGAAAGCATGGAATAGTTTACTTGTTAGATATATGGATATAAAAATAATGTAGAACTAAACAAGAGATAAAGAATATTACAAAAGGTAAAATGTATAATTTGGAATATATTATATTAAAAATTTTTGCACAAACAAGATCAATGCAACCAAAATTATAATTAAAGCAAAAAACTGGGAAAAACATTTTACATCAAGTATCTATGATAAAGGCCTAATTTCTCAAACATATTAAGAACTGAGTCAGATTTACAAGAATACAAGTCACATGTTATAACTATTTGGTACTTGTTAAAACTATTTGGTACTGGCTAAGAAACAGGGTGGTGGATCAGTGGAATAGGTAAGGCACACAAAACACAGTAGTAAATGAATATAGCAATCTCTTGTTTGATAAACCCAAAGACTCTAGACTCTGGGATAAGAACTCACTATTTGACAAAAACTGCTAGGAAAACTGGCAAATAGTATGGCAGAAGCTAGGCAAAGACCATCATCTTATACCATATGCCAAAGTGAAATCAAAATGGGTACATGATCTAGATATAAAGGGTGATATAGGCAGATTAGAAAAGGAAGGAATAGCTTACTTGTCAGATCTATGTAGCGGGGAAGAATTTATGACCAAAGAAGAGATGGAGAACTTTATGAAATGCAAAATGGATCAATTTGATTAAATTAAATGTAAAAGGTTTTACACAGACAAAACCAATGCAACCAAAATTAGAAGGAAAACAGAAAGCTGGGAAACTATTTTTACAGCCAGTGATTCTGATAAAGGCCTCATTTCTAAAATATATATAGAGAACAGAATCAAATTGAGAAATGGTCAAAGGATATGAAAAGGCAGTTTTCAGATGAAGAAATTAAAGCTACCTTTGGCATATGAAAAAAATGTTCTCAATCACTACCGATTAGAGAAATGCAAATTAAAACTACTATGAGGTACCACCTCACACCTGTCCAATTGGCTAATATGACAAAAATGGAAAATTATAAATGTTGGAGATGATATGGGAAAATTGGAACACTAATGCACTGTTGGTGCAGTTGTGAATTGATCCAACCATTCTGGAGAGTAATGTGGAACCATGCCCAAAAGGCTTTTAAAGTGTGCACACTCTTTGACCCAGCAATACCATTACTAGGTCTATATCCCAAACATCATAAAAAAGGAAAAAGGAATGCAATCCATCTACAGAGAAAGAACTGGTGGTATCTGAATACAGATTGAAGCATAATTTTTTTGTTCCTTTTTCTGAAGTTTTTTTTGTCTGTTTTCTTTCACAACCTGACTAATGTGGAAATGTTTTGCATGACTACACATGTATAACTTATATTGAATTGCTTGAGTTCTTAAGGGGGGTGGGGAGGGAGGGAGGAAGAGAATGTAGAACAAAAAGTTTTTAAAAATTGATGTTGAAAGTTGTTTTTACATGTAATTTGGGAAAATAAAAATTCTAAATTAGAAAAAAAAGAGAGAGAGAAGGACCCACATGTACAAAAATATTTATAGCAGTTCTTTTTGTGGTGGCAAAGAATTGGAAGTTGAGGGGATATCCATCAATTGGAGAATGGCTGAACAAGTTGTGGTATATGAATGTAATAGAATACTATTGTGCTATAAGAAATGAGGAGCAGGCAGATTTCAGAAAAACCTGGAAAGACTTACATGAATCGATGCTGAGTGAAATGAGCAGAACCAAGAGAGTATTGTACACAGTATCAACAACATTGTGTGATGATCAACTGTGATAGACTTAGCTTTTCTCAGCAATACAATGATACAAGAAAATTCCAAAAGACTCATGATGGAAAATGCTCCACATCTAGAAAAAGAACTATGGAGCCTGATTGCAGATTAAAGTGTACTATTTTCACTTTTGTTGTTGCTATTTCTTCTTTCTTGTGTTTGTTTTTATCCTTCTGTTCTGATTCTTCTCTTATAACATGACTAATGTAAAAATACATTTTACATAATTGTAAAGTATAACCTAGGGGCAGTTAGGTGGCGCAGTGGATAGAGCACCGGCCCTGGATTCAGGAGGACCTGAGTTCAAATCTGGCCTTAGACCCTTGACGCTTACTAGTTGTGTGACCCTGGGCAAGTCATTTAACCCCAATTGCCTCACCAAAAAAAAATAATAATAATAGTAAAGTATAACCTAAATCAAATTGCTTGATGGCTTTGGGAGGTGGGAAGGGATGAAGAAAAATTTGGTACTCAAAATCTTATAAAAATGAATGTTATGGGGCAGCTAGGTGGCACAGTGAATAGACTACTGGCCCTGGAGTCAGGAGGACCTGAGTTCAAATCCAGCCTCTGATCCTTGATACTTATTAACTGTGTGACCCTGGGCAAGTCACTTAACCCCAATTACCTCACACACACAAAAAAAGAATGTTGAAAACTATCTTTACATGCAATTTTAAAAAATACTATTTTTTAAAAAGTATACAAGTCACTCCTCAATTGTTAAATGGTCAAAGGATATGAACAGCTGTTTTCAGACAATGAAACCAAAGCTATATTCATAGGAAAAAATATCCTAAATCACTACTAATTAGAGAAATGCATATTAAATCATCTCTCAGGTACCACCTCATACCTATCAGATTGACTAATATGACAGAAAAAGAAAATGAGAAATGTTGGAGATCTGGGGAAATTGGGATACTAATGCAGTGCAGATGAAGTTGTGAACTGATCCAATCATTCTGTAATTTTTTTTTTTTTTGGTGAGGCAATTGGGGTTAAGTGACTTGCCCAGGGTCACAGAGCTAGTAAGTGTTAAGTGTCTGAGGCCGGATTTGAACTCAGGTCCTCCTGACTCCAGGGTCATTGCTCTATCCACTGCGCCACCTAGCTGCCCCTGATCCAATCATTCTGGAGAGCAATCTGGAACTATGCCCAAAGGGCTATAAAACTGTACTTACCCTTTGATCCAAAAATACCACTACTAGGTCTGTATCCCAGAGAGACTGTTTTAAAAGGGAAAAGGACCTATTTTTACAAAAATATTTATAGCAGCTCTTTTCAGTGTCTAAGAATTAGAAATTGAGAGGATGCCCATCAATTGGGAAATGTCTAAACAAGTTGTGGTATATGATTGTAATGAAATATTACTGTGCTATAAGAAATGACTAGTAAGATGATTTCAGAAAAACCTGGACTTACATGAACTGATATAAAGTGAAATGAACAGAACCAGGAGAACAATGTACATATTAACAGCAATGTTGTATGATGGACAAGGGTAAATGACTTAACTATTCTCAGCAATATGTTGATCCAAGATAATCCCAAAGGAATCATGATAGAAAATGCTATCTACCTCCAGAGAAAGAACTGATAGCATCTGAATATAGACCAAAACTTACTAATTTTCACTTTTTTTATGTTGGTTTGAGTTTTCTTCTAGAAAATAACTAATATGGAAATGTCTTACATGTTTGCACATATACAAACTATATCGAATCACTTACCATCTCAGGGAGGGAGGAGGGAAAACAGGATAGAATTTGGAACTCAACATTAAAAAAAAAGCCCAAATGAATGTTAAAAATTGTTTTATAAGCAACTGGGGAAAATAAGATATTAAAAATTAATTCTTCTTTGTAATTAGCTTTTCCTTAGTTCAATGTTATTAAAATTTGTAACGATTGGAATGACGCCACCTGCTGGAGACTTACTGTAGAAAAGCTCCGCCATGAAAGGAAGGTCTTTGAGGGCAAGACCATGTGTCTTTTCTTTGGCATCAGGAAGTGACGTTTGCTGGTGGGAGGAGGAAGGGGGAGCCAGGTGCTCTGTCTCGCTCTCTTTCCTTTGGACTCTGGTGGAGAGTGGAGCTAGAAATGTGCTCTCCCTTTAATAGATAGATGAATGTAGGCCTTTTCTTCTCTCTTTACCAAATTCTCATTCTCCTTAATAAATGCTTAAAAGTCTAACTCTTGCTAAAGCTTATAATTTATTGGCGACCACTCATTAGACATTTTAGATGGACTAGCTAGAATTTTAGCCTTTAACAAATTGGTACATATATAAATACATGTAGGGGCAGCTAGGTGGCATAGTGGATAGAGCACCGGCCCTGGAGTCAGGAGGACTTGAGTTCAAATCCGGCCTCAGACACTTGAGACTTACTAGCTGTGTGACCTGGGCAAGTCACTTAACCCCAATTGCCTCACCAAAAATAAATAAATAAATGTACATAATTATTAATATCCATTATATATGGTACCTTTAAGCATAATGTGTTTTCCATCTTTATCTCTTAACCATGTCTACTTTTACTGTTGCCATGTCTGATTAATAATAACAATAATTTACATAGTGTCTTAAGGTTTGCAAGGCATTTTACAAGTATATCATTTTATTCTCACTATAACCCTGGGAAGTAAATACTATTGTTATTCCCACTTTTGTAGATGAGAAAAATGAGGTAGAGAGAGGTTAAGTGACTTGCCCAAGGTCACGCAGTTAAGGAAATGTCTGAGGCTGGTTTTGAACTCGTCTTCCTAAATCTAGGTCCAATGTTCTATTCACTCCATCACCTCATTGCCACATCGGAGATCAAACTACTTCCCATGTTTCTTTGAATTTTATTCTACCCCTTTATTTTAACTCTTTTTGAATCTTTGTTTCATCTGTTTCCTATAAACACCATAATGTTGGGTTCTGCTTTCTAGCGCATTCTGCTAGACTGCTGTTTTATGGGTGTTCATCTCATTCATGTTCACTGTTATGACTATTAATTATGTATTTCCCTACAGCACAACTTATTATACTTTCTCCCTTTGCTTCCCAATCCACACTTGAAAGGAGTTTTATCATTATCTTAATCTATAATTGGCATTGTCTCTTCCTACTTCTCTACCCTTCCAACCTATAATTGATGTGATCTTTTTCTACTCCTCTTCCTCTTCTCTGTTCACTGAATCTTTAACTTAAAATCTCTCTCTTCCATCCCTCTTCCCCTTTCTTGGTTGCCCGTACACCTGTTGAATTTAATAGATCAGTACACTAAATTCTTTGTGTGTTCAAACCTCCATTAGAGATACCTGCTTCCTGCCTCCCTTTCCTTCATGTGTGCATATTCTTCTCACACACCCCATGGAAGTGAAATAATTTCTTTCCCCTTCTTCCTAATTTCTCCCCAATGTTCCTGTTCCCTCTCCTTTTTTCTCTAAAACCCAACCATATAGAACTGAACTAAGCCTAGGTCCCTCATTTCAATGACCCTAGAAAACATTAGGTGTCTAAAGTGACATTCATCTCTTCCAATTGCTCTTAAGTAATTACCTTTTTACACTTCCTGACTCCTTTATTTGCATTTCAAAATTACTATTCCGGTGCTGGCCTTTGATTAGCATTTTCTGCTAGAAAGTGCTGTATTCTATTAAATCCCTGGTAGGATTAAACTTAGATTTGCAGGATCTGTAATTCTAGTTCATAAGCATTTATTTTTTGCCTTTTGGAATATCCTATTTGAAGATATTCTCTTCCCTGTGGTAGTTACTGCTAAGTCATAATGATTCTCAGTACAGTACAGTACTTGAACATTTTTTTTTTTTCTGGCTGCTCACAGTATTTCTTCTTTACTTTGAAAGTTTTGGATTTTGGCCATGCCATTTCTGGTATTTTCAGTTTGGGATTTCTTCCTGGAGGTGCATGATGTATTCTTTCTATTTTCACTTTGCCCTCTGATTCTAATAGATCTGGGAAATTATCTTGAATGATTTCTTGAAAGAGAATCCAAGGGTTTTGTTGTTGTTTTGGCTTGGTCATGGTTTTCAGGTAATGGTTTTCATTGATTCTTAAGTTATTGGTTCTTGGGGTCAGTTTTGAAAGTTGGTACCTTATATTTTCTAGTACTTTTGTCAATCTTTTGACTTTTCCCATATTTCTTGTTGTCTCATGGAGTCACTGAGTTTTATCTGCTCCATTCTTTATTTTAGGGAATCCATTTCTTGGGTTTTTCCACCATCTATTAAGCTAATTATTCTTCTTTCCACTTTTCCCTTCTAATGTCTAATTTCATTTGTCCCATTCACTCTTACTCCCTTATGGCAAAGCCTTTTTTTCCTTCTGTAACTCTTATTTGCAGTTCTGGGTTTACCTCTTAGGCTCCTCTTAGCTAATAGTATTTCTTCAATGTATGGTGTTTTCTACTGTTTACTCATATATTCAGCCTCAATTCATAGTTTGGAATTTTGTGCTTGGGGCAGTCCTGTCTCCCTCCTTGGATGGGCTTTGTGTAGTCCTGTTCCCTTTGTATTCCGTATGTTGCTATACTTAAAACAAATGGAGCAGCTGGCACCCCTCTGTCTTAATTCTGGCTTCTGTTTCAGGACCCTGGTGTTCCACGGTAGATTCTGGCCTTTGCCAAATCCTGCCTTTTCCTTACATGATCCCACATTGGAAAATTATTTCTGTCCCATGCTATGACCTTGACAGGTCTCAGTGAGATGCTGGAGATCATGTGGATCTCAAGTCTTCTGCATACCCCTCCTTGTGCAGCCCTGTGATGTACTGGAGTTGGCTGGGTTTCCTGCTATGGACCCCAGTGATGCAAATAATACTGTACATAGTCAGGCCCTGTTTTCTACACAGTAACCCTACTGTGGCTGATTATGTACTCAATTTTGCTCTAACAGGCTAGAACTGGTATCTGGCTTCAGGTCTCCAATTATTTGAGCTTGTGATAGCTTATAACACCTTTCATCAGACAATTGGCTGAATATTTTCAAGTCCATTTCTGGGAGCTTTTACTGGTTTCCTTGGTCCAGCTCCTCACCTTGCCACTTCTGGCAGGTAGTTTATCTACTACTGTGCTGGATTCCTTGGTCGTCTTTATCATTAGCCTCTCTAGGGTCATTTTCATAAATTTGCTCAGGTTGTCTGGGAGAGATGGGCTTCTCTATGACCTTTCCTATTTCCATCAACTGGAAATTGATTCTCTAGAATCAGAAACACTTTTGTCAACTATAGTTAATTTTAATATTTTTTTTCCTTGAATGTTAGGAGTTAATAGTTTTCTTTTGGAAGCCTAGCCAAGTATAACTTCATAGTTTACGTGCGAAAAGTTAAGCAGTTTTTTCTTTCTTTGTAGTTTTTGTAAAACCCATGGCCTCTTCCAAGCTTGTTTTTAGGATGATTATTGGTATCTGAATGAGGAAGAGTTAAGTATTGCATCCCCAAAATCACTATCTGTATGTCAGTTTTAGACTAATTATAATTTGCCCACCATTGGTTTTCCTTCAGATAAGGGCTACTTACATCTGTCTTGAATGTGTGCTTAAAGCCAAGGTTCTTAAAAGACCAATAAGGACTTCCCATGAACTTTGTCAAATGCAAGTCTTGGTCTAGTCAATGATCCTAAATCTTCAAGGCCAATTGTAAAGTGAGAATGCTGATAAGCTGGATCAGAAGCAAAGCTGCTTCTTTATATGAGAGCAATTTAGCCTCAAATGACTTATAATCTTTTTAAGAATGCTGGGGCTTGGGGCAGCTAGGTGGCGCAATGGATAGAGCACTGGCCTTGGAGTCAGGAGTACCTGAGTTCAAATCAGGCCTCAGACACTTAACACTTACTAGCTGTGTGACCCTGGACAAGCCACTTAACCCCAATTGCCTCACTAAAAAAAAAAAAAAGAATGCTGGGGCTTGTACCAGTGTGTCAATGACTGGCAGAGAGCCAGGAGCTAGGAACATGCTCCTTACCTGGAAGTACTCAATAAGCCTTGGCTGCTTCATCACTCCTTAAACCCAATATCCAACTATCTAAGTTACAGCTGGTTATAATATATCCTTCAATAAATCCTGTTGAAATGTACATGGGATGTACTTAGGTTTTACTTTAAACTTTTAATGGCTCAAAGGTAATGTTTACTATATCCCATTATAGAGCATTTACTGTTAACTTTGAGAGAATGAGTTAGAAACACTAACAGCTTCTCTAATCCTTGAAAATCATTCCACATGGGGGCAGCTAGGTGCCGCAGTGAGAGGACCTAAGTTCAAATGTGACTTCCGACACTTGACACTTACTAGCTATGTGACCCTGGGCAAGTCACTTAACCCCCATTGCCCTGGAAAAAAAAAACCAACAAAAAACGAAAATCATTCCACAAACCTGGGACAGCTGCCCCCTAAAGATAAGTTTCTTCTTGTTGTTGAAGTTTTGGGGAAGGTAGGTTTAGAGCCAGATTATGAAGGGTCCTGAAAGTAGAATATGAACATTTATATCAAAGACTTTGTATTTCTTGATTTTTCAGAGGGAAAAGGGGAGGTGGAAGTAAGAGAATGAAAATAAGATAAGTTTTAATTTAAAAAATAAAGTTGAGGTGGGGCAGCTAGGTGGCGCAGTGGATAGAGCACCGGCCCTGGAGTCAGGAGTACCTGAGTTCAAATCTGACCTCAGACACTTAACACTTACTAGCTGTGTAACCCTGGGCAAGTCACTTGGCCCCAATTGCTTCACATACATACATACATACATACATACATAAAAAGTTGAGGAGACCTAGGACTTAGTAACTGGATATGGTGATCAAGGAATGAGGAAGAAGCAAAGATGATTTTGAAGTTTTAAGTCTTACTTAGGGTGAGTCATTTGAGTTTGAAGAAATGGTAGGATACACTGTCAGCAATCTGGAAAGAGAAGCCGCAGTAGTTATGCTGTTTAGGATCCTTTGTCTGATGTGACAAGATGGAGAATACACAATAAGGCAGGAAGGCTTGTGTTGTTATTTGTCCTTCCTTCTTGAAGAGGATCAATGACATCAGGAGGGTGATGTCTTGACTTGCAAGTATGTGAAGCCGAGCTGTGCAAAGTCATCAGTCTCACTCTCTCCCCCAGTCACCAGAGTCTAGTGGCAAGATATAGGTCAAGAAGACTGTCAATGGCCCAGGATGCAATAGGAGACCTTGGCCTTTTTAAGCTAAGGTCTTTGCTGAGTCTCAGTTTGTCTGAGGCAACACCCATTCAGTGATTAAAGGCTAAGTAAGAATTGAGGGGAAAAGCAGGAGGAGTTCAGAGAAACCTGGAGGGTCTTGCGTGAGCTGATGATGAGTGAGATGAGCAAAACCAGAACATTGTACACAGTATCATCAACATTGAGTGTTGATCTACTGTGATGGACTATATTCTTCTCACCAATGCAATGGCACAGAAGAGTTCCAGGGAACTTGTGATGGAAGAGGATCTCCAAATCCAAGAAAAAAAAAAAAAAGAACTGCAGAGTATAGATGCTGAATGAACCATACTATTTCTTTTGTTTTTGATGGTGGTTTTTTTTCTATTTTGAGGTTTTTCATCATTGCTCTGATTTTTTCTCTTATAACATGACTAATGCAGAAATGTCTAATGTTATGTGTATATATATATATATATATAAAACCTATATCAGATTACCTGCTGTCTAGGGGAGGGGGGAGGGAGGGGAGGGGGAGGGAGAAAAATCTGAAATTGTAAAACTTGTGTAAACAAAAGTTGAGAACTATCTTTACATGTAACGGAAAAAAAATAAAATACTTTATTAATTTAAAAAAAAGAATTGAGGGAAAAGATGGCCTATTTTGCCTTCTCAAAAGAAGGCTTACTAAGAAGGCAATGAGAGCAGTGGCACTTAAGGGTATAAAAGAAGTACTCTTCAAGTGGTGGCAAAAGAGAGTGAAATAGATAAGACAAACATAGGATTTAGAGGTGGAAGGGACCTGAAAAATAATCTAATTCAAGCCTGTCACGATCACCCCACCTCAACCACCACATGATGGAAAAGGACAATGAGGTCTATTAGAGTTACTTGCTCAAGATTAAGTAGCTAAGCCAGTATTTGAACCCAAATCCTCAGACACGAAATCCATTCCTTGTCACCATACCACAGCTGCCTTTGTGCATATGACATCAATTTTTTTCTCCTGAGTAATAAGGGGGTGACCCCTTTGGTTATGCCACCAAAAGTTTCAGGATTAAAACATCCCCACCTTAACTAAGAGTCATAGTGGATAGAATAATGTACCTGGAATCAGGAAGGTCTGAATTCAAATTCAAACTCAGACATTCACTTGCTTTGTGGCTCTGGACAAATGATTTAACCTGATTCAACTTCCTCAATGTAAAATGAGGAAAATAATAGTACCTACCTTGCAGGGTTGTTGTGAGGATAAAATATTATTTGTAAAAATACTTAGCATGCCTGGCACATAGTAGGCATTTGATAGATGTTTGTTTCCTTTCTTCCCCTACCTGCATGGGGATGATAAGACACAATTATTTAGTGTTTTAAGATCTGCAATGCACTTGACAGTAACAGAGCTTTTCTAATGTCTTCCAGAAGTGTCTGGGGGTTAATAGATTAATAAAGCCCTGGAAAAGAAAGGAAATGTATAAAGAAATACATTTTCCAGAGTCTTTGGCTTTCCATTTTCCTTGAAGAGAGTTCTAGTGTTGAATTTTTTGTGGACATGGGGCAGAAAAGAGATACCCATCTACATTCTATTTGGGGTTTTCCTTTGGACTGGCTGAGACACAGGCATGCAGGCTGGGGGAAAGTGAGAACTAAACAAATCCTGGAGAATTGTTGGGCTCACATGGAGACCTGGAGAACTAGTAGATGAGAAGAGTAGAAGTGAAACAGATCGGATCGGATTTGGGACTAGCTGGGCTGTGAACCACAGCCATAGCGAGATAGATCCAACTTCAACATGCCCCACTTTTCCTCAGAGCAGTTAGTTGCCAAGGAAATTTCAGTGGGCTATAAAATCATGCCAATGATTTCTTTACATGATCCCTTCTGCTGGAAGGTATGGAGAAAAGAGATTTGATCTTACACATCACCAATTTTATTGTGACTCCCAATTAGAATTTTTCTTAACTTGCTTGCTGTCACCATTTGAATAATCTTAATGTTTCAGTAAACATTGAAATGCCACTGCCATTAAGGAAAAAAATAGTGAAATGAGGTGAATAAAGTGTAGAGGAATGAGCTCCCAAATGAGAGGGGAAGAGTGTACACACACACACAAGCATATTTCAGGTTACTACCCTAAAATCTATTCTAGATGAAAACTAGGGACCAGCTGGAGAAAAGTATTCTTGATATGACTGAAGGTCATAGGGAATAGGTTGCTCAATTGTAGACAGAATGCTATCTGGCAACCAAAGGACATACTAAATCCCAAACAGATATGTACCTATTTATTTGATCCTCTGAGGGAGGTGTTATCTCCATTTTATAGATAAGGAAACAAGCATAGATTTACTTTGGATAAAGACATAGTTAAATATACCAGAGAATAGGAGCGGCAGGCACCAATGAACCAGAAACAATAAAAACTGAGGGCAGATGATTTCATTTTTGTCTTTGTATTCCCAGGATTTAGCACTGTGCTTAGCATTTTGTGGATTAATTAACGTGTGGTGAGGGGAGGGTAAAGGATGAGTAAGCGAAAGGGACGTGTTGGGTGACTGCTTTCATTTAGTCTATAACAGTAAAAAAAGGAATATTTAAGGTGATGCCAGAATGAGGATGGATGGGCCTATCCTATCCTTAAGAGAGATTAGCCCTTTTATTCCTGGGGAATCCACAGCAGTTTTGTGGCCGTCTGAATTAGGATCAGCTCTTTGCTCTTACCTTTGGTTTTAACACCCTACTACTTCTCCAGGTATGGTTCTGAGAGCAGGGGAAGTATTTGTTTCCATTGGGTAAAACAGAAACTTTGGCCTCAGCCAGTTTGTCTTTTGTCACTTTTTCTAAGGCACATTTGGCCCCTGGCTCTGCTAACTAGCATATGCTTGTACTTTATCAGACTAAGGCTGTCTACCACCAGGGGAAAGGAGGCTAGTGTTTCCAAGGGGAATTGTCTTAAAGGTAGCTAGCTGCAGGCACAAGGATTAGCCTGGAGGTCATAGGATTAGATAGAGTTGTGTATGCTGTGGAGTTTTGAATTTTTAGGTTAATCTACCTGGAAGTTGAAACTCCCTGATGGACAGCATAAAAAGCAAAGTTGACTAAGAACTGAACTTTGGGCAATATCCCCATTTAGAGGACAAGAGGAAGAACTAGAAAAAGGGACAGAGAAATTAAAAATAAGAATTCGCTACTAGTGATATTGAGGCCAAAGCAAGTTTCAAGAAGAGTTTCCAATAGTGTCACGTGCTGAAGAGACCAAAAAAATTAGGACTACAAAAAATCGTTGGATTTCACACAATTAATGTGCAGGCAGAATTTCCAGTATATAATGAAATTAATCAACAGGAAGAAAACAGAGGCAATGTATATAGCCCCATCAATTGAAGTTATAAATAAGGAAGCAGCTTATATTTAAAAGAGAAAGGAAGGGGGCGGCTATGTGGCGCAGTGGATAGAGCACTGGCCCTGGAGTCAGGAGTACCTGAGTTCAAATCCGGCCTCAGACACTTAACACTTACTAGCTGTGTGACCCTGGGCAAGTCACTTAACCCCAATTGCCTCACCAAAAAACCAAAAAAAAACAAAAGAGAAAGGAAGGAGCTAATTAATGAGTACAAGATGTTAGCAAGCATACAGGTATTTATAAATGTTTGATGGATTCAACTCAATAACTGAAATAACAAGGTCCCTGAGCACATGGGAAGGAAAGGATTTTAGAGAAGTGGGCTAGTGTTGACTGGAAAATGGGGACACTTCTTCCTTCAACATCACAAAACAAATGGATAGTAGAGAAAACTTTGAGTAACTCCGCTGTAGCAGAACAAAAGAGGAAAAGGGACTCCTACCAGTTAAAAATCTTGGATCGTGGATTGTCATGGTAGGTCATGAGAAAGCCTATGGTTTGTAGGGGCAGGAATTGAAATGAGTGACCAGTGACTCACTGGACAAGTATAGAAAAGGGCTTTTTATTAATCTTTTATTGGTTATTAGATAATATGTTCCTTAGCAGCTCAATAAAAGAGCAGGAAATAAGAGGTAAAACTTTTCAAATCAAAAGGTTTTGGATAGTTTTTGTTGTTTCATTTGTTCCTTTCATTTCTACCCATAATTCAAAGTTGTTTGCATGCTGTTACCAATATTAGTGATTAAATTCAAGTATTTTAATTAACAAAAACATTAAATATAATAACCCCAACTTTCAAATACAAACTTATCTAGTGGAATTTATATACAAACACTAAATTATTCCCCCTAGAATAGCTAGGTGGTGCAGCGCATAGAATGCCAGGCCTGGAGTCAGGAAGACCCATCCTTCCTGAGTTCAAATCTGGTGTCAGACTAGCTTTGTGACCCTGGACAAGTTGCTTAACCCTGTTTGTATCAGTTTCCTAATCTGTAAAATGAGCTGAAGAAGGAAATGGCAAGCCACCCCAATATCTTTAAGAAGAAAACCCCAAATGGGGTCAAGAAGAGATGGATTCAACTGAAAAAATGACTGAACTACAAAATTATTCCCTATGAGAATCTCTCTCTTACAAGTTTCTATTCAAAAGCTGTTGAGTGGTATACAGAAATAGTTTTGGCATCAAAAGCACTTGGGTTTGAACCCTGGCTCTGCTCTGCTTTAAACTTATCTTGTCCTCTAAAATGAGATCAATACTTAGTACCTATGTAAAGCACTCCTTAAAATCCTGGTGTAAAGATCAGCAATATTTAGTCTCTCTTCCCCTAACAAGTTTAACATGATAGGAAATTAAGGACCCAAGACAACAAATGACTTAGTCAAGGTGACATAGCTAGGTAGTAGGAATACTGTAATTAAAGCAAAAGTTTCAACTCCTAGACCAGTGATCTTTCTACACTACACTCCAATGTTATTCCCTTTCTTCCAGTTAAAAACAAGCTATACATACAACTCACATTACCCATAGACTACATAATAAAAATCAAGCATCTATCCTTTCCCAAGGTTAATGGGAAGAAAAATAGCATCAAAAAATTTTAGGAAATACTAAAAAATACAAAAACAAAAAACCCTTCAAACATGAGCTTATATGTAATGTTATTTATGTTTTTAATAGTATTCCCTTATCTTCAGTACCCATTGTGATCACATTAGTCCTCCTTGCAACAGTTAGTACCTGTATGGGATGCATTTTAAAATTTTGCAATTAATGAATTTAAGTTAACTTTTACGAACTTCAAAATTGGACGACATAACTAAAAATGGTAGCAGATGAACATTGGTGGCAGTTGAAATTTCATTCGTAGACTGCTCATTTTTTTCAGGTGTAGAATTAAGAAAACAGGCAAAAGAACGTGATTTCATACAAAGCAGTTCTGTTGGACAAGCCCTTAGAAGAACAAGAAGTTTTAATGTGACAAGTTCAGAGAGAGATTAAAGTGGAGGCTTCATTGAACAGAGGCAGAAGAAAATTTCACTTTTATAAGAAGCATTTGGAACAATCTGAACTGCAAATAAAAATACAGGGAGACTAAAAAGGGGATGGTACAGTAGTCCAAACAGATTTTATTTAAATTGTCCACATATCACTATATCATCCAATGGTAATGTGCTTAAAATAATGCCATAACTGAAAACAAAGGGATTAATGTAGTAAAATAAGCAACATCCTGCCTAGGACCTAAATACTATACTTTTTAAATGCTTCAAGTATTCCAGATTAGGGGATAACCATTATCTTCATTGTAAAAAATAGCAAAGATGGATACACTGCCTTGCCCCTTCTTAAGATTTCCTGATGAAAGAGCTATGATCCCTCAAAAAAGGACACCATGTGCTTAGGAAAAAAATACAATAATCAGAAGGACAAAGGTCTTAGTCACAGTAGTATACCCACCCTGCAATATTAACACCTATATGTGGTTTGATGTCAAAGGACAATGCAGATCATTTCTTTATAGTTAATGAAGACAAAACCATTTGTTAGGCTGGCTCTGGACCCTATTTAACTTAGATCAGAAATCTTAGCTATTTGAAAATTATCCAATTATTTAGCTTTTATAGCTATTACAACTCAATAAAATTCAACTCCTCCATCTAAATTGAAATTCTAAGCATCAAAAAGCCTAAAAAGCCCAAGTGAGTTTCTTCTGTGCCATAAATACATGTTTGGATTCTGCTCATGCAAAATTTGGAGTAACACCTTTTACCTAAAGTTCTAGTTGTAGAGATTACAAAAAAGAGCTGATTGTTAAGAGAAAAGAAAAAGAAAAGATCTAAGAAACTGCTTTGCTGCCATTTATAGGTTTAACCACTGTATATACTTCAGTTTTTCTTTTGCACAGAATAAAGGGAAATTACTATATGGTCTCTATAGTAAAAATCTTGAAGTTTCATAGATTATAGCATAACCTGGTGGAAAAGTACATATTGAGGTACATATTAGGTTTACTGATTAAATCACTGACATTTCCCAATGGAATGGTATAGAAAAAACTGCACACTGTAATGACTTATTAATATTGTTAAGTATTTCCAACTTCCTGGAGTGCTGTTTTTTGCTTTGCAAGCTTCAGTCAGATAAGCCAGTCAAAAGCCTTGCATGTGGTATGCAAGCACAGCCAAAACACACAAATTTGTTATTTCTTGATACAACAGAACTTAGAAGAGCCATTCTAATAAAACTGCTTAGTAGGTGCTTCTAAGCCCAATAAAGAGTACAAAAATCAACAAATTAAGAATGTACAGAAGCATGGACATTTGCACTCATGATATGGTACAATGAAGGTGATTATAAACAAAGAGACAAATCCTTCAAAAGGGAAGATGACAATTTTTTATTGTTATTACAAAGGCAATTTTTTACTTGTCATATGAATAGCCGCAAGAGCAGACTAAGCGTAATCCTCACACAGGCATCATGTTAGGCACAGTAGGTAGCTATAAATCATATGGAAAAAAGAATTTTAACTGTGGATCCCCAAAATTCCCACTTAAAGAGATTATTCCTTGACTTTGCTTTTAAAATACTGTAACCAGTCCCTTTATCCTCCCCACTTAAAAATAAATTCAAAGCCATAGAAGATCTTGAAAGAGTTCTGTTTGTTTTTTTAAATAGGAACTAAACAAAAGAAACAAGTCTACTAGAAACAAAGCGGGAGTAGACATTTGGCAATTCATTACCAATGAATATCTGATAATACACTATGTGTTTAAGTTTTCAGTACTCATCCATAAAAATAAAGGCTGTCTGTGACCCACAGCCAATCTTGTTTTTACCAAATACATCATACATATGGAAAAAATAATTCTCTAACAACTAAATTCTCATAATTCCTATTTAATGAGCGTATGGATAACAGGGAGGAAATTTGATTACCCAAGGAATTCACAACCTATAATTCCAACACAAATGTATTCCCTTTCATGGGTAGCAGAAAAGGAGGTAGTGAGAACCTATGGCTAGCAGTATTTGAAACAAAACGGCTTTTTCATCTACCAGTGACTAAGCTAACAATAGTTTAGTTTAGAAAATTAAAGCTAAATATGGGTAAAGGGAAAATATTCCTATTCCACATCTGCTCTCTCCAAACCTGATAATTCAATGTTAAGCTTTAGCAAGCACACGTGGCCATTGCTGGATGACCAGAAAAAACAGGTGGCACTCCTATGGGTCTCTCAGTCTGGCATCTTCAGCTTAATGAAAGAAACGATTCTATTATCCTTACAGGGCATCATCAGAAAGGCTTTAATCCCATTTTGTTTTTTCAATTCCTACATGCATCAGCAACTTATTTAGCATACTGATATTTCAAGGAAGTATAGGATTAGAGGTGCATGAAAAGTGTATTCATATAGGGAAGACTCAGTGAGTTCTATGATACTGAAAAGTAACACAATATCTTAGAACTAAAATCCATCCATATTTGGCCAACTTGAATGCTAATAGTAAACAGATTCAAATTGAAACTACTCTGAAAATCTGTTGAAAATAACTTTGGATTAACAGTTACTATTGACTTAAATGTATAAGGAGTACAAAATGCAACTCTCACATTCCTGAATTGCTTAGAACTGAATAGACTAATGTGTTACTGCCTTAGCGTGACTTCTGTAAGAAAATCATTATCACTATTTATCAGATATCAACTGCTAGGTTTCACTTAAAAATTAGCAGAGGAAACTCTAAGCCAAGATTTCTAGAGTAGAAAAAAAAATACCACCCCTGATTGACCACTATCTACCTTACATATGTCTGTGAGAGGATTAATGACAATTTGCACTGGTATTGTCTGCCCATGCTGAATATAACATTAGCCAATGTGATCAGAACTATAGTGTTGTAACCAGAGCTATTAAAAAATCAGTTTTAAAAGTTGCCAGATACTAAAGAGACTGACAACTGCATTTAAAACCATGATCACCTAATGGCCCTAACAAAAGCAGTAGAGTCATCATCCAAGTAGCCGTGTTCAATGGGAAGACTTTTGCCACTGAGAAAAGTTGCTGGAGTGTTCTTTTGTGAAGTAGTCATCAAAAATCTTGTATGAAGTGATGGCAGCCAAAAAACCAGTGCTCCAGTAGATCACCAGTGGAAGAGCTAATTCCTCAAAAGTTCATTCAGGATGTTAGGGTTACCATAGTTTCTCATTTGGTTTCAATTATGACCCCAAATATCTGGAAGTACTCCACTTGAGTGGCTATTGCCATTAACAGATCACTTAATATGGTCTTTAATGTCCCATATGAGCAGTTCTCATAGCATTATAGCATTTACCAGTAGACAAATATGAATTAGTTTTATGTTACAGTGAACAACCTGGGCTCTCTAAAAAACATTTATGATATTCTTGCATTTAATCATCATATACATTATCAAGACTTTCAGTTCAAGATAAAGGAAACATACATGGGCTTGAGATCACTATACCATCTATTATTTGATAATGTCTATTTCATGGCAATATACTCAGTCCAACTCTTTCAAGTTGAAATTTACATAACATTTCCATTCTTATGGCTGGATAAGTCCTTTTTTCAAATTAAAATAAGTATGCCATTTTTTTGTTTCTCCACTGAAATAAATAAATATGGTGGCAATTATTTAGAAAATCTCATTACATTGATGAACTTATAACTAGCAATTGCACTATATTCCAAAAACTAAACAAATGCAATCTTTTCCTTTGCATTCTTCACCCAAATTCAGTGCATTGATTAAAAAATTATGCAAAATAATCTAGCATGAAAAGTTGATGAAGCATATTATTTAACATAAAAAGATGCAATCTCTGAGGAACTTTCAAGGAAAATCATTTATCTAATACTTCTATATTCAAGACATAAAAAAAGAAATGTTTAGGTTATATCCTAAACACATAGGCAACTGCCCTACTGCTTTGCCGCTTGACTATTAATACATGAGTAAATTGCAGAAGACTTGAGAATGACAGCTCAGCATTTAGAGAAGGCTTAAAAGGCAATCAAATCACTTCAAAATCTTAAGTCCCCCATACAAAATATCAGCTAGACTCAAAGGGGACTGGCTTTAAAATTTACCACCTCTAAGTTGGAATGTATTCATATGAAACACATCCCAGTCAATAATCCAGGCTTAATTTCTGCAGAAAAATTAATTTAATGTCTGTTACTCAAATGTGAAAATTCTACTAAAAACTTTTTAAAAGTTGATTTTAAATATAACTGTTAACTATAAGCATATCCTCCAAGGTTAATGTCATTCTCTTTAACAATCTTGGCAACAAGCAGTTATTGAAAGTGTAAACATTTTGAGAGCAAACATCTGGTTAAAAAATTTATTCAATCAAAAATGGAAAATAATCTTTGGATAGAATTTCACTGATTCTTTAACTTTTAGACTCTGAAATCCAAGAAAAGCTTGTGTTTTGCTCTTGTTCAGTTATCAGTACAAAAGAGCTTATAAATTTCATTTAAAGCTCTCAGATTTCCCAGAAATAAAAGCCCAGAGATTTGCAGACATAATAAAATTTATTTAAATTTCATGCATTATGGTAGCTACAAGTGTAATCATATGAAATTGAAGGACAATAATTTTGCTCTGTCCATACAATGTAGCCTTATAAGTTAGATGAATGGGAGTTCCACAGTTACAAAGAAACAGAAAGGGTTAAAATGTTTTAAGTTTTAAATTTTGTGAATGGAAATCCAGTCACTGACTGTTGCTTCCCCCCCCTCCCATTTCTGAGGGATGTTACAGGGAGGGGACTCTCCATTATTTAAGTACACAATTACAGAGTATCTTATGTTGGGGAAAGTAACATTCTAAAGAAGTCAACTCTTCAATAAATGGCAACACTAAAAATTAAATTAAGGGACTTCTAGTAATACTTTGAAATTTTTCTTTCCCATTTCTCATTCACCTTAAATTTGTTTTTAAGTCATAGATATGGTAAATTGCTAACTTTCAACCTAAAAAGAACTACAATGCTGACATGTGGCTCAATCAAAAAATTAATGTTTTAGATTCAAGAAAACTCAGCTTTCATGTTCAAATTGCTTATCACAAATTTAAACTGTGCTTGATTCTACTTATCTCACTCCAAATATCAGTATGTGCAAATTCTTATGATCATAAATATATTTGGTAGTTTTCTTAATTCATATTTAGCTTTAAACAGTAAGGATTATCCAGCCTTCAAAGTTACCAATACAGAGAGTGAACTGAGTAACTTGTAAGAACTGGCATTTTTCACTGATGCAATTTTCAAACTCAATGTAGCTTCTATAAATATTAATAGAGGTACCTCATGCCAGATCTTGCAAGTTTTCTTTTCTGTGAATTCCACTGATTTGATTGGTTACTAGATTTTTACATTGGGGAAGAATTTCATGATGCTTAATCTATAAAACCACAGAATGCTGTTTGTCATTTCAAAACGACTTAATGTGTTTAAGAAATCAAGTAAACAAACCTAAATATTAATTTTGGCAGAAAATAAAACTGACATAGAGCTAATAAAGCAGTGTCATATCTGAACAAATGTATTTTAGTTTTATGAATGCACTAACCACCGAAAGGGACAAAACTACTTTTTTTCCTTTCATAACAACCTTGAACGTTGTTTGTAAATGCCTCATTTAAAACAGTGGGTAGGTGGGGTAGTTTAGAAAAGTCCAAGTAATAAAATGTATTCAATTACTTGGATAGTTAAAAAGCTAATGCAACAGTGTTACATCCAGATAAAAAACATTATTCAAAAGCAATTCAAATACCGAAAAGGGTTTCAAATTGAATATTTTATTAACATGGTAGTTGTCTTTGTAACATGTGCACACACACTCGCACACTCTGAATGATCTGCCTGGAAAAAAGATGTCTAAATATGCCTAAGGGGAAAATTAAAAATAAAAAATTCCTTTAGGTTTTCATTATTGTAGGCAATTATGTCCACATCACTTACAAAGCTATTGCCGAATCTGTCCAAGGAAGCAGAATTTGGGAGGAGAAAAAAAACTTTGGGGGAAATTCAACAGTGGCATAGCAGAGCTCTCAATATGAGAAAGCTGACATAATGTGGACTTTTGCTGTGAAATTTGTCTTTGCAAAATATGGGGAGAAGTTTATCAATGGGCAGAAAATAAGAGAAGGCGGTGTGAAGTAGGCTTTTGCAGAGTCAATTTTCCTCACAGTATTGTGCAGGGTCATCAAGAAAAATGCTTAGTCCTTCTCTGGAACCAGTTTCAGAACTTTTCCAATTGCAATGGTCTTCCCTAAAAGACAACAACAACAACGACAAAATAAAAATAAAAAACCACCTTTTCATTAACAGTCTAGACAAACTACAAAATCATTCTGACCTCCTGAGGTCACATTTTTATACATAAATCAACTTAAAAATAAAAATAAATAAATTTAAGTCCAAAGGACTAACTCCTTATTCGGCAACATTTTACTAGTGATGGTATGGCCTATGTTTTGGTAAGCAACTTGTCAATGTCAGAATTTATAGTGGAAAAATTATTCAAAAGGCTTACTGACTTTAAGATGTCAGCTACCAAGAGAATTTCCAAATGGAAAGTTTCAGATAACATATATAAGTGGTTAAACACAAAGGGTAGACACAGGAGGTGTAATCTCTATCACTAGAACTTTATAATGTGAAATAAGCATATCAGAAACAGTTATTATTGATGTATATAACACAGAGGGAACATACATACATCTATAAATGGGGATTACCATCCCTTTTTTCTGGGAATTTGGTGAAATATCTAAACTAAAAAACAAAAAACATATTACAACAACCAATACGAACCTCTACATGAAAATGCTACTGAATCAAGTGAAGCCTAAAAGTATATAACACAATCTAACCTTTTTGATCTTCATTTATGTCTGCTTATCCTGACCACAACCAAGTGACAAGGAGAATGTTTTAACATTATAATGCATTTCTTTCTCCCTACTCCAGCAGCCACTGCCTTACTTTAGGGCAGAACCTCATCACCTCTCACCCAGCCTTAACTGCTTTCTCTGCTTCTCAATCTTTTTCCTCTACTCTATGCCATCCTCCCAACCTGCCAATATGATTTTCCTTAGGAGTAGGTCTGGTGATCCTTACCCAACTCCAGTTCCTATAAAACAGAAACATATTCCTATTTTGTTTGTGAAGCCCTCACAACCTGGTCTCAACCTACCTTTCCAGGCTCATTGTACAGTACTATCCTGCTGTTTCTCACACATCTATGTCTCCTACCTGTTCTTTCTCCCTCTTCTTTTTTTAAAACTCAGCTAGAGCTCCATATCCCAACATGAAGCTTCCACTGAATCCCCTAGTTCTACTGGCCTTTTCCTCAGACTGCCTTGTCTTTCTTTATTCTAGATGCACTTATTTAACAACAGAATGTAAGCTCCCTGGAGGCTGAGACGGTTCCACACCTACCTTTCTATCCCTAGTACCTGGAATATTATCTGGCATGCACCAAGTGCTCATGGGTAAACTGATTAATGTCACTAAGATTATTTTTACAAAGAATTGTAAAGTAAGAGTAGTAAAGAGAAACTGAACTATGTCCCTGTGTAACAAATGCTCTAAGAAAGAGGGTATGGGGTTTTAAAATTAAAGTATATTTTGTCTTTAAGTTTTAAGCAAAACCTGCCCATCAAACATATATAAATATCTAGGTTGCTCACAAAGTTTCAAAACCACCCATTTCAGAACCAAAGATCATCAACAAGATGAAATACATTTAGTCAGATGATGAAAAGAGTTAATTAACATATAATGTGATATTCAAAACTTTGGTTAATTTAAAAAATATATTTCTTATAGTCACAAAAGGCAAGCTGAAGGTATTGCTCAAGCGAGTTTAAAATGTTTGCAGATAAAAATAAAATTTTGCATATATTTATAACAGTATATAAAAATGTTTTCAAAATTTGGTACTATGGAATCATATAATTACATAATCATATAAGATTTCAATTCTAAGCAATCCAATTAAGATATCATTAATGCATACTTTAATCAATAATTTATGAAGGAGTGATATATTCTAATCCAAATCATCTGGCACTAATTAGCTAAGACTTCAAACAAATCACTTTATCCTTTTCTTACCAATAAAAGAGGATAGATTTGAATAGATGATTTCAAAGGTCCCTTCCAACTCTAATAGTCTATGATTTTAAGTTCTCTCTGAACCCACAGTGATGCAGAATTCTAATGAATTTTATTACAGCATAAGCATCTCAAAAGACCACTGAGTTATAAAAAACATTATTTTTTAGTCCTCTTACCCTCATCTCTTAAGGTAAAACGACCCATCTGAGGGAAATCTTTGAAGGTCTCAAGGCAGATGGTTCCTGCTGTCCTTAAACGGGCAATGCATACTTGATCTTGTTTGACAAAACGTGGTCGTGTCTTACTTTTTTCTCCTGATTTTTTGTCTACCAAGCAGATTAAGGCCTATCCAAAACACAAGTCCAGAAGCTTTACATCAAACCAGATAAATGAATGTTTTATATTAAATAGAGAAAAAATAAATTGGATTAGTGCCCACTAATTCCCCCTCCCCCCACTCCTGAGTCTTCTGCCTTCACTTCAAAACTTAACAATCCCTGCAAGGATTTCAACATAAAAAACAACTCCAAACAGCATCCAAAAAATGCCGCAACAGACTATGCAGGAATTATAACATCAAAGATTTGAACAGCTCTGATTTTCAACTAGGTACCACCTTTTCATAATGAGTGGCTGACAATGAAAATTATGTTTTATTTTATTAAAAACTCACTGTTATCTCGACTTCTTCAATACAGGTATGAATGTGCAGCACCGCATTATAACCTGGGCAGATGATGGATTTGTGCTCAATAATCACTATCTGAAAAGCAACACAAAGTTCATTACTACTTCTCTATGCTTGAAGACACTACAGAGACAGCAAGGTTCAGTCTTGCATATAAAAAACTGGCACTAATTAACCAACCATTAATAGCACAATGGCTCTAAATTTCTAGTCATTCAGCATAAATGGTTTCCTTCAATTAGTCATTTTAAAATTTACTGATGGTATATGTAGAGCATGGAAAGTTTTAAAGAAGGGCAGAAGATGGCATACTGATGATTTTCCTGATACAAATGGAATAGGGTCAAGCATTTATAGCATTAAAATTACTTGAAGAGTAAGTCAAAGGAAAATGAGCTAAAAGCTAAAGAGTAGGTTTCAATAGTTTATAATGCTGCCTGGCTTACCAATTTACTTACTATTTGACTGAAATGAATTAAACCCTGTGAGCCTCAGTTTCCTTCTTTATAGAATGAGGATACAACCCTTCTCCCCTGCCTAAAAGGACTACTTAAATAGCACTTTCTAAAAGTCAAAAGCAAAGTTTATTTAAATTTCAGTGCTCTTTGAGAAATGGCCCTGTACAAGTTATATGTAGAATAAAAGAAACTGAGACATTATGCTTTAGCCCATTTTGAACAGAGGTATTTGTGTGCTAAGTGTCATTATTTTAAGGATTTGGTTAATTGGTATCAGTGATAACTTTGTAAAGTTTCTCCTCCACACACATCGGCACCAACATTGCAAATGCAAATAAAATATTACATATAACAGTGAGAAACAAAGTACTTTATCATCAGATTTAATGTTCAGTGATATGTACACTTGCATTTACCTGGGCATCAAATGTGCGTCCAGAATGACAAAGATTATTAGGATCACAAAGTATGAATCCTGGAAGAATTTCTTCTTCTTCAATTCCCTTCAGTCTAATCTTGAGGTTTTCACCTGGGGCTACAGAATCAGTTTCTACATCATCAGAAAGGATTCCAAGAACTTCCACGTTGTGCTTAAAGAAATGAAGATTGGATTATTTTTGATATTTGAAAAACTTTTTCATTACATCTTAATTTATAAAATTACATATGAATACTTGCTTAAGTCTTATAGCTATGTTTTTTACTTACTGATTAAGCAATGAAAAGTATCTGCTGTATTGAAAAGAATATTCCATTCAAAGTCAATGATGGAAATAAAACAAATATAACTGCCAGTTAAAATATAAAGCTCACATCTTTACATGTTAATCAAAGTACCTGGCATAAAATAACAACAGATGCTTGTTGCCTTATTGATTCTGTTCAAAGGAGAAATCAAGGTACATTTACTCTTCTATTATGAAGCCCCCTAACTTACTTATTTATTAGATCTTCATATCATGAATAGGTGGCAACACAATGGGAATTAGTCATTTGATTCTTTTAAGGTCCAACATCCTTTAATCTTATGGCACATTTCCCAATAATCTAAAAGTCTGCATTTTTTGAAAACTATTCAGATATTTAAATTTAAAAGCAGATCAGATGAAAAAAGAGTCAGTAGTGTTGAAGCTAAAATGTTACCCATATAATAATGAATAACTAGAAAGGGACCTTTTTGAAATTTGGAATCAGTATTTTCTATACCAAAACCTTTCTAAAGGCAATTTTTACCCACTCCCACCCACCAAGATTCTACATAGAAAATAGGCAAGGACATTTATTTCTTGTAAATATTCATTCTTCACTGTATGAATTTAAAGACAGGACTATACTTTTAACTAAACTGTCTACCTTAAGGGAGTAAAGGGGTCGACACTAACAACCCCACCACACAGAAGTGTAACAAGAAATCTTTACTTACTATTTTATGCTCAACTAATCCAGCACCACCCCCACACACAAATGTCCTTTAATGGTTAAGACCAATGGAGCTAATCTAAAGGTGATGTGAATCTTTATCTCGAGATTCCTTTGTCAAATGTGGGTTTGAGTCAAACAACTTCTTCAAGTATATGAAGGGTTATTATACTGAGGATGGTGACCAGCTGTTCTCCATCTCCACTGAGGACAGAACAAGAGGAAATGGGCTTAAGCTGCAGCATGAAGGATTTAAATTAAATATAAGGAAGAATTTCCAGAAAGAGGATTATTAAACATTGGAATGGGTTCCTGAGTGAGATGGTACCATTTCCATTCTCGGGTTTCTAATTCTCTTATGTCTGGGTAATGTGAGGTGTGCCTACTCTGGCTCAAGCCCAGGAAAAAGACTCATTGAACTTTCAAGGTTTCCTCAAGACATATGATTCTAAGGTACATGTTAATCCTCATTAAATTATGGACTAACACTATAATAAGCCTTTTTTACACATCCATCTCAGAAACGAGCATGATTTTTCTGATAAAAGTATCCTTTGCCGTGAACTTCAATATAACAGGGAGTTACTACCTAGCTCTTTAGATATTCTAATTCAAAAGCAAATTATTTATTTTCTCATATTTATATAGTATCTGATAGCTTTGTTATTTTGACACACACTAATAATTTCTATTTCTGGACAGTAAGACTACATGATTTTTTGGTGAAAAAGGGAGAAAGTGAGTTACAGTTTGGGGGTAGGGTAAATGGAATACTAGAATAGAGCCAATTTTGAACTTACAAAAGGTTTTAGGCCATTCATTGAAAGCTTAGAGATGAAAAAACTAGTATTTTTATTGGTTTTTAGATGTTAAAAGGGCACCTTTAATTATTAGTGTAGTTTCTAACTTGCTAGGTCACTAGGCTCCATTAAGGGCTTATTGGGACTAACTTGCTTTGAGGTTTCTCTGTGGAAATACAAGTAATTATTCTTATCAGGCAGATCTGTCTCCAACAACAGCTCACCTGTTAAACTGGCCCATCAGGAAATAGTTAATTGTCTAACACTACTAGTACACAGGTACTACTAAAGTATCAATTCAGCTCAGAAAATTTGAGTGGTTATTTTGTCTGATTCCATACATTCAAGATAATAACAATGCAGAGATCATTAATTGAAATAATTTATAGGTAGAAAGATGGTATTTTGGGCTGGCAGTAATATGTAAGAATAAGATTTTTTTAAACTCATGGGTTAGGTGCCACTAATTCAAACACTGCCTAGAAAGCACATTATTTAAGCTATAATGTAACCATCAATTCCTAGGGTTTGCCATGTTTTAATGAAATATTGATAATATCAATTTTTTTGAATTATTAGAGGCCTCCTTTAGGGTCATGGCAGATCTCTTAAATCCAAGGAACAAGAACCTATTAGAATCAACTAACAACACAGTTTATATGACAGAGTTGCAGACACTGTACCATATCTTAACTATATATAGCAAAAGCTACATTTACCAAGGTTAAGATCCTGATCAAAATTATAGAAGAGTCCTACTGTGCTTTTAAATTGAATGACACACCTGGCCACGGTCCCATCACCCTCCACCCCTGCCAATTTCACCTATTTATTTTTCTCTTCCCAAAGACTGTGATGGAACACAGATGAAAGGTGAATTTTTTTTTGTAGTCACTAGATCTTGATATATTCATGTTCCAAATCTTTACTGATATTTTCAAGAAAAAAAGTTAATTGGAATACAGCATTACAACTCACTTAGAAAAAAACTTTTCATGCTTACCTTGTTTGGCATCATCACAAGCTGCTGTCCTTTACAAATAGAGCCTGATTCCAGCTTTCCCAGGACCACAGTGCCCATATCCTTTAGAAAAAATTTTTTTAAAAATTAGCTATACAGCTTAATTTGTTGGTTACATTTTCATCCTTATTGAAACCTTGTAAACAATACTTGGGAAAAAGTAATTATTCAGACTAATTATTATGGAATAATCACGAGGGCTGATTAAAGAAGGAAACATTACCCCAAGGACCCAAATAAAGGATCTTAAATTTGAAATAAGTAGCCTATTTTCAAAAATTATTATTTGTATGACTATAGTAAATTCTTTGAGAAAGATACTGAACGTCCAGGATTTAAAGAATCAAAATGACTCACAAGTTAAAAAGAGAGTACAATCTATTGTTTACATTTCTTTACACTACTTTGTTAGCAGAAATGACTCTGAACTAAGACACCCGATCTAACCCAGGTCTTTCTGGATACCTTGTATTTATCCACAATTGGCAGCCTGATTGGTCCATCAACTGATCTGTTGAAGTTTGGCAAATTATCCAGATATGGAATAAATGGTAACCCACTGAAAAGATATAACAAAAATCAACAATGCTAGTTTTTGCCCAATAAGACATGTCAGCAAAGTTGTATAAATCAAGGAATGATCTGGTACTGGTAAACAATGCAAAAAGATAAGCATAACTGTTATAACAATATTTTCTATTTATTCCAAATAGCCTTTCCCCTTAACAACATTTATTATTATTTTCCACAGACAGGTTCCTAGGATAGGAACACATAACATTTTACAGTGTACCTGGTGTTTTACACCTCAGCCTCATCATAATCTTGTGAAACAAGCAGCACAAGGTCCATTTTATAAATGAAGAAACAGGTCAGTGCCCCACAACTAATAAATTAGTTTAAAAACATGTCTTCTGATTTCGAAGTCACTGCTCCCTCCACTACAGTTTAGTATTAGTTATAGGAAACACCTCAACTTTAAATGTTACTTTTGTTTGTGTCATGTAAACTAGTGAGGAAATATTTCTGAAGCAAGCATTTGATAGACACCTATAAAATTAAGACTAACCCAGATCTCAATTGCAAAATTACGAATCTACAGAATAATCATTTTCCTTAAAACATGATAGTTATGTTCCTTATCACTGTAAATATATTTCACACCCTCTTAACTCATTAAACAAGAACACTGTATAGTCATAATTTTCCTCAATCTTAAAGATACTTACATATACCAAGGACAGAAATCTGATTGCTCTTTAAGGTTTGCACCAGTCAATCCTGAGCAGGGCATGAAGTGTATATCCTTTTTGGGATTGAAGCCAACTTTTTTCAAAAATGGCACCAACTTTTCTTTACATTCTTCATATCTACAAATATTTATTAAAAATTAGCCAATTGTGAAAAAGATAATTATATAACATTTCAACATTAAGAATTTTTTTAAAAAGACCCAAATAGTCCCCAGTGGCTTATGAACAAACAGCTTTAAAGTTTTTGAAAGCTTGGTATATGCAAGCTATCAATTGCCATATGAAAAACAAAATACTAAAAATCACAAATAACAAAGTACAAAATAAAACCACTCAAAATTCCACCTCAGTACAATCAGATCAGGACAAAAGTGACAAGACAAAATTGCTAAATGCTAGAGGGACTGTGGGAAGACAAGTGCATCAATCTATTGCTATTAGAGCTGTGAATTCAACTAGCTATTTCAAAAAACAATTTGTAATCATATTTTTTTAAAAGTCCCTAAGCTTTATATAAACTGAACTAAACTACACATTGCTGTGACCCAGGAATGCTACTATGACCCCTAGGAGGTCAAAGATGGAAGAAAAGTACCATAAATACAAAAAATATTTACAGCGGAATTTTTGGAAAAGAAATAAAGGAAAAGCGGGTTCCATCTACTGAAAGATAGAACAAACTGTGTTAAAGCAATGTATTGGAACATAGTGAAAAACAAGAAATGGCAAATATTGGGAAGACTTGTATAAACGTATGCAGTGAGCTGCACCAGAAAAACAACTTACATGAACACTGTAAGACTTCAGGTCTCATCAATGTCATGTTCCATTGTGCTCTACAAGAACATAGGGATGAGCCATGCTTCCGAAAATTGCAGATATGGTACAGAATGAGCCATAAGGTTTTAGACAGTTTCTGTGTCAATCTTTTTTGGGGGTTTGTTTTTGTTTTTTGTGTTGTTCGGTTTTAATCTTTTTTTTCACTTTACTTATTTGTTACAAAGGAAAATGGTTTCTCAGGGAAAGGGCCTGAGATAACAGAAGTTATCTGGAAGGTGTCAATATTTTTTAGAGAACTTTAATAAAACATTTTTGAGAAAACCGAAATTGTCTGCATAAATTGCGAATAAACAGCAAGGTATCAAAAAATGAATATAAGTTTTATTCACCTTTCATTGCTCCAATTTACTGTTGGATCATCCATCTTATTAATAAGCACTATTAAATGTTTTACACCTGCTGTTTTTGCCAACATGGCATGTTCTCTCGTCTGCCCTCCTTTTTCAAATCCAGTTTCAAACTCTCCTTTCCGGGCAGAGATTACCTATTCCAAGAAAACAACCCGTAAGTTTTTCAATGTACACATTTCCAATTTTAAAATGTACATACTTCAGTTATACTAGAATCTACCATAAGATACTAGAACAGAAATAAGGAAGACTATCCCTTTGAGTATTACCTACCAACACCCTAGTATAGGTAGGTCCTCAATACCACCTGCCTGGACTTTTGTAATACCTTTCTATTTCTTGCCAGTTCCATTTTTTCTTCTTTTTCAATCCACCCATCACATTCATGACTGAATAATCTTGCTCAATGAATGGTTCCTTAATTCATTTACTGAAAAATCTTCAATGCCTATTGAATGAAATGCCACATCTTTTGTGAGGTTTTTGTTTGTTTGTTTTTTGCCAAGGGCAATGAGGGTTAAGTGACTTGCCCAGGGTCACACAGCTAGTACGTGTCAAGGGTCTGAGACTAGATTTGAACTCAGACTGGCCTGGATCCAGGGTCAGTGCTTTATCCACTGTGCCACCTAGCTGCCACATTCTGTGAGACACTCTTAGGCCTGAACTATTCTAGTGGTTCTACTCTGTTTTCCTAGCTTTATCTTACAGATTAAAGATACAGAAAAGGTTTGGTTCCCTGATTCACTTTGTGCTTTTGCTATTTCTTAATGCCTGGACCATATGCAACCCCAATTCAGCTATCAACTTGCTATTCATCTTTTTAAAGTCCAATTCAAATATCATCTCTTCCATGAAATCTATCCTAACACTCAACCCTACCTGCCCCCAAGCCTCAACATGATCAACGTTCCTCTTTAAACCTCACAAAGCACTTCTGCAACTAATGAATTCACATATAGTTAATTCCACTTGTCTTATCCCTCTACTAGCCATTAACCTCCCTGAAGGAGAGAATCCATCTAACACTTAGCACATTAATATTTGTTGTTGTTACCAAACAACATTCAGATACCTGTTATACCTCAGAAAATTTTACCTACAGAAGCAGAGAAAAAGTAGCTTCCATGGAAATTGCTTTTATTAGCCCTTGTGCTTAATTTTGTTCAAAGAATATACTTTTAGGGAGTGGTGTTTGGTGTCTACTATATAAGAAATAGGATGTGCACTCACATGTGTGCATGCACACACACATGCAGTCATGCACAAATCTGCTCAAAACCTTGAAAAAAAAATTAAGTCATTTTTCTAAATAAAAGTATATTTCTTCCAGCACCCCCAAAAGTATAGTGATTATTGACTCATTTATAAAGCAACAGACACCATATTGGAGAGTCTTAACTACTTTAACTACTTAACCATTTCAACAAAATGATCCATATAATGAAAAATTTTCCAAACCTTTCTTCCCATGTCTTATTCATGTTTCACTTGACTGAGGGCCAGGGTAGGGGATCACACAGGGGTAAGACAGACACACACATATATACACATACATACACACAAAATCTCTACTGGGTATTTCCCCAAAACAATAACACTACCGCTGATTTTTTAAAAATTTCATAAGTACACTATAATGTAGGCATGTTTATTAAGCATTTCCTATGTACAAAGCACTGTACTAGGTGGCAGATGGAAGCTGCCCTACAGAACATATGGAGATGTACAAAACCCTGAAGTATAAAATCATTTCTCAGAGGTTCTGATCGAGCAATTCATAAAACTGAGCTATAAGCAGGGAAGGAAAGATCTATCACAAACGTGTCCCAGAAGTTAACTCCAGTCACAAAATCACAATCATCAGATTCCTGGGAAAGAAATGACGGAGTATAGAGCTGGTAACTATGAACTATACACACTTGCCAATTTATTCAAAATTAACTCTAATCTCTGGAATTCAAACTAAGCTTCAGTAACAGAACAAAAGTTGATTGATATATTTTCTTACCAGTACAGCCAGATCAGCTTGAGAAGCACCACCAATCATGTTTGGGACAAAACTCTTGTGCCCAGGGGCGTCTAGGATGGTGAAGTGCTTCTTTTCTGTCTCAAAGTAGGCACGGCCCACTTCTACAGTTTTACCTTTGTCTCTTTCTTCCTGATTGGTATCTAAGGCCCATGACAAGTACCTGTAAGAGTACAATTTTAGAGATACATTATTTTTAAAACTGCATATTATGTAAGATTTTCTGCATATCAAGCATTAAAAAAAAATACATGCAAATACATGCTTGGGAGTAATTTAGTAATCTGCTGATAAGAATTGATATTCCCTACTTGGAATAACACAAATCCCACCCCACCCAATTCCCTCTTTAAAAAAGACAGTTTTGGGGGGCGGCTAGGTGGCACAGTGGATAAAGCACAGGCCCTGGATTCAGGAGTTCTTGAGTTCAAATCCGGCCTTAGACACTTGACATTTACTAGCTGTGTGACCGTGGGCAAGTCACTTACCGCCCCCCCCCAACAAAAAAGACAGGGTGTTGTTGGGTTTTTTTTTTTGGGGGGGGGTTGAGGGGCAATGAGGGTTAAGTGACTTGCCCAGGGTCACACAGCTAGTAAATGTCAAGTGTCTGAGGTCAGATTTGAACTTAGGTCCTCCTGAATACAGGGCTGGTGCTTTATCCACTGAGCCACCTAGCTGCCCAAAAAAGACAGTTGTTGACCCTGAGGATTATAATGTCTGGCGGTTTTCTTAGCAAAGATATTAGAGTGGTCTGCCATTTCCTTCCCCAGTGGATTAAGGCAAAGGTTAAGGGACATGCCCAGGTTCATACTATTGTTTGTTGTTATTTTGTCCTCTCTCAGTCATGACCCCACTTAGGGTTTTCTTGGCCAAGACACTGGTATGGTTTGCCATTTACTTCTCTAGCTCATTTTATAGATGAAGAATTGAAGCAAACAGAGTTAAGTGACTTGACTTGCCCAGGGTCACATGGCTAATAAGTGTCTGAAACCAGATTTGAACTCGGGTTTTCCTGACTCCAGACCCAGCACTCTATTCTAATGCATCACCTAGTGGCTTCCTAAGGACATTATTTTATTTTAAAGTCCCTGGTCTAATCTGAATGAGAAAAATACCAGTTTTTCTTTAACTATCAATTCCAAAATAGCACACAAAATCTTTCCACATCTTTCTTGCCAAAGGCCTGACCAGTTGCTTAAGGGAGTAGGGCTTGTTCAACACAGGAAGGATTCTTCTTGAAAGTGATAATGTTAAGTTATTGATAAATTCAATTAATGTAAGTATCTCAAATAGATCTTTAACCAAGCAGATAGGAGAATCCTTGGAGAACCAGATTTAAAGGGTTTGAATAATTTTAGGAAAATGATTCTCTAAGGTACAGCTACTACTACTATTCTGCTGGATGCATCCAAACCATTATTTGAACTAAGCTGTTACTGTGTTTGATCTTACTATGGAATTTTTTGGATTGGTTATCTAATTTTATCTATTTGCTTATATAGACTGTTAAGAACAGAATGGCTTACATCAGAGATTAAAAAAAAAAAATTTGCAGCTACTTTGCCAAATACACAACACAGAAGAAAATTAAGAGGCAGTACAACAGAACAGAAAGAACACTGAGAGGCAATAAAAAAATGAATATGAAGAATTCAATGAAATATGTTTAAGACTTTTATAAAATGATGCAGAGGGAGGCAACTAGGTAGCACAGTAGATAAATCACCTGGAGCCCTGGAGTCAGGAGGACCTGAGTTCAAATCCAGCCTCAGACACTTGATACTTACTAGCTGTGTGACCCTGGGCAAGTCACTTAACCCTCACTGCCCCGCCAAAAAAAAAAAAAACAAAAACCCCAAAACAAACCAAAAAACCCCCACGCCAACCCCCACCCCATCAAAAGAACAACATATACATTGACTATAACCATGTGGATGAAGAAAACATTAAATAGCAGTATTTTTTAAATGGTAAATTTATAAAATCATATGGTTCAGTTCTGATATTATCTTTTACTACTTTTGCTTAACTTTTTTGAAGAGTTTGCTTGGCTTGCAATTTGATTTTTTATGGTAAACTACTCTGTCATAACAAGATTGATAAAAAGTATCTGGAATCCAGTAACCCAGTTTTTTCCTGATCACTATCTCCATGATTTTGAACAACCAAGTCAATACTTAACCTCTGAAGTGGTTAGATTATATTAAGTTTCCATGAAGCTCTAAAAGCTATATGATTCTTCTAGTAGATATTAATGTATTATGAGTGTTTTAAGAGTATGAATGAATCTTTGAATTAAAACTTTACCCATCCAAAATTCATTGAAAGAAACATCCACAAATAAGTAGTGAATTCAAAGTAAAATTCATCTGTCTACATACTGTCAATCCTCAATTCCCTTCATAAGAAAGGGGAATCAAATATTAAAAATTGCTCTTAAGGGGCAGCTAGGTGGTGCAGTGGATAGAGCACTGGTCCTGGATTCAGGAGGACTGGAGTTCAAATCCGGCCTCAGACACTTGACACTTACTAGCTGTGTGACCCATGGCAAGTCACTTAACCCCAACTGCCTCACCCCCCTCCCCCAAAAAAGCTCTTAATGTGACCTGAACAAAGTCAATCAAATGATTTCAAAACTCATCACTTCCAAGTCACTTTAACTAACCAAAGTATGTAAGAAAAATATATGAAAATTAAAATATCAGATATCAATCCCATGGGAGTAAAAATCTCGAAGTATGTGTTCAGAAGTTATAGCCATATTTTAAAAAGTACAAAAAATGTATGACTGCTTGGGGCTATGTCTGTATAATTAAGATAATAATACTCAACATAGACAAAAACAATCATCTGATAATTTCTGGGAGAAAATCAAGGCTATTCACAAAGACATACATGACTCCTGCTTTAAAATGTTTATTAGTATGTTTGAATGATAAACAATGACAAAATTTCTTTTTATTTCGATTAGGAATTTAAATCATTCTTCATTGTCATGCCACTTTAATTCATGCTGAAGGAATACAAAATTCCATTTTCCTTTCAGTACTTGATGTACCGTCGAGTTTGCATTAGTTGTCTCCCCTCCATAAATGGTTCAGAGGATAATATAAATTGCATTTTTTTTGCATCACCTCCCTACCACCTTTTTCTATACAACTGGGAAGGATGAAGGAAAACCTGAACAAAAGTAGTCTAGTTTTTTAGCACAAAAACCAAAGTTTATGCCTCTCAAAGATTCTAGAATTCATTAATATAGATATACTAAGACTTTTCCCCCAAATAACTCCGAATTTGAGAACTATTCCAACAAAGAAAAGTGCTTAATAACACACAATTAGTCACTATAGTCCCAACATCTAGATAAAATTGAGCAAAATTATAGCAGTTTTTGTTTTACTGTAATAAAATTTTCCATACCAAGTTTCTCTGTTTTTTTCTTTAGCTTCTCGTTCATATTTTTCAAGTGTTCTTTTGTCAACCATTCCAGTCAAATACCTGAAAAATATAAACACACATATATGTGCATATATTAAAACTTTTAAAGCAGTCACAAAATAAAAGTCTAATTATTTTAAAGGTTTGGTGCCATGTTAAAGGGGGGAAATCCAACTATGTTCTTGATACTTAATAGGTAAAGGAAAGAAAGCATTTCCCTATCCAATACTTTTAGACTGTTTTTAAAATCCCCAAGTGAACTATATTCAAGTTGATTAAAGTAACATCTCTAGTGAATGAATAAAAAATTATGAATTCTGAAAGTTGTTTTTTTAGGTATCCATAGCAACACTATGGGACTTTTCAGCAAATAAGCTAGTGTTTGAATTAAGAAATTCAAAAATTTGTAGAAGACTAAAGATCCAACTGTGGTAAATAGTGATTTGGAGATGACTGAAAATGGATAAGAACTTTCCCTGATGGGAATATTGTTTTAAAGTTGTGTTTCTTAAGTAGCTGGGACTAATTTGCTTAGTTTGTATGATTTCACCCTTGAACTTTGATAACACTAAAGAGATTTATTAAAAAATATATTATCAAGGGGGCAGCTAGGTGGTGCAGTAGATAAAGCACTAGCCCTGGATTCAGGAGGACTTGAGTTCAAACCCAGCCTCAAACACTTGGCAGTTACTAGCTGTGTGACCCTGGGTAAGTCATTTAACCCTCATTGTCTGGCAAAAAAACAAAACCAAAACAACAAAAAACATTATCAACTTACATTATTTGTCCTCCAATAGTTGATTTACCAGCATCTAACAAAAGAAATATAGACTATTAAAAAGTTAAATAAAAGTAGACACAGACTATCATAAAAAAAAACCACAATTGTATTTGGAAACAATGTAGAAACTATGCATTGGTGATTATAAGGACAACGCACTTTTAATCACCATTATCAGCTTTACACTTTCTTTCCAAATAATCTCTACCAAGAACATTGAGTACTAAGCTTTAATACTCTCTCCTTTTCTATTTCTTGCTGCATTTGAATCTGGACACTCTCAAATATACCCATGTCTTGAGTATCTAACATACAGGATGGTAGCCAAACCAAAAGTAGAAAACCAAAATTAAAAACCACAGAAGAAAAAAAAAAGAATTATTTGTTCCCTAGAAATTGATGCTTTGGTCATGGTATATGTTTAAGGTCCAATAATCTTCTTACCCTAGGAGATATTGTGCAAGGGGAAGGAGAATTGGGCAAATTGCTCCCTGAGTTCCTGTTAACAGAGAACAAGTGCACCATGAACTGTAATTTCTCACCAATGGGATCTGTAAAAGCTACATGAAAAATAAGTGATGGGTTATCACTGGGAAAGTAACTTACTCTTCCTTACACTCATTCACACTTCCAGTTCCCCATCCAGACAACAAATAGCAGCAATAGAGAATATTTGAATAAATAAATGTCTTTGGAGAGATAAACAGACCCAAAGAATCAGAAAACAGTCCAGTTAATTTTGTTTCATACAAAGTCAGTACATACTTAATTACTATATTAAGTAGGTTTTATCCAAAACCAAAGCAAAAAAAGGTTTTGGCTACTAATATACAAATAAGTTAGACTATGCAGTCTGTCAATGATGGAAACGCCACAGTGAACTGAACAATACTTTCATGTAAGTATAATATAACAAGCCTCCAGCCTCCATCCATTCACAGCTTACCTACATGCCCAATGAATACTACATTCACATGTTCTTTCTTAGGTGCTCCTGGTGGTGCTACCACAGACTTAGGTTTCGGTATCTCTTCCTCCTCTTCCATCATCATTAATGGGACGCTCTCCTCTGAAGGCCCTCCATCTCCCAAAGAGCCACCCCCCGGCTCTGCTTCACTAGGTTCTTCTTTGTGCTCCCATGATTCTTCTGGGGACATTTCTGTCTCTCCATTTTCTACTGAAGAAAGACAAATATCTTATTTTTGAACTCACTTTTACAATGAACAGATGCTTTTTATGAAGATATTCATTGGAAAACAATTTCATTTCTCAATGTCCTCCTACATACATAAAAGCAGGAAAATCTCCACTTATTTCTGAAGCTGATAATAGGTTTAAAACCATTGGCTACTGACATCAGAAAGTTCTCAGAAATGAGATTTCAATTTTTACTAAGGAGTATTTTCATAAAGGAAAAATAGCAAAACTGAAGATGAATTTTAAAACTCCTTAATGGAGACACCAGATATTCCAATATGTCAAAATGTACTGAAAATAATAGTAACTTAATGGGAAAAACAATTAAAAAGTAGGAATTCAAGAAGAAATTTATTGGACATTTTTAAAACTGTCATTTAAATCTGATCTAAGGGGCAGCTAGGTGGCGCAGTGGATAAAGCACCGGCCCTGGATTCAGGAAGACCTGAATTCAAATCCAGCCTCAGATACTTGGCACTTACTAGCTGTTGACCCTGGGCAAGTCACTTAACCACAATTGCCTCCCCCCTCAAAATCTAATCTAAACTTCCATTAATCAACTTGGAAATAATAGAAAACACTAATGAAACACTGAGTAAAATGGAAGTTTTGGCCAAAAGTAAACTGAACAAGTACAAATACATTTAAGCTTATTTAACAACATTCCAATTAGTCCTATTACATTTGTGATCATTACATTTACTACAGTAATATTCATGTCTAATGAAAATCTTTCCAAAAGTAACTGAAAAGCATAATATACATTCTACATATTCACTTAACAGCAAAGACTCAATTAAGCCAGTGCTCAATTTAGCCATTATAATATAACACTTACATTTGCACCTTAAATCTTGAGATTGAAAGTTTCATATTACTGTATTAATATGGTCAGAAAGTGTCTTACCAACAGGTTCTGAAACTTCCATGCTAACAGCTGAATTTGAACCTAAACAAGAAATTGAGATATAATGCATGTTTACAAAAAAATACCTATCCGTCCGACCCCAAAACAAACAACTTCTGATGAAGAGAGTATATAACAGAAAATTACCTTCATACAACACTGACTGTTCTTCTTGAGAAGGTTCCACAGGTGCTGTTTAATAAAAACAAGTTCTTGTTAAAAATATATGTAGTCATGAAATTGTTTAATTTTCCAACATGCTCCCAATGCTAAACTAAGTGCCATAAGTTCTTTGAAGGGGACCATTAGCAATTTTTTGATTCCACAACCATTTCAAATAGTTTAAATATAACCTCCTAATTTTTTTATACTGTTAATTGTTTTGCAAACTCTTTTCTTCATAGATGGTACAAATTAACCATTGCCCAGGTTAGGTCTAGTTATCACAAATTAATTGCTAGAGTGTGAATTAAAGTTTTACTATAAAGCAAGTAGAGTTTGAGGAGGCAAGGAATCCATTTTGTTTGGAAACTACCATTACTTCTTAGTGTTTCTCTTTTCAAAAAAGGATAAGCAAAATGGTTTAACAGAGGCTGCAGCTGATAGCACGTCACACAGAGCTCAATTTCCACAAAAGTCAGTCTAGCTAAGGTACATAAACTATGCCATACTGTAATAACACTTAGCTAGATTAAACCTTAAGAGGGCAAAACATGTCATTTGTAAAAGCTGCTGCTTGACATTAATTACACACTTTTCCCAGCATTTACAGAAATTCTTAGAACAGCCTAGACTCTTCTTCATTTCCAATTCTGTAGTTTACAAAAAATCCAGTTTCTAGAACTGAGTCTCAAATCACAAATTCAGGCTTAATATAGGAAATGAACTAGAGAGTTTCAAAACAAAACAAAAATCAAAAAACAGAGACCAAACAGAGCATTTACATATCATCTAGTTCAAGCTCTTCATTTTACACATGAATAAATAGAGCCAGGGAAATAAAGCAACTTGCTCAATACCAAACTGCTCAGTTATGGTAGAAAACATGGTCTGCCAAGGTATTATGAAAGCCAGATTCCAATCTAATTCTGCATAAACCTGATTATACACACATACGTATGCACACTGTAAAAGTAGTATTCCTCTGCTTTGATGGCCAAAAAAAAAAAAAATTAGAAGATCAAGAAGTCTGGGGCTTGCTACTCCACAAGTAAAGCCTTCTTTCAAAATCAAAGTCAATATTAAAATAACACAATAAAATAATTCAGGGGGCAGGTAGGTGGCACAGGCCCTGGAGTCAGGACAACTTGAGTTCAAATCCAGCTTCAGATACTTGACACTTACTAGCCATGTGACCCTAGGCAAATCACTTAACCCTCATTGACCCGCAAAAAAATAAAATAAAATAATTCATAGAATACTAACAAAACATTCTAGTTTGAATACTTTTTGGTGCACTATGTAATGTCAAGATCCCCAACCCAAGATCATCCCATCCCTCTTTTTACTATTAGGAGACACCCTGTTTTTCAGAGCTAAGGTCCAGCAAGCAAGCTGTGTCCTGAGCTTGGCATAACAATCCTTTGCAGCTCACCCTTTGGATGATCTCAAAACCCAGAATTGTTTCACACCAGCATCAGGTGATCCCTGAGCTTCAACAAGCACCTGTAGTACCCGTGTTCCAGTCATGAAGTCTTGCCATGAATCAAACTTGTAGCCACTGGTATAAATACTGAGATCTGTCCACTCTAAAGGTCTCCTTCCTGAGTAGACCCTGGTACATGTGTCTAGTTTTCCTTCTCCAACAGAATAAAAAGAATGCTTTGCTTATAACCACTGTTAGGTCTTTGGCTTTATTTTATTTTATTTTGTTTCTATTTTTAGAGTTAACTGTGGTTTTGATAACCTGTGTGAGTTCTCTGGGGTTTTTTTAGAGCTAACAGAGGTTGCAAAATTTGGCATTTGTTCTCAGGGTTGACAATAACAAGAGAAAAAGTCTTTGAGTACTCAGGTACTACTCCTAATTTAGCAACTGGCTAGGGACATGCACCTCACAAGGTGACACTGGGTCCTCTAAGCCTAATTCTGCCGTCCAACGAGCAGATAAGCTAAAACAAGAAAAGTTCAACACCAGAAGGCTGACCACCCAGTAATCAATTATTTGACCATTATAACCCATTAACAAAGGACAAATACAAATAATTCTCAGTCCTACATGGCTCCAAACTGCTTTTTGTAGTGACAGTGGCGTAGAAAAAGAGGCAGAGCTTTAGACCCAAATGTTAACTTATCTGGTTGATATTATAAATGTAATATCCTAGTCCACTGACCAAGATGACTTCCTACTGGAGAAAAGAGTTGTATATATCTTGACATTTTTGATATAAACAAAACCAAAAGACAAAGAATTTACAGAAAATGGAAGGATTGTTTAAGAGGCTCTCCTTGGGGAGGCTCTCAAAAGACTTACGGGAGTTGCTTTTTTCATACATGCAAAGGGAACAAGAAATATCATTTCGTAAGTCACTTATCTGGTCATCTTGAATTACAGAGTTCATGACGTTATTTCCAAAAAGGCTACCTTAAAAATAACTGGACACCAAAAAAATGATCAAAGAATATGAACAAACAGTTCTGGATGGACACAGCCAAAGATGGTGGATTAGAAGCAACCCAGTTGAACTCTCTCAACAACTTTAAAATAATGCCTCAAATCAAATTTTGGAGCAGCAGATCCAACAAAAAGTCAAATGCACAGGATGCTATCAGAAAGACCTGGAAGGACCTGCATGAGCTGATGAAAAGTAAAATGTACTGTATACAAAATAACAGCAATACTGTAAGATGATCTGCTGTGAATGACTTGGTTATTTTCAGCAATGCAATGACCCAAGACAATTCTGAGAAGGACTTATGAAAAATGCAATCTATCTACAGAGAACTGATGGTATCAGAAAACAGATTGAAGCATAATTTTTGTTAGTTCCTTTATCTGAAGTTTTGTTTTGTCTGTTTTCTTTCACAACCTGGCTAATGTGGAAATGTTTTGCTGCTCATTTATAGCTTATATTGAATTGCTTGAGTTCTTGGGGGGAGGGAGAATTTGGAATACAAAGTTTTTTAAAAATTGATGATAAAATTTGTATTTTACATGTAATTTGAGAAAATAAAATTCTAAATAAAAGGTCAAAGGGAGACATTTTTTCCACCTAAGAAAACTAGACACTAGAAGCCTGCCTGGAGTCCACAATGGTGACAGGAAGAGTAGCCAAAGCATTGACTTGGGGAACTCTCATCCCAGAAATGGTAAGGGGGATGATAAAGGACAGATTAGGAGAGCCAGCGGTAGGGGCAGCTAGGTGGCACAGAGCACCGGCCCTGGAGTCAGGAGTACCTGAGTTCAAATCCGGCCTCAGACACTCAACACTTACTAGCTGTGTGACCCTGGGCAAGTCACTTAACCCCAACTGCCTCACTAAAAAACAAACAAACAAACAAAAGAGAGCCAGCAGTTAGAAGCAAAATAAACTTTTGAGAAGGGACAGGAAAAAAAAAAGAGAGAAGAAACAGAAAAAAATGGAATGGAGGGAAATACACAGTAATCAGAACTATGAATACAAATGGGATAAACTCACTCAAAATGGAAGCAGTTATCAGAACAGATTATAAACCAGTATCCAACAATATGTTGTTTACAAGAGACATACTTGAAACAGAAAGACACGTAAAGAATTAAAATAAAGGGCTGGAGCAGAATCCAATATGCTTCAATTAAAAGTATATTTAAAAAAAGGGCAGGGGTAGCTATCATGACCTCAGACAAAAGCAAAAACACACCTAATTAAAGGGGATAATCAGGGAACTTGTTTGTCTTTCATTCTTGAAGAGGGCCATGATAATGGGAGGGGATATCATGACCAGCAGTGAATTGGATATAAGTGAAGCAGGGCTGTGCAAAGTCACCAACCTCACTCTCTCCTCCATAGCCATTTGAGTCCAATGGCAAAACATGTATGTCAGGACAACTGGAGAAGGCCCCAGATGTTTAAGGCAATTAAGTTAAGTGACTTGCCCAGAGTCACACAGCTAGTAAGTGTCTGAGGTCAGAATTGAACTCAAGTCCTACCTATCCTTCCAACTTCAAGGCCAGGGCCATATCCACCACACCACCTAACTGACCATCAGGGAAACTACATTTTACTAAAAGGTAACACAGAGGATGAAGTAATATCAAAAAATTTTACAGCAAGGTTCTCTAAGAAAGGCCTCATTTCTCAAATATAAACTGAATAAACTTTATAATAAGAGATACTCCCCAATGGATAGTCAAAAGATATAAAAAGATAGTGTTAAGAAATCAAAGCTATAATATTCTTATGAAAAAATGCTCTCACTATTGATTATAAATGGGTTAATTAAAATATTTATAGCAGTTCTTTTTGTGATGGCAAAGTACTGGAAATTGAGGGGATGCTCATCAAGTGAGGAATAGCAGAACAAGTTGTGGCATATGATTGTGATGGAGTAGTACTGTGCTATAACAAATGATGAGGGGAGTGGTTTCAGAAAAAACATGGCAAGACCTATATGAACTGACAATGTAAAGTGAAAGAGAACCAGGAAATTGTTGTGCAAAGTAACAGCAATGTTGTAATAATGATCAACTGGCTACTCTGATCAATACAAAGATCCAAGGTAATCTGAAAAGATTTGTAATGAAAAAAAAATGCTATCCACCTCGATAGAGAACTGATGAATTCTGAAAACTTAAGTATAATTTTCTCACCTTCTTTATTATTCTTGCTTAAAAAAAAAATTGACACAGTGGATAAAGCACCAGCCCTGGATTCAGGAGGACCCGAGTTCAAATCTGGCCTCAGACACTTGACACTTACTAGCTGTGTGACCCTGGGCAAGTCACCTAACCCCAATTGCCTCGCCAAAAAATAAAACAAAACAAAATAAATCATTAGTGATTTATTATTAGTAATAGAAATTCAAATCAAAACTGAGGTTTCAACTCAAACCCATAAATCTGTAGTCAAATTTGTAGACTGTAGGGAGTCAGACATACAAATGTACTGATGATGAAACTATGGAATTACTTCCTCAAATTCTAGAAGGCAATTTGATATTATGCTAAGAAATAAACTATAATATCCATATCCTTTGATATCCCACTACCAAGCATATTACCCAAAGAAGTCAAAGATAGTTCCTGCCTACACCAAAATATTTATAGTACTTCTTTTTGTTGTAACAAAGAACTGGAAACAAAGTCCATCAATTGGGAAATGATTGAAGAAACTGTGGTACATGTTGTAATAGATTATAATTACGCCATAAGAAATAATTAATATGAAGAATACAGTGAAGCCTGGGAAGATATATTGAAATGATGCTAAGTGAAATAAGCAGAACCAAGGTACATGCTAACAACATAAGTGGAAAGAAAAAAAAACTGAACATCTTATAATAATAACAATCAAAGTTTTCCCCAAAATACATATGAAAATGAACCTCCCTCTTCTTTGCAGATATGGGGAATAATGAATGCTGGAAATTGTATATGCCACTGAATTTGATTACTGTATTGGTTTACCTAAACTACCCATTTCTCTTCTTTTTAGAGAGAACTATTTCAGGGCAGCTAGATGGCGCAGTGGATAGAACACCGCCCATGGATTCAGGAGGACCCGAGTTCAAATCCAGCCTCAGACATTTAGCGCTTACTAGCTGTGTGACCCTGGGCAAGTCACTTAACCCCAATTGCCTCACCAAAAAAAAAAAAAAGTCCTTTAGAGGGAACTATTTGGAAATAAAAATGAAACAAATGGAAAACAATACAAAATTTTAATTAGTTGTACCTTATACACCAGCATCTATTGTAGAGTATAAAAAGGCTAACCAAAAAAAAATGCTCTCTAAGATCCTCCATATTAAATCAATACATACTTTAATGGGCAGTGACTTCAATGCAAATGCAGGCTTTAAATGAGAATGGCAAAAAATGGAGAAAATATGGTTCAGAAATAAGGAATGGTATCATGACCTAAATAAATACTTCAAGAATCAAAAGACCTGGCATGACATGCTGACTAAGCACAAAATAACAGCACAGGAGGCAGTTAGGTGGCACAGTGGATAAAGGCACTGGCCTTGGATTCAGGAGGACCTGAGTTCAAAGCCGACCTCAGACAGTTAACGCCCATTGCCTGTCCAAAAAAACCCAAAACAAACAAACAAAAAAAACCCACCACAGCACAAATTAAATTGGTTCTCTTTTTTAAAGGACAAGAAATAACTAATTTTGTTCTGGATACAATCATACATAAACATATATTACATAGATTCATATAAGTACATGTAGTCTCCCTCAAAAGAATTTTGCTCCTTGAGAGTAAAGACTACTTCATTTTTTAATTTGTATCCTTAGTGTCTAACAGGGCCTGGAACATAAAGTAGGAACTTAATAAATGTTAAGAGACTAATGTGGGAATTAGTTCCAAATTAGTTGTTTGTATACACTCAAGACTACTGACATGTTAGAGAAAACATCAAAATTAATACAAAGCGAAAAGAAAAAGAAAAAAGCAATTAAAGGAACTTCAACCTATATAAACAAGTTACTTTTGCCAAAAAATTGGAAAATGGATGGAATTGACACCAATGAAAACTTAATACTGAAATTTAACTAATATAAACTTACTGCCAAAAGAAAAGACCAAAATAGTCTAAAAGGGGCAGCTAGGTGGCGCAGTGGATAAAGCACCGGCCCTGGATTCAGGAGTACCTGAGTTTAAATCCGGCCTCAGACACTTGACACTTACTAGCTTTGTGACCTTGGGCAAGTCACTTAAGCCTCACTGCCCTGCCAAAAAAAAGTCTAAAAATCCCAGCCAGAAAACATCTGATCTACTTGCCAAGCTGAAGTATGCAGCAGCCAATGTAAGTAACAATCTTGTTTATAAACTCTTAAAGAATGATGGAGATTGTGAGCAGTATCTCCTGATAATACAGTTTGCCACAATGGAGGGATAAAGTTTAAAGACAGGCAAAAGTCCCAGGGTTCTTAACCAAGGATCCACGAGTGTATTTTTTTTCAATTGTGATAACTATTTCAATATAATTAGTTTCCATTATAATCTGATACATTTTACTTTAAAACATTTTGAAATGGGGTTCATGGGTTTCATTTGACTGCAAAAAGAGTTATTAAGGATAGAGTACTAATTTAATATCTGGATATTAGGTGCTGCTCAGAAGCAATTGAAATACCAATTATTGCTTCACTCTCAGATACTTCCCACTGTATTAGAATTAAATACAGAAGGGGCAGCTAGATGGTGCAGTGGATAAAGCACCAGCCCTGGAGTCAGGAGGACCTGAGTTCAAATCCAGTCTCAGACTCTTGACACTTACTAGCCATGTGACCCTGGGCAAGTCACTTGACCCTCACTGCCCCGCCCCCCCCAAAGAATTAAGAATTAAATTCAAACCGCTACAATAGGGTGTTCAAGAGGTAAAGATGGGGAAGAGGAGGATGTAATATGACCATCTGCATAAAGACTACATCATTCAGAGTCTTCTGATAATCAGTATGGATACCAGCTAAATGTCTTATTTATATTGTGAACATGGATACTGGGTTGAGCACAGGGGTAGGCAGCACTACTCTTTCTATGTGGCTAAAAACCTTTTGTTTACTCTTATAAACTTAAGGACTAAACATGTTTCTGTTATCTCTACTAAGCAAGCTATTTAAAAAAAAAAAAAGCAACAAGGGGCAGCTAGGAGGCATGGTGGATAAAGCACCACCCCTGGATTCAGGAAGATCTGAGTTCAAATCCAGCCTCAGACACTTGACACTTACTAGCTGTGTGACCCATGGCAAGTCACATAACCCCCATTGCCCTGCAAAAACAAAAACAAAGCAACAGTGACAAACGAGGCTATAATACTAAATAAATCACAAGGTGAAATAAACCCAGTAACTAATTTTGCCATTAATGTAACCTTCATTAATAGATGTGAACTCCTCAATGGGAATTACAGTTGAATGCAATGAGTTTCTTCCAGTGAAGTAAGGATTAAGGAGTAAATGGCAGGTACTTTGTACCAAAGGAAGGACAGGAGGCAAAAAGAGCAGTATGGGGTAGAAGTGAATAAAGCAATTTAGAGTTTTGTGGAGCACTGAGATATTGGATTTGCTCAGGATCACTCAGGCACATATATGTCAGAGACATGAATCCAAGCCTTCTTGTTCCTCTTTCTGAAGCACACTTATTTATCCCCCATGACACACTGCTTCTCAAGGAACAAAGAGGCTGAAAAACCCAACTAGACAAGTTTGCAAATTTTTTTTCCCATTTGATCCTTGCAACAATTCTATGAATTGGCCACTCCAATTATTAAGCATATTTTACCAGATAAGGAAAACTGAATCTCAGAAGCACCTGAACCCACCAGGTTTTCCTGACTAAAAAGTTTGTCATTTTATTCACCAAACCAATTATCTAATAATGCAATCTACAATGAAAAAGCAAATACAACTGCACAATGTAAACAATAAGAAAAGATAAAGAAACTAGATGTTAGATTGCTAACACATTAAAAGTTACTAAATTCACTAAAAAACCAAACCAAAACAAAACAAAAAACTTTGGGGGCAGCTAGGTGGCGCAGTGGATAGAGCACTGGCCCTGGATTCAGGAGAACCTGAGTTCAAATAGCTGTGTGACCCTGAGCAAGTCACTTAACCCCAATTGCCTCACTAAAACAAAAGTTACTATCTTCTCTGTTCATCAATGAAAACAAACATACAGTAGAATACTAAAATCTCATTCCTAAGAAATAAATATTGAAGCCTAATATTCTTACAAGTTAAAAGATATTATCCAAAAATCTTTTAACTACTGTTTTAAAGGACAGCTACATGCCACAGTGGATAAAGCACTAGCCTTGGAATCAGGAAGACCAGAGTTCAAATCTGGCCTCAGACACTCACTGTATGACCCTGGACAAGTTACTTAACCCTATCTACCTCAGTTTCTTCATCTATAAAATGAGGTAGAAAAGGAAATGGCAAACCACTACTCTATCTTTGCCAAGAAAACCCCAAATGGTGTCATGAAGAGTCAGATCCAATTGAACAACAAGTGCTTTAAATAAGCCACTGGCTGGTAAATATCTTGTTAGAAAGATGTTTCTCATAATGTTATTTGCAATGAGATTAAAATTTTAAATATTAAGCAGAAAGTATGAATTATGGGGTGGAAATTATTTCAAAGAGTTTTGATAATGAATACTACTTGGGCAGAGTTTTAGTTTGGATATGCCAATTCAATTTACTCATCAAAAAACAGTCAAGCCATTACAGTGTCCATTATGTATGCCAGGCACAGTTCTAAGAGTTAGTGATAAAAAAGGGACATGATAGCTCCTGCTTTAAAGGAGCTCATAACCTAATGGGGAGACACCATGCAAAAAATTATGTCCAAACAAAATATAAACTGGATAAACTGGAGATAATCTTAGAGGGAAAGTACTAGCATTAAAGGACATAGTACTTAAACGGTTTCTTGTAGAAGGTAGGATTTTAGCTCAGCCTTGAAAGAAACCATTGAAGCCAGGAGGTGGAGGGGAGGGAAAGAATGCCATATATAGGGGATAGCCAATGAAAATGTCCAGGGTTGGGAGCTGGAGTGTTACATGAGAAAAGCAAGAAGTGCAGTGTCACTGGATGGGAGAGTACATGTTATTGGTGCTCTTTTTTCTAAATTATATCCAACTTTTCCTGACCATTTCCTCCTCTAGCAAACAGGATTAAGTGACTTGCCCAGGGTCATATAGCTAATCTGAGGCAAGGTTTGACCTCAGGAAGATCAGTCTTTCTGACTTCTGACCCAGCACTACACCCATGGAGTACATGGAAGGGAATAAATTGTAAGGCTGTAAAAGCAAGAAGGAGCCAGGTTATGAAGGACTTTAAACACCAAATAGAGGACTGCATATTTGACCCTAGAGAAAACATTGAGCCATTGGAATAGGAGAGGTCAGTCAATGTCATTGGATGGCAGAGTATGTGGGGTCAAGTGCTTCAAACTAAAAGCAAAAAAATATAACTTCCTGATTTCTAACCAACTTAATTTTGAGAAAACACACACACCCCCCACGACCTTTCGTTTGTCCAAATACATATTTGTGCTTTTATTATCTAAAGTTCTTTATCTGGGTCAAATAGAACATGTGTGGGGTGGCTAGGTGGCGCAGTGGATAAAGCACAGGCTCTGGATTCAGGAGTATAGATCCGACCTCAGACACTTGACACTTACTAGCTGTGTGACCCTGGGCAAGTCACTTGACCCCAATTGCCCCACAAAAAAAAAAAAGAACACGTGTTTTTAAAAATGACAACAGAAAGCTGGATGGCATTTCAAATCCTTGGAATACTGAGGACATGCCTCAGGACTTAGCCATTTTGGGATATGGATGTTTAACCAATATTCAGGTTATGTCACAAAACAATTGCATGTTAAGTGTCTGAAGATTTAGTTCTGAACCACTATAAATTCTTTGTGGACTATAAGACTGTTTCGACACTACTATGACCAAAATAATTTTCCAGGTTTCAGTGACAGAAGAATTTAAAAAGCCTATTTTTTCAATAACATTTAAACAATTAAACTGCTGAACTTCATGACATCATGCATTCAAGGAATTTATAAGGAACTCTACTTCCTACAATGTAGGCAACGAACCCTTTATTTCCTACTACACTTTGTCCATAATCTCTGCTGTGTTAAAATCTATTGTGACTCTAGCATCCTAATCATTTAAAGAACAAAAAAGGATGATATATATCCCCCCCATACTCTTAATCTCTTTTTATTAACAGGATGGAAGAGCATCATAGAAAACTTGGTAAGTCAGCTCATCAATGGAACTAGAATTTAAAAGTTGAATTACAAAAGAAATAAACTTAGTACTAACTTTGCCTGGCTGAACAGTCTTTAAGCAAAGGCTGAATGACCACTTTCTGCTATGCTGTAAGGGGGGGATGGGAAAATCTTATTTGATTAACTGGCCATTCCTATCTGAGATTCTGTGAAATTTTTCCTTGACAATGCAAACTCCATAAAATTTCAAATTTCTCTTAGATGTAAACCCAAGAAACTTGAAACTAATCCCCCCCTGGGCAATTGGGTTCAAGTGACTTGCCCAGGGTCACACAGCCTGTAAGTGTCAAGTGTCTGAGGCCATATTTGAACTCAGATCCTCCTGAATCCAGGGCCTGTACTTTATCCACTGCGCCACCCAGTTGCCCCCCAAAAATTTAAAAATAAAACACTTCGCTTTCCAAGCATAAAGTATATTGGGGAAAGGGGAAATCAATCAATGAAAATCTGCAAAGATTTGCCCTTTAAAAAATTTAAAATTTGTGCCTCCTCAGAACCTAGCATAATTCTACACAGTAAGCACTCAATACAGACTTATATCATTCTTGTAAAGTGACTCAAAAGACGTTCATTGCTTCTAGACCTTTTGGCTAAGATCAAGTGTGAAGACTTAGGTTCAAACCCCTGCTGCTGAACTCTAGGGTCCCCTTTTCAGCCCTAAAAGCCTAAGATTTACATTTTATAAAACACTAGTATGATACATCCTCAGGACCAACCTAGGGCTCAATTAGACATCAGTCCCTAATCTTTTTTTTTTTTTTAGTGAGGCAATGGGGTTAAGGACTTGTGCCCAGGGTCACACAGCTAGTAAGTGTTAAGTGTCTGAGGCCGGATATGAACTCAGGTACTCCTGACTCCAGGGCCGGTGCTCTATCCACTGCGCCACCTAGCTGCCCAGTCCCTAATCTTTAAAAGAAAAAGGAGTCTATAAAGAATCTTGAAACTTAGGCGCAAGTCAAATACCTTTGGTAAGCTCTCTTAATTCAATGGTTTTCCAAAAAGACAAATCCTTTAATTCATGTTAACCTAGAGATGGCTGGCAATATAGTATGGGCATCGAAGTCATTCAAATATTTGCTAAGCCAAGAGGTAAAATACCCAGGGCACTTTCAAGAGGTATCTCCAAAATTAATTTTATTCATAAAATACTTTGCAAAAACATGTAACAATCAAAAGGTTCCGTGGCTGTGCACATACAAAATGATGCCAATGATTTATCTACTTTATAACCCTCTCCAAAGCTACTGTAGTAAGTTACAGTTTCTTTTTAGAGAATGAAATCATTTCTCCTATAACATATAGCAACTTGATACAAATGGATTTCTTGTTCATAATTGTCTACATATACTGTACCACCTTGTGAAGGTTTTATCTCTTTAATAACAGAACTAAGGTTTGAAGGCAAATCAATATAAGTTACTGTATGGAATTATCTGTGCTTAATTAAATTAATTCATGAGAACAATGATTCCAAAAGCAGCTAAAAGCCTCTACTAAGTGCCAACTACATGCAAAAACAATGTCCACAGACAAGGCTTTTTTAAACCTTTTCCACTTTCAAGCTCTTTTCACTGGACAAATTTTTTTATGATTCCAGATATATAAGCATATAAAATAGGTATCAAATAAAACATTTGGTCTTTTTATGATTTTGATACACTGCATATTCAAAATATTAATAAACTAATCAAACATTTACTGTCAAATTTTTAGTGATCCCTCACATTCAGGAGTCCAGGTGGGTGCTGACCCACAGTTTAAGAAGCTTTGTCCTAAGGCACTGGGGATAAAATGGGGGGAGGGGAGGGAGTGAGGTAAGAAAAAATAGTCCAGGTTAGGAATTTTATAAATTACATTTCTTGGAACAATGGTTGTCTTACAAAATGTAGGTTAGGATTACATTTTTAAGAAGTCCTATGCTAGTAGTCTCCAAAAATATCACATGTGGCCATTTTAATGTAAAAAACAGCTTATAATTTGCTCTATTTTGTTGTGAAAATGTCCTCAAGCCTCTCTATTCCTGAAGGGAAATATTCAATTCATCATTTATGGCTTCCTATCATATATTAAACCCAGGTGTTCCAAGACCAAATTAGTTTGGGAAATGAAAACCAGTTAAGCTCTAAGACATGGAAAAAAGACAACTGAAGCTCAGTTACCTAAGGTACGTAAGTCCAATTCTAGAACATGAAATAGGTAACTGCAAATAGCAAGTAGTCTATAACAACTGCCATTACTTTATGTAAAATAAAGAGCATTAAACCTTTTACAAGGTAATAGTGAAGCAACAGAGCTACTTGTGATTTACAAGAAGAGAGATGATATGATATGATTACTCAGTTTAGATTCAAAAAAGAATTTTCTTTCCATTATGGGAAGAGAAGACATATTACAATGTCAACTTTTTAATGGCTTACACCAATACCAAGTGAGGAAAGGTTTTATACAAAGAGAATGGAATACTTAGTTTCTTAATCAAGCTATATTCCTTAAATTTCAAGCATTTGGAACTGGCCAGCTTCTGAAAAGTCTCAAACTCTTTCGTATACCTATCTAGACTTTGCAAACCAGTCATTTATATCTCACTCCGTTAAGAGATTAAGAATCATCTCTAATTCCTAGTCACTTAAATACTACATAATGAATTTTTTTAAAATAACACTTCTTTTTGAAAAACTGCATTCTTTCTCACTTTCTTGTTAAAGTTCAAATTCAGCTGTTCGCATAAAGTTTCAGAACCTGTTGGCAAGACACTTGCTTTGACCCACAAGTTGTAGGCATATTCTTAGACAGCCTTTTGGGGTACCTTTTTGCTCATCTACCCAATTCTTTATTGGTTAGTAATTGTTATGCAAGCTCTAAAGCACACTTCAATGTGCACTTAATCTAGCTCCCAAACCCATTCCCATCTGTTAGAACTAGATAACTTGACACTTACTAAAATATATAATTAAATCTGCAAAAAAAAATATTTATTAGGAAGGTGTCATTGATAGGTCCATGACCTCTCATGGAATTAGGAAGAACATGATGTTATGGGGGAAAAGCACCTGAATCAAAACCAAAGTAATAGTGTAAAGTAGCATGCGATCACTCCATTAAGTTAACCAATTTCAGGCAGTCCTGAATAGTATTTATTGTCAAATTTGATGGAAAAGACCTTCCCAAAAAAGAAAACTTCAGCTTTGATAATTACTAAGCATGAGACTATAGACAAGTCATTTTTCTTATTCTGAGCCTGTTTTGTCAAGTGTAAAATGAAGTTATTCTTATATTGTGAGATATTTCAAACTATTATAAAATGTGAGCAAATCATAAAAATGCAAGAGTGTATACAGACTATCCTAATGGCATAAAATTTGCCTTCATACTCCCTTATTATGTAGTTAACTGTCATTCTAGTTTGTTTCCTCACACCAAAGATTTCATTTCTAAAGCGAGCCCAGTAGAAACTAATATAAATGAACCAGCTCCAGAAAGACGATTGAGACAGTTTGTAGGAATTTGAGAAATAAGTTAAAATCTCCTGATACTTTAAATAAATTGTAAAATCTCTTATCTTCAACTAACCAGTCTTGCCAATGTTGAATATTAAGATTCTTTCTCTCATCATATAGGAAATGACAGTAGAAAACCTGAAAAGTCAGCAATAGAAGTAAAAATGTCAACCATTCCTCTAATTACCTAACTACAGCATTACAGATATAAAGTGTTTAAAACACTCTATAGCATTAACATTTTCAAAGACACAAGAAAAATAGAAAGAAATTTGAAAATTCACTTCAAGTCAGAACAGTGCTTACTAACAAAAATGGCAATCTTTCTAAGAAAACAGGTACAATCTCACATTTGGTATACCACTGGTCATGAAACCTGAATCAATCCTGGCTCATAAAGATGTCCTACACCAAAGCAATAAAACTTATGTCACAAGCAACAGTTAATATTTAAAGGACACACTTCTTTAATAATCTACAAAAAAAGTGACAGTTACCAATCGCTATGGCACTATTAAGCAGTCTTGCTTAAATTAAGTACTTTGGGGGGTAGCTAAGTGGCACAGTAGATAAAGCACTAGCCCTGGATTCAGGAGGACCTGAGTTCAAATGTGGCCTCAAACACTAGACTCTTACTAGCTGTGTGACCCTGGGCAAGTCACTTAACCCTCATTGTCCTGCAAAAAACCCCCAAAAAACCCAACTAAATAAAAAAGAGTTAAGTATTTTTGGGGAATATGCCTCATAGTTAGGATTGGTTAAGTGTTTGATGGGTTAAAATAAAATGTTACTAATAAATTTTTTTTTTAATTATGGTAAAGACCTATATAACACACTTAGACCAACAAATCTGGAGACCTTGTCAATCAATCATAGCTCCCTGGGCAGGGGCAGCTAGGTGGTGCAGTGGATAGAGCACCGGCCCTGGAGTCAGGAGGACCTGAGTTCAAATCCAGTCTCAGACACTTAACACTTACTAGCTGTGTGACCCTGGGCAAGTCACTTAACCCCAATTGCCTCACACAAAAAAAAAATAGCTCCCTGGGCTTTCACATCTATAGATAGTATCTTTAAAAAAAAATCAAAATATCCCAAACTGAGCATATGTTCTTTCTCCAAAAACCTGCTCTTCCTTATTTCATCATCTGTGTTAGTCCCACCAGTCAGTCTTCATGTTTGAATCCTTGGTGTTTTAATCTTTAACTTTTCTCCCCATTTCAGCTCCTAAATTCTACCTGTATAAGCTCTTCTATTTCCACTGTCATGAAATTACCTGCCCAGAGTACTACAATAGCCTCCCACCAGCTCTGGCAGCATATTTAGAGCTGGAAAGGCTTCAGAGGCTATCTAGGACAATCCCTTTATTTTACAATTGAGGAAACCAAGGCACAGAGAGGACAAGTAACTTGCTCAAGGTCACAAAGAAGGTAACTGACATCAGAATCTAGGTCCTCCGATTTCAAATCCAGTGTTCTTTCCACTTCCCTTTCTTTGGTCCTCCTTTACACTACTACCAATTTCTCTTATCAATAGAGCTGATGATCTCACTCCTCAGCTCAAAACCTCTCAGTGACTCCCTAAGTCAAATTCCTTTGTCTGAGATGAAAGGCTGTCAATAATTTGAGGCATCATACCCTTCTCTTATACCACTTCCCCATCCGCATATTCCCACAAACTGGACTTGTATTATAAATAGCCTGTATTTTTGTGTTTCTGTGATCCAATGCCTAGAATTTTCTCTCTACCTATTAAACTCTTACATATCCTTTAAAGCTCAACTTAATTGGCACCTCCACAAGGAGGCCTTCTACAAAAAAATAATAAAAATTAATTTCTACTTTTTGACTTTACATAGTTCTATTTCCCTTGTGAGAGTTGGAATTCTGCACTGTAGTTACTGATGTCATATTCCCCTATTACATTATAAACTTCATAACAAAAAGGGTTGTTTCTTGTATCCTCTTTCCTCCTTCCAAGGCCTATAGTGCTATGCTCACAGTGGATACCCCGTCCAATAAATATTTACTGAATTGAACCCTATACCTCAAACTCCTCCCCCCCCCTTTTTTTGGTGGGGCAATGGGGGTTAAGTGACTTGCCCAGGGTCACACAGCTAGTATGTGTCAAGTGTCTGAGGCCGGATTTGAACTCAGGTACTCCTGAATCCAGGGCCAGTGCTTTATCCACTACGCCACCTAGCTGCCCCTAAAACTCCTCCCTTCTTGAAGTTATTAGATCATTAATTTTGAATTAAAAGGGACATTAGTAACCATCTGGTCCAACACCCTCATTTCTGAGTTACAGAGATTAAATGACTTACTAAGATCACACAGGGAATAAAGTGGCAAGGCTGAGATTCAAACCAAGGTCCTCGGACGTCCAATTTCCGCCATACCACCATACTTATTTCAAGCATTGGTGTTTTCACCACACCTGTGTTGTTAGCAACTCTTTTACAGTTTGGCAGACAGTCTTCATGAGTTTTCATGGCTGAAAATAATTATCACCAGGTTGTCAATCTGCTGGTAATGAGTCCCTTCAAACTTATCTATAATGGTTCTTTTTCAAGATAGACATAGTCCTTTACTGGTCCTATATGAAAATCCTTTACACCTCCAGTAAGTTTTGTCTAAACGAGCTCTGCTAACAGCCTTGGAAAACCAGGGTCACATCCACACCACAATGAAGCACTGAAGTACAACTTAAAGGGGAAATAGACTTACATATTTTGCCCACAAATATGCCAACATATTTTAACAAACCATTTCAAAGCAGTAAAGTCTCCCTCATAAAACTCTAATGAGATAAAAAGGAACTATTTTAAAAATCAGTTACTGTTTATGAGGGTGGAAGTTTAATATCATATAGCCCACATTAAGTTTTACAAACATGGTCAGCAAAAGAAATGAAAAAATGTCCTGTTATCCTAGAATGTGTACAATTTTTAAAAAGTTGGTATTGCTTATCCATATCTTGGAATGTGATGTGGAATTCAGGAACACTACTTATACTGTGAAAGATATCACAGGACAGGATTATGCCTAGAAATGGTTCAACTTCAAACTGAAAATTTTAAAAGCTACTGTAAAGTGGGTTACAGGAAAAAACAAATTAACCAAATCTACAAGCTAACATTTCTTGGTTAAAAAACGGATGAAATCATATCATAAAACTACATCATTAAAAAAAGAGACTTGCTATTATCATACATATGTAATATATACTTATGTAAGTGTGTATACACACACACACACACACACACACACACACAGCTTCTTATATATACAGAGAAATTCAGAACCTGATCTGTTCCCCAATGAACACTGGGTAAGATAAGGCCCAAAACTAGGGACTAGGGGACATATGAAGATTATTTTAAAGGCATAAAAATACACTTATGACAGAATAGTGCTGAAATCACTAATTTGTTTACATATACATCCTCACATACATACACATCTTTGTATCCCTAGCACTTAGCAGTGTTTGGCACATAGTAAATGCTTAAATTGATAGATTTACTGACTGATTTAGAAGTACAACTACCAGATAACAAGGAATATCAAAAAAGTGCCTTAAATACAAGAGTATGTCTGCTCTGGGTAAGCTCAAATCAGAATAAAGCAAAATCATGAGCACAGTACTAAGCACAATTATAGGTACTCATATATGTACTGAATTTATCCCTGAATTCTCCTGCAAAGAGAAACGGGTGTGGGGTTTGCTTTTGTTTTTTGTCTTCAGTTTTATGACTCAGGGTGACAAAAAAGGTCCACTGATTTTGAAAAGGTACAAAATGAATCTCTTCATCTAAATCAGGGATAAATAAAACTTAAAAGAAATTCCATAATAACCATTCTGATCTACTCCTAAAATGTTACAAACTCTATTTTAATTCATTTTTCTAAGTAGAAATACTATTGTCATATTACAAACAAAAACACAATGCCCCTCACCACCACCCCCTAAGGGCTTAACTTCCTTTTTTTCCCTTCACAGTATTTTTCCAACTTCTCAGACTAAATTTCAACTTTGTGTGTTGGTGCAATCCCTCTCTTCTACCAGATAGAACAAAGAACACCCTGTAATAAGCTACTTGTCATGGGCAGTAAAATAAAACATGCTCTGCAGCAGGACTTAAAACTTTTTCCACTCGCAACTCCTTTACACCTGAGAAGTTTTTACACAACCCCGGGTAGACAGATATATAAAATAAGTATACATAGCCTTTTGCTGTCGCCAAATTTTACACGACCCCCACAGTTATGTGACCCCATATGGGGCCTCGACCCACAGTTTAAGAAGCTCTATTATGAAAAACTTTCTCCAAACCTTACCTCCTAGTAGTTTAAGTGGCTGCCAGCATTGGTGAATAGCTTCATTTATTCCATTAATTCTCAATGCTGATTCTCTAGTCATGGGACTGGGTTTGGGTGGTTGAAGGGACAGGACAGGGGACCTGGGACCTGTGATTTCAATGGTATTGAAAAGTTCCTCTACCTATGCAGATCTGAACCTACTCTGGCAGAATAAGAATCCTGAAAGGTTGTGACTTGCCCAGGATCACAAAAGCCAGTATGTGTCAGAGGCTGGACAAGAACCTATGCCAGTGAGGCTGCCCCTCAGCTCTGAAAGGTGGATTGTAAATTGTGAAACAAAAGTCAGTTGTTCTTAATAACTGAGTTAAGGTAGGGTAGGCTAAAAAAAAAAATGACAAAACCACTATAAACACTTAGGATGAATTCCGGAGAATAAAAAAGGTACTTACTAGCAAAATATCAGCTTGCTCACTAGCTCTCCTCTCTCTTGCCATTTATCTGCCTATCTACAACCAAAAAAGCCCCCCCCCCAAAACAACAAAAAACCTTTTCCTATGCTTGTTTAGTATTTTATGTTTAGAATTTTTAAAAATTAACATTAAATTTTACAATTTCCTATCTCCTTCAGTTTCCAAGCATTTTAGTTTACCAAACAAAGAAAAGGTGGCACTCAGGAACCTCACTCAGGACTACTTCAATAGACACCTTTTGTGAACTACAAGAGCCTAAGACCTAAGAGTTGCTTGTAGTTATAGAAATTTTCTAAAGAGAGAGGCATGGAGGAAGTCCCCATTATTGAATTCAGAGTATCTGTAAAGCACTCCACAAATCTGAAACACTATAAATGCTTGAAACCAACAAAACATCTTTTAAAATCCTAAAATCAGTCAAGACTCCTTATCTGAATCCTCAGCACCTAGCATAATAGCAGCACATGGGAAGACCTTAAAAAATGCTTCCTGACAGAGTCCTGATGCTTTTACTTATACAGCATTTAGTAAAATGTTTGCCCACCCTGCCCCACACCTCCCCCTCCCCACCTTGGCACCAAGATGAAAAATGTTTAGACTTATCAATTCACTGGTATAGGGAAATCTCTATGAGGTAACTGTAGCTACCAATGCAGATTTGCAACTATTCAGCGATTTAGAGTCAAGAATTATTTGTCCACAGTGACACAGGCAGTATAATCAGAGATGAAACCTGAAACCAGATCTTCTGGATTCCTATCTACTAGGTCCTAGTCCTTCACATGTGGTAACAGTATTGCTTGGATCCATAAGGTCACAGTACTCAATAAAAAATACTATGGGGGGGGGGGGAAAGAGTAGATAGGTAATTTTCAGTAGTGACCATATTCTGTTTATATTATTAGTCGTCCCATGCAGTAGAAAAAAAAAAGGGGGCTGGTTTAATAATTCGGAAAACTGCTCAGGCCTTAGCATCACTTTTTCTCTTTGTTTCTTTTTTGTTGTTGTTGATTTAAATAGTACATTTAAGAAGTACATAGGTTAGCTGAAACGTCTCTAGGAAAGGGTGATCAGGATAGAAAGGGGATTGGAGACCATGCTGTGTAGGACCTAGCCCTGTTTTCACTAACCAACTATGTGATTCGGACAAGTCATCTCTACCCTCTGGGATTCAGTATCCTTTACTGAGGTTTCCAGTTGAATTATCTCAATTTCTTTCTAGCTCTAGAATTCTACCATCTATGATGTTTTCCTGTGTAAAACTAAGCATGAAGTAATGCGTCTTAAGTTGTTCTTCATAAGGACAATCAATTCATATTACACTGATTGCCGTATAAAATAAGCCGTTACAGAGGAATTCAAAGGCAACAGCACAAGGGAAAAAACACTAGCTTCTTCTAGTTACATCTGTTTGAGCCCAAGCTTCCTATCTGCAAAACGAAGGCATAGATGATCTCCATAGTCCTTCCAAGTTTAAAATTCTAGAGAAAGTGATTTAGCTTGATAGACTGGGACTTAGTTATGACAAGACTGACTAGAAAATTACCAGGGGTCTTAAATTCAAGACTTCTAACTCAAGAGACAAAACTAGCATACCTATAAAAGCTGAAAGCCCACCCACAAAAGTCCCAAGTCTAATCCCCTGAAACCTACAAATATGTCTATCAAACTGATCTTAGACCTATGATGTCCCACATGTAACTTCATTAACACTGACAAAACAGTTTTAGAGTTTAAAAAAGGAGTCTAGGAAAATAACATGATTATTTTGATGAAAACTGTGAATATATTTTGGGTGGGATAAGGGTTTTTTAAGCAATTACTAAGAAAATTATCACCAGGTATAAAATGTCAGCAGTTTCCAATATTCTGATAGTCTAATACAATGTATAGAAGCAGCTACATTAACTTTAGAGAACCCTAGATTGGGTAGAGATATTAAAGGACAGTACAACCTCAATTCACATACGAAAAACTAAAGCCAGAGAGATTAATGCCACTTGTAAGAATATGACATCCAAAAGAGCTCAAGAGATTAGGTCCCAAATTTCTAAGGATCAGAAGCACCATATGGGCTATTGGGGGAGGGGTTAGAAGGTAGAGAAGGCACAGGAAGGAAGAAAGACTACAGAGAAGTTTTAAAAATTAGTTATTTGAAGTTATAAAAGAAGCTAGGCATGATATCATACTAAATAGTAATTAACTATCATACAAAATTTCCTATCCTAACGCACATAAACCCTGATCTTTGGGCTCACTTTTACATTCTAATTCTAGGACTCTATATAGAGATCAATTTGCTTAGATATTTGGAAGGCCTATACCTAAACTTAAATTAGCATCAGTCAACCACTTCCCCTGAATCATATACTTACAGATTTTAAGAGGTTTCATACAGTTCCCAAGTGTCAACCCTGAATCCTAAATTCAATTTCTGATGAAACAATGCTGACAATAAAGTGGAATTTAATATCCTATGAAGGTGAATTACACTTTGCTCAAAAGAAACCCCCTCTACTGGCTGTTATGGGGTAATACTGAAGGTATTCCTGAAAGGGGGAGAAGGGGAAGAGTCAAACCAGCTATACTGGTTATAGGGGAAAATCACAGCTATTCATCCAAGACAAGACCAAGAAGACAAACATCTTTTAAAGAGGTTGGCTAAGGTGCAGATTTACAAACGTTTCCAATACCTTTTCTGGCACCTAAGTGTTGGAGACAACCTATACTTAAATTTCACCTTATGTCTCAATTTCATAGCTTTTTAAACATAAAAAATATGCTAGATTCCTCCTGTATCCTTTCCTCACTGCAAATGACTACAATATATTCAGGTTTTTTTTCCCCCTTTGAAAGATTCACTCTGGGCTGTACTTAAAAATGCTTGACCCTACTATTTGGGTCCTTTCATAACTGATTGTCTGGCTCTGAATAGTATAAAACATGTACAGTTCTATAACAAAAGATGGTGGACCTCAATTTAGGAAATACTAATCCATTAAGTATCTATTCTTTCCCTAAAAGAGATACTCTCCTAACAGCATTAACAATTACAACATTTCATGGATATAATTGGCAAGGTATAGGGCACCAAACACTTTCAGTAGAAAATATGGCTTTTTTTTTAAGTTGTATCTCCTGAACTCTGGGATATTCTTAAATTATGAAGAAATCCCTATATTGCAAAATTCCTAACCTGTACTAGAAATAGAAAAGGATTAAAAGTTAAATTGCAGAGAGAGGAAGACAGACAAGGAAGACATCTCTCATTTGCTCAAAAGGAAATTCGTAGGATGAATGCCTCTAGACCCTAGCCTTTTTAGTGGGTCTCCACCCCATATGGGGGTAGAGTAACTGAATGTGTTGCAACAGTAAAAGGTTATGTATACCTATTTTATATACCTATATACCTGAGGTCCCTGCCCTTGACAACTACTTTTGTAACAGCTCTTTTGACTATTAGAATAGCAGGGATAGGCCAAGTCTGGCCTGAGTTTTGGAAGTGATACTTGTGGTTCTTAAGACGGGTAGGATGGGCTAATAAAGTAAATGGTTTGGCAGTAGAAATTAACATGTTCACACAAATAGAGATGGGTAATAGCCATTTTTAATCTTCACAGAGGAGAGTACTGGGCTTCAGTGAACTGAGTTCCAGTTTTCATTACAAAACTTACTAAATGTGTGGAACATGAGAAAGTGACTTAAATTCTCTCCAAACCCCAGTTTTCCTCATCTGTAAAACAAGGAATAATACCAGCAGTATCTACTTCCAAAGGTTCTTGTACTAATACATAAAAGCACTTTGGAAACTTGGGGGGTGAGGGGGAAGGCACAAGCACCAATTCCAAAAGTACTACATAAGTATCAGCAGTTAGTATTATTTACAGGCTGCTAAATGAATTTTTTAGACTATCAAAATGTGCTGTTTCAAAGAAGAAAATACAAGGTTAGTTTTTTCTTTAACAAGAAAAAAGAAAAGAAAAACAGACCACCTATGAAGCCTGGAGCTAAAGTAATACCAGACACATATTTTTTTAAAACAAACCCTAAACTACAGTATGCTGCTGTAAACATCCTTTAAATGACTGTGTGCTTAAATCTCTACAAATAGTTTATTTGTAAACCCCATCATTTTTGTTCCAACTTTTGAGGAAGAAACCTTTGACACAAGTTTCTAAAGCAAACTCAACTGATATCACCTTTACTTACCTGTGAAATATAAATCCAAAGGTCTTCACATAGCATACACAAATAATTGGTCATGTCTATGATCTAGCTCAACATTACTCACAATATGAAAATTGAAAATTCAATAAATTTCAGGAGCATTCAGCCATTTGCAATATTGATACTTTTCAAAATCATCACCATTAAATGGTTAGAGTACTTCATGTTGACTCTTTTGACATTTCTTCAGAACCAACACAAAGATATACAGTACTACCATTTAAGAAATTGAGAAGTACCAGGAAATTTAAGACAGTCCAATCTTCATTTAATATTGAATCATAGAGAGCATGGCTAATAAACTGAGCAAAAAAAAAGGTCAGGCCAGTTATTAAGTTTCAACAAAAGCCCAAGTGTCTGAAGAGGGGGAAAATGGGGCAAATTACTGAAATGCTAATGTGTAAAACCGCAAACACCAGCTATCCTCAGCAATGTGAAGGGGTTTTATGACAATGAATGAAAACTTTTTAATATTTTTGATGCCAGAGTCTATATTTCAGAGAATTAGGATTTGCCTAGGTGTAAAACATACAGCTTGGTGAAAAAGAGAACATAAACCAATTGAATATAATTTAAAACATTAATACAAAGTGGTCCCTAAGCAAGGTCCTCTACACTAGGTTATTTTGACACCTTAAAACAATAACAAATGGTAAAAAAAAGTTTTTATACCGAAAGTATTAAAATCTCTGAACTATTAGAAAACTGCAATACACTTTGGATTCTTCAGGGGCATATAGTATAGTATAAATGTAGTATACGGTTACAGTTTTAGTAATAAAAGTCATGACAATGAATGCTCTCTGCTAGGCCTCACTTAACATAAGGAGAAAGTATAGGATCTTTTCCTCCCCCAACTCCCTGGATCTCTCAGCGCACACACACAATGTAGTTACTAATTTTGCTTTCTCCCTATCCCAACTACCGCCTTGATGATAGACACTGCTCCACCTGGCTGAAGCCTGCCTACCTACCTAACCGGCCCGCTCATCTCCAGTCCAGCCTCCCTCCTAGGCTCGCTCGTCCACATCGCACAATCCCAAGTGCGGCCTCCTCCCTGGCCTTCTTAGCCATCTTTGCTGTCCCCATGCTTGCTACTGCCCCACCCTGGCTGCCCCAGCCGAGTCCCATGTGCCCGCTGTCACCATCCCACGTGGGGGTAACCTCCTGAGCCCACCTCGCAGCCCTCACACCTCACAGCCCCCCTCCCCACACCCCGTCCTCGGAGAGGCGGGCTCGCCCCACCCCCACTCCATGTGGGCTCCCCCCGGAGTGGGCCACGCTCTTTCCCCGGCCCCGGCTCTCTCTCTCCTTCTGTGGATCTCTCCCCCTTCTCCCTACCGGGCCTACCTTCCTGCTTGCCACCTTTCGCTGCTGCCCGCCGCCCCCCAGCCCCGGGCCCCTTTTCTCCCCCACAGCCCCCCCCCCGGCTCTCCGCGGGCCTAGGCTCCCCCTCCCTTCCCACTTTAGGGGCTGCCCCGCCCTGCGCCCCAGTCCCGGGCCTTTTACCCTTGGGGCCGGCGGGGCCTCCTGCTCCGGTGCCGTCTCCCTGGGCGGCGGTGGCGCCGGCTGGGGGCGGCGGCGGTGGCGGCGGCTGCTGGACCGGGCCCCGCAGGAAGGACGGCACGAACTCAGCGGCGTGGACGTTGGGCACGAAGGGCTTGGCGTTGACGTTGAGCTGCCGGCTGAAGGCCGCACTGAGGTTCTGGGCCTCGGCCGCGGCTGCCGTGGCGGTAGCTGCTGCCGGGGGGGCGCCGCCAGGGCCCGGGGCTTCCATATCCGCCTGGTCCCAGCAGTCGGGCGCCGAGTCGCTGCTGCTGCTGCCGCTGCTGCTCCCGCCGCCGCCGCTGCCCGGATCCATGGTCGGGGGGGCCGTGTGTGTGGAAAGGAGAGGGCGGGAAATGGGGGAGGAGGGGAAGGGACGGGGGGCGAGTGGGGCGCGCTGACTGGGGGACGAGGGAAGAGGGAAGAGGGAAAAGGGGGAGAGAGACACAAACCCCGGCGGTGCCGCTACAGCTTGGGACCCGACTCTACCCTGGCGGCGGCAAAGGCGGCGGCGGCTCAACCCCCCCACTCCTCGTGTGTGCGAGTGTGTGCGGATCTCCTCCCTCCCTCCCCCCCCCCCACCCCAACCCCAACCACCTCCGACTCCCTCGCCACCAACCCCACGCCTGGTGCGGATTGACCCCTCGCTGCCACCCGTACCTTCGCCCTGGTAGTTCGCAGCCGATTTCCTTATCCGTTCTGGTCTATGGAAAGCAGGAAGTCAGAGGACTACGAATCCCGGCAGATGCCGCGCGACCCTGATGCGGTTTTCCCGGGGTTTGACGGTAGTTGAAGTTCGCGGGAGGCGGTGGCCTAAGCCCGAGGGCAACCGGAAAGGACTCTCCCTCCCAGCATTCATCGGGAGGAGGTAGACGTCTGGTGGCTCGTCCCTGGTCCCACCTGTTAGCCGGAGAGGGGGAAGGGGAACGGGAAGGGGAAGGAAAAGGGGAGGGCAGTCGGCTTCTGATCTGGTTGCGACCGGGACTTCAGGAGATGGCGACTCACTTTTGCCGGAGGAGTTTTACATTTGGAATGTGGAAATTCTTTTTGCTAACTAATGGGATCCGTAGAAATTGTTTCCAGCAACAAATTGAAAATCTAGTTGGTTCTTTTAATTTTTTTTTCAAAAGACGTATTTGTAGCATGAGGTGCTCCATCCTTGAACCAACTTTTCTGCTCTTTCTCTCTTCCTCTTTATCGAATCCGTTCGAGAAGCCATTGGTCGCCCCCTGCTCGTGTCCTGGCCCCACTGCTGCCAGCCAACTTTCTGCCGCACACTTTGGAGCCTTTCCCCGTATCCGTGTTTGATAGAGGAGACAATAAAACCTGGAAGCTTCCCTGCCGCTCATAAAATAAACAGGGCCCAAATGCTTCCAGCGTATTGCTGATGGGGTGTCTGGACACACTGACTCACTGTGTGTTGCTTTACAAATTACATAATCCCTTTGCCCTAGTTTTCCAGTCTCCCCACCCCCATCCCCCCAAAAAGCGGGGTTGGGGTGGGAATAGGAGTTCTAATGTCTACTTTGGTTGGAGCAAACCAACAGACCGTCCATTAATTCTATCAAGAAGTGTAGTAGAAAAAGCGTAGGATCTGGAATCTGATCTCTTGTATTTTAAGTCCTGTCTTTTCTATTTACTACCATTGTGAACTTGGGAAAGTTACTTCCCCTTCCTGGGCCTCAGTTTCCTCATTTATAAAATAAGATAGTTGCACTAGATGATCTCTAAAGTTCCTCTCCTAGCTGTTAATTCTGTCCTCTGCTTTTAAAAGATTGTTTTACTTCGGGTTCCTTCTTGGGTTGATGACATACCAAGCCTAGGTTACATTCCGTTGGACAGATCTTGATAATAATTTTTGTGATTATGAAAAGAGATATTTTTTAAAATTTACTACAACAGGTATAATAGCAGTGTTCTTGTTGAGGCATGTTTTATTTCCAGGCATTTCACCAATCCTTGGTTGAGCATCTCGCATCTAAAGAATCTAGAATTCTTATATGTCAGCAGAATGATAGGTCCCACAGACAGATAAAAAGCTACCCAACAAATTAATAGACAAATCAAGATTAGATACAGTTCCTACTTTGTCGTACTGGAATAGGCTCCAAAAACTGCACACAGCTGTATTTTTAAAAACATTTTAAAAGTTTTGCCAAAGTATACCAAAAATGAAACTATGAATTTACTTTTAGCACAAATAAGTTCAATAATTAACTTCAATGGTTATTTTCCTCTGAATTTTAGTTAATTTTTTAAAAAATTTTAAATAAAACGGATCTTGAGTGCTAAATCTTTGAAAATTTTGGGTAAAAATACTGCCGTTAGAGTTAAAGAACAAGGATTCAAATCTAAACTCTACTACTCATTTCGTGTATGAGATGACAGGGTTAGAAAAAATGATTGCTCAGATCTCCAGCTCTAAATTCTATGATTCTCTAATTATAACAAGGCTTGGTTTTAAGTGTGCCATATTTGCACTTCACACTCTTGGAAATTTGAATTTGGACTTTTTCTAATTGGAAAAGCTATATTTTGGGGTATTATGAAGTTCTGATGATTCTAATGTAAAGTGTTTTGTAGACCCAATGAAATAATTTTTAAATGAAGTCCTTTAGATGGTTGAAGTTAAATGAGAGAGGCAGTGTTTGCTATTTAAGTTCAGTGGTTCACACAATTTAGAGCTGGTGATACCTATTATCTATCACCTGACTATGGGCAAGTCTCTTCACCTCTGTACCTCAGTCTGGAAAATGGAATGAGCCTAGATGAACTCTAAGGGTCATCCTATCCTAAAGTCCTATGATTCTAAGACTATAGCATAGGTTTATAGAAAACTTGTCAAACAAAGCAAGCTTAATATAACATCATCCCCCACCAACAGGAATATCAATGTTTACTATATAGTATGTTCTGCTACAGAGCTAGATCAGTACTTTAAACACCAAAATTTTAATACATGCCATACAATATGACTGAAAAGGGGAGGGAGAGAATAGGGAATAAACCAATAGTAAAATCATACCATGACTATGTCAGATGGGATAGCATAAAAAAGCATTTTCTGCCTCTAAGTATATGTGCTCCTCAAACTACTCCCGAAAATCTTAACTTATGCATCTAGTTTAAATACTTAACTAGGATTCCTCCTCTAACCATATTTTCACTAGATACCACATGAGGTGGTGTTATCGAATATTTAACATTCCCTGGGGCCCTGAATTATCATACTTTATGATGGATTCTTCAAGTTTAATTTAGCAGTTTCTTTTTTCATTTTTTTTCTTAAGGACCATAGGTACCCCCAAACAGAAAAGCTCTATGATTCAGCTAACACAGGGAATGCTCTCCACGATAAGTCTTGAAGCAACCTAGTACAGTGGAAAATTAGCTGGATTTAGATTCCTGGCACAAATTGACTGACTCAGAGGAGCTGGGCTTAAATTCTTGTACTGTCACTTAATTGTATGACCCTGGGCAAGCCATTTTAACATCTCTTCGTGTCAGTTTTCTCATCTGTAAGATTAGGTTGGAATGGATGTACCCTTTGTTTTGTTCGGGTTTTTTTGCAGGGCAGTGAGGGTTAAGTGACTTGCCCAGGGTCACACAGCTAGTAAGTGTCAAGTGTCTGAGGTCACATTTGAACTCAGGTCCTCTTAAATCCAGGGCCAGTGCTTTATCCACTGTGCCATGTAGCTGCCCCATGGATGTACTCTAAGATCCTTTACACCTCTAAATCTCTTCTTTGATTTACTAAGTGAGTCCTAAGGCATTACTTGAGGCCCCTAGAGTTTAAATGACATAGGTGTTCCTAATTCCAAACCCAGGGCTCCTACTAGAGGGGCCATGGGTAAGAGCTGATTTTACTGCCATAGAAATCAACTTCGATTTCCTTGATCAGGACAGTTATTAAAGCAGAGTTTGACCCAATGTTTCAGGAGACTATCACAGTACTATTAACTTCTTATCCTCAACCACCTTATTTCAGTTATAAAATGGGAGAGGGGCAATAGGGTTGAACTGTGATTCTATTTTTCAGAAAAACCCTGATCCAACTCTATAAGGATTCAGGATACAGATCCAATGGCTTTTTAAAATAAGGCCACCACCAGTGTGGCCAAGGTTAGATTGTGAATTTTACGGGAATACTAGCCTTTGGCAACTATTTTCAGGTGCTCAACAAAATTATTAGCCTTGAAAGGCAGATTTTTTTTTTTTTTTTTTGCGGGGCAATGGGGGTTAAGTGACTTGCCCAGGGTCACACAGCTAGTAAGTGTTAAGTGTCTGAGGCTGGATTTGAACTCAGGTATTCCTGAATCCAGGGCCAACGCTTTAACCACTTCGCCATCTAGCTGCCCCCGAAAGGCAGATTTTCAAAAAAATTTCTACTGCTTATTCTGTAATGCGGTTTGGGGGTTTCGCAATATCTATAGCTGCTCTTAGGTCTATTTTTGTCCGGAGTCTCACTTTGCCAAAATGTGGGATTATTCTTACCTTTTTTTTTTTTAACAGTAACACTATTTATTATATACTTAAAAAAAGATAATGCAAATTTAACCAACTAAGATCTCGTTAATTTTTCCTTTGACCTTCCCTCGTTTCTCTCACCCTCCTTTAATTGTTCTCCCGGTAAACTAGGTGAGACTAGCACATGTCTTCCTTTCTACCATCTGGACTTCAATTTCTAATGAAAGCTTGCTTTGTCTCTCAGACTTAATTGGTTAAAAACAAGCAAACACAACAAAGCATAAAATGTGATGGTCATATTTTCCATTATCGTCTCTTTAAGTGTATGCGAAATTCTATATACTGCCCCTTAAATCAGAATCCTTGAACTACATATTTATTAAATTGGGTAGGAACTTTGAATGACAATAAGTTTATTGGTGTCGATACAAAGTTCTGTCTGAAAGATAACCTCAAATTTAATGCCTAATCTTGAGAATCCTGATCGACATACTCTTGTCTTTCCTCTCTCAGTTGGAGTTCTACTTTTGTTATGGAGAGCTATATATATATATATATATATATATATATATATATATATATATATATATATATATGCATATAATTTCGCGTACAAATCCAGCCTGGGCAAGTCAACCCCAATTGCCTCACCAAAAAAAAAAACAAAAACAAAATAAATTCACAGGGATTTAGTGGTGCAGAGGATAAGGTAGCACTGGAGGAGGTGGCACCTGAGCAGGGCCTTGAAGGAAATTAGGAGTTCCTAGGAGCAAAAATGAGGAGGGAGAGCATTGCCAAGGTACAGAGGCAGGAGCTAGATTTTCATGTACAGAGAATGGCAAGTAGGTTAGTCTGGCTGGAGCATAGAGTGCACTAGGGGAGGAATGTATAATCAATCTAGAAAGATAAACTGGAGTCAGATTAGGAAAGTCTTTAAATGTCAAGCGGAGGAGTTTATGTTATCCTATAGGAAATGGAAAGCTACTAAAACTTCTGAAGAACAGGAGTGACATGGTCAGACCTGTGCTTTAGGATTATCAATCTGTCTGGCTGGATGGAGGATGAATTAAAGAGGGGAGAGATTGGATGCAGGAAGATTCACTAGGAGGCTATGGTAGTAGCTCTGATGAGAAGCCTGAACTAGGGTGGTGTGTAGCCAAGTCAACAAGCATTTATTAAGCACCTATTATTTGCCAGGCATTCTGCTAAACAAAGTGTAGGGGAGAGGGGGACAAGGGAAGGTTGGGGGGGAGTCGTAACCCAGTCTCTGCTCTCAAAAAGCTCACAATATAATTGGAGAGATAACATGCAAACAACTATATACAAACAAGATAAAGACGGGATAAACTGGAGATAATCTTGGAGAGAAGGCACTAGAATTAAGGGGGATTAGGAAAGGCTTCTTGCACCAGGTGGGATTTTAGGTAGGGCCTAAAGGAAGCCAAGAGAAGCCAGGAGGCTGATAGGAGAACGTTCTAGGCATAGGGGATTGCAGGTGAAAATATTGGGAGTCAGGAGGAGGGCGGTGTTACTGGATCACAGAGTATGTGGAGGGAAGAAAAGTGTAAGATCATGTTATGGCAGGAGAGAAAGAAAAAGACTTGTCAGAGCTGTTGAGAAAGTGAAAACATGAGACTTGGTAACTAAGTGTTTGTGGACAGGGGAAGACCTTTCTGGATCTCAGTTTTTATCTGCAAGATTAAAGGGTTGTTGGGGCAGCTAGGTGGCGCAGTGTATAGAGCACCGGCCCTGGATTCAGGAGGACCTGAGTTCAAATTCGGCCTCAGACACTTAACACTAGCTGTGTGACCCTGGGCAAGTCACTTAACCCCAATTGCCTCACCAAAAAAAAAAAAAAGATTAAAGGGCTGCGTTAGATGGCCTCTAGGGTCTCTTCCAACTAGAAATCTATCAAACACACACCCCTTCATTTTTAGCCATTAGCTTCCTATATCACCAAACCATTTTAATCAAAGGACAACAAGTACATTGCATGATTGTCTGATTATTTGGTTATAAGTTTTAAGTTCATCTTCTTCTGTTCATTTTTGGCAGCATGATACAATGGAATGACCCCCGTACTAGCAGTCAGGAAATCTTGGGTTCCAATTCTCTCAGACCTATGTGATTCTGAATAAGTCAGTTAATCCCTCTGCACCTTAGTTTTCACATCTACAGAATGGGGAGAAAAGCAACACAAGGTTGATATGAAGAGCAAATGAGATAAAGTAAAGCACTTTGAAAACCTTAAAATATGAGCTATCATTAAAATCATTATCATTGTCATCATCAGTCTAATTCTTATACAGTTGCTAATAATATACAGTAAAAATTACCTGAAAGCTTTCATTAGATAGGTCAAGATTTTAATTTTTTTTTTTTTTGCAGGGCAATGAGGGTTAAGTGACTTGCCAAGGGTCACACAGCTGGTAATATCAAGTGTCTGAGGTCGAATTTGAACTCAGGTCCTCCTGAATCCAGAGCCAGTGCTTTATCCACTGCGCCACCTAGCTGCCCCCAGGTCAAGGGTTCTTAACCTTTTTTGGCAGTCTGGGGAAACCTGTGGATCCTTTTTCAGAATAATGTCCCAAAATTTATAAATTAAAAATATGTAGGGTTAGGGGCAGCTAGGCAGCACAGTGGATAGAGCACTGGCCCTGGATTCAGGAGGACTTGAGTTCAAATCCAGCCTCAGACACTTGAGATTTACTAGCTGTGTGACCCTGGGCAAGTCACTTAACCCCAATTGCCTCACCACCACCACCACCACCACCCCCCACCACCCCCCTGCCAAAAAAAGTTGTTGTTTTAAAAATATGTAGGGTTACAACAGAAACCTACTGTCCTTATGTGTGTGTGTGTATGTATAAATTAAGTCCATAGACCACAGATTAAGAATCCCTGAGAAAGATTAAGGAATAAGTAAAAAGGACCTGCAATTATATGAATGCACAATATATTAATCCACCCCCTTCCATATAAGACTTCACTATACTTATGAATAGGACTGAGAGGATGATGAAAAGACTTTTAATGATGTTATTTGGTTTTGATGATGATGATGTTGAAAGAGATGAGACTAATATGACCAAGGTATCATGGAGCAGAGACTAGAAGATTGAAATTTTGTCTCGGGGCTCTGAGTCCTCAAACCAATTTTTTGTCCGACACTGGATGTCTGACAGTTTCTATGTCTCCACCTCCTCTTCAATGAACTGCAGTTAAGACCGGTTGTGCTCGTTTCCCCAGGAGTAGGGGATGCTCCATTGAGTAAATCCTTTATGTTTTCTGGCAGGCCACATTTTCCAGAGCTATTAACCTGTTTGAAATGCTAGTATTCAGAGTCAAGACACAAATGAAGTCAGAGTTGCCTCATGGGGCTAAAATCCAGATGGTTAACAACTGTGTCCCACTGAGTCTCACAGTAACCTTGTTCTTACCTCTAGTAGGATGAAACTGATAGAACCCTAAGAGTTATTTATGCATTTCCTATGCCATTTCTGTGGTATGAACAATACTTGTGTTCAAAGAGCCGAACTTTTAAATGATGTGTTCTAAAAAGGGCAAGCCCTAAGACTGAACCAGCTTATTGATTTACATTTGAAAAATGTCTCATCACTGATGATTGCTTCATTATATTTCCTTTGTGAATGCAAGACTCATAATTTAATATATGTGTGAGCAAAAATGAAGAATGGTAATAATGAGTTGATTCAGATGAGAAGTTAATTCATTCTCCCAAAATCAGAGCTCATTATTCCTGTGATATTAACATTGCTTACAGTTTTTTGCACTTGAATTTAGCACCTTTCATGCCAGTGTCTCACTGTACCTAACAAGCCCTCCTATTGGTAAAGATGATTTACCGAAGGATAAACTAACTTAAAGTGGTTTACTTTGAGTTGTCTAGCAATTTCACTTAAGAAGGAGACCTGTCTTTGATTGTCAACTCTATACAATTTCCTTACTTTTTTACTTCTGGAGTCAATCAGAAATAGAGTCATCCATGCATTATAAAGATTTTTTTACTGTATTCTTGTGAATAAGCTTATTGCAACCAGCTGAACTGTTTTACAATTTATAGAGTCAAATCAATGCAATGACGAACCACTGTTCCTGAGGACTGATGATGAAATGGCTACCCATCTCCTGACTGAGAAATGATGGATTCAAGATGCAGATGAAGACATTTTCTGACACAGCCAATGTGGCAATTCATTTTGCCTGACTATGCATATTTGTTACAAGGACTTTGTTTTTCTTTTTCTTTTTTTCCAATGAGGAGTAGGAGGAAGAAGGGAGTAAGCCAAAATATTCTTTTAAAAGAAAAGAAGGTCATTGAAGCATTTTTTTAATGTACAGAAGAGAACAGAAGGAAGGCCAGAAATAATCGCAGATAAGCAGGACAACTTTAAAAGTTGCATGTTGAATTTTTATATATTTAAAAAGAAAAGCAAGTTGGACATGACATAATATAGACCCACAGTTTCATGTACAATCTTCATTTTTTTTTGTTCCACTATATATATGGAAAAGACCATTTTCCTGCTGTTTATTAAGTTCAGAATTTTTTGTTTATTTTGTTTTTGTTTTTGTTTTGCGGGGCAATGAGGGTTAAGTGAGTTGTCCAGGATCACACAGCTAGTAAGTGTCAAGTGTCTGAGGCCGAATTTGAACTCAGGTCCTCCTGAATCTAAAGCAGGTGCTTTATCTACTGTGCCACCTAACTGCCCCTAGAATTTTTTTTTTTTTAAAGAATGCAAGCCCAGAAAAAAAATCAACCCTCCAGAGTACTTGATAGGCACTGATATGACTAGAATGAGCTTCCTTTTCTTTTTTTTCCTCTCATCTCACTTGCCATTTTCTTTCCAAAATTTCCTTATTTCCCCAAGGTATGTTAGTGTTCTCTCCCTCTCTTGTATCTACTTATTTGAGTACATATTCATACCAATAATACATACTAATTTTAATAATAATACATACTAATAAAATGTAAGCTATTTGAGGGGAGGGACTGTTGTGTATTTTGTTCTGGTCTTCAGTTCCTGGCACAATTCATTGCACATTGTAAGCTATTAAAAATGTTTATTGGATTGAATTGATATAATGAAGATACATCCTGCCATCAGATTACTTTGGTATGACTTCTAAATAGTAAAAAGTAAAATGTAACATTTGTTCTTTAGGTCTAGGACAGTATAGACTGTATACAGTTATCTTTTAACATAATAACTATCCAAAATACATGATAATTTTTATTTTCCTCCAAACTACACTATCTTATTCTAATTCCTAGCTTTGATGCTTACTAGTTATATGACAATGGGCATGTCTTAACCCTATTCTAAGCCTCAGCTTCCTCATTTGTAAAATAAGGGGGTTGGACTAGATAGCCTCTGAGGTCCCTTCCATTTCTAAATCTATGATCCAGTGATAAACAAGGCAGAGGACAGCTAGGTGGCGCAGTGGATAGAGCACGGCCCTGGACTCAGGAGTACCTGAGTTCAAATCTGGCATCAGACACTTAATAATTGACTGGCTGTGTGACCCTGGGCAAGTCACTTAACCCTAATTGCCTCACCAAAAAAAAAAAGTAAGATAAACAAGGCAGAGTTCAGGACAAACACAATTTTGGGCACAAATAAGGTTACCTTAATTTCAGAGTTGGAAGAGAGACTTCTGAGGCTATCTATTCCAACACACATCTGAAGAAGCATCACCTCTATAATATACCTGAAAAATGGTCATCAAACTTTTCCTCAAATACCTCAAGTTGGGAGGAACCCACTATTTTTTCATTCTACTTTTGATTCCTAATTGTTAAGTTTTTCCTAGTAGCAAACCTAAATTTGCCTCTTTAGAAATCAATACTCCGGCCCTGAAGTAAGGAGGACTTGAGTTCAAATCTAGCCTCAGACACTTAACACTAGCTGTGTGACCCTGGCAAGTCACTTAACCCCAATTGCCTCAAAGAAGAAGAAGAAGAAGAAGAAACCAATACTCCTGGTTACTCAACTCATTGCTCCTAGTTCTGTCCTCTGGGCCCAAGTAGAGTCAGATAAATTTTTGTTCCACGTGTCAGCCCTTCAAATACTGGAAGACAGTTATAATGCTCCTGCTAAGTCTGCTCCATGAAGACTCTATTTCCAATTCCTTCGACTGAACTTCATCTAGAACAAATTCACAAGACATGAATCTTCACCATCCTGGCTATTCTCCTCTGGTAACTCTCCAGTTTATCAATGTCCTTCCTAAGATGTGGTTTCCAGATTGAATATAATACTCTGGATGTGATCTGAGATGGCAAGATAAATGATAGGACCACTGTTTTCTTATTTTTGGAAGCATTGTCTCTTTTTGTGTAGCCTAACATAACCTTTGCTTTCCTGATCACCATGTTGACACGTTGGGTTTGCACTACCCTAAACTATCTAGATCTTTTGCAGATGAACCACAGCCTATCCATCCATGTTTCCTCCGTCTTGAAAATTTGAGAAATGCAGAATGGTTTAGTGATTAGAAGGCTCAACCTAGAGTCCGGAAAAACTAGATTTTAAAACGTGCCTCTCATACTCATGAACTGTGTGGCTTTGGGCAAATCACTTCAGGTCTTCTCCAAATCAGTTTTCCCATGTTAAAGCAGATAGCATGTAAGGTTACTTCACCCCAAAACCCAATTATTTTTTAAACCCAAGTGTAAAACTTTACATTTATCCCTATTAAGTTTAATCTTATTAGATTTGGCTCAATGTTCTAGCCCCTCCAGATGTTTAAAATCCTGATTCTGTTATCTAGAATGTTAGCTATCTCTTCCAGCTTTACATCTGCAAATCTGATAAGTATGTAGTCTATGCTTGGGTCCAGGACACTGATAAAAATTTTAAACAGCTAGAGCCAAGCATGGATCCTTGAAGCACTGCACTGGGGAACTCCTTCAAGCTAACATAGAAACTTTCATGACTACTCTTTGGGTCTGGCCCTTCACCTAGATTTGAATACACCCAATTATGTAATCACCTTGCCCACATCTCACATCTCTCCTTATTTTCCATAGACTAGTGTGAGAGAATTTATCAAATATTTTGCTAAAGTCTAGGCAAACTATCTATCTACATCTATCTATATACACATATATACATATGTACACTGTATTCACACCCATATTATATATATATATATAAATGTGTGTATGTATGTATATCCCTAATCTGCTATCTTAATAACCTTTTCTTTTCTTTTTCCCAGAGCAATAAGGATTAAGTGACTTGCCCAGGGTCACACAGCTAGCAGGTGTCAAGTGTCTGAGGCCGGATTTGAGCTCAGGTCCTCCTGAATCCAGGGCCAGTGCTTTATCCACTGTTCTACCTAGCTGCTCCCTTAATAACCTTTTCCAAAAAAATAAAAGGAAATAAGGCAAGTGACATAATTTGTTCTTTCTAAAATTTATTTTTATTTTAAATAAGTTGAGGGCAGGGACCATGCCTTTCTTTGTAACTCTCTAAGCACAGTGCTAGGTACATAGTAAGAGTAATAAATGCTTGTGAACTAATTGATGATTAGTTAGAATGATTAACTGACAACTTTTGTTTTTCACAGTCATTTCAGGAAACACCCCTCCATCCTTCTCCACATTGAACGCTCCCTTTTAACAGAAAATTTGTTGTTGCTGAATTGTTTTTCAATTGTGTCTGACCCTTTGCAATCCTATTTGAGGTTTTCTTGGCAGAGATGCCAAAGTGGTATACCATTTCCTTCTCTAGAGGCAAACAGAGTTAAGTGACTTGCTCAGGGTCATACCAATAGTAAGTGTCTGAGGCCAAATTTGAAGTTACTAAGTACTAATTCCATCCAGCAAAAACCTGATACAGAGACCTTTTCTGATAATGCAAACTATATCATTAATGTCTTGGTCATAGTGTCTTACCTCCTTGCCATGAAAAATTAGGTATGTTTCATTATCTGTTGTCCAGGACTATTATTAGTATTTCAATTGCTTGGTGTTTAGCTTCCTTATAGTGATTCTTTCATGTAGAATTGTAATCATTGTACATTTAGTTCTTTTGGTTTTGTTTATTCCACTCTGCCTCAATTCATAGGCGTCTTTCCATATTTCTCTGAATTCTTCAAATTAGTGATTTCTGATTACTATTCTGTTACATTCTGAGACCATAAGGCTTTTTTCCCCAGCCATTTCCTGAGTGATGAGCACCCACTTTGTTTACAGTGTTTTGTTACCACAAAAAGTGCTGCTATGAATATTTTGATTTTTGTCATACCTTTGTTTTTTATCTTCTTAGAAGCTTCACTTTCTCTACAGAGGGCCCTGGAGATCTGCCTTCTCTGCCTGCTTAGCTTCCAGAAATTCCTAAGAAAAAAGTACTGTATTTAAGATATATGATAATCCTAGGAGTCTCCTGATGAGTCAGCTGGTATGAGTAAACCTGTTCCCCCAAACCTCCCTCAAAGCCCAGACTTAAGTCTCAATAATATTAACTTTACAAATATCTTTAGACTCCCCCCCTTCCTCCCCAGCCTTTAAGCGTAGCCACTGCCTCTAATCATCACCAACAGAATTTTGTTATTGGTGCACTGGACACTCTGATGTCTTCTTTCAACAATATATGCTTGGGGAAAATTAACACTGGTTGTTCTCAAGCAAGTCACTTCATCTCTCACTGACTGACTCTCTAAGATGGATGATAAGTTGCAGCACACCAATTTGCCTTGGTAGAGGGAGATCTGCCATGAGGAGATCCCTACACCAGATAAATCTGTCTACTCTCTACCAAAAAGTCATTGTTTTTTGCAGATGACTATGCACTCCATGAAGCCTTTGAGGCAGAGATGCAAAAGAGTATAGATCTATTCTCTCCTACTTGTACTACCTTTGGCCTTAACACCAAGAAAACACTATCCATCAGTGGAACCAGTGCTTACAGCAAGTAGAGAAATATTGAATGCCATGCATAAGTTCACTTACTGTGGCAGTATACTTTTCAGGGATGTCCACTTGGATGAGGAGATTGATGCCAGAGCTAGCTGAGCATTTGAAAAGCTCAAAAAGAAAGTGTGGGAGAGAAGAGGTATTAGACTGTCTACCGAACTGAAGGTCTACAAAGCCATTGTGCTAGATTCATTGTTGTATGTCTGTGAAACCTGGACAGTACACCACTGCCATGCCAGAAAATTGAACTGCTTCCATTCTAATTGTCTTAGGAAGATTCTGAAGATTACTCAGAAAGACAAGCTACCAAACACTGAGGTCCTTTCTCAAGCTGAACTGCCAACCATTCAAACTCTATGACAGAGAGCAAAACTCCAGTGGGTTGGTCACATTATTCAAAGGCCAAACATATGTTTACCTAAAAGGTTATTTTATGGAAAACTCAGACGAGAAGAAGGTTCACAAAGCAGTCAGAAGAAGCAGTACAAGAACACTCTCAAGGTCTCTCCGAAGAATGTTTGTATTGATTGTGAGACATGGAACATGGTGGCACAGGACCACCAAGCATAGCATATCCACATCAAAGAAGGTGCTATAGGGCAGCTAGGTGGTGGAGTGGATGGAGCACTGGCCCTGGATTCAGGAGGACCTGAGTTCAGATCCGGCCTCAGAAACTTGACACTTAACTAGTTGAGTGACCTTGGGCAAGTCACTTTGGTGAGCCAACTGCCTCACAAAAAAAAAAAAAAAAAAAAAAAAGAAGGTGCTGTACTCTATGAGCAAAGCAGAATTGTAGTAGCACAAAAGAAACATGAGATACTCAAATCTAGAGACACCTCCAATCCAAATGTTCAAATGGACTATTCATTCTTCATCTGTGGTAGAGCCTTCCGAACTCATATTGATATGATTAGCCACAGGCAGACACACTGTATCTTGACCCCAACATAGTGATGTCATTTTGGTCCTCTTCAAATACAAAGGAGAAACAACAGCAAGAATGGCAACAAATAATGTGCACAAAACATAATCCTTCCTCCTGTCACCCCCATATTTCATTAAGGTGTATTTAAACAAGTATCATTTTGGCCTGGTTTACTTCCTGAATATTTACTAATCTGACCTAATTTGGTAGCTGTCCAAGTTGTACTGTTGGTATTAGCTTATTGCAAAAACTGGTCTAGAGGAGAAAGCCCAAAGAGAGCAGCAGCGTGATGTAGCAGACAGAGCAATAGATTAGGGACCAGAGGAATAAGGTTGGAATCTGGACTCTAGTACTACAACAACAACAAAAACAAAAAGCAGCAACAACAACAACAACAACAACATCCTGGACTGGTGACTGTGTTTCTAAGATAATAGATGATGAGATAACATGGTACAGTGACTTTTGGATGGTGGTATCAGGAGGTTTATATTATGGCTCTGACCCTTATCTAGTCATGTGAGTATGGATAAATTACTTAACCTGAGTCTCAATCTTCTCATCTGTAAAATGGGGGTAATAATACCTGAACAGTTTTCCATAACTGTTGTTAAGAAATTGGACAAAATACTTTACTGAGCCTCATTATCCCCATCCATAAAATGAGGGGGTGAGACTGGACTAGATGGCCTCTTAATATCTCATCCAGTTCTAAACCCATGAATCAGGAGACCTGAGTTTTTGAAAAATCTCTGCTAGTGGCCCAATCTGTCTTTTTTTTTTTTTTTTAGTGAGGCAATTGGGGTTAAGTGACTTGCCCAGGGTCACACAGCTAGTAAGTGTTAAGTGTCTGAGGCCGGATTTGAACTCAGGTACTCCTGACTCCAGGGCTGGTGCTCTATCCACTGCGCCACCTAGCTGCCCCCCAATCTGTCTTAGCAAAGGAAAGACAATATGATCTTCCCTCCTCTCTAATCCTCCACCAGGGATAGCGTAAGGACTCGTAGGGCTTTGAGGCTTCTAGAGATAGAGCATTAATATTCTTTTAGTTATATTGAATCCATTTTTGCTCCTTTTGAACTATGAACTTAGCAAATGTTATATATAGAATAACATGGATTGAAGTATCAATCAACAGAATTCTGTAGATTATTTTCTTATAAACAAGGCTATCCCTAAGTAAGAACAGGGATGGGGAGCAGAACAAGACATATTTTATGCCCCTACTCAGTATCTTAACATAGGTGAAATCTGCTTATAATGAAAAGATGTTGCAAAAAGATAATAGTCTTAAGGAGGTTTCTAATTGAGGGAGGGGTCCTTTTATTACCCTTCTGGAGTGAAGGGGGAAAATACAGATTGATTTTAGGCCATTTTTAGTACCAAATGAGAAACTGGACACCCCTACAAATGCCTCTTTTGATCAAGCCACTGTCCAACTGTAGTCACTTCAGGAGGGTAGAGGAAGGGACAAAGCAGAGGCTATGAAATTCCTAGTAGCCTACAGATGGTTCTGCCTTCTAAGAATGACCTAACCTGGGAAACAACACTATTCTGTAGTGTTGTATGGGAAATCTGTCATCAACACCATGCATACTTTCCCACTGTTCCCTCTTGGTCAGCGATATCCAAACATTTCATGAATGCCATATATTTCACAGAGAATTTTCTCAGTGGAAAACCTTCATCTATGAGGAGATCAAGTTATAGACTTCAAGGTAGACTCAAAGCCAGAAAACAATTGCCCTACTGTAGCAATATGGCAAGAGAGCGGCCTCATCACCTAACAGCTCCCAGGACTGTAGGTCTGCTGCCTCTGGTTCAGCAGTGTCAGCACCCAGAATACCTTCCAAGGTGACCAACAATTGTCATAGTAATCTTGTCATTTCCCAAAGTATCAAGTGCAAATGTTAAATAGACATTAATTTTTTAGAAAGAATTTGCTCTTGTTTAGATATTGTAACAAATATACTCCATTGGGATTTTTTTTTGGGGGGGGGTGGGCAATGAGGGTTAAGTGACTTGGTCCAGGGTCACACAGCTATTAAGTATCAAGTTTCTGAGGCCGGATTTGAACTCAGGTCTTTCTGAATCCAGGGCCATTGCTTTATCCACTGCACCACCTAGCTGCCTTTTTTTTTTAAACCAGTTTTTGAAAAATTTGTTAAGCTAGGACAGTACAAGATCTGGTTCTGTCTCTACTACTTTTTCAGCTGGTGACCTTAGTGCATGCTGTGTTTCAGTTTGCCTATTTGTAAAATGAGGGGGTTGGAATCTTTAAGGTCCTTTCCATCTCTGATATTTGACAATTCTATGAATTTAGCAGGAAAAGCTCAAGAGGAATTCAACATGAAGTATAAATGATACTTTCTTATTTAGGGCAAATAATCACAAAGGGTTTGACCATGTGTGTCATTTCACGCCATATAACATAGTCACTTTTGTAGAGAATGCAGCAACTAGTTTAAATAATAACATTTAAAACCAGTTGTTGATGACTACTCATGTATAATTTATGTTGGATTGTTTGAGTTTTTAGGGTGGGGGTGGGAGGGGAGGAAGGAAGAGAAGTTGGGACACAAAGTTTTTTTAAAAAATTGGTGTCAAAATTTGCTTTTACATGTAATTTGAAAAATAAAAGTCTAAATTAAAAAAAAACAACCCAGTTGTTGGCTGTGTGACCCTGGGCAAGTCACTTAACCCCAATTGCCTCACTAAAAAAAAAACAAAAAAAAAACAAACAAACAAAAAAAAAAACCCAGTTGTTGGACTCTTCAATTTAAGTATTAGGTAGAAATCTTATAGAAGTTCCAGAAGTAAAAATGGAATGGAAATGATTAAGGAGATGAGAATTATGAAGAGGGCTTATGGAAAACTGGTTAGGTTAAATAATAATAAGTGACATTTGTTTGATACAGTAAGATTTGCAAAACACTTTATATTTATTATCTCATTTGCTCCTTACAACTACTCCCTGAGATAGTTGTTATTATCCCCATTTTACAGATGAGACTAGGGCTTAGGGAAGTCACGTGACTTACATGGTAATACAACTAGTTCATATCTAGCACAGGATTTAAATTCAGGTCTTCCTGATTTCATGTTTAGAATATTTTCATCTATAACTGGAAGTTGAGGAAACTGGTCAATGAGCCTAACCCTTATGAGCATGCACAGAATGTCCAGCTAATGTGTTCCCCATATGGACTTTAGAGCATGTATATACACCCCATAGAATGTAAAAACTTCCCCTGGTGAAATGGGGGGATAAGAACAATTTGTTCCAACAGCCATGAAGAAAGTTGAATCAGACATTAAAGATGCTATGGTCATCTACTCCATCCCAGGCATCCTGGCTTTTGTTCTGCCACTGGACTTTGATGACTTACAAAGAGAGAGTGAGGCTAATGACTGCAACTGTGCCTCACTTAAATCCAATTCGAGGACAGGTCAAGACTTCACCCATGATGTCATTTGTCCTCTTTGGAAAGGACAAACAACAATAACAACAACACATTCTATAATTCATTCTGGTTTGCTAACCATGTGATGAAGAGAAGTCTCTTTGATTGGTGATATAGTTAGAAATGGATATTCATTTGAAAGACACTAATCTACCAGAATCTCTTCCTTTTCTTTGTTATGTAAAAACTTTAAGTCTGAGCTAAATATTTTCAGAGATTGAAGTAGTATATGGGAGACTGGATCCCTGCCTTGTCAGGGAAAAAGGGGGGAATTTTTATTTTTATTTTTGTTTATGCTATCTTTTGAAAGTATATCCCCTTGTAAAAGCTAATTGATGTTAGTTGGTTAAATGGAACTGGGGTGCTAGTTGATGGCAGCTAACAGTTGTAAAGAATGATACCAGAACGCGAGCTCAAGCTGATAGCATTAAAGAAAGATACCCCGATTTCTAATGAATACTCCTAGAATCCTGAGGGGGAGATATAGCTTGCTTCACTTAGGGAGAGTGAGGCAGAAATAATTGCTACAAATTTTTATGTCATGTTGCCTTTGAAGGGGAACATTATGTATGTGAAGGGGTACATTATTAGCCCTTATGGGACTATTCCCCTCAACCCACACGAAGGTCACTTTAGATGACTATTTATCATCTTTTTTCAGTCATCTGTCTCTATGAGCTCTACTTCTAGACAGAGTGATGAAGAATACCTTACGCTGTGAAAAGCTACACGGGGAATTTAAGGAGACAATGCAATTACGTAAGTGGAAACCTGATTCAGACATAAAGTTAAGTTTCTCCTGTCTTGCTGAAATAGGCCCAGGTGAGTAGCCCAAATGGTCAAGACTCGTTTGTAATTACCTACCTGCAAAGGGTTAGTCCAATTTATAATCTTATGCTATGGTAAATTTTCAGAGAAGGAAATGACAATCTGTAATACATGTAATTATAGGCAATTTAAATAACTTATACTACATTATGGGTGGAAGATGAGTTTAGAATAATCCAGGGTAGGATATCTGTCTTCTGACCTACTCTTAATTCCCAGGTACTCTGGAAGTCTGGGCCAAGTATTTGGTGTGGCAAGAAGAAGGTGTGCCTATGGGAAAAGAAGGGGTCAAGCTGAGCATGCTTTAGAATTTGTTGTGGAGAGTTAAATTACAGCTCCTGATTGTTCATGGTGATATTGGAGGATAAGATGCATTTGTTGTAATATATATGAGGTAGCCAGAGTTTTAAATTGAGCAAAATTGCACAGTACCTCCTACTCAGGACTTTACTTGTGTGGTCATAGGGCAAATGTGCAAGAGTTTTTGAGGGGAAGAGAAGAGGAAGTGTGTGTTGTGTATTTATCTTCTTGCTCTTTCCTACTTCTTAACCCATAGTCTTTATTGAATAAATTGTATCATCAGCTAACAACAAAGGAGGGGGAGGCACAGTGCCTTTCTTCTATTAAAATGATTAATTTTGGTTGCAAGACCATTGTAATCAACACTTTGCAGGAGAATGGTGGGAAACACTATTGGAGACTGCACTGACCATGAGGTATATGCTAGCCCCAGGAAAATGTAAGGATTGTTGAGGGTGCAGAGCACCCCAGAAGTTCTCTGGGGCACACCAAGGAATCTTCTCCTTGAGAAACGAAACCAGAGGACAGATATGCCTAGAGAGATAAGTGGAACCGATCAGACTGAGCTATCTTGGGGGACCTCCACCCTTCATTCTAATCTCCCTTACCCCTGGGAGGATAACTTTGGGTGTGGCTGCAGCCTTTGTGTCCTGAAGAGAGAGATGGCTTGAGAGATCTGTAGCCACCCCTCACCCAATTTCCCCAGCTACCACCAGTGGGGGATGGTCCTCCCTCACTAAAGGAACTTTCCAGTCAAATGGTCACCCCCTCCCTGCATCGGTCCTCTATAAAAGTGCCTGCCAGTCTCCTGCTCAAGGAGATTGGTACCTGAGAGTCATGTGCTTTGTGCCTTTCTCCCTAAGAAAAGTCCAAGGATTTCTCTTGGTTTCCCTTCCCTTCCCTTCCGTTCCCTTCTCCCCGCTCTTCCCTTCCCTTGTGCAAGAGGGTGTAATTCTTTAAAGAGGAATTCCTAAGAACCCCAACCCCATACCCCATTTTTTCCCTGTGAGGGAAAAATCCATCCTCTTCTCAATAATTCTCAGGAACTCAGTAGTGAAGTGACAAAGGCTTTATTTTCTTCTCATGAGAAGGAGGCACCCTAGTGTGCAGCTAGTGGGTGCCCAGAAAGGGGGCTCACAGGCCCTGTTTTATACCCTAGTCCCTAACACGAATGGACCTTCCCCTTTTTCATTACTGGTGGGGTTACAATCTATGCCCCAAAACTAGCTAATCGGAATGCAGTATTCCCACCCCTCTTCCTTGTATGGGCATGACTCAGGAGTGGACCTTATACTTCCTTATATGGACACAACTCTGGAGCAGACCTTATTGAGACCAGGGTTCCTTGAACCATGTGACCTGAGGGGGAGGAGGGGATCTGAGACCTTTGTCCTACAAACAGGTCAGGGGGAGTATGACTGACTGTTATATCCACATTGAGAGGAGACAACTACCCATTTCTCACAATCCCTCCTCTTTATTTTTGACTATTTGGCTCCTTTCATTCCATTTATTGAATATCTCCCCTGCCTTTTGGTGAATCCTATGCTATTTAGGCAGATTAGAGCATCAGATGACCTTTTTTGCCCCTCTGGACTGTGTTTCTTTCATGATTTAGACTTGGATTTGGAGATGCTCAGATGCCATGGTAAAAAGGGTGGCCAGCCACACCAACCCACAGGTCCCAGCCCAGTTAGGGGGTAAGGTTGATCTTCCACCACAATACCACCATAGGTCGGCTCAGGGGAGGATCAGGGGTGAAAAATCTACCAAGTTGTTCTTGGTTACTTCCCATGTTTGGACACAACTCATATTACCCAATACTAGAAAACCTCTCACCCATCTAGAGAGACAGGTAGGATGGTTTCCTGGGACTCCAACAAAAGCGGGTATGATCTTTTCTGCTGTCCTTTATATTACAGGGAAGAGTAGCTCCAAATCCCTGCAACTCTCACCCTTTGCCAACCCGTTCTGCTATAATTGAAGGAGACACCGGAACCCCTCCACGCTAAAATCTGGACTTAGAGTATGGGCAACTGGTCTTCCCAAAGTGCTGACCCATTCCATCCGAGCATCTGAATCTCCAAACCCAGTCTCTGTCTCTACTGTCTGTCTCACATCCTTAACTTCAATGGCCTGTAACTCAGGAGTTTCAGGGTTTCCTAATTTCCCTTCTGGATTTGGAGAGATTATTTCTGGAGTCTTAAAAGGATAGGGGGATGTAGGATCCATGAGATTTTCAAAGGATATTCCTATTCTTCCTACAGGATCAGTTCCTCCTTCAGATGCCCATATACCAAATCCTTTTTGCTCCTCCACTACTTGTTTGCCTGAGCAGCTCCCACTACCCCCAAAATGTTACCTCCCTTCCCCCTTTTTGTACCAGGCTTGATATATTATACATTAAAGCCTTTTTAAACTTCACCCTCGGTCAATCAGATTCCTTATTAACAGTCCACTGCTCATGTTTTGTCTCTGGTTTTTCTTCTGGAAAAGGTGCCCCTTTTACTTGAGAGTAGTGAGTCCAGTTTTGCTCTTCAGTCCTCACTGCAATGTCAGTGAAAAGTAACACCAGGAACAGCCCTTCCTAATCAGGTTCCAAATTGTTGCTCTTCCCAGACTCTTATCAAAACCCAGGCTCCAGGCTTAAATTGGTGAGCTGGAAACTCGAGGAGTCTGGGCCAGAAGTCCCTTCTGTCAGAGTAAAGAAACAGAGGCAGAGAGGCCAGAAATATCTGAGAAATATGCTTTTCATTTCTATTATTGGGAACTCTGTTTCCTTTCTCAAGTAAGGATCAAATATACATTTGAGGCTTGGAATACCCGATTTCCATTAGACCCAAATTTAGGCAAAAGGACTGAACCTTCCTTGAGGGGAACCCCAGCCCAAATTAGGCAAAAATATTTTATCATTCTCGTCTTGCATTTTCCTCTATACTTCTCAAGCTTATCCCAGATTTCTAATTTGTCTCCCAAAGGGCTGTCTTTGGGAATTTGGGGGGAGGTGTACTTTCTTCCTTTTCTGTATCACTAGAGATGGCATTCCTCATCTTTAATGAACCCTTTGAATTGTTGGGGACCACCCCTGCCTGGGACACTGCTTGGCCTGGTTGGCACGCCTGGCACCTATGGACTTCAACTGCCTGGCACCCTGGTTGGCACACCTAGCACCTACGGACTCTAACCACCTGACACCCTGCTTAGCACGTCTGGCACCTATGGACTCTAACCGCCTGGCACCTTGGCACACCTGGCACCTACGGGGGGGAAAATATGCTTCAATCTGCCATATGAGTCCATCTAAAGGTGGATAGAATGTTTCATATTATGAATCCTTTGCGATTGTGATTGGTTGTTGTATTGATCAGATATGAAATTTTTCTGAGTTGATTATCTTTTTTTTTTTTAAGTGAGGCAATTGGGGTTAAGTGACTTGCCCAGGGTCACAAAGCTACTAAGTGTTAAGTGTCTGAGGCCGGATTTGAACTCAGATACTCCTGACTCCAGGGCCAGTGCTCTATCCACTGCACCATCTAGCTGCCCCTGAGTTGATTATCTTTATGATATTGCTATTATTGTATAAATTTTTCCACTGGTTTTGCTCACTTCACTTTGCATCATCTCGTACAAGTTTTCCCAGGTTTCCCCATAACCATCTCTTTCATTATGTCTTACTACACAATATCACATTCATATTTCTGAACTCAGGAACTGTGACTCCAAATCCAGTGTTTTTTCCACTCTCTCCTCTTTTTCCTTGACTAAACTATTTGAGACTCTGGAGGTGTGTGAGAAAAGACATGGTGCCGTTCCCCCACCCAGCAGCAATAAAATAGACTAAAGCATGTGTCCTATTCAGGCATATCTGAGCCTAGTTTCTGGGCTATCTCCTCTATTTAGTTTCTTTCCCTAGTATAAGTGACTGAGTGGGGATCTTGTGATATCCCAATTCTCCATTCCTTACTTATCTCTACAAAACAACACCTTAAAAAAATTTATATTGATATCTTTTGGTTTTACAAGCTTTCATTTCCTAATACATCCCTGCCCCTGTTCCAGAGAGTCATCTCTCAGAACAAAGAATAAATAAGAAAGAGGGGAAAAGTAATTCAAATTAGTCAATACATCAAATGAATCTGATACCATTTACAGTATATTATGCCTATAGCAAATAATAGGCAAAGCTAGGTAGTAGAGTACCAGACCTGAAGTCAGGAAGATTCATCTTCCTGAGTTTGAATCTAGCCTCAGCAACTTACTAGCTGTGTAACCCTGGGCAAGTCACCTAATCCTGTTTGCCTCAGTTTTGTCATTTATAAAATGAGCTGAAAAAGGAAATGGCAAACTACTTCAATGTTTTTGCCAAGAAAATCCCAAATGGGGTCACAAAGACTTTGGCTAGACTGAAAATAATTGAACAACAACATGCCTACAGTACTCCCCTTACCCTATTTCCATAAAATAGGGAGGGAAGTAATTCTCATATCTCTTCTCCAGGGCCAACCATTTGGTTTTGACCTTTATTTGTTCTTTCCAGTTTTATTGCTGAGGTCATCATGTATGTTGGTATTGGGTTTGTGTGTGTGTGTGTGTGTGTGTGTGTGCGTGTGTGTGTTGTTTTCCTTGTTCTGATTACTTTGTTTTGCAATAGTTCATTCTTATAAACTGCCACAAGGGAGGATAGTTGGAAGATCTAGGAAGTAGAGTAGTTTGTTTAGTTCATTTCCATTCATATAACTTGTTGGCTATTATTGCCATAGTTTATAGTTTGCAACTCATCAACTCACATAACATCTAGAGATCTCCTGCAACTTTTGGGAGAGTCTGGGAAGTAGAATGCCCTAATCCTCAATTTTAGATATACTATGGAAGTTGTGATTATTGCTTATTAAATTATCTCCTCACAATTATCTCCTCACAAGCTTTCTAAAAATTCAGGCCTTCAGATGTCATATTTCACCTATACGTAGGAGCCAGTCACCCCTGACCCTGACTCCAATGGAGAACCCAAGGAATTAGATTTTGACAAGAAAAAAAAAATGTGTGTAGCTCTTCCATCTGAGGGCAGATAGTAAGGTGGAATCAGAGTAAGAGGATGATTCTAACCTTGTGCCCTTGGCAGTCATCCTCTTTGTACTTCAGTTTTGTCCTCCTTAGTTATTACAGATGCAGATCATGTCATAATGATCTATGTCTCAGACAGAATATATGTTTTGCTATGAAAATACAAACTGTTGAATAAGGCTATCCACAACCATGTTTTTAAATAGCTTTCCACATGTTACATACATAAATCTTAAAATATAACTTATTGGTATATTTTAATCTAATAACCTTGCAAGTTTGTTGAATCAAATCACTCATTATATTGATCATCATTGTTTTACTTGTAATGTAAATTACAAATATTCACCCTCAGGATAAGCTTACTCCTTTCCCTCAGCATGGACACCTACCCTAGGAATCTTGTAACACAAGGATTAAAATAGTATTATTAATCAGCCTAACAGGCTAAAAAGCTTACCAATGTTTTTCTCCATCTTTTCACCAGCTTCTTTTCTGTCTAGACCAGAGATCATGCCTAGAAGATTTAACCCTTTCAGATTCTTAACTCCCACTTTTGGTGGCCTCCCACCCATCCTGATTGGTGAGCACCTCACAAACCCCACTATATCCAGGCTGCCTCCAGCCATGCTTTATGGTATCACGATTCTCTTGCTTCTCAGCTACCTTGCAACTCCCCTTCTTCACCTCTACTTTCCAGTTTTGGAACCATAATTAAATTAAATTTGCCTTTGCTGTTAGAGATGGTACATCAATCCACCCTTTTAAGTAAGTCTCTACTCAAACATCTCTGTACCTTTCCAAAAACAAAATAACCTTTGTTGTCTACAACTCCCCTAAGGGGTGTGCTGGTAAATGCTTAATGAGCCACTTTTAAGTTTAATCTATGTTATTAATCTTCTCACCATCACTTTCTTAAGTCAATAATCAACAAAACAAAAAATCAAGCCCTGGTTTGTAGCACTTACTGATTTCTGAGGTGTATGTGTTCACACTAAAAAGTTAATAATCAGCTCTTGAGATGGGGTTCGAGCTGGCTCCAGCACACCCACGCCAGTATACATGTATTATCTTCCTCTATTAGGAAACAAGGTTTTTGAGTTCAGGTACTGTCTCTTGTATCTTGAGGGCTTAGCATAGCATTTGGCACATAGTTTGAAAAATATTTTCTTATTCATTCATAATATATTAATAATTAAGTTAATGGTGAATGTTAAGCATAAATGCAGGTATGTCATACTTTTAAGAAAAAAACAAACATCGTTCAACTTATGAAACTAATAAATTAGGAGTTAGTTTTTGTTAATCCTAAAGGATTTTTTACTTTGAGGAAGTTTCCATTGTGTGGTTCTCTTCATTTATAAAATCAACTCCACGTGCATTTAAAATATGATGTGATTTACGTGCCTCAACACATGTTATATAGAGAAACGTACACCAGCATTAGTTTCCTGGACCACAACTGACATTTTAATTTAAACTCTTTCTTGATGCTAGCCTGTTATTTTCATGTCTGAGTTCACCTTTCTTCAAAATATAGGCCTTCAGACCTGTGCTGATTTGCATATCTATTATTAAACATTGTTAATGTTACTAATGTTTGTTTTTTTAAAAACAGCAGCAATAACATTAGAGCAGGTTTGTCTTTCATTCCCATTCACACGATTAAAGTCTATTTTTAATTGCCTGGGGAGAAAACTGGCTATTTTCCAGTTAGTAGACCAAATCTATTAGCTGCCAAATACTATTTATATGAAAATTGTACTTGGGCACAATACATTTAGTGTTTCCATAATTCAATTCTTAATTAAACATAAACTTGGAAAATGATAATTGCTGAAATTTTCTGATGTTTAGTTGACAAATGTTTGCACTATTGTTATTTTAATTACTATTTTAAAAGACTATTTCATTCTCTTTTTGCCTTAGTCTTTCATTGCCTGAAGTACCAGATGCAGAAGCAAAAGAATGTGCATCTTGAGGAAGGAATGCTCTCATTAAAACTGTTGTGAAGCAGTGCATAGATTTTCTTCTTTTCTTTATTCCTATGTGGCAGCTCACATCTAGTCTTCAGTTCATGAATGGATGATGTTTTTCTGGATTTCATGGAAGTTTACTTCAGAAGGCTTGAAAGGGTATCAGAACTGGCCCATTGGCAATAGACATCGGTCTTATTGTGGGCTTTCTCCTACCTTTTATGATCTGAGAAGACTGAAATTCTTTACTGAGAAAGGTGTGTTAAAGCTTGAATGGACCTTAGAAATTTTCTAGTTCAACCCCCCTTCCCTCCCCACTTTTATAGAAAGAAAACAGAAGCCTACGGAGGTGAATGATTTGCCCAAGGTCACACAGGTAGTAATAATAAGGGCCAGAGCAAGGATTTGAACCCAGGTCACCTTGATGCCAAATTTAGTACTTTTGTCATTGTTTTGATTCTTTTATAGTACATGGCTTTATTAGTTAGGTGATACTCTTAAATTTCTTTAGTTTATGTTGACTGGATTCAGGAAAGCTAAATGAATGAATGAAACTGGGTTCTAGTTCTGTTTTGTCACTGATTCACAGTGTAGTCTTTTTTTTTTTTTTTTGCAGGGCAATGAGGGTTAAGTGACTTGCCCAGAGTCACACTCAGGTACTCCTGAATCCAGAACCAGTGCTTTATCCACCGTGCCACCTAGCTGCCCCCTACAGTGTAGTCTTGAGTAAGTTACAAAAACTTTCCCTCCTCAAATTGCCTTATAGTTATGTATCTGGCTTTATGTTGTATGAGGTCCCTCTAGCAGATTATACTCTCCTTGATTGCAAGGATTGTGTGTGTGTGTGTGTGTGTGTGTGTGTCTTTGTTTTCCCAGTATCTAGTTCAGAGTCTCTCACATAGGTACTTAATAAAGTTTGTTAGATTTGTTGCATTTTCAATCATGAAATGGTAATTAACTCCTATCTGTAAACCAGGGTTGATATTCCATGTTATGGGATTCTTTCCAACCTCTCCCTCTCTTTTTTTTTTTTTCTAAGCTAATATTCTTTTAGAGGTTACACTTAAGAAACAGATCTATCTATATCATTTCAACAAGCAGAACAACCTACTGTGGAAGAAAAAACTTTACTGTACTCTGCATCGTAGGCACAAGTCAGGCAGCCAAATTTTTATTCATTTAGTACTACTCCAATCCAGGTATTGTTCTGCTCAGAGAGAGAAGTATCCAGGCTCACATGAATGCCTTCAGGTCTTCAGACATGTTCTCATAAAGCCATTGTGAAGCAGTATATTTTACAATATGATAAAAAAAAATAAGGCAAAAGTGAGATGAGCAGAACCAGGAGAACATTGTACACAGTATCAAAAACATTGTGTCTTGATCAACTGTGATAGACTTGATTCTTCTCAGCAATACAACAGTAAAAGATAGTTCCAAAGGATTCATTATGGAAAAGGCTTTCCAAATCCAGAAAAAAAAAGAACTGTGGAATATGGATGCAGATTGAACTATACTATTTCTTTTGTTTTTGGTGCTGTGGTTTTTCTTTTTTGAGGTTTTTCCTTTTTGCTCTGATTCTTCTCTTATAATATGACTAATGCAGAAATATGTTTAATGTTATTGTACATATATAACCTATATCAGATTACTTGTTGTCTGGGGGAGGGAGGGGAGGGAGGGAGAAAAATTTGAAACTAGATATCTTATAAAAACAAATGTTGAAAAGTGTCTCTACATGTAACTGGAAAATAATAAAATACTTTTATAATTTTTAAAAAAAGAATAATTTTCCTAAAACCATTCAATCCCTCTTTGACCATTCCCTTCAATTATTCTCCTTTCATCTGGTCAATACCACCCTGCCTTCCATTAATAGAGGCAGTTAAGTAGCACAGTCCATAGATTGCTGGGCCTGCTGAACTTGTCATGAAGACAAGTTCAAATCTAATCTCAGATACTAGCTGTGTGACCTTGGGCAAGTCAGTTAATCTCTTTCCCTCAATTTCTTTATCTGTAAATGGGACTAATAATAGTACCTACCTCCCAGTGTCTTTGGGAGGATAAATTGAGATTGTAGATCTGTAAAGAGTTTTGCAAACATTAAAGTACTATATAAATGCTACCTATTATTATTATTACTGGAGTAATCAGAGCGATGTGTTTAGGGTTTGTTTGTTTTTTGTTTTTATTTTTTTATCATTACCCTAATCCTGCAAAGGTGGATCAGTTCAGGAACTCTTGCTTGGTCACTGACCTAATTACTTCAAAGGAGGGAACCTTCCTTCAGATATTCCTGCACTGATCAGAGGAAGGGGAGCAGTAGGTCATTGTTTCAGAATTTATACTTTAAGACTGATGATAAGGTTTCTCTTTCAGATTAGTCCAAAGGCTTCAGACTAGGATAATTTTTAAATGCTTTCTTATTTCTAAAATAGGGAGCAAGAGGTGCTTTGCTTTTAAACTACTATATGCCAAATGCTGGAGAAATAAAGACAGAATGAAACAGATCCCTCTCCTTAAAGAGAATACATTATCTTGGGGGTAGGAGTGTGTGTGAAAGGCAAAAATAATGTATAGATAGATAAGTGAATATAAAATTTTCCTTGGGGGTAGGGTGTATCTATGATTTCATTGGTGTTGAGAATTTCTGATAAGGAAACTTCTTCTCCCCACTGGGATATGCAAATATTCTAGTTTAGTTCTCACAGAATTGATTTGGCCAGAGTCACATAACTATTATGAATTAGAGGTGGGCCTTCTACCCAGGCATTTCTAACAGCTAGATCTCTCTTCACTACTTCATACTATTTCTCAAATACTATCTGTCTGTCTATCAATCTCTCTATGTCTCTCTCTCCCTATGTTTATGTATATTTATATGTGTGTATGTATAATACATGCACACATTTGTGTATATATATGTATGTGTGTATATAATATACAAATACCACACACACACACACACACACACACACACACACACACACACACATTCCAGGAATCAGGGAGTGATAACAAATTAGGAGATCAAGAAAGACATCATATAGGAGGTGGCACTTGAGCTAATTTTGGAAGGGAGCTGGGGATTCCAAGAGGTAGAAGTAAGGATGGGAAGCATTCTAGCTATGGGGAAGAACGTCTACAAAGTTATGGAGGAAAGGATGAAGTGTTTGGTGTAAGGAACAGCATTTCAGTAAGTTTGGATGAAACAAAAAGTGAAGGAGAATAATGTGAAATCATGTTGGGAATGTAGGCTGGAGCCAGATTATGAAGGCATTTACATGCCAAAAATAGGAGTTTATATTTTATCCTAGAAGCTCTAGGATTGGTAGCCAATGGAGCTTCTTGAGCAGGAGAAACATGATAAGATCTGTGGTTGGGAATATCTATTTGGCAGCTATAATGGATTTGAGAAGGGGAGAGAATGGAAACTGGAAGAACAATTAGGAAGCCACTGCAATCAGTCTAGGAGAAAGGTGATTGTGGCCTAAACCCAGACAGTGGCTATGTAAATGGAGAGAAGGAAATGATTTCAAGAAATGATGGGGGGGGGGGGCGGCTAGGTGGCACAGTGGATAGAGCACCAGCCCTGGAGTCAAGAGTACCAGAGTTCAAATCTGGCCTCAGACACTTAACACTTACTAGCTGTGTGACCCTGGGCAAGTCACTTAACCCCAATTGCATCACTAAAAAAAAAAAAGAAAAAAAAAAAGAAATGGGGAGAAATAATTGAAAAGACTAGGCAACTGATGGTTTGGGTGATAGAATTAATGAAAAAGGATTAAAAGGTAAAAATCAAGTCAGAGAAGGTATAGATATTATGATGGGGGATAGCAAAGTGATGTGGGTGGATAATTAGATGGCTGTATAGGATGTGAAAGTGAAATGGGGGTGGGGGGCAGCTAGGTGGCACAGTGGATAAAGCACCTTCAGGGGGACCTGAGTTCAAATTCAGTCTCAGACACTTGATACTTACTAGCTGTGTGACCCTGGGTAAGTTGCTTAACCCTCATTGCCCCACAAAAGAAAGAAAGAAAGAAAGAAAGAAAGAAAGAAAGAAAGGAATGAAGGAAGGAAGGAAGGAAGGAAGGAAGGAAGGAAGGAAGGAAGGAAGGAAGGAAGGAAGGAAGGAAGGAAGGAAGGAAGGAAGAAAGAAAGAAAGAAGGAAAGTAAAATACAGCATAGGATCTGGGGCTGGCCAGTGAGTATAGGGAGCTAATCTGAACTCACACAATAACTCAATGAACTGATCAATACACATTTGATAAGCACTTACTATGTGTCAGATATTGTGTTATATGCAAGGATATAAAGAAAAAACAAAAATAGTTCCTTCCCTGAAGTTACATTCTTCTTTTAAAAATAGATTTTTATGACACTAGCTGTGTGGCCCTGGGCAAGTCATTTGACCCTCATTGCCCCACAAAAAAAAAAAGTTTTAAATTGATATCTTTTGTTTTTATATCTCCTAGATTCCCCACTGTTTTTTCTTCCTTGCTTACCAGAGAGCCATTCTTTATAATAAAGGATTTAAAAAAAAAAGGAAGAAGAGAGAAAACCCCCCAGCAAATTAGTCCCCAGCAATTAACACCTTAAAAAAAAATCTGAAATTATATGTAAGCTTCCTACCCATGAACCCATATCTCTGCAAAGGAGCAAAAGGAAGTGTTTTCTTATATCTCTTCTTTGAGTCCTGGTTAAGGTCTTTATAATTTTGCAACATTCATTTTCAATTGTTTGGTGGTGTTATTCTTTTCATTTACATTGTTATAGTAATTTTGAAAAACTGTTTTCCTAGCTTTGCTTACTTCATTTTGCGCCAGTTCATATTAAGTCTTTCTATGCTTCTGCATATTTTTTATAACAGTAATATTCCAGTATATTCATGTACAACTGTTTAACAAGGACATCTACTTTGTTTCCAGTTCTTTGCAACCACAAAAAGCAGTGTAAAAAATACTTTGGTGCATATACAGGCTTCTTGTAGAAAGTAGTGTTTGAGTTGTCTTGAAGGCAACTAGTGATTCTAAGAGATGTGAACATTCCAGGCATGGGGAACAGCTAATGCAAAGTCAAGGAGACAGTAAATGAAGTGTTCTGAGGAAGATCAAGTTTCCCAATATGGCAAGACTATAAAATCTGTAAGAAGACTGGGGGCCACTAGGTGGTTCAGTGGATAAAGCACTGGCCCTGGAGTCAAGAGGACCTGAGTTCAAATCCGGCCTCAAACACTTGACACTAGCTGTGGGCAAGTCACTTAACCCTCATTGCCCCACCAAAAAACAAAACAAAACAAAAAAACAAAAAGAAGACTGGAAAACTAGTTAATCAATAAACACTTATTAAGTAGCTACTAAATACTAGGTGCTGTGCTAAACACTGGGGATACAAAGAAAAGCAAAAGAAAAAAGAAAGAAAGGCAAAAGAAAGGAGCTCATGGTGTCAGAGGGGAGACAACACACAGATAATCAGGTACAAATAAGCTATGTAGAACTGGAGATGATCAACAGAGGGAAAGCAATGGAATTCAGGAGGATTGGGAAAGGCTTCCTGTAGAAAGCGGGATTCTAGGCAGGATTTAAAGGAAGCTAGGATGCAGAGATGAGGAGGGAGAATGCTGTTGAGAGGAGTGTTGTGTAATGACTGGCAGAAAGGCCAGAGTTGCTGGATTGCAGAGTACAAGGAAGGAGGTGTCGTTTAAGGTGCAAAAGGACTGGAAAGGATGGGGATTGGCAGCTTATGACTAGAGAGAGGGTTTTGTGTTTGATTCTGGAGGTGATAGGGAGCCATTCGAGTTTATTGAGTATGGTGGTGGGGGGGTGATGAAAGTGTGCTTTGACAAGATCAGTTTGACAGTTGAGTGGAGGATAGACTGGACTGGGAAGAGACTTGTGGCAGGGAGACTAGCCAGCAAACTATTTAAACAGTCTAGGCCTGAGGTGATAATAGCATGCACCAGAGCAGTAGGAATTGCAGAGAAAGGGGGGCATATACAAGAGAAGTTAGAAAAGTAAGATTGACAGGCATTGGGGGGAGGTGAGAGAAAGTGAAGAATTGAAGATGACACCTAGATAATGTCCAAAGAGTCTGGAAAGACAGGTTGGGGTGAGGTTGTGTAGGGCTTCAAAAGCTAAACATAGGAATTTATTTTTTATTCTTGAGGCAATAGGAAGCCACTGAAGGTGGTGGAAAGTCACATGAGCAGATGCAAATTGCCCAGGATCACACAGTCAGTAAGTGCCAAAAGTGGATTTGAACCCAGGTGTCCAGCATTCTATCCACTGGCTAGGTTTTCTTGCTGGAGCACTGATTGAGTCAGGCAATGATAGACTCAAGGGGCAGCTATGTGGTGCAATGGATAGAGTGGTGGGCCTGGAATCAGAAAGATTTATTTTCCTGATATGGCCTCAGACACTATAGCTATGTGACCTTGGGCAATTCACTTAAGCCAGTTTGCCTTAATTCCTCATTTATAAAATGAGCTGGAGAAGGAAATGGCAAACCACTCCAGCATCTCCACTAAGAAAACCCTAAATGGGGTCACAAAGAGTTGTATACAAATGAACAATAACAACAAAAATATATATTCAAGTTGGGTGGACAGCTCTGCCATCACTGTTCCAAGACAGCTATCCCTGGGGTTGGGGCTGCATTGGTATACTCAAGGGCCCTTCCAATATTCAAGTCTTTGGTTTCTGAACCTCTGGTCTTTGTGTTTGCTCCTTTTTAATATTAATATTTCAAATTTATATAATACTTTAATATTTATTAACACATGGGGAAAACTGATAATCAGAGAGTGTGTGACTTGCCCAGGGTCAAGTAGCGTTTCAGGCAACATTATGAAAAATAGCTTTCTCTCCCCTACACCAGGGCTTCTTAAACTTTTTTCTACTCATGACCCCTTTTCACCCAAGAAATTTTTACACACCCCTGGGTACATAAGTATACAAATCAAACATTTACTATCACATTCAGTTATACAACCCCAGAAGGGGTCATGACCCATAGTTTAAGAAGGTTTGCCCTACACTACTCTGAGTCACAATTGTGTCTTAGAGCAATAATAACCTTAAAGTCCCAAGTAATGGACCATTCTCCTTAAGGCCTCTGGATCAATAACCAAAGTCCCAAACAATGGCTTTTAACTTTGTTAAGTTGCCCAGTCAATCAATCAGTCCACAAGCATTGTTATGATAAGTGCTAGAGATAAAAAGAATGGGAGCTTACATCCTAAAGGGGGAGGGGGAGAGATAGCTTGACCCTTTATAAATAAATTAAATAAAAATACAAATATAGCAAGGTGGTTTTGAGAAGGAGGGCACTAGCAGCTTGGGAATTAGGAAAGGCTTCATATGGTCTTATTCTTGGTCACATCCACAGGATAACAGCTATTTGTGGGGTGGGGAGGGGGTGCAGATATTCTTAGAATATAACTTTTGGAAAAGCTGTATTTCTATTTTTGAAAATGCACTAATCCTTTTTTTGGGGGGGCAGGGCAGTGAGGGTTAAGTGACTTGCCCAGGGTCACACAGCTAGTGTCAAGTGTCTGAGGCCAGATTTGATCTATTTTTTAAAATGACAACATAAACATAACATTGAACATTGATGTAACTAATTAGACCTGCTTACTGACTGTAATTAAATTAGTAAAATTAAAAGCATAAAATAGGGTTAGGATTAGGGTCTTTTGTCTTTAAATCACAGTCATTTCAACTTTGCCCTTCAGACTGACTCCTCTCCCATGATACAGAAAAAACAATTATGCAGAAGTATCAGATGATATGATCACATTTGATCATTTAAATACTATTCTGTCCTTGTGGGCCTGGTTTTCTGGGGCTTTCACAACATAACCACATTTTAGTCACTCCTAAGTCTCTGTCAGGATTCCTTGTTTTATCCTGATTTACTTTTCCTCTTACATAGCTGTACTCCATATGTATACTCCATATTTCTGGTCGTGTTTTTCTTTTTCTTTTCCTTTTGTTTCATATTGTTTCATAAAGGTTTTTCTAGATTTCTTGTTCTTCCTTTTGTTCATCTTAATTGTATTATCATGCAGTTAATGTACTATACTTTATTTAATCATATCCCTATCTTTGGATATTTATCTTTCTAGAATGTTTTCCCTCCAATTACAAATAAAACTGCTATGAATATCTTTGAATATAGAGGAAAGCTGTATTTTTTTTATTTAAATTTTTTTTACCTGTTTTTCTTTTAGTTTTCAACATCAGTTTTTATAAGCTTTTGAGTTTCAAATTTTTCTACCTCTCTCACTTCCCTCTCCTCTCCCCAAGACAGAAAACAATCTGATATAGGTTATATATGTACAATCACATTAAATATATTTCTGCATTCATCATGTTGTGGAAGACGAATCAGAACAAAAGGGAAAAACCTCAAGAAAGAAAAAACAACAACAAAAAAGTAGATACAGTAGGGTTCAATCTGCATTCAGATTCCACAGTTCTTTTTTCTGGATTTGGAAAGTATTTTCTATCATGAGTCCTTTGGAATTGTCTTGGATCATTGTATTGCTGAGAAGAGCTAAGTCTATCACAGTGGATCATCACACGATGTTGCTGTTACTATGTACAATGTTTTCCTGATTCTGCTCACTTTACTCAGCATCAGTCCACTTAAGTCTTTCCAGGTTTCTCTGAAATCTGCCTGTTCATCATTTCTTACAGCACAATAGTATTCCATTACATTCATATACCACAACTCGTTCAGCCATTCCCCTATTGATGGGCATTCCCTTGATTTCCAATTCTTTGCCACAACAAAGAGAGCTGCTATAAATATTTTTGTACATATGGGTCCTTTCCCCTTTTTTATGATCTCTTTAGGATACAGATCTAGTAGTGGTATTACTGGGTCAAAGGATATGCACAGCCCCATAGTCCTTTGGGCATAGTTCCAAATTGGTCTCCAGAACGTTTGGATCAGTTCATAACTCCATCAATAATGCATTAGTGTTCCAATTTTTCCATAGCTTCTCCAACATTTATTATTTTCCCTTTTTGTCATATTAGCCAATCTGATAGGTGTGAGGTGGTCAGAGTTGTATTAATTTGTGCATTTCTCTAATCAATAGGGGTTTAGTAGTAGTAGGCTTCCACCAGTCGCGGACGACCATGGATCAGCGCCTTGAAAAGTCACAGGCCACAATGTGGCTGTGCAGACCTATACGGGAGTCGCAGCTCCTGCCGCAACGAGGACATCAGAAAACTGCACTCTCTGTTGCCTGTTGGTTCCTGCATCTCATTTGTTTTTCTTCCTCTAGAGCTTAGAGGTCCATTTCAGCTGCGTGCAAATTGCTCCTGAGTACTGAACTCCATTGGGAGCGGTCCTTGGCCATCTCCTCCCAGCTGCCCTATTCCCAGAGCCCTCAAATCTCGCTTGCATACATCTCTGTAGCAAAGCTGGGAGTGTCTAGCAGGTCTTTTGGCCTGAGGCTAACTCACTATAGAGTAGGTCTTTAGGAATGCGCCCATCTTGCATGTGGTGCACATGACTGAGCCAGTGTAGCTATCTTTGTTTCAGTAGTGTAGATGCTCAGAAGTTGCGCTTGTTGGAGCACTTTTGTATTGGTGATCCTATCTGACCAAGATGTGCCAAGGATGTGCTGAAGGCAGCGCATGTGGAAGCTGTTAAGCTTCTTCTCTTGTCTAGTGTATGTAGTCCATGTTTCCCTGCCATACAGTAAGGTACTCAGGATGCATGCTCTATACACAGCAAATTTGGTTCGTCTAGTCAGTTTACTCTTTGCCCAGACATGCTTGGCAAGCTTAGACATGTTTGAAGTAGCTTTCCCAATCCTCTGATCTCAGAATCAAGTGACAAATTGTCACTGACAATAGAGCCAAGATATGAGAATTGGCTCACGACATCCCACTGGTAGCTACCAATGTGTATCAATGGAGGCAACATAGCACTCCAACACATGACTTTCATCTTTAAATCAATGGTGATTTAGAACATTTTTTCATATGGCAATAGATAGCTTTGATTTCTTCATCTGAAAACTGCCTGTTCATATCCTTTGACCATTTCTCAATTGGGGAATGACTTGCATTCTTATAAAATTTGATTTAATTCCCTACATATTTTAGAAATGAGGCCGTTATCAGAAACACTGGCTGTAAAAATTGCTTCCCAGGGGGCAGCTAGGTGGTGTAGTGTATAGAGCACTGGCCCTGGAGTCAGGAATACCTGAGTTCAAATCCAACCTCAGACACTTAACACTTACTAGCTGTGTGACCCTCGGCAAGTCACTTAACCCCAGTTGCCTCACTAAAAAAAAAATTGCTTCCCAGCTTTTTGCTTCCCTGCTAATTTTGGCTTCATTGCTTCTGTTTGTACAAAACCTTTTTAATTTAATGTAATCAAAATGATCCATTTTGCATTTCATAATATTCTCTCTTGTTTGATCATAAATTCTTCTCCTCTCCATAGATCTGAGAACTATTTCTTCCTCTTCTAATTTACCTATGGTATCATCCTTTATGTCTAAATCATGTACCCATTTTGACCTTATTTTGGTATACAGTGTAAGATGTTGGTCTATGCTTAATTTCTGCCATACTATCTTCTAGTTTTTCCAGAATTTTTTGTCAAATAGTGAGTTTGATGTAGGAGGCAAAAAGGGGTTAATAGAAAAACCTAAGATTGAAGCTTTGATTCAGATACGAGCCCTAAAAGGGATTCAGACCCCAGTTAATGGATAACTTACAAGTCAGGATGCTAAGTTCTCTTATCCACATAAATCAGTACCCATAACGGGAACAGAGCAAGAAAGGCCATAAAGATCTGAAACTATAACAATGAAAAAAATGACAGGATATAGAAACTTAGACTAGGAATAAGTGAAAAATGAAGATGTTTTGAAACTAGCCATGGGAACCAGAAGGAGACATACACAGAAAAGGCCAAATTTGTCCTCAGATTCACCTTATGATGTGTAAATCCCCAAAACACACCTCCACTGAAAAAGGTAGCCACCTCGGGGGTTGGCTTAGGACCCCAGGAACTCCAAATTAGGATAGGCCCTCCCCTGTACCTCCTGAAGGTGGAGATTATTATAATGAGACTGATAATCAATTTATCCGTACTATAAATATAACTATTTTTTCTTTCCTTATTGGAGAGATACTTTTCCGCTTTTCTGGTTCTCTCCCTGTGGTCACCCACAGTATTGCAATAAAACTTGGGAAACTGAGTCACTGAGTCTTGTAATTCTTTTGGGACGACTTATAATCAATTTGACCCTAAATTCTACCCCACATCATTTGGCGCCCAATGTGCATTAAAGTCCTAGACTCAAACTTTTTCTTTTTTTTTTTGAAAGCAGTGGGGTAAGATCTTACTAAGGTAAGTTTGGGATCTGCCTTTAACTCCCGCACTTGGGTTTTGGCTCATTTGAGAAGCTGGCTCGTCAAATGGGGGTGTGGGGGTGGAGAGAGTGGATATTTCTTGTTGATTGGGCATCAAGCTATTTACCCTGAGGGATTTCACCTTTTTTTTCTGAAAAGGGAAAAAGGAAATTGCCCTGTTATCCCAGAAGCTGGTATCTTTAGGTTTATCAAACAGTAGATTACTGTAGTCATTTACTACTGTGTTTTCTGTCCACCTCTCTATTTCTTAGCTAGCATCAAATAGTTTTGATGACTGCTGCTTTATATTATGGCTTGAAATTTGGTTCAACTCAGCCTATCCATGAACAATTGATATTTTTCCAATTATTTGGATCTGATTTTATTTGTGTGAAAAGCATTTTGTAATTGAGTTCCTGGGTTTGTCTTGGCAGGTAGACTCGCAAATATTTTATATTGTCTATAACTATTTTATCTTTTTATTTTTATTTTTAAAATTTAAAATTTAAATTTTTCTCAATTACATGTAAAGATATTTTTTGAGTTCCAAATTTTTCTCCCACCCTCTTTTCCCTCCCTGCTCTCAAAGCCAGTAAGCAATTTGATATAGGTTATACATTATAATCATGTTAAACATACTTCCATATTAATCAAAACAAAAGGAAAGAAAAAACACAAGAAAAAATAAACAAGAACAATAACAAAAAAGCAACAACAAAATTGTTTACAATTATTTTAAATGAAACTTCTCTTTCTATGGAGAAGTGTATTTCTTTTTTGCACTTTTGGGGGGGGGGGGCGGCAATGAGGGTTAAGTGACTTGCCCAGGGTCACACAGCTAGTGTCAAGTGTCTGAGGCTAGATTTGAACTCAGGTCCTCCTGAATCCAATGAAGGTGCTTTATCCACTACACCACTTAGCTGCCCCCAAGAGCTGTATTTTTTTTTTTTTTTTTTAGTGAGGCAAGTGGGGTTAAGTGACTTGCCCAGGGTCACACAGCTAGTAAGTGTTAAGTGTCTGAGGCTGGATTTGAACTCAGGTATTCCTGTCTCCAGGGCCGGTGCTCTATCCACTGCGCCACCTAGCTGCCCCCGAAAAGCTGTATTTTTAAGGACTCTCCTGATGTCCTGTAAAGAATAACTTCTTGTCCTACCTTGAGGAAGGCCTGGGTTCAAATCTCAGTTATTACAATTACTGTTTGGCATTCAACACCCTTCATAATCCAGCCTTGTTTGTCTTTCCAGTCTTCCTGAACCCTACTGCCAACAAGTACTCTAACATCCAGTGAGATTAGCCTCCTGGTTATTCCATGAAGTAGATACTCTGTCTCTTGGCTCTGGGTATTTTCTCTGGCTTTCCATTCCTAGAACACTCTCCTACCTCTACTCCAATTATTACCATTCCTGGCTTCCTTTAAGTCCCAACTAAATTCCACTTCCTACAGGAAACCTTCTCCAACCCTTCTTAATCCTAGGACCTTCCCTCTCTCCCTTATTTCTATCCCTTTATATCTATCCTGCATATAGCTTGTTCTTACATATTTCTTTACTTGTTATCTCTCCAGTTAGAGTGTAGACTCCTTGAGGGCAGGGGACTGTCTTTTGTCTGTTTTTGTATTCCCAGAATTTAGCACAGTGCCTAGCACACAATAGGTTTAATCTATGTTTATCCATTTATTGACTGTGTAATCTTGGGTAAGCCATTTTAGCTCTCTGAGGCTCTATTTTTTCAAATCTAAACTGGGGATAACCATTGTGAGGAAAGTACTTGCTAAATTTTAGGGTGTGAATGTATGTATAATATATACATAAATATTTACAAATGTATTAACATATATTTATTCTAAAACTATAATTCCAACTATGTAGGGAATTCTTTGGAGTGGAAACTCCCTTGATCTATACATATAAAGCAACCTGTGAATTTTTGTCTTAGAGAATTGCCTGGCTTTATTCTGTGGGGTAAGATTGCTAGTAAAAGTTAGAGCAAGAACTCAAACCCAGGTCTTCCTGATTCTTCCAAAGTCAACATTCTATTCACTCTGCCAGGATGCCTTTCAAACAACTATGTCAATATGAGTTATTATTTAATTGAATACAGGGCATTCAACTGATACCAGAAAAATTGTATAATAGCCTCATCTGTAATTATGTATTATTGTTACTATTAATAATAGTGATGATGATAACTAGCATTTATTTAATGCTTTTAAGTTTTACAGATCACTTTACAAATATCTCATTTGATTCTCATAAACAACCCTGGGAGGCAGGCACTACTATTATTCCCATTTAACAGAAGAGAAAACTGAAGCAGATAGAAGTTAAATAACTTGCCCAGGGTAAGTGTCTGAGGTTGGATTTACACTCAGGTTTTCTTGATTCCAAGTCCAGTGTTTTATCCATTGTGCTAATTAGCCCTCCAAAAAAGTTTATGTAGTTTATTAATGCATTTAATTTGTACAAGTTAATATAATAACAAATAATGACTATTTCTTTCTTCCATAATGTTTGTTAGGACATGTTTATGTATGTGTGTCCTAGAAATTAGAAGCATGATCCAGAGAAGCTCAATAGAATTCTCCCACTGGGACATTCATGAGAGTTTATCAGATTAGCTAATTATTACCTTGGAAGGCAAAGAAAGCCAAACTCTGAGGAGGTGAGACATGTAAAAAACGTTGGTGGAAAAGGCAAGATGAGCATGGCAACATGCTTTGGGGAGTGGGGCAACAACTAAGAAGAAATTTCAGTCACTAGCTGTGTGATCCTGGGAGTCCTTTACCCTCTAACTTACTTCCAATTTCCTCATGTGTAAAATGGGGTTAATAATAGTACCCACCTCTCAGGGTTGTTTTCTTTTTCTTTTTTTCTTTCTTTTTTTTTTTTCCCCAGGGCAATGGGGTTTAAGTGACTTGCCCAGGGTCACACAGCTAGTAAGTGTTTGAGGCTGGGTTTGAACTCAGGTCCTCCTGAATCCAAGGCTAGTGCCTTATCCATTGCGCCACCTAGTTGCCCCATTGTGCCACCTAGCTGCCCCCAGGGTTGTTTTGAGTATAGAATGAGGCAATATTTGTAAAGTGCTTTGCAAATCTCAAAGCGCTCTATAAATGCTAGCTGTTATTAAGATGAGACCCTAGTGGGTCAACCTGGAGGAAATTCTGTGCTTTGAGCAGTCAAGAGGAGAGAATAAGAGCAGGCCCAGAGCCCTCTACTGCTCACCAAGGCTAGCATTCCATTGTTTGTGTGTTTGCACATTAACAAGATGAGTCAACATGCAGGTACTGACTCATTTGTTTACTCTGGCCCCACATATGTACTTGAAGAGCCTCATGTGGTTTGGGAGCAGCTGGTTGTCGATCCCTTCCTGGCTTTGCTCCTGAGAGGCCATATGCCAGCTAAGCATCCTGGATCCCAACACCAGCTCTGTTCTCCCTGCTTTGGCCAAGGACCTTGTTCTTCAAGGGAATGTTGGAAGGATGAATAAATTGTAACACTACCCACATCAATTGTCTCAGCAGAGGTGCACTAATATAGATTTTTTTTTTTGTTCTAACAGAAATTTCCAACTTCTGGGATTTCTCTCTGATTTCCCGCCCCCCCTTCTTCCCATTGCCTACTCAACTTAGTAACTAATAATGTGCATAATCCTACATTCTTTTGGCACATCTCTCCCTCTTACCCCGCCCCAAGTTCCTGTATTAGATCATAAGATAACTAGATTTAGAGCTAGAAGGGACCTTCTTGTTGTTGTAGTCAGTCGTTTCCTACTCTTTGTGACCCCCTTATGGGATTTTCTTGGCAAACACACTGGAGTGGTTTGCCATTTCCTTTTCCAGCTCATTTTACAGATGAGGAAACTGAGGTAAACAGGGTTAAGTGACTGGCCATGGATTACACAGCTAGTAAATTTCTGAGGCCAGATTTGAATTCAGGAAGACAAATCTTCCTAACTCCAGGCCCACCACTCTATCCACTGCACCACCCAACTGCCCAGAAGGGACCTTGTGTGCTATTTAGTTTCTTTCTTTTTTTTTTTGTGAGGCAATTGGGGTTAAGTGACTTGCCCAGGGTCACACAGCCAGTAAGTGTTAAATGTCTGAGATCAGATTTGAACTCAGGTACTCCTGACTCCAGGGCTGGTGCTCTATCCACTGCGCCATCTAGCTGCCATTTAGTTTCAAATACCTCATTTTACAGATGAGGAACTACATAGTTATTGAAATATGAATTATTTTTCTTAACATTTAGCAGGGACTTAGGTTTGCAAATTGGGGATGCAAACAAATTCTTTTTATTTTTTTAACTTAGGGAAGAAATTTTTAAGCATATCATGAAACAAATGAACTCATAAAGAAGCACTTTGAGCTTAATAAATCTCAGAGGTTCATATTGTGTTCTGAGTCTCATTCAGATAAAGGAAAGAACACAGAATTATACTTTGCAAGCCTTACAATGCTATATGTATGCCAATTATTAGTATTGTAGAAAATTTCAGAGCTGGAAGGAACTACAGGATCACCCAGTTCAAATTTTTGTTTAGTGAATCAGTAACTGTTTTCTTAAACGATACTTGGTTTAGCAAAACTAACAGGAAACAAACAAAATGTAATCTCTGAAGAAAAAAAAAACTTGGCAAAATAACACAAATAAGTGACCGTGAAAAATCTTCTATAGATCCAAATTGCCTTTTATGTGACAATAAAGATTTTTGGGAGCAGTAAGGTATAGCAGAAGGTGGACCTTAAATTAATTGGCAGGGAACAATAAATGTGGCACAAAATTACACTTATTTGTTATGAGGTGCCAACGTCTCCCCTGCATATCAGTATCATAATTAGCAACTGACACCTTCTGGCTCTTTGAGTGTGAGCAAAGCTTATGAAAGAGCCTGATTTTCCCTTACCTAATTCCCTCCTCAATATATGAATGGTCTCCAAATTGGTTACAGGATAGAAGGGTGGCTCCCTTTTGTCGGTAGAGTAGGACTCCCTTGATTTTGAACTGTGATCCTTAATGAGTCACATGAACTGGTGTAAGGAAAAAGTTTTCTATTCATTAATGGAAGCAAGACCTTGACTTCATTACTGGAAGAGCTTGGAATGTAGAGGAAATGCTCACCCTCTAAAAAAGGGGAGAAACTGAGGTAAAGTCATGTTCTAGCAGAAAGATAACTAAATATGATCATGTGACCTATTTGTCCAAAGGAGTAAGTATGGCTTCAAACAAATCTGCTGTAATCTTTGCCTCTGACATTTTCTCTGTCTCTCTTCTCATCTCTCTGTCTATCTCTCTCTGATAGTAGTTGGAATATCTTTGCAATCTCATATCTAGGTAATTTTTACTTGGACTAGGATAGGTATCAATTGCTAGTTGACTGCTATCCTTTCCCCAATATTAACCATGTTTTATATTCTTATTATTATTAGGGATTTTGTTTTCATCAAACAGGAGTGGTTTTTTTCTTAGAGTTTTGTGTTTGTATTGAGCCCCTTAGAAATCCATGTAATTGGCAGGTCGAATATTCAAGATTTGTACTTTCACAAATCCTCTGATGCTTTTTCCTATAGATTTATATGTAAGTCTCTTTTCCTTAAGCAACAATTTATATTTATTTCATGGGATTTAGCACTATGTACAATTCTAGACAATCCTAAGAGTACTGTCTCACATTGCCCATGCAAAAAATTTAAGGTGCAAGCAAAATAGATAAAAGAAATGGCGAATATGACAAGTTTCCTCTCCAAAGTCTCCCGTGCTTTGCATAGATACAGTTCTATCTGAACTTATAAATAAGTTCTATCTTAGGTCCCTTTCAACTTATCCTCTAACTGTATTTGGTATTCTCAAGGATAGCAACAATGACAATGACAACAATAACATCCCTTTGTTTGCCATAATAAAACATAAAACTTCATAATATAAACTTTATTTACCATGATATTTGATTGGAACAGTAGTTCTCAAACTTTTTGGTCTCTGGATCCCTTTACAATCTTAAAAATTATTAAAGACTTGCTCAAAGAACTTTTTTTTAATGTAGATTATGTCTATTAATATTTACCATATTGGAAATTAAAACATCTTAGTATTATTATCAAAATAGTTTCGACCTTGAAGAGCCCCTTGGGGACTTCCACAGGTCTCTAGATGACACTTTGAGAATCACTGATGTTTCGCAGAAGGCTGTATTATCTGACCTCAGAGCAATGGCTTCCCCTGGTAAGAATTCTGATTGGTGGGGCAACTAGATGATGCAGTGGATAAAGCACCAGCCCTGGATTCAGGAGTACCTGAGTTCAAATCCGGCCTCAGACACTTAACACTTACTACCTGTGTGACCCTGGGCAAGTCACTTAACCCCCATTGCCTGCAAAAACAAAAACAAAAACAAACAAACAAAAAAAGAATTCTGATTGGTGGAAAATCTTTTGGAAAATAGGAGATTTGAAAAGTAGAGTAAGGTTAAGAGAAGCAGGTCATAAGCCCCAGTTCATTCAGGAAAATGGAAGGGAAGCACACAGAGCCTTCAGTGTAGCCATGGTGTCTTCAAACCCAGGATCCTGGCAAAATACTGAGAACCCTTAAAGAGAGCTGTGAAAGGGCAGCTAGGTGGCGCAGTGGATAAAGCACTGGCCCTGGATTCAGGAGGACCTGAGTTCAAATTCGGCCTCAGACACTGGACACTTACTAGCTGTGTAACCCTGGGCAAGTCACTTAACCCTCATTGCCCATCATAAAACAAAACAAAACAAAACTGAGCTGCAAGGCTTCAGCAGATGATCATGAGGCAGTGGACACAAAATCCTAAATTTTTTTTGTTTTGTTTTGTTTTGTTTTTTGGGTTTTTTTTAGTGAGGCAGTTGGGGTTAAGTGACTTGCCCAGGGTCACACAGCTAGTAAGTGTCTGAGGCTGGATTTGAACTCAGGTACTCCTGACTCCAGGGCTGGTGCCCTATCCACTGCACCACCTACCTGCCCCCCTAAATTTTGTTATAGCTGGTCCTTCTGTTTGCATGTGATTATATCTCCCTCTTAGTGTGCTGGGAGCATTAATGTGGATTGGAGGGAAGGAATTAGATTATAATCCCTCTGGAGTGTATAAGAGGTTATATCCATTTGTGTATAGGAGTAATAAGCCTTTATTAGGCACCTATAATGTATCAGGCACTCTACTAAGTGCTGGGAATACAAAGAAACACAAAAGGAAGGCCCTGCCCTCAGAGAGCTCAGAGTTTAATGGGGGAGACAACATGACAATAAGTATGATTTTCCTTTGTTGCTTTCCTTAAATTGCTTTTATGTCAGTTAAATGTTTCTGTTGGGATAGCCAGGTGGCACAGTGGATAGAATGTCCGGCCTGGAGTCAGGAAGACTCATCTTCTTGAGTTCAAATCTGGCCTCAGACATTTAGCTGTATGGCCCTGGGCAAGTCACTTAACTCTGTCCCAGTTTGTTCTTCTGTCAAATGAGATTGAGAAGGAAATGGCAACCACTCCAGTATCTTTGCCAAGAGAACCCCAAATGAGATCGTGAAGAGCTGGAAACAACTGAGCAACAAAAAATGCTTTTGTTATCGGATTTATTTCTATTATAAATAGAATGTTGCTTTGTTGAGGGCTTGAGTCATGATTTGCAAACAGCCCCCTCTAAACTTGGGAAAATAGCAAGTGTCAGAATTCTCAGGGACCTATAGGGACCAAAGTTACATAATAATTTCTGTGATTAATGATTGTTGAATGAATGAATGCCAACAGCTTTTCTTTCCACTGATAAAAATCTCTGTATCTTCGAATGAGAGAATTTTCCTTTTCTTCTTAATTTTCTTAGGTTTTCTTAGCTTTTATTCTCCTCCTATTAAAGGCATAATCCTTCAGTCTATTGAGATGACACTATTGTCTCACCATCAATAAGGTGAATACTTCATGCTGAGTGGTTCATACACTGGGAATCAGACTTCATACTTGTCTAGTGCACTAAGGCTTAGAAAATAGCTAACAGTAATGTATCAGGGGGATAGATCACTAGACCTATAGTCAGGAAGACTTGAATTCAAATCTAGCCTCAGGTATTTACTAGCTATGGGAACTTGGGCCTTTCTGCAGCAGTTCCCTCAACTGTAAAATGGGAATAATAATATCAGGTACCTCACAGGGTAGTTGTGAGGATCAAATGAGATAATATTTATAAAACACTCAGTGTAGTGCCTGGCACATGGTAGGTACTTAGTAAATGCTTCCCTTGGGGGCAGCTAGGTGGCATAGTGGATAAAGCACCAGACCTGGATAAAGCACTGGCCTTGGATTCAGGAGTACCTGAGTTCAAATCCAGCCTCAGACACTTGACACTAGCTGTGTGACCCTGGGCAAGTCACTTAACCCTTATTACCCTGCAAAAACCCCAGAAAAACACCCCTCCCCCAAATACTTCCCTTCCTTTTCCCTTCCCTGGAGATGAAACAGATAAAAAAGAAAAAAAACCACACACACACACACACACAACTTGCTTATGGTCATAGAGGAACTGACAATTCTTGACAAGTGCACCATATTTTTGGTTTTGAGGTAATCCTGTCTTTTGTCCATGTCCCTAGGTGAAAGATGTCTAGTTAAGTTTAAGGATGCAGTTTGAAACTATGAAAAACTATATTGGTACTCCATGACCTTGGCATGTACTTGAAACCAGCTATGCTTACCAGCTCCAAACAAGATCAGTTTAACAGAAAGAAAATTCTGTTTTCAATCACAAGCACACACAAAAAGGCCTGGGTGCCCCAGGGCCCCACCCTTTAATTGGGAATGAACTTAAATGAGGTCTGTGCTGTGACCTCTCTTTATTTCCTCCCTCTATCCTGTCTACTTCCTGTTTCAGTGACTCTGTGATCTTATCAACCCAATTCTTTGGAGACTTTCCACAAAGTATTAGTATGATATTTTATCATGATATGTGGGTAACCCAGAGTTCTTGAAGGCTTTGCCATTGGGCTGTAGGCTCTGGTGGATTCTAGCATGTTAGAAAAGCTTCAGATACAGGGTTGGCCAAAGACCAAATCTCCTTTACAAGGACTAGACTAGCTGAGAATGGTGATGAAGTTTTTGGTAATGCCGACTTTACTGAACCCCTAATAAGCGGAAACTTCTTCAAATCAGTTAGTATTTGGCTACTCTAAATGAATGCATAAAAAGGTATTTATTAAGCAATTACTATGTATAAAGCATTGTGCTAAGCATTAGAGATACCAATAGGAAAGTTAGGTCCCTACTCTAGGTGCTGGTGATGAAACATATAGAGGTTTTTGTTTCAGGTCAGAGGGAAAGGCCCCAGAAGCAAGTAAGAGTGGAATGCATCTTCTTCAGTGCCATTCATCCTTAATAAAATCATATTCATTTGACATTTCCAAGGACTTTGATATTGACAACTAGAGGCAGTTGCCAGGTTGAATCTCCAAAAGGGTTGTTCCTTTGAATGATGTCTTGGTCTGGGTGGGAGGGAAGACTGGGAGAAGGGTAAAGAGCATAGTTATTCCCAAGATTCTTGGACTTTCTTTCAACTGGATAGCAGTTGACTGATTTTTGATGCTGGTGGCAAGGATCGAGGGTTTCTTCACAAAAGTTGCTCCCTAGGAAATGGAAGCCTGAGCAAGCTGGAGATAGGGCCTATGGTCTGAGAATGAATCAGTGAAAAAGCATTTATTAAGTTCTTACCACCCTGCCAGGTCCCTGGATACCAATGACCAATGTTGTTGTTTGTCCTTAGTTTCCTGGGTATCTAGGTGGCACAGTAGATACAGCACTGGCCCTGGAGTCAAGAGGACCTGAATTCAAATCTCACCTCAGACACTTACTATCTGTGTGACCCTGGGCAAGTCACTTAAACCCAATTGCCTTAAAACATCTGAGTCATCTCCAGTTGTCCTGATGTATATCTTGCCACTGGACCCAGATGGCTCTGGAGGAGAGAGTGACCTGGTAACCTTGCTCAGACCTCCCTCACTTAAATCCAATTCAGTGCAAGTCATGACATCACCCTGATGTCATGGTCCTCTTTGAGAACGAAGGACAAACAACAACAACCTTAGTTTTCAAAAAGGACCAATGACAACATGGAGTGATGTCCTGACTTGCTCTTGAATTGGATTTGTTATGGGGGGAAAATGGGGTACGGGGTTTAGGTTAAGGGTAGGGGTTCTTAGGAATTCCTCTTTAAAGAATTACACCCTCTTGCACACAAAAGCAGTTAGAATAAGATGGTAGTTTATTTAGGGGCAAGGGAAGGGAAACCAAGAGAAATCTTTGGACTTCTCTTGGGGAGAAAGGCACAAAGCACGTGGCTCTGAGGTACCAATCTCTTCGAGCAGGAGGCTGGTAGGTACTTTTATAGGGGACTGATGGGAGTGACCATCTGCCTGTGGAAAGTTCCTTTAGTGAGAGAGGACCATCCCTCACTGGTGGTGGCTAGAGGAATTGGGTGAGGGGTGGCCATCTCTCTCTTCAAGACACAAAGGCCACAGCCACACCCAAAATTATCTCCCTAGAGGTAAGGGAGATCAGAATGAAGGTCCCAAAGCTAGCTCAATCCAATCTGGTTCCGCTTATCTCTCTAGGCATATCTGTCTTCTGGTTTAGTTTCTCAAGGAGAAGATTCCTTGATGTACCCAGAGAACTTCTGGGGTACTCTGGGCCCACAACAGATTTAAGTGAGGCAGAGTTGCACAAAGTCATCAGCCTCACTCAGCCTCACTCTCTCTTCCAGAGTCATTGAAGTCCAGTGACAAGAGAAAAGTCAGGATGACTACTGTTAGAACAAATTGTTCTCATCTATCCATTCTGCAGGGGGAAGACTTCACGTACTTAGGGCAGACATCCCCCTAACTCACTGCTGGGTTAGAGGCCTATTGGTTACCCTCAACCTGGTTTAGCCCATCCGCCACGATGGTTTTAGCAGGGTGGGGCTGCTGCATGTGCTATGACTTCTTGGAGCCACAATTAAGAGTTGGGTGACAGGTGCACATCAAAGGGATATGGGGTGTTTAGGGAGGGACAGCACCTCTGGTGTGAGGGTTTGGTGAGCCCTTTAAGGACTGCTCACCCATTGCTCACTCTCACCCAAGTGCTGTAGATGAAAACACAAAAGCCAGGCAATCTCTGTTCTTAAGGAGTTTTTATTTTAATGTGGGAGTGGGGGCCTGGGAAGGATGTTTTTGCCTGGGAAGTCTCAGATAGTTAATAGAACCACAGATTCCAATAAAAGGATGAATAATGATGCTGATGCTGTTGTTCAGCACTACAGATCTTCCCCCACCCTTTTTTAGTTTCATTGTTGCCTTTCCCCCCAAAGAGCTTCCACTCTATTTTTTTTTCATTTTCTTTCTTTTATTAGAATTCTTTTCATTTTCCCCCAAAGTTTTTATCTAAAAACAAACAAACAAAAAGGAGAAAGCCAGAAAAAAATCACCACAAACTTAGAAACCAAGAATCTGGGGGAGAAGGAAATTGGATCAAAGGTTGTCCTCCTTACCCCCCACCCCCCACCCCACCTCTACCTAGGACAGAACACAGGATGGGAGAGGCTTCTCCGCTTTCCCAGCTCACAACCTATTCTTATAATGTTTTAAAAAACAAGTTTTTATTGATGTTGTTTTTAATCACTAAAATTTTCCCCAGTGCCTTTCTTTTTATACCAGTCTTTCCTAAATGCATTCCTTTCCATAGAATTCTCCCTTGATATAATGAAAAACAGTTAAGTAAAATCTTAACTCAGCAACCATCTAACAAATACATACAACCTTCTACACAAATAGCATGGATTTCTCTACTAGAGAGAAATGTGTTCTTCCCTCAGAACATAGAAACCAGTATAGGGAGGGAATTGAGGCTACTCTAACTGTAGGGACACCAAAATTGAGACTTAATCACAAGAAGCTACAGTACAACATGATATGAATGTTCTTGGCCTCTGGGATAAAATATCACTCAAATTGGTAAAATACTGATGGCTGTCAGTGTCAGAGGAGAGAACTGGGTGTAGAACCCCTTCTTGGCTAACAGCTCCTGGTAGTTACTTCTTTGTCCTGACTTCTTAGATGGAACAGCTCTTCTTTTTTTTTTTTTTTTTTTTTTTTTTTTTTAGTGAGGCAATTGGGGTTAAGTGACTTGCCCAGTGTCACACAGCTAGTAAGTGTCAAGTGTCTGAGGCTGGATTTGAACTCAGGTCCTCCTGAATCTAAAGCAGGTGCTTTATCCACTGTGCCACCTAGCTGCCCCCTAGCTCTTCTTTTTAACAGGAGATCTTCAAATTTTTTTTTAATTCCTTTTGACAGATTGATAAAGCCTATGGACCCCTTCTCAGAATAATGTTTTGTTTTGTTTTGTTTTGTTGGTTTTTTTTTTTTGCAGGGTAATGAGTGTTAAGTGACTTGCCCAGGGTCACACAGTTAGTAAATGTCAAGTGTCTGAGGCCGGATTTGAATCCAGGTCCTCCTGAATCCAGGACTGGTGCTTTACCCACTGCGCCACCTAGCTGCCCCCAGAATAATGTTTTTAAGTAATTGAAAGAAATGCTAAAGTTTAGGCATAATTTATTTTCCATCCAAATTCATTCCTGAAATCAATCCATGTACACCCCTGCCCAGGTTAAGTCCTTCTCTAACAGCTAAAGGGGAATATTTTGCTTCCACTGCTGCCTCGGTGAGTGAAAACCACATGAGGGAAAGATGTCTCTTATGCCATCCTCCTGTGGGGAGTATTGTTACCATTGGCTGTCTCCTCTCACTAGCACTGGGACCCATATAAATAAGAATTTGCTATGCAACTAAGTTGGAATCCGTGATGTAAATAGCCTGCCAACCTGGGGCAAAGTGGTGGTCTTGATGTGCAAGCAAATAGTCTGTCAATAAACATTTACTAAGTGACTACTAAGTGCCAGGCTTTTGTGTAAGTGCTGGTTATACAAAGAAAGGTAAAAGCCAGTGCCAGCTTTCAAAGACCTCTGGTGAGACAACCTGTAAACCACTATGTACATACAAGCTATATCCAGGAGAAATTTTCCATAATTACCAGAGGGAAGGCACTGGAATTAAGGGGGATTGGGAAAGGCTTCCTATAGGAGGAGGGATTTTGGCTGAAATCTGAAGGAATTCTGGGAAACCAGGAGGCCAAAATGTGGAAGGAGAGAATTCTGGGCGATGAAAATGCCCAGAGTGAGGAGAAAAGTTCCAGGGAAGCACTATCCTTAAGAGGGGAAGTATTTTATCAAGAGGGGTTTTGGTCAAGTCTGCTGCCCACTAGGAACTCTGGGAGGGCTTGAGCAGTGTGTTCTCCCCAGAATTCAGAGCAGACTCAGTTAAAGTCTCTGTTCCTCCCAGAAGCCTGTAGGAGCTCAGCTTTTAGGAGGGAGCACTGTGTGTCTTCCATACTGTGTACTGTTACATAAGCCACGTATAGAAACGACTTCTCTTCCAACTGGGTAAAGAAGGCTATAAATAAGGAAGGTGGGGGGGTGGGGTTTGTTCTGAGTGGAACCAAACTCCTTATGAAGTTAGAAAATAGCTAAAGGTTAACCACTGCTTTACATATGTTTTCATTTCATCCTTACCACAACCCTATGAAGTACGTGCTATTATTTATTTTTTGTTTTTGTTTTTTATTTTTAGTGAGGCAATTGGGGTTAAGTGACTTGCCCAGGGTCACACAGCTAGTAAGTGTTAAGTGTCTGAGGCCAGATTTGAACTCAGGTACTCCTTACTCCAGGGCCAGTGCTCTATCCACTGCGCCACCTAGCTGACCCCATGCTATTATTTATTACTCCATTTTATAGAAAAAATAACTGAGGCTGACATCTTAAATGACTTGTCCAGGATCACATAAGAATGTTTCAAAAGGATTTCAAAAAAAAAAAAAAAAAGGATTTCAGGTCAAAATCTTCCTGAGTCCAAACCCAGAAACTCTTGCTGCCTCAAGATAAAGTCGAAGTCATTTGTCATCCGGGTCTCAAGCACCCTGCACAACCCCAGCAGCTCTGTATCCTCCTCATCCCCAAATGTTATGGGAACAATGTCTGTAAAAGGTGCTCCGGTGAAGAGCTACCAAGCTGTTTTGCCCTGGACACAATGCCAGAACAGTGATTGTCATTTTCGAGAGAGAGAGAGAACTGATCCTACAAGTCACCGGGAAATAGGTGGTGGGAGTCCTTAAGTATTCCTCTTTTTTTTTTTTTTTTTTGCGGGGCAATGAGGGTTAAGTGACTTGCCCAGGGTCACACAGCTAGTAAGTGTCAAGTGTCTGAGGCAGAATTTGAACTCAGGTCCTCCTGAATCCAGGGCTGGTGCTTTATCCACTGCATCACCTAGTTGCCCCAGGTATTCTTCTTTAAAGAATTACAACTCTGGAACACAATCCACTCAAGAGTAAAAGGGTCTTTTATTTTGGGCAATGGAGAAAGTGACCAAGAGGGAAGTCAAAGACTTCTCCTCCAGGGCAAGAGATGACTTAGAGACATCTTGTGGAATGGAAGAAAGGCCAAAGCTTTTTTTTTTTTTTTTAGTGAGGCAATTGGGGTTAAGTGACTTGCCCAGGGTCACACAGCTAGTAAGTGTCAAGTGTCTGAGGCTGGATTTGAACTCAGGTACTCCTGACTCCAGGGCCGGTACTCTATGCACTGCGCCACCTAGCTGCCCCAGGCCAAAGCTTTTATAGGATAGGTGGGGTGACCACCTGACAATGGAAAGTTCCTTTAGGGGGTTAGGAAAACTGGAATTGAGGGGTACGATGGGAAAGGCTTGAATGAGAGGTGGTAGAGACAGCTAGGTGGCGCAGTGGATAAAGCATTGGCCTGGATTCAGGAGGACCTGAGTTCAAATCCAGCCTCAGACACTTAACACTGTGTGACCTTGGGCAAGTCACTTAACCCTCATTGCCCTGAAAAAAAGAAAGAAACAAAGAAAGAAAGAAAGAAAGAAAGAAAGAAAGAAAGAAAGAAAGAAAGAAAGAAAGAAAGAAAGAAAGAAAGAAAGAAAAAAGAAAGAAAAGAAAAAGAAAAAAAAGAATGAGAGGTGGTAGTCCTGACTTCTAGAGTTCTCTGTTGTCTCCAGGTGGGGTGGGAGAGGTTTGAATGAGGGGGTGGTGGTCCTGACTTCTGGAGCTATCTTTGTCCTGGGTGCTGCTTATCTCCCTCCCCCTACTTCTTAGGTGTGTCTGTCCTTCAGTTTAGCTTCTCAAGAAGAATACCTGAGTTAGCCCAGATCCATATCACTACAGAAGAACCATTTAGTTATCATTTAGCTCTCAGTGGAAAAGTAGGAAGGTTTGGGGAGTTGACTGAGTTCTCCCTGGAGGAGGTCCCTGCAGAGGTGGTTTTTAACTTGAGGCAAAAACATTTGAGTATGGAGGGGGAAGGGAAAGGCAGAACAGTGGTGAGGACAGTTTGGGGAGGGTTGGGGGAGACCACGGATTGGATAACAGAGGGAGTAGGACAACGTGAAATGGACCGTCTAATTGTGTATACAAGTTACATTAGGAAAGGGGGGTGGTCTCATCCCTCATTTCAGTCCCCATCTCTCAATGGACTGAGAATTCCTTCCTTCACCTTCTCCTGGAGCCTATCTTTCCTCCCAATCCCTGAGGCCTCGTGACAGTCTCTAGACTGTGTCTGGAGGGAACATGTTTCCCTTCTCTCCCACCTCACCTCTTCATATTGGTGCATGAGAAAATGCCCAACTACACATTCTAGTTATATTTCCAGCTTCCTGAAGGAGGCAAGGACATGGGGCTCTGTGGGCATTTCCATGATAATATTCAATAACTGCAAAATTATAATCCTCACCAAAAACAACAACACCCCCCCCCCAAGAATTTCCCCTGAAATAGGATCCTCCCTGCTTCTCTTGAGCACATAGATCCCTTCCCTGATGCACCTCTTCTACCCTCTCCCTCCCTTGTGTACTCCCTCTTGCCAGGGAAACCTGCAGGAAGAGGACAGAATCTGCCATTTACCCTGGGAAAGTGCTCTCCTGCTGGGAGGTCCATGAATATCAGAAAGGGATGGGAGAGGGGAGGGAGCAGACATCAGAAGGAAGTGACATTTAGCACATGGAAAGTGTCTGTACCTAGGGCAGTAAGGGCCTTTCTTCTCTTATTCTACTGAAATTGAGGGCTCCTCTGAGATCAAAGGAGAGCAGAGTTAGCTCTGCTGTGAGCATTAATTGGCCAGTTGTATATACCCTTGAGAACTGAGGAGCTTCTGTATATGCTTTCTCCTCTCCCCCACTCTCTAGTAACCCAGTATAGAAGAAGATTTGATCACTTTTTAGACAATAAAAGTAGGTATCAGATTTGGGGGCCTTTTCCCTTCTGTCATTCAAGGGGAACAAATAGCAACTTGTCACATGGCTTCCCCCTGGGCTGGGAACTTTAATGACATGGAATCATGGGATCATTGCACTGAAAAGAGGCCTTAGAGAAACTCTTGGGTCCAACCTTCTCATTTGGCAGATGTGAAATTTGAGATCCAGAAAAATTAAATGACTTGCTCATCTAGTTAGTAAAGCTTAGACTGGAATCCAGGTACACTGACTTTTAGCTCATTAAAACTGCACTTGGGAAATAACAGGGCAGATACCCTTTTAATTAATTTATTTTTCAATTATCAAGCATTTACTTTTTCTCTCTCCCACTTAACCCCCTCCCCCCCAAATTGGAAAAAAAAAAAAAGGAAGAAACACAAAACCCTCCTACTAAATATGCATAGTTGAGCAAACTAATTTCCCACTGGCATTTAATTGGACTCTTGGAACAAAAACATCCATTTGTGTTATGGAAAGTTAGGGTATTCAGTACTTTCCCTCCTCCCTACTCCCACCCTCACTCCCCAATGACCTTGTCCATTGGACTCTACTGCCTCTTTAGGTCTTGTGATACAGTGTAAATAAGTACTAGATTTAGAGTCAAAAGTCCTTGGTTCTGTTTTGGGCCTAGGGATCCTCTGAAGTTTTCTGGGGGAAATCAAGGAACCTTCTTGAGAAACTAAACCAAAGGACAGACACACCTAAAGAAATAAGCAGCAGGGTATCTGGAGGGAGATAACTCCAGGACCACCACCCTTCATTCCAGTCTCCCCCACCCCTGGAGGAGATAATCCTATTAGGCCCGGCTGCTGTCAAAGTGGTGGGAGGGGACAGAACAGCCTCCCCTCACCAGACTGCTCCCAATCCACCACCCAATAAGGGACATTTCATCCTCACTCTGGTGGTCATGTCATCTAGGTCCTATAAAAGGGTTCTCCCCAGTCTGGTTGGGGGGGAAAAAGTTCTAAACTTTCCTCTTGGCCAGTTTCTCTTGTACCAAATAAAACTGTTCTTTTATTTCTAACCAGAACGTGCGTGAGAGTGTAATTCTTTACCCAGGAAATCCTAAGGACCCATACTTCCTGTCTTGGCTCCTTTCTATCTGTGTGATCCTGGACAAGTCATTTAACCTCTCTGGACCTGAGTTTCCTCATCTAAAAAATGAAGTTGGACCAGATGCCTCAAGAGTTCCTTCCAGCTTTAGATCTATGGTGCCATGATCTTCCTCTATCAGATTCTTTGGACTTTCCCACCTTGATTTCTTTGAAAAAATTTGTGACTTACTTTTCATAATGAACTGAGAAACCTTCTACATTTCTTGAGCTAATGAGCTGTATTTTGACCTGGGATCTTATCTCTCTAAGGGACAAATACAATATTTTTTAGATGGGAAAACTTGGATGGAAACAAAAAAAGGACCCATTAAAAGCACAGGCTTTTTGAAGACAGGTGTCTGCTTATGAATCTCTGTGGTTAGGATGCCAATAATTTGTCCTTTAATTTGTCTAAAGCTATTAATAGTCCTAATAAGTTCTGTATTACATTCACATGTGAGGAAAAATCACTTCTCAATAATTTCAGGAACTCAGCAGGAACTCAGATGTGTCAAAGGCTCATTTATTGTCATTCTCACTGGAATGGGCCACCCTGTGTCCAGCTGGTGGGTGACCAAAAAAATGGAGGCTCAAAGACCTTTTATCTCCTAATCCCTAACGTCAAATGGCCCTTCCCCTTTTTCATCATTGGTCTGATTACTCAAGGGTTACAATCTACACGCAAAAACTAGCTAATCAGAATGCAGTATTTCTTAGCCAATGGGGGAGGTGATACAGGGACAATTCTTCAATTCCTCCCTTATATGGACACAGCTCAGGAGCGGACCTAATCTGAACCAACTCGGTTTCCCTGAACCATGTGATTTTGTTTGGGGGTGGGGAGGAAGAGACCTTTTCCATCAAACAGGTCCAGAGGAGTGTAATTTGAATGGTGACTATTATATTCTTATTGAGAGGATACCACTATGAGGCCTGTACCCCAAAGATGTGAAAGAAAGGAAAAGAACCATCTGTACAAAAATATTTAGAGCAGCTCTTTTTGTAGTGGCAAAGAATTAGAAACTGAGAGGATGCCCATCATCTGGGGAATGATTAAACAAGTTATTGTATATTAATGTGATGGAATAGTTAATAGGATAAAGTAAAAGGGCAGCTAGGTGGCACAGTGGATAAAGCACTGGCCCTGGATTCAGGAGGACCTGAGTTCAAATTTGACCTCAGACGCTTGACATTTACTAGTTCTGTGACCCTGGGCAAGTCACTTAACCCTCATTGCCCTGCAAAAAAACCATGTAAGGGGCTAAAATTCTAGCTAGTCTGTCTAAAATATCTAATGGGTGGTAACCAATAAATTATAAGCTTTAACAAGAGTTTAGACTTTTAAGCATTTATTAAGGAGAATAAGAATTTAGTGAAGAGAGAGAAAGAGGCCTAGATGCCTACATCTATCTATCTTGGGGAGCACGCATTTTAGCTCCACTCTCCATGAGAGTCCACATGAAAGACCGTGAACCACACCTCCTTCATCCCACAAGTCTCCTGTGAAACTGGGAACATCCCCTCTACTCGCACACACATCTCCAAGCTAATTGGCTGGTAGCCTTGATTGACAGTACTCATGAACAAACGTCACTTCCTGACACCAAGGAAAGCTGCATGATTTGCCCTCAGACACCTTCTCCTCATGGCAGAGCTTTCCTACAGTAACTCTCCAGCAGGTGGCGTCATTCCAATCGTCACAACCAACCAAACAAATAATAGTATATGGTAAGAAATGACGAAGGGGATGGTTTCAAAACCAGCCTGGGAAGCCTGGGAAGACTTGATGAACTGATACAAAGTGAAGTGAGAAATACCAGAAGAACAATTTATATAATAACAACAATATTGTGAAGATTATCAGCTTTGAAAGACTTAGAAACTCATTGGTATTCCTCTCATTATCAACAAATGAATGGCTAATTCCATTAATTTATTTTTTTGGCAGGGCAATGATGGTTAAAGTGACTTGCCCAGGGTCACATAGCTAGTAAGTGTCAAGTATCTAAGTCTGGATTTGAACTCAGGTCCTCCTGACTCCAGGGCCGGTGCTTTATCCACTGTGCCACCTAGCTGTCCCTCCATTAACTTTTTTTTTTTGCAGGGCAATGAGGGTTAAGTGACTTGCCCAGGGTCACACAGCTAGTTAAGTGTCAAGTGTCTGAGGCTGGATTTGAACTCATGTACTCCTGAATCCAGGGCCGGTGCTTTATCTACTACACCATCTAGCTGCCCCCCCATTAACTTTTTGTTTGTTTGTTTGTTTTGTGGGGCAATGGGGGTTAAGTGACTTGCCCAGGGTCACACAGCTAGTGTCAAGTGTCCGAGGCCAGATTTGAACTCAGGTACTCCTGAATCCAGGGCTGGTGCTTTATCCACTGTGCTATCTAGCCGCCCTCCATTAACTTTTTTTTTTTTTTTAGTGAGGCAATTGGGGTTAAGTGACTTGCCCAGGGTCACACAGCTAGTAAGTGTGTGTTAAGTGTCTGAGGCTGGATTTGAACTCAGGTACTCCTGACTCCAGGGCCAGTGCTCTATCCACTGCGCCACCTAGCTGCCCCACCCATTAACTTTTTAAAAAGGGATTTACTAAGAATGTATAGTAAAGTACAAAATACTTCCCCAAACTGAGGGCACACTCTCTCCTTCTACATGTAAGAAGGAGGGTGGACTTAAACTTTAAACATAATATTGATGAGACACACATGTAGAGAACATACACGGCCACAGCATGCCTCCCACTGGTTCTATAAATCCTTTTCTCCCTTCATAGCAGTCTCAAGAAATTCTCCTTAGGTGTGACGTTTTGCTGGGTGGATTATCCATTGCTGGGCCACCTGCTCCCCTGCTACTGGGCAGGGCCATTCCCCCGATTGGATAGGCCACTTCTCTTCTGGGCCAGGACGTTCTGTATTGACTTCTCTTCAGGCTCAGCTGCTTTGAGGGTAAACTGCTCTATATCTCCCCTTTAATCTCCAGGCATTTTCCTATGGCGTTATTTGGATGGTTTTTTCCCCCTTTAATCTCTCTAGACCTTATAATGCTCACAAGGTTACTATATTGGCATGTTCATCTCAGAGTTGTGGCTCAGTTGCCTACCAACTCCCATGGCTACTGTAGCTTCTGCCTCCAGTGGACCCTGCTACCAACTCCGGTTGCCAATGGGACCTCTGACAGGATCTCTGAGTCTCCCAAATTCACAAGGTCACCTAAGTACTCCCATCTCAGAATACCCATTCCCCTAATACCAGGACAAAATAAACACAAAAGAAAGAGGTTCCATGTTCCACAGACATATGGTAGCTAATTGCCCCTTCCCCACTGAGAAGTTCAAAGTAGTGCTCTTCACTTGTAGCTGCTAAGGAAGGAGACCGAGAAATGGGCAGGTCATCCCTTTGGTATGTACACTGCCTTCAGATCATTGACTCATGGGTCATTCATCAGCTGATTAACTACATTTCATCAAAGTGCAGAATTAACCCCTGACTCATGGCTTGAAGCCAGTTTGCCAAAGTTTCTACATAACATCTTTGGAAGTAGGGAGAGAATATCTATATATGCTATAAGGACTGAAACAGCACAGTAAATATCCTTCAGGGATTAAAACCAACCACAGAAATCTATGTCTCCAAGACTGAAAACAAGCAGAGAATATTAACATGATTCAAGGAGGGAAACCAGGCAGGGAATATCTGCACATTCTTCAAGGACTGGACTTTCCTTTTATTAGTTTCTCCCCCCATATATATTTATTTGTAAATAAAATTTTTGATGTCTTTTAATATTTTACAACATACTCATTTCTTCTTATAGCCCCAAGAAAATCTTTTCCAACAAAGAAAAGATTAAGCAAACCTAATCATTAAAGCCACTCAGTGATTTTATCTGACAAGTATTCAACATTCTGTACCCATAGTCCCTTACTTTTCTATCAAGAAGAGAGAAGTGTGATTTATCATAAATTCTCTGGAGTAAAACAAAACAAACAACAAGCATTTATTTATTTATTTATTTATTCATTCATTCATTAATTTTTTTTTAATTTTTTACAAGTATTTATTAAACTTCTACTATGGGCCAAGCATTGTGCTAAGCACTTAACAAATGAATATAAAATACAGCATAGCATAAGTCTATATTTAGTATAGTCTGATAAATATTATATGTGGAGCCCTAAAACCCAGAATTAGCTGATGAAAAGTTTTTAAACTATGTTGGCAACAAGAGATGGATCAGAGAAATGTTAGGATCTGTGCTCAGGGTATATGGGATGATGATGTCTTCTTAATTATTTCTTAGGAAGTAAGGACTTGCTTAAGCAGGTAGATATAGTGCTTTAAGGTATGCAAAGCATTTTATAAATATTAAATCTCTTTATCCTCAAACAATAACTTTGAAAAGTAGGTGCTATAATTACCCCCATGTTACAGATGAGGAAACTAAACCAGACCAAGGTAAGTGACTTGTCTGACATTACATAGCTATAGGAAGTGTCTGAGGCCAGATTTGAACTCAGGAAGATGAGTCTGTCTGCATCCAGGTGCAGCACTCTTTTCACTGTGCCACCTAACTTCCCTAATCACACATAATGAATAGCAAATAAACACATTTATTCAAATAGATAACAAAGAGAAATCAGAGAAGTTATACAAATGAGACTATATCAGACAATAGAGGTTTCTCACTTGGGGCAAGATACCTCGAATCAACCATAAAGGAGAAATAGATGGCACAGTAGATAGAGTGCCTTCCTGGGTCAGGAAGACCTATGTTCAAATTCAGCCTCATCTGTAAGATGGGATAATAACAGCACCTACCTTACAGGGTTGTTGGGAAGTTCAAGTGAGATAACAATTGTAAAGCACTTAGCACAGTGCCTGGCATTAGTAAGCATTATATAAATTATTATTATTATTATCATGATTATGAAATAGTCCCTGATCTCACCCAAAGGGAAATTCCTTAAAGTTTCCAGCTAGAAATGGGGACATGAGGGGGTTTTCTGGAGTTTTTTTCTCCAATGTACCTCTCCCTAAAGACAAGGAAATGGCAAACCACTCCAGTATCTTTGCCAAGAAAACCCCAAATAGGGTCACAAAGGGTCAGACACGAGTGAGAGGACTGAACAACAGCAACAAACAACCTTTCTCTAAAAAGGATCTGGAATCACATATAACCTCTCTAGAACCTGTAAGCAAGAAGAACCAAAAATTTTTCCTCTTCTCAGCTCTGCCTCAAACCGGCAGAAATCATTTTTATCAAAAAGAATGTTATGCAAATGTGCTTGAATCTGGATTAAAATTAAAATATAGTTGTGGATTATCTTTCCAGAGAAATAGTCACCTCATGATTCCTTTCTAGACCACTCCTCACTACTACTCTGGGGTAGTAAACAAAGGGATCTGGGATCCTCAGATCAATATCTTAACCCTTTTGAAATAAGAAGAGAGGCCTATCAGTAGCAGAGTTAGTTTAGGGAAAGGAGGAAAAGAGGAAACTGCTCTTTGATGAGTCAATAGGTCAATTACTTCCCACAAAATGTTTTTTGCCTTTCCAGTACCCACCTTTCTGAAAGGAAGGAAGAAGGCAATTCTAAAAAGGGGTTTTAGACCAGAGAAATTTTTTTTTTATTATTTTCGTTTTGGTTTTTTTTTTTTTTGGGGGGGGGGAATGGGGGTTAAGTGACTTGCCCAGGGTCACACAGCTAGTAAGTGTCAAGTGTCTGAGACTGGATTTGAACTCAGGTCCTCCTGAATTCAGGGCCAGTGCTTTATCCACTGCGCCACCTAGCTGCCCTATTATTTTCATAAGCATATTATAAAGGTCAGATGGAGATAAAAGGAGTAAGTATTAACAATAATTTGCAAGAGCTCTTTTTGTAGTGGCAAAGAATTGGAAATTGAGGAAATGTTCATCATTTAGGGAATGGCTGAACAAGTTGTGGTATATGATTGTGATGGATATTGGCATACTATTGTGCTATCAGAAATGATGACGAGGGTGAATTCAGAAAAACCTGGGAAGATGTATATGAAATGATGCAAAACAAAATGAACGGAACCAGAATATTGTACACAGTTGTTGTTTGTCCTTTGTTCTTGAAGAAAACCATGAAATCAGGATGTCATGACTTGCACTGAATTGGATTTAAGGGAGGGAGGGCTGTGCAAGGTCACCAACCTCACTCTCTCTTCCAGAACCATATGAATATGGTGGCAAGATATATATCAGGAAAACTGGAGATGGTCCGGATGTTTTAAAGCAATTGGGGTTAAGTGACTTTCCCAGGGTCATATAGTTAGTAAGTGTCTGAAGTTGCTCCATGTAAGGGCAATATTGTAATGATGATCAACTGAAAGATTTAGCTACTCTGATCAATATGATGATCTATGATTATTCCAAAGGACTCATGATAAAAATTGCTATCCAGGGGCAGCTAGGTGGCACAGTGGATAAAGCACCAGCCCTGGATTCAGGAGTACCTGAGTTCAAATCCGGCCTCAGACACTTAACACTTACTAGCTGTGTGAACCTGGGCAAGTCACTTAACCCCCATGGCCCCACAAAAAAAAAAAATTGCTATCCACTTCCAGAGAGAAAATTGATAAAATCTGAGTGCAGATTGAAGCATATTTCCTCTCAATTTCTTTATTTTTCTTGCCTTTTTTGGTATTATGACTAATATAGAAATATGTTTTATATGACTTCACATGTATAATGGGTATCATTACTTCCCTTTTCAATGGATGGGGAAAGGGCTAAAGGGAGAGAGAATTTAGAATTTTTAAAAAAAAGAATATAAAAAAAAACACATTAATTTGCAAGGAGTTAGCTCAGTGACTTTTGACAATGGAGACTTAGGCCAAGGAGAGATTCCTTATCCAGAGGAGAGAATCTTGGTTTTTTAAGAACTACATACTCAAATACTCAAGAGGAACCATAATCTCATCAATGTGGATATGACTCAACCATACAAAAATAGTGAATTATTTATATTAAAAAATATGGGCCTGGGGCGGCTAGGTGGTGCAGTGGATAAAGCACCGGCCCCGGATTCAGGAGGACCTGAGTTCAAATCCGGCCTCAGACACTTGGCACTTACTAGCTGTGTGACCCTGGGAAAGTCACTTAACCCCCATTGCCCTGCCAAAAAAAAAAGGGCCTTCATTTCAGAGAGAAGTTTGGGGTCACTAAAGAAGCTTTACAATTTTGTTTAGTTAACTGAATTTTATTTTTAATTTTTTTATTAAAGTAATAAACATTTTTATTTATAGTTTTGAGTTCCATTTTTATCCCTCCTTCCCTTCCTCCCCTCCCCCTCCCTGAGTTGGCAAGCAATCAGATAAGGGTTATACATATACAGTTATGTAAAACATTACCATATTAGTCATTTTCTACAAGAAAACTTGAATAAAAGAAAAAAATGAAAGAAAGTGAAAAATAGCACGCTTCAGTCTGTGTTCCATCGATATCAGTTCTTTCTTTGGAGGTGGATATTATGGGGGTTTTTTGGGGTTTTTTTGCAGGGCAATGAGGGTTAAGTGACTTGCCCAGGGTCACACAGCTAGTTAAGTGTCAAGTGTCTGAGGCTGGATTTGAACTCGGGTCCTCCTGAATCCAAGGCCAGTGCTTTATCCACTGCGCCATCTAGCTGCCCCCTAGAGGTGGATATTATGCTTCATCAATAATCCTTTGGGATTGTCTTGGATCATTGTATTGTTAAGAATAGTTAAATTATTCACAGTTCTTCATCAAACAATATTGCTGTCCCTGTGCATGATGTTCTCTTGGTTCTGCTCACTTCACTATACATCAGTTCATACAAGTGTTTTTAGGCCTTTCTGAAATCATCATGCTTGTTATTTCTTATAGCACAATAATATTCCATCACCATTATATACCACAGCTTGTTTAACCATTCCCCAATTGATGGGCATTCCTTTGATTTCCAATTCTTAGCCACCGCAAAAAAGCTGCAATGAATTTTTTTTTTTCTTTTTGCAGGGCAATGGGGGTTAAGTGACTTGTCCAGAATCACACAGCTAGTGTCAAGTGTCTGAGGTCAGATTTGAACTCAGGTACTCCTGAATCCAGGGCTGGTGCTTTATCCACTGCGCCACCTAGCTGCCCCCCTAAAATGAATATTTTTGTACAAATAGGTCTTTTTCTCTTTTTGGGAATGTCTTTGCTGGATCAAAAGGTATGTATAGTACTATAGCCCTTTGCGTATAGTTCCAAATTGCTCTCCAGAATGGTTGGATAGCTCATTTTTCTCCTCTCTAAACCTGGGCTCAACTTGTTTATTTGCAAAGACTATGCAAAATACACCTATTGATGAATGAGTTCTACAAATTGTCCATCTAATTGCAAGTTATAACCTGGGAAATTGGCATTTTTTATTCACTTGATTGTTTTCTGTATGGATGATTAGGCCAATTTGGGGGGGAGTCATTCTCTCTTTTCTTTTCTTTTTTTTTTCAGGGCAATGATGGTTAAGTGACTTACCCAGGGTCACACAGCTAGTAAGAGTCAAGTGTCTGAGTCTGGATTTGAACTCAGGTCCTCCTGAATCCAAGGTCAGTGCTTTATCCACTGCACCACCTAGCTACCCCGGGAGTCATTCTCAATCTTGTCCAGCAGGCTCTGTGATGTGGTACTTGATAGATCCAGAATAATGCCTTCTGCAAACCGGAACATTTGGAAGCTCTCACCATTTATAGATAATCTTTCTCTTCAACTTGGACTCTATGGTGTAGCTCTTCCAGGACCTTCAGGGATCACAATTCTCCCTGGAATAATTTGACAATCCCTCTTATTATTAATGATCAGAGGATAACTAAACAAGATTATCTTTGTTGCTATATCTTTCCTGGAATCTTGTTTAATTTTGATGAATGCATTGGGGCACCTTGTTAGAAGAAAGCTTTAGAATGTCCTTTTGCTCTACTGAACCAATTATTTAAACATCAAAAACTATAGAATAAAGTGCAATCTTAAATTCTCAACATCTTTCAGTCAATTGTATGAAGGTAAAGATGTTGTCTACTATATTATATATAACTTGTGAAAGCTTATCTATTCCATATTGATAGCCTGCTTAAGGATGCTCAGAAATGCATATGCATATTATTCTCATAATAATTTTTTTTTTTTTAGGCAATGGGGATTAAGTGACTTGCCCAGGGTCACACAGCTAGTAAGTGGCAAGTGTCTGAGGCCAGATTTGAACTCAGGTACTCCTGAATCTAGGGCCGGTGCTTTATCCACTGCACCACCTAGCTGCCCTCTTATTCTCATAATAATTTAATGTTTTCTGGAAAAATAGGGATATAGGTGGGTGGTTATTGTTGTTTGTCAGCTTTTTTGTTTTTGTTAATAAGATCTGAAATTTTTTCATGTTCTTTGTATTCTTTCCTACTTAAGATATCTTATCAGGGGCAGCTAGGTGGCACAGTGGATAGAGCACCGGCCCTGGATTCAGGAGTACCTGGGTTCCGGGTCCGGCCTTGGACACTTGACACTTACTAGCTGTGTGACCCTGGGCAAGTCACTTGACCCCCACTGCCCCGCAAAAAAAAAAAAAAAAGATATCTTATCAATTGATCAAATAACATTTTCACTATTCTTTCACCTCCAGCAATCTCTTTAAGGTATATTTTACCTAATCCAGCCGTTTTTCCCATTTCTCTTCTTTATAGTAACAATTTTACCTAATCCATAAACACATCGGAAACTATAATTTTAGAACCCATACATGGTCACTCCATTGTCTTAGATAGAGAAAAAAATTGTTAGAAAAATATTTGCAGATCTTTTTCGTCTTTCTTTTGTTTGTTGTCCTCCTTTTTCATCCTTAAAAGTACTTGGGATAGGGCAGCTAGGTGGCGCAGTGGATAGAGCACGGGCCCTGGAGTCAGGACTATCTGAGTTTTCAAATCCGGCCTCAGAAACTTAACACTTACTAGCTGTGTGACCCTGGGCAAGTCACTTAACTCCAATTACCTCACCAAAAAAAAAAAAAAAAAAGAAAAAAAGTACTTGCGATAACTTGGCTAAGTTTAGTCTTTCCTCTTTCTCCAAACTTTCTTTAAACTGCATCTGTTTTGTTAGGGGATACTACTCCCAGTCATCTACCAGCTTTCCCTTTTATGAATTTACAAATAAATTTATATTTTAAATCTTTGTTAACCATGGCAGCTATATCCCCATGCTTGACAATTACGTCAAGCATTTGCTAAATTATTTTTAGGTTCTTTTGGTCTCTCCTTTATGGTGATTGATTTACAATGATTAAATTTCCATATGAAATTGGCCAATTGGTGTCAATGTTCTTTCCATGTTTTCTAGAAACATTAATTCATAAAAATAGATAAGGTTGGACTTGCTTTAATTGCACATTGTCTCTCTCTCTCTCTTTCTCTCTCTCTTTTTTTGTGGGACAATGGGGGTTAAGTGACTTGCCCAGGTCACACAGCTAGTGTCAAGTGTCTGAGGCTGGATTTGAACTCAGGTACTCCTGAATCCAGGGCCGGTACTTTATCCACTGCGCCACCTAGCTGCCCCTAACATTGTATCTCTTTTTGATTTTTAGTCCTTCTGGCTTTGTGCTAATTTTGATCTTTCTTCTGACAAGGCAATGGTTTGACCATATGAGCCCCTGATTTAATAATAACTCCCACATCCTTCACAAAGTCCTACCCTAATGCCTTATTATGGCATGAATGTGACACTAGATCGTTTTGTTTTTTTATTCTGAAATTAACTAAAAAACGGCTTTTGCTCGTGTTCCCATATGCTCAACCACACCTACATCCACACCCACAGAGCAGAAAATAAGATTTTTTTATTAAATGGAATCTTCCTTTTATACATTTGCTTTTTTTAAAAAGTAAATAATAAATTCTAAACATTGCTTTCAAAACTATCTTGCTTGTCTTTTCTTCCTTCTGACCTTCCATCTGTTTTTCTTGCACATTAAATTTGTTTTCAACAGTTTCTTTCTTTTTATTTTGAGACCAAAATAAAAAGAAGTTTTTGCTAACCTCTTTTCCCATCTTTCTGGGAGCAACATAGCAGTTACTTTTTCTAGGACAGGGCTCAACTCCCAACCTTCTAGTCCATTTGAGGAATTTTTTATCTCTAATTTGAATCATAATCATGAGCCATTTCATAATTACACTTCCAAGGGCAAAATTACTAAAAACTTTGTGTTTTTCAAAATCTGCCTCATCAGACTTAAGCATAACATAGCTTAACAAACTTTGGCAATGTAATGGGGGTTAACATATGCCTAGAACACCCATGATGGATAATAAGGAAGATGCTAGGTAAGTACTTCCATGAGGCTGGAAGACTAGTGCATATGTGGATAATCTGTGTTGGCCAACTGTGTAATTGGAAACAGGCCTTTTCCATTGCCTGCAGAGCCAGAACTGTTAGTATTCTTTTGTTAGTATTCTTAAAAAGGACCTACTGAGCTGCAGCAGAGTGATACACTCATTCTTTTTTTTTTTTTAAGTGAGGCAATTGGGGTTAAGTGACTTGCCCAGGGTCACACAGCTAGTAAGTGTTAAGTGTCTGAGGCCGGATTTGAACTCAGGTAATCCTGACTCCAGGACCAGTGTTCTATCCACTGCACCACCTAGCTGCCCCAATACACTCATTCTTAGTGGAAAGGACTCCTTCACTCACACCAAGTAGAAAATGGGGGTGGAGGGAATAACAATATATTGAGGGGAATGATCCTGAGGAGCCAGCTCAGCAAGACTTGAAGTTGGTGGGACTAATGTAACATTATGGGCAAGATGGCTCACTGAGTTAAGCTGTGTGCCTAATCCTCTGGAAGGATTATGTCCCTAAGGTATTGGAAAAAAAAATTGTGTTTGTTTTTTTTTTTCTTTCAATTTTTCATGTACTTTATTTCTTCTATGGATAATATGAGAGCAAACATCTGAAGGTTTTTTCTAATACCTTTGATTCTATGAACATATCACTCTTCAAAACATCTATGTTTAGCATGATAGTTTTGCTCACTGTTAAGGCTAAAATTCTATCTATATTGTCTAAAATATGTAACGAGTGGTCGCCAATAAATTATAAGCTTTAGCAAGAGTTAGACTTTTAAGCATTTATTAAGGAGAATAAGAATTTGGTAAAGAGAGAGAGAGAAAGGCCTGATTCATCTATCTATTAAGGGGAGAGAGCATTCCTAGCTCCACTCTCCTGCCAGAGTCTACACAAAAGAGAGCAAGTCAGAGTGCCAGGCTCCCCCTTCTTCCTCCCACAAGCAAACATCACTTTCTGATGCCAAAGAAAAGACGCATGGTCTTGCCCTCAGAGACCTTCACCTCATGGTGGAGCTTTTCTACAGTAAGTCTCCAGCAGGTGGCGTCATTCCAATCGTTACAGTCCCTGCTTTGTTTCTTCAAGAAACGGGGTGTTTCTTTGATGAAACAGTCAAAAATAACAGAATATAATAACCTATGCTAACTAACAATATGTTAATAACAATATAGAAAAGGGAGAGAGGAAAGTTTTGTCCAGAGGGGTGTTTTTTTTGTCCTCATGAACCGGCGCTTTGACATTGGTCTTGCAAAGGGAGGGCCTCTGAAGAGAGTACATGTAACAGATGGTGTATATTGAAATAGAACGAGAAAAGAAAAAACAACAACAACAACAACAAAACAAAACTGTTCATTTAAAGTCTCTGAAAGTCTTTTCTCAGATGTCCTCTGGGTGTAGTCATGGAATGGAAGTCTTTTCAGGGGTTGATATGTGGATGCTGGTAATCAGCTAGAAAAATTTCCTACAAAACTGAGCTTAACACAACTTTAAAATAGCTTTGTCAATAATCAAATCAAACAATGAGAGTTCTCAAAAACATGTCTAAGGGAATTCAGAATCTTAGTTGTTACATATGAAACATAATAAAATAAAAATTGAAACATTCTCTAAAACTTAATATTACTATAGTCCCCTCCTTGTGGAGGGTAAATTGAGAAGACAATTGCTGTGACCCTGTGAAAACTGTCTAGTCATATCATTTGACCATTTTTTAAAATAATTTTTATCTTTGTTTCATCACTTTTTGCATCATCTGCCTAATTATCCTCGTGTCATTATGAGAAATTTAAAAATCTAATATAATTGGTAACAGGTGTCAAGGCCAAATTCAACACTGTATTTATCATGACACCTGAGATAATTATGGGGGATTATCATAAAAGAACAGAGAAATGATGGGATATGAGCATTCCCACACTTGAGCAATATATACTGCCCATGCAGTATGCCAGGCTTAAAACAGGTGGATGGAATATATGTCCATGCCACTGAACATATTGGAGGAAACTGAGTCAGACTTAATCAGATGCATGGGATTGAGATGTCCATGGCATCAGGCATATAGGAGGGGCCATAGCTTTTCTTTTTTTTTTTTCCTTTTTTTTGGGGGTGAGGCAATTGGGATTAAGTAACTTGCCCAGGGTCACACAGCCAGTAAGTGTTAAGTGTCTCGGGCTGGATTTGAACTCAGGTACTCCTGAATCCAGGGCTGGTGCTCTATCCATTGCGCCACCTAGCTGCCCCAGGGGCATAGCTTTTCTACAGTAAATCTCCAGCAGATGGCGTCATTCCAATTGTTACATCACACTTGCAAAATCAAAATTTTGAAAATAAATGTTTTGTATAGAATGTAAATGGCTTAAAGGAAGTACTAAAAATATACAGAACATTTAGGGTACTTTTATATTTTATGTTATAGATTTAACATTCTATAAAGGTCTTCTGCATGGTTTTATTAATTTAATATTAATTGGTTATAACTAACATTTGGTTTAAATAAATACTAAAATATATTTTTCATACTTTTCAAAATGAAAATTAACTATTACAACCAGAAAATAGTTATGAATAAATACATCTTTTGGAGGTCGTAATATTGGTTTCAAATGTGTGTTTGTTCTTAATGTATCTTTGAAGGAAATAGCGCTGTAAAAAACAATCTGATGTTAAGTTGTTTAAAGGAACTGGGCTGCTAGTCACTGGATCCCCAAAATAGGTGGAACTGCCAGTGAGGGCTTCAACCAGTCGCAGAAAAAAAAGACTCCTCAAACCTTCAGAGTACCAAAGAATCCTGTAGGGAGGGAGGTAAAAATGTAACAGGCCAGGCCTTGACAGAATGGACCCAGAGAAACCAGGTTACCGCATTATCATTCCAGAAAGGTTGTGATGATGATCCCAGAAACATACTGAGTTTCATTTCTGAGGATGAACTTAGATAATTTTTTTCTGTTTGTTTGTTTTGTGGGGCAATGGGGGTTAAGTGACTTGCCCAGGGTCACACAGCTAGTAAGTGCCAAGTGTCTGAGGCCAGATTTGAACTCAGGTACTTGTGAATCCAGGGCTGGTGCTTTATCTACTGCACCATCTAGCTACCCCCTGAACTTAGATAATTATAGAAAGGCTCACTGCCAATAGGTTAGCCACTTAGTGATAAATCTTTTGGCCCTGTCAGCCCACTGAAACAAAGAAAAATACAAAATGGCCCTCAGTTCTATTTAATCCTGTTTCATTTCTGCAGTGACAGTGGCAGAGCTGGTAGAACGAGGGGCAAAGTGCTGAAAAATCATATAGTATTAGACCATCTATAAATTTTAACTTAACTATTGGTACTCAATATAAGATCCTTGTCCAGTGACCAGTGAATATTCACACTCCTGGAGACAGTGAATCCTGTCAATCTTGACATTCTTTTTATAAATGAATCCAGAAGACGGAAGATAATTGCAGCTAAACAGAAATATGGCTTATGGGTTTTCCTTGGAGAGTCAAACGAAGAAATTATCAGTTGGTTATATTGTGTGTCCAAAGAAAACTAGAAATATAATTTCACAGCAATTTGGTCATTATACATACAAGCATAATCCTCATATATTCATATATACATAATACATAAAACATGCATGCATGCATGCATACTTACATACCAGTATTTACTCTGGGACCACTACCAAAAGACCAGGCGTGTTATGTTTTACCCCCAGACATCTCTCATATCCTGAGGAATTTGAGGGTGGGGGTCTCTCTTTTGCCTTTGACTAGAATCCTCATTGATCATGTTCCCCCATTTTAGGAGCCCAATTACTTCAGTTTCATTTAGCCATTTAATAGCCAGATTATCTTTTTTTTTTCTTTTTTTTTTTTTTGGTGAGGCAATTGGGATTAAGTGACTTGCCGAGGGTCACACAGCTAGTAAGTGTTAAGTGTCTGAGGCCAGATTTGAACTCAGGTACTCCTGACTTCAGGGCCGGTGCTCTATCCACTACGCCACCTAGCTGCCCCACAGATTATCTTTTACAAAGGAATTATTTAATACAAAGGGATAACAAGAGAAAACATTCAAATATTTTCCCCAACACTTCAAAGGCCAGTTTTCCCTATACTACCTCTGCCTCTGGGGAGGGGAAGGGATTAGGCTCATAGTTTAACTCAGCCTTTAGCATTAGTCCCAGGAATTTTAAGCCCACACAGAATTCTGGGATCCTAGCTTCTCAGCCTGGAATCCTAGACTCTAAGACTCCCATGGCTTGAGCTCTCAGGTTTCCACTCCCTTCACTTGGAAGTGATATAAATATTTTTGTGTGTATGAGTCCTTTCCCACTTTCTTGTATTTCTTTTAGACCTACATCTATCAGTATTGCTGGGTCAAAGGGAATGCTTTTTGGGCATAGTTCTCAATTGTTTTTCTTATGGTTAGACCAGTTCATAGTTCCACCAACAATATACTCAAGTACCTGTTTTCTCTCAGCCCCGTCAACATTTGTCATTTCCCTTTTTTAGTCCACTTTGTCTAATGGGCATGAGGTGGTACCTTAGAGTTGTTTTAATTTTCATTTCTCTAATTATTAGTGATTTAGAGCATTCTTTATATATGGCTATTGATAGCTTAGGTTTCTTCCTCTGAAAACTGTCTAGTCATATCATTTGACCATTTTTCACTTGGGTAATGGCTCTCATTCTTAGAAATTTGATTCAGTTCCCTATATATCTTAGATATAAGACCTCTATCATTAAGGGAAAAAAATTCTCCATTTTCCTGCTTCTACTGTAATTTTGGCTGCATTGATTTTGTTTGCCTATACCTAGAATTGCAAAGGATAAATCACATACACCAAAACCCCAAACCTATTTCTCTAGGCCATATGATTTAAGGGGAGGGGACTGAGAACCCTCAGATTCTTCCCTAGTTTTCTACATGTTGCCACTTGCTGTGAGTGAATAGGCCTTCCTCCCTGAGTCTCCCAGTTTAGAAGTACAGTAAGTTCTGGCTATGAAACTAATGGAAAGAGACTGTTCCAACCATATAGCAAGCCAATGAGTTTACCAATAAGCAAAATGAGAAGGTATGAGTCAGTCCTCCTGTCTTCAAGAAGTAGATCCCTAGCAACTCCCATGTGGGTGCTTCTATCTTAGGTGATCTGGGTATGGACCAAACCCCATTACATATTGAAATGCTCCTAATAAGTATTTGCAAAAAGACAACCATGAAAACAATTGTTAGTTATATAATAGTAGTGTGCTGATAAATGTTTAACAACTAGCTTTCTGGGGGAAAAAATGTACAACACATGCTCTTAGGTTTAATCTGCATTATTATTATTATTATTTTTTTAGCGAGGCAATTGGGGTTAAGTGACTTGCCCAGGGTCACACAGCTAGTATGTGTCTGAGGCCAGATTTGAACTCAGGTACTCCTGACTCCAGGGCCGGTGCTCTATCCACTGCGCCACCTAGCTGCCCCTAATCTGCATTATTAACATTTTCTCCATTACTTTCATGATATTTAACAGGACAATAAATCAAGCCCTGGTTTGTAGTATCTGTGCTATAACACATCCCTGTAGTATTAAAATATTTTTGCAGAGAGCAAAGAGATAGAGAAATTCTATTAAGAACTCAAGAAGATCCTCCAAGTTAAATTAATATATACTTAGATACTCTTGACTTTGATGCCAAAATGAGAATAGGCAAGGATTGTGGAAAACTGTACTGGAAAATATAGGTCAGGAATAAAAAATTGGGGAGGCTAGAGACATGTAGATAAACTAGAAGTCTCACATTTATAAAATCATGAATATTTCCTTCAAGGAAGGAATCAGAAAATGCCAGCAAGGGTGAGCACAGGATAACATCACAAAAAATGAAATCAATTTTATTTTAATAGACTGAGAGAGTTAGATAAACGTGGGCAACAATAAAATCCAACCTCAATTTTTCTGGCCAGTTCATCATAGTAACACTGGGTGTCACTCTTGAGTCATCTAAACAGTTTTTCCCAGGGGTTGACTTAAAAAAATACTTTTCCAAGTGACTAGTATTCTGTTTGCAACATTTATGGCCCAATTTTGGCTAATTGTTACTTAGAACTCAGCTTGAAGACACTTTCTTTAACTTGACCCATGGAATTGCATAGTACTGAAAGAGAAGGTCTCAAAAGACTCAAGACAATTTTGCACATAGTCATATGGCTTTAAAGGGAAACTGAATCTATTGCACAATCAAGCAGTTCTGGAGGGCAGACACTCCTTGTTGTTGTTTGTACTCCATTCTTGAAGAGGATGATGACATGTGGAAGTGATGTCATGACTTGCAGTGAATCACTCTGACTCTCATAGATTGTCCAATTGTCTAGTTCAAGCCTCATAGATCATTGTTTAGCCTCTAAATGGCTCAGAGTGAGTGTAAATTGCTTCTGTTCAGTCCAGAAACCCTGAGGGCCTTTCTCCTCCCAGATACCCTTCCTTCCTTCCTTCCTTTCTTCTTGCTTTCCTTCCTCTACACTCATTCATTCATTTATTTGTATGACTAGGTAAAGGAGACCATTCTTTGCCTCATTTCTTACCTAGCCTTAATCACTGAATAGGTATTGCCCCAGGAAAACTGAGACCTGGGAAAGACCTTAGTTTAAAAAGGCCAAGGTCTCCCACTGCATCCTGGGACACCTCCATTGTCCAGATGGATATCTTGCCACTGGACCCAGATGGCTCTGGAAAAGACAGTGAGGCTGGTGACTTGGTGTTATGTGCCTAGCACCCCAGAATTTTTCTGGGGTACATCAAAGAACCTTCTCCTTAAGAAACTAAACCAAAGGACAGACACACCTGAAGAGATAAGTGGCACCAGATCAGGACTAAGCTAGCTCCAGGACCACCACCCTTCATTCCAGTCTTCCCCAGCCCTGGGGAGATAAGATTAGGTGTGGCTGCTGCCTTTGTGGCAGGAGGAGGAGAGAGATCCACAGCCATCCCTCACCCAACTCCCCCAGCCACCACCAGTGGGGGATGGTTCTCCCCCAATAAGGGAACTTTCCACAGTCAGATGATCACCCCCATTAGTCCTCTATAAAAGTATCTGCCTGTCTCCTGCTGATAGGTATCTCAGAGCCACGCCTCTGTGCTATGCCTTCTCCCCATGAGAAGTCCGAGCATTTCTCTCTTGGTTTCCCTTCCCTAGCCCCTAAATAAACTATTATCTTATTCTATTGGATTTGTGTGCAAAAGGGTGTAATTCTTTAAAGAGGAATTCCTAAGGACCCCAAAGCCCTACTCCTATCCCAAACTCCTATCCCAAATGCCCCACCTATTTCCCCATAACATTTTGCATAGTCCTCCCTCACTTAAATCCAATTAATGGAATCTCCCAGGGCAGGTTTATATGACAGTGAAATAGTAAATAGTGCATAAATGCCTTTATCTCTCCTTTTTTTCAAAATCAGCTAAGAACCCACCACATCTGATTGAATTCTCAGGATTGGGGAACAGGTCTTGACTATGAGAGCTTCTGGGGCTCCCTTTACACCTGGCCTGCTACCAGAGTCCTCTTATTGAGCCTCATCTCTGCAGATATACCCAAAAAGAGAAAGAACTATGTCATTCCTCCTTAAGATCTGGGAAGTTTGGAAGCTTCCATAAATTGTGGAAAACACAACTTCCTTCCCCTAACACATAGGAGGAGGCCTCCTTCTGAGAGGATCTTGCCTTAGTAAAATCTGCATTACCCTACTAACCACCCCATAGATTTTCTGTCACTTTAATTCATGGTAAACAGTCTTCCAAACACAATGATCCCAATTTATGACTGGGGTAGGGGTGGGAATAATCCATCTTGCTCTATTTGCTTAACAATGGCACTTTTCAGATTGTATTCTTGGCTAGATCAAGGAAAATTCCCCCATCCTAGCCATTCACTGGCATGAAACCAAACCTCAGCTGTTCTGAAGATGCAGGGAAAGGTTGTTCCCTGCGTTGTTTTTGAAAACCAGTGATGTCTTGGGATGATGTCTTAATTGGTGCATGAACTGGATTTAAGTAAGGCAGAGTTGCACAAAGTTGTCAGTCTCACTCTCCCTTCCAGAGTCATCAAAGTACAGTCAAAAGTCATAACTGGTGATGGCCTAGGAGACAGTGGATGACCTTGGTGTTTCCAATGTCTGACCAAGCTCTAAGATGTAGGGAATGGTAATCAATTTTTGGAGGGGACACAATGCTCTCTAGTGTTGTCAAAGTCAAAAAAAGAAACAGAGGCTCATAAACCATATATAAGTGGGCAGTTCTTTTGTAAGGGTTGATATGACCTGAGACATAGACTGTGACATTGATTGGGATTCATTGATTTGTAGAATGTCAGAGATGGATGAAACTTCTGAATTAGAAAACCACATTACCTATGTCTTATTGTCTTTTTATTTATTTTGTTAAAGATTTTTCAGTTGAATTTTTATCTGGTTGTAGTAGCACTTTGGAGAATTTCAAGTTGCATGTTTGACATTTCTGATCTAGTCCAACTTTCTCATTAGGTGAGGAAAATGAGGTCCAGAAAAGTTGTGATTTGTCTAGGGTCACAGAGAAAGTCAGTAGCAAAGCCTTAAATTCAATTTTTTTTTACTCCAATTTCGGTACTTTCCCCCTCCCTTTTTTCTTTTTCTCTCAATGGTCTCAGAATTTTTAGGCAGTATTTGAGAGAGATTTTGTGACTACTGTGGCTGAATTTTTACCAAAGTATCCTCTTTCAGTACTTTCTTTCTAGCTGTTTTGGTGTAGTAGTAGAAAGAACATTAAACTAAAAGTGAAGAGACCTGCATTCAATTCCAGGATCAGTCACTAACTCAACCCAGAAATGATAAGGGGATCAGACAACTGGAGAGGAAAATTACTTTGTACACTGGGTGCATTTAGTGCTCATTAGCCCATAAACAAAAAGTTCTGGGTCAGGTCTAGGACAGGGAGAAGAGCTTGTGATGGATCAAAAGAAAGCAGAGGCCCTGGTCATAGTTATAGGGCCAAGAGGAGCACTAGTACTTGTGACTTTAGGGGATGTGGGGCTCCTTCTGGGTAAAGAGAAGAGTATAGACCAGGAGAGCAGTAACTACACCTCTCCCAGGATCCCACTACCTTAGAAGCATTAAAAACATGTAACCCCCCCAGAACTAGCTCTAAAAACAGTATTGCATGTGCATGCACACACACAGCCTAAAGTTTGGAACAATGCCTTTCCATCCCAGGGTAGCAGAGCCCAACTTTAACATAAAGTTCAAAGTCAAGAAATAGGCTAGAAGAAAGAGCAAATAACAACAACAACAAAATAATTTTACCATAAAAAGCAACTACAGTGGCAGGGAAGATCAAAATATAAACTTAGAAGAAGATAATGATATGAAAACAACCATAAGAAAAGCCTCAAAGAAAAAATGCTAATTGGAGCCAAGCTCAACAAGACTTCCTGGAAGAATTAAAGAGATCAGAGGGTTAGAAGAAAAATTTGGAAAAGAAATGAGAGTGATTTAAGAAAATTGTGAAAAGAGGATTAACAGCTTGGTAAAAGAGGCACATGCAAAAAAAGTGAAGAAAATATCATCTTAAAAAGCAGAATTAGAGACAGCTAGATGGTGCAGTGGATAGAGCACTGGCCCTGGAGTCAGGAGTACCTGAGTTCAAATCTGGCCTCAGACACTTAACACTTACTAGCTGTGTGACCCTGGGCAAGTCACTTAACCCCAATTGCCTCACTTAAAAAAAAAAAAAAAGCAGAATTAGTCTAATGGCAAAAGAGGCACAAAAATTCACTGAAGAAAAGAACTCCTTTAAAAGCAGAATAGGCCAAATGAAAAAAAGAGGTACAAAAGCTCAATGAAGAAAATAATTCCTTAAAAATTAGAACTGGGCAAATGGAAGCTAATAACTCCATGAGACATCAATAAACAATAAAAGCCAAAGGAATGGAAAAAATAAAAGAAAATGTGAAATATTTCATTGGAAAAACAACTAATCTAAAAACAACTAAAAGATCAAGAGATAATTTAAGAATTTTTTTTGACTATCTGACAGCCACGATCAAAGAATGAGCCTATATATCATATTTCAAGAAAATATCAAGGAAAACTCTCCCAATGTCTTAGATCCAGCAGGTAAAATAGAAATTGAAAGAATTCACCAATCACCTCCTAAAAGAGATTCCAAAATGAAAATTCCCAGGAATATTATAGCCCAAATCCGGAGCTTCTAATTTATAAATAACAACTATATTAGAAACCCCAGCTAATTTTCCCCAAACTTAGGACAGAAATAAGGCAAACATATATAGTTTTACTCACAACAACACTCATGTGAAAACTGAATGTGTATGCATATTCTTTGAATCAATTCTGATGAGAATGAGCATCAAGCATTGCCTGCCACCCCTGTACCACTTCCCCCTCCACTATAAAAACTCTTCCTCGTGCACCTCCTTTATGGGAGAAAATGTGTCCCATTCTGCTTCTCTCTTCCCCCTTCTTCCAATGTATCCCTCTTTCTTATCCTTTCATTCTTTTTTTGAAGATTATGCCAACATAATTGACTCATACCCATGCCCTCTGTCTATGCAGACTCTTTCTGAGTGCCCTAATAATGATAAAGTTCTTAGGAGTTACATATATCATCTTCTGATATAGTAATATAAATATTTAACCTTATTGATTCCCTTGTGATTTCTCCTTCATGTTTACCTTTTAATGCTTCTTTTGAATCTTGTGCTTGAATGTCAAGTTTTTTATTTAGCTCTGGTCTTTTTATCAGGAAAGTTTGGCAGTTCTCTTTCATTAAATATCCTTTTTTTTTCATGAAAGTATTTTATTATTTTCCAGTTACATGTAGAGATAGTTTTCAATATTTGTTTTTATAAGATTTCTAGTTTCAAATTTTTCTCCCTCCCTTTCCTCCCTCCCTCCTCCCCAAGACAGCAAGTAGTCTGATATAGTTTATATATATACAATCACATTAAACATATTTCTACATTAGTTATGTTATGAGAGAAGAATCAGAGCAAAAAGGAAAAACCTCAAAAAAGAAAAACAACAACAAAAACAATAGAAATAGTATGGTTCAATCTGCATCTAGATTCCACAGGTGGATTGTTTTTTTCTGGATTTGGAGAGCATTTTCCATCATGAGTCCTTTGGGACTGAAGAATCAGGTCTATCACAGTTGATCAACACATAATGTTGTTGATACTGTGTACAATGTTCTCTTGGTTCTGCTCATCTCACTCAGCATCAGTTCATGTAAGTCCTTCCAGGTTTCTCTGAAATCTGCCTGTTCATCATTTCTTACAGCACAATAGTATTCCCTTATATTCGTATACCACAACTTGTTTAGTCATTCCTCAGTTGATGGGCAACCACTCAATTTCCAATTCTTTAACACCACAAAAAGAGCAGCTATAAATATTTTTGTACATGTAGGTCTTCACTTTGTTTTTCTTGCTTTTTAAAAATGTTTTTGGTGAGGCAATTGAGGTTAAGTGACATGCCTAGGGTCACACAGCTAATAAGTGTTAAGTGTCTGAGGCTGGATTTTAACTCAGGTCCTCCTGGGCCAGTGCTCTATCCACTGTGCCATCAGGTACTCCTGACTCCAGGGCTGGTGCTCTATCCACTGCGCCATCTAGCTGCCCCATATTTTTTGTTTTTTTGTTTGTTTTTGTGGGACAATGGGGGTTAAGTGACTTGTCCAGGGTCACACAGCTAGTAAGTGTCAAGTGTCTGAGTCCTGATTTGAACTCAGGTCCTCCTGAATCCAGGGCTGGTGCTTTATCCACTGAGCCACCTAGCTGCCCTCTTACTTTTTAAAATAAGGCTAACATGGAAATATACTTTACATGATTTCACATGTATAATTGATAGATTGTTTGTCTTCTCAGTGAATGGAGGAGGGATGAGAGGGAGAGAGAATCTGGGACTCAAAATTTAAAAAGAAAAGAATATTTAAAATAAATAAAATTTTCTAAAAATTAAATGAATAAAATGGAATTGAATCATGCCAGTGAATATTTGATAGCATCCCCATATATCAGGCTCAGTTCTGGGAAAAGTTTTTAAGTAGGTAAATGAGAAGTTTGGTTTTGATAACTAATTATTGGAAAGAGTGCTGGATTCAAAGTCAGAGGACATAGGCTCTGCCATTTACTCAATATGTGAATTTCACTTAATTTCCTTGAGCCCAAGTTTCCTCATCTTTAAATTGTGCAGGTTGGATTAGGTTACCTCTCTAAGGTTCCTTCCAGCTCTAACTCCATGTATGATTCTTTTTTGGGGGGCGGGGGCATGAGGGTTAAGTGACTTGCCCAGGGTCACACAGCTAGTAAGTGTCAAGTGTCTGAGGCCGGATTTGAACTCAGGTCCTCCTGAATCCAGGGCCAGTGCACTGCACCACCTAGCTGCCTCCTCAACCTTTTTTTTAAAGCCAAAGAGGGGTCTCCTCCAGAAAGGTAAGAATGATGTCCAAATAAAACTCATGGAATACTCCAACTTTTAATAGCAGGGAATATTTCTCAGCTTTTAGGTCTCAGAATCCTCCTTCATTATCACCTTAGGATCACATTTATAGAGGGGACAATTAATATTAATAACATCTCACATTTAGCTTAATAATAGTCTAAATTTCAAGGTACTTTCTTCACAATGACTCTGTGAGCTAGGTAGTACAAGTAGTATTCCCATTACATAGATGAGGATATTAAGGCTCTGGGAGGTCATATGATTTGCCTACTGTTATGTTGTCATGAAGGGACCTACAATCAGGTTTTCTAATTCTAAACTCTTTTCACTCTATTATCCAACTTAGATTTAATTTCACATACATTTGAAAGGGAAACAAGCTACTTTTTACATTTTTCTGATTCTGTTTTCTGAGACAACTGCGAGACATAGTATATAGAGAGTTATACTTAGGCTGAGGAAGACAAGTTCATCTTGCCTCAGACATTTTAGCCATGTGATCCTGAGCAAGTCATTTCACTTCTCTGTCCCTTGGTTTCCCTATCTGTAAAATGGGGGTAATAACACCTAGGTCACAGTGTTGTTGACTATTGTGAGGACCAAAGGATTGTAACAATTGGAATGACGCCACCTGCTGGAGAGCTACTGTAGGAAAGCTCCACCATGAGGAGAAGGTGTCTGAGGGCAAGCCATACTGCTTTCTTTGGCATCAGGAAGTGACGTTTGCTCATGGGTACTGTCAATTAAGGCTACCAGCCAATTAGCTTGGAGATGTATGTGTGAGTAGATAGGATGTTCCCAGCTTCATAGGAGGCGTTGGGTCCTTTTTGTTCCTGATTTTGCCATGATGGGTCGTATGATGGGGTCTCTTAGAAATAGTTAGATTTTTACCTTTCTCTCTGATCCTAATGCTCTTTTTTTTTTTTATGTATAAGGTATTTTATTTTTTCCGTTACATGTAAAGATAGTTCTCAACTTTTGTTTATACATGCTTTACAATTTCAGATTTTTCTCCCTCCCTCCCCTCCCTCCCCTCTCCCCTAGACAGCAGGTAATCTGATATAGGTTATATCTATATATCTCTATACATATACATATATATATATATACACACACATATATATATATACACATAATAACATTAATCCTATTTCTGCATTAATCCTGTTACAAGAGAAAAAATCTGAGCAGTGATGCAAAACCTCAAAATAGAAAAAAAAAACAACAGCACCCAAAACAAAAGAAATAATATGGTTCAATCAGCATCTATACTCCACAGTTCTTTCTTTCTTTTTCTTTCTTGGATTTGGAGATCCTCTTCTATCATGAGTTCCCTGGAACTCTTCTGTACCATTGCATTGGTGAGAAGAATATAGTCCATCACAGTAGGTCAACACTCAATGTTGATGATACTGTGTACAATGTTCTTCTGGTTCTGCTCATCTCACTCATCATCAGGTCACGTAAGACCCTCCAGGTTTCTCTGAACTCTTCCTGCTCATCATTTCTTACAGCACAATAGTATTCCATTGTATTCATATACCACAACTTGTCCAGCCATTCCCCAATTGATGGGCACCCCCTCAACTTCCAATTCCTTGCTACCACGTAAAGAGCAGCTATAAATATTTTTGTACACGTGGGTCCCTTTCCCCCTTCCATGATTTCTTTAGGCAATAGACCTAAAAGTGGGATTGCTGGGTCAAAGGGTATGCACAGCTTTATCGCCCTTTGGGCATAATTCCAAATTGCTCTCCAGAATGGTTGGATCAGCTCACAGCTCCACCAACAATGCATGATCCTAATGCTCTTTAATAAATACTTAAGCACTTAAATACTCTTGCTAAAGCTTCTAATTTAATGGCGACCACTCATTAGATATTTTAGACAGTATAGCTAGAATTTTAGCCCCTTATAGGATACAAACACACATTTATATGCACACACACACACATATTTTGGACCATAAACTGCTATGTAAATGTTAGGTGTTATTATTATTGTTCTGTATGGAAAAAGACTGCAGTTATGATGAGGACAAGCTAAGAGTTTTTTCCTTCCCTGAAAATTTAGCCTGAGGAAGAGAAAACTTAAAGGAAGACATGTGATTGTCTTCAAACATTTGAAGCATTGTTATTTTGAAGAGAGACTGAATTTGTTCTGCTTGGCCCCAGAAAGCAGAACTAAGAACAATTGGTAGAAATTGCAGAGAATCAAAATTCAGCTTTATGCAGAGGAAAACTCCTCAACAATCAGAGCTGTCCAAAAGGTAGAATAGAGAATGGAGAATGGAGAAGATAATGGATTCTTTTTAACTTGAAATCATCAGTAGAATTCTGGATGACTCTTCATTGAGTGTGTTAAGGGGATTTCAATCTAGTTATGGTTGGACTAGATGGCCTCTGAATTACCTCCAAATTTTGAGATTCTCTGTCTTTCTTAGGGCAGCTGGGTGGCACAGTGGACTGACTTGAGTTCAAATCTGACCTGAGATACTTACCAGCCATGTGGACCTGGGCAAGTCACTTAACCCTGCTTGCCTCAGTTTCCTCATCTGTCAAATGAGTTGGAGAAAGAAATGGAAAAACACTCCACTATCTTTTCCAAGAAAACTTTAAATGGGATCACAAAGAGTTGGACATAACTGAACATTGACGGCAGCTATCACCCCTAAGATCAATTATAAACTGACATTTAAAGTTCTTCACAAGGGGGCAGCTATGTGGTGCAGTGGATAGAGCACTGGCCCTGGAGTCAGGAGGACCTGAGTTCAAATCTGGCCTCAGACACTTAATACTTACTAGCTGTGTGACCTTGGGCAAGTCACTTAACCCTCATTGCCCAATCAAAAACCAAAACCAAACAAACAAAAAAGAGTTCTTTACAACTAGTTTTATTATTTTCCTAGCTTCTTATACATTATTCCTTTCAAGTATTTGGCAGTCTGGTTATACTGGCTACTTGCTCTTTCTCACACATGATGCTCCATTTCCCATCTCCATGCTTTTATACCAACTGTCTGTAAATAGCCTTTTCGTGTGTGTGTGTGTGTGTGTGGGGGGGGAAATGAGGGTTAGGTGACTTGTCCAGGGTCACACAGCTAATAAGTGTCAAGTGTCTGAGGCCAGATTTGAACTCAGTTCCTCCTGAGTACAGGATTGATGTTTTATCCACTGCACCATCTAGCTGCCCTCTGTCTTTCATTCTGGAAATGTTCTCCCTCCTCATCTGCACCTCTAATCCTTGGCTTCCTTCAAAACACAGTTCAAATGCTATATTAAGAGGCTGGGTCTGCCTGGAACCCAGATATCCTGACTCCCCATACAGTGTGTGGGCTACTTGTGGCAAAACAAAATAGAATGACAGATTTGAACAAACATAAATCTTTGCCCTCCTAAATCACCCCTACCCCCAACTCCCATCATCCCTGCCTAAATCATTATGTATTTAGTGGCAATTCTAGTTTGGGTGGAGATGGAAGAATTTAAATTAATTGAAAATATGTTATTATTGTTCTATGCTAATGTTGAGAAGGAGTAGCAGTCCCATAAGAGAGCCTGAAAATACACACAAGAGGTGGAAGTGCCTCGGGAATTTTAGTGGGATTTGGGGAACTGAGCTGTGGAGGAATTTTCATTTATTCGGCAGGAGAGGAGAACCAAGAGGAAGCTGTTTGAAAGTGAGGGATCTAGTGTGATGAGTCCACAAATAAAGTATTCAAAGCCAGCACAAGGGGAAATAGAGAATGAGATGGTAAACTGGGGCGTATCTAGATGTGCCAGTTGAGATCGAAGGATCAGTTCAGGGAAACTCTATAGCTGAGTTGGTTTCTGACCCAATATTGATCAGGAGACAATGATCTTCAAGCAACTTGGAGAGTAGAGTAAATTCAAACAGAAGGTAAGAGGATTGACCTGGGCCACAGTCTGAAAAGGACTTTGCTTCCCTAAAGACTAAAAACCCTGTTAAAGAGAGTTGCTTGGGGGCAGCTAGGTGCTGGGGGGGCATCTAGGTGGTACAGTAGCCAAAACACCGGCCCTGGATTCAGGAGGACCTGAGTTCAAATCCAGCCTCAGACACTTGACACTTACTAGCTGGGTGACCCTGGGCAACTCATTTATCTCTCAAAAAAAGAGTTGCTTGACCTCAGACTAGAGACAAAATAAAGCAGCAATTAGAAGGTATGAGTTTCTGTGTATGTGTAAAAACAGGGTCCTGAAAGAGACTGTTTAGCTTCAAATTTTTTTTTTTTTTGGTGAGGCAATTGGGGTTAAGTGACTTGCCCAGGGTCACACAGCTAGTAAGTGTTAAGTGTCTGAGGCCTGATTTGAACTCAGGTCCTCCTGAATCCAGGGCTGGTGCTTTATCCACTGTGCCATCTAGCTGCCCCCAGCTTCAAACTTTTTACCAAGATAACAGAGTTAAAATCAGAATCTGTATCTCCAATTACCCTAAACTGGATATGATGTGGGTTCTGAAATCAGAGCAAGGACAAGGAGTAGGTAAGATGGCTGGCTTATAACATGATGGCATGGAAGGAGACCATGAAGTGGCACTTTAAATAGCATTTTTTTGGGGCGGGGCTATGGGGGTTATGTGACTTGCCCAGGGTCACACAGCTAGTATGTGTCAAGTGTCTGAGGCTGGATTTGAACTGAGGTACTCCTGAATCCAGGGCCGGTGCTTTATCCACAGCACCACCTAGCTGCCCCCTAAATAGCATTTTTTAAAAAATGTACTCTTTCCTTAACAATGAACATTTATGGCATATCTCCTGTGTTCAAGGTACTGTGTTAGGCATGAGGAAATAAAAACACAAAAAGAAGAAAGCTACTGTCTTTGATGTGGGTTAGAATTAGGGTCAAATTAATCCTGAGTTGTCCCAAAGGAATTATAAGATTCAGTGACTCAGTTTACCAAGTTTTATTGCAATACTGTGAGTGATCACAGAGGGAGAACCAGAAAAGTGGAAAGGTATCTCTCAAATAGGGAAAGAAAAGACAGTTATATTTATAGTATAGATAAATTGATTATCAGTCTCATTATAATAATCTCCACCTTAGGGAGGTACAGGGGAGGGCTTATCCTAATTTGGAGTTCCTGGGGTCCTAAGCCAACTCCCGAGGCGGGTACCTTTTTCAGTGGAGGTGTGTTTTGGGGGTTTATTCGTCATAAAGTGAATATGGGGACAAATTTGGCCTTTTCTGCACATGTCTCTTTCTGTTTCCCATGACCAGTTAAAAAATATCTTCATTTATCATTTATTCCTAGTTTGAGTTTCTATAGCCTGTCCAATGTATCATTGTTATAGTCTTAGGTCTTCACGGCCCAGCTCCCTCTGTTCCCGTTATGGGTACTGATTACTGTGGGTAAGAGAACTTAGCATCCTGACTTGTAAATTATACATTAACTGGGGTCTGAATCCCTCTTAGAGCTCATATCTGGATTAGAGCTTGGGTCTTAGGTTTTTCTATTAACCCTTTTTTGCCTCCTACATCACCTTCAGACAGTTTACATTCTGCTGTATTTAGTAGATAAAATGTAGTCACAGAAAGGTAAATACAAAAGAGATACGAAGTTGAGCATTAATATCTGGAGTGAGGAGAAAGGTTATCAGGTTGGACCTGAGCCTTGAAAGGAGCTTTGATTTCTAAGGGGAGGAGATGCTACATTGTCAATCTCCGATCTCCAGTGGGAAGAGACTTCAAAGGCCAACTAGTCCAACCCTCTTATTTTATAGATGAGAACACTGAGACCCAGGGAAGTTAAGTGATCACGTGAGGAATAAACATAGGAGGTAAGATTTGAACTTAGGTCAGAGAAGATCTGTATGTGACAAATAGGTAGGTTCTTCTGGTACAGTGCAGCACTGGTGATGGGGGCAGGCATGCAATTTTCAGACCTTGCCCAGAGTGCACAAATGCTTCATCTAGGTTCTGTTGGAAATTCCTAGATAATAAGTAGAAACACTTGCACACACTGTTCCAGTGGCTAGGGGGCTGCATCTCAGTGGTAGCTGAGAATTGGGGTTGGGAGAGAAGCTGGCTACGGGGGACATTTTTTTCTGGGGCTGTCCTGGGGATTTCTACGTATCACTAGCCTATACAACCTAATAATGAACCCTCTTCTAATTATGCAGATGGGAAAAATTATGCCTGGTATGGATGAATCAGTCCTTCTCTGGTGACTTTTGATGAGTGATAAAGCCATGCACTGGCCCAAGGGCTTTGCTCTGATCAGAAATCTGCATCATTTATTTTCCCAACCTTAAAAGGCTTGGCTGCAAGATGTAATCAGAGAATCAGTCAGCAGATCTGAATTCCACCCCTGTCCTTGTTTGGCCACTGTTTCTATTGGGAGCAAAATTCCTATGTGTCTCAGTGGACATTATTTCTACTCTTTCAGGAGAGTTCTGAGAATTTTCCATTTGCTCTTTGAGAACTTCCACAGTATTTAGCATAACTCCAATGTTTACAGCCATCACTGATCCCTTTTCTCATCAGTACAGGACATTGCCCCTGGAGTATTGGGTTCAATTCTTCAGCTCTCCCAGCCCCAGCCCTAGCCCTAGGGTTCAGCAGTTTGTATTCCCAAGAAGTTTTAATAACTTGGTGCTACCTTCCTCATTAGCCAGCACCAATTACTGTCAAAAATGGCTAACTGCACCCCCCCAAGGTCTCTGGAAGCAGCATGTTGACTGGGTTGCAGCAGAGCCCTTCAACCCTCGTTGTGCCTTGTTATTGCCACTGTCTGCCGGGAAAATAATGAGCTGTCAGTGTGATCCTGTTACAGGAGGGATTTGGGGGGAGGGAGGGGATGACTTCCAAGGGACTCAGGTAATAATTTTGGGGTGATGTAAAAATTCTCCTATATTTTTTTCTGGAGGGGGTAAGTATTTGGGGAAGTGTCCTTTTTAGTTTCCCTCCATCATGCTGTTCTCAGTTTCAAAAATCAGCTGGAGACAACTATAACAATAGCTGATATTTATGTAACATTTTAAGGTTTGGAAAGCTTTTTATATACATTATCTCATTTGATCCTCACAATAAATCTGGGAGGTAGGTGCTATAATGATCTCCATTTTATAGATGAGGAAATAGTTTCAGAGAGGTGAAGTAGTTAGATGTTCCTTTATGCCAATAACCAGTCAGTCATTCTGTCAATAAGCATTTATTAAGTGCCAGTGCTTTGGTTTTTTGTTTTGTTTTGGGTTTTTGTGGGGGCAATGAGGGTTAAGTGACTTGCCCAGGGTCACACAGCTAGTATCAAGTGTCTGAGGTTAAATTTGAATTCAAGTCCTCCAGAATCCAGTGCCGGTGCTTTATCCACTGTACTATCTAGCTGTCCCCAGGCACCTGTGCTTTGCTAAGCAAGTAATATGAAGCAATACAACAAAAAAAGGCAAAACCCGTCCCTGAGATCTAAGAACTCACAATCTGATGGCAGAGATTTGTTGTTGTTCCCTTATGTCCAACTCTTCATGGCTCCATTTGGGATTTTCTTGGAAACAATATTGGAGTAGTTTGCCATTTCCTTCTCCAGATGAGGAATTTAGGCAAACAGGGTTAAGTGACTTGCCCAGGATCACACAGCTAACTAGTAAATGTCTGAGGCTGGATTTGAACACATAGAAGATAAGTCCTCCTGATTCCAAATTCAGTGTTCTATCCATTCTGCCACCTAGCTTCCCTAATGGGGGAGATCAGAAGCAAACAAATATACAGGAAATAATTGACAGATGGAAGGAACTAGAATTAAGGAGGTATTAGGAAAAGCTTCTTGTAGAAGATGGGCTTTTAGCTGGGACTTAAAGGAATGTGGGGGAGCCAGGAGGTAGAGATGAGGAGGGAGTGCATTCCAGGTATGAAGGAATCAGAGAAAATGCCCAGAGCTGAGAGATAGAGTGTCTTGTTTGTGGAACAGCAAGGAGGCCAATGTCACAGAATCAAAAAGTATATAGGGGGTGTGGTAAGGTGTAAGGAATCTGGCAAGGTAGGAAGTGGCTAGCTTATGAAGAGCTTTGAATGCTGAAATGGAGGAGTTTGTATTTGATCCTGGAGTTGATATGGAGCACACTGAAACTTCTTTTGGCTCTAAAGAAGAATGCTTGCTCCACAAGGGAAAAAAGAAAACATAAATGAAGGCAGTGGTTTTTTTTAATGTAATAAACAGTTTTATTTATAGTTTTGGGTCCCAATTTTTATCCCTCCTTCCCTCCCTCCCTCCCTTCTCCCCTCTCCCCTCCTTGAGGTAGCAAGCAGATATGGGTTATACATGTATTATTATGTAAAACATTATCATATTTGTCATTTTGTACAAAAAACTTGATTAAAAGAAAAAAAATGAAAGAAAGTAAAAAATAGCGTGCTTCAATCTGTTCCATCAATATCAGCTCTTTCTTTGGATGTGGACAAATACATTTCATCAATAGTCCTTTGGGATTGTCTTGGATCATTGTATTGGGTTTTTTTGTTTGTTTGTTTGTTTTTTGCGGGGCAATGAGAGTTAAGTGACTTGCCCAGGGTCACACAGCTAGTAAGTGTCAAGTATCTGAGGCCGGATTTGAACTCAAGTCCTCCTTAATCCAGGGCTGATACTTTATCCACTTCGCCACCTAGATGCCCCCGGTCATTGTATTGTTGAGAATAGTTAAGTCATTCACAGTTGTTCATCAAACAATATTGCTGTCTCTGTGCACAATGTTCTCTTGTGTAATGACTGAAATGATGCCACCTGCTGGAGACTTACTGTAGAAAAGCTCCGCCATGAGGAGAAGGCCTCTGAGGGCAAGCCATGGGGTCAAGGTCCTTGGCGTCAGGAAGTGATGTTTGCTCGTGGGTATTGTCTATCAAAGCTACCAGCCAATCAACTTGAGGAGCCTCCCATTTCTGGGAGGAGGACATGAAGGAGGAAGCAGATGCTGGTGGGACTGTGCTTCCTCTTTGGCTGCGAGACATTGGCATGGTGGCAGGGAACTTCAGAAGTGGGAGATTAGGAAGGCTAGGATTGCCAGGTTATAAGAAATCTCTTCTCAATCTTTCTCTTTCTTTTACTATCTTTCAATAAACCCTTAAAAAAATTCTAAACTTGTTTATCAGTGATTTTAGTCAGTTTCCCCCCCAAAACTGGGAGGGGGGAACAGATAAGAACCCATATTTAGAATTTTAAATTACACAGTTTGGCACGGGGTGTTTCCTTGATGAAACACTTGGTTCTGCTCACTTCACTATACATCATCTCACACATGTCTTTCCAGGACTTTCTGAAATCATCCTGCTTGTCATTTCTTATAGCACAATAATATTCCATTACCATCATATACCACAGTTTGTTTATTCATTCCCCAATTGATGGGCATTCCTTTGATTTCCAATTTTTAGCTATCACAAAAAGAGCTGCTATAAATATTTTTATACATATAAGTCTTTTTCTCTTTTGGCAGATACCTTTGGGATATAAACCTAGCAGTGGTATTGATGTTAGTCTTTTAGCAAGGATCATCATGGGACAAGGTCTGGTGTCCTGCCTGCTAGGCACAGGAATTTGATTTTATCAATTCATCCAAGGGTAACATTCATGGGACTGATTAAACTTATAAGAAAATGAATTTTAAGATAGCAGGTCAATTTATAAATATACAATGTGCGATCAGAATTCTAATATCTAGAGTCCAGGGCATGCTAACAAGTATCAAGTCATGGAATTAGAGAAAAGAAAATTTTCCATGGGCTGATCCCATCTTACAAGTTGATCCACGACTTTGTATAGAATTCCATTAATAGGCATTCATTCTTTTGGGTTGAGGACTTGATTTTCTAAAAATCCCTTGTGTAATTAGAAATAACTATTAGGGTAAGATACTTTTGTAGGATATTTTAATTTAGGCTTGGTGGACTATGATTAATTTGCTACACTATAGAGTAATAAGTGATCTTTTAGCTTTACATATATTATCTCATTTGAGCTTCACAATAACCTTATATATGTCCACAGTTATGCAAGTAGTTAAATGTCAAAGGTGAAATCCAAAGCCTTGACTCCAAGTTCAGCACTCTTTGGACTACCAAAGTATTCTTTGCCTATCAAAATACTGGCTAATACACCCTGCTATGGACAACCGCAAATTCTCTTTGGTATCGTTTTTTTAAATTGTATGTAAACATGTTAAGAGATTATCTTGTGGCAGCTAGGTGGCACAGTGGATAAAACACCTGCCCTGGATTCAGGAGTACCTGAGTTCAAATCTGGCCTTGGACACTTGACACTTACTAGCTGTGTGACCCTGGGCAAGTCACTTAACCCCCATTGCCCCGCAAAAAAAAAAAAAAGAGATTATCTTGAACATGGCATAATTAATTGGATCAGAGCTTATCTTAGGTTATTTATAATTTATCTTTTACCTGTATCTTTAGTTTAGTATAAGCAGAATTGTCAAGAACAGATTTGTTTTCACTGCCCTTTTACACGCTCCTATCCCATGTTGGTGTCCTTTCCTCCTCCTAGTACCCTTAGGCAAACTTTTGGTTGGCCATAGTTCTCTACTCTCTTTTGGGCTTGTGGTTTGTCATTGCATTGATCAGAATTCTAGAGTCTTTTAAAAGTGTTTTTTTGTTTTGTTTTGTTTTTTGCAGGGCAATGAGGGTTAAGTGACTTGCCCAAGGTCACACAGCTAGTATGTGTCAAGTGTCTGACTCCAGATTTGAACTCAGGTCCTCCTGAATCCAGGGCAAGGCTTTATCCACTAGCAGCCCCTCAAAAGGTTTTTCAAAGAGGTTTTCTTTATACTGTTATTATCCTTGTAGAAATTGTTCTAGCTCTGCTCATTTCACTCTGCATCAATTCATAGAGATCTTCCCAGTTTTCTCTGAAACTGTCATTGTATCTTATGATGCAATAATATTTCATTGTATTCCTATTCCACAATTTGCTTAGCCATTCCCTAATAGGAGGACATTCCCTTTATTTCAAATTTTTGGCAACTGTGAAAAGAGATGCTATAAGCACTATTGTAGCAGACAGAACAGGTACAGATCAATAAGTACAGTCACTTTACTCTCTAGGAAAGACCAATTCCTCATGCCAATGCAACTACAGGTCTACTGCTCTTTCTACCCTCAGAAAAGATAAGCAGATTGAATTATATGACCTTAAGGTCCCTTGCAGTTCTATTTTTTTTTTTACTGGAAATTTTCTTTATTGTAGAGGAGTAGTATGCTGGAGTTTATTTAATAACTTTTTTGCGGGACAATGAGAGTTTAGTGAGTGTCACATGGCTATAAGTGTCAAGTGTCTGAGGTCAGATTTGAACTCAGGTCCTCCAGAATCCAGGGCTGGTGCTTTATCCACTGCCCCAACTACACTTTTTATAGGCAAAATTACATCAGAATGACAAAGAAATAATTCATTTACATATTGCTATCTTTTATATTCCTCTTAAACCATTAAAGCTGAAGAGAAGATAGATCGAAAATGTTATACTTCCTCAATGTCATAAAAGTTGAACAAACTTAAAGAGTCATAATTTCATACATCGCCTTAAAAAACAAACTTCATCAAATAAACTTTATAGGTTACAGATTAAACTACATTTAGAAGTTTCACAATAGGCCGATTGAGAAGGAATGTCGCCATACTTGGTGAAACAGTTGGAATTTTTCTTCTGGCTTCTTATCTAAGAAATGTTTAAAGCTCTAAGTAAATTTTTACATCCCATGGGACAGGTGACAGACTTTGAGTTAACCAAAAATTACAAGAGGAATGTCCCTGAGTTCCAAATAATAAAAGGAAAAATCAAAAACTCCCATGACAAGAGTTTAAACATATGTTAAATTTAACAAGATGCTAACAAAATTTCTTTACCCTATCCTGCATTTCTTGTTGCTTTCCTTCACTATATTTTTTCAGCATGTTATTGGCATTCTCTTTTTTGTATTTCTATCACTATCTAATTCATCATGAACCCTAGCCCCACCCACCCAAATAGAGGCCCTTCATTATGATAAACAATCAAGCAACACAATCTGTGTGACCTTGGGCAAGTCACTTAACCCTCATTGCCCCACCAAAAACAAACCAAACCAAAACAAAACCCCCCAAAAAAGTGTTGTCAGGATCCTCATAATTGTTCAGATTTTCTGAGGCCTGAACCTGTGCTTGAACATAATGATAAAACCTAGGTTTTTATCTCCATAATTTTTTTCATGTTAAATATTTTTATTTATATTTTTCTGTTCCAATCTCTATCCCTTCTTCCCTTCTCCCCCCTTCCCAAAGTGGCAAACAATCCAATATGGGTTATACATATATGATCATGCAAACCGTCATCATCATATTTGTCACTTAATGAAAGAATGTAAAAAATAGCATGCTTCAGTCTGTTCCGTCAATATCAGTTCTTTTTTTTGGAGGGGGATAATATTTTCCGTCAATATTCTTTTGGGATTGTCTTGGACTATTGTATTGTTGAGAATAGTCAAGTCATTCCCAGTTCTTCATCAAACGATACTGCTGTCACTGTGCATGATTTCTGCATTGTGAACTCAGAGAGGAGATATTCTCCTATAACATTCTATGGGAGCAAATGTTCATAGTTTCGGGGCAGCTAGATGGCGCAGTGATTAAAGCGCTGGCCCTGGATTCAGGAGGACCTGAGTTCAAATCCGGCCTCAGACACTTGACACTTACTAGTTGTGTGACCCTGGGCAAGTCACTTAACCCCCATTGCCCCGCCAAAAAAAACCAAAAACCAACCAACCAAACAAAAAAAAAGTTCACAGTTTCTCATACAATATTTTGTTCTTTTGTATACTGAAATATTTGTGTTGGCTCATGATTATTAAATTCATAATAAAAAATGAATTTAACAAAAAAGACATTCTACGAACATTCTTGTCTACAGCTTAGAGGAGTTGATTAGGCATGGTCACCAAGGTGCTCCCGAATATGGTATTTACACTCAAGGTTGCTGATTACCAGAGAGAAAGCTGAATGTTACAGGAACTGTGTAGCATGCTTACACATACTGAACCAGCATCCAGTAAGAAACACATTCCAAATGATACCAAATTTCTATTAAAATTATCTAATTTACATTATAGATGTGCTCTTAAGTATGGTAATAAAATCATTCATTTTAGTCATAACTCAGAATTGATGCCATCAATTTATGAGAGCTTTTGTGATCAGAAAATTGAAACATGTTGAAAATGCATGGACATATTTCAAAGCCATTCCAAAATGGATGGCATGAATATCATTCCTATATTCATAATTTTATTATAGCACATTGGATTTCAGGATGTTAGGAATTAAATGGAGAGTAAAAAGGACATTTTCTCTTAGCTCCTACAAAAATTCCATAAATGAAATTAATTTAGATCTTGTAACTAGTTTTATATCGACTCAAAAGCATTCCCCAAAACATTAGGTGTTTAATTAGGTTGGCAGTCATTGCTTACTTGAAGAACTAAATTACTGCGGACTTTTCTAAAAAAACATCTTTCTTTTAGAATGTCAGATCAGACAAAGATTTTCTCAAAGTGTCATATGAACAGCTGCTTTTCTCTAGCTGTTTTTCTTTGATTCAGAAAGTTTTAAAAAAATAGTTCAGGTGAGGAAAGGAATAAAAGGTTGAGACTTTAAATAATTACCAAGAATTCTAAGAAGCTGACAATGAATGTCACATTTTTCAAACTCTTTAGCTTATTCTCAGCATTTAAGGCTCTCCACAATCTGTAGCCACCATCTATCATTAATTAATTCAATATTTATCATTCTATGTCAAGCATTGTGGTGGCATTAGAGATGCGAAGACAAAAACAAAACAGTTTCTGCCTTCAAGAAGCTTGTATTCTACTGGGGGCAAACAACACATACACAGATAAGTAAATGCAAAGTGTATACAAAGCAAATATGAAGCCCAAGTTCCTAGTATTCTCCACCATGTTCTCTGTGGTTTCCCTCAAGCTATCCTTCTTTCAGTACCCTAAACAAGCTCTGTGCTTTCTGGTCTCTGTATCTTTATTTATTCTGTTTCCCAGATTAGAATGGCTTTCTCTTCCTTGCCTTTAAAGACCATATAAAATTCTTTCTCTTCCATGAAGCCTTTCCAGCTATTCCCAATCTGTAATGATGGCCCCATCAGATTTCCCACAGGATTTCATTTGCACCTTTTCAATGTACTTTTCATGTTATTCTGTATTATAGTTATTTAAGTAAATACGTGTTGACTGATTGTATAAGCTTCCTTTTACAATACTGTAATATTCATGAGATCAGGGAAAATGTATTATCTGAACTTCATAGTTCTCCCAGGTTCTGGCCTATTACTTTGTGCTGAATGAGCACTATAGGTTCTTGCTGAATTTCAAATCATCAAAGGATGTAGATGAAATTATCAGTATGTTCTATGTCTCATGAAGCATTTGTGTTTAGGGATTAGACAAAAAGAATCACAGAGACAATTCAGAAATTTTTTTAAAACCACACATATAATGTATACCTTAGGATTTATAAGAATCAGAAAGTCAGAGTAAAGCAGTTTTGAAAAGTCATGTAGAAGGGCAGCTAGGTGGCACAGTGGATAAAGCACAGGCCTTGGATTAAGGAGGACTTGAGTTCAAATCTGACCTCAGACCCTTGACACTTACTAGCTATGTGATCCTGGGCAAGTCACTTAACCCTCATTGCCCTGCAAAAAAAAAAAAAAGTCATGTAGAGCTGACAGAAGGTAGTAAGGTGCTAAAAATGAGTGGGAATTCATAAGAACCATTGTGTCTTGGTTTCTTATAAAGTCACTAGCTTCCATTTGTTCAATCCTAATTCTTAGGCAATTATTTTCATCAGAGAGCTTTTGTACCTCCCTTTCCATTTGGCTTTTCAAGCTGTTGACATTTTTCCCAATGTCTTTTCTGCATCACCCTCATTTCTCTTTCCATTTTTTCCTCTACCTCTCTAACTTTATCTTCAAAGTGCTTTTTGAGCACCTCTATGGCCTGAGACCAATTAATATTTTTCTTGGAAGCTTTAGATATAGGGGCTCTGATGTTGACATCTTCCTCTGAGGGTGCACCTCAATCTTCCTTGTCATTGAAGAAATTTTCTATGGTCCTCACCTTTTTCTGTCTGCTCATCTTGCCTTTCTTTTGCTTGACTTTTAGCTCCTTAAAGTGGGGCACTGTTTCCAGCCTGCCCTGTCTGAAGCTTCAGAAGGGCCCAGGTAGGGGCAGCTAGGTAGTGCAGTGGATAGAGCACCGGCCCTGGAGTAAGGAGTACCTGAGTTCAAATCTGGCCTCAGTCACTTAACACTTACTAGCTGTGTGACCCTGGGCAAGTCACTTAAACCCCCATTGCCTCACTAAAAACAAACAAACAAACAGAAGGTCCCAGGTGGTATGATTTAAGGAGGATCACCTGGCCTGTTCCCTGGTCCATAGATGACCCCAGATCAAGTTGCTAATCAACCAACCAGCTTTGTGTGTTGTGGTTGTCAGCTCAGACAAGCCTGTGCCCCTCCCCAACCTGGGCCACTGCTATTCAAGACTATCTCCTGGTTCCCAGTAAGGGTGAAAAACCCAAGTTCTGCCTCAGCACCAGCATAGACCCCTGTAGTCTCCCCCCTGCCAAGGGCTCAGCCCTCTCACCAGACTGTGAGCTTAGTTCCAGACAACACTGGTGTGCTTCAGCTGATTCAGAGGCTCTGGGGGTCTCCTTCTCTGGTGAGGCCTTCCAGGGACTGGATCTGTGTCAGGGTGACAGTGGGGTTGGGCCCAACTCCTGTATCAGCACACCAGTTTCCTCCTCCTGACCTTCCAAGCTGTTCTTGGTTAGAAGATGATTCCAGCACATTCTTCTGTGGGTTTTGCTGCTCCAGGCATTGTCCTATGGCATTATTTGGATGTTTTTTGGTGTGATCGTGTCATGAGTTCAAGAGCTCACTGCCTTTCCTCTGCCATCTTGGCTCTGCCCCAGAAGTCCACAAATTCATAGGAACTAAACATAAAAACTCATTCCTGGACTTGAATCCTTACTCTAAACTCTACACGCAGTTACTCTCCATTAGACTCTCTCCAAGGTGTTCTTGGTAACAGAGGACTTGGAGGAAGGAACAGGCCAGGCTGAGCTCTATTCTCTCCTCTAGGCTAGATAGTCCTTTTTTAACTTTCAGTGATAGGTGCGCCCTCTTTACTAATATTTAATATACTTTAATAAATGCTTAATGCCCCAAACTGGTGCTAAAGCTTCTAATTTATCAGTAACAAATATATTAGAAACCCCAGCTAATTTTCCCCAAACTTGGAACAGAAATAAGGTGACCACATATAGTTTTCCTTGCAACAGACCTTTGTGGGCAAGGTGGTATCTCTGCTTTTTAGTATGTTGTCCAGATTTGCCATAGCTTTCCTTCCAAGGGGCAAGCATCTTTTAATTTCATGACTGCAGTTGCTGTCTGCAGTGATCTTTGAGCTCAAGAACATGAAATCTGACACTGCTTCCATTTCTTCTCCCTTTACTTGCCAGGAAGTAATGGGATTAGTTGTCAAGATCTTAGTTTTTTTTATGTTAAACTTCAAACCTCCTCTTACACCTTTATCAAAAGGCTTCTTAATTCTCCTTCACTTCTTTTTTTTTTTTGCAGGGCAATGGAGGTTAAGTGACTTGCCCAGGGTCACACAGCTAGTAAGTGTCAAGTGTCTGAGGCCGGATTTGAACTCAGGTACTCCTGAATCCAGGGCCGGTGCTTTATCCACTGCGCCACCTAGCCGCTCCCCTTCTTCACTTTTTACCACCAGACTGGTATTTTCTGCACATCTGAGATTGTTGATATTACTCCTGGCAACCTTAATTCCAGCATTTGATTCATCCAACCTGGCATTCTGCATGATGTGCTCTAAATATAAGTTAAATAAATAAGGTGACAATATATAGCCTTGTACTACTTTTCTAATCTTATACCAATTAATTGTTCCATGTTTGGTTCTAACTGTTGCTTTTTTGGCCTACATACAGGTTTCTCATGAAATTATTAAGATGATATGGTATTCCCATCTCTTTGAAGACTTTCCACATTTTGTTGTGATCCACATAATCAAAGACTTTAGTGTAGTCAATGAAGAAGAAATAGATGCTTTTCTGGAACTGCCTTACTTTTTCCATAATCTAGCAAATGTTGGCAATTTAGTTTCTAGTTCCTCTTCCTTGATATCTCTAATTTTCTTGAAGAGATCTCTTGTCTTTCCCATTCCCTTATTTTCTTCTATTTCTTTGCATTGCTCACTTAAGAAAACCTTCTTATCTCTCCTTGCTATTTTCTAGAATTCTGCATTCAGTTGGATATTTCTTTCCCTTTCTCCTTTCCCTTTCCTTCTTTCCTCAGTTATTTGGGGTTTTTTTTTAATTGTTGCAATCAATTTATTAAAAGAGATGATTGATTAGGCATCTGCAATGGTGACTTCAACTTCTACAACTGGTTCAATGCTGAAAGCAATGATCTGCTTCACAATTTCAGAAGGACTGTGCAGATCAATAAGATGTTTGTGGAGTCTCATCTGGAAGCGATCTCAAGTCTTAGAACCTTTACCACAAGGAGTTGTAATTCGAAGTGTCTTGGTGGGCATTCGAACAGGTCCCTTCACTTTCAAGTTCTTTTCTTTGGCTCCTCTAATCAGGTCAGCACACACTTTCTCAAGTTGCTGCTAGTGAGGGTGATCCGGATCCGGTGAATGGCCACTTTGGCCTCCAATAGTGTCTTGCTGGTGTCCTTGAATGCCATGGCCCCGGAGTGGCTTCCTGACCGACTTACTCCTGGGAGAATCAGGAGGAGGAGATGCAGGAACTACCGATTCCAAGTGGCTGCGGCAATGGTACCTTCACCAAAGAGCTTACTCAGTTATTTGTAAAGCCTCATCAGAAAGCAATTTTGTTTCTTGATCTTCTTATTTGAAATTTCTTGTTTGTTTGTTTCTGTTTCCTGTACAACACTGAGAATCTCTCTCCTTAGTTCTTCAGGCATTCTATCTACCAGATCTAATTCCTTAAAATCTATTCATCACCTTTGCTTCATATTCACAAGGGGTACTGTTTAGTTCATGCCTATATGTTCTGATGGTTTTCCCTACTTTCTTCAATTTAAGTCTGAATTTTGCAACAAGAAGCTCATGATCTGAGCCACAGTCATCTCCAGGTCTTACTTTAACTGACTGTATAGAGCTTCTCCACCTTTGTTGCTAAATATATAATCAATCCGATTTCCATATTGATCATCTGATGATGTCCATGTGTAGAGTTGCCTTTTGAGTTGTTGAAAAAGAGTAGTTGGTATGACCAGCAAATTATCTTGACAAAACTGTATTAGTTTCTGCCCTGATTCATTTTGTGCTCCAAGGCCAAACTTACCTGTTATTCCAATTATCTTTTTTTTTTTTGGTGAGGCAATTGGGGTTAAGTGACTTGCCCAGGGTCACACAGCAAGTAAGTGTTAAGTGTCTGAGGCTGGATTTGAACTCAGGTCCTCCTGAATCCAGGGCCGGTGCTCTATCCATTGTGCCACCTAGCTGCCCCATCCAATTGTCTTTTGATTTCTTACTTTAGCATTCCAATCCCCTGAGATGCAGGTGACATCTTGTTTTGTTGTTATTTCCAGAAGATATTGTAGAACTTCACAGACATCTTTGGCACAAGTAGTTGGAGCATAGACTTGTATTACTGTGATGCTGAGCAGTTTGCCTTGGATTCTGTCATTTTTGAGATATAGCCCCGTATTGCTTTTCTTACTTTTTTATTGACTATGAGGGCTATGATATTTCTTCTAAGAGATTCTTGGTTACAGTAGGATATGTAGTGATCATCTGAAGTAAATTCCCCCATTCCTGTTCATTGAAATTCACTGACACCCAAAATGTCAATGCTGAATTTTTCCTATTTGATCACATCCAACTTGCCTTCGTTCATAGATCTTACATTCCAGGTTCCTATTTAGTATTGATCTTTATAGCACTGGACTTTCCTCTTGTCACTAGATGCATCTGCAGCCGAGCTTCCATTTGGTTTTACCCAGCTGCTTCATTGGTACTGGAACTACTTATAGTAGTCTTCCATTCTTCTCCAGTAGTATATTGGACACCTTCCAACCCGAGGGGCTCACCTTCCAGTTGTCTCTCTTATCATTTTAATATGAGAAAAACAAGGGGTTTCCTTGGCAAAGATGCTGGAGTGGTTAGTCATTTCCTTCTCCAGAGGATTACAGTATGACACTGTCCATATTGGGTAACCCTGTATGGAACAGCTTAAAATTTCATTGAGCTACACAAGGTCCACTGCCAGGACAAGGCAGTGATCTGGCAGGGGGAGGGGGAGGGTCATACTCTCTTACAGGATAGTAATAATCCATTACATTCATGTAACACTATTTGTTTAGCTATTCTCTTCTTTATTGGGTTTTTTTTGGGGGGGGGCAATGAGAGTTAAGTGACTTGCCCAGGGTCACACAGCTAGTAAGTGTCAAGTGTCTGAGGCTGGATTTGAACTCTGTCCTCCTGAATCCAAGGACAGTGCTTTATCCACTGTGCCACCTAGCTGCCACCAGCCATTCTCTTCTTGATGTACATTTTCTTTGTTTCCAGTTCTTTGCTGCTATAAATATTTTGGCATATATGGAATAAAAACGTAAATTTAAAACCCCTGGGTTTTAAAACTCTTCATAACCTAGCGCCAAATTGAATTCCCAGATTTATTAGACATTCCCCCCTTCATAAACACTATGATTAGGGGCAGCTAGGTGGCACAGTGGGTAGAGCACCAGCCTTGGATTCAGGAGGACCAGAGTTCAAATTTGACCCCAGACACTTCACACTTACTAATTGTGTGACCCTGCAAGTCACTTAACCCCAATTACCTCACCCCCCCCAAAATAAAAAAAAAACCCACTATGATCTAGTCAGTGAACTTCTTCTACCTGTTTGCCTTTGTACTGTGCATTCTCCATTATTAGAATGTAGTCCTCTCTTATCTCTACCTCAGAGAATCTTTCTGTTCCTTCCAGATACAGCACATTCCCCCAATTTCTAGTGCCCTCCCTCTCTACCTTGTATTTGTTTTTGTTGTATTTATTTTCTGTATAGTAACATATATACATGTTATCTTTTTAGAATGTAAACACCCACAAAATAGTGATTATCTCATTCTTTGCATTTGTATCCCCATTTTCCAGCCCAGCCCCTGGCACATAATAGTAAGAACTTCACAAATGTTTGCTGATTGATTCATTTCAGCATTGACTTCTTTGAGGGTATTATGCCTTGCAGTGGATTTCTATGGACAACAAGGATAGATAGGCATTTTAGTTACTTTCTTAGCCTAATTCAAGATTTCATTCCAACATTGTTGTCCAATTCATAGCTCCACCAAGAGTATTAATTTGTCTGTTTTTTTCCACCACCCCTTCAACATGCAAATAAAGGAGAAAGAACAGGCCTAAAATCCTGTTGTGGGCCTCTCTCTTCACAGGACTTACTCACCTTTGACTATAGTGAATTCTACTTTATTAGATCTTAGCTATTTAGAACTTTATCTTCCCTCATTTGAAGTGCATAGCCAATTTTGTTTAGCCTTTGTTTCTTAGTTGAAGAAACTATTTGTCATTTGGAGCAAACAAAAGTTTAACCAAGTAATGACTTGACTTTATTTACAATGGAATGCCTAACAATGGAGTGGAATATTCTTTGTTTTGTTTTGTTTTTGTGAGGCAATTGTGTTAAGTAACTTGCCCAAGGTCACACAGCTAGTAAGTGTTAAGTGTCTGAGGCCAGATTTGAACTCAGATACTCCTGACTCCAGGGCCGGTGCTCTATCCACTGTGCCACCTAGCTGCCCCAGAATATTCTTTGTTATATGGGAAAACATCAGCAAAATTTCTTTATGCAAACACCCTATTGTCTATTGTTTATAGGGCTTTGGTGTTTCACTGTAACTGTTAGGCAGTTGAGAATGACCGAAGCAAACACTACAATGCTTTAATCACCAATTATTTTGTAGCTGAATCCCTCTGGCTCCCCCAGTCCTCATAGGTAGTGGCATGTTGAGTCCCTAGCAGGGTAGCTGAGCTCCCACCAGTGGGCTTCCTCTTTACAATCAGCTTGTAAACTCAGTTCTTTAACAAAGGCATTCACTCAAATCACATAGCAAGAATAGTAGTTACACAGCATTTCCTCTGATACCAGGGATGTATTCTACCATAAATACACACAGTCTGTGAGAAGACTGGGCATGAACTTAAAGTACAATGGTAGTGAGGCATTCATATAGGGGATATACGTGGACAAGAAAACTCACAACTCTAAAACTGTAGAATCTTGATGGCCTTTTTCTGAAAGGTCCTTATGTAGATCACTCTGGGGGGCGGGTAATGTTGGTGATGGATGAGTTGCTCTTTTGTTCACCTGGTTGGCTCCTTGAAGGATATCTCTGCCATATACGTGGTTATCTGGGCTAGCTCTTGTAGAACATAGTGTTTGGGGGGGCAGCTAGGTGGCGCAGTGGATAAAGCGCCAGCTTTGGATTCAGGAGGACCTAGTTCAAATCTGACCTCAGACACTTGAAACTTACTAGCTGTGTGACCTTGGGCAAGTCACTTAACCCTCACAGACCCACCAAAAAAAAACCAACAACAAAAAAGAACATAGTGTCTGGGTTGCACTGGTCAGTTTACTGTTGGTTGGTTGCTGCTCTGGATCCTTGATGAAGTTGACAGTTGCTAGGCTGGATTGGACTGGGTGTGTTGACCAGACACCGGATTTGGCTACTTCTAGGATGGATCAGACAGGTTCTTTAAGTGCTAGGCAATGCTGGGCAGGCCACACTCCCTATTGAACAGTAGCTTCTAGAAAGTGCTAGGCAGGCTACTCTGCTGTTGGGCTACTACTTAACTGGATCAGATAGGTTGCTCTGTCACTAGTCTGCTGCTCCTAGGTTCAGCTGAGAAGTTTGTTCAACCACTGGCTCTTTGTAGGGTATGGTATTTCCACTGGATATGTTAATCTGCTGAACTGCCTGGCTTCATCTCACAATGGGCAGTTACAGTCTTTTTCCATCTTCTATTATTCTAATATTCTACTCTACTTTCTAGTGGTAACCTTGTAGATCATTATTCCTATTCTTAAAACATACAACATCTCCACTCCCACCCCACCAGTATGCTTGCCATTAATAATCAATCACTACTTGATTAACTTTTAGCATAGTCATGTACTATGACGGTATTGTTAAAGACTTTTGGTATACAACCTTCCTTCCTTCCTTCCTTCCTTCCTTCCTTTCTTTCTTTCTTTCTTTCTTTCTTTCTTTCTTTCTTTCTTTCTTTCTTTCTTTCTTTCTTTCTTTCTTTCTTTCTTTCTTTCTTTCTTTCCTTCTTCCTTCCTTTCTTTTCTTTCTTTCTTTGATGGGCAATGAGGGTTAAGTGACTTGCCCAGGGTCACACAGCTAGAGTCAAGTGTCTGAGGTCAGATTTGAACTCAGGTCCTCCTGAATCCAGGGCTTGTGCTTTATCCACTGCACCACGTAGCTGCCCTGGTATACAACATTTCTACTCAAAACCTGGAGTCACATCTTTAATTCTTGGTACAAATCATACCTGGTCATAATGATGTAGGAGGCAAAAAGGGGTTAATAGAAAAATCTAAGGTCTAAGCTCTAATTCAGATATTAGCTCTAAAGGGAAGTTAGACCCCAGTTAATGGATAACCTACAAGTCAGGATGCTAGGTTCTCTTACCCACAGAAATCTGTACCCATAATGGGAACAGAAGGAGCTATGCTGCGAAGGCCTAAGAATATAACAATGATATATTGACAGGCTATAGAAACTAGGAATAAAAGAAAAATGAAGATATTTTGAAACTAGTCATGGGAAACAGAAAGAGACATGCACAGAAAAGGCCAAATTTGTCCCCAGATTCACCTTATGACATGTAAACCCCCAAAACACACCTCCACTGAAAAAGGTACCTGCCTCAGGGGTTGGAATTCCAAATTAGGATAAGTACTCCCCTGTACCTGCCCAAGGTGGAGAATATTATAATGAGTAGGACAGGCCCTCCCTTGTACCTCCCAAAGGTGGAGATTATTATAATGAGACTGATGATCAATTTATCCTTACTATAAATATAACTGTCTTTCCTTTCCTTATTTGAGAGATACCTTTCCACTATTCTGGTTCTCTCCCTGCGGTCACCCACAGTATTGCAATAAAACTTGGGAAACTGAGTCACTGAGTCTTGTAATTCTTTTGGGACAACTCAGGATCAATTTGACCCCAAATTCCATCCCACATCAATAATAGTTACCTGTTTATAATCTTTTTAATGTATTGTTGCGCCTTCATAGCTAATATTATATTTTTTATCAATATTCTGTAGAATACTCACTAGTTTATATTTTCTCTGATTTGTCACCCTCATTTAGAGATCAAGGCCATATTTGTATCATAGAAATAATTTGGCAGTATCCCTGATTTTCCTATTTTTAAGAAGTATATGTAATATTGGAAATACAGTAATTGTTCTTTGATATCATTCACATGTAAATCCATTTGGTCTTATGTTTTTTGGGGGAGAGCTTATTTATGGTTTATTCAATTTGCTTTTCTGATAATGGGTTAAGTTCTCTATTTCTTGTTCTGTTCATTTATATCTTTGTAGATTTTTATCCATTCTTTTAAATTGTTAGGTTTGTTGATATATGTAATAGAGGGACTGGTCTGTGATCCCCAGTGCTTGGTTGGCCTGACTGTAGAAGTTTGTGATAGAGGAACAATTATCTATCTCAGATCATACAGAGTTATTCTATAACAGTTTCCTATTAGATTACTACATGGTGAAGAAAAAGCATTTTCACTGGCTGCTGGGCCATAACTGAGTGTTCATACAAAAGGCACTAACCAGTCAATTTGGTTTTGACTCTCTCTTTCTTGGTACTGATCAAGATGAGAGAAATTATTATTAATAACTAATATCTTGGGGAGATTCAGTGTTCCCTCCTTCTTTCAAAGTCCTGGCTCCCCCTTCTCCCACCTATTCTCCCTCCCTCCCAAATCCTTCTTGATGAGATTAAATTGACTCTCCTCAATCTTGTTTAGGCCCATCCAAACTTGCAAGGAATTTAATATAGGGTGGGGAAGCTCATTGTGGTCTATTCAAGATTGGGTGGAGACATCTTTTTGTCTAGATAGGAAGGCCTCTCCATCCAGGGAAGGGTCACTCAGCCTACCCATTGAAAAGGGTATACATTCTTTGAATTAATAGCCCATGGCTGGGGGTGATCTGCTATAGTCCTTCATTTTAATATGACCTACCTCTAGATTATGTTAGCCAATTTGATTTGATTGATATCTGATGAACTACCTAATGTTTCAAGAGTAAATAAGCTGTAAGCCCATCACCATGATTATCTTTGGTCTGAGAGAGACAGCTAATAACCATCCTTTTATTAATAAACTGTTGGTCTTGGGGCAGCTAGGTGGCGCAGTGGATAGAGCACCGGCCCTGGAGTCAGGAGTACCTGAGTTCAAATCCGGCCTCAGACACTTAACACTTACTAGCTGTGTGACCCTGGGCAAGTCACTTAACCCCAATTGCCTCACTAAAAAAATAAACAAATAAACAAATAAACTGTTGGTCTTATTGATAAAATAATTAAATTACCCAGAAACTGTTTCTCATAATTCTAATCGTCACAAAGGCAAAGAGACTACTCTCACCTTCTAAGTGGGAAAAGAGAGAATAAGTACTGTACCTACCCAGGTTGACATGAGCATATGATGAGGCTTTTTTCCCCCTTCTGTTTGTGTGGTGTTTCTTCCTCCTCTCCCCCTCATTCTTAAGTGAATGTCTTTGGGAGATGGAATGGAATAGGCTACAGCCTTTTACACTTCAAAATGTTAGAAGAGTAAGAATTAGGGGACAGCTAGGTAGTGCAGTGGATAAAGCACCGGCCCTGGATTCTGTAAGGGGCTAAAATTCTAGCTATGATGTCTAAAATCTATGAGTGGTCACCTTAAATTAGAAAACGTATAACACCAATCTTTGGGCATTAAGTATTTATTAAAGTATATTAGGGGTTGATAAAGAGAAACACGTGGATCAAGTATGAAATTTGCTTGATTTCCCTATCCTGCCTGTCTCTTGCTCCCCAGCCAAAGTCTCCCTCTGAAAGGACCCCTTGCTCCTCGGCTTCTCCCAGAAGCCTCCTGAGAAACCAGAAACAGGGCCGTACACACACACACACACACACACACACACACACACACACACACACACACACACAGAGTTCCAAGCTAATTGGCTGGTAGCTCTGACTGACAGGTCCCACAGGTGGTTCTATAGATGTAACTTCCGGATGCTAAAGTCACATGGTTTCTAAATCACATGGTTTCTCCTCATGGCGGAGCTTCCCTGCAATATTTTTCCCAGCAGGGGGTGTCATTCCAATTCTCACAATTTAGGTGGGCCTGAGTTCAAATTCGGCCTCAGATGCTTGACACTTACTAGCTGTGTGACCCTGGACAAATCACTTAACCTTCATTGCCCTGCAAAAGAAAAAGAAGAAGAAGAAGAGCAAGAATTCTTCTGGTCCAACAAATGAAAGTGCATATTAGTATTTTCCAGCAGTAGAGTCAACCCTGCCCCAAGAAATGACTTGCTTAACCCAGCCCAGAAGTGGATCAGCTCAGTAGTAAAGATGCTATTTCCTATGGAATGGAATTTGTCTAGTGGCTATGCCCCATTTGGAAGTGAATTTGGTAGGGTAAATACTTTGTAGGAGCCACTTGAATTTTGAACCTATTTTCCTCAGGTATCAAGATAGTAGGCACACCAATCAGACTACTTAAAAATTATTTTATAGAGCTAGAAAAAAATAATAACAAAATTCATCTGGAAGAACAAAAGGTCAAGAATATCAAGGGAACTAATGAAAAAGAAATGCACAGTAAGGTGGGCTAGCCATACCTAAGCTGAAGCTATACTATAAAGCAGCAGTCATCAAAACTATTTGGTACTGGCTAAGAAATAAAGTGGTGGATCAATGGAATAGTTTAGACACAGGAGGCACAGGAGTAAATGACTATAATAATCTACTGTTTGATAAACCCAAAGACTCCAGCTTCTGAGATAAGAACTCTATTTGACAAAAACTTATGGGAAAACTGGAAGATAATATGGCAGAAACTAGGCATAGACCAACATCTTACACTGTATACCAAAATAAGGTCAAAATAAGTATGTGATTTAAACATAAAGGTTATACCATAAGTAAATTAGGAGAGGAAGGAATAGTTTGACTCTCAGATCTATGGAGAGAAGAATTCATGACCAAACAAGGGATAGAGAATATTATGAAATGTGAAATGAATCATTTTGATTACATCAAATTAAAAAGGTTTTGTACAAATAGAAGCAATACAGCCAAAATTAGAAGGGAAGCAGAAAGGTGGGAAACAATTTTTATAGTCAGTGTTCCTGACAAAGGCCTCATTTCTAATATATATAGGGAACTAAATCAAATTTATAAGAATGCCAGTCATTCCCCAATTGAGAAATGGTCAAAGGATATGAACAGGCAGTTTTCAGATGAAGAAATCAAAATTATCTATTGCCATAAGAAAAAATGCTCTAAATTACTATTGATCAGAGAAATGCAAATTAAAACAACTCTGAGGTACCATCTCACATCTATCAGATTGGCTAATATGACAAAAAAGGAACATAATAAATGTTGGAGAACCTGTGGAAAAATTGGAACACTATTGTATTGTTGGTGGAGTTGTGAACTGATCCAACCATTCTGGAGAGCAATTTAGAACTATGTCCAAAGGTCTATAAGACTGTGCATACTCTTTGACCCAGTAATTCCACTACTAGGTCTGTATCCCAAAGAGATCATAGAAAAGGGAAAAGTACCCACATGTACGAACATATTTATAGCAGCTCTCTTTGCAGTGGCAAACAATTGGAAACCGAAGGCATGTACATCAATTGGGGAATGGCTAAACAAGTTGTGGTATATGAATGTAATGGAATACTATGAGCAAGCAGGCAGATTTCAGAGAAACCTGGAAAGACTTAAGTGGACTGATGCTGAGTGAAGTAAGGAGAACCAGTAGAACATTGTACACAGTAATAGCAACATTGTGATAGACTTGGCTCTTCTCAGCAGGGCAATGATGCAAGACAATTCTGAAGAACTGATAATGGAAAATGTTTTCCATATCCAGAAAAAAGAACCGTGGATTCTGAATGCAGATTGAGCCATACTATTTCTACTTTTTGGTTGTTTTTTCTTTTTTGAGGTTTTTTTCCCTTGTGTTCTGATTCTTCTTTCACAGCATGACTAATGTAGAAATATGCTTAATGTGATTGTACATATATAAACTCTATCAGATTGCTTTCTCTCTTGGGGAGGGGAGAGGGAAGGAAGGGAGGGAGAAAATTTTGGAATTAAAAATCTTATGAAGGCAAATGTTGAAAACTATTTTTACATGTAACTAGAAAATAATAAAATACCTTTATTATTAAAAAAAAGATAGCAGGGAGGACAATGTGGCTTTTGTTTTTTAGGGTGGTATTTTTGTTCTTTGGTTCTGGCTATATTTTTTCACTAAGTATCTCTCTTTTTTTTTTTTAAGTGAGGCAATTGGGGTTAAGTGACTTGCCCAGGGTCACACAGCTAGTAAGCGTCAAGTGTCTGAGGCTGGATTTGAACTCAGGTACTCCTGACTCCAGGGCCCGTGCTCTATCCACTGTGCCATCTAGCTGCCCCCTAAGTATCTCTTTGTAAAAAATAATTTATTAAATAATATTAGAGAACAAATTGCTGGATCACTAAATAATGTAGGCAAGATATTAACTAGTACTAGTGATATTAGGGAGAGCAGACTGGAATGGGGGCTTAATCCAATGGTATTAGAAGAATCCCACTACCCCTTTAGCACCCTGAAGGGGAGATGTTGTGCTGGGAACCCAATTTGCCAGTATGGGTGTGAGTTGAGATAAGGACCACCCAGAGTTTCTACTAGCTACACATATAATTGAACAAAATTATTTTCAATTTCCTTTGTTTCTTTTTCATTTATTATGATTTTTTAATTTTTTCATACTTCTAATTTTGTTTCTTCTCTTTCTCAAATCAGACTATTTTATGGTTAATCGATTTTATTAGTTTTTTGAGGGGGTAATGAGGGGTTAAGTGACTTGCCCAGGGTCACACAGCTAGTAAGTGTCAAGTGTCTAAGGCTGGATTTGAACTCAGGTCCTCCTGAATCCAGGGCCGGTGCTTTATCCACTGTGCCACCTAGCTGTCCTCTAGTTTTTTGTTTTGTTTTGTTTTGGTTTTTTTGCAGGGCAATTGGGGTTAAGTGACTTGTCCAGGGTCACACAGCTAGTAAGTGTTAAGAGTCTGAGGTCAGATTTTAACTCATGTCCTCCTGAATCCAGGGCTGGTGCTCTATCCACTGCACCACCTAGCTGCCCCAATTTTATTACTTTCTAAAAACAGCTTATAGTTTTTTCAATTCATTTTTTACTTTCAATATTGTTAACCTTTTTAAAAATTTTCATAATTTCTATTTTAATGTTTAGTTTTTAAAAACATTTGATATACCTTTTTTCCCTCGGGACTGCTTTGGCTGTATCCCAAATGTTTTGTTGTCTGTCATCCTTTTCTTCAATGAATATCCTATTGTTTCTACAATTTGTTGGTTAATCCATGAATTCTTTAGGATTAAATTACTTTAGTCCCCAATTATTTTTTAATCCTTTCTTAAGAACTACTTTACTGAATATAATTTTTATTTTGGTCAGTCAAGAATGTATTCAATATTTCTGCTTTTCTGTTTTGTTTATGAGGTTTTTATGTTCTAATTCATGATCAATCTTTGTAAAGTTGCAGTGAGTGTGTGTGTATTGATTTCTGTTACCATTTAGTAATTGCCAGAGAGCTATCATTTTTAACTTTTCTAACATTCTATTCATGTCTTTAACTTCTTATCTTTCTTATTATTTTGCCACATATGTCTACCTTTGAAAGAGGTACATTGATGTTTCCAGTCATTATATTTTACTATCTATTTCTCCCTTTGAATCAGTTTATTTTTCTTTTGAGTAGTTTGATGCTACTTATTTGCTGTTATTTTGGCATATGTTGAGCATTATTGCTAATCTATTGTTTATGGTGCCTTTAGGCATAAATTCTGTATCCCTATTTATCATCTTTACATAATCATTTCCATTTTTTACTGTTGTCTTATCTGAGATCACAATTGCTACCCCTGATTTTTTGGGTTTACCCAAAACATAATAAATTCTATTCTAGTCCCTTATTTCAACTTTGTATGAATTTTCATGTTTCAACATGTTTTTTGTAAAGAATATACTGTTGGATTCTGATTTCAAATCCATTTATGCTATCAATCAACCAATAATCATTTATTAAGTGTCTACAATGTGCCAGACACTGTTCTAAGTGTAGAGGATACAAAAAGAGGCAAAAGATGTTCCCTGGCCTCAAGGAGCTTACTATCTAAAAGGGGAGACAACATGTAAACAAATATACACAAAAGTAAGCTACAAACAAGATGCATAGGAAATAATTAATAGGGGGAAGCACTGGAATTAAGAAGTGTTAGGAAAGTCTTCCTGTAGAAGGTGGAATTTTAGTTGGGACTTAAAGGAAGCCAGGGGAGATCAGTAGTTGGACTGGAGGAGGGAAAGTGTTCCAGCATGAGGGACATCCAGAGAAAATGCCAAGAACTGAGAGATAGAGTGTCTTGTTTTTAGAATGAACGAACAGGAGATCAATGTCATTAGTTTTAAGAGTATGTGGAGGGGGGCAGCTAGATGGTACAGTGGATAGAGCACTGGCCCTAGAATCAGGAGGACCTGAGTTCAAATCCGGCCTCGGACACTTAACACTAGCTGTGTGACCCTGGGCAAGTCACTTAACCCCAATTGCCTCACTAAAAACAAAACAAACAAACAAAAAACAAAAAGAGTATGTGGAGGGCAGCTAGATGGCATGGTGGATAGAGCACTGGCCCTTGAGTCAGGAGTACCTGAATTCAAATCTGGCCTCAGACACTTAACACTTACTAGCTGTGTGACCCTGGGCAAGTCACTTAACCCCAATTGCCTCACTTAAAAAAAAAAAAAGAGTATATGGAAGGGAGTCAGTTATAAGAAGACTGGAAAAGTAGGAAAGGGCTAGGTTATGAAGGGCTCTGAAGGCTAAACAAAGCATTATGTATTTTTTCCTAGAAGTAATAGGAAGGCACTGGGGGAAGGGGGAAGGAGAGAGAGAGAGAGAGAGAGAGAGAGAGAGAGAGAGAGAGAGAGAGAGAGAGAGAGAGAGAGGGAGAGAGAGATGCTTGGACCTACATTTTATTTATTTAAAAAAAATTTTTTTTTCTGATAACAGTATTTTATTTTTTTCTAGTTACATGTAAAAATAGTTCTCAGGGGCAGCTAGGTGGAACAGTGGATAGAGCACCGGCCCTAGAGTCAGGAGTACCTGAGTTCAAATCCGGCCTCAGACACTTAACACTTACTAGCTGTGTGACCCTGGGCAAGTCACTTAACCCCAATTGCCTCACCAAAAAAAAAAAATAGTTCTTAACATTTATTTATACAAGCTTTCCAATTTCAGATTTTTCTCCCTCCCTCCCCTCCCTCCCCCCTCCCCTAGACAGCAGGTAATCTGATATAGGTTTTATATATAGATATAAAGATAAATCTCTCTCTATATATATATATATACACATAATAACATTAAACATATTTCTGCATTAGTCATGTTATAAGAGAAGAATCAGAGCAATGAGGAAAAACCTCAAAATAGAAAAACAGCACAAAAAGCAAAATAAATAGTATGGTTCAATCAGCATCTCTACTCCACAATTTTTTTTTTTTCTGGATTTGGAGATCCCCTTCCATCATGGGTCCCCTGGAGCTCTTCTGTACCATTGCATTGGTGAGAAGAATCTATGGACCTACATTTTAGAAAAATTACCTAAATAACTGAATGGAAGATGGATTGGAGTAGGAGAGACGTGACACAGACAGATACCAGCAGGATATTGTTATTATTTTCTGGGGGATTTTTAAGTGAATTTATTCTATTCATGTTTTTGGTTTTTTGGTTTTTTGGTTTTTGCTGGGCAATGAGGGCTAAGTGACTTGCCCAAGGTCACACAGCTAGTAAATGCCAAGTGTCTGAGGCTGGATTTGAACTCAGGTCCTCCCAAATCCAGGGCCAGTGCTCTATCCATTGCACCATCTAGCTGCCCCTCTATTCATGTTAAAGGTAATAATTGTTTATTGTTTTCCTTCATTCTATCCTCTTATATATTTCTTCCCTTTCCCTCTTTAGAATTATTCTGTTCCTCTAGACTTGTGTTCTGGATTTTACTGGATCCCTAAACTTTATTTTTTTCCACCTTTATTATTGATATCTTTTGTTTATTCATATTTACAACTTTTCTTTAAGGATTAGGACTTTCTTTTTCAGGGTGAGGTTCCGATATTCTTCCACAGTGGGCCTTTTTTGGGGCTTCCATTGATATTGTCTGAGGTTCTGTCACTTGTCTTCTCCTTTAGTTGTGTTTGCTGTATACAAAGTGCTGGTAGGTCTCAGGCGCATATACTCAAGTACAGAGTGCTGAACTTTCCTCTCTTGTTAAAGGCCATTCAGTTCTATGGCTCCAAACTCTTTAATCTACTAGGGGGGCAAAATGATCTCTGCCATCTTGGTTTGAACCTTGCTGCTTTTTAGTCTCTAGAAGGAGGTGTCAAATCCTCCTCTCTGGAGCACTTTGACCCTGAGATAATTTGACAACTCTGGGGTGTCCTTAATGGAACATTCTGAGACTGTGGGAAATGGTATTTTGCATGCTTCTCTGTCTGGTCCTCTTTCCTTAATGCCTTCACAGTTCTGGGTGTTCTCTTTTGCCAACCTAGGCTGGATCAAAGTACACACTATAGTTCCTTTCTTTATTCCTTAATTATTATTCTATTTTATCTTATTATGTCATACATGTGTGAGAATTAGGCTGTTCTTTTTTGTTGTTGTTGTTTTTTGTGGGGCAATGGGGGTTAAGTGACTTGCCCAGGGTCACACAGCTAGTGTCAAGTGTCTGAGGCCAGATTTGAACTCAGGTACTCCTGAATCCAGGGCTGGTGCTTTATCCACTGCACCACCTAGCCGCCTCATCACTCTGTTATCTTGACTCTAAATAAGATAATTAAAAGAGGGAGAGAATGTTAATTACTAGGTAGATCATGAAAGGCCTCATCTAGGAAGTGAGACCTGTTCTGTGTTTTGAAGGAAGGTAAGGATTCTCAATAGTCAATATTTGTTAAGTACCTACTATGTGCTAGTGCTCTAGGCACTGGATTCTACTGGTAGGGATATGCAAAGATCACATTCTAGACATGGTGGACCCCTTGTGCTAAGGAACAGAGATGGGAGATGGAATATGGTGTATAAGAAACACCAAGTAAGCTGATTTTGGGGGTAGAGAGTGCATAAAGGGGAATAATAGAAAAGAAAAGAAAAGGTAGGTGGAAGTAATTATAAACTGCTTTAAATATCAGGCTGAGTTAATTTCATGATTTTAGTAATAAATACAGAAAAATTTTTTTTGTCAGACACAACACCCATTCCTATTAAACAAACAAAACAGAAAGCACAGGAATAACTTGAGCTTTTCTTAATAAGTGGTAGAACTAACAGTCACATTATTTGTAATGGGAATAAACTAGATGCCTATCCAATAAGATCAGAGGTAAAAGATGTCTTTCATCACCATTATTCCTTAATGTAGTGCTAGAACTGCTAGCTATAGTGATAAGACAGGAAAAAGACATTAGAGGAATAAGCACAGGCAAAGAGGAGACAAAATTATTGCTTTTTGCATGATATTTTGTTTTCTTACAGAGCCATAGTCAACTAAAAACAATAAACAATTTTAGCAGAGATACCAAAGACAAAATAAGTCCATTCAAATCATCAACATTTCTATACATTATCCACAAAATTCATCAAGAAGAGATAGAAAAATTGAAATTTCACTTAAAATGACTACAGAAAATATAAAATACTTGGAAGTCTACCTGCTAAAATATACACTAGAACTACATGGAACATACACTGGAACAATTACAAAAAAATTCTTTTCACAAATAAAAGACAAATCTAAATAATTGGAGAAATATTAATTACTTATGGATAGAGCAAGCATATATAATAAAATGATAATACCACCTAAATTAGTTTACTTATAAAGTGCCTTATAAATCAAACTATGAAAGGATCAATCTACAGATGCTGAAAAAGTGATAAAATTAATCTGGAAGAACAAAAGGTAAAGAACATTAATTTTTTTTTAAGTGGGAAGGAAGGGGGACTAATAGTACCAGATCACAAACTATACTACAGAACAGTAATCATCAAAACAATTTGGTACTGGCTAAAAAATTGAGAGGTTGATCAGTGCAATAGATTAGATTCATAATATACAGCAGCAAACAAATATAATAGCCTAGTGTTTGATAAGTCCAAAGATCCCATGAGAACTCACTATTCAATAAAACCTGTTGGGAAAAGTCAAAGACAGTCTGGAAAAATTAGTTATAGGTTAATATTTTACCTCACATACCACAATAATCTTTAAATTAATATATCATATATAAAGGATATATAAAGTATGATATCACAAACAAATTTTAGGAGCAAAGAAGAAATTATCTGTCTATTCTACAGACGGGAAAAGTATGTGAATAAAAAAAGATATACAGGTCATAGAAGGCAAAATGGACAATTTTAGTTACATAAAATAGGGAAAAAATCTTTGAAACAAGTTTTCCTGATAAAGGCCTCATTTCTAAGATATAAGAAACAAATTCAAATTTATAAGGATAACAGCCAGTCCTCAATTGATAAGTGGTCAAAGAATATGAACAGCCAATTTCAGAGGAAGAAATCAAAACTATCAATGACCATATAAAATATTCTAAATAATTAATAATTAGAGAAATAAAAATTAAAACATCTCTGAGGTTCCACTTTACATCCATCCGATTAGCAAATTAAAGAAAAAAAATTACAAAGGCTGGCAGGGCTGTGGGAAAATAGGCACATCAATACTCTGTTGGTAGAACTGTGAACTGCTCTAGCTAATCTGGAAAGAAATTTGGAACTATTTCCAAAGAGCTATTAAACTTTGTATGAGTGTTAACTCACTCCTAAGTGTATACACCCAAAAAGCTTGAAGAAAGGAAAAAAAGACCCATATATATACCAAAATATTTACATGAGTGTGTGTGTGTGTGTGTGTGTGTGTGTGTGTGTGTGTGTGTGTGAGAGAGAGAGAGAGAGAGAGAGAGAGAGAGAGAGAGAGATGGATGGCAAAATTGGAAACTGGAGTCTTCATCAACTGGGAAATGGCTGAATAAGTTATAGTATGTGAATGTGATGGACTAATATTGTGTTCTAAGAAATGATGAATAGGATGGTTTCATTGAAACCTGGAGAGACTTGTATGAGCTGATGGGGAATGATCAGAACCAGGAGAGCAATTTATGCAATAACAACAGTATTGTAAAGACCATCAACTTTGAGAGTCTTAGTAACTCTTATCAAAACAACAAATAACCACAATTCCAGAGGACGCTTAATGAAACAGGCTACTCACCTGATAAAGGGGTGATGGACTCAGAGTGCTGATGGAAGCATATTTCTTATGGACACAGCCAAAGCAGGCATTTGTTTTGCTTAACATACTTTACAGGTATGTTACCTGAGCATTCCCCCCACCCCCACCCCCTGCATTCTCAATAAGGGGGTAGAAGGAGATGGGAGGGAGAGAAGGAAGATCTCTGTTGAAATAAAAATTCTAATTAAAAAAATCAGGTTGACTTTGTATTTTGTCCTAGAACTAACAGGGAATCACTGATGACATCGGAGTAGTGGAGTTACCAATTTTATAGCTGTGTGCAGGATGGATTAATGAAAAGAGATTCTGAAAGTAGGGAGACAAATCAGGATACCTTAGTCTATATAAGAGGTGATGAGGGCCTGAACTAGCAATTCCAACTTATGTATATAAACTCATCATTAAAATGAGCATATATGTAAACAACATTTAAATTATAAATTGCCATGTCAATGTAAGCTACTTTTTTTTTTTATTCTTCCACCAGACATACTCTTATTCCCAAATTCTATATAACTGCTTAAAGGCACCACCATTTGCTGGTCACTCAAAATAATGGAATCTTGGAGTTAAGGAGATTCTATAGCCCAGTCTATACACCATTTCCAAGAAACAATCATATGGCCTCCAATGATGTGGAACCTACCACATCCTGAGGAAAGTCTTTCCATTTTTGTTTAGCTCTAACAGTTTTTCTTATATCAAGTTAAAAACTGCCTTTTTTTTTTTTGTGGGGCAACAGGGGATAAGTGACTTGCCCAGGGTCACACAGCTAGTAAAGTGTCTGAGGCTGGATTTGAACTCAGTTCTTCCTGAATCCAGGGCCAGTGCTTTATCCACTGCACCACCTAGCTACCCCCAAAACTGCTTCTTTGTAATTTTAATTTTATCTATATTTTATAGAATTCTGTCGAGAACCCAAGTTTAATTTATTGGCCTCTCATTTGTAGATTCCTCCCATTCATTTTTCCACTCTAAAAATTGAGGCATTTGCTTGCCTTTAATCCCATGGCACTCTCCATTTGGTCTTTATAATTATTCACATATCATCAACAATGTCTTGGCAATCACATCTGCCATTTTTTTTGGCAATACTCCAAGATGTAGTTCATCTGAGTCTGGTGACTTGAATTTAAGGAAGGTAGATAGATACACCTTACTTTTGGAGAAGTTTCAGTTCTCCTTTTTTTTTTTTTTTTTACTAGCTGCCCCCAGTTCTCCTTTTCTTAATTACTCTTCTAATCTTTCCAAACTGAAAATTATTTTCTTTAATATACAAAATAGAAGTAAAATAATTAGGTTTTTTTATAAAGTTAAAGTTAAGTTTAGAAGATGTTTTCAGAAATAACTGTGATGTAAAAGCAAAGGGCATCAATAAGATGCATTTAGGGGCAGCTAGGTGATGCAATGGATAGAGCATCGATCATGGATTCAGGAGGACCGGAGTTTAAATCCAGCCTCAGACACTTGACACTTACTAGCTGTGTGACCCTGGGCAAGTCACTTAACCCCAATTGCCTCACCAAAAAAAACCAAAACCAAAACCAAACAATTAAGATGTATTTATATTTTAAAAGTTATATTTTGTTGGGATAGTAATATAATTTTACTTTATAAATAAAAGCAAACTCTGGCCTGGCTAAAAAATAGAGAGGAAGATCAGTGGAATAGGTTAGGCACACAAAACACAGCAGTAAATTAATAGAGCATCATCCTGTTTGATAAACCCAAATACTCCAGGAAAAAACTGCTGGGAAAACTGGAAAATAGTATGGCAGAAACTAGGCACAGACCAACATCTTATAACATACACCAAAGTAAAGTCAAAATGGGTACAAGATCTAGACATAAAGGCTGATACCATAGGTAAATTAGAAAAGGAAAGAATAGTTTACTTGTCAGAACTATGGAGAGGGGAAAAATTTATGACCAAAGATGAGAAGAGAACATTATGAAATGCAGAGTGGATCATTTTGACTACATGAAATTAAAAAGTTTTTGCACAAATAAAACCAATGCAAACAAGATTAGAAGGAAAACAGAAGGCTGGGAAACAATTTTTATAGAAAGTGTATTGGGTAAAGGCCTTGTATCTTAAATATATAGAGAACTGAATCAAATATATAAGAATACAGGTCATTCCCCAGTTGATATGAACAGGCAGTTGTCAGATGATGAAATCAAAACTATCTACAGCCATATGAAAAAAAGAGAAATGCGAATTAAAATTACTCTGAGGTACCACCCCACACCTATCCAACTGACCAATATGACAAAAAAGGAGAATGATAAATGTTGGATGTGGGAAAATTGGAACACTAATGCATTGTTGGTGGAGCTGTGAACTGATCCAATAGCTGTGTGACCCTGGGCAAGTCACTTAACCCCAATTGCCTCACTAAAAACAAACAAACAAACAAAAAACTCCCACAGTTAACAGAGGTGGTATATAGAAACTTTGTAAGATTCAAGAAAGGTGTTCATAATAACTGAGGGTCACAATTATACTTTATTTCTGAAAATGCCATTATCCACTGAAAATATTATAGTCTGGGCAGAAGAAGATACGAATAATTATTTTTGCAAATGTGTAGGGATTATACTGTATTGGGATTATACTGTATTGAAGTGTCTTAGCATGTCATATACATTGTTACATAAATTATTAAATTGATAAAGAAACAAATTTAAGGATGCACCTCTACTGGGGATAGCTAAGTGGTACAGTGGATAGATTTCTGGGCCTGAAGTCAGGAAGAATCATCTGTTTAAATATGTCCTCAGATACTTACTAGCTATGTGACCCTGGGCAAGTCACTTAACCCTGTTTGCCTCAATTTACTTGTCTGTAAAATGAGTTGGAGAAGGAAATGACAAACCATTCCAGTATCTCTGCCAAGAAAAACCCAAATGGGGTCACAAAGAGTCAGGTGTTACTGAACAACAACTGAAGCTTAATTTTATCTTTTTGGGGGTATATTTTCATATATTCACCCCCAAATTCAACAACTTCTTTGATTTAAAAATGTTTTACATTGATGTAATTTCTTAGAAACAAAGATAGGCGTATCAGAGACTCACTTTGAGATACAAGGCAGCTAGTGGATAAAGCACTGGCCCTGGATTCAGGAGGATCTGAGTTCAAATTCGGCCTCAGACACTTGATACTTACTAGTTGTGTGACCCTGGGCAAATCACTTAACCCTCGTTGCCCTGCAAAAAGAAATAGAGAGACAGAGACAGAGACAGAGAGACAGAGAGAGATACAAGGTCAAAAACAATCTGACAAATTCAGGCCTAATCCCAGATTTTTATCTCTAAACCATAGCTACACAAGGACCAGAAGGGTATCACATCAATAGTCTCTTTTCTGAGGATCTCACAGACTCTTAGGGAAGAGACTTAAACTCACTCCATAGTTAGACCAATTCACTGCTTGGTAGATGGTTTGCTGCTATTGACTTTTTTTTTTTTTAGTGAGGCAATTGGGGTTAAGTGACTTGCCCAGGGTCACACAGCTAGTAAGTGTTAAGTGTCTGAGGCTGGATTTGAACTCAGGTTCTCCTGACTCCAGGGTCGGTGCTCTATCCACTGCGCCACCTAGCTGCCCCATGCTATTGACTTTTATAAGCTAGCTTGTCTGCCTTCATGGAGATGGGCATTGGTTGAAGAGGACATGCTCTTTCTGCATTGTCACAGCAGTTATTCATTATTTTACATACTTCCCCACAAGTGTGGCTTTCACAACCTGCTAGTGGTCCTGTTTATTTTCTGTCATAAAAATGAATGTCTGCCTGAGTTCAAATCTGGCCTCAGACACTTAACACTTGCTAGCAGTGTGACCCTGGGCAAGTCACTTAACCCCAATTGCCTCACTTAAAAAAAAAAAAAAATGAATGTCTGCGAAGAGGGGAGCCCTTTTGCTCTAAGCCTACTATCATTGGCATTCAAAAATCACCTTTCACTCTTCCTTCCCTCTCAATGCCCATATTCAATCAGTTTCTGAAGGCTGATGGGAATAAAGAAGTTTGGGATTTAGCTCCAGCTCTGAAACTGAATTTAGCTGTTTGATGGTACCTATATCACTTAGCCTGTTTAGGCTTCTCTTTCCTCATCTGTAAAATGGGAGTAATAATCCTTGCACTACCTTCTTCATAGAGGAGGCTTAGTACTTTGTAAATTGTTAAGCAGTATAAAAATATAGGCAACAATTATTATACTCAGCCATTTTCAATTCCTCTTCTATTCCCACAACCATCCTAGTTTAAGTTTATAAAAAATAACAATAGCTGACATTTATATGGCATTTTAAAGCTTACAGTGATTTACAAATGTTATCTCCTTTGATCCTTAAATGACCCTGTGAGATAGGTAGTAGAAATATTACTGTACCTCATTTTAAAGATAAGGAATTAGAATATTAGAGAATTTAAGTGGCTTGTTTCTGGTCACAGAACTATTAAACATATACCAGAGGTTTCCAAAGTGTAGTCTGTGAAGCCATTTGATAGCTAGCTAGCTAGCTAGATGATAGACAGACAGATAGATAGATAGATATAGGTGTATATATGCATATATATAATATATATTTATATTTCCCAAATGCCAAATATTATATACTTTATATCCCTTTCTCAGTCTTTTAACACACAGTAGGTGTTTAATAAATGCTAGCTGAATGAATGAATGGATGGATGAAATCTTTAAACTGAAGGTTTTCCTCTCCCTTATGTCTCAGGATTTATCTGCACTCTCCAAGTTTTACTTAATTCACCTGTTTGGGAAATAGCTTCTATAAATAAACAGTTTCTGTTTCATGAATGATTTACTCTTCATATTTATACTACCTTGGTCTTGTGTCTAGGCCACCACAGGTTAGATTACTTAGAAATTTGAATTTAGTTGGTATTCAAATCCTTAGCCACCAAGTCTTAGTCTGAAGGGGAAACCCCCTTATGAAAAACCTCAGAACACAATGCACTGTTTGATATTTAGCTGCTGTTGTTACTACATTTGCTAGGGGCAACTTAACAAGACTTTTCCTGTCCATTCTTACTATTTTTTTTTTATGGTTCTCCAGTTTTGGGGGATAGTGATACAGATGGTACAAAGGTGCTTCCAAAATGAATATTTTGACAATTTGCTGTATGCTTGCAAACCCTGCCACCTTCGATGTTCCAACACCCCCTCTTTGGTGTGTCAGAGTTATTGTAATGCAAGTAAGTAATGGAATATTTCTCTTGCATTTATTTATTAGCTTGCTATGCAGGTTCTGTCTTTGTTCCAAGTAAAATACATAAGGAAGACAGTGACATTTTCTAAATAATACATGATAATGACAGATTGTAATGATTAAAACCAACAGAAATTATTCAAAGTAGAACTGAATGCATTTATTGAATCTTATCAGCAAAATATAGTTTATCAATTATAAAAACAGAGGGTTATTTAGATTATAGAAAGTCAATACTGATCAAGAAGAGAAATTTGACAAATTATGTTATATTTAAATTGTTTGTATTTTGTCTTGTCTTCATTATATCTGCCATTGTCTATTGATAAAGGTACTACCAGTTCCCTGAAAATCACAGATGTGAGTCTTTGGATCTGCTTAGGTGTGGGAATAATTTCATCTTTGACAATTTTCTTTCTAATACTTATCCTGAAGAAAATGAGCCCTGAGAGATCAAACGATGACTTAGAAAATACAGGTACAAAGTGTGATGAGTTTAATTTTAAATCTTTTTGAAACCTAACTTCATGGGATGGCAGTTGTGACTTTCAATTTTTTCTTTTTCTTTTTTGTCTGTGGAACTTTAAGTCATAAATCTTTTGAGTGCATTGGTGAATGAGTTAATTCGCTCAAATTCTGCAGAACAACATTCATTTCTACTGTATTCATTATGATGTTGATAGCACCCACGCCTTCCTCCAAAATCTTTCCATAAGGGATGACTATCAAAGAACAGAAGTATTTTTCAGGAAACATTGGTATCTTTGGCAAATCTGACAGACTGATTAATACTATACTAGGAGAAATTGCCAGCCCTACCCCTTGGTATCAGGAAAAGGGTATCTGGCTACATCCATATATTTTTAATACAAATTTAAGTGATTCACTTGCATAAAAGTACTTAAGTCTTCACTGAGGAAGACTGCTCAAGTCAATTCTTTTGGATATCAAGCCTCCTTGGTCTAAAGTTTTCTAGTGAAGGACTGGCAATAGAGTATTCATTGTCTTACTTAAGAACTCTTTATGAAAGAAATATTAAGGCTTAGGTTTCCACCTCTGTCCATGGACTGATCCTTAAACATGTTAGTCAGTTTCCCAACTTTTTTAGTTAGTGCTTAATTTGTAAAACATGCATCTATTTATTTATAATAGAACTAGGGAAGTGAGACATCTGTTCCACTTCTTTTACTTTCATTGGTTAGAGTATTTTGGACAGGTGGGAAATAGTGTTTTATGAGGGGTTTTTATAATTTTTAAAATAGAATTACTCCAGGGGAATGTCAGGGAAAGTATTAAGATTTTTTTCACATGTGTATAATGTAAACATAATGGAGACTTTCTTTCATTACATTCTCAATGCATATTCCTTTTTAAAAAATCCATTAACTTAAACAATGTAGATTGAATGAATGTTGGCTTGTCTCTAGCTCCAGATTTTGACATTGTGTAATGTATACTTACAGAGGATTCTGGTCTTGTTAAGAACTTAAGGCTTACCATGCAAAGACCACTTTGTGGAAAGATGTACTTTCTCAGTGATATAATAAGGCCTCAGTGTTAAAGCCTATGATAAATAATGCTATACTTGTTTATGTCTTTGCAGAGCCAAAAGCTGAGCTACAGGAGATTACTAAAGTTGATCTTGATTAGAGTGAGAATGACAAAACTGGAATTCTCCCTACAAGCAGTACCACTATGACATACATAGTAAAAGAATGCAATTGTAAAGACTGTAATCTACACAAAGAAGACACAACCTTAGATATACCCTTCCCAATCCCAGCCATGGAAGAAGGAGCAACTGTTCTTGTCACTACAAAAACAAATGATTTTTGCAAGAGTTTACCAGGTTCCATGAATGACACTTTCATGGGGATATGGAAATCAATTTTCACAACATAATGACCCAGTTTGACTGGGATAGTGCCACTTGAAAAATTTATGTCCATAAACAGAGTGATGCACCACATCCTTTTATAATAGTTGCTGTCATCCGTTATCAATATAACTATTTTTTTTTCATTTTAGAATCTCTATCTTGATTTCTCTACTTTTTGCTTGAGAGCCAACTACAAAAAGCTCCTCTATTTCATTAATGTATTCTCTATTCACTAAGAAAAAGGAGCAATGTGTCAGTTTCAAGTTGCTTGTTTTGTATTTGTGTATTTACTCAAAATTCACTTTACACAGTAGAAAAATAAACTGAACATCCCAGGACAGGTTTAAAGTTTTATTCATTGCTAAAGGAAATGAGGGAGTGAAAAAATAGGAAATGCTTGAGGCAATAGAATTTTTTAAAAAAAGCTTTCAATGAACTTTCCCAATACACATTGCCTCCCTTCTTACCTATCCTTAATTACTGAATGGCTGTTGCCGTCAGGCAAACTGACACCAGTGAAAGGCTTCAGCTTAAAAGGCCAAGGTCTTTATCTTGCCACTAGACCCGGATGGTTCTGGAGAAGAGAGTGAGGCTGGTGACTTTGCATAGCCCTTCCTCACTTAAATCTAATTCAGTGCAAGTCATGACATCTGTCATGGTCCTCTTCAAGAACAAAGGACAAACAACAACAACAAGGCAAAATGAAAACAAATGAAAATTAAGAAATTGCAACTCTTATACAGAGGTTTAATGGATAGGACTATAAGAATTATGGAAGCCAAAATAAGCTTGGAATTTTCATTCTGAGATTTAGGATGTAGGGATCCTCTTTCATTCATTTGCAAACACCTTCATTTAGGAAAGCAGCTTTATCACACAATGGGAAGATAAAATCCTTCTCATATGCCAGCAAATGTTTCATTTATCCCACCTTTCTGTTGTCTGCAATGAAGCAGAAATTGTACACTGTGGTAACTCAACATATTTACAAATTAATTATAAAAGTGTGCTGGCCAAGGAATTATATATTAAATGTTCCCTGACACTTCCTCTCCCAGTGAATTCAGGGGAAACATCTTTTGTCCTTGTGACTAAAATGTTGATGTATTTTACCTGTCATATATATGAATTATGTAGCCCCCTTCTGTGTTCCTAAGCAGGAATCTAAGTGAAAGCTCCTCGTTGGATTTTTTTTTTTTTTGGTTGCATGGCAATGAGGGTTAAATGATTTACCCAGGGTCACACAGCTAATAAATGCCAAGTGTCTGAGGCCGGTTTTGAATTCAAGGTCCTCCTGAATCCAGAGCCGGTACTCTATCCACTGCGCCACCTAGCTATGCCCCCTTCAGATAGTTTTATACACATGCACACATATCTATCTGGAAGCAACCTCAACGTCCATCTAGTTCAACATAATGTTGCTGTTATTATGTACAGTGTTCTCCTGGTTCTGCTTTTCTCACTCAGCATCAGTTCATGTAAGTACTTCCAAGTTTCTCTGAAAGCCTCCTGCTCATCATTTCTTACAGCACAATAGTATTCCATTACATTCATATACCACAATTTGTTTAGTTGTCCATCTAGTTCAACATGTCATTTTGTAGTTGTAATATTGCTTCTAGGGTTATTTCTACGCTTGTACTCAAAGGCTGGGTATCTCTAGAACAAAGTTTCTTAAATTGTGGGTAGCAAACTTTTATGAGGTTGTGTAACTGAATGTGGGGTTTTGCAAAAAAATTTGGCAACAGTAAAAGATTTTATATATACCTATTTTATATACCTACATGCCCGGGGTCATGAAAAAATTTCTCAGGTTAAAAGTTTGGGTTGCAAGTGGAAAAAGTTTAAAGTCTAGGGTACAGATACCTTGGGTTCATGGTATTCTGTGTTTCTGCCTTCCTACAACTATAGTTAACAAGTCCCCTTTGGTGAATTTAGCTTTAACTGTTAGCCATTAGACACAATTAATTCAAAGCAAAGACATTTACTAAGATGGCATATTTATATTAGGAATTTAACACCTTGTCTGTTATTTGCCACATATTTTCTGTTATAACTTTGACTAGGCTAGGTGGATGTTATGGGGTTGGGACATATCAATTAATCTGGGACTATTAAAGTTTAAAATGTCCAGCTAAAGTAAAGGACATAGGTCTGGGGTAACTCCTTGAGAAGCTAAGCTATCAGGAGGAACATACCTTGAGAAGTAAGGGAGATAAGCCCATTAGGTGTGGCTGCTGCCTGATCAGTGCCAGGGTCCAGAGGACCACCTCATTCAAGCCTCCCCCCACCCACAAAGGGAACTTTTCATTGTCAGGTGGTGATCACCCCATCTGCTATCTATAAAAGCTTTTGCCTTTCTCCTGTTCAAGGAGATGGGTATCTCAGAGAATCATGTCTCTGGTCCATCTCCCCTTGAGAGACTTCTCTCTTGGTTCCCTTTCTCTAGCACCTAAATAAAACATTATTTTATTCTAATTGGAATTGTGTGCGAGAGGGTGTAATTCTTTAAAGAGGAATACCTGAGAACCCCCCCCCCCCAATTTCCCATTTCAATGGAAAAAAATCCATCAGGACCACTTGGTCCCCATTACACAGATGCAGAAACTAAATGTTAGAGAGGTTAAGTGACTTATCCAAGGTCACACAGGTAGTGAGCATCAAAGGTATGGTTTGATTCCAGATCCCCTGTCATTGTCTTGAGGAATAATTCACCTAAGCTATTGTTTCACTATGGATAGAGTACACATTTCTCTGAGCAGATACTTATGTGTACCAAATATGGTATTTCTCTCCCTTGGAGAACAGTGGATACACACTAGTGATTCAATTCAATTAACATTCATTAAGTAAACTGCTATGTGCATAATAGTGTGGATACAAAGATGCTAAGTCCCTGTCATTAAGGAACTTATGTTCTACTGAGGGGTGGCATTGGAATCTGACAGATAAGAATGGTACAAGGTAAGGTATGATAAGGACAATGGAGGGATCCAAAGGATTCTTCTAAAGCTTGAGGAGGGGGAAAACACTGTCATTATTTCCAAAGAATATTTCTTAATTCTTTATTTGTTGAGAGGTGGCCTTCACTGATGTGATAAATAACGAAATATTCTAAAACTGCAGGGCTAGAAGAAACAAAGCAACTAGAAAGCACAAGTGCTACCAGCTCCTTAGAGTAGCTTGCATGTGGAAAAAAAAGTTTAAAATGTACAAAGAAAGACAAGGGAGATAATAACACATGAATCTGAGAGGCAATAATTTAGGGAACCAGGTAGGTTTGGTGTGAAGAAAAATAATATTAGGTGAGAAAACCTTAAAATTATTAAACAATGAGTGGAATAGAATATTAACAATGGCTATTTATAGTAATTTTTCTTTCTCCATGGAGCTCAAAGCATTCTTTTTTTTTTAATCTTACCTATCTCAGTACTCTACCTTGTTTCATGGATGATAAGGCTGAAGTTTAAGTGAGAGTAATGAAAAAGTAACTGTCATTATCATCAGGAAATATTTAAGTGCCTGATTGCACAAGCCATTGCTTATGCTAGGCAATGAACTTTCTTGCTGGGAGCTTAAAATATAACATAAATACAGTATAATAAAGTATGAGGTTCCTTCTACTAGACAAATGGTTTTCAGTCATTTTTGTGTGATAGATCCCTTTGGATATGGTGAAACTTATAGATCTCTTCTCAGAATAACATTTTCAAATGCATAATAAAATACATAATATTACAAAGGAAATTTATTTTAAAAAATAAAGATGGAATTGTTTTCCCAATTGAGTTCACACTGATCTCATGCAATAGACTAATATATGTTGGTTTTCATGGAAAATTTAGAATGAAATCTATACTTAAATAAAACAAAATTTTAGAGTTGGGGTTCTTAAACCTGGGGTCAATGAACTACCAGGATCTATGGTTAGATTTTAGGGAATCTATAAACTTGGATGGAAAAAATTATATCTTTATTTTACTAACTACTAACTGAAATCTAACATTTCCTTCAATTATGCATGTAGGGGGGCAGCTAGGTGGTACAGTGGATAGAGCACTGGCCCTGGATTCAGGAGGACCTGAGTTCAAGTCCAGCCTCAGACCCTTGACACTTACTAGCTGTGAAACCCTGGGCAAATCACTTAACCTCAATTCACACACACACACACACACACACACACACACACACACACACACACACACACAGAAAACTCAATTATGCATGCAGGAAACAAAAATTATTCTGAGAAGGGATTCACTGTCAGTGTGGTCCAAGATACCAAAAAAGGTCTACTTTAGAAGATACAGTATTGTAATTCAATTCAATATAATGAATACTTATTAAACATCTTCAGTACAAAGCAGGATATAAATGCTGAGGATTCACAAGCTTGAGAGGCTACATCTGGTTGGAGAATTAAGTTTGGCTTCATGAAGGAGGTGAAGTTTGAATTGAGCCTTCAAGTATGAGTAGCATTCCAATCAGCAGAAATTTAATGGTAGAGGAACAGGGAATAGCATGAATAAAAATACACTTGAAGGTGTGAGAAAATAATGGGATTTGGGTAAAGTTCAATTTTGCAGGAAACTTTCCCAGCTGATTACCAGTATCTGAAACACCTAAAGGACTTTACAACCACATGCAAAACTCTACAGCTGAGACTTGTTACTTGATCTTCAGCATTCACACCTGAAAGACTTGTACACCACAACTACACCCAGAGGACATCCCAAGAATCATCTGAGAAAAGACTTCTAAAGACTTAAATGGACATTTTCCTGTTACACTATTTGTAATGTCCACCTTCTAAAGGGGAGTGCCCCCTTTAGTTTACTGTCAATGCGTCTTTCAAATTTCTTTTCTCTATTTTCATTCCCTTTACATTGTTAGTCATAAGTATCTGTAATGTTATTGCTTCTTTAAGGAAACAATGTTTCTTAACAAAGCACAGGGCAGAATATGAGAAAATAATGGGATTTGGCAGATACTCAAAGGCCCACCTGGAGATGAATCTAAACTGATTGAATTAAGTGAGAGTGATTGACTTTGCTGATTAGCCTACTTCAAGTTAATTAGATTGTAACCATGCCTGGCCAGCCCAGACGCTAAGGACTTTGAACTCAACTTGAGACCACCTTCAAGTTTTTCAACCTGTTATCAAATTGTTTTCAAACTGTCAATGTTTGACATTTAAGTGTAAGGTGATTCCCATAGGATGGTCAATTATCTGCAAGCCTTCATTAACATTTTGCACACTGTACTAAATTAGGTCCCTTATTCCTGTTACTCTGTAATCATATTTCATCAGATGTGTAATCATATGATCAAGATCCTATAAACATTTGAATTCTTGCAGTGAATATACCATTTGAAAAACATGATCAGTGGGCACGTGCATTTCAAGCCATCTTGAAACCATTACAGTTCATCACAAAATTCTGTAGAAATAAGCTTTATATCATTGCAGAAGTAAAGCTTTTTTCTGATTTAAACTTATTTTCTTCTTATATTACCATTCTTCTCTCTGGTGGATTTTCAAATGAACTGTTTGGCAGTAGCACTCATTCATCTTTGTCAACTGATTAAGTGGCTAAAAATGAAAAATTAATTTCTATGTTTTAGAAAAATAGCTAATAAAATTCTTCTACCATTTCCTACTACATATCTGTATGAGTGAGCTTGTTTTAAATCAAAATAAATTCAAAATGGAACCAGATTTAAGACTGTTTGTCTGGTGTTAAGTCAAATACTGCAAAACTTTTTTAAAATAAAAAGTCCAACACTGAATTAAGCTTATACATGATTATTATATTATAATGTTATACATCTTCCTAATTGTAACATTTCTGTAAACATGAAATTTATGACAAAATTAGTAAAATAAATTTATTATGGTTTTAAAGATAATTGGAAGCATATTAAGTCTCATTCAATTATTTTTAATTCTTGCAGAATGCCCTATATAAAATATTAACTATATAGTTTAATAATTTAATATTTGGAATTTTCATAATTATATTTGGAATAACATTTCATATTTTATAGTTACAATTATATAATATAAATTTTATTTTTGAGCTTTTAGGGGAGAAAGTTATCATTGCAGTTATTAAAAAATTTTTTTTATTTCAAATTTTTTTTTCATTGCAGTTATTTTAAGCACTTAATGAATAAATATATAAAAGAATAATAGTATGAGTAACATATTAAATTACCCTAGGGGTCACAGCACAGTTTTGTTGTTGTTGAAAGGAGTTCATGGAACAAAAATATTAGGAACCACTAACTTGTATGACATCTTTCTACCTTGTACAAAAGGTTAGTTGGTGAAACTTTGTCCAAAGTTCTGTTGAAAGCAAGGAAATGACACAAATAGGACTATGTTTCAGAAAGATTATTCTGGCAGTTCCATAGAGAATATATCGGAACCTATTCTTTAAATATGTAGTAAAAATTGGACATGTGAGATACCAGAGTTGTGGAGCCTGATTAGAAGGTTATTACAATTATTTCTTTGCCAAGAAAACCCCATATGGGGCCATGCAGAGTTAGACACAATTGTAACAACTCAACAACAAGGAACAGATTTGGCAGACAATTGTTTCAGCATTTGAATTGAAAGATTCTTCAAGTGACTGAATATAGGAGGTAAAGAAGAAAGGAATCAAAGATGACTCATGTTTTAAATCTGGGTGATTGGGAGAATAGTGAAACTTAGTAGAGAAATTATAGCTAGATATAGAGATTTGAGTCATCTATGAGGAGGAAATGGTTAAATATATTTGAAGGGGTAATGTTACGTTGGGAGTGGGGAAAAATAAGGAAAAGTTCTAAGGACAGAATCTTTGTGAATATGTATATTTAGGAGGGAGAAAGAACACCCCCCCCTTTTTTTTTGCGGGGCAATGAGGGTTAAGTGACTTGCCCAGGGTCACACAGCTAGTAAGTGTCAAGTGTCTGAGGCTGGATTTGAACTCAGGTACTCCTGAATCCAGGGCTGGTGCTTTATCCACTGTGCCACCTAGCTAATCCAGAAAAACCCTAAGAAACAGAAAAGTGGCTGGATAAAGAGAATCAGGAGAGTTTCAGAAACCAAAGGAAAATATGGTATAAATACAGTATCTACAAATGCTATCATATGCTACAAGTGAGAAGTATCTCTGGAGCATCTAACTGGAGCTATCCAACAGGGCGTTGGAAACACAGGACTTGTGTACTGGTAAGAGGACAGAGCTGGTGATGTGTGTTTGGAAGTCCTTTGTATAGATATGCTAACTGAAGTAGGGTGAAATACAGAATATGTAGAGATATGACAATAGGGTGAAGGGCAGAATATTGGAGGATACCCACTTCTTTTGGAATAAAGAATAAAGATATGTTGAAATAGCAAAAGAGGCAGTCTCATAGTTCTCATAGGAAAACCATGAAAATACTTTATCATGGATGACAAGGGAGGAGAGACTATGAAATGAAGGGTAGTTAAAAATATCACTTAAGAAAGATGAGAATTAAATCTTAAAGTTTAAGAAAAGTAACAATTTTTAAAAGGCCATTGGATTGGGGCAGCTAGGTAGCACAGTGGATAAAGCACAGGCCTTGGATTCAGGAGGACCTGAGTTCAAATCCGGCCTCAGACACTTGACATGTACTAGTTGTGTGACCCTGAGGAAGTCACTTAACCTCCATTGCCCCCCGCCCCCCCCCCCAAAAAAGGCCATTGGATCTGTTGAAAATGAAGCCATTAGTGACCTATAAAGAAAGCAGTTTCAGTAGAGTGGTGTGCTTGGAAGTTAGATTTAATGAAACTGAGAAATGAGTGGAAGGTGTTGATAAATTTTTTTAGAAGTCTGGCTGTGAAGGGGTAGCAGAGTTAAAGAAATGTCCAAAAGGCTAAGGGATGACTTGGTATGCTTTTAGGCTAAAAGAAAGGGGCCAGTACAGAAAGAAATTTGAGAGGTTTAAGAGAGAACAATTTTGTTAAACAATTAAAATGGTATAGTATGGAGTCTAGGATATGTTAAGACCAGTGAAACCAGGACAAAGGCAATAGTTTGGGAGAACAGGGAGTAGTTGAAGGATGCTTAGTAAATCAGAGGTTAGTAGTTTGACGGTTGTTACTTTATGACTCTAAGGCAACTGTTGGTGGTATCCTCTGTTGTATTTCTCACTTCCCCTTCTCTCTCTTTCTCTTTCTCACTTCCCCTTCTCTCTTTTTCTCTTTTACTCACTCAGTATTCCAATAAGTGGCACAATACGATAAGGTAAGCAGGGATATAATCGTGTTGGCCTTTGAAGGCCTCTAGTTTAGGAAAAATGGGAAGAATGAGACTTCCCCATGGCTTGTTATTATCTTTTGGATATCTTCTAAGCCAGTTGTATCTTTCTAAGGAACTATCTTAGACTGTCTCGTGCTCTCCCTCCTCCCCCACAAACTTTTCAGTAGCTTTAAAGTACGTGACTGTGCTCAGATTTGAGTTTCTATCTCTTAGAATGATTATTCTATATTTTATAATAATAATTATTATAAAAGCTTTTATTGATGCCTTTTGTTTTTTACACCTGCTATTTTGCAATACACTCAACCTGAATTTTTTCTGGTAATAGAAAATGTTAAGCAAGATAGTAAAAGATGACCATATGGTATCATATGAACTATTTGGCATCCATAGTTCACCTTTGTACTGAAAGGTGGAAAGCATGTTTCTTCATCTGGTCTCTAGGCCCAACCTAACTGCCCCTTGATCATATACCACAATTTGTTTAGCCATTCCCCGGCAGCTGGGCACCCATTTTTTCCCCTCTGGTTTTTTGTTATTACAAAAAGGGCTGCCACATATATTTTCACGTATATGGAATCTGTATTTGTTTTCTTTGGATATATGCTTAGGACTGAAACATTTTGTGACTTTCATAGAATAACTTTCTAACTAGCCTTTTGTACTGATCAGAAAGGAATTTATTAATTTCTACAACTTGGTCCTAGGTAAATGTGAAATTGAAGTGGCCTACCTCTCCCTTACCACTCTGAAAATCAATTTATCATTTAGTTCTGTATTATATAATTCAGTACTTTAAGTCTGTCACTTTGTTGGTAGGGGAATACTCATATTCTATCACTGTATCTTGTGCCTCTTTTATAATTTTGTGTGACTGTGTTTGTGTGTGTGTGTTAACTTTTTTGTGATGTGGACCCCTTTGGCAATCTGGTGAAGACTATGGTTCCCTTTCAGAATAATATATATATATATATATATTTTTGCAGGGAAATGGGGGTTAAGTGATTTGCCCAGGGTCACACAGCTAGTAAGTGTCAAGTGTCTGAGGCCGGATTTGAACTCAGGTACTCCTGAATCCAGGGCCGGTGCTTTATCCACTGTGCCACCTAGCCGCCCCCTCAGAATCATATTTTTTACAGCATAAAAATACATAGGATTAAAAAGAAAACCAAAGATTTGTGAAAATAAAGATATTTTCCCATTCAAGTTCATGTACTCCAGGTTAAGAATCCCTGCCTTAGTTAGATGGTGTCTGTGAATGGCTGTGGTGGACGAATTCATTACTCTGTGATGAACCTCTTCTATTGTTAGGGCCACACTTTAAAACCCTTTCCAGTTGGAAAGAACCTACTTATCAAGATTTTTTGAGAATATAGGTTCACCTCCATTTGTGTAAAAATGTACAGCCTACAGATCAAATCTGGTCCCATCACCAGCTTTTATACAGGCCTTACTTTGTTAACCCTTGCTCTAAATGTATCAGTGTGCTTATCATAGTGCTACATGTCATGCCAACATATGACTAGAAAGCCCTTAATATATGTGTAATGCATGAGTCAAGATGCCTGCATTTTATTCCAGTCTCTGATATCTACTGTGACCTTGGACCTAAGCTCTTTGGGCTTAATTTGCCTGATCTTCAGATTTTACAAAATGTAAGTAAAATAACTGTTTAAAATAATGGTTCATGCAACAAATATCTATTAATTGACCTATTAGTCAATTCAGTAAATATTTATTAAGCATCTACTAGGGGCAGAACACTGTGTTAGGTTGAAGGACATAAAATTAAGACTCACTCCCTGACCTCATTGAGCTTATATTCAATATACTGATAATAGCTAATAGTTGATAATGCTATCAGAGGGAATATATAAAAAAATTCAGTACATGAAATATATAGGAGAGTATATGGCAGGCAATCTGAGAAAGCAAGGCACTATCAGCTAGAGGGCTGGTAAAGGTCTCCTGCAAAAGGTAAGATCTGAACTGAGTCTTGAAAGAAGCCAGGGAAACTAAGAGGAAAATATAAGGGGGGGATGGGACACGGTGGGGGGTATGGGGAAGAGCAAATGGAAGCCATGGATTTAGGAGCAGCTACTATGGCAGTGCAGCTAGCTTAGAAAGTATATGGAGGAGAGTAATATAATACCAAACCAAAAACAAAACTGGAAAAACTTTTCCAGAAGGAACCAGATTATGAAGAATATATTATATAAAAAGTACAGAATATAGTTTTGTAAAACTGCTTTTTCTACAACATCCATATTAGATAGATAGTACAAATATTATGAGACCCATTTTACAGATAAAGAAACTGATTGGGGCTCAGAAATAATTAGTATTAGAGTAGTGGCTGACTCTAGATCCAGTATTCTTTCCACCAAAATCATGTTGCCCCAAAGCAGCATATGGTCAGTCTATGAAGGAAGTTAAGACAATATAAATAACTAATAAAAGGCAGAATATAAGTTATTCAGAGAGATATGTATTCAGAAGAAGGAGAGAGAACTTCTGGTTGAGGGAATCAGGGAAGTTTTCATGAAGAATGGATTTGGATAGGTAGAGTAAGGGTACAGGGAGGTGTTTCAATAAGAAAAGAGTGGTATAAAATAAGATGTGGCACAACAGTAAGCAGTCAAGTTTAGCCTGAGTATAGCTGAATAGTGGAAAATAAGTTTGGAGAGATGGACTGAGGTTAGAGAAGGACATCCTTTAGTGGTTAGCTAAGGAATTTGGATTTAATGATTCAGGGAGTCTTAAGAATTGGAATGGCTCTCTGATATCTTTTATTTAGACTGTTTCCTTTTCATAGAAGGAAACTGAGTCCCAGAGAGGACAACTCATTTATGCTAATGTTACATGGAAAGTTAGTGGCAGGTTTCTAGACTCTTAGTCTGGGGCTCTTTCTGCAGAAAACAGAAAGCTACTGAAAATCTTTGAGAAAACAATTGCAAACTGTTAATAACCATATTAAAGAATGCTCTGAATCTCTAGTAATTAGAGAAATGCAAACAAAAAAAACCAAAAAAACCCCAGGGTTTCACCAACAGCAAACTGGCAAGATGATAAAAGATGGTAGCCAACAAAGGAAATGTTGTGTAAGATGTGGCCAAGTTAGTGCTCTGTTGGTGAGCAGCAAAACCATTTTGGAAAACTCTTTGGAATTATGCAAATAAAGTGACTAAAAAGTCATCAGTTAAAAAGCATTAAAAAAATTTTTTTGTGGGGCAATGAGGGTCACACAGCTACTAAGTGTCAAGTGTTAAAGGCTGAATTTTTTTTCCTACATATAAGGTATTTTATTTTTTCCATTACATGTAAAGATAGTTCTCAACTTTTGTTTATACAAGCTTTACAATTTCAGATTTTTCTCCCTCCCTCCCCTAGTCAGCAGGTAATCTGATATAGGTTATATCTATATATCTATATACATATACATATAGATATAGATATATACACACACATATATATATACACATAATAACATTAATCCTATTTCTGCATTAATCCTCTTACAAGAGAAAAAAATCAGAGCAGTGATGCAAAACCTCAAAATAGAAAAAAAAAAACAACAGCACCCAAAACGAAAGAAATAGTATGGTTCAATCAGCATCTATACTCCACAGTTCTTTTTTTTTTTTTCTTGGATTTGGAGATCCTCTTCTATCATGAGTTCCCTGGAACTCTTCTGTACCATTGCATTGGTGAGAAGAATATAGTCCATCACAGTAGGTCAACACTCAATGTTGATGATACTGTGTACAATGTTCTTCTGGTTCTGCTCATCTCACTCACCATCAGCTCACGTAAGACCCTCCAGGTTTCTCTGAACTCCTCCTGCTCATCATTTCTTACAGCACAATAGTATTCCATTGTATTCATATACCACAACTTGTCCAGCCATTCCCCAATTGATGGGCACCCCCTCAACTTCCAATTCCTTGCTACCACGTAAAGAGCAGCTATAAATATTTTTGTACATGTGGGTCCCTTTCCCCCTTCCATGATTTCTTTGGGAAAAAGACCTAAAAGTGGAATTGCTGGGTCAAAGGGTATGCACAGCTTTATTGCCCTTTGGGCATAATTCCAAATTGCTCTCCAGAATGGTTGGATCAGTTCACAGCTCCACCAACAATGCATTAGTGTTCCAATTTTCCCACAGCTTCTCCAACATTTATTATCTTCCTTTTTTGTCATATTAGCCAATATGATAGGTATGAAGTGGCACCTCAGAGTTGTTTTAATTTGCATCTCTCTAATCATTAGAGATTTAGAGCATTTTTTCATATGGGAATAGACAGCTTTGGTTTCTTCATCAGAAAACTGCCTGTTCATATCCTTTGACCATTTCTCAATTGGGGAATGACTTGGATTCTTATAAATTTGATTTAATTCCCTATATATTTTAGAGATGAGGCCTTTATCAGAAGTACTGGCAAAGGCTGAATTTTAACTCAGGTCTCCCTGAATCCAGGGTTAGTGCTTTATGCACTGCACCACCTAGCTGCCCCCCAAAAGCATTTATTAAGAACCTACTATGTGCTAGGCACTGTGCTAAGTCCTGGGGATATAAAGAGAGGCAACCCTTTCCCCCAAATCTTCCAAAACCCAACAATAACGACAGCAAAAAACCAGTCCCTACTCTTAAGGAGCTCACAGTCTGATGGAGGAGATAACATGCAAAGAGCTTTGTACCCACATGATATATAGAAGATAAAGTGGAGATTGAGAGTTCACACATAAGTCTCTATACTCTCTGATCCAGAGATGCCATTACTAGGTATAAACTAAGAATGTCACTGTTAAGGACAAAGTCCCAGTTAGTTCAGGGCTCTGCTCACTTCTGGGAAGGATGTCTGGCCTGAGTGTCTGTCTTTTTATGACCTTTCATTGTTTTCACAGTTTAGTCTGGAAATCTGCAAGAATTGGTGCTTAGTTTTTCCAAGGTGGTATGATCTGGTAAGAAGTTTGTTCACTGCCTTCCTGGTATGACCTCTGTAAGTTCCTGACAGAACTTTGAGTGTGGTTGTTTTGTTTTGTTTATTTTTTTTTTTGGTGGGGCAATGAATCTGAGGCCAAATTTGAACTCAGGCCCTCCTGAATCCAGGGCCGGTGCTTTATCCAGTGCGCCACCTAGCTGCCCCCTTGTGTGGTTGTTTTAATAGGCTGCTGCTGGCCTCAGTTACTGTTAACCTGCTGGAAGTAGAGAATGATCAAACTGCCCACTGGTGTTGGTTTCTTGCCATGGTTATTCCACTGCAGGTTTATGTGTGGGGCTAAAGGTTAGTTTAAAAATTAGGTAAAGGTGAGTTTCCCTTCTGTTCTTGGGCTCAGAACCCAAGATATATATATATATATATATATATTTTTTTTTTGTGGGGCAATGGGGGTTAAGTGACTTGCCCAGGGTCACACAGTCAGTAAGTGTCAAGTGTCTGAGGCCAGATTTGAACTCAGGAACTCCTGAATCCAGGGCCGGTGCTTTATCCACTGCACCACCTAGCCGCCCCCAGAACCCAAGATATTTAGAACTTGTCTCTTGCTTGTTACTCATCTCAGGACCCTCTCACTTGTGATTACTCTTCTTTTCCCTGAAATTGTGACCTGCAAGTGGGTAATGGGTGACAGAGCTGACAGCTGCCACTCCATCCTGTGTTCCCAGACCCGGTTCAGGGGCTCCTGGGATCTCTTTCTGCCCTGGTGCTTCCAACCCTGGTATTCAACCTTAGGCTCCTTACTGTCTCTGGGCCCTAGAATACTCACCACTGCTGTCTCTCCTGTCCCTTCACTGTGCTCCTGGCCAGCTCCTGCCTCAGTGTCCATAACCTTTCTATCTGCTCTGGACTGGAAAAACGACTCCTTATGACTTTTTCTGACTTTCCTGACCAGAATTTAGGGTATAGTGCATTTTCTAGGTTGAGGAAGGGTGTTGAGTGAGTTGAACAAATATGCTCTCTTCACTTCTAATTAAAAAAAAATTTTTTTTTTAAGTCTTTGAGAAAGGTAGTGACACGATCAGAACTGTTTTAAATAGCTTAATGTGACAGAAGTATGAAAGAGGCGCTGGAAATGGGCAGATGGTAGAGTTTCCTTTACAGATCTAGGCTCTATGATTACAATTTCCTGAAGAAGTCAATGACTCAGGACAATTCATTAGGACAAGGATATCTAGAAATTCACTATTTATATCTCTTAAATTATACTCATAATTTCTCAAAAGAATTCATTCTATCAACACTGGGTATAACAAGCAGACGAATGCCGATTGTTCAACTATTATATATGTAGTTGGCTGGATAACCCATAGGATTGCTACATCAGTACACCTATCTTGGACAGGCAGTGCATACAATGTGCTCTGGGGCCCAAAACTGAAAAAGAAAATGGGTTAAACTGCCTTTGGGAAACCAATCAATGCCTTTAATTACCCCAAGCTTCTCCCTGAAATAAAGTTCTACTCTTTTACATCAATATTCTTCCCAAGATCCCACATGGCTGTGTCATAATATCACAGTCTCCAAAGAATTAAAGTGGAAAGGGTAATTGGTAAAATACATGGTGGGTGTGAGAAGACAACACATCACCAAAGAACTGTGTAAGAGGAGCATAAAGGATATTATTAAAAAAATGTATGACCAGAAAAGAATATAGTTGTATTCTGTCATACAGTGAGGACGACAAATAATGCATCATTTGCTGGCAACATTTGTATCCGTGCAATGTCACAAGAGTTCCATCATCAGAGTCATCATCAGAGCAGCTGGGTAGCTCCCGTGCAAGATTTAAGGGAGGACGTGGGTTTGCTTGCATGGAGCTGCAAAGGATGGTACTCAGGAGAGATCCTGATCTGTAACACTGTAGGTGGATCACTTAGTGATCCTTGTGCCTAAGTATCTGCCCTGGGGTCTAACTCAGGGCTCTGCACACAGTAGGCACATACACATGCTTGCTGAATAGAAATGTAAGTTTCTGCTACTCCCCTACCTCCAGCCTTTCACTATGTTAGGGCCCCATTATTGTAATTAACGTAGAAATTAATTTGGATAGTTTAATGTAGCCTCCTCCAGCCTCGTGTTCCTTCAAAAGACCCTGGAAGCCACTTGGCTCCTCCAACCCCACCTCGCAGAAGCTGCTTCCCTAGTTTTACCCCCATGAGACATTCCCCGCCCTCCCACTCCTTCTGTGCTTGAAGATCTCCACTCCACCCCACCCCCCAGTCCCCTCAGTCACTTGCCTCTGACACCCCAGGGAGGAGGAGGAGGCCGAACCCAAAGGGCTGCCCCCAGCCGGGCCAGCTCCCGGGAGTTTCAAAGCAGATGTTTACATTCCGGGTCAGAGGGCGGGGCCTGCAACCGGCGGAGCTTCACTTCCGGGGCGGGGCTGGCGCGCCGAGTGTCTGTCTGTTTCTCTCCCCCGCCTCCCCCCGCTCCCCCCCACCCCGGCTGGGCCCGAGCAGCAGAGGCGGCGGTGGAGGCGGCACCGGCAGGATGAGCGGTGAGTGGCGGGGCCCGCCCCATGCTGCCCTTCCACCAGGACCCCGGGGTCGGGGCCGGGGGACTGGGGCTCCAGTCCCGGGCTGAACGACTCCCTGCGGCTCCTCCGCTGTCACTGGCTCCTGCCTCTCGCTCCTCCTGTACCTGTCACCTGTTCCCCAGTTCTCCCGGCGGCTCAGCCTTTGCTCCCTGGGCCCCCCCAGGGCTCTGACCCTCTTGCTCCCTGGGGCCCCCACACGTCTGATCCCCTGCTCCACGGGACACTCACATGTCTGACTCCTACTCCCCAGGACCTTCACATGGCTGATCTCCCCCCAGTCAGCTTCCTCCTCCCTAGGCCCTCCGGGGTGACCACCCCACCCCCACCCCGAGCCCTCTAGTCCTACTTAGCTGACTCTTCCAGTATTCTCCTGGTCTTCTGAGCACCCCCACATCTGTGACCTCCCCCTGCTCCCCAGAGCCCCATGTGTTTACCCCTAGGACCCTTCAGTCATCTGACCTTCAGCTTCTCAGAACTTCCATTTGTCTGACCCTCCTACTCTCCAGGATCTTCTCTGGCGTCTGACCAGAGCCCCCACCCCCACATTTCTGACCCCCTCATGACTCCTATGTGTTTACCCCCTCCTTCCCAGACCCCCTGAGTTATTTGACCCGCAGCTTCCTAGTCCCTTCATTTGTCTCACCTCCAGTCCTACTTGTCTGGCCCTCCTCCCTCCTAGTAGCCTCTCAGTCATTTGACCTCCAGCTTCCTTGGCCCCCCACATGTCTGACCCCACCCCTGCTCCACATGTTTATTCCCAGCTTTTCAGAAAGCCCCCTCCTAGTCTACTTTTCTGACTCTCCTACTCCCTAGTGTCATTCCAGTCATCTGACCCTCTGCTTCCCAGATCCACATGGCTGACCCACTTGTTCCCCATAATTCCTTTATGTTTACCCCCTGCTTCTCAAACCCCCTTAGTTATCTGACCCCAGTCCTTCTGGTTGTCTGGCCTTCTACTCTCTACTATTCTCCCGGTCATCATATCCCTGGCTTCTTGTCTGACCCTCTTACTCCCTAGTAGCCTCACTATCATCTGCCCCTCAGCTTCCCAGTCCCTCTAGCTGTCTGATCTCTCCTCCGCCTGATCCCCATGAGTTTACCCCTGCTCTCCTGGGCCCCATAATTATCTGACCCTTCCCGGTCCCAGTTTCCCAGTCTTATTTGTCTGATCCTCCTAATCTGTAGTGTCTTCCTAGTCATCTGACTCTTCTGCTTCCCAGTTCCCTTAGGTATCTGACCCCTTTGCTCTCCAGGGTCCCCCACTAATTTACCTCTTTTGTCCCATGTCCCACCTCCATGTTTACTCTGTACTTCTCAGGTATTCCTCCTCTCCACCCCCAGTCTTCTTCTGACTCCTTGATTTCCAGACCTTCTACTCTATGATCCTCCTACTTCAGTCTCCTCCATATCTGACACTATGCTTCTGTGTTCCTTCTCCCAAATTTTCTAATTCTCTGCTCCCTTGGCTGCTGCTCTTGTTTCTCAGTCCTTCCCTGTTTGTTTCTTCCTTTCTGCTCCCTGGTTACTTGTGGTTGTCTGCCTCTTGCTCTTTAGTCCCTTCCTGTTGTCTTAGGCCCTCGCTCCCCAATGCACCCTAGTTGTTTCACCCTGTTTCTTCTTGGTCACTCCTGGTCTCCCAGTTTCTTGATGGCCTCATGTTTTTACTATTTTTACTATCTCCCCCCATTCTTTCTTTCTTTCTTTCCTAATTTTTTTTTTTTTTTTGGTGAGGCAATTGGGGTTAAGTGACTTGCCCAGGGTCACACAGCTAGTACGCGTTAAGTGTCTGAGGCTGGATTTGAACTCAGGTCCTCCTGAATCCAGGGCCCGTGCTCTATCCACTGTACCACCTAGCTGCCCCTCCCCCCTTCTTTCTGAAGTTATTGCACTTGGGGCAATCTAGTTGTTCAGTTACTACTATCATTTTCTTAACAATCTAAGTTGACCCCTCTGCCTAACTATCCTTCACTTCTTGCCCAGGGTTTGGCATAACTGATTCATCACCTTCCTTTCTCCCATACTTTCTGTCATCCCCATTAGCTAGGATTGAGTTCTGGGGTCTTCTACCCTAAGGTTCTTGGCTTGTATGGAGAAGTAGGAGGCTGATATTTGCTTTGTTTTTTGGCTTGGCTCTAGGTTTTGTGCTTTGGGTTGGCCACAGTCTCTACTATTCTTGAATTGTAAAGGATCCTGCTCTTGTTTTGTTGCTAAGTCATTCCTGAGAGTTTGTGTGTCTGGAGATGGGAGTGACTCAGGAAAACAATTGTGTGTGTATATGTCATCAATTTGCTCCAGCTGACCTGGGATCAGATTTTTTAAAAAAGTATCTCCTTTGCCTCTGTTTTTTCCCTATATTTTGTCATTAAGGATAACGACATCTATCTACTTGCTACAGTTTTCTAACAAGAAATCTATTGATAACTCTTGATATGCCCTAAGAGAGGCTAAGTGAAGGATTACTGTAGCAAGATCAATGGACCAATACATTTTCCCCTCTTTTCTAATGCAACCATTTTTAAACTTTGTCTGATTTCCCCAGTGAAGCATTTTTTAAAAAGTCTATATGCATTTCATTTTTGTAATTTGTGGAATTGGTAGTAGCTGTGAGAGATGTATTCTTTTAGAACCTGTTATATTTGTTAATTTAACTAATGTTGAAGACTGAACTGTATAACTAGTAAGATTGATTTTGTTTCTGTATATACTTCTTTATTAGAATCACATTTCAAAATTAAGGCTTTTGCACAAGTTATACTTTTACACAAAATTTAATGAACCTAACTTCCTGATGTGAAATATGAGTTGTGAAATTCAAACATACTTAAAAATGTAAACATCTTTATTTTTCTAAGCTCTGTCATTAAGGTACAGTTTCACACCTTACTAAAATATTAACTTTGGTTACTGAGCTATAGGCATAAATACAGTTATGGACATGAGTGGGCAGTACTTGTAACTGGTCCATCAGTATGGGCAAACAGTTGTTCAGGTAATTCCATGGATTTGAAGGAATTGTGACTGCCAACTTTTGCATTCTAAGATATATATATTACAATAAATTGGAGAAACCATTGTGGTTTTTTTTTGTTGTTGGGTTTTTTTTTTTTTTTTTTGTGAGATTGAGGATTGCTTTTTCAAAAGGAAGTGGTTGGGGGCAGCTAGGTGGCATAGTGGATAGAACACTGGCCCTGGATTCAGGAGTACCTGAGTTCAAATCCGGCCTCAGACACTTAACACTTACTAGCTGTGTGACCCTGGGCAAGTCACAACCCCAATTGCCTCACCAAAAAAAAAAAAAAAGGAAGTGGTTGAATATGACGGTTTCATTCCTTAACAGCAGTAGAAAGGCTTTTGGGGACCCTGTATCAACTGCTTAACAAGAACATACTACATTTTGTGGAGTAGTGGAAGAATATTAAATTTAAATTTAAAATCAAAAGGCCTTGGTTTGAATGAATGAATGAATGAAAAAAATATTTATTTACTAAAGGGACTGAGGAGGAACAAGCATTTAAGTGCCTACTTTGTGCCATAGGCACTGTGCTAAGTGCTTTGTATGATCTCATTTGATAATATTACTATGTGTCTACCACTGTCAGACACTGGAGATACAAATACAAAAGCAGACAGTTCCTGCCCTCACAGAGTTTATAGTCTCATAGGGGTATACTATACCTATAAGAGAATGATGCCTATGGAATGGTATTTTGAGTGTAGCCACTGGGGAGTAAATTAACACAAGTCCATCATCCAAGAACAATGGCAAAGGTGATTTGATCATGGTTCTTGATTCTAGAACTGGAGAGAGTTGGGTTAAGTATTGATTCTGCCACTTACTATGTAACCTTGCATTCAAGTCTTGAATTTGGCTCTTTATCCTACCTATTTTATAGAGATACTGTCAGGATCAGATGAGATAACATTTGTAAACTAAAGTATTCTACATTTTCGTATGGTGGTATTTTAAAGTATTTGCTGTATGTGTGTCCCTGTAGCATGGGGTAGAGATAGATTTGGAGTTAGGACAACCTGGTTCAAATCCTGCATTTGATGCTTGTGGGCTGCATGACCATGCATAAGATGACCTGGGTCACATCTGAGCTCTGGTACCTTGGACAGGTCATTTAGCCTCTCTTGCCCTCAGTTTTCTTATTTGTAAAATGAGAGCATTAGACTAGATAACCTCATTGGTCTGTTTCAGCTCTAAATCTATGAGGATGAAATGATTTAAGCTGTCTAATCTTTAGTTTCCTCATTTGTTTCTTTTTGTTTTTGTTTTTTTGTTTTTTTTGATGGGCAATGAGGGTTAAGTGACTTGCCCAGGGTCACACAGCTAGTAAGTGTCAAGTGTCTGAGCCCGGATTTGAGCTCAGGTCCTCCTGAATCCAGAGCTGGTGTTTTATCCACTGTGCCACCTAGCTGCCCCCTAGTTTCCTCATTTGTAATAGAGATAATTCCTGTAATACCTACTTCACAAGGTTGTAGTGAGTTGCCAGTGAGATGATGTGTGTATGCATTATGCTATGTAAAGTCAAGTCCACAAGCATTTATTAAGGGTTTACTATGTGCCAGGCCCTGTGCTAAGCATAGGCAATACAAATACAAGCAAAGAGAAAGAGTTTCTGACCTCCAGGAGCTTGCATTCTAATAGAAGAAGATAGCACATAAAAGGAAGCTAAGAAGAGTCAGGAATGGAATAAAAGAGTGGAGAGGAATAAAGGCATGGCTGGCTTGGACAGTGCTATCAAAATGGAGGTTCAGGGGGCACAGTGGATAAACCACCAGCCCTGGATTTAGGAGGACCTGAGTTCAAATGTGGCCTCAGACACTTGACACTTATTAGCTGTGTGTCCCTGGGCAAGTCACCTAACCCTCATTGCCCTGCAAAAATAAAATAAAATTAAATTAAATAAAATTAAAAAATAAAATGGAGGTTGTGGGAAGAACTGACCAATCAGAAGATGGGGCTGCAGGGGCAAAGTGAATTTCCAGGGTAAGAAGTCATCTGTGGCGTGGAAAGTGTAGAGTCAGCAATGGAACCTGGAGAGAAGTGAAAGTAAATTTTGAAAAGCTAAATCAATTACTTTATTATTATAGTTTTTGACTAATAAGATGTACATTTTTAAGCAATAAGAGAACAAGATAGCATATAGTTTGTTTTTATTGGTATATTTTATTCTTTTTAGATAGACATTTAAAAAAGTCCCCCTTCCTCCAAAATACAGTCTGCCTAATAGCATGAATCCATGCTATTTTCCATTTTCTGTAGTTTACCAGACCTTAACAGAAAGGAAAGATGTGTACTTTAATTTGGGCAGCATGATGCCAATATTATTCATTGTATATGACTTGGATTTATTGTCTTTTAGCAGTATACTATAACATCCTAAGTGAGAGAGAAAATAATTACAGTAAGTGTTCAGATAAGGAAGATTAGATGGAATTAGAGTTTACCAGGCCTCATGTGGAATATAGGACTTGAATGATTATGATCCATATCAGCAGACATTGATTTAGTGCCTTCTGTATGCTACACATGAGACACAAGACAGGTGTTACACACAGACATTAATTTCAGGGAGTTTGTAATTCTAATGGGGAGAACAAATGCCTACGGAAATAAACTACTGATGCGAGGCGGAGTGTGAGCATAGTTTTAGACCTGGAAGGAGCCTCAGAGACCATCTACGCCAGCCTTTCTCATAAAGGTAAGGAACTGGGCAAAATACCATCAGAGGTTGAGGAGGGAGAGATCGCTTTTAACTGGGAGGCCTCCTATGTGGCTTTGTGGAAGAGAATAGCACTTGAGCTGTGACTTGGAGGAAGGGAGAGATAACAATCTCTGTAGGTGTTTTCCTGTTTTGTTGGTCTAGTCTGGTCACCCCACCCTTTCACTCTGCATGCTACAATACTTCCTATTATTTCTAGGATAAAATAGATTTAATTTTCTTATCTTCTTATCTTTCTAGTCTTATTACACAACATTGCCCCTTCACATACCCTAACTATGGCCCAACCACACAGGCCCATTTACTATTCTTACTCATGAAGGTAATTTCTTTATCTCATCTCTGTGCCTTTGCACTGAGTACCCCCCTGCTTGGAATGCTCTCCCTCCTAATTTCATCCTCTTAATCTTTGTTTTCCTTTTAAGACTCAGTTCAAACACCACCTTCTGCAGAAAGCCTTACTAGAGCTTGTCTTTACCCTCCCCTACCTCTAACCAATCCAGCCCCGCCCTTCTCCCCCACCCCACCCCTTCCCCCACCCTGCCCATTTCTCTTCAGGGTTCCCTTTTCCCTTCTACCTTCTGTCTATGCTGTGTGTATCTTTTATGTAATGTACTTTTATGTATCTTTTAAAAAAACTTTTATTTTTAAAGTACTTACAAGCTTTTATTATTTGGGTAAATACATAAAATATATTTTAGGGTTATATATTTTGAGAAAAACTATTATGTATCCTTTTATGTATATATCTTATATTTACTTACCTGTTACCTTTCCTCATTAGAATATAAATTCCTTTGGGACAGGAACTGTTTTTGCTTTTCCTTTGAATTTCCAGTCTTGAATCACCAATACCTGCTGGATATCAGATCTCATCTCTGACTTGACATGTTTAAAGTGGAATTTAATTTATCTTTGAAATGGGGTTGATAATACTTTTCTTCTTGGTGTTATTTTGAGTATCAAATGAGATGTATGTAAAGTTTTACACTAATGAAAGATTCCATTGCTTTCACTTAGTCTAGAGACTCTGGTAATAAAGGTAATAGTATTAAACATCCCAGTTTGGATCCTTAACATGCTGCTATTATTCGACACTGGTAAACAAAACTAATTATAATACAGTAATAGAGAAAAAGAAAATTGATTAAGTTGATCTGATCATCCCAAACATAAAACAAAGCATGTCATTAACTTAAAAAAAAAACCAAACCAACAACAATAAAATCCTCAAAGACCCAAAACAAAAGTTCTTTGAAAAAAAATTGGAGATTGAAACTTTTTTTGGAAAGAGGATGTTGATATTGTAAGGGGAAATCCGTGGTACTTTTCAGATTTTATTGGGAACAGAAGACCAGAAACAATGATTTGGCAGTAGTAACATTGTTTTTCATCCATCCATCCATCCATCCATCCATCCATCCATCCATCCATCCATCCATTTGTTTGTTTATTTGTTATTTGCTGCTTATTTATTTATTTATGATTTCCCCCCACCTCACATGTAAAAACAAATTGTAACATCAATTTTTAAAACTTTATGTTCCAAAATCTCTTCCTTCCTCCCTACCCCCCCTTAAGAACCCAAGCCGTTGAATATAAGTTATACATGTGCAGTTGTATAGGACATAGCAGACAAAAAAACTTTAGAAAAAGGAACTAGCAACAACAACAACAGCAACAAAATATACTTACATCTGTATTCAGATACCATCAGTTCTTTCTCTGTAGATGGAGTGCATTTTTCATAAGTCCTTCAGAGTTGTCTTGGATCATTGCATTGCTGAAAATAACCAAGTCATTTGCAGCAGATCATATTACAATATTGCCATTATTTTGTATACAGTACATTTCACTCTGCATCAGCTCATGTAAGTTTTTCCAGGTTTTTCTGATAGCATCCTGCTCATCTTTTTAAAAAAAATAATAAATTATGGTAAACTGCATTTATATAGTACTTTATTTTATTTATTTTATTTTTTAGTGAGGTAATTGGGGTTAAGTGACTTGCCCAAGGTCACACAGCTAGTAAGTGTTAAGTGTCTGAGGCCGGATTTGAACTCAGGTACTCCTGATTCCAGGGCCGGTGCTCTATCCACTGCGCCACCTAGCTGCCCCTGTATAGTACTTTAAAGGGATATTTCCTTACAAAACACCCATGAGGTTGATTATTGCAACAATAATAGCTACCTTATACCTGATAAAGAGTTTTCTTCACAATAGCCCAGCAAAGTATAATCAATATCATCATCATTATGATTGTCCTTATCCTCATCTTACATTACTCTTGCCTCTGATTAAAATTTTTTTCACCAGTTACTATTGCTGTGTTTCCATCCATCCTATTCACTCCCTCTGATATTTACTGTTTTCTATCTTCTTTTACCCTTTCCCTCAAAAGTGTTTTGCTTCTGACTCCCCCAATCTGCCCTCCCTTTCTTCACCCCTCCCCTCCCACTTCCCTGCAGGGCAAGATATATTACTATACCTACTTCAGTGTATATGTTACTCCTTCTCTGAGCCAATTCTGATGAGAGTAAGACTCATTCACTGCCTGGCTCCTCCTCCATCTTCCTCTCCATTCTATAAGCTTTTTCGTGCTTCTTTTATGTGAGATATTTTTTCCCATTCCATCTCTCCCTTTCCCTTTCTCTCAGTGCAGTCCTCTCACCCTTTAATTTTATTTTAAAGATGCCATCATGGGGCATCTAGGTGACACACTGGACAAAGCACCCGCCCTGTACTCAGGAGGACCCAAGATCAAATGTGGCCTCAGACACAAGACAGTCACCAGTTGCTAGATCCTGGGCATGCCACCCCACCTTGACTACCCCACAAAAAACAACAACAAACAAAAATGATAAACAAAAAATAAATTCTTTGCAGATATCACTCCTTCATAATCAGTTCCCACCTGTGCCCTCTGTCTAAATTTATTCCTTTCAGCTGCGCTAATACTGAGAAAGTTCTTATGAGTTAGAAGTATCATCTTCCCATGTAGAAATGTAAACAGTTTAGCCTTTTAACCTCCCTCATGATTTCTTTTTCCTGTTTACCTTTTTATGCTTCTCTGGGGTCTTGTATTTGAAAGTCAAATTTTCTATTCAGTTCAGGTCTTTTCAGCTCAAATACCTGAAAGTCCTCTTTTGCATTGAAGTCCCATTTTTTTCTCATGAAAGATTGTACTCAGTTTTGCTGGGTAGGTGATTTTTGGTTGCAATTCCAATTCCTTTGCCCTGTGGAATATCATATTCCATGCCCTCCAATCCTTTAATATAGAAGCTGCCTGATCTTGTGTTATCCTGACCATGGCTCCACAGTACTTGAATTGTTTCTTTCTGGCTGCTTGCAATATTTTCTTCTTGCCCTGGGAGCTCTGGAATTAACTATAATATTCCTGGAAGTTTTCATTTTGGGATCTCTTTTGGGAAGTGATTGGTGGATTCTTTCAATTTCTATTTTATCTTCTGCTTCTGGAATATCAGGGCAATTTTCCCTGAAAATCTCTTGGAAGATGATGTCTAAGCTCTTTTTTTGTTAATAGTTTTCAGGTAGTCCAATAATTTTCAGGTTATCTCTCCTGGATCTATTTTCTAGGTCATCTGTTTTTCCAAGCAGGTATTTCACATTGTCCTCTATTTTTTCATTCAGATTTGCTTTATTGTGTCTTGGTTTCTCATAAAGTTATTAGCTTCCATTTGCTCAATACTAATTCTTTTTTTTTTTTTGGTGAGGCAATTGGAGTTAAGTGACTTGCCCAGGGTCACACAGCTAGTAAGTGTTAAGTGTCTGAGGCCGGATTTGAACTCAGGTACTCCTGAATCCAGGGCCGGTGCTTTATCCAATGCGCCATCTAGCTGCCCCTCAATACTAATTCTTAAGCAATTATTTTCTTCAGAGAGCTTTTCCGTTTGACTTTTCAAGCTGTTGACTTTTTTCATGACTTTCCTGCATCACTCTCATTTTTTCCTCTACCTCACTTACTTTATCTTCAAAGTCCTTTTTGAGTACTTCTATGGCCTAAGACCAATTCATATTTTTCTTGGAAGCTTTGGATGTAGGAGCTTTGACTTTGTTATCTTCTAATGAGGGTGTATTTTGATCTTCTTGTCTCCAAAGAAACTTTCTATGGTCCACATCTTTTTCTGTCTGTTCATTTTGCTAGCCTATTTCTTGATTTAACTCCTTTGTAAAGTGGGGCACTGCTTCCAGGATGCACTGTCCAAAGCTTCAGGGGGTCCCAGGTGGTATGATTTAAGGAGAGGCAGGTTTTCCACTTGCCTGGCCTGTACTCTGGTCTGTAAATAACCCCGGGCCTACTTGCTCTTTAACCAGGAAACAAAATTGTTTCAGTTTGTTGATCAAAGATTCAGGACAGTAAAATGTAAGCTCCCCATCAGTGGTGGGGAGACTCATTTTGAGCTGAAGATTCTGCTAGTCCAAAGTCAGAGGAGCTATGTTTCAGTATTAGTAATAGTTCACATTTTAAAAGCTCTTTCTTCAAAACACCCTTGTGAGTTATAGATTATAGTTATAGAACAGGAAACTGAGGCTCAGAAAAGTTAAGTGAATTGTGCAATGTCACATAAGTAGTGAATGGGTGGCCTAGACTTCAAGACTTGTAGATCTAATGCTCTTTCTACTCCAGTGGAAAAGGCTTTGATGATCCATGTTGCACGAAGTAAAACTAAAATTTAAGAATCTGATATGTAGAAATGTCTTTCCCTTAAGGTTAAGAAATAATTGAATTTCATTTCTTTCTCATTTCTGTCAGTATGTGTTTATTGTTATTATGTCCCAGACACTGAGCAAGTGCTGAAAGTACAAAGAAAGCCAAAGATATTATCTCTGCCCTCTAGAAGCTCACTTTCTTTTCTTTTTTTTTTTTTGGTGGGACAATGGGGATTAAGTGACTTTCCTAGGGTCACATAGCTAGTAAGTGTCAAGTGTCCAAGGCCGGGTTTGAACTCAGGTCCTCCTGACTCCAGGGCCAATGCTTTATCCACTGCACCACCTAGCTGCTCCTGAAGCTTACTTTCTAATGGGGGAAGCAATACATAAACAACTATGTACATACAACACACACAGGGTAAATGGGAGGGAAAGCTCTAGCAGTGGGGGGAATTGGGAAAGGCTTTTGTAAAAGGTAGGGTTTGGGTTGGGTTTTGAAGGAAACCAGAGAAGCCTGGAGGCAGAAATGAAGAGGGAAAGAATTCCAGGCTTGAGGCATAGCTGGTGAAAAGGCATGAAACTGAGAGAATGTCTATTTGATTCTGGATGTAACAGGGAGCCATTGGTGTTCATTGGTATGCATTTTAGGAAGAAAATTTTGCTTGGAAGATGTCATTTTGTTAGAGTGGAGGATGACTTCAAGTGGGTAGAGACTTGAGGCTGGAGATCACCCAGAAGGCTTTTGCAGTTGTCCAGACATGCGATAATGAGGGCCTGCAGAAGAATGGCAGCTATATAAGTCAGAGATAAGGGGAGAATATATAGGAGTGATATTGTGAAGGTAGAAATGACAAAATTTGGCAACAAATTGGATATGGAGGATGAGTGTGAGTGAGAATTCAAGGATAACACTGAGCTTAGGAGACAGAGTATAGCATTACCCTCAGTACTAATAGGGAAGTTGAGAAGAAAGGAGGGTTTTGTAGGAAAGAAAATGAGTTCTGTTTTTTGGGCATGTTATATTGGAGTTGTTTATAGGACAAGTCAGTTCAAGATGTCCAATAGGCTTTGGTTGGTTCAAGCCTGGAGATCAGGAGAGAGGTTAGGTCTGGCCAAATAAATGTAGGAATTATCTTCATAGAGATAATAATTGAATCCATGGGAGGTGATGAGATCAACAAGCAAGGTAATATAGAGAAATTGGTAGCCCCAAATCATTACAAATACCGGGAAGTCCTCTTTTTCATTGAAGTCCCATTTTTTTCCTCTGAAAGAGGTTGTAATCCCAATTCCTTTGCCCTCTAGAATATCATATTCCATGCCCTCTGATCCTTTAATGTAGAAGCTGCTAGATCCTGTGCTATCCTGACTGGGGCTCCACAGTACTTTTTGGCACCTTGCAATATTTTCTCCTTGACCCAGGATCTCTGGAATTTGGCCATAATATTCCTGGGAGTTTTCCTTTTGGGATTTCTTTCAGGAGGTGATCAGTGGATTCTTTCAATTTCTATTTTACCTTCTGCTTCTAGAACATCAGGGCAATTTTCCCTGACAATTTCTTGGAAGATGATGTCTAAGCTCTTTCCTTGATCGTGTTTTTCAGGTAGACCAATTATTTTCAAATTATCTCTCCTGGATTTGTTTTCCAGGTCAGCAGTTTTTCCAAGAAGATATTTCACATTGCCCTCTAAATTTGGATTAGCTTTATTGTGTCTTGGTTTCTCATAAAGTCACTAGCTTCCATTTGTTTAATCCTAATTCTTAGGCAACTATTTTCATCAGAGAACTTTTGTATCTCCTTTTCCATTTGGCTTTTCAAGCTGTTGACTTTTTTCTCATGTCTTTCCTACATCATCCTCATTTCTCTTTCCATTTTTTCCTCTACCTCTCTAACTTTATCTTCAAAGTCCTTTTTGAGTGTTTCTATGGCCTGAGACCAATTAATATTTTTCTTGAAAGCTTTAGATATAGGGGCCCTAATGTTGACATCTTCCTCTGAGAGTGCACCTCAATCTTCCTTGTCACTGAAGAAACTTTCTATGGTCCTCACCTTTATCTGTCTGCTCATCTTGCCTTTCTTTTACTTGACTTTTAGCTCCTTAAAGTGGGGCACTGTTTCCAGGCTGCACTATCCCAAGCTTAAGAAGTCCCAGGTGGTATGATTTAAGGAGGATCAGGTTCTTCACTGGCCCGGCCTGTTCCCTGGTCCTTAGATGACCCCAGAACAACTTGCTAATCAACCAGCTTTGTGTGCTGTGTTTGTCAGCTCTGATGAGCCTATGCCCCTCCCCCACCTGGGCCACTGCTATTCAAGACTACTTCCTGGTTCCCAGAAGGGGTGAAAAACCCAAGTTCTGCCTCAGCACCAGTATAGACCCCTGTAATCTCCCCCCTGCCAAGGGCTCAGCTTGCTCACCAGATTGTGAGCTTAGTTCCAGATGACACTGCCGCTGCAGCTGATTCAGAGGCTCTGGGTGGGTGGGGGGTGGGGGTCTCTTTTTCTGGTGAGGCTTTTCTGGGACTGTATCTGTGTCAGGGTGACTGTGGGGTTGGGCTCCACTCCTGTCTCAGAACAACAGCTCCCTCTTTCTGACTTTCCAAGCTGTTCTTGGTTGGAAAATTATCTCAGCACATTCTTCTGTGGATTTTGTTGCTCCAGGAATTGCCCTATGGCATTATTTGGATGTTTTTTGGAATGGTCATGAGTTCGAGAGCTCACTGCCTTTTCTCCGCCATCTTGGCTCTGCTCAGGATCCAGTAGCCCCAAATCATCAAATGATTCTTTAGTCTTATGTAATTTGACATTTATAGTTTAAAGTACTTTATATTCGGGGCAGCTAGGTGGCGCAGTGGATAGAGCACTGGCCCTGGAGTCAGGAGTACCTGGGTTCAAATCCGGCCTCAGACACTTAACACACACTTACTAGCTGTGTGACCCTGGGCAAGTCACTTAACCCCAATTGCCTCACTAAAAAAAAAAAAAAAAAAAAGTACTTTATATTCCTTTAATTAAAAATTATTTTGCACAGAAACCATCTGGAGATAAATTGCTATTAACTATTTCATGAATAGAGGAAGTAAAAATAAAGGCGAAATAACTTATGAAGTTTACTAGGTGAAAAAATAGTTTTCATTTCCTGAGTTTTGGACTTGAGTTAATTCATTGTCTTTTGCTCATCTGTTCTTGCGCACATTTTAATGGCATTTACACATTATAGTGGAAGTTCTGAACCTTTCATACATTTTTATTTTTTCCTGCGCATTGACTGTGAAATCTCAGTAAGAGCATTCTGATGAAAAATTGCCTCACCAAAAAAAAAAAAAAAATCAATGGAAAGGGACCTGAAATTAGCATGATTTTGTCCTTAATGGTGTGTGTTTTCATAAAAAGCAAGGAAAATGATGAGTTCATTAGCCATTTACCAAAATGAAAGTAGTACATGATATATTAGGATAGAAAGTAAGAATTAAATATTGGTCAGTGACAATGGGTTTGAAGACTGAAATCCTAATGATGACAGTTGTTCACCTGAATTACTTGATGATAGGATAAGCAGAAAGGAACCAAGATTTTCAGGGCAGGAAAACATTGAAATTACTTATTTGCAATTGCCTGTTCCTGAGTTTTAGTTGGCATTTCATAATTTCTCAAGATTCTTGGAGAGGGTGTTTTTTTGGCATTGATTGCAGTTCTTATGTTTTGCCGGATTTTTATGACTTCTCATCAGTAGATAACCTAATCTATCTGAATTATGGTGCAGTGGGAAGAGTGATGCATTTATAAGACTCAGATCCTCATCTGTAAAGTATAGGTGTTCACAGAATCAGATCCATACCTGGAAGGAACCTCAGAGGCAATATTGTCCAACCCTCTCATTTTATAATGTGGAAATTGGCACCCTGGAGAAATTAAATGAGTTACTCAAGGTTACATGGGTAGTTGATGTCAGAAGTGGGTTTTAGACTCAGGTCCTTTGGCTTCAGAGCCAGTTCACTCACTGACCTCTAAGATCCCTGCTCTTTCGCTAAATCTGTAATTCTGTAATGACCGTAATGCCCTGGACAGCTTCAGAATCTATTCTTCAGTAGAACTTTATCTATGCTCACCAGCCAGGTTGTGATGTCCAGTGATCTTCTCTGCTGTTATTTTTTTTTTTTAAATGTGAGGCAATTGGGGTTAAGTGACTTGCCTAGGGTCACACAGCTAGTAAGTGTTAACTAAAGGTTAGCCACTGCTTTACATATGTTTTCATTTCATCCTCACCACAACCCTATGAAGTACGTGCTATTATTTGTTTTTGTTTTTGTTTTTTATTTTTAGTGAGGCAGTTGGGGTTAAGTGACTTGCCCAGGGTCACACAGCTAGTAAGTGTTAAGTGTCTGAGGCTGGATTTGAAACTCAGGTACTCCTGACTTCAGGGCCAGTGTTCTATCTACTGCACCACCTAGCTTCCCCTCTGCTGTTAACTTGGCACTGCTATAGTGAATAACACCATTATACTTCTAGCTAGTTCTCTGCATTGACGCAACAGAGCAGGGTTGATGAGTTAATTCTATCACTAAGCCTAGAAATGCCATCATTTCATCTTCTAGCCTCCCAACATTCTATTATCAGTGTCACTGAGGATCAGAGTTCATAGACTTAGAATTTTAAGGGGACCTAAGAGGTCATCTAGTCCCTAGTTTCTTTCTTTTTTTTTTTTTTTTGGTGAGGCAATTGGGGTTAAGTGACTTGCCCAGGGTCACACAGCAAGTAAGTGTTAAGTGTCTGAGGCCGGATTTGAACTCAGATCCTTCTGAATCCAGGGCCGGTGCGCTATCCACGGGGCCACCTAGCTGCCCTAGTCCCTAGTTTCTTAAACTGTGAGTCGTGACCCCAGATGGGGTCATGTAACTAAATGTGGGCGTTGTGAAAAATTTGGGAACAATAAAAAGTTATATATACCTATTTTATATACCTATATGCCCAAGGTTGCATAAAAATTTCTCTGGCAAAAAGAATCCCTGATCTAATCCATCTTCGTCATAATAGATAAGAAAGTCAGGCCTAGAGATGCTCTCAGTCTCCCAGGTTTTGAGTGACAGAAGCAGGATTTAAACCAAAGCCCTTCTTCTGATTCCAAATCCAGTCTTCTTTCCAGTGTACTATGATTTAAAGTAGTTAGCTTTGGGAGTCCTTTAAAGGACTTTCAGTGTTGTGACTTTCCATTGATGACCTTGTGTAAAGAAATCCACTCACTCTATGTGATACTTTTTCCTATTTTAATAAACATTAGTCAAAGAATCTTAGAGCTGGAAGGGCCATTAAATATCCACAATCTAAAAAAAGTACAAGCTGTTGATATTCATAATCAAACCAGGGAATTTTATATTTGTACTAACACTCTAATACTTTCCCAACCAAGCTAGTTTGGTAATGATAGCATGTGTTTAAAAAAAAATACAAAAACACAAACTAGACTATGTGTTTTGTTTTTTTCTTGATCTGAAGGCTTGCTGATTTTTTTTTCTTATTTAGATAGTTATGGATTGTGGTCTTTTTTTGTTGCTTGTTTCTTAATATATAAGAAATTAAGATTATCACTAACTAGTTGCTGCCTCCATTAGAGTCACAGCTTCAGGAAGCTTCCATTCTTGCAATTCTAAGTAAGTATTTTCTAGATACTTTGAATTCCCTTAGTGTCATTACTCTCCTATGTTGCATATTGCAAGCTAGCAATGCCTTATATGTAAAATGACAAATTTTAACTAGATGGCCTCTGGGGTCCCTTCTAGTTTTAGATTTATGATCCTATTAGACAGTGGAGAACTTACACCAACAAAATACCAGATTCTTGGAATATTCCCTCCTCTTTAGTATGCTATGATTCTCACTCATACAGCATTACCAAAAAGAACATTATTAAAAAGATGGGCCCTTGTTTCATGGAGAAACTTAGGGTTGTAAGGGCCAAATTTAGTATGGGGGGAGTTAATTGGGCAATTCACCATAATATTGGGATAAGAAAGGAGATTAACAACCTCTTTTTTTTTTTTTTTTTTTGTTTAGTGAGGCAATTGGGGTTAAGTGACTTGCCCAGGGTCACACAGCTAGTAAGTGTTAAGTGTCTGAAGTCGGATTTGAACTCAGGTACTCCTGAATCCAGGGCCGGTGCTCTATCCACTGCACCACCTAGCTGCCCCTAAACAGCCTCTTTCAAAAAAAAAACAAACCAGGGTTTATTAATGGGAACAAGTAAAAAAACACAAGTAAGGTTAATAGAACGAGGGACAATGAAAAAGGGAATAGAGGAAGGAAAAAATATGACCCTTAAACTCACCACCACCTGGAATCAGCAGTTCTGAAGAGAGCCAGCTGTGCAGCATCTCTCTCCCTCTCCCTCATGTGCCAGAGTCTGAGCTCTCCTCCCTTCTCTGCCAAAAGCCCCCTCTCCCACAGTAAACAGGGCCATCCACACACACACAGCCCCAAGCTAATTGGCTGGCAGCCCTGATTGACAGAACTAACAGGTGGCTCTACAAATGCAAGCTGAACAGCTTCCGGACGCCGAAGACCGGTTGGCTTGTCCTCACCAGGCTTCTCGTCATGGTGGGGCTTCCCTACAGTATCTCTACAGCAGGGGTGTCATTCCAATTCTCACAGGGTTATTAAAGCTACTATGCAATTTTCTAAGTTTAATCTAGCCTATCCTCTTGTTCTGGTATCAGGTCATTTTCCATCAACAGTATTTGTTTGAAATATAGGTCCTGATTGACAGAGAAATTTCTTCATCCTGGCAACTAGCATCAATTGGGAAAAACAACCATAAAATGTACCCTTGGATCAGTTTTAAAATTCATAATATGACTCTAATATAAAAGTAATTAAGACATTCTGTTTAGTGTTACTATTGTAGCTTAGACAGAATTTCAGAATTGGAAAGGACCTTGGAGGTCGTGTAATCCACCCCCAGGATCTGGGGTCTCATGCTCTTTCTACTGGACCTGAAAATGCTTAATGGGGCTCTTAATCACAGGTGCCCAAGAATAGGTAGCAAAGGGATTATTATTTACCTATGGTTAGGAGGAAGTGTTACAGCCTATGGGAGAGAATATCATTCACCTGGAAAGGAGGGAAGAAAGAAGAAACTATGGTGTAGAATAGAGGTGTGAATGGTTTTTATGGGGAGATTGAATATAGACATAAGTTCACAGACCCTATAGCCACTCAAAGCCTAAATCTCTTTTCTGCTTTTTAGCGGGTATCTGAGTTCAAGCTTTCTTCACCTTTTTTCCTACTCTACTCACAGAAGGAAAACTTTTTTTTTTTTTTTTTGGTCTCTATATTTCCCACCTTGAGGCAAAGCCTTGGTTGTTCCTTGCTAATCACAGACTTTCTGAGGTTACGGATCTTCTGATGGTCAACTCTATTGATTGTCTAGTCTACCTAATATTATAGTCTGGACGCTAGACATTTTTGACTTGGTTTTTCTTCTGTGGACAGTAAGGCTATACTCTTATGAGTGATTGTAACTTTGATTTAGGAGATTCTGCAGTGTTCCAGGGCAAGGCAGCACAATGTCATCTAAAAGAAGGAGTGTCTCCAGTACCTCAGTGTCTATTGGAGGTTCTTCTTTAATTTGGATTCTGTGCCAGATGTCATTCATGACAGTTACAAACGCCTTTGGTAAACTTCTGTCTTCATATTTTATGTTAAAATTGTTATTAATAATTAGAGGGTTGTCAAAATTATTTTTGTAGTTAAGGCTTTCAAGGAATCTTGTATGATTTTTAATATATGCATGGGAACAATTTATTAGAAGAGATATTTTCAGGCAAAATTTTACTCTATAGAATGAAATATTTTTTTCATAGTCAGCAAGTACCAAGTGACTTTTATTTTTCAGTCAGCTGTGTATTTGTAAAGATGTGGTTGGCTATAGGATATTGTTTGTAAAAGCCTTCATTGGGGATGCTCTCAATACTTGTGTAGATTGTGCTCATAAAAGATGTTGCAGATCGGGGGAAGTAAGCTTTGTGGTTTGGTAATTATTGAGATTTTCTTGGAAGCTTTGGATCTAGGAGCTTTGACTTTGTTATCTTTTTCTGAGGGTGCATTTTGATCTTCCTTGTCACCAAAGAAACTTTCTATGGTCTGCGTTTTTTTCTGTCTGTTCATTTTTCTAGCCTATTTCTTGACTTTTAAGTCCTTAAAGTGTGGCATTGCCTCCAAGACACACTGTCCCAAGCTTCAGGGGGTCCAAGGTGGTACGATTTAAAGGGAGGCAGATTCTCAACTCCCTTGGCTTGTGCTTTGATCTGTAAATAGGTTTGCCTGCTCTTTAACCCAGAAACAGAATTCTGTTTCACTGTGGTTGCTAGCTTCAGGCATGCCTATACCCCTCCCCGACCTGGGCCCACCACTCCAGACTACTTCCTAGTTCCTAGCATGGGCAAAACAAGAATTCCGCCTCGATGCCAGATGAGACCCCTGCAATCTTCCCCCAGCCAACTGCTCCAGCCTCTCACCAGACCATGAGCTGAGCTCCAGAAGTAGCTGCCGCTGCAGCCAATTCAGAAGCTCCAGAGGTTTCTCTCTCTGGTGTGGCCTGGGGCTGGATCTGTGTTGGCAGGGCCCAGATCTGGGCTCTGCTCCTATCCAGGTATAACAGACCTTTCCTGCCGACCTTCTAAGCTGTCTTTGGCTGGTAAATGATCTCATCCTGTCCTTTTGGGTTCTTTTGGTGTGATTGTGTGGGGAGCTGTGAGAGGTTACTGCCTTTCCCCTGCCATCTTGGCTCTGCCTCTGAGATTTTCTAAATAATAATTTTTTATTATAAAGCTCCTGATTTTTTTTCATGCATAGCATCCTTTAGATATCCTGAGAACTATTTACTCAAAACCTGACTACTCTAGTTTATCCCACTTTTTTTTTTTTAAAGTACCATTTCTATTCTCCCATTCTGTACATTTCTCTATTCTCTACATTGGGGACAGTTACATTAGAGTCCAAGTTTGGTGGTTCTGTTGTTAGTGATAGAGGAAGGGAGTTTGTTGAAGTCATCCTGATACATCTTTTTTTGCGGGGGGGGGGGGGGGGTTTGAAGCAATTGGGGTTAAGTGATTTGCCCAGGGTCACACAGCTAGTAAGTGCCAAGGGTCTGAGGCTGGATTTGAACTCAAGTCCTCCTGAATCCAGGGCCGATGCTCTATCCACTGTGCCACCTAGTTGCCCCCTGATACATCTTTTACATTTTTTGGTCTGTTGATTGTCCTTCCAATTTAATCCTTAAATGCCTTTGGAATGATCTGGCTTTGTGGCAGGCATTCTGTGAACTTATTTTGATTCTCATTGGTTTTTTTTTTTCCTCACTGTTTTCTAAGGTGACTTTGCTCATATTATGCCCTCATCCTCCTTGGTAAGATTTTACAGATGAGTTTATATATTAAACTCTGGTTGCCTTTGCTTGCTATTTTTACATGCTCGATGAGGTCGACTATTTTGCTGAGGTGGTTTTTAGATTCTTTTGGAGCCTCTGGTGTGGTGATGGATATATAATTAATGTATATGTATGTGTGGGTGTGTATAGATACACACATATACATATATATTACACACATACATACATATATATACCTATATCTATATAAAATTTGAACTTCCTTAGGAAATGGTGATAGACAATAGCTGTTTTAAAAATTATTTTTGAACCATTTTCCATATTTGTCCGAGGATAGATTGGAGCAGCTTCATTTTTAGGTTTAATTTTTGTTTCTTCTAATTCAGTTTTGATTTTGATTTTTGTTTTTATAAGACAATGGCTTCTCTGTAAATTGGATATCCAGCTCAGAAGTCACTCCTACATTAGAAGAATCATTTCCTGCCTGTTGGTTTCCTTTTTTTGTGGTGAGATTTGAGGTTAACCATTTCTGGTACTTCCTGAACTTCTTGAATAGATGATAGATCTATAGGCATCTCTATATATAGCTTTTGGATTTAAAAAAAAAATCTGACCATACTCACCAAATAAGATGAACCTATTCACATATATATGTAACTACATATTAATATAATTTGCATATATGTATAGCAGATCAGAAAAAGAGGAATATACTTGAAACTGCAAATCTCTATTAGGCACAAGTTCCTTGCTTTCAAAATATATAGTAAATTCAGTATGTAACTGTCAGAAATGTCTTGCTTTTCTATGATTATTTCTGACTTTCTACTTTCTTCTGTACATTAAAAAATGCTTTCCCCTTTGCTACCATATCCTTATCCCTCTTTCTTTTTGTTACACCCCTCATAAAATCTTTAGGACCACAATCTGTATAGGTATTGAGGACATCTTTGAAGGTATGACAGAAAAGGCAGGCTTTCACCAAAAAAACAAAAACAAAACAACACCCTTGTGTTGTCAAGCAAAACACATTTCTGCATTGATGCCTTTGTATATATTGAAACAGCTGGGTGATGTAGTGACTAGAGCCTTGGGTCTGGAGTTAGGAAAACCTGATTCTGAGTTGGGGCTTAGACACTGATGAGCTGAGTGACCCTGAGCAAGTCACCAAGTGGGGTGTATAAATTTAAATTATCGTGGGATTAGACAGGATTTTCTAAAATATTGCTACTTGTATATTTATTGCTATTTATATAACAATGGATATTGCACCAGTTTAGGCAGTAAGTATTTATTATTAAGGTATATTAAATATTAGAGGAGTATTGACGGTGTGGCAAGTTAACACAAGCTGAAATACCCCTAGCGCCATATTTCTAAGAGGAGAGCACATGTCCTAACAGCCTACCCTGTCCTCAGAAGGGAGTGTTCACCAATTGACAGCAGGTCCAGACCAAGCATGTTCCAAGATGGTGCTTGCCAGGAGCCTCGGGTATTCTTTCCTTTTATCCTCTTTGGATAGAGGCTAATTGGCTAGTATCATTCAGTTCCATTGGTTGACATGACCTGAGGATGGTCCCTATTAAAATGACCATGATCTCATGGCCTAATGGGAGAGACCCCCTGAGGGGTGAAGTCCAAGTCCAGATAGATGCAGCTTCAGTTCACTGAACTAGTCACAAAGAGTCTATCTCCATTTCTATTGTATGCCCTGCACAGGATTAGAACTCTCTCCTAAAAATTGACCTCTCTAAAGTGTGTGTGTGGGGGAAGTGAAAAGGCTGAAACTGGGTCTCTGGGTCCCCCAAAGAAATACATTATTAATAATTGTTTTCTCACAAGGGATAATAATGGCAGTAGGTTATACACAAGAACACACCCATGCATACATGCACATGCACATATACATAATTCTAGAATCTTAGTGCCAATCCTTAAAGCTTAAAACTTTTGGAATATCCTGTTATACATGCATGTATACATGTTCGTATGTGTGTGTAGTGCATTATGAACTTTAAAATGCTAAATAAATATTAGTTATTATTATAGTTATGTTCTATAAGTCTTTGGGCTCTGTCATATCTTATTTCCAAATCATATTTTCTGACATTTTTTACTGTCCTATATCTGTCTTTGCATTTAAATCTCTTGGTATTAAAGCATATATTGGTTTTCTTTGGAGGATCTTTATAGAATTTTTCTACCTTCTTATCCTTTGCAACAGATATTAGCATATAAGCTATCATCTCCATAGTGTTATTTTCATAAATATTTATCATGAGCATTGGAATATGAGATGACCATAAAATGATGTTTCTTGTTGACTTTGGACAAGTGATTAAAGACAACTCCACTCTCTTCTTTATTAGTTTCTCCATGATAAGCCATGGAACTATTCTTTTAACTATAACTTTTGGTCTTCTAATTTCTTTTATAGTAAGAATGACAGGATTGACTTAATGAAATATCTACTTCATTAGATGAGTGCCCCCCGACTGTCTTAGATGTAGAGTACCAGTAAAGTTAATATTTATAGATACTTTAAAAACTGTGTAATTCTTAGCACTCTTTCCTCCCTTTCCTGCCACTTTGACACTTGCAGTGCAGGAATGGAAAGGACTACCTAGGATTGAGGGCCATTTGCATTTCATGTGTTGCTAAGGTCTAAGAAAGTACTATCAGGTGGCTAACCTGCTGGTGTTGAATATCTCAGCCAGGTTGGTCCTCAGAACCCAGACACAATTCTTTTCTAGGCTATACTTAGAGCCTTTCCAGAATATTAGAACCTCTCAGAGCTTTTGCTTTACTGGCAAAGCCTCCAAGAACCTAAAGTCACTTCCATACCAGGTTAAACTTTGGAGAGCATTTTAAACAGGAATCTTGTTTAAAATCGTGTCTGGGGGGCAGCTAGGTGGTGCAGTGGATAAAGCACCAGCCCCACTGGATTCAGGAGGACCTGAGTTCAAATTTGGTCTTAGACATTTGACACTAATTGTGTGACTGAGCAAGTCACTTAACCCTCATTGTCCTGCAAAAAAAAAGAAAAGAAATTGTGTCTGGATAGCACAATAAATTCTTGCTTTGATGAAGGCTCTTTTGTTTTTTTTTTTTAGTGAGTCTGTTGGGGTTAAGTGACTTGCCCAGGGTCACACAGCTAGTAATGTTAAGTGTTTGAGGCAGGATTTGAACTCAGGTACTCCTGACTCCAGGGCTGGTGCTCTATCCATTGCGCCACCTAGCTGCCCCTCTTGATGAAAGCTCTTAAAGATACTGCATTTTAATTTTTTTAAACCTCCTTCAGTGCTTCAGAGCATATTATTGGGCCTTCTGTTATATTCTAAGCTTGCTTCCTGATTACATTCATGTTAAAAAACCCAACTGGTTGGGTTCAATTCAACAAACATTAAGCTCATACTTTGGGTTTAGATAGAATAGTGCTTATCACAGGAGTTTAAATTGTTCCTTGTCTCCGGCACAGAACTACTGTTTCCTTTGGTATAATTGAGCAAGTGTGGATTATTTCATGGGGCTGGATTTATATGAATAAGATGGCAGCAATAAACATTTATGGGGCTAAGGACCATGAAGCTTCTCCTGACCCTCTTTGCTGACACAGATCCTCCTTGTGGGTGGCTTTGTTTAAAAGTGCTGGAAACTCTTTTTTGTGTGCTTCTTCACTCTGAAACGAGAGAGAGCAGAGGACAGAGTTCAGTTTGGTTTACAGTTTGGCTTTCACTATTAACTTTGTTATTGAGTAAAGGATAAGTAAGAATTAAGCAATTGGAAAATTCTTTTTCTGTCCATATGTCAGATACAGAAGAGTTATTTTTAAAGTATTCTTAGGAGTAAGGTGAGAGTGTTAGCCTTGTGGCACATTCCTCTTTAGTAGCCCAGAAAGAGTAATCTTAGCCGTTAACAGCCAGGGAAGCTTATTTCAATGTAATGGAGTATGGGTGATTGAGGCTTAAGAGTTAACATCAGAACAAAGGTTGATTTATTTGAATTAATCAATAATTGTTCAATACCTGCTATGTACCAGTAACTGTGCTAAATTCTAGGGTTACAAAATGAGGCAAAAGACAGTTTCTGCTTTCAAGGAGCTTACAATCTGATAGAGGAGATAACATACAAACAGCTAGCTATGTATAAAAAACAGGATATATACAGCATAAATAAGATGGAATTAGGGGATGTTGGGAAGGCTTCCTGTAGAAGGTGAGGTTTTAGTTGAGTTTAAAGGAATGCAGAGAGGTCAATAGTTGGAGCAAAGGAGGGTAGTATTCCAGGCATGGGGGATAGCCAGAGAAAGTGTACAGAGCTGAGAGATGGGTTGTCTTGTTTGTGGAATAGCCAGGAGGCCAATGTCACTAGATCTAAGAGTATGTGGAGGGGAGTAATTTGTGAAATGACTGGTAAGGTCAGAGGCGGCTAGGTCATGAAGGACATTTTGTATTTACTCCTGAAGGTGATAGGAAGACACTGGAGGTTATTGTATAGGGGTTGGGGACCACGGGGTATGTGTAATACATGATTGGACCTACACTTTAGTGACTGAACTGAGGATAGATTGAAATGGGAAGAGACTTGAGGCAGTTAGACCCACCAGTAGGCTCTTGCAGTAGTCTGGAAGTGAGATGATGAGGACCTTCATTATTGTGGTAGCAGTGTCAGAACAAAGAAGGGAGCATATTCAAGAGAGCTTGCAAAGGTGAAATTGACAGGCCTTGGTAAGAGATTGGATATGGGGGCTAAAATGTAGTGAGGAATCCAGGATGACTCCTGGGTTTTAAGCTTGAGGGACTGGGAGCATGGTGTTGCCTTCTACAGTAGTAGAGATGGTGTATGTGTGGTGGTGGAGAGCAGGGAAGAAAGGTTTTGAGGAAATATAATGAGATCTACTTTGGACATACCGAGTTTAAAGTATTTGGACATCCAGTTTGAGATATCTGAAAGGCAGTAGCAGATGTAAGATTGGAGGTCAGCAGAGAGATTGGTGCAGGATACATAGATTTGAGAATCATCAGCATAGAGATGGTAATTAAATCCATGGGAGCTGATGAGGTCATCAAGTGAAGTGGTATAGAGAGTGAAAAGAAGAGGGCCCAGGACAGAACCCTCAGGGACACCTACTGTTAGAGGGCATAATCTAGAAGAAGATCCTGCAAAGGAGACACAGAAGGAGAGATCAGATAGGAGAAACCCCCGCAGAGTGGTGTCCTGAAAACCTAAAAAGAAGAGAGTATCAAGAAGGAAGGTAATCAGTGGTGTCAAAGGCTGCAGAGAGGTCAAGGAGAATGAAAACCGAGAAAAGGCCCTTGGATTTGGCAACTGAGAGATCAGTTAATACCTTTGGAGAGAAGAATTTCAATGGAATAATGAGGTCAAAAGTCAGATTGTAAGAGGTTAAGAAGAGAGTAAGAAGAGGGAAAGTGGAGGCACCTACTGTAGGCAGCTTTTTCTTTTCTTTTAAAAAAAATAATAAATATTTTTATTTATAGTTTTGAGTTCCAAATTTTGTTCTTCCTTCCCTCTTTTCTGTCCCCCCTCCCTGAGGTGGTAAGCAATCAGATATGGGTTAAACATGTGCAATTATATAAAACATTACCATATTAAGTTATTTTGTACAAGAAAAATTGAATAGAAGAAAAAAATGAAAGAAATTGAAAAATAGCATGCTTCGGTCTGTGTTCCATCAATATCAGTTCTTTCTTTGGAGGTGGACAGTATGTTTTGTCATCAGTCCTTTGGGATTGTCTTGGATCATGGTAATGCTGAGAATAGTTGTCATTCAAAGTTCTTCATCAAACAATATTGCTGTCTCTGTGTTCAAAGTTCTCTTGTTTCTATTCACTATATATCAGTTCATACAAGTCTTTCCAGGCCTTTCTGAAATCATCCTGCTTGTCATTTCTTATAGCACAATAATATTCCGTCACCATTATATACCACAGCTTGTTTAGCCATTTCTCAATTGATGGGCATCCCTTTGATTTCCAATTCTTAGCCACCACAAAAAGAGCTGTGATGAATATTTTTGTAAAAATAGGTGTTTTTCTCTTTTTGGTGATGTCTTTGGCATATAAACCTAGCAGTGGTATTGCTGGATCAAAGGGTATGCACAGTTCTATAGCTCTTTGGGCATAGTTCCAAATTGCTCTTCAGAATGGTTGGATCTTTTCACAATTCCACTCTGGTTAGCAATTTATGAGAGAAGGAATATCACAATGAGTGGCTGGACCTATTCTAATAAACTTTGATTATGTCATTTATATCTAAGTTGCCCCTCCCCTTCCTTGGGCATTGTTTCCAAGGATTTATCCCCACCCAATCCCCACTCAAGAACACAATGACTGTGTTCCCCCCTCCCCAACAAGATTAGTAAGAAAGTTAATCCAATCTCATTATCAATAATGTTCTTCATGAGACTGAACTTTGAAATGAGGACTATAGAAAAAGGGGAACTCATTAACTATTGGCTAAAAGTCTTTTTTTGTTTTTTTTGGTGGGGCAGTGAGGGTTAAGTGACTTGCCCAGGGTCACACAACTAGTAAATGCCAAGTGTCTGAGGTCGGTTTTGAACTCAGGTCCTCCTGAATCCAGGGCTGGTGTTTTATCCACTGTACCACCTAGCTGCCCGGAACTCATTAACTATTTTTTATTTTATTTATTTATTCATTTATTTTTAGGCAATGGGGGTTAAGTGACTTGCCCATGGTCACACAGCTAGTAAGTGTCAAGTGTCTGAGGCCGGATTTGAACTCAGGTACTCCTGAATCCTGGGCCGGTGCTTTAACCACTGCACCATCTAGCTGCCCCGGAACTCATTAACTATTAATAATAATTTCCTTCAGTATGGGGTTAGGAGAATGGAAATCCTGTTGTCTTAATGAGGAAAGTGGGACTATAGAGGATGGAGTGGCTTTTAGAAAATGGGTATCAGATCAAAAAAGGATATAAGGAAAGGGTACATAAAGAACTAATGAAGGGAATATGCTTAAGAAGGATATAAGAAAATAGGATAATGTCAGAAAATGGGAGTTTTAGGGTCAGAGTCCAATTGGTGAGTTGCCTAAGAATATATCAGCATTAATCAAGTCATAAGAGGAAGACTTGTACCAAGTGGAAAGGACTTTGTTCAGAGACTGTAGTTACTTTTTTTTTTTTTAAAGTGAGACACTTAGGGTTAAGTGACTTGCCCAGGGTCACACAGCTAATAAGTGTCAAGTGTCTGAGGCTGGATTTGAACTCAGGTCCTCCTGAATCCAGGGCTGGTGTTTTATCCACTGTGCCACCTAGCTGCCCCCAGACTGTAGTTACTTTCTAAAGGCAGTAGTTGACTTTGGACTGGAGAGAGGAAATAAGAGTCAAGTCAGAACTTCAGGGTTTAACAGTTTGGAAAGACTAAAAGGGCAGTAATTTTGGAGAGACCCTAAAAGAGATGCTATAATGTATTTTACATGTTCTAAGCTAAATATACATGATTGATTTAAACTGCACATAGTTTGTACCCCCAAATTCCATCATATTCAGGTATATTTAATTGTGCACTTGAATTAGTGCCTATTTGTCTTAAGTTATAAGAACATTCAGAATACCATGCTGAGTTTCAAACTGGCTTTGTTCAAAGGGAAAACTGACCTGCTGAATATAGTAACAGGGAAAAGAAAGAAAAACTTTTTTATTTCTGTTAGGTAAAGAATAGCACAAACCAAACTTTCAGCTAATTAAAGAGCAGACTTTATTTATAGACACAGATGTTCAAAAGGTGTTTCAGGGACTTGAGTGAGAAAACCAATAGGGAATATGTCATCAGTTTGGAGTGAAAGTTTGAATGTATATCTCCATTTGGTAAGTTGCAGACAGCAATGTATAAAAGGCTGATGGTTTTTAGGTCACTTTTTCTATCAAACATTGAGTTTTAAGCATTGTATATCAATTCTGCCTGGAACATAGTTGGTGCTTAATAAATGCATGTTGACTTGACTTGCACCATTAAGGGGTTAATCTTAGTGATATTTAAGAAGTTTGGTGAATATTTGTCCTTAGCAAGAGTAACTTGGGTTATGGTTTCACATTTGTTTCAGAGATGATCACTTCAGTAGGTAAACCATCTGCTATGATATCTTCAATCATAATATATGTCTGAAATAAAATTAGTATCATTATGTTGAATTTCAGGATCACAGAGCAATGATAACAAAAGACAGTTTCTACTTGAGCGCCTGCTGGATGCTGTTAAACAGGTAAGGAAAAACTGCGTTACTGAGAGTGTGCAGTTATATTGTCTTCAATTTCAAGGCGTCCTCCTTTCTTTCATTTGTGTGGGCAGGTATTTCTCCACAGATTCAGCCCTAAAGAGTAGACACTGTTTATGAGTTGTGGGGGCCCAGAAGGTTTCACACCCAGTTTTTTCAGTAACTTTCAAGTAAGCCTTTAACAATAAGTTAGTGATAAGTATTTCCTTATTCCTTTTTTAAACCATGAACTTTTCCTTGCTTTGTTTAAAGGATAAGGAGAGGGCCAGTTTACTTGTTGACTTTTTTAGTCTTGTGATAATAGCTAAAGTACAGCAAGATTCTGATTCAGCATCTTGAGTTTGTCCTTCCCGTGCCCTCTTCTCATTTCTCCCTCAAAATTGTACATAGTTGTTTACCTGTTTTCTCCTCCATAAGATCTGAGTTCTTTGAGAACAGGGACTATCTTTTGTCTTTGTATTACCAATTCTTAGCAAGGTGTCTAGCAAATAGTAGGTGCTTATTAAATGTTTGTTGATGGGCTGATTTAAAGTGTTCTACCTCAACCATTAATGTAAATGACTGTTTTTTGTTTTTGTTTTCTTTTGTGCAGTGCCAAATCCGCTTTGGAGGGAGAAAGGAAATAGCATCAGATTCTGATAGCAGGTAAAAGATTCCTTTTTAAAAACTATTTTAAGCCAAGTGTGAGACAGTATGAATAAGTTGACCTGATTCTAGATGAAAACTAACAGGTGTCATAATCAAATTTAGTAGACTTATTATCTCTTGCATAATTTATTATTTATTTGAAATACTAGAGTTAGCTTAAAGCCATGGAGAACTGGGTTTAAGTCCTGCTTCTGACACATGCTGTGTGACCTTGGGTAAGTGTTTTAGTGTTCTAGGCAACTCTCTAAGACCATGAGTTGCAGACCAGGAGTTTCCCTATTTTGAAATACTACTGCTTCTCTGTGCTTCTGGTTGCTGTGAGTATATTTGTGAAAAGTTGTCTTACTTTGTTGATCAATAGATCTTGGAGGTAGATATTACATATCTGTCCTCTTTTCTTGACTGTGACTTGGTATTAATTTCTAAATTGGATTTTTCTTATTTCAATTTTTTTTTTCTCTTCATAGAAAAGAGAACTTTGGACCAATCAGCTTAGGAGCATAGATGACGTTATTAAGACTAAATGATTCAGGTGGCAGCTAGGTGGCGCAGTGGATAAAGCACTGGCTCTGGATTCAGGAGGACCTGAGTTCAAATCCCGTCTCAGACACTTGATACTTACTGGCTGTGTGATCCTGGGCAAGTCACTTAACCCCCATTGCCCCGCCCCCCCCAAAAGACTAAATGATTCAGAGATAAAAGATCATAAAACAGACATTTGCACAGGGTTTTTTGATTAAGCTGCTTTTCATATTTGTGATTTAAGAAAAGCTGATTTGGTGGGATAAGGTTGCATTGTTGATTCTACCTGTAATGATTTTTGCATTTACTTTGTATATATAATAGCTAGCATTTTGTATGGGGCTCTAAGGTTTGCAAAGCATTTTGCATATTTTATTTCATTTAATCTTCAGAACAATCTTATGAGGTGCTATTGTTGTCCCCATATTATGCATTACACAGCTGGTCAGTGTTTGAGACAGGATTCCATTTAAGGGCTTCCTAACTCCAGGTGTAACACTCCATCCTTTGTGCCACCTCGTTGCCCAACGTGCCTTCTATGTGTGCATGTTGTTTGCCCCCAGTAGAATGTAAGCTCCTCCAGGGCAGGCGTGGTCTCATTTGTCTTTGTATCCCAGCATTTAGCTTCTGGGTCCTCATAAATGCAGCATTGAACTTGGATTCAGGAAGACCTGAATTGATATCTTTTCTCAGTTCTTACCAGCTGTGTGACTGGATTAAGTCACTTAACCCATTTCCTCATCTGCACAAGAGAGGGATAATAATAGCACCTAACTTCTACAAGGTGGTTGTGAGACTCACAAGAGATTACACATGGAAAGTGCTTTTGAAATCTGTAAAGTTGTATATCAATGTTATCTCTTATCACTGTCATTATTAGGTACTCATTTGATGCTTGTTGAGGTGAATTGAGTTGAATATATAGTTTGTATAAGAAGTCTAAACAGACTACATTCTTTTTGGGAACTTTTATTCAGAGTAGATAATTTAGATCCCTGAAGTTATTCCACTAAGTTTGTTGAAAAGGGTAAGATGAGGAAGCTACTTTATTTAATAGTCCAGCATGTCCATATGTGTCTTTGTAATTGTACATACATTGGCATCTTCCTGTTCTTGTTTTGTGGATGCTCCTTTGCTTCTTCTTTTTTTTAAAGATACCTACCTTATTTATTTTTCAATGAAGAAATGTGACTTACTTAGTTATTTTCAGCAATACAATGCTCCAAGATAATCCAAAAGGACTAATTTTATGAACCATACTATCTGCCTTTAGAGAAAGAACTGCTGTTGATTGAATACATGCTGAAGCATACTATTTTTCACTTTCTTTATTTCATTTTTTATTTGAGTCTTCTTGTACAAAATTACTAATATGAAAATGTTTTACATAATTGCATATATATATATATATATAACACCTATATTTTATTGCTTACCATCTCAGGAAGGGATAGAATTTGGAACTCTAAACTTTAAGTAAAATGTTAAAAAATAAAAAAGAATTCTAAACCATTAACACCCACATGAAAGACTGTTAACAATCACTAATAAAGACACCTTATTTTTATACATTTTTATTGACAGCTTTTGTTTTAACATCCCCATCATTTTCTATCCCATGCCTTTACCCTCTCCCTCTCCAAAAGTCATCCCTTATCACAAAGAAGACATAAGAAGAAAAAAAAAATAATTCAGCAAAACTAACCAAAATGTCAAAAAAGCCTGATGTCATGTGAAGTGTGCCATGCCCGTTGTACCCCGCCTCTGCAGAGGCAGGGAAGAGTAGTGCTTTCTCATATCTCTTTTTTAGGGCCAAGTTTGATTATTATAATTTCACAAAATTCACTTTTAGTTGTTTTATTGTTATTTCCATTTCCATCGTGCGTATTCTTTTCTTGCTTTTGTTTACTTGACATCTGTTCATAGGATCATAGATTTAGAGCTGAAAGGGGCCTTAAAGGTCATCCAATCCAATCCCCTTATTTTACCCATGAAGAAACTGAGGTCCAGAGACTTTTAGTAACTTGCTCAGGATCACACAGATAGAAAGTACATGAGGCAAAATTTGAACTCAAGTCTTCCTGATCCCACAGTGTAAACTCTGTTATCTGTGCCTTATTCAGTGGCCTGAAGGCACATGGGCTGGGAATAGCTTCCCACATGTCAGAGGACAATTCTACCACTGAAGCACCCAGGCATGGGGCCTTCCTATATTACCCTGTATTCATAATTTCTTACAGAGTAAGAATATTTCAACACTATTTCACTACATTCATGTCCCACTACTTGTTTAGCTATTCCCCAATTCATAAGCAGCTACTTTGTTTCTACTTGGCTACTTCAAAAAAGTGCTTTTGTAAATATTCTGGAATATATATGACCTTTCATTTTATTCTTTACCTTCTTAGTCACTGTGCCTACTAGTGAGATATCTGGGATTAAGGGCATGTCACTTCATTAGCATAATTTATTAGCCAGAGCCAGGCTGTCTTCATGAGTTTGCAGCTTTAATCAGGCTCCCTCTCTCTTGAATCTTTGATCTCATATACTAATTCCTTCCCTATTGCCTTCATACATGACCAAATCTTTCCAATCTTTAAGAAAAAAACCAAATAAAACCCATTACTAGATCCCACTCTCCCCTTAAGCTGTTGTCCTATATCTCTCTTTCCTTTCTTGACCGAACTGCCTGAAAAAGCTATCTGTACTTTCTTCCTCTACTTCCTCTCTTCTCACTCCTCAGTCCTTTACAATCTTGGCTTCCATCATAATCACTCAGCTGAAACTACTTCTCCAATGTTACCAACAATCTCATAAGTGCTATATCTGATGGTCTTTTCTCAATGCCACCTAGCTGTCCTCCAGCCATAGACATTTTTTTGGGGGGGGGGCAGGGCAATTAAGGTTAAGTGACTTGCCCAGGGTCACACAGCTAGTAAGTGTCAAGTGTCTGAGGCTGGATTTGAACTCAGGTCCTCCTGAATCCGGGGCCGGTGCTTTATCCACTGTGCCACCTAGCTGCCCCCTGTTCTTTTACTTCTTATAAGAAATATGCTGCCTTTGTTCCCAGATGAAATATTAATATTTCTTTTTGTGAAGACTTTGAAGTTTGGGGTCAAAAGATACTCTTGGTGTTTGAAAAATGGTTTTGATGTTGGACTGCTTTTTCTTTAATTATTCAAGAATGAATCATCTTGTGTGTATGATTGGGTGATGGTGTTCTTTATGTATGAAGGGCAGTATATTACAGATTCTTGTTGAGCATCACATTTCCAGTTAATGCCAGTTAACATTTATTACATACCCACTCTGTGCTGGATAGGAGAAGGAAAAGAGAAGAGATATAATAATAGGTGAAATTTATATAGTATTTGAAGGTTTGGAAAGGCATTTTTATCTATACGATATTGGATTTTGTCCTTAAAATAATCCTGTGAGGTAAAAACTACAGGCATTATGCCCATTTTACAGATGAAAAAGGCGAAGCTCAGGAAAGTTCAGTCCAACAGATTGGAATTTGGAGGCAGGTGTTGAATCTCTATCCAGGTCTAATTATGTGATCCAAGGTCACACAGCTACAAAGATATAGAACTTGAAGAATTTGAACCCAGCTTGCCTGATGTCAAATCCACTGTGCTTCCTTCTTTGTAAATAGGAGCCCTTGTAAATGGGAGATGATATTATTACTTGTTCATTTCTCATTGTGGTCCAATTGTATTATTCGAAATCTTTTCTTTTCCTCAAGTTCCTAACCCGAGTGTCAGCAAATGACCTTTTTCCTACTTTACTGAAAGATAATGAACGTTTAATATAAGCACTGTCAACGTTTCTTCTTCACACCTGAAAACTTGACTGAATCTTTACTTGTTTTCCTTTATGAACCTCCTGTCTCAGAGGAGATAGAGCTCTACTAGTGTTTTTCATTTTGTTTTCAGTTATTTTTCAGTCTTTTCTGACTCTGTGACCCCTTTTGGGGTTTTCTTGGCAGACATACTGAAGTGATTTGTCATTTCCTTCTCCAGCTCATTTGACAGATGAGGAAACTGAGGCAAACAGGGTTAAGTGACTTGCCCAAGGTCATACAGCTATACATTTGAACTGAAGATGAGTCTTCCTAACTCTGTGCCTCATACTCTATCTGCTGTGCCACTTAATTGTCCTGTTTTCTTCTACCTCCTATATTTTTTCCCTCTTCACCTGCTCCTTTTCTTTTATACAAATATGCCTTAAGCCTTCTATAGTTTAAAAACAAAACGAAAAGACTTTGCCTCTATTTTGAGTTACAGTTCCATTTCTTTCCTTGCTTTTATTGTAAAGTGCATTTTACACTTAGTGCTTCCACTTAACTTCATACTTCTCCATCTTTAACAATCTGGCTTCCTTCTCTACTCTTGTGGAAACTGCTTTATTACCAGTAACTTTTTTTTTTACCAGTAACTTTATAAATGACAAATCTAATGGCTATTTTTCAGTTCTAATCCTTGTGACCTCTATAGATTCATGACATTCTTGACTAGCCTTTCATTCTAATTATCTCCTATCCCTTGAAGTTTGTTATATTACACTTTCTTATTTCCTCTTCTACTTTATGGTTTTTACCAATCTCCTTCAGTTCTTCCTCTTCCTTGAAGTATGCCCTATGTGTGAATTTTTTTTAGGCCTTTATTCTTTTAAAAATAAATTTAATTGTTAAATATTTCCCAATTACATTAAAATTGTTTTTAACTTTCTTTTTTTAAAGTTTTGAATTCCAGATTTTCTCCCTCCCTCTGTCCTTCCCCTAGGCAAGCAATATGATAGAAATTATACATGTAAAATCATGTAAAACATTTATATACAGCCATGTTGTAAGAGAAAACACACATACACACACAAACCAATAAAAATTTTAAAAAAGGTAAAAAAAGTATGCTTAAATCTTTACTCAGAATTCATTTGTTCTCTCCTGGAGGTGAACAGAATTTTTCATGATGGGTCTTTTGGATTATCTTGAATCATTGTCTTGATTAGAATAGCCAAGTCTTTCATGATTGATCATTATTGTAGTATTGCTGTTCCTGTGTACAGTGTTCTTCTGGTTCTGCTCTCTTCACTTTGCACCAGTTCATATGAAAATTTCCTGGGTTTTTCTGAAACCATCCTGCTCATTGCTTCTTAGAGCAGAATAGTATTCCAGCACAATCATATACCACAACTTGTTCAGCCATTCCCCAATGGATAGGCATTCTCTCAATTTCTAATTTTTTGCAAAAAAGAGTTGCTATATATATTTTTGTATATTTAGGTCCTCTTCCCTTTTCTTTGATCTCTTTGGGATACAGAACAGTAGTGGCATTTCTGGGTCAAAGGGTATGTTTAGTAGGGCTGTGTTCTTAATGTTTCTTTTTCTGTTCTCTCTTGGTCATCTCATCCAATTTCCCAGCCTTATGAAGATGAAACTCAAATCTCCTTCTATTAAATCTACCTGTCTCCTGAGCTCCAGTGTCACATTTCCAATCCTAGTGGCCTAATCCAACTTAATATCCAACAGCATGGTGTACTATAAAGAAAATTGAACGTATGTTAAGGAGACCTAGGTTCAAAACCTGCCTATTTCTTATTACCTGTGTGACTTTGCACAAATTATTGCATTTCTGCAAGTCATTTTACTCATCTGTAAAAGTGAGATTTTTTTACCTGCCTCATAGCACAATTGTCAGTATTTTTGAACTTTAAAGCACTAGAAAAATTTGAACTATTACAATTATTCTGTCCTAAATGGAATTTGTCATCTTTTCTTCTTCCTTGACTTTCCCAATACCAATTAATGCCACTATTTTCTAGTCACTTATAGTTGAAATCTTGAAAATATATTTTCTTTTTTTCTTTTAATTTATTTTCTTTTTAATTTATGGAATAAAGCATTCTATAACATAGTAAATAAAAAGATGATTGTACATGAAACTGTAAATCCACTATGTACAACTTTCTATTCCTTTCAAAAAGACAACAAAAATATCTTGTAAATTTCTTTTTTCTCCCCCCCACCATTAGACACAAATCAGTATATACATACACACATATATATGTATGTATATGTATCTCTATATAAATTATTCTAGACATATTTCTATTTGTCAGTTCTTTTATTTTATCTTTTACTTTTGCATCTCATTCCACATCTAAATCCTACTGATTCTACTTATAACATATGTCTCACTCATTTTTCTTCCTTTTCCTGTAGATACCTTATCCTCTTATTAAATTGTAAGCTTCTTGTGGGTGGGGGGGATTATGCCTTGTTTCATAATTTCTCTCTAGTTGCACAAGATAGGCACATATTGAATTAAATATATTCTATGGATTTCTTCTTATATATGTCTAATACTTTATTACTTTGCACAGCTTTGTTCAGCACTCCTCCCATCTGGAACGTCCTTGTCCCTGCCTCTGCCTATTGAAAGTACCAACTCAAAACCTTTTTTTTTTTTATACAAAGCCTTTCCTTCCTTTGAGCTCTCTAGACACTTTGCATGTCCATTTATTTATTATGTATTTATTAGTTCTACATTCTATTTATATGCATCTTATTTCTTTTCCTAGGTTCCTTTACATGGAGAGTCAACTCCATGAGGGTAGAGAGGGTAGAGAGTAGCTTTTGTTCTTTCCATTCCTCTTAGTGCCTCACATGGTGACATGTAGGAAGTAATAAGAACTCAGCAAATGTTTATTTCATTATCCAAACAGTTTTGCTCACATTAGCATTATTTCATTTCTCAATTGTGTTACCATAATATGCAGCAGGTCATACAATTAAACCTTAAAGAGATGTTTATATCTAAGGAAATGACAGGGGAAATTTTTGCCTTTAAGTTCATGTTCTTGGAAGTGTCCCTGGGAAGGAGTGGCAGACACTGAAGTGGCTCCATGGTTTGGCAGCATCATCACTTCAGTTTCTGTTGGTCAGTTTTCACTGGAACCTTTTCCCAGCTTTGTTTATTTTCTTTCCCCAAGAGCAAAAATGCTTGCTAATTTTTGTTAAAATTATTCCCTACTTTGACAGTCAGACTTGGGCTGTTGAATAAAGGGACTTTTAGAGACTCTTTAAATATCCCTTGGGTATTATGGTTTTTAGAAATAATGGGCAAGAAGAATTCAGCAGGATATGGAAATCTTCACACTTCCTCCAAAGAGCCCAGAACCTCCACATATATTCATTCAAAGGAACCATCATCGTGACTTTTTGACAGGAATCCTTACTTTACAAGTAGCACCATATGTTCCTACAGATATATTTTTTTGGAGAGACTAATTTCGTTAGAACTTCATAGTGCTTGGCTGAAGAAAAACATAGCCTCTATGAAGCTTAATATCATATCCAAATATGATGTTAAACTAAATTTAAAGAAATTCATCATAAACATGGCATTAGGGAATGTTCAATATAAGTTTTGGTGTAAGTCTTTTCTATTTTCTGAAATGGAAGACTTTTTTTTTTTAACTTTTAGATGACTTACTCATTTGGTCCCCTTATCTGCCAATCCCCTTCCTCCCCTCCTCCCACCCCGCAAGCTGCTGTTACTGTTCCCTTTCATCTCCTGTGGAAAAAGTATATTCTTAGTGCAGTTGAGACATGTCACATGTATTCAGTTTGGAACTTATAAAATGTAATGGTTTCCCGAGGCATTTCTTTTCCTCTTTCTAAATGTCTCTGGATATTAATCATGTGGTTTTTATCTTTTTCTTTGCCACAGGATTCACATGCTGGACTATGCTTCAAGGCAAGGGGACATCAAAAGGAGTTTTGTAACTGTCATTTTGTAGGATTTAATAATATTATTTTTCCCTATCTTCCCCCAACTTCAAACTGGGACAAAGTACTTTTATTTATAGTTTGTAGGACTTTAAATTTTTTTCTTTTTTTTCTAGGACTTTTAATTTGTAAATAATTTTATGGCTTATATTTTTTTGGTTATTTTTAATTGATAAAATAAAATTTTTTTTGAACCTCTGTATGATAAACCCTGTTGGGATTTTATAATATAATTGACCAATTTGTATTGTACTATTTTCCTATCAATATTTGAATAAACTCTTTCATATTTTTGATTGTTGTTAAGCTAAGTATTCCTATAGTAAGAGTTTTATTTTGTCTTTTTAATTACCAAACATAATTCAGTATTGATCTTATGGAAGCCATATGATAAAATAGTAGATTCTGGGACAGTGGTTCCAGGAAACCTGAGAAATCAGAGGTGATGGAACATTTTCCAGCCAACCCTCTGTTGCTTTCTTTAGTAGATTTTCTAGCAAGTGACCAACATTTTGGAGTATTTGGGCCATTGACTGTTTCCCTTGTTTCCTCATACCCAGTTTCCTTACCACAATAATATCTTAGACTTATTCCCACTTTTCTTGTTTTTTACCTAGTTCTATCTAAATCTTAACTTGGGTGATCTCGATGGCACAAAGACAAGAGTTTATCATGATAATACTTTACATTCTTATAGTTCTTTATAGTATGTATAGAGAGTTCTTTTATAGTTATTATCTAATTTGATCTATCATGTGAAATAGGCTGTGTAGCTCTTATTATTCCCATTTTACAGATAAAGGAAATGGGGTTCAGATAAATTGTTATTTGGCCATGGTCTAATGAATAAGAGAGCCAAGATTATAGGCCCAACTTTCTGACTCCTACTCCAGTTTCTTTCCACTGTAGCAAGCTGCCTATAACATCTGTACTGAGAAACCAATTTTGCTCTACTCCCTTGGGAAGATAATTCCATTTTATATTATCTACTCTTTGGAAGATTGACAAGAGACAAGAGACACACCATTAAAAACTTGGTCATTTCCCCTTGTTTTACTTCCTAGGAGTAGGTTAATATAATTGCCTTGTCCTTGCTGTACACTACTGTGAAGTTTTTGCTGTTAGAGTGATAAAACTCCATGTTGCTCCTTGAATCATTGTAATAAAATCATGTGTTTCATTTCTTGTCGGTTAGGCCCATCTTTCCTTTTTGACCATTTTGTCCTCTTTTGTCCATTTTCCATTTTTTTTTTTTTAGCTCCTTCACTGTCTCCTGGATGTGCCTCAGGTTGATATTCCTAATTTCTATTAGAGAAATTCTGTCTATTTCCTTGTCCATGGCACAGGGTGTGGGAGGGCTGATATAGGAGGTATCATTGGGGTACAGAAAAATTCCTTTAAGGAGGTCTCTTTATGCTTCCAGTCTAATATTCCCAAAGGGTTTCAAGCTCAGTTGATGTGATATGGAAAAGAACAACACTCATCATAGCCTTAAAAAAATTCTCTACATATAATCTGAAGATTAAGATCGGATTATATTCTAGTTCTTCAGAATTGAATAATTAATCCAAGGCTTTATAAAGTGACCTATTTAAAACAAACCTCATGTAAAACCTATGCTACAGTAATGCTTTTAAAAATGCACAAAGCTCACTTTTGTAATATATATTGTGAATCAGTTGAGTCTTGCAAGTATAATCATTCTATCATTCTTATGAGAGTGTCAGAGAGTCATGGAGTTCCCAAGTGAGGAAAATCTGACCCATTTTTATACTGTATTTTAACTCATGCTTTTGCTTTTGTCAGATATGCCTGTTGAAAGCCCTGCTGTGTTAATGATCCTTTTAATATGTACCCCTCCAAACAGGTTAATTTGGGTTGTCTGGTTGCAACCTCGGAAAACAAGGCTTTTGTTAGCTTTTTGCTAAAACAATGTTTGCTTTTTAACAGCTGCTGTAGAAAGTATGAACTTCCTTGCAATCTTAGTACAGGTTAATATGGCAGGTTAAGTAGACCTCACAATCTAGGACAGGGCTCATTAAAACAAATATTTGCTGAATCTTCATAATAAGCTGATTGACAGTGCTGTGTCCAGAGATGTTTAAGTTTGTGGACAGTTTTAAGCTCAACCTGGAGAAATAATTATTAAAAATCTGGAAACAAATTTTAGACTTATAAACTGACTACTACTTCTGAGGGTAGTAGAAAAAAAAACTTAGTTTGAGCAAAATACTCACAAAACCTTTCTGTTGTACTCTCTTAAGCACTAATTGTGTGACTATCTCAGGATAAACATGATTTATGCAAAGTATGTTTTCCTTCCTAGGACATTTTATTTGGATTGTTCTCTCAGTAGTGAGGATCACTGACATAGCCATGTTCTATTCCTTTTGTGACCACTGGGTACTGTACTGTAGGATCACTGGTAGTTTAGAGATAACCAGTTAATTCTTTTGGATTCCAATTCAAGTTGTTTAATCTTTGTTTGATTTAATGTTGGTGTTATCTGGGGTCAGTAGCCTTCAATGATTAGATCCAGTTTTGAAAATTGATATGGGCTATCCCTACTAGTTTTCTTTGTTTTTCCTCTTGTTTTTTTCTCAATTAAAGGTAATTTTTTTTAACATTGTTAAAATTTTTGAGTTCCAAATTCTTTCCCTTCCTCCATGCTTTCTCCTTTTGGAGAAGGCAAGCAATTTGATATAGATTATCGATGTGCAGTTTTGTAAAACATATTTCTATCTTAACCATATTGCAAAAGAAAACAGACTAGGGCAGCTAGGTGGTGTAGTGGATAAAGCACTGGGCCTGGATTCAGGAGGAACTGAGTTAAAATCTGGCCTCAGACACTTGACCCTAGCTGTGCGACCCTGGGCAAGTCACTTAACCCTCAATGCCTTGCAAAAAACCCCCACAAAACAAAACAAAAAGAAAACAGACTAAAACCCCCCAAGAAAAACAAAGTAAACAAGGTATGCTGCAATCTTCATTCAGACTCCATCAGTTCTTTCTCTGGAGGTGGATAGCATTTTCCAACATAAGTCCTTCAGAATTGACTTGGATCATTGTATTGCTGATAATAGCTATCATTCACACTTAATCACAGTTATAATATTGCTGTTACTGTGTATACTCTTTCTTTGGTTCTGCTCACTTCACTTTGTATCAGTTCATATCAAACTTCCCAGGTTTTTCTGTATCATCCTGCTCATCATTTCTTAATAGCACATTAATATTCCATCAAAATCATGCTGCAACTCATTCAGCCATTCCCCAACTGATGAACATCTCCTTAATTTCTGATTCTTTTCTCTTAGGAGTAAAGATCTAGAAGTGGTATGGCTGGGTCAAAGGGTATGCACAGTCTTATAGCTCTTTGGATATAGTTCCAAATTGTTCTCCAGAATTGTTGGATCAGTTCACAACTCTACTAACAGTGCATTAAAGTCCCAATTTTTCCACATTGCCTCCAATGTTTGTCATTTTCCTTTTCTGTCATGTTGGCCAATCTGATAAGTGTGAGTTGATACCTCAGAGTTGTTTTAATTTTCATTTCTTTAATCAATAGTGGCTAAGAACATTTTAAAATATAACTATAGATAACTTTGATTTCTTTTGAAAATTGCATGTTCATAACCTTTGACCATTTATCAGTTGGGCAATGATTCATATTATTATTATTATTAATTTTTTTTTTTGGCAGGGAAGTGAGGGTTAAGTGACTTGCTCAGGGTTACACAGTTAGTAAGTGTCAAGTGTTTGAAGTCGGATTTGAACTCAGGTCCTCCTGAATTCAGTGTCAGTGCTTTATCCACTGTGCCACCTAGCTGCCCCTATATTCTTCTAAATTTAACCCACTAGTTTTCAATTCTGCATATACAACTAGATAGCAAATTCTAAAGTTTTCAGCTACGAGTCAACAAGCAAGTTCATGTTTTGGCCTAAATGACTTGAATCTGAGATCTTGGAATTTAGAATAAAATTCTGTCTTATCATATGACTTTTTAAGCTTTAGCTTCCCATAGTTGGTACCAGCTAATGTGTACTTTGCGTCCTTTTTCATTACGGATTACACAGTTCTTTCTTTGCAGGACAATGAGATGAGGCTGATTTTTACCTTCTAGGATAGTGATTGTCAATTTTGGTATTTTAATATACCTAACATGTTTCTAGGTATCTTAAGGGGTATAAGAAATTTTAAAAGTGTTTTATTTGGGGCAGTTAGGTGGTGCAGTGGATAAAGCCCCAGCCCTGGATTCAGGAGGACCTGATTTCAAAATCGGCCTTAGACATTTGAAACCAGCTATGTGACCCTGGGCAAGTCACTTAACCCTCATTGCCCTGCAAAAAAACAAAAAAACAAAACAAAAAGTGTTTTATTTTTGTCCACTTTAATTTTAAAACATTTAGAAAATGTAAATTAAAAAATTAAAACAGGGGCAGCTAGGTGGCGCAGTGGATAAAGCACAGGCCTTGGATTCAGGAGGACCTGAGTTCAAATCCAGCCTCAGACACTTGACACTTAACTAGCTGTGTGACCCTGGGCGAGTCACTTAACCCCAATTGCCTCACCAAAAAACAAAAAACCAAAAAACCAAAAAGTAATAACTCACATTTGGGGGCAGCTAGGTGGCGCAGTGGATAAAGCACCGGCCCTGGATTCAGGAATACCTGAGTTCAAATCCGACCTCAGACACTTGACACTTACTAGCTGTGTGACCCTGGGCAAGTCACTTAACCCCCATTGCCCCGCAAAAACAAAACAAAACAAAACAGCAAAAATCTACCCTTTTTACCTCCCATATTCTACCCTCATCCTCAGTTGAGAAAGAAAAAAACCAACCAGAACCCCTGTTACAAACATGTTCAGTTAAGCAAAACAAGTTTCTGCATTGGCTATGTCCAAAAAAAGAGTATGTCTCATTCAGCATTGAGTTCTTTATGTCTCTTAGGATGTAGGTAGCATGTTTGTTTCATCATGAGTCCTCTGGAATCATGGTTAATCATTATGCTGATCAGAGTTCTTAAGTCTTTCATAGTTGTTTGTCTTTACAATATTGTTGTATAAATTGTAATTCTCATTTCATTCTGAGTCAGTTTATACAAATCTTCCCAGGTTTCTTTAAAACCATTTCCTTCATCATTTCTTCAGGGAAGAACCCCATAAACATTTATTAAATATATATTAGGTGCTAGGCACCAGAGAAGGAAAGACAAAAATAAAATAGTATCTTCCTTCAAGGAGCTTGCAGTTTACTGCATTATATCCTAGTTTCCCAAAGTCTTTTTCTGTGCCTAGCTCTCTGTGTGTGTGTTCTTCTTCCTTTGACCAGTTTAGATGAGAGTGAGTAAGGTTCAAGTATTAGCCATTACCTTCCCCCCTTCCTTATTGTTTGAAGACTTGTACTTATATACCCCAGTTACATGAGATAATTTTTCCAAATCTTTTCCACTTTTCCTTTCTCCCAATATTCTTTTTCCCCTCTCTTTACATTCCTTTAAGATCATTAAGATATAACAGAAACACTCCCAGACTTCCTGTTTAATTAAATTCCCTTTATGATCCCTGTTGATAGGGTTTAGAGGGGGGACATATATAATCTCCCTATATCAGAATGTAAGCAGTTTATCCTTGGTTAGGGGTAGCTAGGTGGTACAATGGATAGAGTGGCAGGCCCAGAATCAAGAAAACCTGAGTTCAGATGGATCTTCGGACTTTTCATTTTTTCCATTTTTTTCTCTTATAGAATTATACTAAATTTTTCTGGGTAAATTGTTCTTGGCTAGTAGCCTATATCTCTTTTCTTCTGGAATATAGTATTCTAAGATCCCTGCTCCTTTGTAAAGGTGGTTGCCAAATCATCTGTTATCTTTACTGTGGATTCTTGGCATTTGAATTCTTTTTGGCTGTTTGCACTATTTTTTTTTCTTTTTTCTTTTTGACCTGGAAGCTCTGGATTTTGGCTGTAATGTCCCTGGGAGTTTTCGTTTTGAGGTTTCTTTCAGCAGGTGGATTCTTTGTATTTTTACTTTGTACTCTAGTTCTAATTGGCAGTTTTCTTTTAAGATTTCTTAAAATATGATATCTAGATCCTGTTTTTGGTCATGGCTTTCAGGTTGTCCAATGATTTTTCTCTCCTAGATCTGTTTTCCAGATAATTTCTTTTTCCTATGAGATAACTTACATTTTATTCTCTCTCTCTCTCTCTTTGGTGAGGCAATTGGGGTTAAATGAGATATCTTCTCATGCAGGAATGTAAACAGTTTGATCTTTTTTTTTTTTTTTGCAGGGCAGTGGGGGTTAATTGACTTGCCCAGGGTAACACAGCTAGTAAGTGTCAAGTGTCTGAGGCCGGATTTGAACTCAGGTCCTCCTGAATCCAGGGCCGGTGCTTTATCCACTGCGCCACCTAGCTGCCCCAGTTTGATCTTTTAATATCCCTCATGAAGTCTTTTTCCTGTTTACCTTTTTATGCTTCTCCAGGGTTTTATATTTGAAAGTCAAATTTTCTATTCAGTTAAGGTCTTTTCATTACAAATGGCAGAAAGTCCTCTTTTTCATTGAAATCCCATTTTTTCCTCTGAAAGATTATAATCAGTTTTGCTGGGTACATGATTCTTGGCTGTAGTCCCAGTTCCTTTGCCCTCTGAAATATCATATTCCATGCCCTTCAGTCCTTTAATGTAGATGCTGCTAGATCTTGTTTTAGCCTTATTGGAGCTCCACAGTTTTTTAATTCCTTTTTTCTAGCCACTTGCATTATTTTCTCCTTGACCTGGGAACTCTAGAATTTGGCTATAATATTCCTGGACGTTTTCCTTTTGGGATCTCTTTCAGGAGGTGATTGGTGGATTCTTTCAATTTCTATTTTGCCTTCTGCTTCTAGAATATCAGGGCAATTTGCCCTGAGAATCTCTTGGAAGATTCTGTCTAAAGTCTTTTTTTGGTCATGGTTTTTAGGTGGTCCAATGATTTTTAAATTATCTCTCCTGGATCTGTTTTCCAGGTCAGCTGTTTTTCCAAGGAGATATTTCATATCACCTTCTATTTTTTTAAAATCCATTTGGATTTGCTTTATTGTGTCTTGGTTTCTCATAAAGTCACTAGCTTCCATTTGTTCAATCCTAATTCTTAGGCAATTATTTTCTTGAGAGAGCTTTTCTATTTCTTTTTCCATTTGGCTTTTCAAACTGTTGACTTTTTCTCATGACTTTCCTGCATTGCTCTCATTTCTCTTTCCATTCTTTCCTCCACCTCTCTAAATCTTCCTTCTATCTCTCCTACTTTCTCTTCAAAGTCCCTTTTGAGTGCTTCCGTGGCCTGAGACCAATTCATATTTTTCTTGGAAGCTTTGAATGTTGGAGCTTTGACTTTGTTATTATCTTCTTCTGAGGGTGTATTGTGGTCTACCTTTCCCCCATAGAAGTTTTTGATGGTCTGCTGCTTTCTCTGACTACTTATCTTGCCTGCCTATTTCTTGGCTTTTAACTCTTAAAGTGTAGTGCTGCTCCCAGGACACACTGTTCGAACTACAGTGTGGCCCAGGGGGTGATTGGGCTTCTTCTCAGCCTGCCTGGCCTGTGAGTAACCACGGCTGCTTTCTCTTTGACCTGGAAACAGAAGTCTGATTGAACTCTGATTCTCTATGGTTGGAAGCTTGGTGTGCCTGTGCCCTTCCCCCACTGGGCCACCACCACTCAATTCAGCCCACTGGTTCAGAAGGAGGGAGACTGCCTCCACTTCACATAGGCCTACCACCGAACCCCCTCACCATTCTGCGGTCAGAGCCTCAGAAGCTGCTGGCACTGAACACACTGAGGCACTCTGGAAGCACTATCTGTTCTTGGCTGGGTCTGGACTGTGCGCTGAGCTGTTCAGCCTGATCAGTAGGTGATCACAGTTGCCCTCTTTTGCTGAAAAATAGTCTCACTCAGTTCTTGTGTGCATTAGGCTGCTTTGGTTTTTTTGTTTGTTTTTTTAACCACATCATTTGGGAGTGAGTGGATGGGTTTATCTGGAGTTTGTGGGAGTCACAGCCTTTCCTCCACCATATTGGCTCTGCCCTCTGATTATTACTTCTTGAACTCTCCTTCTTTTTAAAAGCTTTTGCTTCATCTCTTCTAGGAATTCTAGTTTAATTTGTGCCCAAGTTGTATTTTTCTTTGAGGCTTTGTTTGCAGATGTTGAAGTCACTCTCTTCTTATGGATTTATGTCTTGAGCATCCCTGTTAGCATAATAGCTTGTTATGGTATGATTCTTTCTTTTCCTCTCGTTCTTCTAGCCTCCTTCCTGACTTCAAAGTTTGTTTGAACTAGGTTGTAGTACACTTCTCTAGGGAATGTCTGGGTTAGTCCTGCTGTTGCTTTCTTGGGTTACTGAGTGTTTGGTTATTCCAGGATTTCAGGGACAGTTCAGGCTAGGGACCTGTAAGCTTTTAGAGCTCTCAAAATGGTCTGATCCAGGGCAGAATTTATTTACTGCCCTCCCTGGCCTGAATTTTGCAAGTCCTGACCTGGATATGCACTGGAGCAAGAAGCCTGTAGGTTTGCTTGTTTGGAATTTCAGTGGACTATACTGTTGAATTCAGCCATGATGAGCCAGTTAGAAAACTCTACTGCTTCCATAGACTTCCCTTTGGTTTGGTATTCCTGCCCAAGTCATTCTTTTGCAGGCTTCAGACAGGCTAGAAGCTGAAATTGAGACCCTGATGTGCTCCTAGAGGGCTGAGCCATACAATTGCTGCTTGTTCCTGAACTTGCATTCTGCTCAGCACACAACCTAGGTCCGCAACTGCTTTTCACCCTATAATGCTACCATTAGGTGCAGGTCCCTTCTTTAGTTTATCCTAGATCTCTTGGCTTTTTTTTTTTTTTTTTTTGGTGGGGCAATGGGGGTCAAGTGACTTGCCCAGGGTCACACAGCTAGTATGTGTCAAGTGTCTGAGGCCGGATTTGAACTCAGATACTCCTGAATCCAGGGCCGGTGCTTTATCCACTGCGCCACCTAGCTGTCCCTATCCTAGATCTCTTAACAGAGAACTGGGAAGTGTGTGACAGAGCTGCAAGTCAATATCTGTTCTTTTGACTTGTACAAGCTTAGGCCTCTAAATGTTGGATAGTGGATCTCTTCTTGCCTTGGTGCCAAGCTTCTCTTGGCACTAGAATGCTTTGCATCACACTTTCTTGGCTAGATGCCATCCCCAGTGTCAGCAAACTTGTCTGTCTGTCTTCATATGCTAACTTGGCCTGGAAAAATCACTCACTGTGATTTTTTTTCTTGGATTCCCCAATTAGGATTTGTTCTGATGCATTTTCTAGGTTTGTTGGGAGGAGATGGGGAGTAAGTGGGGTGGGAAGCTCCTTATACTCCTTTTTGCTATTCAGCCATTTTGTTTCTGCTGCTCATTTACTTTTTTAAAAATAATATTTTATTTTTTCCAATTACATGTAAAAAGAGTTATCAACATTCATTTTTTAAAAAGTATTCTATTATTTTTCCGGTTATATACAAGGATAGTTTTCAACATTTGTTTTCACAGGATTTTTGATTCCAAATTTTTTTCTCCCACCCTCCCTTCCCTCCTTCCTCCCCAAGATGGAAAGTAGTCTGATATAGGTTATATTATGTACAGTCACATTAAACATATTTCTACATTTTTCATCTTGTGAAAGAAGAATCAGAGCACAAGGGAAAAACCTCAAAAAAGAAGGAAAAAAAACCCAGTCCAAAAGTAGAAACAGTATGGCTCAATCTGCATTCATAATTCATAGTTCTTTATTCTGTATGTTGAGAACATTTTCTATCATGAGTTCTTTGAAACTGTTTTGGATTGTTGCACTGCTGAGAAGAGCCAAGTCTATCCCCCTTGTTCATCACACAATGTTGCTGTTACTGTGTACAATGTTCTCCTGGTTCTGCTCCTCTCTGTCAGCATCAGTTCATGTAAATCCTTCCAGGTTTCTCTGAACTCTCCTGCTCATTGTTTCTTTTTTTTTTCTTTCTTTCTTTCTTTTTTTTTTTTTTTGGTGAGGCAATTGGGGTTAAGTGACTTGCCCAGGGTCACACAGCTAGTAAGTGTCAAGTGTCTGAGGCTAGATTTGAACTCAGGTCCTCCTGAATCCAGGGTCAGTGCTCTATCCACTGCGCCATCTAGCTGCCCCTCTACCATTACTTTAAATGGAATTTCTCTTTCTATCTCTTGCTGCTGGACTTTGTTGGTCATGTATAGAAATGCTGATGATTTATGTGGATTTATTTTATATCCTGCTACTTTGCTAAAGTTGTTAATTGTTTCAAGTAATTTTTGAGTTGATTCTCTAGGATTCTCTAAGTATACCATCATATCATCTGCAAAGAGTGATAGTTTTGTTTCCTCCTTGCCTATTCTAATTCCTTTAATTCCTTTTTCTTCTCTGATTACTAATGTTAACATTTCTAGTACAATATTAAATAATAGAGGTGATAATGGACATCCCTGTTTTACCCCTGATCTTATTGGGAATGCCTCTCACTTATCTCCATTACATATAATAATGCTCGTTGATAGTTTTAGGTAGATACTGCTTATTATTTTAAGGAAAGCTCCCCCTATTCCTAAGCTCTCTAGTGTTTTTATTAGGAATGGGTGCAGTATTTTGTCAAAAGCTTTCTCTGCATCTATTGAGATAATAATATGATTTTGGATGGTTTTCTTATTGATGTTTGTTGATTATGTTAATAGTTTTCCTAATGTTCAACCAGCCCTCCATTCCTGGTATAAATCCCACCTGGTCATAGTGTATTATCCTGGTGATCACTTGCTGTAATCTCCTTGCTAATATCTTATTTAAGATTTTTGCATCAATATTCATTAGGGAAATTGGTCTATAATTTTCTTTCTTTGTTTTGGCTTTGCCTGGTTTTGGTATCAACACCATATTTATGTCATAAAAGGAATTTGGTAGAACTCCTCCTTTACCTATTTTTCCAAGTGATTTGAATAACATTGGAATTAATTGTTCTTTAAATGTTTGGTAGAATTCACCTGTAAACCCATCTGGCCCCAGAGATTTTTTCTTAGGGAGTTCATTAATGGCATGTTCAATTTCTTTTTCTGATATGGGCTTATTTAAGGATTTTATTTCCTTTTCAGTTAACCTGGGCAGTTTGTATTTTTGTAAATATTTATCCATTTCATTTAGATTGTCAAAATTTATTGGCATACAGTTGGGCAAAATAGTTCCTAATTACTGCTTTAATTTCTACTTCATTGGTGATGAAATCACCCCTTTCATTTTTGATACTGGTAATTTGGTTTTCTTCTTTTTTTTTAATCAAATTAACCAATGGTTTATCTACTTTATTGGTTTTCTCATAAAACCAGCTCTTAGTTTTATTGATTAATTCTATAGTTTTCTTGCTTTCAATTTTGTTAATTTCTTTTAATTTTCTGAATTTCTAATTTAGTATTTAATTGGGGATTTTTAATTTGTTCTTTTTCTAGCTTTTTAAGTTGCATGCCTAGTTCATTGATCTCCTCTTTCTCTTTTTTACTGATGTAAGCATTTAGAGATATAAAATTTCCCCTAAGCACTGCTTTTGCTGCATCCCATAGATTTTGGTATGTTGTCTCATTATTCTCATTCTCTTGGATGAAGTTATTGATTGTTTCTGTGATTTGTTGTTTGACCCACTCATTCTTTAGAATGAAATTATTTAGTTTCCAATTGATTTTCAGTCTACCTTTCCATGACTGTTTTTTACATGTAATTTTTATTGCATCATGATCTGAGAAGGATGCATTTACTATTTCTGCCTTTCTACATTTGACTATGAGGTTTTTGTGCCCCAATACATGGTCAATTTTGGAATATGTGCCATGTACTGCTGAGAAAAAGGTGTATTCTTTGCTATCCTCATTCAGTTTTCTCCAGACATCTATCATATCTAACTTTTCTAACATTCTATTCATATCTTTAACTTCTTTCTTATTTATTTTGTGGTTAGATTTATCTAATTCTGAAAGGGGAAGATTCAGATCCCCCACTAGTATAGCTTTGCTATCTATTTCCTCTTGTAACTCATTTAACTTCTCTAAGAATTTGAATGCTATACCACTTGGCGCATACATGTTTAGTATTGATATTACTTCATTATCTGTAATACTTTTTAGCGAGATATAGTTTTCTTCCTTAACTCTTTTAATTAGATCTATTTTTGCCTTTGCTTTGTCTGAGATAAGGATCGCTACCCTTGCTTTTTTTACTTAGGTGAAGCATAATATATTCTGCTCCAACCTTTACCTTTACTCTGTTTGTATCTCTCTGCTTCAAATGTGTTTCTTGTAAATAGCATATTGTGGGATTCTTGTTTTTAATCCACTCTGCTATTCGCTTCTGTTTTATGGCAGAGTTCATCCCATTCCCATTCACAGTTATTATTACTAGCTATTTCCCTCCATTCTATTTACCCCCTTTGTACTTTTCCCTGTACTTTCACCCTATTCCTCTTCACCAGCATTTTGCTTCTTACCCCTGCCTCCCCCAATGTGCCCTTCCTTTTATCAGCCCCCCTTCCTTTTCTTTACCCTTTTCTTCTCTGCTTCTGCCCTTCCTTCTCTCAGTCCCCTCTTTTCCCATTTCCCTTTTTACTTCCCTTAATAATATGCTAAGTTTCTTTATCCAAATGAATGTATATGTTATTCCCTCTTTGAATTAAATCTAGTGAGAGTAAGGTTGAAACAATGTTCACTCCTCCCTTATTTCCCTTTAATGTAATAGCTTTTTTGCACCTCTTCATATGATGTAATTCACCCCATTCCACCTCCCCTTTCCTCTTCTCCCCATAAACTACTTTTTAACCCCTTAATTTTCTTTATATCATCACATCAAAGACAATTTATATTTATATCCTCTGTGTATAATCCTTCTGTCTGCCCAAATATCTATATCTATATCTATATCTCTCTATCTCTCTCTCTCCCTATCTCTCTCTATCTTTATACAATTCTCAAGAATTATAGGTATTATTTTCCCATGTAGGAATGTAAACAGTTTAACCTTATTGAATAATTTTCCCCCTGTTTACCTTTTTAAATTTTTCTTGAGTCTTGTATGTCAACCTTCCTTTTTTTTTTTTTTTTTGGCAGGGCAATGGGGGTTAAGTGACTTGCCCAGGGTCACACAGCTAGTAAGTGTCAAGTGTCTGAGGCTGGATTTGAACTCAGGTACTCCTGAATCCAAGGCTGGTGCTTTATCCACTGTGCCACTTAGTCGCCCCTCTAACATTCATTTTTAATAAAATTTTGTGTTCCACATTTTTCTTCCTTATTCTTTCCCTCCCACTCCCCAGGACAGCAGGCAGTCTGCTACAGGTTATACATGTGTAATCATGTTTAACATATTTCCACATTAGTCATGTTGTGAAAGAAGATCCAGAACAAAAGGGAAAACCCACGAGAAAGAAAAAATAAAAAATAAAAAGTCAAATAGTATGCTTCATACTTCATAGTTCTTTCTCTGGATATAGATAGCATCATGCTCATTTATTTTTGAATTTTTTTTCTTTCAACATTTGTTCTCATAAGATTTTGAGTTCTAGATTTTTCTCTCTCACTCCCTTCCTTCCCACCCCCCCCCAAGACAGCTGCCATTCTGATATATGTTATATATGTACAGTCGTTTTAAACATATTTTTTCTTTTCTTCTTTTAACTTTTTCTTTTTTTTCCTTTCATTTACTTTTTTGTGTGTGTGGGGGGCAATGAGGGTTAAGTGACTTGCCCAGGGTCACACAGCTAATAAGTGTCAAGTGTCTGAGATCCGATTTGAACTCAGGTCCTCCTGAATCCAGGGCTGGTGCTTTATCCACTGCACCACATAGCTGCCCCTCATTTACTTTTTTTTTTTTTTTTTGCGGGGCAATGGGAGTTAAGTAATTTGCCCAGGGTCATACAGCTAATAAGAATGTCAAGTGCCTGAGGCCAGAATTGAACTCAGGTCCTCCTGAATCCAGGGCCAGTGCTTTATCTACTGTGACAATTGGAGTGATGGTACCTATTGGAGAGTTACTATAGTGAAGCTCTACCATGAGAAGAAGGCGTCTGAGGGAAGCCATGTGGCTTCCTTGGCGTCAGGAAGTGACGTTTGCTCATGGGTACTGTCTATCAAAGCTACCAGCCAATTAGTTTGAAGCTGTGTGTGCACGTGTGGAGGGGATGTTCCCAGTTTGCACAGGAGGCTTGTGGGACAAAGAAGGGGCGAGGCTCACTCTCTGTCTCTTTAGCAAGGACCTCAGGGGGGAGTGGAGCAGGAGATGCTGGCTCCCTGAGATAGATAGCTGAATACAGGCCTCTTTCTCTTCACCAAATTCTTATGCTCTTTAATAAATGCTTAAAAAGTCTAAACTCTTACTAAAGCTCATTAGATTTTTTAGACAGTATAGCTAGAATCTTAGCCACACTGCCTAGCTGCCCCCTAAAATTATACTTCTTTGAAGTCTTCTGTGTTAGCCTATCATCTTATTTTCTATGTCGTCTGCACTATTCGTTGATCATTTAGTAAATAATATATATATATTTTGGGCAGGGCAATGAGGGTTAAGTCACTTGCCCAGGGTCACACAGTTAGTTAGTGTCAAGTGTCTGAGGCCAGATTTGAACTCAGGTCCTCCTGACTCCAGGGCTGGTGCTTTATCCACTGTGCCACTTAGCTACCCCAGCAAATAATAATTAATACTGCTATTTTTTCTTGAGAGACATTTTGGCATAGTGGATAGCTAGCCAGTTTTCATGGGTTCAAGCCACATCTCTGATATTTATCAACTGAATGACCCTGGGCAAGTGACTTAAATTTTCTGTGCCCTTGGGCTAGGCAATTCTCTAAGGTTACTAGTTGCAGAGAAGATGCTAACCTGCACTAATAAATGAAGTTTCCTTCCTTGGGATTTCCCTTTACCAGTGAAATTACATGTCCAGCTTCTATTGTTGTTTTTTCTTTTATGTAGACTGACCCTACCTAATGATGTCAATCGGTTTCAGAAAAAACAACAACCAAACACCTCAGTATCACAAGGGGCAGTCCCCTTGTGATAAATGCATTGGAATGACATTTATTTCACAATACCCCATGATCGTTCTCAGCCATCTGATCTGAGAGTCCAGTGATGCTGTCTGCAGTAAGATTTGATGACCTTAGCGTTATAATGTATTATTGTGAAACAGTTTTGGTTGGTGCAGTTATATGGTCTCTTCAGTCATCTGTAATTCTCAACTTGTCTTTAATCTTCTTGTAGACAGGTACAATGTCTTAGACTTTATGTATCCTAAATAGCACCTATTGCATTGCCTTGCATTGCACATGGTAGGCTCCCAATAAACATTTGATTTGATTTGAGAAATCATTTCCTAAGGCCTTGGCCCACATGAGGCTTGGGCAAGGCTTTTATAATTTTTTAAAGTGCCTACGACCTTTACAGGTTAGGTTCACTGTACAGGGAGCATAGTTCATCCTAGAAAAATGAGAAGGGGCTTTTGGGGAGGTGTGACTTGGGAACTTCTCTTTTCACAGTTTGTTTTAACTTATGAGAGCAGACCACCAACAACATGATCTGATCTGGCTTTCTGGCTAGCTTCTGCATGCAGTTATCGTTGTTCCCACCTGCAACTACTTCTAAATTTGAGAATAGCTTGGACTTAAAACAACATTATACCCCAAACTCTTGCTTTCATCTCCCCCTCACACCATGCCAGTTCAGAACTTCATTGCCTTTTTTTTTTGTTTGTTTGTTTTTGCTGGACAATTGGGGTTAAGTGACTTGCCTAGGGTCACACAGCTAGTAAATGTTAAGTGTCTGAGGTCGGATTTGAAGTCAGGTCCTCCTTAATCCAGAGCTGGTGCTCTATCCACTGCGCCACCTAGCTGCCCCACTTCATTGCCTTTTTTTTTTTTTTTTTTGGTGAGGCAATTGGGGTTAAGTGACTTGCCCAGGGTCATATAGCTAGTGTCAAGTGACTGAAGCCAGATTTGAACTCACATCCTTCTGACTCCAGGGCCACTGCTCTATCCACTGCACCACCTAGCTGCCCCCTTCATTGCCTTTTGCCTGGGTTTTTGTGCTTATATTTTTTCTGGTCTCCTTGATTCTAGTGTCTCATCTCTCTGATCTTTCCTTTGTGCTCTATTATATTAATCTTTTTGTAAAATAATAATAACATTTGCTTGCTTAGAAACTTCAGTGGCTCTTTGCCCGCTAAATTAAGTCCAAAATCCTTCACCTGGTATTCAAAGCCCTCTCTGCCTTGACCCCAATCTCCTTTTGGGGCATTCTTTCAACCTGATCCCTGTCACATACTCTGCTTTAACTAGATTGGATGGCTTCACCCTTTGAACAGAACTATCTCACTTCTCTGCCTCTGCATCTTGGCTTATGCCATTCACCTCTGTTTGTAATATCTTTCTCACCCACTGAACCAGCCTTCCACCCTTATTTACATGTCCAAATTCTCATCTTTCATCACATTGCTTCCTCAATTAAGCCTCTCCTTATCCCCTTAGATGGATAGGTTCTCCAAACCCACATAGCACTTTGTACTTTGTTTTTTTTCTACCTTGTTTTATAGTTATTTTTCTCATCCCCTCTCTTAGTTAATGAATTTCTTGATGGTAGGAACTCTTTTATTCAATTTTGTACCCCGTTGAAATATCTATAATATGTGCCTAATAAATTGTTAAATTAAAACAAATCTAAAAGATAGGTTTGGTTTGTCAAAAGGAGCTTGTCTCCTTTCATCACTATGCTTCTTAAAGGAGGTAAAGAAATAATTGATTGTGGAAACACTGAATATTTTAAGACATTAGGTTATTAGTGGTATTTACAGAATTAAGGGTCATAAATCTAGGGTTAAAAGGGACCTGAGAGGCCATCTAGTCCAGCCACCTCCTTTTACAAATGAAGAAACTGAGGCACAAGAAAGTTAGGTGACTTGTTCAAGGTCACACAGGTATAAACATCAGAGGGGGCAACTGAACCAAGTCAAGTCTCTTGGACTTCAGAATCAGTGCTCTTTCTCTTGTGCTTTTTTTTGTTTTGTTTTCCTGGGATATAGACCCAGCAAATTTTCATTTCAGTAAGCTCACCTGAAATTGTCAAAAATTTTTGGTCTCCTTTTAGGGTAATAGAACTGTTTGGGTATAGTGATGTCGAGATGGTTTTGTAGATGTCTCTGTAGCCAAGTAGCTCTCCAATTATCTGAATATAGATATGACTAACTGAATATGATATACAATGACACATAGAAGAGAGGTTAGATAGGGTGTGGTTCTGGTATTATAGATGCTTCAAGGACACAGGAATTATAATTATAATAGCTAGCATTTGCATCACACTTTATAAATAGAACCTTACAAATCATCCCATTTTATCCCCATAATAAGCTTGCTCTTATTATCCCCATCTAACAGATGAGGAAACTGAAGCCCAGAGTTACATAGCTAGTAAATTATTGAGGCCTGATTTGAACTTTGGTCTTCCTGATTCAAGGACAGTGCTTGATCCACAGTACCGGCTTCTCCATCTGCATTGATAGAGGGGATAATGAAATACTATTCTCTTTGGAGTGGATTAAATGTTTTGTTTGTTTTTTGTGTGCGGGGCAATGGGGGTTAAGTGACTTGCCCAGAGTCACACAGCTAGTAAGTGTCAAGTGTCTAAGGTCGGATTTGAACTCAGGTACTCCTGAATCCAGGACTGGTGCTTTATCCACTGCGCCACCTAGCCACCCCCTGGAGTGGATTGAATGTAAGAGAGTGGTTGGACTCTTCTCCATCAGGGATAAGTGGGTTTATTTCCATGGCTAGAACCAAGGATGTAGGTAGGGGTGGAACAGGGTAGGAAAGTAATTAGCTTGGGTTGTGCCAGGTGGTAGACTCAGTCATTCAATCAACACGCATGAAAGTCTTGACTTCCTCAGACTTACTAAATATATGACCTTGGGCAAGTCTCTGGGCTTCAGTTGTTTCATTTATAAAATGAGGAGTTTGGACTAGATGATCTTTCAACCCTAAACCTATGGTTTTCTGAATTGATGAGCAAAAAGAATTTAAGGAATTTGTGGAAAAGTGTGATTTTTCTGTTTTTCTCTGTTGGTTACCATGATATTTAGGATGCCAGTTCATTTTGTTAATAGGATCACATGATCATAAATTTAGAGCTAAAAGAAAGCTTATAGGCAATATAGTCCAACTCTCTCATTTTGTAAATGAAGAAAATCAGACCCAGAAAGTTTAAGTGATTTTCCCAAGGCAATATACTTTGTGAGGCAGGATTTGAATTCAGGTCTTCCAGACTCCCAAGTCCAGTGCTATCCACTGTACCATAGTATTATGCCTCACCATTAATGTGGATAATATTGTACTTTGGTTGTGACTTTTTTAGTTGAGGATTTAGCCAACCTTGGCATTGACTTATGAAACTGAATCTCTGGGAAAACATCAGACACCTAACAAAGAAAGGAACAAGAATTTGGAAGTTCTGCTGTTTGTCAAAGGATGTAACATGGCATGAAGTTGCAGGCAGTCTCTAACTTGGTACATTGTGAATTCAATCTGTGAAAATATAATCTCGTTACTGCAAATGTGTGAGGCAAATTAGAGCTGAATTTGTGACTTGTGAATTGGATATGATTAACTCTCACATGCACTGATTTGTTTCTAAATTGGCTTTTTCTTCTCCTGCTGTTTGTACAAATTTCATTTTCCTTGTCTTATGAATTGTTGTTACTGTGTTTTAATGAGTATGATGAATATGCTATATACTATGTGGTTCTCCCATGTATTAAACAAAATTAACATAAGTAAAGTTGTTTCTGAAATGTGCCCCACAGAAGTAAATCACCAAGTATTTTCCTTTAGCATGCCGGTACCCATGCATTGATGTCATGCATTCCTGCCCAGCTTCTGAATCAACTGCATATGGACATTGATACTGATGTGTTTGTCATTCTCTTCACATGATGTTTTGATTAATCATTTATTCTGTTGCAGAGTGACTTGTCTGTGTGCCCAGTTTGAATCTGTGTTACAGCATGGCTTGAAGAGGAGTCGAGGATTAGCCTTAACAGCAGCAGCAATCAAACAGGCAGCGGGATTCTCTAGCAAGACAGAGACAGGTACTGACTGCATGGTTGAGCATTGGTTTGACATTTTGCTCCCCCTTTATAATCGTCTGGGTATTTGGTACATAGAAGAGGGAGGGGGGAGAATAACTTGAATTGTAAGACCATGTTTTGTTTTGTTTTTTTAATTTGGTAAACAGTTCAGTGCTGAATGGACTTTTTCATTCATCTTATTCTTGATGCAGAATTCTCAAAGCCACATTAGATTCTGAACACAATCCAGGATCCTGCAGGATATTTTGGTGTAAAATGTATTTATTTTACAAATGTGGCATGGCTGTTGGCAGGAAATTAATACTTTGCTTAATATTGTGCATGTGAAGAACATGAAATTTCATAATTCTGTCTTTAAAAACTAAAGTCTCATTTTGTGGTAGTTTTTATGTGATGTATTTTAACTTTATGTTGCTAGAGAAGGTTATCCATGTGTGCCTTACTCCAGTTTCTATAACTTATTTTGATATTTACTTTGAAGCTGTCATTTATAATTACATCAGTTCTAGGGAAGAAGTCAGTGATGGTTTAAAAGTAGTTTATATTTCAGGCCATGTCTAGCTTTCCAACATAGTTCAAGATTTTGGAATCTTTCTAAGCATCACGGTAATGTCTGTGTTGCTGCTAATTAAAATGTGCTGTCTTGTGATTGCCATCGTTTCACAGGGGAAATGAGAGCTCATTGTGCCCAATTTTATTGGGAGTGCTTACCAAAACTGTTAAATATTTAGCATCATAGAATATGCCAGGGCTGAAACTGGCCTGGGAGATTATCCAATCCAACTCCCTCACTTTATAGATCAGGTTGCTGAGGCCCAGAGAAGGGAAATGTCTAGCCCAAAGTCACAAGGCCAGTTAGTGGCAGAACTTAAATTAGAACCTAGGACACCTAAGTCTTGTTCTTTCCACTATGCATTTTGCTCTTTTTAGATTCTGCTTTTCCTTGAGGTAGTTTTATTTTATCCTCCTCTACCACAGCTACTCTTCAACCAAATGTAGAGGTTACCTTTTTTCATTTTGAAAGAATTCACACTTCCTGAAGTTAGGCACTATGTCACTATTGCCAATCTACCACAGAGCCTGGCAAATAGTAGGTACTTAATAAATGCTTGTTGATTGATTAATTTCAATAGTTTCTCAGTTTTAGAAATCAAACTATTTACTCCAGTGACTCTTTAGAGCCTACCTAATATGTCAGGATGATGTAAGTTTCTTGAAAGCAGGTGCTATTTGGTTTTTGTCTTTTTTATCTCCAGTGCCTTACACACATTTTAGTAATAATTGTTGAATCCCAAAAGACTAATGATAAAGCATACTATCCATCTCCAAAGAAAGAACTGGTATTGATTGAACATAGACTGAAGCATGCTATTTTTCACTCTTTCATTTTTCTTTTCTTTTTCTTATTTTATCCTTCTTATTGTTATTATTTATTGTTATTATTTTATTTTTTCTTTTATTCAAGTTTCCTTATACAAAATGACTAATATGGTAATGTTTTACATAATTTTACATGTATAACCCACATCTGAATGCTTATTGACTCAGGGAGGTGGGAGGAGAGGAAGGGAAAGAGGGATAAAATTTGGAACTCAAAACTATAAATAAAAATGTTTATTATTCGGGGAAAAAAAAGAAATGTTTATTGTGTTGCCCAGTGCCACACATCTATTAAGTGTCAAGTGTCTGAGATCAGATTTGAACTCAAGTCCTCCTGAATCCAGGGCCAGTGCTTTATCCACCGTGCCACCTAGCTGTTCCCATCATACTACATCTTTACCACTTTATACTATCGTCAAAGTGGACTACTTGTCACCTCCTATTCATGTCCTGCACTTAAGTCATGCTATTTCCTATCCTTATATCTTATCCAGCTTTTTCTGCTAATTTAAAATCCTATTTACTCTTCAAGACCCAGCTAAATTATCACTTTCTCTGTGAAACTTTCTGTGATTCTCTCATCTTGGTTAGAAATGATCTTTCCTTTCTTGTATCTGGCAAAGCACTTTGTGCTTCTCTTATGCACTTTTATTTTTCTATTTTTTATTGTTATTTGTATCAGCGCCATTTCCTCCATTTGATATTCATTTTGATAGTAATTCTCCATGAAAATAGGGACAGTGTCTTATTTATTCTTGCAGCTCTCTAAGGTCTAGCCTTAGTGATCTCCATATTGTAGATGTTTAATTTTACTTTAAAGTAAATTGAAAGTTTAGAGAGATTTCCACTTGTTTCCCATTCCCATTCCCATTTTCTTTTTTTTTCTTTGTATTTTTTCCTTTCCTTTGCCTCCTAATTAGGAACACTCTCAGGTATAAGCCTTAAGGCGACCCTTTTCCTAAGCAAAAGAAACTAATTCCTCAGATAGCATATATCTTATAGGTGGGGCATATATGGTGTCAGAGAGAACTAGCACCTCAGGTGTGAGGGCTTGCCTTGACCTTCCCATGCTGCCCATCCACCTTTAGTGTCCTTCTGGCACTCAACTTTCACCTGTGGCTCCAAGAAGATGTAGCATGGACAGCAACCACACCCTAGTAAAACTGTCTTGGTGGATGGGCTAATCTAGATTGAAGGTAACTGAGAGGCCTCAAACCCATTGGTGAATTATGGGAACATTACCCAAAGCATAGGAAGACTTTCCCTGGTGGAATGGTTGAATAAGAACAATTTGTTCCAATGACCATGAAGGCAGCTGAAGCAGGAGCTGATGAGTGCTTAGGACTTGGTCAGACATCCAAGATACCAAAGCCATTCACTGCATCTTGGGCCATCACCAGTCATCCTGACTTTTGTCCTGTCACTGGATTTAAATGACTCAGGAAGGGAGAATGAGGCTGATGACTTTGTGCAGCCCTGCCTCATTTAAATCCAATTCACATGCAAGTCATGGCATCACTCCATGATGTTGTTGGTCCTTTTTGAAAATGAAGGATGAACAACAACATATTCTATAGGTGGTTTTTTGCCTCCATTTTTATGGTATTTTCATGAGGCCATGAGGCATCTACTGTGGATAGGTGGTGGTGGTAGTATGTGTACTGGTTGATTTTTGGGGACTGACATAGTATTTTTCAGACTTTTAAAAGAGATTTTTATGCATGTTATGTTCTTGTTTCAGCCCAATATGAAGTCTACTTTTAGTGCTATGGTTGAATGTAGGCAGGTGGAATGTAATAACTGAGAATCATTTTGTCTCTGTATCTCAGTGTTTAACACATAGTAAATACATAAATTCTTCTTGGCTGATCTTATATTTGCTCTTTCCTCTCATCTTATCTATCCCTAGATGTCTATTCTTTTCATAATAGAGGACGACTACTTCCTATACCAGGTTTCTTAATATGAGTGCATTTGATTTTTGGGGGGGGGAGGGGCAAGGAGGGTTAAATGACTTGGCCGGGGTCACATAGCTAGTCAAGTGTCGGAGGTTGGATTTGAACTCAAGTCCTCCTGAATCCAGGGCCGGTGCTTTATCCACTGTGCCCCCAGGAGTGCATTTAATTTAATAGTTTATATCATTTTGGAGGAATAAAATGACTTCCCAACCTTTCCTCCCCCTTTCCACTCCTTTGCTCTTTTATTCTTGAGGGTAGAAGAAGCAATCTTCAAATCATTTGCACCAGAATTTCTGAAAGTTTTTTGTGAAGTAAAGACAAATGTAAGGGGTTTGCATAGGGTAGTGCAGGGCAAGAATCTGGCTACAGCTTGAGCTTGGGAACTTCTTCAACTTTATTCATATGCGACCATTTATTTTTGTACAAGACTGTGGAAAGTTACCTAGATCTACCAGAGAGAGTCTAAGTACAATTTCTGAGAGCTGTCTCTGGCCCTTGCTTTATCTTTCCTATTTCCCCATCAAAGTATAGCTGGATTGTATGCATGAATTAAAAATAGATTAATTATTTATCAAAGCTATTATCTTTGTTTTATTCTGATGAACATGTGTTTGTAGCTTTGTTGCAAATTAGAAAAAAGGGAAAACATTTTTGATAGTTTGCCAACATGCCTTTTATAAATCTTGTCTTTAATTAATATTAATTAAACATTCAGGGTATGCTACTTGGTATTTATCTGAGCAGGGTGTAAAACCTGATCCCTTCTATTGTTCATTCAGTAAAACCTCACTAATTTGTACTCATGGAGGAATTGAAGTAGGTTGAGGCACACCTGTGATTAGAAGCAGTCTTTGAAGCCTTAGTGTTAAGAGACAGTAGCAGAGACTGTCACAGAAACAATGAAGGAAGATCTTGTGAAGTGTTTTTTGATACAGTCAGAAAAACTGAATGAATATCTTGGGTTATTGGAGGAGATCTTGAAGAAAAACTTGCCTATACTAAATAATGGGAAGGTTGGTAAGAAAAAAGGTGATTTTAGCTCTGATTAGGAGAAGGATATCTGTACCAGGTGAGCAGCTTATTTCTTGTGTAGGCACCTACCTTGTGTGATTTTTTATTGTTACAAGGCAATCTTAAAAGATTTCCGATTTGGTTTTCTGAGGCTAAACTCAGTGAGGTACAGAGGTATAGTATAGAGAGGTAGGTAGCATCAATGTAATGCTTCTCCTGATCATTATTTAATTTTTCTTATGACCAAGAGCAGTTTGAGTTGGTGAGAAGTTTTTATTATATAATATTTAAAAGGAAAACTTTTATTACTGTCAGACTTAAGGCAAATATAAGATTTGAATAAAGGTGTTAAAGACAATTATTATACATTGAGGATCTTAGAGGACCTATTAGAAAATACAATGGCTTTACATTGCAATTAGGTTACCATTGTTCATTAATGGTACTTGCGAAGTACTTCAAATTAATTTTTTTCTTTTGATTTTTAAAAATATTCTTCTTGATTACTATAGGGTTTCTGTTATCTTTTAAGAAAGGGTTAGATAAGTCAAGGTAAACTTCAACCTAACCTCTGTCCAGAGGAACACAAATTCCAAATGGTAGTTTTTGAATTAATGAGTCTTTGCTACAAAGGTGTTTTTTGCAGAGAACAAGTACATTTATTTGTGATGTTTACCCAGTCAGCAACTAGAAAAATTCCTTTATAAAAATCACTGATTGCTTATTCAGCATAACACTTCTGTAAAAATCATTTCTTAAAGCTTTTCTAAAGTATGTTCATTTATGTGACTATCTAGTCTTTTCATTTACCCCATCCTCTAACCATACTTTGATTTTTTGCAGTAAAGTGCCTGTTATAGAACACACTATATATTATGAACACACAAATAGGAAAAAATGGACAAAAATATAGTTTTGGAGGTAGCTAAGTCATTATGTATTGTAAACAATGTGTAGTAAACAATGAATATTTATTAAGCACTTATGGATGGGCAGAGTATTAGGGTAGGCACTGATCATATAGTCCAAATGCCAAATGTATTTTTACTTAAAAGACTATTTTATGGAAAACTTGCACAAGGGAAGTGCTCACATGGAAGTCAGAAGAAGTGGTATGAAGATGCTCCCAAAGTCTTGAATAACTTTAATATCGATCGTGAGACATGGGAGACACTGGCCAGGACTGCCCTGCATGGCATGCCGACATCAAAGAAGGTGATGTGATGTATGAGCAAAGCAGTATTGCAGTAGCTGAAAAAAAATGAGATGCACAAATCTAGAGACATCTCCATCCCAAATGTTCGTATGTACCAAAAACCCCAAAACAAAAAAACCAAATGTTCATATGTACTATTTGTGCCCGACCTATGGTAGAGTGTTCTGAGCTTGTATTGAAGTGATGAGCCACAGCTGAACACACTATCCCTTGATCCCAACATTATGATGTCATTTGTCCTCTTTGGGTACAAAGGACAAATAACAACAAAGATGATATAGAGATGAAAAGATGGTCCTTATCCTGAAGGAGCTTGTAATCTAAAATTATTCTCTTCAATTAATTGGCTAATATTTATTGAGTGTCTATTTTGTGTCTAATGCCTAGCCCTGTGTTACATAGGCATTATGGAGATACCATAAAAATAGTAGAACTGACATTCAATAAATGTAAAAATTAGATAGGAAGGTGAGACCAATGAATGAGTATTTTGGTCAACAAAAGAGGATGTTCTATTTCTTTTGTTATTTATATTACTAAGTTTTGAAGATAGAAAACCTGAGTAGGTCATATTATTATATATAGCTCTAGAACACACCTGAGGAATCTATTTATTCTAAAACCTTTGTTTTACAGATCAATTTAATGTTAAATTGATAAAGTTGCTCTTGAGAATCTACAGAATCTATGTCATTAACTTGCTTCTGTCGGGATGGAATATAGGCAAAGAAAGGACATTTTGTCTTATGAATTCATATACTTATAAGAACTGAATTCAAATTTTAACTTTCCCATTTTCTGCCAGGGTGCTATGTTGAATGAACGATCCAGTGAATTTTATTAGTATTTTTGCCAGTTGCTGACTAGATTTCCTATACAAGGGAGTGTATTTGTTTTTCACCAACTCAGGGAACAAGTTTGTCCTTACAAAAAAGATAAAACTAAAACAAACACCCATAAAATTCTGATTAGAATCACCCACAGTTTCTTTTTCTTTTCTTTTCAGATTGATTTAGTTAGTTCATTATATTTATCTCATATTTCAGTTTTTTATTTTGCCTTCCTGCCTTATCTTTCATAAATTTTTTTTTGTTTCTATGGTTAAGACTTTGTACATGTCAATCAGTATGTATTTCTGGGATAGTGAGACTTTGTATATGTCAGCTAGTATGTGTCTGTGGGACAGACTCTGCAAATGGAACATTAACTGAGCCCAGAATTTATTAGGAGGAGGAGATGATGCTAGATTGTTTTTGATAAATTGTACAGTTCTTTTAATGACCCCAAGCTTCTCCCTGAAACAAAGGACCATCTTTTTCAACATCAGTTTTCTGGTTATGTACAATTTGAAGTCATAGAGTGGACTCTGAGAGATTGAGGTTGCAGATCACTCAAAGAGCAGTGGAATGGTGAGTATAAGCAGGTTTCATCATATTACCAATGAGAAATTAGACTGGAAAAATGGTATAAAGAATTTCAGAGAAAAATATGACTAGAAAAAAGACCAACTAATCCCATAGCACAAGTGAAGGACAACCCACATGCAACATTTGTATCCATACAATGTTAAGATATCTAAGAGAAAGCTCCCGATGTGCTAGGTAAGCCCCCTTGGGTCAGATTAATGAGAAGCATGGACAATTCTTTTTTTTTTTTTAGTGAGGCAATTGGGGTTAAGTGATTTGCCCAGGGCCACACAGCTAGTAAGTGTCTGAGGCTGGATCTGAACTCAGGTACTCCTGACTCCAGGGCCGGTGCTCTATCCACTGCACCACCTAGCTGCCCCCAGCATGGACAATTCTTACAGGATGGACAGGTGTGGGTGGGTTGCAGTCTTCATTGCTGGAGGGAGTACTTATATTGGTGAGATTATGCAGATTCATTGGAGTTTTTGAGACTTTGTCAATAAAGGCCACTTTCACAGTTGGGAAATCTTGGCCAGAGGTAATGAGAGTCAGACAGATTATATTTGTCTTTTTGTGGAGTGGTGAGGCATTTTTCTAGGGGTAGGCATTATTTCTCCCTCAGATCCTTCTGGGCAGGTAAATTGTACCAGATTCTTCAAGGACAATTTGTTGTAACTTGGAACCTGCTTGGGATTCAAATAATTTCTCTAGAAATTGAAGACTGTTGTGTTTAGTAGAGTCTGATTTGATTCCTCTCAGAATTATTTATTTGCTGGTGAAATATGATGTTTCCTCTCCACAATTCAGTGATTATATCTTATGACTTTGTATATTCTTTTCCTTTTAGTCTTATGCATTATTGGTGGTATCAATAAAAAAAGTAGGTGACATACTTAAAGAAAAAGAAGTTTTTAAAGGCATGTATCTTTGGAATAATGGCCACAGATGATTTTGATTCAGCCAAGAATATGAAATAATTAGTTTTCCATTACTAAAGACCCAGTGTTTTCACAGTGTGAATGGGTTTGCCCTGGTAAATTCTCATTGATGAAGCATACCTTCTGTTTCTTTCACCAGGAAGTGGGTACAATTGCTGAGATAGGGTGAGCTCTGAATTTGTACTGATTATTAAAGGAAGAATTGAGTATTGGAAGAGCATATACAAGATCAGTAGAGGATAATCCATAGCCATTATGAGGAGGGCAGAAGTTGGAACATAGTGATTCTTTACACAGGCTATTTCTTTGTACCAGGATCACTACATCATGGTAGGTCCAGAATGTTTCAGTGGGTTAGAATTGGATGCCTAAATATTCAGCAGAGACTGCGTTAGAAAAACAAAGCCTTTACAATTCTGCTGGAAGGAGAACAGAAGAGGATGAAAAAATAAAAAACAATGCTAGAGTAGAGTATAATGTTAGCAAAACCCAGGAAAGGAGCATTCTTTAATTTCATATTGTTTAACCATAAACCACTAGCAACAATTCAAAACACTGACATCATTTTCAAAGCTTAACATGACTAATTATTAATTAACATGAATAATATTAAGAACATATCAAAGAAATTATTTCTGTCCATGCTGAAATTTATTTCAAGTACCATAGTTTAGGATCACATTCAAGTTGTTTTTTTTTTTAAGTGAAGCAATTGGGGTTAAGTGACTTGCCCAGGGTCACACAGTGAGTAAGTGTTAAGTGTCTGAGGCCGGATTTGAACTCAGGTACTCCTGACTCCAGGGCCGGTGCTCTATCCACTGCGCCACCTAGCTGCCCTCAAGTTGGTTTTTAAAGAGCTATGAATTCTAGACTATAAACAGAGTGGCTCAGTAGTTATAGTGAGTGTAGACTCTTGTTTGAGGACCATGGGTGTCAGGATGAGTGTGTTCCTTAGGTGTTCTCTTCTCAAAGTCAGGGTGCCAAAATGAAAAACATCAGGACTAGAGAGTCAGGAGACATACCTTCTAGAACTAGCTCTTCCTCTTTACTGTGTGCTCTGGGGCAAATTAGTTACTCCTTCTGAGCCTCCAGTTTTGTCATTTGTTAAATAGAGATAATACCTTCTTGTGCAGATGAAAAAAAAGATGAATATGAAAGCACTTTTAAACTATTTTCCAAAGTGCCAGTAGTTTTTTATTATTTATAGAAATCCATAGTCTAAATATGTGTTAGCAATATTTTATGAGCTGCTAACATTTTAGAAAGTGATCTACTTGGTCTACTAATGCAATTCAACGACAAAGACAAAACACTCTGCTCTCCAGGGACTTAGATTACATAGATCTGGAGTTACAACATATATACAGATAATCATATACAAGATAATTTAAGGAGGGAGAGATTGTTAATAACTCTAGGTGGGGAGAAGGATGGGAGAGCAGAGGGAGCATGTAAGGCTTCATAAGAAGTAGCTCCTAAGTTGAGCTTTGAAGAAAACCCAGAATTCTGGGAGCTGAAAGTGAAGAAAGAATGCAATCCTGGCATTAGGAGGTTGTCTGGGTAAAAGGCAGAGAGATGGAATACTGACTGTAGGTAACAGTTAGTAGGCCAGTATGATTGGAATGTGGAGATTATGAAGGAGAGTAATATATCTAGAAAGGTAGGTAAATTGAAGCCCTGTTATTGAGGGTAAACTTTTGTAAATTGTTTAAATTTGCATTGTTATAAAAACTAAAAAAAAAAAAACCCATTATCAAACTTTTTTTCTCTCTCCTCCCTTCCAGTCTTCCCAAATTTTCTTGAAACTAGTTTTCTTCATTTCTTTTTTTTTTTGGCAGGGCAATGAGGGTTAAGTGACTTGCCCAGGGTCACACAGCTAGTAAATGTCAAGTGTCTGAAGTCAGATTTGAACTTAGGTCCTCCTGAATACAGGGCTGGTGCTTTATCCACTGCGCCACCTAGCTGCCCCTTTCATTTCTTATGGAACAATAATATTCCATTACATTCGTATACCATCATTTGTTCAGCCCTTCTCCAACTGATGGGCATTCACATAGTTTCCATTTCTTTGCCATTACCAAAAGAGCTACCATAAATATTTTTGTACAAAGAGGACTTTTTATTTATTTATTTAATTAATTTTAGTGAGGCAATTGGGGTTAAGTGACTTGCCCAGGGTCACACAGCTAGTAAGTGTTAAGTGTCTGAGGCCGGATTTGAATTCAGGTACTCCTGACTCCAGGGCCGGCGCTTTAACCACTGCTCCACCTAGCTGCCCCCAAAGAGGACTTTTTAACATTTGCTTTTAGACTTTAGATCAATAAATTGTAAATTTGACATTTGTTGAGTAAGTTAAGTTAATCATTTTATCTTTATTCTGGCATCAGTTTTTGATATTTAGTTTCTTTGGTATGTTTAAGTCCTCAGTTCCTCAGGTCTTATGTTAAAAGGATGTCAGATGTGGTTTATATAGCATACTTTATTTGATGGGATTGTCAGATACAAGAATAGATATAAACATTGACACATTCAGATTAATTAGCAAAAGAGTGACAGAAAAGAAAACCTCATTAAAATGTTGTTGACTTTTCAGGGGAAAAATGATTTTGTTAAAAAGAAAAATGTTAGTTTCTGGATAATCTGCTTACATTAGGAGAATGTTCTACTGATCTTTTTTGATCAAAAGAGGAAGTCTGCTTTTTTTGGTTCCCTGTTCCCTTGACAATTTTCAGTTCTCTTTTAAAATTTCTGTTATGAAAATACAAAAAAATATTCTTCTTGGGGAATAATCCTGAAAGGATGGCTGTTGGGGCTGTAGAGAATATCTTTAGGTGTGTAAAAGATGAATTCAGATACAGATTCTAACACAAGTATAAGATTGCTTAGGGCCTGATAATTCATCCAGGAACTCTCTAGGCCATTTATTTTACTGTAAGAGTTTTGGACATTTTAGACTCATCATTTTTAGCAGATGGAGACTTGGGGGCAATGAAGGGAAATGAAACTCAAGTGAGGCAAATTTTGCTAGTTTTTAAGAGTTGGTGATAGGGAAGATTTCAACTTTTTGTTGCAAATGAGACACAATGGGAGCCATCTATAAGGTTGCTAAAGGAAGTTTGAAGCATATTTGGTGGGGCTTTTTACTAATGCAGTTATAGAAAGTATAGTGTGGTTTTATGGTGTAATGGAAAGGGAGCTTTTGGTTCAATTAAGCAAACATTTAATTGCCTATACCATGCAAGAGACTAGATTCTAATCCAGGTGCTTCTCTACTACCTGCATAAGTGGGATACTCACTCTTGATTTCACTAATATCTAGTTTTATAAAATAACAAGGTTAGATTATGCCATCTCAGTGCCTCCTTCCATATTTAAAATTCAGTAAATGAGTCTAGAGCTATTTCATCTAATAAAGGCCCTCTACTACAGCAGGATTCTAATATATTTAATATAAGTATATATTTCAGTTATAAATGCTACCAGGGCCCTTCCTTCAGTTCTGTATCTACACCTATCAGCATTTCAGATTATTGTGGATTCTTTTGTTGGATCAGGATTTAATGAAGAGTGGAATGGAATGATGTAGTAGGAAGAACCTTTGCCTTCAAGGCAGAAAACTTTGGTTCTAGTCCTAGTAATATTGTTGACCATTTGCAAATTATTTAAACTCTTTAAATGTGTTTTCTAATTTCATCCTCCTAACTGGTAATAACATTTTTCACTTTGGTCCTCTTAAGTCGCTTGTTTTGCTCCAACCCATGTTCAGAATTTTATTTTCCAAATTACATGTAAAAACAAATTTTGACATCAATTTTTTAAAACTTTGTGTTCCAACTTCTCTTCCTTCCTCCCTTTCCACCCCCCCACTCCAAGAACTTAAGCAATTCAATATAAGTTATACATGAGTAGTCATGGAAAACATTTCCACATTAGCTAGGTTGTAAGAGAACACAATAACACCCATCAGATTGGGATCTCCTTGAGAGAAGGGGAAATGTCTTTTGCCATTCTTGTATCCCTAGGACTTAGCGTGGTGAGTGAAATGTTTTGCAAATTTTAAAACATTATATACTGTGAGATTTAAAATTGGATATAAGGGGGCAGCTAGATGGCGCAGTGGTTAAAGCACTGGCCCTGGATTCAGGAGTACCTGAGTTCAAATCCAGCCTCAGACACTTGACATTTACTAGCTGTGTGACCCTGGGCAAGTTACTTAACCCCCATTGCCCCGCCCCCAAAAAAAATTGGATATAAGAGCATTAAACTCCCCTTTGACCTTTCCCTTATATATCTCCCAGACCAGTAAGAGAAAGAAACCTCTGAGCTTTAATTAGAGATGGATTAATTAGCTTTTATTGTTTGGGAATTAATTAGACAACAAAAGGTGAAACTGATTAGGGAAATAGGAAAGTAGAAATACAAATAAATAGTCTTAGATCTAAGCTTAGTCTATATTCTTTATAAAACTCACTGAATGCCAAAGCTACCTCTCAGGCTGAGAACCAGCGTCAAGCACATGTTGTCACCGAGGACCAGGGCCGATCACCCGAACACGCCAACCTGAGTCAGTGTGTGTGAGCAGAGCGAGAGACCACTTCCATTCTCTCCTCCTTTTTAAGCTCGCACCCTGGAAGTGGAGTGCTTGGTCACGCTCTCCTGAGCATCAGCAGGCACACGGCTGTTCCTCACGGTCTCCTCCCCAAAAGGGCAGTCCTTCAAAAACTGGCGGTTAGATTTTAGTTAAAAACCTTCATTTTTTTTTACCACAATACATATTAGTTATAAATATTATTAAAATTTTTAGATGATAAATTTCATTAATACAAGGACTGTGTATCTAATTTTTGTATCTTCCCTGTCACCTAGTCTCAGAGCTCTCTTCATAGTTGGCACTTCATGTGAGATAAGAAATATAGTAGAGGGCAGCTAGGTGGCACAGTGGATAAAGCACTGGCCTTGGATTCAGGAGGACCTGAGTTCAAATCCAGCCTTGACACCTGACACTTACTAGCTGTGTGACCTTAGGCAAGTCACTTAACCCCAATTGCCCTGCAAAAAAAAAAAAAAGAAAGAAAGAAATATAGTAAACTAAAAACCAGCTCTACTGGGGAGAGGACTCTCTCACTTCCTCTTGCTGGAAAAATTGGAAGGTAGTTTGGTATAAGTTGGGTTTTAGACCAGTTTATACTCTACATTTCACAGTAAACTCCAAAAAATTAGAGGGGCAGCTAGGTGGCACAGTGGATGGAACACCAGCCCTGGATTCAGGAGGACCTGAGTTCAGGTCGGACCTCAGACACTTGACACTTACTAGCTGTGTGACCTGGGGAAGTCACTTAACCCTAGTTCCTCAGAAAAAAAAAAAAGAAAAGGCCGGAAGTTTGAATCTTTAATACTTCTGTGTAGATAATGCTTATGTGTGTGGATGAACTAATATTATATATTTTTGTTTGTTAAATAAAAAAGTTTCTGCATGAACAGAATCAATGCAGTTAAAATAATTAGAAAAAACAATGTAGACTGGTGGAAAATTCTTCCATCAAGCAGCATTGCTAAAGGTCTAACATCCAGGATCTATAGGGAATTGACACAAAAAATATTTTATTAGCAGTCATTCACCATCCAATAAATGGCCTAAACATATTACTAAACAGTTTTCAAAATAAGAAATATAAACTGTAATAAGTAAATGAGAAAATGCTCCAGAGCATGAATTATAAGAGAAATTAAAATTAAAATAATTCTGAGGTGATATCATATCTATCAAACAGGGAAAGGTGGTAAAAGATGGAGTCAATATTAGATAGGTTGTAGAAAGTACATTTTTTGGTGAAGCTGTGAATTAACCCAGTGGTTCTAAAAATAATTTAGAATCCTGTGAGGAAAGTTTTTAAACTGTTCATCCTTTTTGACTCAGTGATCCTAGTAGCAGAGATATACTATAAGGAGGTACAAGTGAAATGTTTGCTATTTGAAAATAAATTTAAAATGATATCTTTTATACTAGCAAAAAACTATAAACTAAACAAGTCCCCATTAATTAGGGATGGCTAAACAGATTGTGATATGACTTATAGCATACTATTATGTTGTAAGGAATGATAAATATGAATTTAGAGAAATATGGGAAGACTTGTATGAACTGATACATGGTGAAAAAAAGCAGAATCAGGAAAACTGAATACACAATGACTACAGTAATATAAATAAAGATAACACTAAAAAATAACTGAATTTTGGTCAAATGCAATGACGTACATTATTTCCAAAGGACTGTTTTTGGAATATAATTCCTTTTCTGGGAGAAGTAATGTATTACAGATGCAAAATGTCATATACTCTGGTGACACTGTATCAGATAATTGACAACTTTTTTTTTAATAAAGAGGAAAATATGGGTAAGAGTTTATTGGGAAGTGATAGTTGTGAAAAAATAGCTGCAAAACATTTTTAAAAATCTACTTGAAATTGGAGTAATCATTTACTAAGGGGGAAATAAATTGAGTAAATGACTAAGAATGAAATGCAAATACATTAGAGGAAGACATTTCAGGACATGCAACAGAAAGATACTACCTAAGGGACAGAAACTCCCAATAGTTAGGTCCAGAATGGCATTGGCAAGAGAAATTAATAAATGCATTTTCTTTGAATAGCAACCTTACATAGATGGGACTTGGAGCCAGTGATAAGGTCCAGAGGTGCCCAGGAGATGAAGGTTAACAGCCATTCTCTAGGTATAAAGGAAAGCAAATGTCTAGATTGGTGAAGACAAAGATACTTAATTTGCATTTAGAAGTTTATGTTTCTTTTAATCCTTTTTCTAATTGGGGAATTAAGTTGCTAACAAGAAGAAAAGAATTCTGTCCTCTATTTTCTTAATAAAGAATTATATTAATGTGGGGAAAGAAAGTGACAGTAATTGTAAAACATACATACTAATTTGAATGAAAGACAACTCTTTGGAAGGTGACCAAAAACTAAATGGATAGAAAGAAACAAGTAAATAGCTTGTAGTAAGGAAAGATTTTTTTTTTAATGACAGAGAACACACACACACACACACACACACACACACGGATTGAGGAACTTCCCATTTTTGTTAATTTGGAAAATTATTCAATTGTGTATCTTGATCCTAAAGTTTTGTTAAGTTGGTAAGGATATTCAGCTGTGCTGTTTCTTCATATTTTCCTTGATATGATACTCATTTTATATTGAGGCACATATATGAATATGTAATATACATATGTGTTATTATATTTATTATATATATTTTCTTTGAATAGTGAATCTGAAAGGTACAACAATTTTATATTCCCTATGTAAACAGTGTAAACTCTATACACTAATATCCATGAGAGTAAATAGTCATCTAAATTTTGCAAAATGGATTCAAATGAAGTGGTACATTGGAACCATGAAATGAAACATAAAGTGACTTGTTTTGACTGAGTCTATACTATGTACATGATATTGTACTATGGAGCATACAGAAATTAAATATGTGTGACCTCATTTTTGCTCCCTAAATCACATAGGGGATGGAATTATTTTCCTTTTGTAGAATGCCATATATTTTAAGGTAATATCCATGATCCCACAGAGGAAGGTCTGCCTTGCTAATCTTTCTGTGCACTTCAGCCCATTGCAGCTGGATTAGAATTTTATTGTTAGGCTCATGAACTGCTGACAATGTAGTGTAGTGTTATAAACTTGTTCTCAGTATGTCCAGTATGTTCCTCTGAGGCAGGAGAATTTGGTTTACTCCCCTTTATGGGAATGGCAAATGTTAGGGTTTTCTTTCCTATGTAGGTTTGCAGGGAGGGCATATTGGAGCTACTCCACTAATAGATTCCCATCTGATACAGATTTAGAGTCAGCTTTGCAGTTTTTCAGGTATTATATGTTTTTTGTTTTGTTTTGTTTTTTGCAAGGCAGTGGGGGTTAAGTGACTTGCCCAGGGTCACACAGCTAGTAAAGTGTCAAGTGTCTGAGGCCGGATTTGAACTCAGGTACTCCTGAATCCAGGGCCGGTGCTTTATCCACTGTGCCACCTAGCTGCCCCCCAGGTATTATATGTTTTTAATTAAACTTGGAGAGTATTGGTAACTTTGAAAAGACCTCCACTGTCAACCAAACTGCATTAAAAATGCAGTGCCTGACAAGGAATTGGAAATTGAAGGGATGCCCATCAACTGAGGAATGACTAAACAAATTGTGGTATATGAATATAAATGGAATACTACTAAGATATGATGAGCAGGCAGATTCCAGAAAAAACCTTTGAAGATTTACATGAATTGATGCTGAGTGAAATGAGCAGAACCAAGAGAACATTGTACACAGTATCAACAACATTTCGTGATGATCAGAGGTCCTAGTAAACAGTAATTCTTTGCACTTAACCCTCATTGCCCTGCCAAAAAACCACCACCACCACCACCAAAAATCTCCAAAATAAGTCTTTGCCCACTTTTGGAATTAGTGCTGCCTTTAAATGCAAGAAATATCAATGTATACAATATCATAGTTCCTAAATTAAATTTTGGAGCCTGTATGAATTAAGGGGTAGGTAAACTGAACTTTGAATAAACTGCATTAGATTTGTCAGTGGCAAAGGAATCCTCCTGGGATAATTCTTATTATCTCAAGCATTGCTGGTGACAAACTATAGAAAATTGTGTAGCAGTGAGCAATTTCCTAAATTGAAGAGTGAGAACACGCTGAGAAATGTTTCACCTGCATTCAAGGTCAATAGTAGGTGATTACAATTTCTAGAAAGACTGGCTATGCTGGATGGAGTAATTTGATTTGAAGTGTGATGGAATAACAGATGGTTTATCAGGTGTATTTAAAAAAAACTTTTTGGCCAAGTAGCTTGGGCATTATGCATAACATTCCTTCTGACCAGGCCTCTCTTGAAAGAGAGGCATCCTGTGGAAAGAATACCATTGGGCATGATTGGGCTATTATACATTTCATAAGTTAACATGTAGCCAAAATGATCCAGGTCCCACAGGAGGGTGATATACCCGACAAGAGTATGTCTAGGCATCAGTAATGATGATGGTGCTGTCCTTTACCTTTTGCAGAGCCTGTATTTTGGTACTATGTGAAGGAAGTCCTGAATAAGCATGAACTACAGCGCTTCTACTCCCTGAAAAACATCAGCACAGATGTGGGAAGAGGGCGGGCTTGGCTGCGCTGTGCCCTCAACGAACACTCCTTGGAACGCTACATCCACATGCTGCTGGCAGACAAAATTAGATTGAGGTAACTGGGTGGCTGGTGGCTTCAAGCAGCCCTACAGACCCTGTACTCTGAGGGGGTTCCCTGCAGGTCTGGCTCTTGGACACAGTCCAAGGGCTTTTATGTGGGGAGACCGGTTTCTTTAGAAGTGAATGTGGCTTTTATTTCCTTGACAGTTTAATTTGAGGTATTTTTTTTTCTTTTTTTTTTCTTTGAGATATTTTGAAATGTCCTACTCTTAGTCAGAAACTAAAGGGCTTGAAGAGACAGTTTTGGAAACGGTCTCATGCTCTGCCTTTCCTTATAGGTTGTGTGCTTTATTAACATCCTTATTAATATTGCTAGCAACAGTAGCTGGCATTTACCTTATGTTTTATAATTCAAAAGAACTTCATACATATTTTTCTTTAATCCCTTTAACCCTCCTGTGCTATAGGCTTTTTGACATTTTTATCCCCTTTTTATAGAGGTAGAAAGTGAGGTTCCATAGAAGCTGAATTATCCAAGGTTGTACAGTAGAATAAATCGTTAAGCCAGGATTCAAATCCAGGCTGTTTGGTTACAAGTGTAAGGCTCTTACCATTATGTAAATTTTTTAATTTCAGAGGTTAAATATAAGACAAACTTTAATAAATGACTTGATTTAAGATCAGTGAAGAACTATTTAGCTCCCATCTATTGCTCTCACAAGGGGCCCAATTTTTTATTCCCCCTTTGAGGTATCACAAATTAGCAGAGTTGTAAACCCAAATTCAATTTGATATATTGGAATAGTTTCTTAAAATAATGAATTAATTTTAAGCCAGGCTAAGGGATTTGGAATTTATTTATTAGATAGTAGAATGTGACTGAAAGTTTTCAAATTGATAGGGATGGGGTGGGGAGGAGTTGAATGATCAGAGCTATGCTTTGGGAAGATTATATATAAAATATATAGGAGAAATTGGAGCTAGGAAGACTAATTAAGAGGCTGTAATACCTCTATGGAGTGGTAATCAAGGCCCAAAGTGGGATGGCAGCAGAATGTGAAGAAGGCAGTGAAAAAGAGAGATTTTGGAAGTAGAATCAGCAGGGATTTGTAACTAATTAGTTGTGGAGAGGAAGAGACAGGGAGACATTAGAGATCAATCACTGAGATATTGAGCATGAGTAATTGGGAGAATGGTGGTTGTACCATTATCAGAAACAGAATTATCTCCAAGGTTTTTTCAAGCTCTAAAACTATTTTCTAGGTAGAGATATCCATTAGGCAGCTGGAAATGTGGATCTAGAGTTTAGGAGAGATGTTGGAGCTGGAAATAGGGATTCTGAGTCATCCTATCTACTTACAAGAGGCCTTTGTAAGTATATGTTGAAAGGAGACCTCTGAGAAGAGGGCTGAAGACAGGACATTGGTTAGGGGGTAGGGGGAAGGAGAGAACCTAGAGAAGATAGAGAAGAGGTGAGAGAATTAGGAGAGTCCTCTGTTGTGGATCCTAAGAGAAGAGAAAATACCAGGGAAAAAAGGAGGTTGTTAGTAGGATTAAAATGCTACAAAGATGAAAGGGTAGGTATGAACTGATAAAAAGCCTTTTTCCATTGTATGATAGTTGGGACAGCAGCCATATTGCAAAGTTTGAGGATGGAATAGGTAGTGAAGTAGAAGCAACCAATATAGAATACCTGTGATATCTTATCTTAGATTTGGAAGAGATCTTACAGGTCCATTAGTCAAATTCTCTTTTTGATTTAATAATACCGTCTTAATATCCCCAAGTCACTTAATCTTTTTGAATACTTCCAATTCCATTGTGGATAGAAATCAGTACTTCATGATGTGGCATATTCCATAACATTCTCTTTTATAAAAGTTTGGTAGTGAAGGGAAACAGAGATTGGTGTATGGGCAGAAGATAGGAAGAGCTTGGGTTTTTTTTTGTTTTGATTGTTTTGTTTGTTTGTTTGTTTGTTTTTAAGGAGAAGGTAGATCAGAGCATATGTGTGGGCAAAAGGGAAAGAGCTAGTGGTGAAGATGAGATCAAAGATGCAAGAAGGACTAAGGGGCAAATGCCCGTAGGCTCTAGGAGGAGACAGGATCCCAAGTGGAAAGGTTAGCCTTGGAAAGGCTAATTTGTTTCCAAATTACCAAGTGACTGGTTCAACAATTCAGACATGAAGTTGCCTTATAGGTCTTCTGGCCTCCTTTATTTGTCCTCACAAATGCAATAGCTTATATTATCCTGCTGTTTTAAAAAAATCTTCATTGGCTCTATATTACATATCTAGTAGTGTTCAAAGTTCTTGCCTGGCATTCACAGCCCTCCAAAATCTGCTGCCACCCCATTTTTCCAGCTTTCTCTTAAGTTATTCTCTACTGTACACTTCTTCATTCATGAGCACATCTTGTCCTTTTCCACCTTTCTGGCTAGAATGTTTTTCCTCCCTACACCTGTCCTTTAAAGCTCAACTCAGATTCTACTTATTCCTTGAAACCTTCTGTGACCTCACCCCTCCCAAGGGCAACTTTCTCCTGTGGTTCTCTCAAAACACTTGGTTTTATACTTATAGTATTCTTTGCTGGTGCTAGAGTACCAGGCCTGGAGTCAGGAAGAATCATATTCCTGAATTCAGATCAGACCTCAGACACTGGCTAGCTGTGTGACCCTGGGCAAGTCACTTAACCCTGTATACCTCAGTTTCCTCATCTGCAAAATGAACTGGAGGAGGAAATGTCAAACCACTCCAGTATCTTAGCCAAGAAAACCCCAAATGGGGTCACAAAGAGTTGGACATGACTGAATAATAGCAACAACAACAATATCCTTCTTGTGAAATGTTGTGTAGTATAGTTATCTATATTTGTATCTATCCTTATACTTGACTCAAAACTCCATGAGGGTAGGAACCATGTCTTACCTAAACTTATTATGTCCCTTAGGGCCAAATTAAATTAGCTGAACCAGCATAGCACTCATATATCCTTCTGAGAGGTACACATGCCTCATAGACTCTTTTAGTGGTTTTTTGGTGCTCAGATTTTGCTCTGAAATATTGCATATGAATATGCATTATATTATGTATGTGTGAATCTTTGCATACACATACATATATATGGAGAGAGAAAGAGGGAATGGTGGAGAAGGGGGGAGAGGGTATAGTGGAATTAGAGGCGGCCTTGGAATAAGGACACCCCTAGGTTCAAGTCTCACCTCTGACACTTACTGGCTTTGTGACTCTAGACAAATCCCTTCTCAGTGGTCCAAGCCACTCTATATCACTATAAGATTACAGAAAATAAGTTGCAGAGAAAGTTCTCATCCACATTGGTAGAGGGAGTTTCTCACTTGGCTCCCAACACTGATGAAATCACAGGTCTGGCTCTCTTTTCTCCTCCCCATAGAACTGTTTATAAAAAGGCTTAAAGAGCCCGTAGAGGTCTCTGGCAGCTTTCTCTGTCTACTCCTGTTCAATTAGCAGAACCAGTAGGCCCATTTTGTAGTTCTACTGTGGTTTTTGGGTCTTGGTTTGTCTCTCAGAGGGAATTTTTGCATGGTAGTTACCCTTAAGTCTGGGACTCTCAGTCTAAAGCTCTATAAGTACTGCATTTACATATAATATCTATTTTAGTTCTTTATGGTTTGGCCTCTCAAGAGACCAGCCAGGAAGTCACAGGATCTATGGGTTGTAGATTCTGTAATTATCCTTTGTTGTATTAGTAGTACCTACCAACTATCAGATACCTCTATATGTATAGTATCCACTTTAGCCAGAATTATGATATGTCAGAATTTCTAAGATGAGTTTTCTAGGTGTTTTTTTAATTCATTCAGTTGGTTAATAAAATTAAATAGCTATTTCTCAAAGTACTTCCAAAATAGTCTACCATAGATTGTTTTGCATTTCTCTTTTGTTCGGCAGCATTTTCTATGAAGATTGGGCCTTTGTGATGGATGAGGAACGGTCCAGCATGCTCCCTACCATGGCAGCTGGTAAGCCTTAGAGTCTTAACCAGTAGTGAATAGATCCTGATTTAAAGGCTTTTCTGGACTTGTAATTATTTGCATAAGAAAAGGTTGCAGTTAGTCTGAACTGAGTTATGAAAGTGTAGTTAATAGCTTCTTTTTAATTAGAAGGGATATTGATACTTTTCCCAGTTCTTCAGTGACCTAGAACACATTTGTTACTGTCCTTCCTATAATGAAATACAACTCTTAATTTGCTAAACAAGAATTCAGTAACAGCAAATAAATAATGTCGAAGATGTAGCATGCTATCTTACTCTTACTTTTTGTGGTTCAAATTAGTTGTTTCTTTGACTTTTGAAAGCTCCTTTTCAAAAAACCTCAGAAGTTAATGCAATGAAAATAAAGAAGAGAGCTCCAAGTCCTTTGATTACTGTTACTTTTCTAGTATGTTAAAAACTTGACAGGTTCTACATATTATGGAATCAAAGAAAGACCATTGTATAAGCTAGAAAATGTCAGTGTTTGATCAGTATTTGCCTGCACACATAGGTCATTATGGATGGAAATCATTTCAGCCCAAGTGTCTTCCCCTTCTTGCTTCTTATTTGCAGCTATTTTAACAGGATACTGGTAAGGCCTCAGGTGGGCGCTGGATATAGCTGCTGAGAGCCAAGGTAGAGGGGATTCAGTTCCTTGTATGCTCAGTATAGATTAATTCCACTTTAGGGGAAGATTTTTAAACAATAACTTTTAAAGGTAAGGGCATATGCTATAATTATAACACAGGTGGTAGCCTGGGTAGAAGTTCTTGCTTTTCTTTATTATGTTTAGAGATGTATGCTTAGGAATGGATGCTACAGTTAGCAAGCTTTTCTTCTTCGTCATCAGGTCTGAATTCTATACTCTTTGCAATCAATATTGACAACAAGGACCTGAATGGGCAGAGTAAGTACACGCCAACTGTCTCTGACCTCCTAAAGGAGTCTACTCAAAATGTGACCTCCCTGCTGAAGGAATCCACCCAAGGTGTGAGCAGCCTCCTTCGAGAGATCACAGCATCTTCTGCTGTCTCCATCCTAATCAAACCAGACCAGGAATCTGACCCTTTACCAGTTGTATCCAGGAATGTCAATGCAGGTAAGTATCTTGTTGAAGATGGACTTCAGAGACTAATATTAGGTTAGATAGAGGGGTTTGAGGTAATGTCCTTTTTGGTAGTGAAAATTAAGGGTATAAATTGTATGGTGCTATCTTGGTGAAAAGCTGCTTTAGCCATTGGGTTTATTTTAGAAATATCATTTGGAAAATCAATGTATGTTTATTCTTTTTAGAATCTAAGTGGAGTGCATAGGCAGTGATTCCCACTTTGTTGGAATTGTGCCATTCTCTTCTTGTTTATTTGATATTGTCTAGACTTTCTCTTTAAAAGTGCCATAATATGTGTATATTTTACATATACATACATGTTATTTAAAAAGTTATTTATATTTTCTATTTTTACATCAGTTTTTTTTTAGATATACTCCTATCCCCTTCAACCTCCCCCTTCCCTAGATATTTTATTTATGCGTTGAAAATTTTTTTTTTCTTTGAAAACTTCATGGTCTTCATTTAGATTATTGGAGAGGATGGCAATCTGGGTTATTACATGATCAGGATCAGGAATTCAGGACCCTCATGTATTTAGGGTCTTATTCCTGGTGTTCTCTGTTTCTTAAAACTTAACTGGGGGCAGCTAGGTGGCGCAGTGGATAGAGCAGCAGCCCTGGAATCAGGAGGACCTGAGTTCAAATCTGGCCTCAGACACTTGACACTTACTAGCTGTGTGACCCTGGGCAAGTCACTTAACCCTCATTGCCCCACCAAAAAACAAACAAAAAAACCCAACGACAACAACAACAAAAAACTTAACTGTAGCCAAATTGGAATTTCCAGTAATGTATGCAAGTTGTGACCTGTGGACCAAATATGTGTTTTGTTTTGTCATAGGCTCATATTTCTGATAACTAAACCCTTACTTTCTGATGCTGGAAATATTTAACGTTGGCTTTTTAAAAGGATACTTTATTCCCTGGCCTTTCTGACTTGAGAACTGATGCTCAGGCTTCTTTTAGCAGATAAACCAGAACATAGGATTTTCTTTACTGGTGATTTTAAAAGAATCACAGACATATCCATGTTTTTGAGTGATGTATGAAGCACAAAGCAACATGGCTTATTTTTTAAGCCTACTAGAACGTATATATCCAATTGAGGTTTGCTCTATCATTCCTTTGGGAGGCACTGAATTATTCCAAATATGTTGTTATTTCTTTAGACATTTGGAGAACTTTGGAAATTGCCTTTAGAACCTTTGGCATATTTTAAAAAAATGTCTTTAGGAGTATTATATCTTTGCCTTTTGCCTTTTGTAATAGACCAAGTGTCATATCTAGTGAATAAGGTGAGTGATAAATCTGGTAAATCTGTTTTTTGGTAAAAATAAGAGCATGCTGTGATGATAATATAATGAACATGGACTTATCTTACAAAGTTCATAATCTAGCCCATAAGGTAACCTAAAAGGAGGAGTTCCACCAATGTTTTGAGTAATGATAATATTGTTTAGGTAAGTATATAGTTTCTTAGGGTGATTGTTTTAGAAGGCAGTGTTCATTGGATATACGAATTCTGTTAAGGAGTGCTTTATTACTTAATAAGTATGCTATACCTTCAGCTTTGTGGAAGAGAAGGGTAGATTAAACAACCTTTTGGGGAATTTTTTGGTTCTGAATCATCTAGTTTTTATATTGTTTTTTTTTTTTAAAGAAGATTTAGGGAATTATCATAAGATAAGGTAGTATTTTGGTTGTCCTGAAGACTTTTTGAGAAGTTTGTAATGTATTTTTTCTTTCGACAGATACAAAATGTAAAAAGGATAGGAAAAAGAAAAAGAAGGTAACTAATATAATTTCATTTGATGATGAGGAAGATGAGCAAAACTCTGGGGACATTTTTAAAAAGACAGGTGGAACAGGAGAAAGCTCAGAAGACAATTCAGATCGTTCATCAGTTAATATCATGTCCACTTTTGAAAGTCCCTTTGGGCCAAATTCTAATGGAAGCCAGAGTAGCAACTCTTGGAAAATTGATTCTGTGTCTTTTAATGGAGAATATGGATACCAGAAGCTGGATGTGAAGAGTATTGATGATGAAGATATTGATGAAAATGAAGATGAAGTTTATGGAAAACCACGTGGGCAAAAAAGCATGGAAGATCACACAGAGGTTTCTGAGAAGTAAGTTTGATTTTTTTTTTTTTAAAGAAATGAGTTCCATGTTAAGTAAGTACTTCAGAGTCAGTTTTCATTTGCTCTTTAAAACATTTGGTAGAGATGAGAATGTAAGCTGTTCCTTTTCTTTGAATGCTACTTAATTCCTTTCAAGTATTTTGCTGTGGAGCATAGGGATTGTCTTACCACCTTCCTGAGAATTAATAAGATCAAAGGAGCATATTCTGAGGTTACTATTAAAAAATTAAGCGTGGATACTTTGACATTCTTGGGAAATGTGTCACTTTTTGTCTGCTGTCTTTTTTTGGCTCAGATTTCTTTACAGGCAGATGTGATATAATGGAAAAAGCATTTGGAATCAGGAGACTTGTATTCATATCCTATTTTTTGTCACTTACTAGCTGTACGATTGTGAATGTTATTTAATTGCTCTTTGCCTTTGTCTCCTAATTACTAAAATGAGAAAAATAACTTTTTGATTATTAAATGATATCGTGTATGGAAAGCACTTTGTTATTAGTGAAGAACTCTATAAATGCTAATGGATACTATTTTATATCTCTCAATTTGCTGTCATTGCTGGATAGGCTAGAAAGGAAAGTCAAGGGGAGGGTAGGCTGGTATTAAGGAAAGGGTGTAGACTAGTACATTTGGCATTTCTTTTCAAGGTAATGGATGAATAGTGGTATTTTGACATGGACTCTGTTCACATATACTTTTTCGTTTAATACCTTATGTTTTGGACCACTAAACTGGTACAAGATGCTGAATGCTAATGAACCATATGTGACTTTATTTGAGTCCTAGCAGAAGTAATCTAATTCTTTTTTTTTTTTTTCAATTGGTTAGCCTAGTGCATTATATCACCACCATCACTACATAGGGATGGTGTACATCATCTTTTTCACTGTGTAGACTAGAACAACACAGCCCATCACAGCCCCAACACAGCAGGGCTCTTGAAGGGAGAACCTTCTTTGGAGTTCAGAGATCTGGTTTCAGTTCTTCATTCTCCTACTTTCTAGCTGTGTGACCCTTAACATGACTTAACATCTCTGAGCCTTAGGTTTGTTGTTGTTTTTTTACAGGGCAGTGAGAGTTAAGTGACTTGCCCAGGGTCACAGAGCTAGTAAGTGTCTAAGTGTCTGAGTCCGGATTTGAACTCAGGTCCTCCTGAATCCAGGGCCAGTGCTTTATCCACTTTGCCACCTAGCTGCCCCTCTGAGCCTTTGTTTGTTTGTTTGTTTGTTTGGTGAGGCAATTAGGGTTAAATGACTTGCCCAGGATCACACAGCTAGTGTGTCTCTCAAGTGTCTGAGGCCAGATTTGAACTCAGGTCCTCCTGAATCCAGGGCCAGTACTGTATCTATTGCATCACCTAGCTGCCCCTGAGCCTTAGTTTTAACATTTGTAACATGGAGATTTAAATGCCTGAGCTAATTAACTCAAGGATGGTAGTTGAGATCAAACAAGATAATATATGAAAAAGTGCTTTTTTTTCTTTTACTATGAAGAGTTATTTAAGTTAACCATTATTATTATAAATACTATTGTTATTCATTTATCTATTCATTCATTCATTTATTCATTCACTCATTTATTTATTCATTCATTTATTTGCTTGTTTATTTATAAGTTTTGAGTTCCAAATTCTATCCCTCTCTCATTCCCTCCCTCCCTCCTCTCCCCCCTCCTTGAGTTGGCAAGCAACCAGATATAGGTTATACATGTACAATTAAAACCATTGCTATTTGAATGGGTTATTTAATTGACATAATGGATGTCTCTTTTGAAGACACTCCTCACTCATTACCAGTGGGTCTGCCCACTATTCTTTTTTTTTCTTTTTCTTTTTTGGGGCAATGAGAGTTAAGTGACTTGCCCAGGGTCACACAGCTAATAAGTGTCAAGTGTCTGAGATCCGATTTGAACTCGGGTTCTCCTCAATCCAGGGCTGGTGCTTTATCCACTGCGCCACCTAGCTGCTCCTTCCCACTATTCTTAAATTTATAGTTTTAGAGAGTTATTTGGGGTCACTGAGAATTAAGTGAATGCCCAAGTTTAAACAAACAGAAAGTACCAAAGATAGAACTTGAACCCAGGTGTTTCTGGTTCCCAGCTAGTGTTTCTTTCCTTTTATCCACACACTCTCTCTTTTTATTATTAATAATAAAATGTGAAAAAAATGGACTGAAAAGCACATTGCCACATGATTTTACATGTCACCTCTACTCAGGAAGCCTAGATTTAGAGTTGGAAGGGACCCCTTTATTGTATAAATAAGGAAACTGAAGCCCAGGGAGATTTAGTGACTGGATGAAGATCACATAGTATCAAAGGTGGGATTTGAACATAGTTCTTCTGAATTCAAAGTCACCATTCTTTCTACTATTGTACTTATGGTTTATTGTATTCCTCTTTTTTACAAAATTTAAGGCTCTATTTCTGTTTTATTTCAAAGTCCCTCATTTTTCCTGTAGTTCTTAATTTGGCTGATTGGGGAAACTAACATTTCTATTCCATAGTTTAGAAAAATAGCTTTATCTCTCTATTTGTACATAACATTATAATCAGTTAGCTTTTTTCCCCATGACCTACAAGTTCCTTTTTGTACTCTAGTATTATGTTGAGAGTAAGTGGAGGATTGAAGAGGGTGAGCCTTAAGTCAAGCCAGCTGGCATTATGATGTGTAGAAAGACTAAACAAACAAGCCAATGTGACTTTACATGTCCTCAGAGGTGACTGTAGTGTCAGTGGTCCTTCATCAGCTTGCCAGAAATGTTAATTCTCTTTCTCCTGAGTGACACAGGTGGACCATTTGAAAAATCCTTCACTACTATCCTAGAAAAAGATCAGGAGAAAAATGTAATGGCTCAGCAAGTGATATTTTTGGTTAGGCCCTCTGATATAAGCTAACAGCCAAACGAATGGTCCCATAATATGGATACGCTAGTCTAAGTTTAGTGGTTTAGTTGCCATGCTAGAGGGATGTGAAATTGTGAAAGGAGTATAAGTAGACAGACTATATGAAGAGAACATCTTTGAATGTTAGCTTTCAGTGAAGTTGAAATGCTATCAAGGTTCATTTTAAAGACTTTAAGATACTGTTTTGCTAAAGGAAAGCAAGCTGTTTGCCAACAATTCAGAATACAGGCACTGTCACCCCTTCCCAATTTATATGTGGATTACCAGAACACTGGAGGAGATTTTTTTTTTCTGGTTGCTTACTCTGTAGGCCTAGTCCATAAGTGGTAAGAGTCTACACATTACAACAAAAGGCCCAAAGTTGGAAAGTATTTCTTGACCACAGACATTCATACTCTCTCAGGTTCTTCTTATTTTAATCTTTTGAGTTCACATTCTGAGATTATGTTGACCAAAGAGAGTAATGACTATTCAGGCTATATATAATTAATGTTCTTTGTGGAGACTTGGAGTAGAGACATGGAACAAGTTAAGTTTCTGTCATCAAAATGGAGAAATCATGCTGTCATCATTATTAGCATTTCTTAATTGCTCCCTTTTATGATGTGCATTGATGAATACCATAGTGAGAAGTTTAACAAAAACAACCCAGCCCCTGTTCTATAGGAATTTATAATCTTTTTATCACACATTGCTTTTTTTGCATTTGAAATTGTCACTACATGTTACAGTAGTCTGACATATCCTGTCTACCTTTTTGAGAAGCTTGATAAATAGATGTGGTTATCATGCTGTCCTCTGTGGAGCTAGGAGATCTGTTTTACATCTGCATTCTTTCACAATCCTAGGCCCCTGGATGGTAACACCTGCCTTTCACAGATGCACAGCTGGGCTCCCCTGCAGGTGCTTCATGGTGATTCTGATGTCCTTTTTCCTCTCAGTGGAGTGGGATCTTATGCCCCAGCAGGTGGGTTATTTCTTGTCTCTTTGTTATCTGTAAAGCTTTTGATTATGAGTAGAGGTAGTGTGGTATCACTGTGGAGAGCCAGTTGGCCTTGAAGTCAGGAAGACTGCCTCTTGAACCCCCACCTCTGACTCATACAGGCTGTGTGTCCCTGGGCAAGTCTTTTGACAGCTCAGTGAGTTCCCCAGGCAAATTGAAGCTGCCACCTAGTTGCTGATTCAAATTGGTAGAGTGAGTTTCTTTCTTAGGAGTTTCATATACTAGTAAAATCACATCTAACCCCTGAATCTGAAGATTTGAATCTGAGAATGTGACTTTCTAACCTATCTCAGAGCCTAACAAATGTAGATCCGTGAGCATCCTGAGACCTTAAACTTGGTGCTCATTACTGGGGTGACAGTGGCCTTCTTTTCCAGTGAGAAGCCTGTGTTTAGAGCAAAGCTTCTTAAACTGTGGGTTGCGACCCCTTTTGGGGTCACATAACTGAATGTGGGGATCGGGAAAAATTTGGCAACAGTAAAAGTTTATGTATACCTATTTTTATACCATATATTTATAGCCAGGTCACAAATAAATTTCTCTGGCAAAAAGGGGTCCCAAGTGGAAAAAGTTTAAGAAGCCCTGGTTTAGAGAATGGTAACAGGTCATCCTGGGATTCCTGTGGGGTGGAGCCTTTTAAGATTACCCTAGCCTGTGTTAGGTATTACGACAACTGAATTTTAAAATTCTGGCTCTGCCAGAATTGTTGAAGTTAGGCAACCTAAAATGTGTTGCATTTCCCACTATAAATAGTTCTTATGTACCTCATAGCAAAGATGGAAGATCTTTTTGCTAATACAATAAAACTCAACCAATCAATCAACCAGTATTTAGTAAGTTCCTCCAGTGCCAGGCACTGGAGATACAAAGACACTGAGTAAAAACATTGTCTCGTCACAAGCAGCTTACAATCTACAATATAAAAAGAGAGGGGTGTGTGTGTGTGTGTGTGTGTGTGTGTGTGTGTGTGTGTGTATTTGTATATGTATGTATGTACACACATACATATATATGTCTATACATAATACATACAAAGGAAATTAATACAAAGTAGGTGAATAGTGTTAGAGAAATAGAAAGTAGTCCTGCTTCAATAGTCTCTTTCATTGTGCTTTTCAATCCATTTGCTATTTGTGAAGGACTAACATAAAATTGTTCCTGATTTTATTTATTATCCTTTTGTTCTTTAGCCAGAACATGGAACTGTGTTACCTACCTATAGACCAAAGTATTCCCCCAAAGTCACTCAGGCCTTTAAAGTAGAGATAAGAGCCTGGTTTCTTACCCTGGCCTTATTTTGTTCTCTCTCCTTTCTTAGGGAAATGAATTGTACTTTTCTGTAGGCTCAGATTTTTTTTTCTCAGCAAAGTCGTTTAGTAAGAGAACCATAGATAAAACAATACACAGTACGAAAACATAACAGAATCATGGCAAGTGTGGACACAGACTTAGAAGACAATGCTAGTGAGGGGTATAAAGAAAACACATGTGGCCAAGGCAACTTAAAACTCCAGACCGTAGGGCTTCAAAGCCATTCCTCTTCTCTAAAACGCCATTTGCAATTGCCAGGGCGAGCTTGCTCTTGAGTCCTTAGGCAGATTTCTTTTTTCTGAAGCCAGAGGTCCAGTTTCTCAAGGCTGCTTCTGGTCTTTAGTGACTGCCTCTATATCAATCTGGAGAGTATGTCTCTTTGCTCCCTCAGTTATGCGTTCTCAAACTCAAACACTGAATTTCATACAAACTCTTCAGTGACTGGAGGGGAGGATATCTCTTCTACTAGACCACAGACAATGTGGGGAGAGGAGAGAAAATGACCCTCTCTGTCCCCTCACCTCCCAGATGCTTTCTAACATAGATAAAAGGTGTAGGCTCAGATTTAAGGAATTGTTTAAGGTTCTATTGGGATTCTTAAAAAAACAAAACAAAACAAAAGAGGTAAATTATGATAAATTTATCTTTAAACCTTAACAAAATCAACTAATTCTATACAATTAATTGAATGTAAAAAGAAAAAAACTCTTCAGTATAGATCTATTTTGAATGTTGAGCTTTAGGGCTGTGCAGAAATCCTTGATTTAGTAGTATGTTTCCTGGCTCTGGATTTTTCTGGTCACAGTCTCGAATTGCTGATTACATTGTTGTTTGTTTTTTTTTTAACTTTTTGTATGTCCCCTCGGTCAAGGTCACCAAAGCTGCCAGGTAAAGATAGTTTTATTGCTTGACTTACTGCTGGTACCACAATGATTGCTAGTGCGTCAACAAGCATTTGTTAAGTGTTTACTATGTTCCAGGTACTGGGCTAAGCACTGGGAATACAAAAAAAGGCAAAAACAGTCCCTCTCCTCAAGGAGCTTACTTATAACCAGGTACATGCAAAATATCTATGGAGTAGATGGGAGTAGATCTGAGAGTAGAAGCCACCAGCATCTGTGAAAGGCCTCCTGGAGAAGATAGGATTTGAGATGAATCCTGAAGGGAGCTAGGGAAGTTAAGAATCAGAAGGTAGGAGGGCTGGCATTCCAGGCATCAGGGACAGTTAGTGCAAAAGCATGGATATAGGAGATGATGGTGTGTTGTATATGAAAAACATCAAGTTAGGCTAGTGTAGCTGGATCATAGAGTATGGGGAGGAAAAGAAAGTGTTAAGAAGCCTATAAAAGTAAGAAGGGGCCAGGTTGTGAAGGGTTTTAAATGTCAGAGGACTTTGTATTTGATCTTAGAGGTAATAGAGAGCTTTGGAGGTAAAATAGGAAGGATGGTGATACTTCCACACCTACAGTTTAGGAAAACTTCTTTGGCAGCCCAGTGGAGTATGGATTGAAGTCAGGTGAGATTTGAGGCAAGGACACCAATTAAGAAGCTACTGCAAAAGGTCAGATGAGAGCTGATGATACTTGAACTTGAATTGGTAGCTTTGTGAGATAAGGAAAGGGGATATTTATATATATATATATATATATATATATATATATATAGTGGTAGTAGTAGTAGTAGGCTTCCACCAGTCGCGGACAACCATGGATCAGTGCCTTGAAGAGCCACAGGCCACAGTGTGGCTGTGCATATATGTGTGTGTGTGTGTGTGTGTGTGTGTGTGTGTGTGTATGCATGGGTGTATACAATACACATACACACATGTGTATTGTATGAATATGAATATGTATGTGCATATGCATGTGTGTATGCATATGTTGTTGTGGATTAACTGAGTGACCTTTCATCAAAAACAGCTCTAGTAGTCTTGGTTAATGGTGCCTGTACCATTGGCTGACCAGGAGACAGTACCTCAGCCATTTCTTGTATACATTGGTAATTCAGTGTATACAGTTGTAGGTCTGACCAGACCACCTGATTCAATAATTCCACAAAAATTTATTAAAAGTACCTACTCTTCTTTCTGCCAAATTCCCGAATGCCATATTAGACACAAATGAAGCAGTGGCTGCTTCCAGAAGATTACATTCTTTTGGGACAAAAACATGTAAACAACTATTACAAGAAAAATTGAGGAGACAGCACAAACATTTGTGGGATCAGGGAAGGTTTCACCTATACAATGACATTTGAGATGAGTCTTGAGGACAGAGGTGGAGATTAGGAGGGACTGCATTCCAGGGATGAGAGCTGACTCATGCAAACAGATGCCTCAAGGTAGAAAATGGACTGAAGAATTTAAGAAACAGCTGAAGTATAGGGTTAATGGAATAAGGCTGGGAATGTAAGGAGGAGCCAGATCTGCAGTGTTCGGAGGAATGAGAGGGAATCACTAATGGTTTTTCAGAAGGGATTCTTAAGGGTAATGTCCTGCTCAGACTTGTTCTTTATGGAGACTCTTTTCCAGCTTCGTCGAGGTTAGATTAGAGAGGGGACAGTCTAAAAGCAGAGAGGACAATTAGGTGGCTAATAGAGTAATCTAGTTTCAGGATGAAGACCTGAACTAGGTTAGGCGACTGTGTCCAAGGGAAAGGGATGGGTGAAGGAAATGTTATCAAGGTAGAATCTAGAAGTCCCGACATGATTAGGTATGAGGTAAGAGTCAAGAATAACTCTGAGATGGAGGATGATAGTACCCTCAAGCTAAGGGGAAGTTTAAGGGAGGGGTAGGTTTAAAGGGAGAAGATAATTAATTTGGACATGTTGAATTTGAGATTTATATGGGACAGTTTAAAGGAGATATTCAGCAAGTAGTTGATAATGTGTGACTAGAGGTCAGGAGGCTCATTAGATTTTTATAGTCATCTGTGAAGAGGTTATTAGATCTCCAGGAAGGCAAATTTAGAGAGGGAAGATAAGAGGGGCCAGGACCGAGTCTTGAGAGACACCCTGGGCTGAGGAGGGGAAGAGGAAAAGAGAAATAAATGGTGATTCAACAAACAATGAGAAGGAACATTTAAATGGCTAGGGTTGGGGAAGTGGAGATTAGGGAGAGCCATGTTTTATAAGCCAAGGCAATTGAGAGTACCTAGGAAGATGTGGTGGTTAACAGTATCCAAAGATGTAGAAAGATCAAGGAGGATGATGACTGAGAAAAGGCCACTGGATTCAGCAGTTAAGATGTTGCTGGTAACTTTAGAAGGAGCCGTTTCGATCCACTAGTGGAGTTGGAAGCCAGATAGATGAAGAAATGAGGCAATGGAGGCTTGTTGTACAGATGATTCTTTCTAGGAGTATGACAGTGAAAAGGAAGAGAGGTAGGACATACAGTACCTGCAGGGGATGGCAGAGGCCAATGAGAATTTTTAAAGTATGAGTGAAGCTGATCTTGGCCATAGGTTTTAGGGAAATTGACAGAGGGAGACAATAGCTAGGAAGAGACTTATAAAGGGTAAGAGAAAAAGAATGGATGGAACAAGTCGTGAGGTTGTCTTGAGACTCCTGAAGAGCTACCTTTATTTGCCAGCAGCTTTTTCACTGAACTATTATTTAGATATTTTGGACACCACTGCGAGATCCATTACTTGTAGTACCAGTGAAAGTTGTGGCATGCGGCCCATGCAATGAACATGCAGAGGCTGATTTATTCAAAGGTAATTTTTCTTGGAATGATACTTTAGCAGCCACAAATCTATTTATGAAAATCACTAATGTTCCTTCACTGCTGTATCTAGAATTTTATTTATGGCCACATTTCCTGTGAATGCCTTCTCAAAATGCAAATGAATTTGGGGACACTTTCTTTAAGACAAAGATGAACGAACAAACAAAAAACCCCCAAAGCCTTTGTTGCTTTAATGCAGCTTTATATATAGAACAAGTAATGTTAATGAATTAGACTCTACTGCCCTCCAGTGTTGGTTTTACATCCTTGCAGATGGGAACTGAGTTCCAGTATGGTGTGGCTTGATATCAGCAGGCCATATTTGATGGTTGCTTAAGGTTGGCTGGATTACAATCTACGGTGACTCCACAGTCCTCACAATTGACCCTGAATGGCTTCTTACTCTCAATGGGGATACAGACCGCCTCTTGCGTGGGAACAATTCACAGATCAGGGTTAGAGATGAGTTTTCCCACTTCCTTTAATGGACAAGATGAACCTGGACCTGCGAAATCATTGATATAGGGAAATTTCAGTGAGGGAACTCCTTTCGTCAGTGCAGTTTCAGAGAATTGTCTAGGACATCAAGAGGGTCGTAAGGTCCATATATGTCAGAGGTGCGCCTTGAACCCAAGGCTTCCTTCCCCAGGGAGCCTGTTTTCCATCATGCCAGGATGCTTAATAGATATAAAAATGAAAATGGGCAGCAAATAAAATTCAGTGTGTAAATGAAGCAAGAAATAAGCCAGCTATTTCAGTAAATGTGAAGATGACTATTTTGTTTCCATGCAATGTTTGAGTTTTCTCATCCTGATTGATTTATATTCTACAGATGCCACGTTAAATAACCTGGAGAATGGCAGTGGACCCCAGAGCAGCATTCTCACTGGGCCTGAACTTCAATACAGGTTCATATTTTAAAAATTAGCTTTCTTTGGAATGAAAATCTTCATATAGTTATTTGAAAGTGTTTTTTACTTTTCTGAGATTAGAGATGACTTATTCACTTGTCCTGTATATGTAAGTGAAAGGATGTTTGAATTTCTCTCCCCCCCCCACCCTTGCCCTTTCCCCTTCCCTCTCTTGATTGCTCTCATTATGGGTTATTAAATTTTCTTCATTCAAGGAATATATAAAGCTTTTTTTTTTTCCTTTTGGGAATCTATGTGAAGAGTCACACTATTCATATAACCCATTTTTGGTTGCAGTTTCTCTCTGAGTAGTCATGTCTTACAATATGTATGATGGATTGCATTGTGGACAGGTTCAACAAAATAATGGATAGACTTGGGACAGAAGGGAGTTCTTAAGATGTGTATGACTTATTATAGAGTTGCATACATTTGGATATTCATCAGCTGTGTTATCTCTTAAGTAAATGATATGTTGGCAGAGTATTTGAATAGGTGAAATACAGAACTGGGTGTTGGGAATAAATATTGATTTTAATTTCTGACTTCTAATTGATGGATTTTTTTTGATCCTAAATAATTTATCTAACTCTTTTGTTCCATAGTTTCTCCATTAGTATAATATTTTTGAGGATTTTCCCCACAGAAATGTAGTAATAATAACAACAACAATAATAATAGCTAACATTTATATGACATATCGATTACAAAATTCTTTGAATACATTATCTCATTTGAATCTCATAAAATGTTGTGTGGTATGTAATGCAGATAGTATTATCATCATTTTATGGATGAGGAAACAGAAACATAGCAAGATTAGGTGATTTGCCCAGTCATGCAGTTAAAAAATGACCCAGCCAAGGGTTTAAATCCAGGTAATCTGACTTAAAATTCTGGCAATCTTTCCTCTATGTGAGCATAGACAAAGTAATATGAGTGAAAAGGCATTGAGCTTTAAAGTATTATTATTGTCTTCATTGGTTCTTAATTCCAAATATTTTTTTTAAGAACCAAGAGACTTGTTTGCATTTTATTGGCTAATGCCATGTTAGCTAGGATGGTATTATTAAATATTTTTGAATACCTGAGTCTTCTTCAAATAATATGTGCCACTTGGCATTTGAATAGATTTCCATCTTTTTTTTTTTTTTTTGGTAAGGCAATTGGGGTTAAGTGACTTGCCCAGGGTCACACAGCTAATAAGTGTCAAGTGTCTGAGGCTGGATTTGAACTCAGGTCCTCCTGAATCCAGGGCTGGTGCTTTATCCACTGCACCACCTAGCTGCCCCGATTTCCATCTTTTTAGTAGTCTTTGAGGTCTAGATTTTGTATTGAATTCTACAGTATTGGAATTTAACATTGTTTTCTCTTTTAAAAAAATTCAGTGTGGAAGCCAGTCCTCCAGTCCAAGGGAGCCCTTTAAGCAGCCTCTTGCCTTCCACACCTGTGCCAGAATCCATGACAATTAGTAAGTATTTTCTGAATTATTTATACTGAAAGTGCAGAGCCTATCAGTCCCTACCAAATTGCCTTTTTCTTGTACTTTATCTGAAATTTCATACTTAGTGTGAAGCATATTCAGTCAGCCAAAAAGCATTTATTAATATTTACCCTGTGTTTACTTCTGGGATATAAAAACAAGAGTGAAACTGTCCCAGCTCTCAAGGACTTACATTCTAACATGGGATACAACATGTACATAAGTATATCCATAATATAGATGAAATGAATGTATAAGGTAGTTGAGGGGGAGTGGGGAGGCAGGATTGGATCAGGAAAGAAAGGCTTCTTGTAGAAAGTGGCCCTTGAATGTAGCCTTGAAGGAAACAAATTATTTCAAAAGGTTGAGGTGAGGAAGGAGTGCATACCAGGCATCAAAGACAGCTAATACAATGAAAGGCATGGAGATAGAAGAGCATATGTGTGGAACAGGAAGAATAGGTCAGTATGTCTGGATTGCAGAAGGTATAGTGGGGAGTAATATGTAAGAAGACTGGAAAGGTTGTAAAGTTTTAAATGCCAAACAGAGGTAGTGATAGTTATCCTAATAGTGATAGTGAGACAGTGAAATTTATTGAGTAGCAGGTTAACATGATCAGACTGGTTCTTTAGGAAAATCACTTTGGTGGCTCTGAGGAAGAGGAAATGGGAAGAGGAAATACTTGAGACAGAGACCGAATAGGCAGCCATTGCACATGAGAGGTGATTAGAGCCTGAACTAGTGTGAGTAGTTGTCTGAGTGGAGAGTAGGGCACATGTAAGAAGGATGATGTGGAGATAGAAACAACATTTGGCAACTGATTGAATGTATGAGGTGAGAGTAAAGAATTGAAGGTAACACTGAAATTGTAAACTGGAGTGGCTGGAATGATGGTGTGGTAATGGGGAAATTTGAAAGAGGGGTTAGTTTAGGGTGAAAGGTAATTAGTTCTGTTTTAGACATGTTGAGTTAGCTATCTATGGTGCATCCAGTTTGAAATATCTAATAGTCAAGTGGCGGGGCAGCTAGGTGGCGCAGTGGATAAAGCACCGGCCGTGGAGTCAGGAGTTCCTGAGTTCAAATCCGGCCTCAGACACTTGACACTTACTAGCTGTGTGACCCTGGGCAAGTCACTTAACCCCATTGCCCCGTAAAAAAAAAAAAGTCAAGTGGCATTGAAGGGATGGAACTTTTGAGTAGACTGGAGTTAGATATCTGGGAATTATCTGCATAGAGAGGGTAATTGAATTCAGGGGAGCTGATGAGGCCACCAAGTGCGATTATATAGAGAGAAGAGAGCCTAAGACAACTTTGGGGTTCATTCACATGAATGGTTAATCAACAAAGGAAACCAAGAAGCAAGTCAGACAGATTGGAGGAGCATCAGGAGAGAGCAATGCCAGTGAAATCCAAAGGGGAAAGAGTGTTCAGGGGAAGAGAATGGTCAACAATTTCAAATTCTGAAGAGAGGACAAGAAAGATGAACATTGAGAAAAGGTGATTTGTTTTGGCAATTAAGAGACCATTAGTAACTTTGGACATAGTGGTTTTATTTGAGGAATGAAGTTTGAAGTCAGATTACAGGTAGTTAAGGAGAGGAAGAGAAATGGAGGTACCTAGTATAGAAGGTATTTTCAATTAGATTGACTTGGAAAGGGAGGAGAGATATAAGATGGTAGTTTTCAGGGATGATAGAATCTAGCCAGGGCTTTTTAAATATGGGGAGATTTGGGTGTGTTTATAGGCAGGAGAGAAGGAACCAGTAGATACAGATTGCGGAAGAGAGGGAGGAAGGAAGGAAAATATTGAGAGGGTAGTTAGTTGGAGAAGACAGAAAGGTATGGGGTTAAGGGCAGATGTAGCATCTTTGGCCTTGGGAAGCAGAATGTCCACTTCCTTATCAGTGCCTGGAGGAAAGGAGAAAATGGTGAATGGGGTTCTCAGTAGGCTTTTGAAAGGAGGAAGAGGAGGAGGGATTGTGAGATAAAGAGGAGGGAAGAAGAAGAAGCTTCCTATAAATTGAAGCAGATAACTCAGAAAGAAAGGTTCAGGGATGAGGATGCTGTGGGATGCTTGAGGAGAAAGGAAAAAGTTTGTCTTGCGTCAGTGAGATCCCAATTGAGATTCAATAACAGTTTGCAACAGACACAATCAGCATGGTTGTATGACTTCTAGCTTTATTTAGCAGTATTAGCTAAGTTTAGTAGACCTAGAAGCAGAGGAGGGAGAAGGTTGAGGTTTGACAAGGCATGAGTTGTTTTTTTCTTTTCTCTTTGAGGGAGAATCAACACAAAGAAATAAACAAACAAACAAAATAACTAATTAACTAACCAAATAATTTTTGTGGGGCAATGAGGGTTAAGACCAATATATATTTTTAAAAATCTAATTTAATTTTTTCAGTCAACAAAATTATATTTTATCTTGCTCTCAACTCCCCCCCGCCCCAATTGGAAAAAAGAGAAAAAAAAAAACACCTTTGTAACAAACAAATATGCAATAATCAAGCAAAACTAATTCCTGCATTGGCCATGTCCAAAAAATAAATGTCTCCATCTGTATCCTGATTCCATCCCCTATCAGAGGATAGGTCTCAAAACATAACTTGTCATTGTGTTGGTGAGAGTTCTTAAGTGTTTTGAAGTTATTTGTCTTTGCATTGTTGTAGAAATTGTTTTCCTGGTTCTGTTCATTTTATTCTTCATAATTTCACATAAACTTTCCCTGATTTCTCTGAAACAGTCCCTCTGAAATGATGTCTTCATAATTTCTTATAGAATGATAGTGTTCCATTACATTCATGTACCATAATTTGTTCAGCCTTCCCCTAGTTGATGGGTATCTTTTAGTTTACAGTTTTTTGTCACCACACAGTGCTGTTCTAAGCTTTAATAGTTTAAAATAATGTTAAGCCTTTTGGAACACCCTGTATTTTTATAGATATGGGTCTTTTCCCTCTTTGTTTGATTCCTTTGGGGTATAGGTCTACTAGTGGTAGTGTTGAGTCAAAGGGTATGTACAGTTCAGTAACTTTTCCGCCATAGTTCCAAATTGCTTTTCAAAACAGCTGAATTCACAGCTCCACCTACATTGCATTAATCCTGTAGCTTCTCCAACATTTGCCATTTTTGTCAACTTTGCCAAAACAATGGAAACTAGATAGAACCTTGCAGTTGCTTTAATTTTTATTTCTTTAGTTATCAGGAAGTGGCAAACCACTTCAGTATTTTCACCAAGAAAACCCCAAATGGGGTCATGAAGAGTTGGACGTAACTGAAATGACTGAACAACACTAAATTATTAGTGATTTGGAATATTTTTTCACATGCCTATTAATAGCTCGGATTTCTTCCTCAGAAAACTACCTGTGTATTTACTTTAACTAGTAGGGGAATGTTTTTTATTCTTAAGTGTTTCTAGAAGAAAGAGTAGGGCAAAGAATTCTGTAGGAGAGCAGTTGAACTGCTTCACTCAAGAGTCCAGTTAGGGAAGGGAAGGGAAGAGAAGGCTGGGCCAGAACAAGGATGATGGCCTGGTAAAGCACTGAAGGGTACAGACATTACGGGCCATGGGAGGATAAAGATTAGGTTTGGGAGCAGAGTAAGGCACATGGAAAGATGACTGGAAATTGTGATCAGATAAAGGATTTTCAGCCTTCTTGATGATGGATGTGACCATTCTTGTGTGTAGGTAGTTGAGGTGGAGTTGTCAGCAGACCATGAGAGTTTAGCAAAATGAGAAATTGGGAGCTTTGGGTATTTGGAAGAGCAAGTATGCTGAGCCTGTATGTTGAAGTCATGTAGGAGGGGAACACAATTTGGAGTGTTAGTGAGACTGTGATCCAGGCACTCAGCTCATTGAGAAAGGATGGAGAATGCTCTGAGGACTGGTAGGTAACACTCACTTGGGTCTGGATTGGGTAAACAATTTGGATGAAGGAAACTTCAAAGTGATGGTGGTAGAGAATTTGGAATTTACAGTGAAGGATTCCAATTCCACCTATAGTACAAGTAATTTGGAAGGTATGAGAATGAATAGATGCTACCAGTACTTTACGGGAAGGATTAAGATGCGAGTCACCTGGAGGAGCCAATTTTCAGTGAGAGCCAGAATCTGGAAGGCACGTGAGAGGAAGAAGCCTAAAACGAAGGGAAGTTTATTAATTATGGAGTGGGAATTCTGGGGGTGGGGGTGGGGTCAGAAGATGTGGAATGCTACAGTGAGGAGGGGTATGGGACTGAAGGCTCTGAAGATCATTGTCTGGGATTGGGGAAGGGGGTTGTTCTTTTGGAGTCCAGAATTCCTTATCACAATACAGTGATCCCTTACGCATTGCAACTGTTCCCATCAAGGTTTTGATATATTGTGGGTCAGCATAAAAAAATTAAATGGCCATTTTTGGGGGGAGTTTTGCAGAAGCTGCAGATGACATGTGAAGACCAGTAGGCAACACAGAAAAAGTTTAGAAACTCAGAAATGCATAAAATATATGTATAGTAATATTGTGTAATATCAACACATTTTATCTTTTAATCTCATAATAATTCAGACTTCTCTGGTACAAAGGGAGGGCCAAAAAGTTTTACATGGATTTTCCAGATCACGGGGGCACCGTACTCCTAACCCCCGTGATGTGGAAGGGATAACTGTATCTTCATTTTACAAATGAGAAAGTGGAGGCATCTAGAGATAAATGGATTATTAAACCGGTGGAGCCAAGGTTCAAACTCAAGTTACTTAACGCCTAGCTCTAGAGAGATTAGGAATTTACTGACTGTTGGGGAATAAGTCCAAGTGGAGATCCAGTGAATTGGAGGATCTCCCTTGAGGAAGGCAGGTGAACAGAGCATTCCCCATCTGATCTTGCCTTGAAGTATAGCTTCTAGGTGTCACTTTGTGGTCTTCTTATCTTTGTGCCTGTTTTAGTGGGCCTGATGGTCTGGGCATGTCTGTGCTGTCCTGGCAGGAGCAGCACCAGGGAACTCAGCCCCAGCAGGGATGCTCAGGCCCTGGTGTCAGGAGCAATAACCACAATGGCCTGAGCTGGGCAACCAGGGGCCTGACACACATTCCAGCATAGGATTGGGATCTTTTGATTAATTGTGGCTTCTGGATTTATTTCCTTTGAGATAATTATAGAAGTATCATTTCACTTAACTTTGCCACAGATTGCTTTGTCAATTTAGGTGTCATTCACTAAATAAATGCAGAGCTCAAACATTAGTCAAGGAATGTAAAGGGAGGTGGTAGACTGGGAGTCAGATCCTCATCCAATACCCTAATTCCCTGATTCTACATACACAAAATAACAATATATTTTTCTCTTCTTTCCCTCTGCAGCTGTTTCAGGGTATGGTCACAGCCTCCTTGGATTTGAAAATAATGACCTGGGTTTATGCAGTTAGTTTAAGGATGGCTCCTTGACAGTATAATGCTACTAGGGTCTGGCTTGGAGGCTTTTGTTATTTTCTTTTACAATTTACAAGAAATATTATTACTTTTAGTTGATGTCTTTGACAAGTAAGAACATTATCTAGATTTTCAGATTCCATTGTCTAAAGAAAAATGTCAGTCCATCCTCTGCCTCACTGTGAACTTGCACACTGTTCCATTTAACAAAGGAGATTTATAAGCCACTCATCTTAAAAGGATACCTTTAGGGACGGTGGCTATCTGTACCTCTCACATCTTTCAGAATAGAATGTATTTGCTGAGAGATTCAGATTCTTAGAAATTCTGGTTCCAGGATGATTTTGGCTTAATTTCCCACACCTCCTTCCTGTGCCACATGAGATAAAAATAAGAGCAGACCTATTTGGGTGTCTGATGTGTCCTGAGAATGATCCAAATTCAGATTTGAATCTCATCCCAGTATGTAAAGCACATGGAAATCAGCAACCACTGAACCATCCATCAGAGAGGAGGAGCTGATCTATTTGGATGGATCTTTTCGGCTGTTTCAAGAATGCTAAATTTTTAGGTAGATCCATACAAGGTTACTTCTCTGGATTCTTTTAAGCCATAAGTGGCCAGGCTTCCTGAAACTATAATAATCTTGAGGTTTAGTTTCTTCATGCACAGTAAATTCCATTGTAATTGACAAGGCCAGTTAGCTGGCTCCTTTCCCTCCCCTCTTAGAACCTCCTTCTTTAATAGCTAATAGTTGGTACTTATAAGGTTTGCAAAATGCTTTACAGATGCCTCATTTTATTCTCATAATAACCCTGTGAGGTAGGTGTGTTGCCCTGAAGCCAACTTTTAACCTGCCTTCTTGAGTATATTTTGTATATTGAGTATATTGTACATTGGAGTATATTTTTCCAAAACACTGGACCAGTGGTATGCAGGAAGCCCTGGAGGAGTCAAGGATAAAGTCCCCTTTGAGCTGACCTAATTCGTTATTTGCTTCTTTAGTTAGACTCTCAGTGTGTCCTTGATGGTTGAACCAGCTACAAGACAGGCACCAGTCAGTCTGCAGGAGACCGATAAACTGTGCAGCTGGGACCCTGGTAGATAAGCAGACCTTCATATCTTCATAGTCTAGGAGTTCCTAAGGGAAAGGAGTGCTGCTTTTGCCATCCTACTTACTCCAGTTCCCCCTCCCTTCTGCTCCCTTCCTCCTCCCATACCATTCCCCGCTGGGAGGGGATTGGCCCTCCCTTCCTCCTGTGAGACTTCTCTCTTTTCACAGCTCATAAATATTCAAGCTTCTGTCTGGATTGTGAACTCCTTCATACTAGGTATAGGAGTTCCACATGCATGTACATTTCTCTTTGTATTAAGTCCAATTGCAACACATGTCTCATAGACTTGTGATTTTTTTTTTTTTGTTAACAGGTACTATTATTATTCCCGTTATATAGATCAAAGCTTCTTAAACCATAGGTCATGACCCCATATGAGGTTGTGAAACTGAATGTAGGTGTAGCGAAAAATTTGGCCATAGTAAAAGGTTATGTATAACTATTTTATATATCTATATACCTGGGGTGATATAAAAATTTCTTGGATGAAAAGGGGTCCTGAGTGGAAAGTTTAAGAAGCCTTGATATGGATGTGAAAACTGAGACAAACAGAAGTTAAATGACCTGTCCAGGGCTAGTAAGTGTCTGAGGAGAGATTTAAGCTCAGATTGTCCTTGCTGCATTCCCAGCATTCTATTCACTGCACCACCTATTTGCTTCTATGAAGTTATTTTCCTCCCTGAAGACTTTTTTTTTTTTAAAATAGCTCTTGTTTCTATTCAAATAAAGATTACTCATTCTTCTTTCTACAACTTCTTCCTTGTACTGTGTACCCTTTTATAGAAGCAACTACATGGCACAGTGGATAGAGCGCTGGGCCTGGAATCAGGGAAACCTGAATTCAAATCCAGCCTCATACACTTAACAATTGTTAGACCCTGGATAAGTCACTTAGAACTGTCTACCTGTTTCCTCAATTATAAAATGCAAATAATAATAGCATTTACCTCCCAGGGTTGTGAGGATCAAATGGGATAATATTTGTAAAGCACTTAATGTGTGATTTGAACATAGTAGGTGCTTAATAAATACTGGTTTCCTTCCTTCCTTTCTTTTATACCCTTTTACTGATCATTAGAAAACCCTGCCTTTTGTCAAGATGGATGAAAATAGAGGAGATGAATCTTAAGACAACTTTGCCATTCACTAGGGACCGTTAGGTGAAGGTGGGTTGGGGAGGAAGACGAAAGGAACAGCTAATGTAAACTTCAGGTATTTTTTATTTCCCTTGCCTTTTTTCTCTCCTCCTTTCTCTTATCACAGTCATTGAATTTTGGCTAAAATAATATCCTCTCCTCTTTGTCATCTTCTCTTCTTCCATCTGAAGTTCAAAGGTTGTCTGAAATTGTTCTTTTCCTGTTAGACACAGTTCTTTTGTCTGAGATCACTGTTGTGCAGTGACAGACACCTGCTAATGCTGTTTTGAAGTTTTGAAGATTGGTACATGATAGCCTCTTTTTCTGTCAAATGAAACCAAACTTTTAGAAGTTTCAATAAAGACAAACTGATATTTTTGGGGAAATGAAAATTGCCTCTTTGCTTTCTCCTGTCCTTTCTGATCAGTTCTGTGTTTGTTTTTCTTTTTGAATGCATATATACTTTGTACTAAAAAAACCCTCAAATATTTATTGAATTGAATTGGTCAGTATATACAAATCCAAAAAAATATTTCTACCTATGTAAAGAAACATGGCCCACTAAACGCCAGCAATAAAAAGTAACATTTTGTTTGATATTTAGATCTCATGGACTTCTGTTTTTTCTTAAAAAACAAAATTGTATAAACATAGAAACATAAAATGTGCATAAACATTAGGATAAGCATATCCGTTATTCTAGAAATACAATTAAAATGTTCTTTTAATGCAGGTTCTTCCTTCGTAACACTCTGCCTGAAAACATTCCATTCATATGGGTGGCCAGTTGTCCCCTACTCTCCCTCCTCCCAATTACCCTAAAACCATCATGAACTTCATTTCTGGCTATGGATGCTGTCTGATCCTATGTTTCCTTATGACTTCTCTCCTTTTTTTTTTTTTTTTTTTACCCTCAAGGAGATCACACACATGCCATATTTTTCCTTTGCATTTGCTTATCATTGCCCACAGGACAGATATTTCCATTTTAGTCAACCTGTCTTACACAGATACGTGGGTCCTCTTTAACAAAAAGGAAAAAAAAATTTAAACTGATAACTTTTGTCTTTCTATTATCCTCTTTTCCAAATATACCTTTCCTTCCCCTCTTACTCACAAAGCCATTTCTTGTAACAGATATCAAAAAGAGAGAGGAAAGAGGCAAAACATTTTTCTGGCAACTAAAAAATCCTACTGTTTTTCTGATAGTATATGTTGTATTCTATACCCTTAGTTTCCCGCTTCTGCAAAGAAGAGACAATAGTCTGTTTTTTCAGCTCTTCCTAGAAGGCCAAGCTTGGTCAGTATATTGATGCATGCATCCTTTTAAATACTTCCCCTCTCTCTTCTAAACTGTTTCTGTTACCTCAGAAACATGTCTCTTCCTGTCTTTCCCCACATTTTAACTCTCCCCTTTTTAAATTGTATGCCCCCAAAATGACTAATCATGGTTGATGAGTGGAGTGAGCTATACCCCTATTCAAAGAAAAGGTAACAATTTTGAAGGGCGATTATATGGAAGAACCTGGTGCCATCAATCTCAGGTGACTTTACAACTGCCATTTTCCCCCTTAAGCATTTTCATGAACATTTCCATCTGCCTTTTCATCTTAACAATAATAACAATTATAACTGGCATTTATAGCATACTTTTAGTTTTATAGAACACCTTCTATACATTATCTCACTTGTTTCTTACAATAGCCCTAAGAGTTAGGTACTGTAGGTGGAATTATTCTCATTATGTCTTGAGGAAACTGAGCCTTAAGTGTATAATAAATGTCAGGAGCAAATTTTATGGTTTACTGTCACACCACACTACCTCTCACTTATTTTCCTCTTCTAGTTTAAACCTGTTTTTCCTAAAGCTTCATAATTCAAGATAAAAAGGTCTTTTATTTAATTTTATTAGTTTCAAAAAGCTTAAAGCTTTCAAAGCTATCTTTGGCAATAGTCTTCTAATTGGTCTCTCTGCCTTAAGTCTTTCCCTACTCTAATCTATTCTCTACTCATTTGCCAAAGTGATTTTCCTTAAAATATAAGGTTGCCTATGCTACGTGCTCAATAAACTTCAGTGGCTCACTCTTACCTCCAGGGTAAAATATAAAGTCTTCTTTGTTGTTATGTCTTATATTAGATTGTAAGTGAAGATTTTATATTACATAATGGAGAAGCCATGAATTCTGAAGTGAGACTATGCACAATAAGGAACTGGTGCAATCCATCTTAAAACCCCTTAAAAGTGCTTTTAGGATTTTCATCAAAGTCTCCTTTCACCTCTTAGCACAACATCAGTCTGTTTATCACCAACAGTGGCAATGGTACATCAGATAAGAATCTGGAAATAGAGTGAGGTAGAAGTCAGTTTTGTAATCTGACAATTTTTAGGAAGAAGGAATGAAAAATAATTTATAGTGACCCTAGTAAAGTGAGTTTGTTCCATGAGTGTTTTGCTGTTTGCCATAAAGGAAATGTCAAAATGTCAGGTATTTCCTTCTTGAATTTTGAAAGGGATTTTTGTACATTTTGACATTATGCTTTGGGATATGTAACTCTGATGTATGTTCTTTTATATTTATAGAATCATAGACTTTGTGAGCTAGAAGGGACCTCAGAGATAATCTAATCTAACACACATTTTATAGAAACAGGCCCAGAAATGTGAAGCGTCTTTCCCAAGGTCATATAGCAGGTTTGTGGGCTCTTGTCAGCATGGAAGAACACCTTCTACAAGCTACTTCTCACACTCAAAATGTTTACAGACTAGATCAGAAGGATCAAATGTGTGGACTTTGGCCCACCTGTGGCCCACAATACTCCCAAATTTGGCTTGAACCAGAGACATGGTAGTAGCAGAACCTGAACAGTAGGGGATGGATGCCAATGAGTCAAGTCTGGTCTTTGCTGGTCAAAGAAGTGACTGTTATCACAGGGCTGTCTCTTAAAATGTAATGGGGAAAAAGGACCCACACGTACAAAAATATTTATGGCAACTCTCTTTGTGGTGGCAAAGAATTGGAAATCAAGGGAATGCCCATCAACTGGAGAATGGCCGAACAAGTTGTAGTATATGAATATAATGGAATACTATTGTGCTGTAAGAAGTGAGAAACAGATGGATTTCAGAAAAACCTGGAAGGACTTAAATGAACTGATGATGAGTGAAATGAACAGAACCAGGAGAACATTGTACATAGTAACAGCTACATTGTGCAATGATCAACTGTGATAGACTTAGCCCTTCTCAGCAGTACAATGATCCAAGACAGTTCCAAAGGACTCATGATGGAAAATGCTCTTCATATTCAGAAAAAAGAACTGTGGAATCTGAATGCAGATTGAACCATACTGTTTTTACTTTTTGTTTTTTGTTTTTCTTTTTTGAGGTTGTTCCCTTTTCTGATTCTTTTTTCGCAACATGACTAATGCAACAATATGTTTAACGTGATTGTACATATATAACCTATATCAGATTGCTTTCTGTCTTGGGGGGGGAGGGAAGGGATGGAAGGAGAAAAATTTGGAACTAAAAATCTTATAAAAACAAATGTTGAAAACTATCTTTACATGTAACTGGAAAATAATAAAATACTTTTATGATTTAAAAAGTGTAATGGGGAAATATTTAACAAAACAGACAATAAAATAGATATTACATTTTAAATTTTTAATAATTAAATAATTTCAATATAGGAGCCACAGAAATTCTTATTTACAGTTTGGTGGCTCCAATTTCTACTTGGGTCTGATGTCACTTGTCTAGACTGAAGGGTTTCTTAGCCTTTTTGTGTGTGTCATGGACTCCTTGTCTAGAGAAGCTCTTTATCAGAGCAATATTTTAAAATGCATAAAATAATATTCATGGGATTAAAAATGAAACCAACTGCATTGAAATACAGTTATCAAAATTTACAAAATCAAGTTTATGGACTCCCAAGTTAAGCACTCCTGGTTTAGATACTAATTACTGTTTTAAAGGCTTCATGTGTTAATTCTGCATACCAGTTATTGGTTTGGTTCTGCATCCTTATTTCATTTCCAGCCTTCACCTTTTATTTAATTTGGTGATAGGTCTGAAGAAGAAATGAGATAGCTTGCATATTTCAGTGTGTTCAATTAACATATCCTCATAACATTAAGATAATGGCTTACTGGCTTTCTCCCTTGTGAAGCACAGGAGGAAAGGAGAAACCTCTCCCAAATTATCTGAGTTATTCATTTTCTGAATTATTTCTGTATTGCTTTTGGCCTGAGAAAGCCAAGGACCCTGTGAGGTTTTCTTTGACTAGCAAGGACCAGGACTGCTTCATTGGCATCCATCCCCTACTGTTTGGATTATACTACTTACCAGGTCTCTTCTCTAAGCCGCATTCCCCAGCATATCTTAGCTTTTGAGAGATGTATACCTTTTAATTTCTTTCCTGCTGTGTTCTCTAGAACCATATGACCTTTATTTAGTTGTTGGGTTTTTTTTAAGTATTTAATACCATGTAGGTCTTTCTTTCCTATTCTCTCCTTTTTCTTTTCTGGTCAGTTTACTTGAAGGAAATTATGTGGTTCCTTTTTAGTAGTTGTAAATAGTATTTCTGTAAATAGTATTTTATTTTTTCCAATTACATGTAAAGATAGTTTTCAATATTCATTTTTTATGAAATTTTGAGTGCCAAATTTTTATTCCTTCTTCCCTTCTTTCCCTCCCCCTTCCTTCTCTCTCCCCCTCCTTAAGACAGTAAGCAATCTGATATAGATTATACATGTGCAATCATGTTAAACATATTTCCACATGAGTCATGTTGTGAAAGAAGAATCAGAACAAAAGGGAATAGCCATGAGAAAGGAAAAAAACATACCCTAAAACAACAAAAAAAGTGAAAATAGTATGCTTTGATCTGCATTCAGACTCCATGGTTCTCTCTCTAGTTGTGGATAGCATTTTTCATCATGAGTCTTTTGCCATTGTCTTGGATCATTGTATTGAGAAGAGCTAAGTCTAATAACAGTTGATCATTGTACAGTGTTGCTGTTATTGTGTACAATGTCCTCCTGGTTCTGCTCACTTCACTCAGCATCAGTTCATGTAAGTCTTGCCAGGTTTTTCTGAAATCTGCCTCATCATTTTCTTATAGGACACAGTCTTCCATTGCATTCATGCACCACATCTTGTTCCAGCTGACTGAATTTCCCTTTTCCACCTGCCACCTTGAAGTCTTCTTTTGAATCGTGTTACTGAGATCATGAGGCATTGCCTCAGATTACTGCACTTCAGCCATTATGGTTCTATTCCTCATAGGAGAAAATAAAATCAAGTTTCACAATGAAAATTCCTTAAATGTTACATTTCATTGTTCCGTCTTCTCTTCCTTAACACCCCTTACTTTGTTCTTTGTCCTTACAGTAACTTCTCTTCATTCATCCTTCAGTTCTTTCCTAGACGATCACCCCTACATGGGTGACATTAGATAGCTCTGTTTTTTCTCTTTTCACTTACTTTCAAATGCATTGCAGTATAACTCAGGGTAAGTGCTTAATAAATTCTTTTTGGTTGATTGATTAATAATAACACTTTCCCTCTCTCTGCTCTCTTCTAATTCTTTTTGTACCTATCTGACTGTTTTTCTCATTCTTTTTTGGCGCATTGTTCATCTCCTGTTTTAACTGAGGGTAGGTATCTCTTAAAAGATCTTTGCTGGGCCATCTTCCTGTTGTATATTTGGTTGATACTGTTGGTCAGCTCCCGAATTTTAAGATATTATACCTATACAGATGGCTTCCACATCTTTATTGTCCTTCCTAATCTCCTCTTTAGAATTTTAGTCACATTTCTGGTGGACACTTTTACCTTACTGAGCCATTGGCATTTCCAATTCATTACGTCCCAAATGGCACTGATCACCTTTTCTGCTAATTCTGATGTTTCTCAAAAATTCTCTCTTCCTGTTAGGGATGCTACCCTCCTCTTATTCACTTAGGTTTGTAAACTGGGAATCACCCTGGACTCTTCCCTCTCTTACTCCTTACATTCAGTCAGTTACCAAGTCTTATTATAACTATAACATCTTTTGTATCTCTCTCTGTTCCCTTCTCTACACTCTCCCTAGTTCAGGTCCTTAATACTTCTTAGCTGGACTTTCTCAACGGCAACTTATTCATCTTGCTTTCTCCTAGTTCCAATTTATATTCTACATAACCACCAAAATGAATTTCCTAAGGGATAGGCCTGCTTATGCTTAAAAACCTTGAGTGACTGACTCTGGCATCTGGGATGAAATACAAACCCCCCAGCCTCAAAAGACCCCTGTTGCCTTGCTCTAAGTCAGGGCTTCTTAAACTTTTTTCCATTGGAGATCCCTTTTTGCCTTCCAGGGAGGATGCAGCCTACTTCGAAGGGGTATGGTGCTCATTTGTGTGGATAAGTTTGGATGCATTTGTTTGAAAATCAGTCCCATTGTTCTATTGTTCCTATTTATGCTTTTATCTCTGAGTAAAGGGTCATACATTGCTGGATCTCGTTATTTCATTGATGTGAAAATAACAAAATGCTTTACTTTCTACTATGGACAAATACAGAAATTGAACAAACTCAGATTTTCTTCAGATAGTGTTAAAATTCCCCAATAAAATCCTATCCTCTTTGTAGCACATGGATGACCTTGAATTCTTGAAGATTGTGCCTGCTGAGCACAAGCTCTGGCAGTCCTTGCCAAGGTGGACAAGCCGTAAATTCAGACCCATTAATGGATCATCTATCTGAAGCCAAAGCATCTCAGTCTAGATTCAGAGGCTCACCACCAGGCTATAAATGTTGAATTTATTGGTCAGCAACTTTCCAGTACGATTTGGTATGATGGAAAGATGATTATTGTGGTCAGTGCCTATGAAATTACAAATCCTTGAAGTCTAAGTATTTAAAAAAATTAAGATTGTGTATTAACAAATGGAACAATTATTTACATAATCTGTTTCTTAGGGCTCATGAAATTCTATGGTCTCACAGGACTGTACTGGGTTTGATCTAGCATCCTGGGTTCCACCCTGGGGGATGACCCTCATTGGGTCAGTTTCTTTCTTTGGTTTATTGTTCTCACCTCCAGATTTTAATCCGAAGAAATCTCCATTATAAATCTCAGGTATAATATTGCTTGAGTCTAGATTTCTCCAAACGTAGGTAATAGGTCCTCAACTCCTGCATCATAGTGCACAATCTATGGGTGTAGGGTATGAGACAGCTTTTATTTTACCCTCCCAGAAAATGTATATACTATGCCAAGTACTTATCGAAGCCCATGAATACATACAGAAAATGAAGCGTGCATATTTAGTTCCTTAGACTTACCTGGAAGGTAACTACACTTTGGGGACTGCTAAGCAAGTACATCCTTTCACCTCAGACCTAAGGTCTCCGTTCATTCTCAAGAACTCTAGTACAGAAACATATTTTTTTAAAACCTCCTTTTTTTGTTTGTTTGTCTAGAAATATTAAGATAGTATATCAGTTTCTTCAGCCTAAAGCTCTTTCCAGACTTTTCCCTTTTGAAAAGTGGGAAGAACAAAGGCTAAGGCCTTACTTTGAAATTGATTAGGATTGATAAGAAACTTAACTCTCCATTAAATGGGATCCTTGCCTTCCCACCCACCTGGAGTGATTGCTACCATGGGGACAGTGTTTTCTCATTGAAATTAGATGTTAAGGGGCAGCTAGGTGGCAGTGGATAGAACACCGGCCCTGGAGTCAGGAGTACCTGAGTTCAAATCCGGCCTCAGACACTTAACACTTACTAGCTGTGTGACCCTGGGCAAGTCACTTAACCCCAATTGCCTCACTAAAAAAAAAAAAAAGAAATTAGATGTTAAACTACTGATCATGGGAAGGAACTTTCAAGGGGAAGTGGTTCATTAAGGAATTGAGTGATAATTATTCTGGAATGTTAACCCAAACTATATTTTAACATATTATGATCTTTTCCTTCTTTAAGATTCCTATAAATGTTATCTGAAATCTTGGGAGAATTGTCAGAAGTAATAGGGACTATGCCAATTTGGACATCTTTCTTCAAGCTAGAAATGGTTTGAATATTTGTTTTAAAAAATTGTTTCCATCAGATTCAAGCTTAAATCATTGAGGACATTATTAGTATTAATTTCTTTCTCTGAAGTAAGCTTCTGACCTTTGCTCAGAAAAGGAAACAGAAAGATGAAAGGGGGCCAGGAAACTGTGACCCCAGGAACCTGATGTTAAGGAACCTCAGGCTACCTGAATCAGAACATATTGCTTACCATGTGCTTTTCCTTCAAGATACCATCATGGGTGATAAATATGTTTGTCCGTGGTGGGAGTTCCTTCCCCTCACCGTTGTGGTCTGGAGACCCAAGGGACAGAGTCTGAAAAAAGGGTACCAAGCTAGTTCATAGCTTACTTTCATGCATCACTGGGGAAGGGACAAGAATCTACACTCCCAACTCTCAACTGTCAATCATCTTCGAGGAACCCCAATCAGAGGAGTTCCCTGTGTCCTTTCAACAAGGTGCATACCCTGTAATCTCATTGTTGATTGGTGCTCATCACATCTATCAACTTTCCTTTTTCACAGATAAATTTTTTTGAAAATTAATTTATAATCCTGAAATATTTACATATAATTTTTATTTGTAATAAATAGAAGGGAGTCAGGATACTTACTAAAACTAAAACTAAATATATGTAGATCATTCTACTAATGTCACTTTTCAGCTGTACCCATAGTATATCCTTTAAAAAAATAATTAAACAGAAGCAACCACTACGTATTTCACATTTGACTGTGTATACTGCTCTCATAACAGTTTGAGCATTGGTATAATTTTTGGAGTAAAGATATGCCTTCCTAGTATGGCTGCCTACTTTGAAGGGGTATCATACTTAGGCTGTTAGGGCTATGGTTCTGGAAAGACTTGGTCTGGTATCTGAGGAATAGTGTAGCTAAGTAGGGAGGGGTTCATTGTCAAATTTTTTTCCTATTATTTCATGAATTTATGGCCACAGTGATTGATCAAACCCATTTTCTATGGCCTGGAAATGTTGCTCTCTGCAGGGGTGGAGGGCACTCATATAACTGAAAAATCCTACAAATCTTTTAAAGTCTTGATTCAACTAGGTCTATAGATTGATAAGAAATGGATATAAAAGTCGACAGATCTGAATAAATAAGCAGAGGGTCTTACTGCTGTAACAGCACATTTGTCTGTGTGTAGTGTAGGTGGGTAGCAACCATAGGTTTTTTTTTGTTTTTTGTTTTTTTTTACTTTTTTGTGGGGCAATGAGGGTTAAGTGACTTGCTCAGGGTCACAGCTAGTAAGTGTCAAGTGTCTGAGGCCACATTTGAACTCAGGTCCTTCTGAATCCAGAGCTGGTGCTTTATCCTCTGTGTCACCTAGCTGCCCCAAGAAAGACATATCTTAATGTTGGTACTCATGCTAATTTCAGATTCTTTTGAAACTTATTCCTAATTTTTAGTTATTGAAATTTTCTTTTCTCTTTATTTATTAATTTTTTTTTCAGTGAACAAAAACTTATTTTCTTGCTCTCCCAAATTGGGAAAAAAGAAGAGAAATACAAGCCCCTTTAACAAATATCCATAGTAAAGCAAAATGAATTCCCTCATTGGCCATGTTCAAAGGATATTTATTTCTCAATCTGCACTCTGTTGTGAGGAAGTGGGTATCATTCTTGATACCCTTGAGTATCTAAAATCCTGGTTGGTCATTGTGTTGATCAGAGTTCTTCAGTCTTTCAGAGGTGTTTGTTTTTACTTTAGAAAAAAATATGTAGAGTGCATATTTTTATTTTGTGATTTGAATCAGAATCAGGAGCCAGTAGGGGGAGCAGTGGGTTTTTATTTTCTATGGTTTCCTTTTGACATCTCAGTTTTTAATGAAAAACACTGGTGTTTCCTATTTCCATAGTTGCAGTTCCTAATAAAAATACTGATATAAAGAATGCATAGAAAATGATTTTTGTATGCCTATATTCTTATTACAAATAAAAAATGACTTACTTTAAAAAAGATAGGTGTTTTGTTTTTATCTGAAAAGAGATGCTCAGGTAATTAGTAGATGTCAATATTGTGTATGAAATTTAACCATGAATATTTATGCAAAGGTTGAAGCCAGAATTCCTTTCTTTTTTTTTTCCATTTTCTTTTTCTTTGGTGGGGGTAGTGTCTGGTGGGGCAGTAGAAGCACTGGTGGTGTTTTCTTTAAACTTTTTAGTCATTGATCCAGGGGAAGAGAATAAGAAAAACAGCCTTGTTAGTCAATAAGACTTGTTTAGTGGATTTTTTTTTTCCTCACCCATCATGGGAAGGACGAATTTTGACTGCTAGTGAAGAATTCTAGCTTGTTGCATGGCAACATAATTCCAAACATTCAGATGGCTTAGGAGATGAAAATCTTCTGCTGTAGTAAGGAATATAAAGAGATGCCAGAGAGCAACAAGCATTTGTTTTCTTTGGTTTTAGACCTCATGATAACATAGGATAAATAGTATAAAAGAATAGTGACCTGCTGTATTGTTGGCTGCATTGCAACTTTTTCTTCTTTATTGCAAAGACTGATTACAGTTGATGAAATAAACACACAACAAAAAAAGTCCTCAAGGATTATTAGTAGAGTTTAAGACATTTTTTGAAAGGGAAATCTTTTTGTTAAATTCTCTGCATTGGGCACTGGAGTAACAGATTAGGTTAACTGATTTTTACTTAAAACAGAATCCTTACTTCTGTGATGATGCTTTTCTTCCCCTCCCCCCCCATAAAGGTTAAGTGACTTGCCCAGGGTCACATAGCTAGTAAGCTAGTAGTACAGCTGGTATAAGATATTTGCTAGAATCAGTTTGTCTTCTCTGTTGCTAGTTCATTAAAAGGTAGTTAGGGGGCAGCTAGGTGGCGCAGCGGATAGAGCACAGGCCCTGAAGTCAGGAGGACCTGAGTTCAAATCCGGCCTCAGACACTTAACACTTACTAGCTGTGGGACCCTGGGCAAGTCACTTAACCCCAATTGCCTCACTTAAAAAAAAAAAAGGTAGGTAGTTGGGGCAGCTAGGTGGCACAGTGGATAGAGCACTGGCCCTGAAGTCAGGAGGACCTGAGTTCAAGTCCGGCCTCAGACACTTAACACTTACTAGTTGTGTGACCCTGGGCAAGTCACTTAACCCCAATTGCCTCACCAAAAAAAAAAAGGTAGTTAGTCAAATATGTGTAAATTCTGTTCCTAATCCTTGACATCCTGCAGGTCTAGCTAGCAGTATTAGACTTTCTCACAAAATGTCCTATTGAGCTGACTACTGGCCTTTGACAATTTTTAGATCCTGAGGTATCACCCTATTTTGACTAATAAGAGATAGAAGGGCTCTACCCATATAATTTACGTACATCCCCAAAGTTCAAGCCTGATAAATTTGCTCCATCTTTTTTCTGAGACAAAAAAGGTTTTTGTGAATAGATTCTATTCTTTTTTAAAGTTTTACCAGCATTCGAGAAATGTAGAAAATAAGTAGGTAGTGTTAAATTAAACCCTGATGTAGAACCTGAGATTGATTTAATTCGTTGCAAGGAGGGTAGAGGAGAATAATGGCAGCAGAAGAGAAATAGATGTAATAGTTGGTACTTAATTTGGAAAGAAAGTTGTTTTTTTTTTTAATTGTTCATCAATTGCTTGAGACCTGTTCTCTGTTAGACTTTTTGCTCTGACCATCTCTGTGATCCCTTCTTGACTGTTCATCTTGAAATCTGTTTCTCTTAAACACAGGAACATTACTGAAATTAGAAAGGCATTGCATGTTGGGTGCTTTATTTAGATATGATTAAATGCTGCTGTTTTGTTAGCACTGTTCTTTACATGTAATAAGACAAGCAGAGTAGATCTATCAATTTACTATAGATGGAGGAGCTTTGCCTTCATTCTCTTTCAAATCCACCCACCTCACCAGGGAGCCATTCCTTGACATGCTACACTAGGGGGTCACTTTTTATGTCAGGAGTCTTTAAGGAAAAAAAAAAATTCACATCCTGACACTGTACTACTTAGTTGACTTTATTTTAAATATCATACTGTGCTAATGGAAGCAAAGCTCTTTTCCTTTTTCTTAAAGCTTCTAAATCTGACAGTGAAAGGAAACATTATCTGCAAGGAAACAAATTTAGGCTTGATGTCAGGAAAAGCTTCCTAATAATTAGAGCTGGCCAAAGATAGAAGGGGTTCCCTCCTTGAAGACATTCAAGCAGAGGTTAGATGTGCACTTGTTGGTATGTTATAATGGGGATTCCTTTTGTGTTTGAGTTGGACTAGATAACCTCTCAGGTTCCTTCCAATTCTTAAATTCTGTGATTTTTAAGTTGAATCTCTATTGCTTAACCTCAAGATGTTTGGCATATACTCCCTGAGTGCTTACCTTGCTTTTCAGTCAAGCTACCTTTTGATGGTCTTTAGACAAGACTATCGAAACACAGAGACATTTAAATTCTTGTTGAAGGTTTTCTTTTCTTTTCTTTCTTGCTTTTTATATGTTGCTTTTTCCTTTTAGCTATTTATTCATTGATGTGACAGCTCATACTGTTTTATTGGTTAAGGTTTCTATGTACGTGAAATATTTGGTGCATAAAACACCATGGTTACAATGGTTCTGTTGTAATATTTGATGTAAGAATATGTTGTTAAGCAGTTTGAATCCTTTGTAACTCAGTCCTTCGTGTTGTACTAGGCTTATTCTGGTCTTCCACAAATAGGAAATACAGGTCCATTTACATTGAAAGACAAGGGAATGGAACAAAGTTCATGATTTGACTTTTAATATTCCACAGAACATTTTGTGAGATTACCTGTTCAATGTGAAAGTGTTTTTTATACAACTGCCAAACTAATCTGTAAAGGAGATTGAAGCTTACTTTGGATTCTTGAAAGAAGACAGGCTAAATCTTCAGTGTGAAAGAGCCAAATCAGCATTTTTTCCTATAAATTGGGGATATATTTAACCATGTAACGATTGGAATGGCGTCACCTGCTGGAGACTTACTGTAGGAAAGCTCTGACATGAGGAGAAAGCCTCTGAGGGCAAGGCCATGCAGCTTTTCTTTGGCAGCAGGAAGTGACATTTGCTGGTGGGAGGAATGGGGGCAAGGCTGGCTCTCTAGCTCTGTTTTTTGTCAGGACTCTTGTGGAGAGTGGAGCGAGAAATGCGCTTTCCCTTTAATAGATAGATGAATCTAGGCCTTTCTCACTTCACCAAATTCTTATTCTCCTTAATAAATGCTTAAAAGTCTTAATATAATGCTAAAGCTTATAATTTATTGGCAACCACTCATTAGATATTTTAGACAGACTAGCTAGAATTTTAGCCCCTTACAACCGAAAAGTGAAACATAACTTGACTAAGTCCAAATTGTGAAAAGTATATCTTTAAAAATCCACCAATGAAAAAAGATGCCCCCCCCCAAAAAATTCCCCAACAACCAGGGATCTTTTTTTGTTTGTTTGTTTTTTGTTTTTTTGGTGAGGCAGTTGGGGTTAAGTGACTTGCCTGGGGTCACACAGCTAGTAAGTGATAAGTGTGTGAGGCTGGATTTGAACTCAGGTCCTCCTGAATCCAGGGCTGGTGCTCTATCCACTGTGCCACCTAGCTGCCCCAACAACCAGGGATCTTAACCAAGTTAGGCTCTTAAATTTAAATAGGGTTTTAGCGTTTCTTTGTTAAGTTGGAAAATTAACAGCAATTTTTTTTCAGGTGGAAATAAGATACTTTAAAATGAAGGTAAGTGCTGCGTTATTAAAGGGACTTTCTCTTCTCCCCCAGAACTCTTGGGTTTTAGTTGAGAACCTGTCAAACAGAGGAGAAATGTTCTTCAATGAGAGAATGTGCTGCTTAAAATAGTTTTGCAAGGGATTGATCTGATGCATATTAAATTAAAGGGATTGAGTTGAGGAGTCAGAAGCAAGTATTCCCATGCATATATAGAGCTTGGTGGTGGGTGGAGTTGTGTTTGTTTTGTGCTAGGTGAGTGTGGGAGGAGATAAAGAATTATTTCTTTCAGGAAAGATTCTACAATCATCTATCTTCACTAAATTTCTCTTGCTTTACTGTGTCCCTCCTTTAGGGACTGAATGCTCTTCACTGTCTCAATAATTAGATGAGTAGCTTAGAAGTACCATAGCAAGATCATCATATATCGGTATTGGATTCACTAGGGAACTTAAAAGTTTGGGTTATGTAATTTTGTTTTATCTTATCTCTGTCATGTGTGGGTGAAAATGCTGATAATGCATTGGTCATTGTATTAAGAACTGCATACAATGGAGAGAAAGACATATTTGTGTTTATTATTTCCTTTGAAATAAAGTTAATCGCATAATTCTTTGCTGTTTTGATTGACATGACTGGAATAAGACTTGCATTCATTAAGACTTGAGAGAAAACTAGAAAAAAGACATTTGAAAGGTCAGTGTTGAGCTGGCAGAGTTTTCCTACTAGATTTATTACTTGATGTTAATGTTTAGGGAAATATTTATGAATATCATATTTAAAAGAGAATAACTCATCTTATCTAACTGGAGTGACAGGCTGAACTTAGAGTCTGAAATCATGCTTCCTGTTGATAACTCCAAGGATGAGAGGAGTCCTCACTAAGAAACTTTGACAATCTGATAGGGAAGAAAATGGAATCCTTTTGTGACTGTAGCATTAGGGCTGGAAAGGTGGTGCCTGTGGGACCCCAGATTAATCTTTAACCATGAGATTGGAATCTAAATCCTTTTGCCCAGTACTTTTTTTTGGGGGGGGGGCAATGAGTGTTAAGGGACTTGCCCAGTCACACAGCTAGTAAGTGCCAAGTGTCTGAGGCCAGATTTGAACTCAGGTCCTCCTGAATCCAGGGCTGGTGCTTACTGTGTCACCTAGCTGCCCCTTCCCAGTACTTTTAAAGGGAACACCCATCCCATTCCAGTTGATGATGGACTTTGGTTACTGATATAAAGGAAAGGAAAAGAAATACTCACCTTGGTATGCATTTTAAGTCATATTACAGAACCATCATCTGTTTGGTTGATCAGCATTCAGGCCATTTTCAAGAAGATGACGAGACTTTTCAACCTGGTCTGTTGTGTAGAATTAGACAGACCTCTACTTGCCTCTATACCTGCTACAGAAATGAAGCCTAGAGTTTTCCATTTTCAAATCCAGAAGCTTAGTGAAATGGAACAAGTCTGGCTTTCAATTGATAAGGGCCTTGGATCATATCTACTTTTTACCTCTTTTGGGTTAGGGAACTCAGTCTTGGTGGAAAGAGTGGGCAGAGACTCGAGGCTGGTTCTGGGTACTTCCTTGTACTTCCTTGTTCTGCCTGGTTTGGTGGACCATGTTCTTCAAAGGGAGGCAAAGACAATAGGGATTCAGGATTATTTGCTTTATGCTGTATTCCTAAAACTCAGGTGGGTGTTGAGAGAGAAATTATGTAATGGGGGTAAGGCTTATAAAAGACATAAAGGTTACCTAGGAAAATGAACAAGTGGTTTAATGGATTCTTTTAACAGCAGCAGCTTCATGGGTCCATGAGAACTTAGAGCAGATGGGCAAAGACAATTTCTGAATTTCCAGGGAAGATTAAAAAAAAAAAGCAAGAGGTGTTGACTAAAGCCCACAAGAGCAGATACAAATGTAAAGAATTAAGACTTTGTAGAGATATATAAATGATACCTATGTCTTAGAAGCTGGGATGTCCATGGGGTCCATTTTGGAACTTAGCAAGCAAAATTAGATTATTCTCCTGCCTGTTATTTAAAAAGATTCTCACCCAGCAGACTATGTGTAGAATAAAGGGATTAAAGCAGATCTGGGACGTGATGAGTCCATAAAGTACAGAATTGAGTTGGAGAGAGAATGGTATCAATTTATAGGAAATACTATGCCATTGTTGATACCCAAAGAAAATAAACTAAATTTCATTCCTTAGGATTGAAACTATAGCTCCTTGTGGCTCCTTACTCACTTGGAAGTAAAAGGGAGAAGGTTTCTTTTCTTAACCCTGATTAGCATCTTACATAAACCCATATACGTAAGTTTCTTTCTGGATAGGGAGGAGGCATCTTATTTTATCAGAATATAGTAAAGAAACCTACCTTCTAAGGACTCCTAAAATCATATTCAGTTAAAGCATGCAACAATAAGCTGAGTTTAAATTGATCAATGCATGCAAACTCCAAGCCAGATACTTACTTGACTGTGTAATATCAGAAGAAATGGTCAGGAGGGGACTATGCAATAATTCTTGTAGGGTATTCCTTGAATTCTTTATATAGAAAAATAGTTGACACATTTCCCATGGTGGAATTCTTTGCCATCTTGTTTGGCTAGTTGAAAAGGTGTTTGTTTCTCTTTTTTATCTTTCATCCCATTAGTAATATGTACTTTATATTCTAGATTGCTTTTTAAAACATGTTAATAAACCCAATAGGAATAATCAGTTTTAAATGGAATGGAAATTAAAGTCAAATTATTTTAAATACTTTTGTAAGATGCTTATTGAGACTCTTTGATTGGGTGTTTATAAATATGGAGACACATATACATTTGTAGTACAAACATGTATACATATATAATGTGAATGTGAAATAATGAAATTTATGTATGTGACTTCCTCTTGTATGCATATTAGAGTCCTATGGCATGTCTATTTCAGGGTGATTTAGAAAGCCTTTTAGAGCATTAGGTACAAACTCAAGGGACAACACACTTTGAAAGAGAGCTGTGGATGATGTAATTGTCAAATGGCTTCTCACTTGAGCTAAGCACAGTCAGAAGACTTTAGTTTGAATCTTAGCATTGGCAAATACTTAACATGTGTTATTATCTCTAAAATGTGGAAAATAATTCTTGAGCTAAAGAAATGTTGGATTTCACATAGCACTTCTCTCTTGAATTTATTTACATAGAATTTTTCATTATGTCTCTCCTTTCCCTTAACAGCAATAAACTCCATGAAGTAAGGTAATGTCTTTTCAGTTTTGTATCTTATTCAACACCCAGGATAGGACTCCACAATAGGCATCTAAAAAATGTTTATTGGATTAACATTGCTATGGCTAATGGATATTCTGAGTTAGAAAAGAACCAGCTCTCTTGAGGTTGGGAAACTTCTTATGAGTCCACAGTCCTGATCTAACCTGGGTAAAAGCAATCTACCTAAAAAAAGGGACTTTGTGCTTGAAGGTATAGCATTATCTTGATATTCCTTGGAGCTCCTTGTGCTAATAGAATGCTATGGCAATAATGGAAAGTTATTGTTTTAATTTTTTTTCCTGGACTGTTTGTCATGAAATCTGGGTGCTACATTTTCCATTGCTTGTAACTTGCTGTATATACTGTTTTTTTTTTTTGGGTGAGGCAATTGGGGTTAAGTGACTTGCCCAAGGTCACACAGGTAGTAAATGCCAAGGGTCTGAGGCCGGATTTGAACTCAGGTACTCCTGAATTCAGGGCCGGTGCTCTATCCACTGCACCACCTAGCTGCCCCTGTGCCACCTAGCTGCCCCCTTGCTGTATATACTTTGAATCTTTTAGTTAACCTTGAAAAGCCTCAAGTCACTTGTCTGTTAAGATAGCCAGTGAAGAATCCAGGTTCCTTCCTGCTACAGATGGATAGGAGTCTGAACTAAAAGCATCTGAGAGCCTTGAGGAAAAAGCTAATAAAAGTTATTGTCATTATTTATGATAGTAGATTACCTTGCATACATGCCTATTCATAGTTGGAGGTGATTTGAAAATCATTCTGGACATGAGAATTCTCTCCTTGCCTTCTTGGTAACTTTACCTTTTAATTTAGAGCAGATTATATGTGTGAGGCAGCATGAAATTGCCTGTACATATGAAACTGCAGCTGGAGGGCAGAAGTAAGCTGTGAAGCTTTATATTTTAATAATTTATGGATGTTTCATATGTAATTAATCTTCCTTGCCACCAATTAACCCCTGCTTGGTGGTATGTGAGGCCATCACAACAGATGTTGGTATCTAGCACTCTTGAGGACATGTACATTCAGTGTTATCGGCTAAAAAAGGGTCGTGGTTTCCCTAGATTGAATTTGGCCTGTCATCTAGCCAACTGGAGTAGTAACAGATGAAGGGTTCTTACTATACACCTTGGTTGATGACAGAGACTGGTTAGTTGTACTGTTTATATGTAGCTCTTTCTGGATCATAGAATCTAAGCATATCAATGTTGAAAGGTTTCTTAGAGCTCACCCAGCATTTTAAAGATGAATAAAGGAGGACCAGAGAAATTGTGATATGGCTAGTTATTAAATAAAACCAAAACTAGAGCCAAAGTCTTATGATTCCCCATGAAAAATGATTTTTATTACATGATAATACCTTACCCATAATAGTTATATTTCTCTTTCTGCTTAGTTCATACCATACCTTTCCTAAATACCAATGGCCCAAGTTCCAAATGCATGTTTTTAACACATCCTAGCCCAATGCAATTGGAGAGGACCATTTTTCAGCATAGGTCTCTTCAGTAGTTTTCATTATAATTAGTTTAAAACATGGAGGCAGTTCCACATTTTAGGAAAGACATCAGTAAACTGTAAAATGTCCAGAGAAGGATGACAAGGCTGGTGAAGGGTCTTAAAGTCGTGCAATGAGAAACTGGAGTTATTTGGTCTGGAGAAGAGAAGACTTGGAGGTTAGGATGGGGTCCTGGAGAGTTGACTTCAAGTTTTTGAAGGTAAGTCATGTGGATGAAGGATAAAATTTGTTTATCTTGACTCCAGATGAGATAGTTTAGAACAATGAATGGAAGTTAGAGGTAGATTTTCCTTTGATATAAGAAAAAACTTCCTAATCATTAGATCGATATAAAAGCGAAATGAGTTACCCATAGATGTCATGGTTAGATGATTAGTTGTTAGGTATTTTATAGAGCAGCTTCTTAGATATGGGTTGTACCAGGTGGCTCCTGAGGTCTCTTTCAATGCTGAGATTCTGTGAGAATAGATATCACTGATAGATGTGCAAGCTTCTTTGGTATGAAACTTTGGAAAGTGGATGGTATGATAGTGGCAAACAACTTGGAGATCTACTAGGTAAGACTTTTAAAATCTGGAGATCCTTATCTATGAATTGAGGAACCATACAAAAAATAAAATTATAACTCACCTTCACTTAGTAGGTATTTCCTGAAAAAGCTTGGGCAAATTTCTATGCTGTGTAAGTTGATTCCTGTTTCAAATACAATAGAGAAGTCATTATTTAATTGGTGGATCATTGTAAAATGTAGGATCCCTTTGTTGTGTGAAGACTTCTCAAAGGATGGGCTGTGAACCTATCTAGTTCTGTCTAATGTGTGTGAATCTCATCCATATACTGCCGTAAGTTTGCTAGAGGGGAGATCCACCCAAAGTGCTGGGCAGTGTTCCTCTCTTTCACTTGATATTGTATGGGTAATAATGGAGCCCATTGGTTAACTTTTGCTCTCCCTGCTTGATCAACCCATCTTTCTTTTATTTATTTCGATGATGATATCCTTTACTCAATTTTTTTTTTTTTTGGTGAGGCAGTTGGGGTTAAGTGATTTGCCCAGGGTCTCACACAGCTAGTAAGTATCAAATGTCTGAGGTCAGATTTGAACTCAGGTCCTCCTGACTCCAAGGCTGGTGCTCTGTCCATTGCACCACCTAGCTGCCCCTTTTACTCAATTTTTTTTTCAAAATTTCTTATTTTACTATGCCTACTTTTACCCACTGTGCATCTCTCCATTGACCTCTATGTAATACTCATGGAAGAGAACCATAACCACTCAAAAAATAGTTTCACTTAACCATGCACATAAGAAAAACTTAATGGATGAAAAGTCTGTTGTCTAAATTGTGACATATAGTTGAATGGATACCTTATAGAGTTTATCTGACAGTATATATATATATATATATATATATATATATATATATATATATATATATATATATATATATATATATATATCTCAGACAGATAACACAGCTAGCAATGAGTTGGGCCAAGGACTAAATAGGAAGGAAACAGCTAATTGAATTTCCTGAAGAAATTGTTGTTGCTTCTCTTTCGTTTTTGAAGGGGACCAATGACATCATGGGGTAATGTGTGAATGAGTTTAAGTGAGGCAGAGTTGCATAAAGTTGTCAGCCTCACTCTTCCTGAGTCATCAAAGTCCAGTGGTAGGACAAGGTTACTGGTGATGACCTGAGATGTAGTGGATGCTCTTGGTGTTTTCAATGTCTGACTAAGCTCTAACCACTCCATAGTGCCTGCTTTAGCCATCTTCCTGGCTGTTGAAACAAATTGTTCTCATCCTACCTTTTCACTGGGGGAAGTCTTAAGATGTTTCCCCTAACTCATCAACAGGTTTGAGACCTGTCAGTTACTCTAAACCTGGTTTAGCCCATCTGCTGAGATGGTTTATCAGGGTGTGGCTGCTGCATATGCTACAGCTTCTTGGAACCACTGGTGAGAGTTGTGTGAATCAGGTGAACACCAAAGGTGAATGAGTGTCCTGAAAAGGGCTCAGCAAGCCCTGACACCAGAGGTGTTAGTCCTCCTAAACACCCCATACACCCCAAGGAAATTGTAGAGCTCCTTTAATGACACCTAACTTCTGAAGCAAAGGTCTACTTAAAAAAAATAATAAACATTATTATTTAAAGTTTTGAGTTCCAAAGTTTATCCCTCCTTCCTTTCCTCCCCTCCCCTCTCCCTGAGGCAGTAAGCAATCGGATATAGGTTATACATGTGCAATTATGTAAAACATTACCATATTACTCTTTTTTGTATAAGAAAATGTAAATAAAAGAAAAAAAACAAAAGAAAGTAAAAATAGCACATTTCAATCTGTGTTCAGTCAATATTAGTTCTTTCTTTGGAGTTGGACAGTATGTTTTTATCATTAGTCCTTTGAGATTGTCTTGGATCATTGTATTGCTGAGAGTAGTTAAGTCATTCACAGTTCTTCATCAAACAATATTGCTGTCTCTGCACAACATTCTCTTGGTTCTGCTCACTTCACTATATATCAGTTCATACGAGTCTTTCGAGGCCTTTCTGAAACCATCCTGCTTGTCATTTCTTAAAGCACAATAATATTCCATCACCATCATATACCACAGCCCCATTGATGGGCATTCCTTTGATTTCCAATTCTTATCCACCACACAAAAAAAAGCTGCTATGAATATTTTTGTACAAATAGATCTTTTTCTCTTTTTTTAGAAAGGCCTATCTTTTAACACCAATGTTCTTACTGTGTTGTGTAGCTTCAAGTCATGAATACTGCACTCTCCAAAGAATTAAAGATGATTGGAGGCTTCTTGCCTCCCTAATTTGCCTGTCAGTTTGAAACTGTAGCCTAATATTTGTGGCACAGCCTTTGGAACTGTGCTAATTCACATGGTTTTCAGATAATATTCAAATGAAAAATGATACTGGAATATAGAATTTTTTTTTGCCTTTTTTTTTTTTTTGGTGGGGCAATGAGGGTTGAGTGACTTGCACAGGGTCACACAGCTAGTAAGTGACAAGTGTCTAAAGCCAGATTTGAACTCGGGTCCTCCTGAATCCAGGGCCGTTGCTTTATCTACTGTACCACCTAGCCACCCCCTGGAATATAGAATTTTAAAACTGGATAGAAACTTAAAGACTATCTGGTCCAGAGGTTCTTAACCTTTTTGTGTCATGGAGCCCTTTGGCAGTTGGAGAAGCCTGTGAGCCTCTTCTTAGAATACCACTTTTTTTTTTTTTTAGTGAGGCAATTGGGGTTAAGTGACTTGCCCAGGGTCACACAGCTAGTAAATGTTAAGTGTCTGAGGCCGGATTTGAACTCAGGGACTCCTGACTCCAGGGCCACTGCTCTATCTATCCACTGCGCCACCTAGCTGCCCCAGAATACCACTTTTAAATGAATAAAATACAATACATAGAATCAGGAAGGAAAGTGTAAGGGGCTAAAATCCTAGCTATACTGTCTAAAATATCTAATGAGTGGTCGCCAATAAATTATAAGCTTTAGCAAGAGTATTTAAGTGTTTAAGTATTTATTAAAGAGCATTAGGATCTAATGATCAGAGAGAGGTAAAAATCTAACTATTTCTAAGAGACCTCATCATCTGACCTGCCATGGTGAGGTCAGGAACCAAAAGGACCCAACGTTTCCTTCCTCCCAGAAGCCTCCTGTGAAACTGGGAACATCCATCCACACACACACACACAGCTCCAAGCTAATTGGCTGGTAGCTTTGATAGACAGTACCCACAAGCAAAGGTTACTTCTGACGCCAAGGAAAAGCCACATGGCTTGCCCTCAGACGCCTTCTCCTCATGGAGGAGCTTTAGGTGGCATCACTCCAGTCAAAAGCACTTATATTGAAGTACAGTCACCAAGTTCACAGACCCCAGGCTAGGAATCCTTGATCTAGTCCAGGGTATCTTAAACTTTTCCCCCTAGTAAGCCCTTTTCATCTGAGAAATTTTTATTGACACAGGGTATATAGGTATATATACCTTTTACTGTTGCCAATTTTTTTGTGACCCCCACATTCAGTTACAGAACCCCATTGTGACCCACAGTTTAAGAAGCTAGGATTTAGTCCAGTCCCCTGGTTTGACAGATGAATGAACTGGTAAAGAGGGATTTGTCCAATTGTCATTCCATTCTTGACAGAGCAGATTTCTTGACTTACCACTTTTATTGGTCTTTTCACTATGGCATTCTACCTGACTTGGTCCTGCTGTCTTTAGTAGATTTGCATCCTGACTTGGAAAAGACTCTTAGTGGAAAAAGAGTTGATTCAGTCTCATTAACAGTTAGAACGAGTGGTGGGCACTTAATGGATGGACTAGCTAAGCAGTGTTGAAGGTTTACTTGATCATCTTAAAATTATTATTTTTTTTTCCTTTTTAAAAATATATTTTATTCTGAACTTAAGAAATAAAACAAGCATTTCCATAACATAGATGAATAGAAAAAAAAGATGATTATACTTGAAACTGCAAATCTATTATGTACAATTTGCTTTTCCTTTGAAATATATAATAAAATTATCATGTAACGTTTTTTCCCTTTTTCTCCCTCCCCAACCTACCATTAGACACCAATATGTGTATGTGAATATATATGTATGTATATATACATATATATGTATATATATACATATATATACATACATATATACTTACAGATAGCATCTTCCTTTATATATCTATATATATGTGTGGATGTATAAAACCATGCTATACATACTTCTGTTTATCAGTTCTTTATCTGGATGCAGATACTATCTTCCTTTATATGTCCTTTGTGGTTAATTTGGGTATTTATAAATAGTCAAAATGACTTATTTGCTCAAAGTTGTTCTTTTTTTTTTTCCAAGTTGTTCTTAAAACAATATTGCTGTTACTGTCTACAATGTTCTCTGATTTCTGCTCATTTTACTCTTCATTATTTCATGTGTCTATCCATGTTTTTTCCTAAGACGTCAAGCTCATGATTTTCTATAGCACGGTAGTATTCCATCACAATTTTTAGTTCTTTGCTACTACAAAGAGAGCTGCTATGAATATTTTAGAACATATAGGTTCTTTTCCTTTTTCTCTAATTGATTTGGGAAACAGACCTAGTAGTGTTATTGCTGGAACCAAGGATATAGAAAACTTAATAACTCTTTGGGCCTAATTCCAGATTGTTCTCCAAAATGCTTGGAGTAGTTCACACTTCCACCAACAGTGAATATGTCCCAATTTTTACATATCCCCTCCAATATTTGCTGCTTTTCCCTTCAATCATTTTAGCTAGTCTGATAGGTGTAAAATGGTATCTCAATGTTGTTTTAATTTGTATTTCTCTAATCAGTAATTATTTAGAGCATTTTCATATGACTAGAAATGGTTTTAATTTCCTTGTCTAAAAACTGTTCATATACTTTGACCATTTATTATTTGACAATTATTTATATATTTGAGATATGAGACCTTTATTTGAGAAACTATCTATAAAATTCCCCCCTCCCATTTTGTTTTCCTTCAGATCTTGATTTATTTGTACAAAATCTGTTTTAATTTAATGTAATCAAAATTATCCATTTTATACATCACACTGCTTTCTGTCTCTTGTTTATTCATAAACTATTCACCTCTCCATAAATCTGATAGGTAATATGTTCCATGTTCTTCAGATTTTCTTGTAATATCTAGGTATCCATTTTGACCTCATCTTGGTAAATTGTGTAAGATATTGGTCCATGCCCAGTTTCTGCCAGACTGCTTTCAGCTTTCCCAATAATTTTTTTTACTGAATAATGAATTCTTATGCCCAAAATTTAAATCTTTACACTCGTCAAACACAAGGTAACTATAGTCATTTGCTGCTGTGTATTGTATGTCTACTCTGTTCCACTGATCACCTTTCTATTTCTTAGCCAGTACCATATAATATAATATCTGGTACTGATAAGCCTCCTTCCTTTACATTTTTTTCCATTAGTTCCTTTGATAGTGTAAGGGGCTAAAATTCTAGCTAGTCTGTCTAAAATATCTTAATGAGTAGTCGCCAATAAATTATAAGCTTTAGCAAGAGTGAGACTTTTAAGCATTTATTAAGGAGAATAATAATTTGGTGAAAAGAGAGAGAAAGGCCTAGATTCAGCTGTCTATCTCAGGGAGCCAAAGTCTCCAGCTCCTCTCCCCCCTGAGGTCCTTCCAGAAAGAGCCCAAGAGAGAAAGCTTCGCCTCTTTTATAGACAGTACCCATGAGCAAACGTCACTTCCTGATGCCAAGGAAAACCGCATAGCTTGCCCTCAGTCGCCTTCTCCTCATGGAGGAGCTTTCCTACAGTAGCTCTCCAGTAGGTGGCATCATTCCAATCGTTACAATAGTCTTGATCTTTTGTTCCTCCAAATGAATTTTGTTAGTAATTTTTCTAATTCAGTAAAATAATTATTTCATAATTTAATTGAGATGGCATTGAAAATACAAATCAATTTAGGTAAAATTGTCATTTTTAGTGTTTTGGCCTTGCCTATCCAGAAACAATTAATATTTTTTCCAATTATTAAATTTCGATTTTTTTAGTAGATAAAGTTTTCTGTAATTTTGTTCATATAGTTCCTTGGGTTTATTTTGGCCAATATACTCCCAGGTATTTTACATTGTCTAGAGTCTTTTTTTTAATTTTTAAATTTTTTTTTTTTTTTAGTTTTCAGCATTTGTTTTTATAAGCTTTCTAGTTTCAAATTTTTCTCCCTCCCTTCCATCCCTCTTCCCCTCCCCAAGACAGCAAGCAATCTGATATAGGTTATATATGTATAGTCACATCAAACTTATTTCTGCATTAGTCATGCTGTGAAAGAAGAATCATAGCAAAAAGGAAAAACCTCAAAAAAGAAAAAAAAATAGAAACAGAAATAGTATGGTTCAATCTGCATCTAGATTCCATAGTTCTTTTTTTCAGGATTTGGAGAGCATTTTCCTTCATGAGTCCTTTGTAACTATCTTGGACCATTGTATTGCTGAGAAGAGTCAAGTCTATCACAGTTGATCAACACACAAAGTTGTTGATACTGTGTTCAATGTTCTCCTGGTTCTGCTCATCTCACTCAGCATCAGTTCATGTAAGTCCTTCTAGGTTTCTCTGAAATCTGCTTGCTCATCGTTTCTTATAGCACAATAGTATTCCATTACATTCGTATATCACAACTTGTTCAGCCATTCCCCAATTGATGGGCATCCCCTCAATTTCCAATTCCTTGCCACCACAAAAAGAGCAGCTATAAATATTTTTGTACATGTGGATCCTTTTCCCTTTTTTTATGATCTCTTTGGGGAAAAGACCTAATAGTGGTATTGCTGGGTCAAAGGGTATGCACAGCTTTATAGCCCTTTGGGCATAGTTCCAAATTGCTCTCCAGAATGGTTGGATCAGTTCACAGCTCCACTAACAATGCATTAGTGTTCCAATTTTTCCACAGCTTCTCCAACATCTATTATTTTCCTTTTTTGTCATATTAGCCAATCTGATAGGTGTCAGGTGGTACCTCAGAGTTGTTTTAATGGGCATTTCTCTAATCAATAGTGATTTAGAGCATTTTTTCATATGGTAGTAGATAGCTTTGATTTCTTTATCAGAAAACTGTTCATATCCTTTGACCATTTCTCAATTGGGGAATGATTTGGATTCTTATAAATTTGATTTAGTTCCCTATATATTTTAGAAATGAGACCTTTATCAGAAGTCTGATTGATATGGCACTCAATAAGTCAATTAATTTAGGTAGAATTGTCATTTTTATTATATTAGCTCGGCCGATCCATGAGCAATTGATATTTTTCCAGTTAATTAGTTCTGATTTTATTTGTGTGAAAAGTGTTTTGTAATTGTGTTCATAGAGTTCCTGGGTTTGTCTTGGAAAGTAGACTCCCAAGTATTTTATATTGTCTACTGTTACTTTAAATGGAATTTCTCTTTCTATCTCTTGCTACTGGACTTTGTTGGTCATATATAGAAATGCTGATGATTTATGTGGATTTATTTTATATCCTGCTAATTTGCTAAAGTTGTTAATTGTTTCAAGTAATTTTTGAGTTGATTCTCTAGGATTCTTTAAGTATACCATCATATCATCTGCAAAGAGTGATAGTTTTGTTTCCTCCTTGCCTATTCTAATTTCTTTAATTCCTTTTTCTTCTCTGATTGCTAAAGCTAACATTTCTAGTACAATATTAAATAATAGATGTGATAATGGACATCCTTGTTTCACCCCTAATCTTATTGGGAATTCCTCTAACTTACCTCCATTACATATAATGCTTGCTGATGATTTTAGGTAGATACTGCTTATTATTTTAAGGAAAGCTCCACTTACTCCTATGGTCTTTAGTGTTTTTATTAGGAATGAGTGCTGTATTTTGTCAAAAGCTTTCTCTGCATCTATTGAGATAATCATATGATTTTGGTTAGTTTTCTTATTGATGTGGTTGATTTTTTGATAGTTTTCCTAATGTTGAACCAGCCCTGCATTCCTGGTACAAATCCCACCTGGTCATAGTATATTATCCTAGTGATCACTTTGTAAACTCCTTGCTAATATCTTATTCACGATTTTTGCATCAATATTCATTAGGGAAATTGGTCTGTAATTTTCTTTCTCTGTTTTGGCTCTGCCTGGTTTAGGTATCAACACCATATTTGTGTTATAAAAGGAATCTGGTAGAACTCGTTCACCTATTTTTCCAAAGAATTTGTATAGTATTGGAAATGTTTGGTAGAATTCACTTGTAAATCCATCTGGCCCTGGAAATTTTTTCTTGGGGAGTTCATTAATGCCTTATTCAATTTCTTTTTCTAATATGGGCTTATTTAAGAATTTTATTTCCTCTTCAGTTAACCTGGGCAATTTGTATTTTTGTAAATATCTATTTCATTTAGATTGTCAAATTTATTGGCATACTAGAGTTATTTTAAATGGGGGTACCTCTTACTATCTCTTCTTGCAGGTATTTGTGGTAGGAAAGTTGATGATTTATATGGATTTACTGTATGTCCTGCTACTTTTCTAAAATTATTTTTTCAACTAACTTTTTAGTTGAGTCTTTGGAATTTTCCAAGTATATCATCATATCATTTGCAAAAATGGATAGTTTTATTACCTCATTTCCCATTCTGATTCCTTTTACTTCTTTTTCTTCCCTCATTGCTTTTGCTAGAATTTCCAATACAATATAGAGTCAGATAGTTGACAGTGGGCTTCCTTGTTTCATACCTGATCTTATTTGGAAGGCTTCTAGCTTATCCCTATTACAAATAATGCTTGCTCATGGATTTAGGTAAATTATTTTTACCAATTTAAGGAAAAATCCATTTATATGTATGCTATCAAGTGTTTTAATAGAAGTGAATGTTATACTTTATCAAAAGCCTTTTCTACATTTATCGATATAATCATGTAATTTTTGTTGCTTTTATTGTAGATGAAATCAATTATGTTAATAGTTTTCCTTATGTTAAACCATCCCTGCATTCCTGGTGTAAATCCAATTTGGTTCATAATATAGAATCTTTGTAATATATTATTGTAATCTCCTAGGTAGTATTTTATTTAGGATTTTTGTGTCCATATTCATTGATGAAATTGGTCTATAATTTTCTTTCTTGGTTTTTACTCTTCCTGGTTTAGTTATCAGTATCATATTTGTTTCATAAAAGGAGTTTGGGAGCACCCCCTCTTGGCCTATTATTCCAGACAATTTAATATTGAAATTAGTTGATTTTTAAATGTTTGATAGAATTCACTTGTAAATCCATCTGGTCCTGATGCTTTTTTCTTAGGAAACCCATTTATGGCCTGTTCAATTTTTATCCCCTAAAATATCTATTTAAATATTCTATTTTCTCTTCTGTTAGTTTAAGCGGTTTATATTTTTGTAAATATTCTTGCTTTTCACTTAAATTGTTAAAATTATTGGCATATAATTGGGCAAAAAAGCCTCCTTATAATTGCTTTGATTTCATCTTTTGGGTATAATCACCCTTTTAATTTTTAATACTATTGATTTAGTTTTCTCTCTTTCTAAAAATCATATTAACCAATGGTTTATTTGTTTATTATTTTTTTCATAAAAACAACTCCTAGTTGTATTTATTATTTCAGTGGTTTTCCTACACTAAATTTTATTAATTTCACCTTTAATTTTTATTTTGATCATCTTGAAGTTTCTAGGGATGTGACAAGGTGACTAGACACTGTCTGAGACTGGCATTTGAAGTTGATGTTCACCTTGTCTGATTAGATGTGTGGCTGCAAAAAAAAACCTGACTATAAGTGTGGCTGCAGTATGACTCAGTGGTATCACCTCCCCAGTGGTCTTTGAGATACATGAAAATTTGCCTTTTAGTCATATGAAAAGAATAGTAAATTCTTTCCTCATATCTGATTAATAGCGCATGATATGAGGAGAATTGGGGAAACCTCAATAGGTCAAACTTTTCAAGGCTTTGGAGGATAAAAGATAGTTTGTTGTCATTTGAAATTTGTACTTTATCAGGTAATAAAGAAGTAGATCACAATGATAGAGACTAAACAAATAATGAAATGTGCAGTGTTGGGAAGAGGAGAGAAAATTATATAGTACTGACAGTTGCTCTGCTATTGTATGCCACTTGTGGTTGGTGAAGTGTAGTATTTATTAGCTCCATGAAAATAAACCCCTAAGTTACCCTCTTTACTGTTGGAGAACAGTGGCAGCAAAGCACTCTGGTGCAATGTGAATGCACGTTAACATTGAATGCATATTAAAGATAGTAAAGCCCTTGGAGAGTGGGTTTTATTAGAATTTTGGATCTTTGCCTCTCCTTGGTTTTGCAGTCACTATAAATGTTCCTTTGCAGAGTAATCAGAAATAGCTCTGACAGCAGATTTTGCTGAGGTGGAATTTTTCTTCTTTTTTTGATTCTAAATATTGGAATACTACTCTTCTTGCTATTTGTAAGTGCTATTACAAGTCATTCTGATGTTGACAAGTATATAGAGAGACATTGTACTGGAGACTGAAAATGCACACGAAGTGGGGGAAAGGGATGGTAACTAACTGTTTTGCCAGTTTTTTTTTTTTTTTTTAGTTTTTCACATGGGATCTTGACTTGACTTGCGGTATTATAGTGGTTGTCTGGAATTTCCCTATTTTGCCCTTTATTCTTAGTGCTTGGTCTTGTGCTGCGTATGGTGATTCATACATATGTAATGACCTGTAGTCTCTGTCCTATGGTTGGGAGATCACTCTCCAGCTCTGATTTCACACGATGTACCTGATGATTGTTTTTGAAATGACAGAAACACCCATTTTCCCAGAAAAGTTGCAAATTTTCTAGAGGCAGAGACTACTTTTTTATATTCACTATGCTAAGAAATTGTGTTCTTTTTGAAGATTGCCCATGTTTCCCTTTAGAATTCTCTGAAAGAAATGTTTTGCAAAGCTTTCCAAAGTCATTGCTGACCTAATTGCATGAAGTGTTATATCCTTTCAATTTCAATCTTAGGCATTTAAGGAAGTTCTATTTGGCCTTTCTTATACTTGTGAAAGTGGCATGCCCTTAGAACAAATAAACATTTTAGTCTGAAATTGTGCTAATATCATGAAAAATTTGAAAAATCCATTTTCCTAAAAAGTCTCCAAATTCTCTGGAGGCTTGAGTCCACTGTTCTGTATTCACTATGCTTAACCTCCTCTATGCATGGTTGGAACATAGTAAATAGAGGTAGGTCCCACCCCATCTTATAATCACTCCCCTCAGAAATCAACCAGTAAACCTTGCAGAGGAAGGGAGGAATGGTTTTTGTTGCCTTCCTCTCCTTTTGTTGGCATACTTTTCCTGAGTTTCCTGTCTGTGGGAGATCCTCATGGCTGTTAGGGTAGGAACTATTAGAAGTCCCATCTAGCCCCCGTCCCACCTTTGTGCTGCTGTAGCTTTCAACCTACACTGACCATCTTCTAGAGCCACCAGACAGTCTTCATACCCCTTGTTTCACTTCCTTTCTTCCTCGGGTCTGTGGGTAGGGGCATTTGGCCTATTTGACAGTCAAGGATTCTAAGGGAAACAGGGATACAGACAGGGCTACCATTATTATTTAGGTACAATCTGGTTTAAGCAGGTATTTGTAGGGGCAGCTAGGTGGCACAGTGGATAGAGCACCGGCCCTGGAGTCAGGAGTACCTGAGTTCAAATCCGGCCTCAGACACTTAACACTTACTAGCTGTGTGACCCTGGGCAAGTCATTTAACCCCAATTGCCTCACTTAAAAAAAAAATCAGGTATTTGTGGGCTGACTTAGAAAACTAACCATAATTTACAACGTTGTTTCTATATGAAAACATATTTTAAGTCCCAAAATAATTGACTTAAAATTGAACTTTTGGAAATACAACCTGTTTTTAAGTTGGTTAATGTCTGTACTTGTTGAGGGAAGTTATATACTTTTCATAGAGTTACTCTATATGCTATGTGTAATATATCAATTTTCTCAGAATCAAGATATGGTAAAATACATGTAAAACTAAATTTATGCTGAACATAATTTGATTTCTTTTTAAGAATTAAGAAAATGCTTTAGAATCTTACATTGCCTTAGGGTCGTCATTATGGATAAGAGTTACCATTGCACTATAGCTGTGAAGTGCCAGTTAATAAAAAGCTCCAGGTGATAAAATAATGGATAGCAGAGATTTTACTGAATTTATCAATTATCATATTTATTCAGGACCTAAAATGAATAATAGAGTCAGCATGGTATGTATAGTTGATAGAATGCTTGGCTTGAAGCCAAGAAGAATTAGGTTCAAATCCTAACTTTAACACTTTCCATTTGACACTAGGTAAGTCACTTAACCTTTCTGCCTACTTCAAGCAGCTGTTTAAGACTTTTATACCTGGATGGACCTTAAATAAAATATGTTCAGAACTGAACTACAATTCTTTTCTCTCCATCCCTCACTTGCAAGAAAAAAAAATCACTTGCTTCTCTTGACTTTGTTAATGGTTTCACCAGTCTCTCAGTTCCATAGACTGAAACAGTGAGTAATCTTTGCTTCCCTCCCTTTTCTTTGCCTCCTGTATCGAATCAGTTGCAGAGTCCTTTCAGTTCTGTCACTAAAAAATGTCTCCAAATCCATCCTTTCTCGCCATTTCTGCTGCTACAACTCTGTTTCTGGGCCCTATTACCTCCTGAACAATCATTAACAGCCTCCTAATTGATCTTTCCACTTCTTGTATCTTCCCCTTCCTATCTATCTTGCACATTACTGCCATAATATTCTTTCTAAGCCCAGTTGTGATGATGTTATTTTGCTTTCAACAAAACATTTAATCATCTTTCAGGCTACTATTATGGACAGTCTAGAAGGATCTGGGCTAGATGATAGAGTAGCATGGTGGATTGGGAACTGATTGAATGACAACCCAAAGATTGGTGCCTTATGTCACTTTTTTTTTTTTTTTAGTGAGGCAATTGGGGTTAAGTGACTTGCCCAGGGTCACACAGCTAGTAAGTGTTAAGTGTCTGAGGCCGGATTTGAACCCAGGTACTCCTGACTCCAGGGCCGGTGCTCTATCCACTGTGCCATCTAGCTGCCCCGCCTTACGTCATTTTTGAAGGAGTTCATTGTTGGAGGGCATCAGGCTCCATTGGTCTATTGCTTTTCAAAATCTTTATCTGAGGGAAGTTAAAGGAAATGGAACAGTTAAATTTGCAGATGACGAAAAGGATGTTGGATGACAAAAGTCAGGGTCCCAAAAAATCTAAATAGGCAAGAACAACAAGCCACATCTAATAAGATGGAACCTAACAGTAGTAAATGTAAAGTTCAACATTTTAGTTTACAAAATAACATTACAAGTACAAGGTGAGAATGTGGTGAATCATTAGTACATGTTAAAAAAAGAATCTAGGGGTTTTAGAATATGTACTGTGGGGGGCAGCTAGGTGGCGCAGTGGATAGAGCACCGGCCCTGGAGTCAGGAGTACCTGGGTTCAAATCTGGCCTCAGACACTTAACACTTACTAGCTGTGTGACCCTGGGCAAGTCACTTAACCCCAATTGCCTCACCAAAAAAAAAGAAAAGAAAAGAAAAGGAGAATATTGTGAGTCTAGTGGGACATGGAAACTGATAAGAGTTACTGCTGTCTCAGGCTGCATTCAGAATCATACTGCCCACAACAAGAGAGAGGATAAATAGTGCCTTATTTGGTCAAGCTACATCTGGAGTACTTTGTTCAGTCCTGGGTACCATATTTTAGGAAAGATAAATTAGCTGGAGGGGAACTGGAAGGGGGATAAATACCTAGGATGGTGAGAGGATTGCAGAATATCCTCTATGAAGTTTAGTTGGAGGAACTAGGGATATTTCACCTGAAGTGGAAAGACTTAGTAGAAGGAGATAGTTGTCTTTGAGTATTTAAAGGGCTATCAGGTGAAAACGGAATAACATTTTATTCTGCTTGACCCCAATTGTGAAGAGAAAGATTTAGTTTTGATGATGAGGGAAAACTTCTGAACAAGTAAAATTGTCCAAAAGTAGAAAGGATTTCTCAAGAAGTAATGAGTTCCTCCTCATTAGAGGTCTTCAGACAGAGGCTGGATGACTACTTGTTAAGGATATTGTACAAGGAATTCTTGTTCAGTAACAGGTGGGATTACATGACTTTTAAGACTCTTCAAACTCTCAGATTCTCTGATTCTGTGCTCATGTCATGAATTGATCTTTATTGCCACAGGGAGCTCCCACAGTGCTAATTGCCACCTTGCTTAAATCATAGATCCTTTATATATTTAAGTAATAATAATAATGACAGCTATCATTTATATATAACTTTTTTTGGGGGGGGGCAGGCAATGAGGGTTAAGTGACTTGCCCCCAAGGTTACACAGCTAGTAAGTGTCAACTGTCTGAGGCCGGATTTGAACTCAGGTCCTCCTGAATCCAGGGCCCGTGCTTTATCCACTGCACCACCTAGCTGCCCCTATAACTTTTAAGGTTTGCAAAACATTATACAATTTTTACCTCATTTTATCCTCATAATAACTCTAGAAAGTAGGTGGTATTATAATCCCTATTTTATAGATGAAGAAACTGAGGCAGCCAGAAGTTAAGTGACTTGTCCAGGGTTGCATGGCTAGTAAGTGTCTAAAGCTGCTCTCAAGGAGCTTATATTCTGTTGAGGAAAAGAACATATAAGCATATAAGGAAATAGAAGATGATTTGAGGATGTAGGGGAAACTAAAAATTAAGTAGATCAAGAGAGGTATGGGTAGTGGGTATGAATGAAGTTGCGTTCTGCAGAAAGCTAAGAATTCCAGGGGGTGAAACTGAAGAGAGTACATTTCAGAGGTCAAGATAGCCTTTGCAAAGGCATGGAAATAGGAGATCAAATGTCAAGTTTATGGAACAGCAAATAGACCAGTTTGGCTGGGACACTGATTACGTTAAGGTGAAATAATTCTGAAAAGGTAGATTGTCCAGATTGTAAAGTACTTTAAATGCTAAATTGAGGAGTTTGTATTTTATTCTAGAAGCAATAGGGAGTCATGAGAGATTCTTAAGCAGGGGAGTGATGACGTCACATAGGAAGATTGTTTTGACAGCTTTTTGGAGGACAGATTGGAAAGGGGTAGAGACCAGAAGCAAGGAGAACAGTTAGGAGACAGAATATTTCAGGTGAGATATGATAAGGGCATGAACTAGGGTAGTAGCTATGTGAATGTAGAAATGGGGATGAATTTGAGAGATGGTAGAGTGGAAAAGATATGGCAAGTGATGGGATATAGGAGTTAACTATTAAAACATAAATAATACAAGAGCAGATAAGAAAACAATTTGATCATCCTTATTTATTAAAAATGCAATAATAGACCTAATGCTGGTCAATGATCAATTTTCATTAAGTTGATGAAAATATTGGCATTAATAGATAAACTCTTTTTAGAGAATTTTGAGTTAGTCTATCCTTGTTTACTTCCATCTTGGTTCCAGAATATGTGAAAGAATGAAAACCTCTCCCCCTCCCATTTATTAAGTGCTTGCTGTGTGCCAGGCACTTGTGCTAAGGATTGGAAATAAAAAAAACACAACCCAAAATGATGCAGTCCCTGTTCTCAAGGGGCTTTATATAGGAAGAAAACATGTTTTGGGGAGTTGCAGGGATGGTGAATTGATCCACAGGGATGTTAGTTGACATTCTCTTTCCAGAAGAAATGGTAGTATTGATTTAGTTACTGTGTCCAAAGCAGGAGGTGGAAGATGGGATTGGGGGTGTGCGATTGTTAGTAGAGTGGATGGCAAGATGGCCTGGAGAGAAGGCTGGAAAGGTTGTTTGTAGGCTGGCTAGATATAATGGGCTAATTGAGTTTTCACTTACTCACCAATGAAAACAACTCAGGCCCAAGGTAGGAATTCCAAAATTGAGTTGGATTAACTTCCCCAGGGATGAGGGCATGCTTTGTGGAGGTTCAGTCCAGAGGCTGCTATTCTAGTTGGGGAACAAGTCAGGCAGCAGCAGGGCAAATCATCACTTGTGGAAGCTCTAAGCTGTTTTCATGTTGGAAATTTTCAGTGCTTTCATAATGGAAATTGCATTCACAGAGCCAAGTTAATCTAAATATTGTCCAGAGTTTAGTAACATAGCCAGAAATTTCAGGTATTTTTGTTCCTAGTAGCCTAGTGGCCACTAATTAGTTAAGTTAATTAGGTAAGATTTTTTTTTCTAAAAGTCTCAGATGGTTCAACCTAGTTCTTAGAAGAATCCACTGATCACATTTTCTCCTATGTCTTAAGTAGAAAACCTGAGTAATTTCATATTAACTCAAATATTAACCTCAAATTTTGTACCGATCTTAACCAGAAAGACTTTTCTACTATAAAAACAGCAATGAATAAAAAAACCATCCTGTTGGCCCTTTTTAGGGTTCAAACAGATCTTGGCTTAAACAAACAAATTTTCCAATTTCCTGAGTCCTCGATGCATGACTGGAAGCTTGTAGAGTTTTCAAGGTTTCATTGAATTAAAAGCTAAAGACAGATGATTCTGCTTTTCTGCAAAAATATATTGTGATAGATAAAGATCTCTGAATCTGACCTTTTTCATAGTCATGGTGTCATGGTTTAGACTCAATCACTTGAATATGTTGCAGATATATCTTTTCATGATCTCCATGAGTTTTAAAAAATTTAAACACTAGAAAATGAATATCCAATTATTTCATTTTTGACTCTTTGTTAGTGATTGAATATGCAGTGATTGAAGCATTATGTTTATATAAAGTTAGCTGTGTGTTTTAATGCATATGAAGGGAAATAAATGCTCTTTTTAAAAATTAAAACTAATTAGCTGGGAGCTTGGCTTTCAATATTTGGATGTTATTTAGGAAATCATTGTTTTTCCCTCTCCCCTCCCCCCTCCCCCCTCCCTTGAGGTCTAGATGGAGAAAACTTGTTTTGGGAGGGAAGAAGGAAGAAGGAAGAAAAAGTTTAATTTGTTGCATAGAGTCCCTTAACTTAATTCTTTGATAGGAATAAAAAAAAAATCTGTTTGTAAGCCACTCATCACCAATAGTGATACGGGCAATGAATGAAAATCTCTCAAAGTGAGGACAGAGCTTATGATGATTTGTTGAATTTAACAGAATACCCCTTGCCTTCAGTATCTTGTTATCCAGAAATGAATATTTGATGCTAAACAGCATAAGTTCTAATATCATAATAATAGCTAACATTTATATGGCATTGTAAGGTTTGCAAAGTGCTTGATGTATGTTATCTCATTGAGTCTTGAATGAAACATAGAGGGAATATGTCTGGAAGATGATAAACTTACTTTTTCTCCCCTTTTAAAATGGTAATCTGATCATCCTTATATGTGAGCTTATATATGAAAGATGTTTCATTAAGGATGCAAATGGTCTATAATATGGTATATTTCTTATGATATTCCATATTGTAATCACTGTTACTGAAGTTAATTTAAATATTTTTCTTAGTGTTAGCTTTTTTCTGTCTTGGTTTTAATTCAGAATGTTTCACGTGCTTTTTTATCTCTATTCTTTATTCTTTTTTAGGAATTTAAGACAGAAAAGCAGATTAGTTCCATCTTGTAATTTTCCTATTCAGAAACCTTAAATGGCTCCCACTGCCTATAGGATAAAATCTCAACTTCTTACCATGGCATTTGTGGCCCTGTCTTTCTAGCCTAGTCTGCTCTTAGGCCCTTCATAGATACTATGCCTAGCTAAGTTGGTTCAACACTGCTTCCTGAACACTTGTCACTCATTCTTACCTTTGTTCCTTTGCTTGTGCTTCCCTCTACTCTGAAAAAAGTCTTCTCAACTTCTCTTCACTTGTCTAGATTATACCTATCTATTGTTGGTCCAGCACAAATCCCTCCACCTTTGTGATGCATTCACTGACTGTTCTAACTGACACTAATCAGTACCTCCTCTCATGACATTCCCCACCTGCATTACTTAGAGAATTCTGAAGTTGGAAGAGATTTTAAAGGATTATATAGGTATATGCAATAGTATTTCTGACAGTTCTTTAATACTTCAGCATTGAAGAAGAAAATAAATTTTGGGGGTTCCTATGCTCTCTGTTGAAATCGTTTTCTTATAATGGATTAAAATATGCATTCCTTCAACACCCTAGTGAGGCCTTCAGATATTTGAAGACAACTGTTGGGTTCTTCCCTAACCTGTCTCTTTTTTCTATCATGAGTTCTTTGGAATTGTCTTGTGTCATTGCACTGCCAAGTCTATCACAGTTGATCATCACACAGTGATTCGTCTCTTTTTTCAAGCTAACTCTTCATAGTTTCTTAAACCTATTCATATGACACAGTTTCCAGACCCTCCAGCATATTGTTCATTTTTTTTCTGACTGTATTACAGTTTGTTGATAATTCTCAGAACTAAAAAGATATAGTTTCTACAGGATGGGGAACGGTGTTGGTTTATCTTTTTTTTTAAATACAAAATACTTCTGTTAATGAAGCCTAAGATTTTATTAGTTTTTGCTTTTTGGTACTTTTTACTAACTTACATTGTGCTATATACACACATATGCAGATATGTGGATATATCTATAGATCTCTATAGTATGTCTCACCTACTTAACTGGATTGCAGAAATGTTGAGGACTGGCCATCTCTTTTATTCCCCACTGCACCTAACATCTAAATATATTTAATGAATATTTGTTGATATGAAATCCCAGTCATGGCAGCCACCTTGAAAGTTAACTTTCCTTTTCTCTCAGATAAGACTGTTGGGGTCTACTTCTCTAAGAACAAAGAGCCTCCTCCAGAGAAGTTATTTTTAATGACATAGGATGCTGAGATATAAAGTGATATAATAGGCTTGACCTGTCACTTAATTTGTTTTTGCTTTTTTCCCCTTTTAGATGAACTGCGCCAAGCTATTGTGGCTATGATGAATAGAAAGGATGAATTGGAAGAAGAAAACAGGTATCTTGTAGCCTCGCAACTGGCAACCCCTACTTCTATCCCTAACCCCTTTTTGGTGCTACATATCTGAGGCTAAGGGTCTCTCTCTATAGTAAATGAAACTTGTTCTATGTTATACAAAAATGTACAAAAGAGCTTTAAAAAAAGTTTTTTTTTTTAAATTTTTGGTGGGGCAATGGGGGTTAAGTGACTTGCCCAGGGTCACACAGCTAGTAAGTGTCAACTGTCTGAGGTCAGATTTGAACCCAGGTACTCCTGAATCCAGGGCTGGTGCTTTATTCACTGCGCCACCGAGCCGCCCCCTAAGAAAGTCTTTTTTATCTATGTCTTGTAGCATAAAATTACTCCCAAGAATAACGAGGGCACATCCTTAGTCTCCGGAATCACTACTGTTAATAAGAGGTCCTTAAATTGTATAGTACTTTTAACTATTCAAAAATTCGTTTACCTCTCTCTCCTCATCTAACAGATAGATGGGTATTATCTTTCCCATTTTTTTTTTTTTTTAAATTTTTTTTTTTTAATTTGGTGAGGCAATTGGGGTTAAGTGACTTGCCCAGGGTCACACAGCTAGTGAGTGTTAAGTGTCTGAGGCCAGATTTGAACTCAGGTCCTCCTGAATCCAGGGCTGGTGCTCTATCCACTGTGCCACCTAGCTGCCCCATATCTTTCCCATTTTTAAATCACCATTTTGCCCATTCACAAGGGCTGAGGTTTGACTAGAATGTAGATCTTGACATCAGGTTCAGGGCTCTGGAAAGATGGAAGCATTTCCCATGGTTTATCTGGTGAGTAAGAAATTGCCTTCTATTTGAAGATTGCCCATATTTCCCTTTAAAAAACTCTGAAAAATGTATTGGAGAGCTTTCCAAAACTGTTGTTGACCCAGTTGCATTAAGTGTAATACATCCTCATTTTAGATTTTAGGCACTTAAGGAAGTTCCACTTGGCCTTGCTCGTGCTTGTGAAAGTGTCATGCCTTTAGAGCAAAGGAAAATTTTAGCCTGAAACTGTGCTAATACTCTAGTGTCACTTAGCAAGATTTGTTCACTTATTTAGTGTGCATGTGGGCTTCCTCTCCGAAAAAAAGCCCTGTGCTTAGGTATAATGCTGGTAAAGTCAGGTTTGGTTTGCTTTTCAACAGTAACATTTGAATAGCTTTGGAAAGAACTGCTGCCTACTCTTTGTTCACAAGAGAACTTTTGGTGGGTTGATAAGCTTTGGAATGCATGACATAATTTGTTGTGAAATGATAGAATGTCAGCACAATATGTGTTTAATGGGTAATAATAATGGGTGTCTTTAAAAGGAAACATCCTTTGTATAATTTGCACATTCTGTACATGTTTGCATGCCATTGATTATTTTCCCAATCTCTGCATTCATTTTCTTTGCTAAACTCCATTTCAGTAAGGCTTTGACAAGATGACCCTTATTTTTTAAAAAAAGCAAAACAAAACAGACTAATTTAATGCAGTAGAAGTATAAATATGGCCTGTTTGGCAGTTTTCAGACAAAGAAATCAAAGCTATCTATAGTCATATGAAAAAATGCTCTGAATCACTATTGATCAGAAAAATGCAAATTAAAACAACTTTGAGGTACCACTACTAGAGTAGCCAATATAACAAAAAAGGAAAATATTGGATGTTGGAGGGGTTGTGGGAAAACTGGGACACTAATCCACTGTCGGTGGTGTTGTGAACTGATCATTCTGGAGAGCAATTTGGAACTACGCCCAAAGGGTTATAAAACTCTGCATACCCTTTGATTCAGCAATAATACCATTACTAGGTTTATGTTCCAAAGATGTCCCCCAAAAGAGAAAAAGACCTATTTCTACAAAAATATTTATAGCAGCTCCTTTTGCAGTGGCTAAGAATTGGAAATCAAAGAAATGCCTATTAATTGTGGAATGCCTACACAAACTGTGGTATATGATTGTGATGGAATATTATTGTGCTATAAGAAATGACAAGCAGGATGATTTCAGAAAGGCCTGGAAAGACTTGTATGAACTGATGTATAGTTAAGTTAGCAGAACCAAGAGAATGTTATGCACAGAGACAGCAATATTGTTTGGTGAAGAACAGTGAATGACAACTATTCTCAGCAATACAGTGATCCAAGACAATCTTAAATGATGAAGCATACTATCCACCTCCAAAGAAAGAACTGATATTGAATGAACACAGACTGAAGCATGCTATTTTTCACTTTCTTTCGTTTTTTTTCTTTTATTTGAGTCTTCTTACACAAAATGGCTAACATGGTAATGTTTTACATAATTGCACACATAAAATAATGTTTATCTGATTGCTTACCACCTCAGAGAGTGGGGAGGGGAGTGAGGGAGGGATAGAATTTGGAACTTAAAACTTTAAATAAAAATGTTTATTAAAATAGAAAAAAATTATAAAAAAATAAATATGGCCTGTTTGACATTTTCGTATAATTAGGATCAGGCTAACATTGTTTTGCTTTCACAGAAACTCTCAAATTGGTGACTTGATAACTGACTCTTAGGTACATATTTCTTTGTTCTTATTGATTCTCATTCATTACCCCTACCATCCAATGTTCTTATTGTCCTGAGACTCCAAAACATACTTTGGAACACTCTTTAAATAACTTTACCTGAAGGAGTGCAAATACAATTTTATTTTAGAGCAGAGGGAAAAAATCAACCGGATTTTAATGGTAATTTTCTGGGCTTGATGGGCATTTTGCTTTTGATGTCTAAATGTATTATGCCATCTTTTCCTCCAGATCATTGAGGAACCTGCTTGATGGAGAGATGGAACATTCTGCAGTGCTCAGGCAAGAGATTGACAACTTGAAACGAAAAGTGTCAGAACAGGAGGAACGACACGTAGCCAAGATCCAGGCATTGGCAAGGTAGGTAAAATGAAGTTGAGAGCAAGGAATGGTTGTGCATGGAATCATGTGATGGGTAGTTTTGTTTTAAAGACTATAAAAACATTGACCAAATAAATGTATTTCTAAAGTATAGGGTATCAAACTCTTTCATGGAGAGCAGCAAAGAGAAACATGAAAATTGAGTAACTTTCAACATGAGTCTTTAGGAGGTTGGATACATATGAAGTATCAAAATATGCATATTTAATAGACTATAATATATTTCTATATCTACAATTTTCACTGTGATGAAATCCTGTATTTGTGTTGAGCAGGTGTTTGTTGAAATAGTTTTGATAAAGCCAATTCTTTAGTTTTACTTCAGGTACAGGGAAATCCTTGCTCTGTCCCCCTTCCCCATTTTTCTCTCTCTTGCCCATTTCTCTCCTTGTTTTCCTTCCCATCCCCTGCAACATGTCCTTATCACTTTAGGGTTTTAAAATGAAATCTGAGGGGAAAAAGACAGTTGTGCAATAATACCACAAATTACAAATGATTTATTCATAGATGTTGTGGTACCAAAACTCCCACCAAAATTCTACTTGATTCCCTTATTGTGGTGTGGAGGTGATACTGGTGTCCTAAGGGTTATGCCAATGAAGCATAAGCTCTAGCAGTTTCTACTAATTTATGAAGGTGGTTTAGTATAATAAGTACTAGATATATAATTAGAAGATCTGGCTTTGAATCCTAGTTCTCTTCCTGTCTTTTTTATTTTGGGCAAATCATTTAACTGGTTTGGGTCTCTGTTTCTTCATTGGAAAAAAGTAAAGTGGTTGAACAAGGTAATTTCAAAGGTCCTGTCCAGCTTCAAACTCTGTGATTTTTTTTTTTGTATTCTGTATTTGGTTTTATTTAGTTCATTGTGATTTAATGTATAAGAATACTCTACACATTTAAAGAACTAAAACACAGCATTTGTTAGTTTGGTATAGCACCCCAGCCTTGTTACTGTTACTTCACATTTCCAATCATTGTCTGCCTTCTTTCATGTATAGACAGTCTGAATACTTAAACTGCTAGCCCATAGCAGTAAAGTTGGTCCTTTAGCTCTTTGATTTAGAGATTCACAAGGAGGGTAAAGAGGGGCAGGGATTTTCATTATTTTTTAAAGGACTTGTAATAGACTGGGCCTCCCAAGATGGCCTGCTCTAGAAAGAAAGTCATGGAAAGCAGGTTTATTGGTTGCTAGTTTTCTAGACATTCAACACAAGACCTCTCAGCTTCTGCTCAGATTTTCATTTGTATTCACCAGTTGGCTCTTCATGTGTTCTGGGTGCTCTCTTGGGTCCCGCCTTTGAGTGGATCACATGTCTTTTATCCAAAGACTGAGTCTAGCTGGTTTGAAGAGTTTTATCACCAGAAGGTTGACTGGACATTTTAAAAAGTTTTAGTAGTTTATGAAAACTATTTGTTAAAGGTATAGAAAGGTTGCATTATGTATTGGTAGGGGTGGCTCCATGGTGATGAGGTCTCACGTTTTTAGAAGTATGGAAATAAGTGTCTATGAAGGAGAAGTTGATTATTCCTTTTCCCTCCCTACTGGTCGGGATCCATATGCTTCATTGCATTCAGTTATGAGCACTACACTTATAACAAGACATTGTCAACTTGAAGCATATAAAGGAGAGGACCTAGGTTACTTTAGGGGACTCAAAGCCATGTTATAAAAGGAGGACATGAAATGGGTATATATAACTTAGTGAAGAGAGAAAACCCAAGGTACATATGATTAAAGAGTTCCCATCTAGAAGATGAATTAAACTTATTACATACGGTTCCATGCCTCAGAACTAGGATCAGGGTTTGAAGTTAACAGAAGCAGATTTTTATCTCAGCATAAGGAGGAACTTAAAAAAAATTAATTAGAGTTCTCCAATAATGGAATGTACTACAAATTTAGACAGTGAGTTCCCTGTTACTGGAAGTGTTTAAGAAGATATTGATTGACTGTGTTGGGATGTAATAAAGGGCATTAGGAGATGATTTTGAATAAATGACTAAATGAATTTGAATAAATGAATAAAGTTCCCTTACAACTATTAGAATCTATAATTTAGCAGTTTTCTTCATTTCAGCTGATAACTTTCCAAATTTATAGTGTGGAGGAATCAGATATTCATAATGATAGCCTTGAGGCACTGCAAGTTTTTGAAGTACCTTCTGACTTATCAGAGAAAGAGTAAATTAATTCTGTGACTTGGGGCAAGACATTTCATCTCTTTGCGCCTCAGTTTCCTCATCTCAAAAATGAGGAGGTTGTTTTAGATGATTGCTTTTGCCCTTTCCTTTTCTGAAAATCTGATTCTGTTATTCTTGCTATTTGAAAATCATCGAGTTTTGTATAGAATATAATGTAACTATCTCTTAAGCAGATAATTTGATTAACCATTATTTCCTTCCAGTTTTGCCAAACCAGTGCAAAACCCCAGAGTTTATTGTACTTGAAAATTTCTAACACTCAGGTTGTCTGTAAAACAGACAGTCACTTGGGATGAAGAGACAGGAAGAGCTGAAATGGAATAATTATGTGGTTGTGGTATATATTATGCAATACGATATTTGTATGTTTCCAACTGGGTTCGTTTCTATCTGTAGCTAAATCCTCTGACAAAGTTCCCTTGCCTTTTTCCTCATTTGATCAATATGAACACTGTATCATCAATCAAGCAGATGATGTTCCTCTACCAAGAAGCCTTAGATACCAGGATATTTGGCTTAGCTTGGTTGTTTGCATGCCCCTCCATGGCTATAGATTTTGCATATCTAGTGGATCAGCCTTGATCATAGAAAGACTTAGAGTTGAGGTGGTAACCAGCCCAGGTGAATTCAAACACAGAGGCCTGTAAGGTGGGTGAGACCTTGGAGATCATCTTGATCAGCCAATTATTTGCTATGTGTCAAGGCCAGGTACGATTTTGGAGTAATTATTGTTGGAACAGAACTAGTATAAATGATGAGATAATATGTAAAGAGTTTTATAAACTTTGCAATAACATGGGAAGGTCAGTTATTAATATCATCATTATCTTCATCATTTTTTTTTAATGGACCCAGCATTCAAGGCATGGTAAGATGTCATGGCCAAACATACCTTGCTGTTTTCTTGAGGCCATTCTCCCTAAAAGTGGGCTGCAGTTTAGTCCTCAGTTGGTCTCTATGCCACAGTCATTTGGCCAGGCCAAAAAGCATCTTTTCCTTGTATGCACCTTCCAGTGAGCCACAGAATTTATTTTATGCTCAGGGCCATTACTCTTCATTTGACACAGTACTCCTATTTCTATTGTTTTTCAGGCCTTGACTGCTTTGTAAGCTTTCTTCTCTGTGTATCTATCCTCTATGAATAGCTAACTGATGAAGCTTACTATTTATTCTACAGTGAGTTGCACTCGTATCTGAAAGAGGCAGGTAGAATGAGTTATTCTCTGCTGGATTATGGCTAGTCAGATATCATAATATTGGCCTTCTATGAAAACTCTAATAAATCTCTGCCTCTGCTCTCAGGCTCTTTCTCTCAAATTTTAAAGAGAAAAGTCATTCAATGACTGAGAGTCAATTTCCTGTATGTATCCAAAGGGATTGATGGAATTCTTTTCTAAAGATGTAGAAGGTAAGAACCAAAGCTCTCAGGTGACTGGTAGAATTGGCTTAGGAACCACCTCCTCAGAAGAGCCTGTGACCTTGTAGTGCCAATTCCTTATGGTCCCAAGTGACAGTTGTTCATAGGATCATAAAATCAGAGGATTAGAAGTTCAGAGTTGGAAGGGACCTTGCAAATCATTTAATCCAACCCCATTATCTTTTTTTTTCATTAAAGTGTTTTATTATTTTCCAGTTACATGTGGAGATAGTTTTCAACATTTGTTTTTATAAGATTTCTAGTTTCAAATTTTTCTCCCTCCCTTCCATCCCTCTTCCCCTCCCCAAGACAGCAAGCAATCTGATATAGGTTATATATGTATAGTCACATCAAACTTATTTCTGCATTAGTCATGCTGTGAAAGAAGAATCATAGCAAAAAGGAAAAAACCTCAAAAAAGAAAAACAAAAAACATAGAAATAGTGTGGTCCAATCTTCATCTAGATTCCATAGTTCTTTTTTTTCTGTATTTGGAGAGCATTTTCCATCATGAGTCCTTTGTAACTATCTTGGACCATTGTATTGCTGAGAAGAGTCAAGTCTATCACAGTTGATCAACACACAAAGTTGTTGATACTGTGTTCAATGTTCTCCTGGTTCTGCTCATCTCACTCAGCATCAGTTCATGTAAGTCCTTCTAGGTTTCTCTGAAATCTGCCTGCTCATCATTCTTATAGCACAATAATATTCCATTACATTCGTATACCACAACTTGTTCAGCCATTCCCCAATTGATGGGCATCCCCTCAATTTCCAATTCCTTGCCACCACAAAAGAGCAGCTATAAATATTTTTGTACATGTGGATCCTTTTCCCTTTTTTTATGATCTCTTTGGGGAAAAGACCTAATAGTGGTATTGCTGGGTCAAAGGGTATGCACAGCTTTATAGCCCTTTGGGCATAGTTCCAAATTGCTCTCCAGAATGGTTGAATCAGTCCACAACTCCACCAACACTGCATTAGTGTTCCAATTTTTCCACAGGTTCTCCAACATTTATTATTTTCCTTTTTTGTCATATTAGCCAATCTGATAGGTGTCAGGTGGTACCTCAGAGTTGTTTTAATGGGCATTTCTCTAATCAATAGTGATTTAGAGAATTTTTTCATATGGCAGTAGATAGCCTTCATTTCTTCATCAGAAAACTGCCTGTTCATATCCTTTGACCATTTCTCAATTGGGGAATGACTTGGATTCTTATAAATTTGATTTAGTTCCCATATTTTAGAAATGAGGCCTTTATCAGAAATGCTGGCTGTAAAAATTGTTTTCCAGCTTTCTGCTTCCTTTCTAATTTTGGATGCATTGCTTCTGTTTGTATAGAAACTTTTAAATTTAATATAATCAAAGTCTTCCATCTTGGATTTCATAATATCCTCTATCTCTTGTTTGGACATTAATTGTTTTCCTCTCCATAGATCTGAGAGGTAAACTATTCCTTCCTTTCCTAATTTATCTGTGGTATCACCTTTTATGTCTAAATCATGTACCCATTTTGACCTTATTTTAGTATAAGGTGTAAGATGTTGGTCTATGCCTAGTTTCTGCCATACTATCTTCCAGTTTTCCCAGCAGTTTTTGTCAAGTACTGAATTCCTATCCCAGAAGCTGGAGTCCTTGGGTTTATCAAACAGTAGATTACTTAAGTCATTTACTGCTGTGTCTCCTGTGCCTAACCTATTCTAGTGATCCTCTTCTACTCTATTTCTTAGCCAGTACCAAATAGTTTTGATGACTGCCACTTTATAATAAATCTTCAGATGTGGTACAGCTAGCCCCCAACCCCTTATCTTAAAAAAGGTTTTGAGAGATTAAATGACTTTCCTTCACTCTCAAAGGTAGGAGAGTCAGGATTTGATTCTGGGTCCTCAGACTCTAAATCAAGTGCTCTTTCTGCTGTATAATGGTACCATGTTCCCTTAGAACAAGGTTCTTAACTTGGGGCCCATGAACTTGTTGTTTCTAATATTATGATAACCATGTCAATGTCATTGGTTTCCTATGTATTTTATTTTGTTTTATGTATTTATAAGTATTATTCTGCCAAAGGTATCATGAAAATAGCTTGAGATAATAGCCTAGAGTAACAGGAGAGCAATGTTAGATGGAATTTGAATTGTGAAGCACAGTTGGTAGTGTGATGTAAAGGGCAGACTTATTTTTTCAAGAGGGAGTGTGAAGGCTGTTTGTCTTATCCTATTCAGTGACTAATACATTTAATTAATTAATTAACTAATATTTGTTTGTTGAGTACTCTCTTGAATCCACTGTGTATGTAAATTGGGGGTTGTTTTCCTCTTTAAAGTTATCTTAGAAGTGAACAAAGATCAGAAATGATCTTCATTCCTACCCTATTGATCATCTTCATCATCGCCTCAAAACTGAACTTAGATTTAGGTGTCTAGGCCTAATCCTATATATACTCCAGTTTTCAGATTTTTCAATCGCATGTATTCCTGAGATATACTCTATACCTTCTATTAGTTTGTAGTTATAACCTAATTTTGTCATTCTTTCATCATTTTTTTTCTTAGATGACAAATAGAGTAGTTAGCTAGTTTCATTTGGTAGGTGCTATTTCTTCCTCCTCCTATAGAATAATATTATCAATAACTGATAAGTCTATAACGAATCATAGCACATCAGGCAAAGGAAATGTGTAGGATTAGGAAATGAAGGTATTTTCTGAGATATTAATATAAGACATGGATATTTGGATAAAACCTGAGATATTTAAGAACAGTTGTTTTCCTTAGAGTCTTCCAAAATTTAATCCTGAAATCACCAATACTTGTCATCACTAAAAGGTTGGAGGTAAGAGACCGTCTGCTAATTAATATTTATTAAATTTTTTTTTTTAATTGAGGCAATTGGGGTTAAGTGACTTGCCCAGGGTCACACAGCTGGTAAGTGTTAAGTGTCTGAGGCTGGATTTGAACTCAAGTACTCCTGAATCCAGGGCCAGTGCTTTATCCATTGCGCCACCTAGCTGCCCCCAATATTTATTAAATTTTGTTTGAGGAAACAAATCTGAAGGGCTTGGATTGTCTCCTGCTATGGACTAAAAGGACTAATTGTCCACTTGATATACACTAAGCTGTTCTAAAGTCTCTTCATTTGGTTAGGATTTTTCATCATAGTTTAGGTAAATAATTCAGCTATTTCAAATATGCAGTTGATGATTTCCAGACGTAACCTGGCTTGCTAACCTTCAAAGAAGAATTCCTAAAATAAATCTTCTTGTTTCTAACACCAAATAGTTTGTTTAAAGGAGTCTAATAATGAATTTGTCAGGGCCATTTAAGCAATTTAACCTTTCTACATTGGGCTCTGAGAAAGGTAGGAGTTAGGAATGTTAGGATGATGTTAAGAAGTGAGAACTCTTCAATTAGAAACCATGCATTTTGTATTCTAGGATAGGTCCTCCCTTGAGGATTACATATTGGTCCTGGATTTGTTTGGGATCTCTGGAGAGGACTCCAGCTTCTACTATGAGGCTGGAAAATTCCACTATTTGGAGCCAACCATCTGCTACTGATCACTTTAACTTCCACCAGTCATGGAAAGTGAAGGTGCCCTCTTTGGCAGGAGGTGTATGGCTAATGTTTCTCTTAGAGAAATAAGTAAAATCTAGGTTTATTTGTGCCTGTGTTTGAGATTACGAAATCATCTTCTCAGTGTTAAGAGTATAGAACTATCCATTCATTCAGCCATATGATAGATTTTTGAGGCAGGGGTTCTTAAACTCTTTTATGCCATGGACAGCTTGGGCAGTCTGTTGAAGCTTGTAGATTTCTTCTCAGAATATTGTTTTTAAAAATAAATTGTGATCCAAGGAAATAATAAATTTCATATAGAGGTTAGTCAAAATAAAGATGTAACTTTTTGTCCATCCATATTCTCAGACGCCTTGGAATCTATTCATGGACCTCTAGTCTAAGAACTCATGTTTTAAGAATTTTTCCCCCCTATAGGATCACAGTTCTAAAGCTAAAAGGGGGCTTCATAGAATGTCTCCTCTAACCCCTTCATTTTACAAATGAGTAAACTGAGGACCAACAGGGAAATTAGTGACTTGTCCAAGGTCACACAAAAATAAGCATCAGATGTGGGATATGAACTCAGGTTTTTCTGACTCCACCATGGAATCCCATTGCCTTTATCAGTTTTAGAAGTACAAGGTGGGGGGCAACTAGGTGGTGCAGTGGATAAAGCACTGGCCTTGGATTCAGGAGAACCTGGGTTCAAATCCAGCCTCAGACACTTGACACTTACTAGCTCTGTGACCCTGGGCAAGTCACTTAACCCTCATTGTTCCCCACACACACACACACAAAATAAAAAAAAATAAAAGGTTTGAGAAGTACAAGGTGGGAGAGGCATGGCTAGATAGCAGTCAGTTTTCTCAATAATTATCCATGTGAAAGTTGTGGAAGAGAGGATCCAGAACTGAGCATCATTCTCTGATGTACCAGATAAAAAGAAATGAACATATTTATCTTCTCTTCTAATTCTGGATTCCAATCAAGAGTACAGGTTCAGTTTATTTAGTTGATGAGTTAAAATTTTAGGGGGTAAACAGAAAGGTATTTGAAGGAACAGCTGTATTTGAAGCATGCATCCATATAGAATTAGCAAAGTGTTAGAACCATCAGCACCCACAACAGATGTTCACCACAAAGCCTGCATCAAATGTGGACTTGGGTGTTTCATCAGAATGCTGAAAATGTGCAGCTGTTAAGAAGGAAGAAAGAAGCCCGAGTCTGAGTCATTGTTTTATCCCATTATTTTCAAGGCTTTCTCTCTTCTCATCTAAAGGAACAAGTAAGAAGAGATAAAAATTTACAGAAAGCAATAAATATGATACAGTTCTCATTAACAGGTTAGTGTAATTATCCACTGGGGAGAGAACTGCATTTACATTCATTAGTGTTATATTTGCTGTCTTGTGTAATTAGAAGTGGCCAAAAGATCTTTTTGAAGACACACAAAGCTCAAAGCAATTGTGAGCAATAACTGCAGAACACAGGAGATAGGTAAATGAGGCCAGGTGAATGATACTTTTTGCATTCATTGAAAGAAATTATTGAAATTATTGTATCTGCCCTTTGCTGATCTCTGTAGTTTGAGACCACATTGATCAGTTTAAACTCTTTGCTTCTCCCCTCCACTTTGGTGTAGGCAGGAATTCAACCTGGTTATTCGTAGAAGATAATTTTTCGAATCTTCCTTTCTGGAAGCTCACAAGGTGGCAATTTCCATGTCACTGAATATGAAGACTGGATCTTAAATATAGCCAACATGTGAGTGCCCTGCAGGCGGTAACAGTTCTGATGACATCATTGCCAAGCAAGTTCTTGTTATTTGAATGCTGGTGAGGGAAGCAGCAGGAAGCTGAGCAGAGGAGATATTCTTGGCAACATCAACAATTCAGTACAAAGAAAGACAACTGCCAAGTCCACATGGCTTTTGAAAGTTAGGGAAATGATTGCTCTAGGGGTCCAGTCATATCTTGATTGTGGTAATGGGAAACAAAGGGGGTAGAATGGGTAATTGAAATCCACTGATAATCTAAAAACCTCATTTTCATTTAATGCAATCATTTCCACTATTCCCCCCACAAGGCCTTTCTGCTGGCTGCTAACAAGGAGAAAAACTGTCTGAGACTAATTTCATCTTCTTTCATTGTTCCCTCATCACATTCCTGATGAAAGTGTACTGTGCCACCCAAAAGTCAAGGGCCAGAAAGAGAAGTGAGGGACCTGGATGATCCACAAACTGGATAATCAGCCTCTGAGTGATGGAAAGGGCATTAAAGATTTGTTTTCTCATTAGACCAGAGTTCTAAAGTTTTGCAAATTCTATGCTTTACTTTGTGGTAGAGGAAGGCTGTTGTTTCTTCTCTCTCTCTCTCTCTCTCTCTCTCTCTCTCTCTCTCTCTCTCTCTCTCTCTTTCTCTTCCTTCCTCCCTCCCTCCCTCCCTCCCTCCCTTCCTTCCTTCCTTCTTTCCTTCCTTCCTCCCTCCCTCCCTCCCTTTCTTCTTTCCTTCCATCCATCCTTCCTTCCTTCCTCTTTTTAAAAAATAACTTCTTCTAGATAGTTTCCTCTATATGATGGTCTCTGCCAAGTTCATAGATAGTCTCCATGTCTTCTATTGTGGCCTGGAAGAACCTGTTGCTAAAACACACAGCAGCATCTGTGTATCAGGCAGTCTAGTGTGGGGCTGCCGAAGTGAGCAGAGTCACCCTTGCCAAAAGAGTGAGAATTTTGTTTTCACAGGCTGCTCAGGAGTTGGGAAACAATTGCATTTCTACAGTGTACTAAGCTGTTCACCATACTGTTGAAGTTATGATGATTACCTCCTAATGGAGCACTTCTATGAAACAGGAAAAAGACCATGAAGCCTGAGTTGTATATCTGGACTACTTTCAGTTCCCCCCAACCCTCTCCATCTCTCTATTTAATACATAAAGCTCACAGATTTCTCATCGCTAATAAAGACCACTGTTAAAAAAACAAAAACAAAAACAAACCCTTGGCATTCAAGGCTCCTTCTCTTTTTGGCTCAAACTTTACAGCCAGATATACCACTCTGTTAAGTGAAAGCAGAGTGGTATAGTGGATAGGAAAACGAGGAAGTCACTATTTGATAGGCTCAAATTCTGCCTCTCCGCCTTACCTGTTTTACCATGGATCATTCATTCATTCTCTCTGAAATTTAGTTTAATCATCTGTAATAGGGGAACACTAGTACCAGCAGTACCTGTCTCATAGGATTCAGTTTTGTGAGACTCAAATGGAATATGTACCTAAAGCACTTTGTGGGATAAATGTCTGTTATTTGTGTCAGACACTTTGTCAAACTGTAATATTCACCCATCCCCAACTACTTCTTCATTTTCATGACTTTATTTGTACCATTCCTAACATTTGGAATTCTTTCTCTTATCTGTCATTGTCCTTTTTTTTTTTTTTTTTTTGGTGAGGCAATTGGGGTTAAGTGACTTGCCCAGGGTCACACAGCTAGTAAGTGTTAAGTGTCTGAGGCCAGATTTGAACTCAGGTACTCCTGACTCCAGGGCCAGTGCTCTATCCACTGTGCCACCTAGCTGCCCCTGTCATTGTCTTTTGAAATCCTGGCTAATTCTCCAAGACCCTGCTCCGATTCCATTTTAATGTAGGCTTCTTGGTATCCCCCCAACCATTAACAAACTTTTCCCTTTGAATCGTCATGGTACTTTGTATCTCTTTTATATTTGTTCTGAACACATCTTTCTGTATGGTGGGGTGAGGGTGTAGAAATAACACTGGATTAAGAGTTATGAGATGGAGGTTCCAATTCCTGCCCTGGTACTTAATATAGCCACAACTTAGGTCAAGTCCATTCACACCTCTGTACCTCAGTTTCTTTGTCCTTAAATTGAAGAAGGTAGGTTAGATATCTGAAGTCTTAGCTTTAAATCTTGTGATGCTGTTGGAATTCTTCATTTGGATGTTCCACTGGCATTTCAAACTCAGCATATCCAAAACAAATCTTATTATCTTCCTCTCTAAAATTGCTCTTGATCAGAACTCTCCTATTTCTTTTTTTTTTTTTTTAGTGAGGCAGTTGGGGTTAAGTGACTTGCCCAGGGTCACAGCTAAGTGTTAAGTGTCTGAGGCCGGATTTGAATTCAGGTACTCCTGACTCCTGACTCGGCAGCCCCACACTAGACTGCCTGATACACAGATGCTGCTGTGTGTTTTAGCAACAGGTTCTTCCAGGCCACAATAGAAGACATGGAGACTATCTATGAACTTGGCAGAGACCATCATATAGAGGAAACTATCTAGTGCTCTATCCACTGCGCCACCTAGCTGCCCCTCTCCTATTTCTTTTGAGTATATTACCATCCTTCCAATTTCTCTGGTTTATTACCAGTCATTCTTTACTTTTTCATCTCTCTCACCTCCCCCTGCTTCAGTTGCAAAGGCTTGTAACTTCTCTTACCACAGCATCCCTTGATTCTTTTCCATCCCTTCCCTCTTCTCTTTTCTCCCTTCTCCATTTTCTCCACTTACATAGCTACTACTTTGGGTCTGGCTTTTGTCACTTCTTTGCCACTTCTTGCCTGACATCCTCCTTGCTTCCAATCTCCCCATTTCTGGTTGTGTAATTTAAGATTCTAAATGTGGATTCTAATGTGTTCCCCCAGTTTGGGGGAAACTGACTAAAAATCACTGATAAAACGAGTTTAGGTTTTTAAGGGTTTATTGGAAAATAGAAAGAAAAAGATTGGGAACAGAATTCCAACAGCCTGGCATTCCTATCTTTCCTCAAATTTCCTGTGAAGTCCTCTGCCGCCACCACCATCAAGTCCGGAAGCCAAAAAGGCCCGCGCTCTCTGTGCAGGCTCCCTTTCCTCCTTCCTGTCTCCTCCCAGACCATAGGAGGCTCCTCCAGTTGATTGGCTGGTAGACTTGATAGACAGCACCCATGAGCAAACGTCATTTCTTGACGCCAAGGAAAAGCCACAATGCCTCTGAGGCATTTTCCTCATGGTGGAGCTCTCCACAGCAAGTCTCCAGTAGGTGGCGTCATTCCAATCATTACATGGTGTACCCTCTACACTGTCAAAATGATCTTACTTAGATTTTCTCTTGGATCTCTAGAAAGCTCATCTTGGGCCTCTCTTCCTATAGGAAGACTTGCTTTTCCTGCCTGTCTCTACACTGTATTGTATGGTGAGCATTTTTTTTCTTCCCCAAGTTACCTAGAATGTAAATTTCTTAAGGGCAGGGACTGTAATTTTTTTCTTTTTCTCAATACCTATTCTATTGTAGTACACGTGGTAGGAGCTTAATAAGTTGACTCTATGATCTCTTCTTCTGGATTGAGAGCTTCTTCCGGGCAAGGACCCTATCTTATTTATTTGGGTCGTCCTCAGCACCAGCACAGTGGCTTGCCTGTAAGCGCTTAAGAAATGTATGTTTATTTGAGCTATCATAATTTCCTTCTTAGAACTCCGAGTTTCTCTTTCCATTCATCATATTCCATAAATGGGACCATGATAATATATGCAGAAAATAGTTGTAGGTGGTGAGGTTTAGGAGTAGGTAGGAGGAGGCCTTGATCTAGTTTTTAAAATATATGGTAATGATGCCATTTGTCTTTTTTTAAAAAAAATAATGCTTCTTCTAGGTTTCCCTTCCCTTCTGTTCATTCCTCCTTGTTTAATCCTGTCAGAAATGAGTGGCAGGAAAAAAAAAAGACTAGAAAAAAGGATATCTGTTGCATAAATCATTTTGCATAGTCATATGACTTTCTCTGATGTCTAAGTGACTAGCCCTTCTTTTTAGAGATGATTTGATTTATTGATGGGCTAAATTGCTTTTATTTCATTTTACAGTTTGTAAATTTATTCCCAAGTGCTGCCACTCATTTGGAATTTATGTTTTTGAGTATAATATCACCTCAGATTGACTTCATAATTTTTCGGATGCCCCCCCAAATGCACTGCACTCATTATGCAGCTGCCTTTTTGGGTCTATAATGCTTAATCTTTACACAGTATTCTTCTGGATTAGTGGAATCAAGGTTCATTTCATACTGACTGTGATACTTTCTTTCCCCAAGTTAAACAGGGTAATGTAATAGTATAATTGAATCTAGTGATTTGGTGGGTTCAATTAACATGGACCAGTGTATATATTTTTTTTCTTTTTTTAGTGAGGCAATTGGGGTCAAGTGACTTGTCCAAGGTCACACAGCCAGTAAGTGTTAAGTGTCTGAGGCCAGATTTGAACTCAGGTACTCCTGACTCCAGGGCCAGTGCTCTATCCACTGAGCCACCTAGCTGCCCCAGTGTATATTTTTTAATGGGTAGATAGAATGCAATGTGTCAGTCCCTACTTTTGAAAGGCAGAATACCAAATAGTTAAGGGATAGAAGCCATTGATTCTTTTTTTTGGGGGGGGGGGGCTCAGGGTAATGAGGGTTAAGTGACTTGCCCAAAGTCACATAGCTAGTAAGTGTCAAGTATCTGAGGCTGAATTTGAATTCAGGACCTCCTGAATCCAGGGCTGGTGCTTTATCCACTGCGCTACCTAGCTGCCCCCATAAACCATTGATTCTTGAAGTTATATCTGATATTGCCTTGGTTAAATATCTAACTTAAATGTGTCAAGCAATGGGGTAGTAGATCTGTGTTATCCTCTATTAGCTGATAGGGTCTTATAGTTGAGGCTTTAAAAATTTTATAGTTCTATGTTAATCAGACTGGACCTTGCCAAAAGTTTTTGAGTTTAGTTTTAAACAACTTTCCATGAAAATTTAAGATTAACGAACCAAAATTAAAATGAAATTGACCATAATATTTTCAGGCTTTTGGATAGTAAGTACAGAAAGAGCACAGGCTAGAAACCAATTGATCTCAATTTTTGTTTTTTCTCGTTTAAAAATCATTTGTAATTGCAGTCTGCCTCATTTTTTCTCCTCATTGAAAAGTAGAAATAGTATTTCAAATCTTTTTGAATTATCTATGGATATAGTGGGGATATTAACTGTATCTCAATAGTCAGGAAACAACTGGGCTAGTAATTTCTGAATCAGCTATTTGTATTCAGTCTGACCATTGATTATTAAAACAAAGATTCAAATCAATATCATTATCAGTAGAATAAAAGGGGAGGATATAGCATGCAATTAAAACATCCTGACCTATTTAAATAATTATCATCATAGAAAAATGTTAAATGGAAAAGAGACTAGATACCAACACAGACTATCATTATTTTCAAAGGAAGTTTAATGGTTGAAAATTCATTACCACAACTAGAATGACTAACAAACATTGAAAAGCTTTCACTTAAGAGACACTTGATCCATTTGCCACTTGGAGAGATATTACAGCTAAGGGCAACACTAATTTAAATTATAAACTCGTTTGTAAAATGTTATAGGGAAGGATGGTAGGACATTATGAGCAGTTCAGTTCATAAAACATCAAGAAGTGGTGGAAGAAAAAATAAATATAAACAAAACTTATGTTGTCCAATTAAGTCATCTGGAAGACAACAAATAAGGCAAAAATGGAAAAGATTTGTTCAAATTATTACAACAAAATGTTTTCTGCATCAATTAATATAGATTTGATGGTGCTGCTTGAAGAGCTATTACTAAATCACAAAATTTCAGAGTTGGAAGGGACCTCAGTAAATGGATAGTTGAATAAATAAAAAATCATTTATTAAGCACTATGCTCAAATCACCGCTGTTTCAGTCAAGAAGGAAGAAAATTTTCCATTTCCAAGCAGAACCAATTAGGAAAGCACAAAATTACTCTGTGGTTTCAAGAAATCCGAGGAAAAATTGGAATATGATATTCCAAAGAGCAAAGGAGCTTGGTTGGTGACTCAAAATAGCATATTTTGCAAAGCTAAAAACTGTCACATGCAGAAAATAACTGACCATTTTGTAAAAGGGAAGCTTTTGAAGCATTCAGCAGAACCCAGTGGTGAGCAGAGTATTCAAACTGATCAAACAGTTGAAAGTTAAATATTTTCAAGTAATAATGACAGATGAAAAAGATGTAATGTGTCTCTCTAGTTTGACCCCACTGGGGAGACCCAGGTAATCCATTCCACTTTGGGATAGTTCTCATTTTTAAAAAGCTTTTTCTAATTTCGAGTCCAAATTTGCTTCCTTGAAATCTTAACATTTCTCCTCTTTCTGCACTTTGGCGCCAAGCAGAACAAATCTAATCTCTCTTTCACTTGACTGCCCTTTAGGTACTAGAAGACAATATCATGTTCCCCACTCCAGTTTTTTTTTTTCCTTTGGGCTAAAAATTTCAGTTTCCTTCAATAGTCCTCAAATGGGTTGGTCTGGAGGCCTTTTACTATTCTGGTTGTCCCCCTTTGCATGTTCTCCATTTTATCAACATCCTTTCTGAAATGTGGTACAAAACTGAGCACAATATGTTCAAGATATGTATTGTCTTCCCAGAACAGAGGGGAAGGGGAATATCACCTTCCTTATCCTCAACAATAATCCTCTTTTATTAAAGCCTAAGACTGAATTTTCTTTTTTTTTTTCTGTCATGTCACTCTCAACTCAAATTGAGATTACAGTCCACTAAAAACCTTACACGTTGTTCACAGAAACTGTGGTATTATCATGCCTCCCTCATCTTGTACTTGTGAAGTTGATTTTTTTTAAGCCAAGTGTGACTTTACATTTATCCCTATTTAATTTTTTTCTTATTAGATTCAGCTCAGTATTCTCCCTGTCAAGATATTTTTGGATCCTATTTTTGTCATCCATTGAGTTAGCTAGCTACCCCTTTCAGCCTTGTTATCATCTACAAATTTGATCAGCATCCATCTATGTCTTTTCCCAAGTTTTTAGTAAAAGTCAGAAATAGCACAAAGCTAAGAAGAATAATTTCCTGAGGGCATGTTCCTGGAGACCTCCTGCCAATTTAACATATGACTATTACTGACTATTTTCTGCTCTTCCACCAGTTCTGAAACCACTTGATTGTACTATAATCTAGACCACTTCTCTATAGCACTTTGTCACATCCTTTACTAAAATCTAGGTAAACTTTATGTGCAGTGTTCTCCTGAGCTACTCTATCAAAAAAAAAAAAGAAAGAAATAAGTTTAGTCTATCTGGTAAGATCTCTTCTTTCAGAAACTGAGCTGGATCCTTTTCTAGATGTTCACTGTCTCTTTTAACAGATTTTGAAATTTTGTCAGGAATTGAATTTAAACTTATTGACTACAATTTGCAGATGATTTTCTGACCCCCTTTTTTGGAGATTGGGATAGCTCTTGCCCTTCTCTAATGATTTGTTCTCTCTTCCATTACAGTCTTTCACATGTATTTATAGAAACTCAGTATCACATCTCCAGTCCTCAAAGTACCCAAAGATGTAGTTCATTAGGACCAGGTGACTTCAAGGAAAGTTAGGTTCTCTCTTACTCTCTTTTCTTATATACAGATTAGTTATCAGTTCCCTATTTCTCTGTTTCCATTCCAAACATCATTTGCTTTGATAGAGAAAACAGAAGCAAGATAAAAATTAAACTGCCTGGATTTCTCTCTGTTGTTAGTTATCACCATCCATCCATCTGAACAATAGCCCTATCCCTTATTTGATTTAATTCTTTTCACCAATGTAACTAAGAAAGCACTTTTTGTTGTTTATTTGTTTCCCTTGTAGTAGTCCTGTCCTTTTTCTTTTTTTTTTTTTTTGATTCAACTCTTTTCACCAATATGAGTATTATTATTTTTTTTTTGTCCTGAAGTGTCCTATCTTGTTTTAGCCTCTTCCGAGCATTACTGTCACTGGCACTATTCATACAGTACCATGTCCTGCTTTTGTAATCATCTTCTGTTTTCTGCCCTTGCCTTTCATCTTTTGTATGTCACTTTAAAAAAATCCAGGTTGTTTTGTTCTCCATGTTCCCAGGCAATTCAGAATTTTACTCATTAGCATTGTTTGTGTCTCTGAAAGTTTTCCACCCCATGGGCATACTTCCCATAGAATTTTAGCTGATATGATGAATCTTGCTTATCCTTCCACTGAACCCTTTGAAATCTGTTCTGCTAGAATCCAGGATGTATGCCACATTTTAAAGTAGAATTGGCACAATAAAGAAAGATAGCTGAGAAGAACATGTGGGCAAGACCAAGGAAGCATGGAAGGGTCCGTACTTGAGGCATCACAGTTTTGAGGACATTGAGAGGTCAGTTCTCAAGTTGTCTGAGAGGGAAAGATATTGAAAGCCTGGAAAGTCTTATAGACTTTGTTAGGGTTGAAGAAAGTGATAGAGAACTAACTCAAGTGGCAACTTCCTCATCTCTACAAAACCTTTCTGAGAGTAGTTTACACACTTGTTGCGGGCATCCTCCACCTTTGTAGAGACCACCCAAAACAATGAGATCACAGGCCGCTGGAGGATTAAAGTGTAAATGGATAAAGCATTTGTTGTTTACTCACTGTTAGGCACTGTGCTAAGCAATGGGCATGCACTCAAGAACCCTGTATTTTAGTGGGGGAGATAACATGCAAAAAACTGTGTACAAGTTATATGTATTGTATATGGAAGGTAGTCTCAGAGGGAAGCAAGGAGGCAAGAAAGGGAAGCAGGAAGGACTCATAGAAGGTGGGATTTGAGATTAGATCTTAAGGAAACCAGAAGTCAGAGGTAAAGGGAGAGAACATTTTGGGCATAGTGGGAAGCCAGGGCAAATTAATGGAGTTGAGAAATGGAGAGAGAGTACTGTGTGAGGAACTGCATGTAAGCCAGTGCTATTGAATCACAGAGTGTGTTAAAGGGAGTGAACATAAGAAGACTGGAAGGTAGGATTGTCAGTTGTTTTAAATGCCAAATAGATGATTTTATGTTTGATTCTGGAGGAAATAGAGAGCCCCTGAAGTGTGAGTAGTGGGGTGGAATGGCCTGACCCACACTCTAGGAAATTCACTTTGGTGGCTGAGTGGAGGATGTTTTTGGAGTAGGCCATAGAATTGAGGCATCTGTTATTCTTTGATCTTGCTACATGCCTGTCTCTCCTTTATTGCTCATAAAACTCTCCCTAATCTTTTATTCTCCTTCTTACTGTAAGGTTAACATCTCCATCCTTATTTTTCATTGTGGTTGTTGATTTCATTTCTTGTGTTCACCCTGTTCTAACCTAACACCTTTAGTAACAGATTGCTTCAAGGGTGAGTCAACATCGCACCTTTAAAAAGCTACAGTTTTTGATTAGTAATGAACTAATTCCTGAACAACAAAGATATGTTGAACATATCACCAGATTATATTTGAGAGCCTAACTTTTCTTCTTTAATTATTGCAGTTGCAGCTCGTGAGTACAAGATATTTGTCCCTGTGTGACCTGACTGGTCCCAGAGAATGACCTCTTTTCACTGTTCTGGCTGGAGTTAATTGGTTTTGGATGTCTTCTTTATCACTTCTGGGGTTTGCTTAGTTTGAAGAGATTGTGTCCTTTGGTAGCAGAGGCATTGGGATGGGAGTAGGAAGACCTGAGTGTTTCCAGATTCTGTATTGCCAATAATAGGACATTGGCTTTCTGAGTTACATAACCTATTTAGGATGCAGATTTCTCATGTGTCAGTTGAAAAGAACAGGGTAATTCATCTCTTTGCTCTTTTGGAAATATGTGTACATGAAACTGAATTACAACTGTAAAACTCAACTTCTTAATGAAAACTAATATGTAAGATGTTATACTTTTGCAATAACAAAGTGATCTATTAAAAAAACCCACACATAACAATATTGAAATTAAGTATTTTGATATTGACCCAGTCTACTTTTTTTAACCGTTTCTCCCAGCATTTCCCTTTACACACTCTCCTTTTAAACCAAATTGGACTATTTGTTAGTATCCAAATCTTCCCAGGGTTTTCCTTTTTACATATTTTTGTGCATTCTATTCCCCCTTGCTTGAAACAGCTCAGCTCTCCTGCCCCACCATCTTTGCCTTCAAGACTAGGTTAATTACCACTTCTATTAAGTTTTCCCTACTTCTCCTGACTGAAAACTGTCTTTTCCAACTCTGAAATGCCAAAGAATTTTTTTCAATGCAACATTTATTTTATTTTTTCCAGTTACATGTAAGGCTAGTTTTCAACATTCATTTTTATAAGATTTAGAGTTCCAAATTTTTCTCCTTCCCTCCCTTTCCTCTGCCTTCCATAAGACAGCAACCAATCTGATACAGGTTATATATGTACAATCCACAAGTGCTCTTTTTATCAGTTATTTCTATGGGAGTGGATAGTATGCTTCATCATTAGTCCCTTGGGATTGTTTTGGATCATCTTATTGCTGAGAATAATTAAGTCATTCACAATACTGCTGTCACTATGTACAATGTCCTCCCGGTTCTGTTCACTTCACTATATATCAGTTCATATGAGTCTTTCCAGGTTTTTCTGGGATCATCCTGTTTGTCATTTCCTATAGCACAATGACATTCCACTACAATCATATACCACAGCTTCTATAGTCATTCCTCAATTGATGGACATTCCCTTGAGTCCCAATTCTTAGCTACCACAAAGAGTTACTAGAAATATTTTTTGTAAAATTTTCTCCTCTTTTTCACGATTACTGTTAACTGTTTCCCTCCATCCTATTCCTTTCTCCATGATGCTTACTCTATTATCTATCTTCTTTCACCCTATCCCTCTTCAAAAGGGATTTGCTTCTGTCTTTCCCCTCCCCTAATCTGCCCTCCCTCTTTTGCTCCTCTCTCTTTATCCCCTTCTCCTATTTTCCTGCAGGGTTAGATAGATTACTCCACCCAATTGAGGGTGTATGTTATTCCCTCCTTGAGCCAATTCTGATGAGATTAAGGTCTTTGAGCCTATTCTTATGAGTGTAAAGTTCATTTACTGCCCTGCTCCTTCCATCTTTTCCCCCACTCCATAAGCCCTTTTTCTGTTTCTTTCATGTGGGATTTCACCCCATGCTACCTCTGCCCTTCTCCCTCTCCCAGTACAATCCTCTCACCCCTCAATTTTACCCTACTCATGGGGCAGTTGGTGACACAGTGGACAGATCATCCACCCTGACACAGGGGGATCCAGCCAAAACCTGACCTCAGACACAAGACAGTCACCCCCTGCACAACCCCAGGTATGTCCTCCCAACTCCAATTTTTTTTTTTCAGCAACAAACATTTATTTTATTTTCCAGTTACATGTAAGGGTACTTTTCAACATTCATTTTCAGAAGATTTAGAGTTCCAAATTTTTCTCCCTCCCTTTCCTCCTCACTCCACAAGATTGCAACCAGGTTATATATGTACAATCCACAAGTGTTCTTTTTATCAGTTCTTTCTATAGGGGTGGATAGTAAGCTTCCTCACTAGTTCCTTGGGATTGTCTTGGATCATTGCATTGCTGAGAGTAGTTAAGTCATTCACAATTGCTCATTGAACAATACTGCTGTCACTATGCACAATGTCCTCCTAGCTCTGCTCACTTCACTATACATCGATGTTCATTAGTCTTTCCAGGTTTTTCAGGGATCACCCTGTTTGTCATTTCCTGTAGCACAAGACCATTCCACTACAATCATTTAAGACAGCTTTTTCCATCATTCCTCAACTGATGGACATTCCCTTGATTCTCAATTCTTAGCCTCCACCAAGAGTTGCTATAAATATTTTTTGTACAATTTTTCCCCCTTTTCTCTTTTTCATGATTATTATGGTTAACTGTTTCCCTTCCATCCTATTCCCTTCCCCATGATATTTATTCTATTATCCATCTTCTTTCATCCTATCACTCTTCAAAAGGGATTTGCTTCTGTCTGTCCCCTCCCCCACTCTGCCCTTCCTTCTTTTGCCCCTCTCTCTTTATCCCCTTCCCCTCCTTTTTTCCTGCAGGGTTAGAGAGATTACTCCACCCAACTGAGTGTGTACATTATTCCCTCCTTGAGCCAATTCTAATGAGCATTAGGCTCATTTACTGCCCAGATTAAATAGATTACTCCACCCAATTGGGGGGTGTGTGTTAGTCCCTCCTTGAGGCAGCTCTGATGAGTTTAAGATCTTTGAGCCTTTTATGATGAGTGTAAAATTCATTTACTGCCCTGTTCCTTTCCCATCTCTTCCCCCACTCCATAAGCCTTTTCCTGTTTCTTTCATGTAGGATTTCACCTCTGCCCTTCCCCCTCCCCCAGTGAATTCCCTTCACCCCTCAATTTAACCCTAAAGATGTCATCACCTAGCTAGGTGACACAGTGGACAAAGAATCACCCCTGGACCCAGGGGGATCCCAGCCAAAACCCAGCCTCAGACACAAGACAGTCGCCCACTGTACGTCTCCATTCATGTCCCCCAGCTCCAATTTTTTATGGTTCTCTAGGGTCTTGTATTTGAAAGTCAAATTTGCCATTCAGTTCAGGTCTTTTCATCACAAATATCTGAAAGTCTTCTTTTTCATTAAAGTCCCATTTTTTTCGCTGAAAGATTATGCTGAGTTTTGTTGGGTAGGTGATTCTTGGTTGTAATCCCATTTCCTTTGCACTTTGGAATATCCTATTCCATACCCTCAGATCCTTTAATGTAGAAGCTGCTAGATCTTATGCTATCCTGACTGGGGCTCCACAGTACTTGAATTCTTTCTTTTTGGCAGTTTGCAATATTTTCTCCTTGACCTGAGAGCTCTGGAATTTGGCTATGATATTCCTAGGAGTTTTCCTATTGGGATCTCTTTCTGGAGGTGTTCGGTGGATTCTTTCAATTTCTATTTTAGCTTCTTCTTCTAGAATTTCAGGGCAATTTTCCCTGAGAATATATTGGAAGATGGTGTCTAAGCTCTTTCCTTGATCATGGTTGTCAGGTAGACCAATAATTTTCAAATTATCTCTCCTGGACCTATTTTCCAGGTCAGCAGTTTTTCCTCTTTTTTTTTTTATTCATTTGGATGTGCTTTATTGTGTCTTGGTTTCTCATAAAGTCACTGGCTTCCATTTGTTCAATCCTAATTCTTAGGCAATTATTTTCATCAGAGAGCTTTTGTACCGCTTTTTCCATTTGGCCAATTTGACTTTTCAAGCTGTTTACATTTTTCCTCATGTCTTTCCTGTATCTCCCTCATTTCTCTTTCCATTTTTTCCTATACCTCTCTAACTTTATCTTCAAAGTCCTTTTTGAGCACCTCTATGGCCTGAGACCAATTCATATTTTTCTTGGAGGCCTTCCTGGGGCTGGATCTGTGTCAGGGTGACTGTGGGGTTGGACTCCACTTCTGTCTCAGCACAGCAGCTCCCTCCTTCTGACCTTCTTGGTTGTTCTTGGTTGGAAAATGATCTCAGCAGATTCTTCTGTGGATTTTGCTGCTCTAGGAATTGTCCTATGGCATTATTTGGATGTTTTTTGGAGTCATCGTGTTGTGAGTTTGAGAGCTTATTGCCTTTCCTCTGCCATCTTGGCTCCATCCTGGAAGACCCAATGCCAAAGCATTTTGTGATTCTCTTCTGATACCTATCATATTCTCTCTTCGGATCAAAGCTTTAGAGCTGGAAAGGCGGCAATGTAGTAGTGTGCAGAAGATTGATTTTTAGTTATAGGGTCTAAGTTTTAAAACCAGTTCTTCCACTTATTACCTGTGTGACTTTTGTCAAGTGACAACCTCTCTGGGCCTTAGTTCCCTGTAAAATATGAGAGTTGTAATAAATGATCTCTAATGTCCTTTTTAGCTCTAAATCAAACCTAGGATCTGAATTCAAATCCTGACTCTCCTGCTTAATACATTTGTGACCTTGAGGAAATTAACTAACCTTGCTGGGCTTCATTTTCCTCATCTGTAAAATGAGGGAGTTGGACTAGATAACCTCTCTGGTAGCTTCCAGCTCTAGAATTAGCAGCCAAATTAAACAGATGATTTTATGATCTGGTCTTATCCCCTTATTTTGTAGATGAGGAAACAGAGTACCAGAAAAAGATGTTAAGTGATTTTACCAGAATCACTAGTAAATGTCTGGGGGAGGATTCTGATTGAGATCTTTTTAAGTCTAAATCCCACACTCCACCAACTACATCACCTAGCTGCCAGCAGCAGTAAGTAATAAGTTCCTAGCAAATATCAAGGCTAGGATTTGAAACTAAGTTTTCTGGCCTGAAATTCTTTGCCTCTTATAATTTATTTGTGTACATGTATAGATGCTCTCTGAAGGTATATTCTTTGTCCTTATATCCACCACATTATTTAGCAAAGTATTTCCCACATAATAGGCAGTTGGAAAATATGGACTAAATCAATTCAGAACCTCTAATGAAAGGTGGTGGTTATTCTAGAAAGTGCCTAATGGCAGCCAAATTAGTTATAACTTAAAATTTCTCTAGGACCTATTTTTGTTTTAAGGAGGTCCAAAAAAATACCTAGCCTATCTCTGATTTGCATAGGACCCAGTAGGAGTCTTACCACCTTGGAAGATAATAGTTGCTCATGTACTATACATTTTTAAAAAATAATATTTTATTTTTCCCAATTCCATGTAAAAACATTTTTTAACATTAATTTTTTAAAATTTCAAGTTCCATATTTTTTTCTTTCTCCGTCCTTTTTCTCCCTCCTCCCAGGGATAGTAAGCAATTTCATAAAGGTTTAAACATTTCCATACTTATCATGTTGTAAAAGAAAATACAGACAGAAAAGTCCCCACAAAAAAATAAAGTGAAAAATAGTATGCTTTAATCTTTATACAGACTCAATCAATTCTTTCTCTGGAGGTGACTAGCATTTTACATCATGAGTCCTTTGGGATTGTCTTGAATCATTGAATTGCTAAGAATAGCTAAGTCATTCAAGTTGACCATCGCATTGCTGTTACTATGTACAGAGTTCTTGTTCTGTTTACTTCAGTTTTCATCAGTTCATTAAAGTCTTTCCAAGGTTTTCTGAAATTATCTTCCTTTTTGTTTCTTATAGTACAGTAGTATTCCATCACAGTAATATACCACAATTTGTTCAGCCATTCCCTGGTTGATGGGATTCCCTTCAATTTCTAATTCTTTGCTACCTCAAAAAGAGCTACTATAAATATTTTTGTACAAATAGACCCCTTTCCCTTTTTTATTTTTAAAAATCCCTTTGTGATACAGTTCTAGTAATGGTATTGCTACGTCAAAGAATGTGCACAGTTTTATCACCCTTTGGACATAGTGCTACATTGATCTCCAGAATGGTTGGATTAGTTCACATCCCCACCAACAATGCATTTGTACTTTATATTTTTAAAAATTCTGAAACAGTACATGTGGGATGGAATACCTCTACTATTATTAAATTCAAAAAACAATTTTTAAAAACATTTTCTAAATACCTACTTTGTGCTAGGCATTGTGCTAGGTGCTGGGGAAATAAGAAAACTAAGAAAAAGAGATAGTCCTCACTTCAAGGAGTTTATAATCTAATGGAAGAAAATAACACAGAAAGGGAGGCTGAAAAAGGGGAGGTGGAATGAGCAGGGATACCCTGTATGGGACATGTTGTTCTGTGGAGTTGAAGCCAAGTGGAACTGCTGATGGAAAATGGTGATGATTAGTGATGGTGATGATTAGTGATGGTATGATTAGTGTCTCCTATGACTTATTGTTTTTGTTTTGTTTGTTTTTTGGTGGGTCAGTGTGGGTTAAGTGACTTGCCCAGGGTCACACAGCTAGTAAGTGTCAAGTGTTTGAGGCCGAATTTGAACTCAGGTCCTTCTGAATCCAGGGCTGTTGTTTTATCCACTGTGCCACCTAGCTTCCCCATCCTATGACTTATTGTTGGGAAAAGAAAGTCATTCTTTCACTGGTTTTTCTTCTCTTTTTTTTTTTTTTAGTGATAATTACTGTGTGATCATAAGTCGATGAGGAAATCAAGTTAAAAACTGTGATAAATGACTTTATATGGACTGTTTATGATTTGGTTGTTCCCAGCTGACCATAGGGATCAAAAACTGGATTCCCAGAGCTCGGGGGTGAAGGGGGTGGGGGGGAGGGGAAGTGGGGGTGACCTTCAACTGAGTAGGCTGAGGGTCAGGTAGATTAATGTGGTAGCAGACATGGAAGCAATGCCCAGCTACTGAACGGCTTGATGTAAGGTTGATTTGTTTTTGTGAAGGAACAGACATGAACAAACTGCATGTTAGAAGAAAATCAGTGTCTACTTCATGGAATAGTTGTGAGATTTGAGATTAAGTGAGACTACCTGTGTGTATGTATTTATATATGTGTGTACACACATGTATGTCTATATCTATATTGGTATCTATATCTGTATCCATACCTACTTTGTGAATTGTTAAATTCAATACAAACGTATGCTTCTTTTTTTGGTCCAAACCTACAAGTTCATCAGTGTAAAGAATTCCTTATAAGGAACCTTCCTTTACCAAAGCAAATCAACAGTGTTTTGTTTTTTTAAAAATTAAAAAATTTTATTTTTAGTTCCAGATTCTTTCCCTCTCTTCTTCTCCTCCCTTTCCTCCACCCTTTGAGAAGGCAAGAAGAATGAAATCCTTTACAAATATGGATAATTATGCAAAGCACATTCCTGTGTTAGCCATGTCCAAATAAAATTAAAGAAAGAAAAAGAAGAGAGTCAGTCATCTCTCTATCTTGTGGTGGATAGTATGTTTGTTTCCTCATTAGTTCTTTGGAATTATGGTTGATCACTGGATTAATAGAGTTCTTAAGTCTTCCAAAGTTCATTGTCTTTACAATGTTGTGGTTATTGTATAAATTATTCTGGTTCTGCCCATTTCATTTTTTGTCAGTTCATACAAGTTTTCTCAGGTTTTTCTGCTACCATCCTCATCACATTCATATACCATAACTTCTCCAGCTGTTCTCTAATTGATGGGTATCCCCTCAGTTTCCAATTCTTTGTCACAACAAAAACATCTGTTTTACATTTTTTTACACATATGAATCATATTATTCTCTCTTTCATTTCTTTGTAGTCGATTCATGGGTCAAAGGGTAAGCACGGTTTGATAGCTTTTGGGGCAAAGTTCCAAATTTGTAGAATAGTTGGACCAGTTCACAGTTCCGTCAACAGGATTCTGAGGGATCAAGTCACTTGCCCAGAGTCACATTCTTGGCATTTGTCACAGGTGGCATATGGACCCCAGGTTCTCCTGATTCTGAGATGAGCTCTCTATTCACTGTGCTGTTCTGTAATTGTTAACAATAATCATAATTCACATTTCTACAGTGTTGTACAATTTGAAAAGCACTTTCTTTGACAACTCTATGAGGTGGGTAATAGGGATTGGTACTGCCTCCTATCATTTGTGTGGGAAATTCGTAGGTAAGGAAACTCCCTCTACTAATGCAGGTCAGCACCTTTTTTGAAACTTTTAGAATCCTCATAACTGGGTACACCTGAATAGGCCTCAGGTGGCATGTGGCACCTGCTTTGAAGGAAGGTTGTGATTCTCAGTTGGGAGTAGAGATGAAGTGCCTTCTAGATATACTGTAGGTGACCACTTGTGCAAAGTCAGGAAATGTAATGTTGTATAAGGGGAAGAGCTATGGGACAGTTTGATTGAAAAAGAATGTGTGGGGGCAGCTAGGTGGCGCAGTGGATAGAGCACTGGCCCCGGAGTCAGGAGTACCTGAGTTCAAATCTGGCCTCAGACACTTAACACTTACTAGCTGTGTGACCCTAGGCAAGTCACTTAACCCCAATTGCCTCACTAAAAACAAAAAAACAAAAAACAAAACCAAAAAAAGAATGTGTGAAGGGGAATGATATGAAATAAGACTGGAAACATAGGTGGGCATCAGATTGTATGAGGCTTTAAATGTCAGGCTTAGGATTTTGGATTTTATTCTTGGGTCATTAGAAAGGCATTGAAGACTGTTTTTTTTTTAGGGGTCATGGTGTGATGTGGTCGGATTCATGTATTAGAGATATCAATTTGACAGCTGTGTGCAGAATGGATTGGAGTGAATCAGCAACTGCTTATATTCAGAATTGCTTTATAGTTCCTGAATTGGTAAGTGGCAGAGCTTGGACTTGAATCCAGGCTTCTGCCTTTAGAGAAAAGGACTTTTTTCATAAGCCGCAGTATACTCATAGAAGGAGAACTTCCCTCCCCCCCCCCCCTTAAAGATAGAGGTATGGATAACATTTTACAAGATACAAGATTCGTCTTTCCAAATGTGCTATAGTTTTGTATTCTCATGATACTTTTTAATATCTGGTTTGTTTCTGTGTGACCTGAACCTCAGTCTGAGGGAAATAGTTTCTTTTTTCTTTCCTTCTTTTTATTCAGAGATTCTTCCATATGATCTTTCTTTTTTTCTGCATGACAGTTTAAATGTAATTTTTGTTTTATGCTCAAATTCATTTGTAGGCTGGCATTTCATGGTTGAGTTCCTTCATAAAAATCAGCTCTTGTATTGGTATTATTTGTGAGCTCAGCATTACTGAATGAAATGATGCAGCTGATTTGTGAGCATGTTACATTTAGACCGATTGGTCCCCAGAAGTAAGTATCCTGGTGATGCATTGAGGAGTTTGAGGTACCTACATTTCACTTCACTTGTTCTTGGAACCATATCTTTTGGCTTCCTCTAGGTAGGATAGCTGTAGAAATTGTATTTACCGTAAAGTGACAATGTCACATCATAGACAGTTATTGTAGACTAAAATGGCTATGAAGGGCTTTCAGATCTTCAAAAAGAAGGTACCTTGCAAGGTTAAGAAAATTCTGTATTCAAAAAGCTGTCTTTATAAAATAGTGCTTGGGGTAACTGTTTAGATTTAATAAGGTTTCTTGGCTTTGTCTGTGTTATATGTAATTTAGCAGGATGCCCATTTAATAAGTTATTTTTATTGAGGCAATATTAGTCTCCTGATAAATATATTCTTTGCTTTAATTAACTCTGTTTTCCAACTCTTGCCAGAAGCATGGACACAATACCATGTTAGTAGCCAAATGTTTATTTCCTATAAACTATTTTTTCCTTCTAAAGATATGAATGACCTTCATCTTGAAGAAGGATGGAAATAATCACCTGTGTCTCCTAATCTCCCAAGGACCTTATTCGATTGTCTAAAGTCACTACAGATGCATTCAAGGTTTCTTTTTACTACATCATTTGTTTTCTTACATGAGTCAGCAGAAGTGGGTAGTGAGTGCTTGGTAGGTTTAATGGGTTTTGGCAGGCTTTTAATCACATCTCAGATATGTGTTCTGGGAAGGCAGCACACCTTGTCATTGGCAATACCACATCTACCTGTGGCAGTCTCTTTTCACTCCCAATCAAATCTTGTATACTTATAAAGGATGACTTAACCTCTTTCTGTATACAGAAAATCTAGGCTAATTTGACTTCAACTACTCTCAAAATTTCTCGGCATCATTACCTAATCTCTCTTCCTTCCTTTATGACACAGAGAAAACAGTAAGTGTTCTTATTCTTTGCCAAGGTTAGTTCATCTTTCTACCTGTGCCTCTGATACCATCCCTTCTCCCTTGGTCTAAGATCTTACTCTTGTAATCATCGCCTTTCATTTGGCTTCATTTTCTCCTTCTCCATTGGTTCTTACCCATCTGACTATAAACAATGTGAAAAAACTTCCCTTGATCCTTGTATACTATCTGGAAATTCAGAATGTTGAGCAAAATCATCATTAACTACAATATACTTCTTCCTCAGGTGCAGTTGGATTCCTGCCACTTGCTAATGTTTCCATCACTTCTTTAGTGTGTCACTGAGTGAATTTCTGCTTTTGCTTTGGAAGATCAAGGCTTATCTGGAGTATTGTGTTTAGGTCTGGCTGAGTCATCTTTTAGGGTTGGCATTGATAAATGGGAAAGTGTCCAGTTAGAGGGTAATCAGTATGGTGATGGGCTATCATGCCAAATAAGGCAAGGAAGTGGTAATGATTAAGCTGGAGAAAAGCAGGCTTAGGGGGAACACAAAAGCTACCTTGAAGTATTTGAAGGACTGTTGTTTGAATTGTGGTTGAGACACTGCTTGGCCTGAGAGGGCCAGGTGAAAGTTTCAAAGAGGCAATTTTTTTTCAATCTTAATAGTATTTTATTTTTTTCCAGTTACATGTAAAGATCGTTTTCAACATTCGTTTTTATAAGATTTTGAGTTCCAAATTTTTCTCCCTCCCTCCCCCTTCCCCAATACAGAAAACAATATGATCTCGGTTATATATGTACAGTCACATTAAACATGTTTCCACATCTTTTTAAAGAAGAATCAGAACGAAACGGAAAAACTTCAAGAAAGGAAAAAACAGACAAAAAAAGTAGAAATCGTTCCTCAGTTCTTTTTTCTGTATGTAGAGAGCATTTTCCATCATGAGTCCTTTGAAACTGACTTGGGTCATTGTGTTACTGAGAAGAGCTAAGTCTATCACAGCTGATCATCACAGAATGCTGCTGTCACTGTAGAAATTGTATTTACTGTATTTACTGGTTCTGCTCACTTCACTCAGCATCAGTTCATTTAATTCTTTCTAGGTTTTCCGAAATCTCTCTGCCCATCAAGTCTTATAACACAATAGTATTCCATTACATTCATATACCACAGCTTGTTCAGCCATTCCCCAACTGATGGGCATTCGCTCAATTTCCAATTCTTTGCTACCATAAAGAGAGCTGCTAGAAATTTTTTTTGTACATGTGGATCCTTTTCCCTTTTTAATGATCTCTGGGATACAGACCTAGCAGTGGTATTGCTGTGTCAAAGGGTATGCACAGCCCCGTTATTCCTTTGGGCATAGTTCCAAATTGCTCACCAGAATGGTTGGATCAATTCACAACTCCACCAACAGTACATTAGTGTTCCAGTTTTTTCACATGAAGAGGCAAATTTTGTTGTGCTATATGTACTTCATAATGATTAGATCTATCCAAAAGTAGAATGTGCTACCTCTAAAAGCTATGGTTTCCCCTTCACCACTGTCTTCAGACAAAGATTGAATGGTCACTTTTCAGGGAGATTGTACAGGAAATTTTTGTTCTTTTATAGGTTAAGCTGCCATTGAGAAGCTTTCAGAGAGAATTACTAGAGAACTACAAAAGACTTTTATGCATTTAATAACCAGGACCTAGGAATACTGAGGGATTCTTGTTTCCCTTGTTTTATTGTTGTCGTGGTGGTTGTTGTTGTTGTTGTTATTATTATTATTTTGTGTGTGTGTGTGTGTGTGAGGCAATTGGGGTTAAGTGACTTGCCCAGGGTCACACAGCTAGTAAGTTTAAGTGTCTGAGGCCAGATTTGAACTCAGGTCCTCCTGAATCCAGGGCCAGTGCTCTATCCACTGTGCCACCAGCTGCCCCTATTATTATTATTATTATTAATCTCTGAGGCTCCTTCCAGCTCTGAGATTCTGTGATTCTTTGAAAATCTCAGTTCAGCATTCCCAACCTTCCCTTCTAAGAAGCAGAGAGCCTCTAAGATAGGTCCTGTTATGTGAGGATTAGTCTCTTTTTTACTTTGTCACATTCTTCCCCTAACAAACCTTTTGACTCTCACTTAGATTCTACTTCACTTCCTTGGATTACTCTTCCTCCAGGTTTCTTTGATTTTCTATTCTTTCCATATTAGGGGGGGCAGCTAGATGGCACAGTGGATAGAGCACTGGCCCTGGATTCAGGAGTACCTGAGTTCAAATCTGGCTTCAGACACTTAATACTTACTAGCTATGTGACCCTGGGCAAGTCACTTAACCCCGATTGCCTTACTAAAAAAAACAAAAACAAAAACAAACAAACAAACAAACAAACAAAACCAGGTCTAGAGCAGTAATTGCTCTGACAGCTTCCATATTAGAAATTCTTGACTTTCTCTAATAAGTCAAAGGCTAGAGTGGCATCTTTTTCCTTCTTTCTGGCATAGATATTAATTTGCATCTTCAGCATACATCATTGGTGACCACACCATGTAGGAAATTGTGTCTTGGCATATAGGGAACAGTAGAACACTAGGCTATTGGAGGTCATCCTTTCTGGGTATCAAACTCCACTGTAGCTTCTTCTAGCCCCTTTGTCAAATCCTCATGTAAATTGTCAGATGACCACTTCTTATCCTTGTGTCTGTACTTGCTATTCCTTTTTGGAATAGGCCCATGGCCAGTTAAAAAAAAATTTATAAGCCTTGGCAAAATTTATTTTGTGGTCAAGGTAGAGTTCTTGTGGTATTTTTTAAGCAACAAAACTATTTTACTTAATTTAATAACTTCAGGAAATCATGGGAAATATAGTTCTTTTTTATTCTCCTTCTGTGGCTCTATAGATGCCCACTAATATTATTTTTTTGTTTGTTCGTTTATTTATTTATTTAGTGTAAAAAGTTTAAACAATGATACATTAGAAACATTTAGATTCTGGGTTTGTTTTTTGTTTTTTTAGTTTTCAAAATTTATTTATTTTTCTTATTTATTTTTTTTTTTTGTGGGGCAATGAGGGTTAAGTGACTTGCCAAGGGTCACACAGCTAGTGAGTGTCAAGTGTCTGAGGCCAGATTTGAACTCAGGTCTTCCTGAATCCAGGGCTGGTGCTTTATCCACTGCACCACCTAACTGACCCCCCCCCCCCAATTTATTTTTATAAGACTTCTAGTTCAAATTTTTGTCCCTCCTTCCTTTCCCTCCCCAAGACAGCAGGCAATCTGATATAGGTTATATATGTACAGTCACGTTAAACATATTTCTGTATTAGTCATGTTGTTAAAGAAGAATCAGGACAAAAGGGAAAAACCTCAAAAAAGAAAAACAAAAGAAGTAGAAACAGTATGGTTCAATCTGCATTCAGATTCTACAGTTCTTTTTTCTGGATGGCCCACTAATATTTTTAAATGCGATTTCCCAACAAAAAATAGAGGAGACATAGTGGGAATTTTTTTTTTCCTATTTAAGTAAAAAAATCCAACATGTAGAGCAGTTTTGGGCCTTACTTCTGCTGTGCTTTTATTCCTCAAGAACAGCCCTTTTGCTAATTCAGTTTCCCTTCCACTCACTCTGGAAATTAAGCCATGAGGTGACAAGGAGAGGGAAATATTTGCTGAATGACTGGTTGAGTGACTATCAGGTCACAGCACTTGCCAGAAATAGTCCTCCAAAAGCAAGGACAAATGATTCCTTAGCAATTTCGATTTTCTTTTTTTGGGGCCCTTTTCCACCTCTATTGCCCTTAAAAAATACTTTTTTTTTCTTGCTGTCATTCTGGGGAGCATATCCACTTTACTTGCAGCATCCTTTCAGATATTCTATGTCCTTTTCTTGTGTCTTAGGGAATATCTTTCCAAATGGGCCTGAGGAACTCTCCTGGTGATTAGGAAAGAGTTAGATTTCTGTGTTTTCAAATCCTGTGATCAAAGGTTTATGTCTACAGTGATGATGTATCATCCTCTAAAATATTTTCTGATTCTCAGAGCTTGTGTTCTCCACCTTGTCCTCTCCTGTCTCTAGGGCCTAATCTGCTACTTTTGCTCCGCTATGTCATGATATCATTGAGCAAAATGCCATCAGCCCTTTGTGTATTTGCTCCCCCTCTCCTTAAATCGAATCCTTATGACAAATTTTGGGGTATTTTGTTCAGGAAGTTTTATGTATGTAGGCAGTGTGGCAAGAAGACAAATAGTTTACCTTTAAATTGAAGACAAACACAAAATAATTTGTCTGCGCTCCAGTTATGTTCTTTTGCCTTTTTCCTTAGGCTCTGAATTATAAGCATGATCTCCTACAGCATTGATGGTGAAAAATGTTAGACTTCATTTCATTATGAAACTTTATATTAAAAATATGAAGATCAATTAGATATAAAATATTACCCTTTTATTTTTAGAAAGTAAAAGTTAAAAAATACTTTTTTGAAAGGAGAAATGACAAAGCAGTAAAACCAAGGTGCCACAGTGGATAGAGCTCTAGAGTCAGGAGGACTCCAGAGTTCAAATCTGGCCTCAGATACTTATTAGCTGTGTGACTCTGGGCAAATCACTTTATCCTGTTTGTGTCATCTGTACAAATGAACTGCAGAAGGACATGGAAAACCACTCCGTTATCTTTGTCAAGAAAATCCCAAATGAGGCACGGAGAGTTGCATTTGACTGAAAGACCTCAATAGCAACAGAAACAAAAGTTTTGAGAAAGACTTGGCAGTGGTCTCCCTTGAAAGAGAGGCTTTTCTTGTCGAGTTTAGTATGTTGCCATTCTTATACCTTGTTGATGCTCAGTAAAGAAATGAATTGAAGGAGTAAATGAAAAAGCATTTCTTATGTACCTACTGTGTGCTAGGTTTTGGGGATATAAATACAAAGATAAGACATTCCTAGCCTTGAAGGACCTTATGTTCTAATAGTGGAAGACAAATAGAGGGGTCTGGGGGTCAGGGAAGGGAGTTTTGGGGTGTGTTGGTCAGTTATTGAAATATGATGTAACACTTATTTTAGGAATTAGGAATACACTTTTTTTAAATAATGAAGAGAACACTTTACAGTGAACTTTCTAGTTTCTGAAATTGTCAGGAAACAGTGCTTTGATTAATCAGATTCTGTTTAGTAGAGAATTTATCATATTCATGGATTATCAGTTTTCTGAAGAATTGGGCAATAATAAAAAGCATTTACTTTGACAAGAATACTTACTGAGCATAATTTAATCTCTTTTTGATGGATAAAGCCTTCTTGGATTAAGGACATTATTTTGAGAGTAAGTTTCTCATTGAAAATATTATACGCATAAGAACACTGAATCTGGAGTCAGAGGACCTTAATTCAAAATCCTACCTCTGACATTTACTGGCTGTGTGACATCGGGAAAGTCACTTACCCTTTCTGTGTCTGTTTACTCATCTATAAAATGTACTAGATGGCCTCTGAGGTATGTCCCTCCCCCACCCTAAATCTGATCCTATGTGTCATTATGTAGACTTTTTAATTTAATAGCATATTCTAGTTGATGTAGGGAAATTATTGGACCATCAGTGGAATTAAATCCGTGAGCTAGTGGACCAGTTAATTAATGGGGTTCTACAGTATTTGCTTGGAAACTCTTGATTATGGAGGTTTTGTGTTTAAATAGAAAGCTCTGTTTCTAGCTTTGCCCCTTTCAGAGGGGTTACAACTTTGCCTTCTAGTTGGGGATTTAAAAAATTTCTCATTTAGGAAGAGCCTGGCATTCCAAAGCTTCCCAACAGTTTGAATATTTGATTTGTTTTTATCGAATTATTTTTGTTTTGGGCAATGAAAACTGCATGGAATTTATTTATTCATATTTTTGACTCATTTCTCACACAGTTGTGTTTCAGTTTGCTTTGACATCACTTCAGTGAATCAGACATTTGTCGTGCTCACAAGTCTTTTGAAGAACAGATAATGAATATTTTTATGAGAGCCTTAGAAGAGATGTTAACTTCTATTACATGGAAAAATATATGATTTAATGTAGAAATGAATATAAATATTATGTTTAGCAAGTAGGTAGGCATGCAATCTTTATTTTTTATTTTTTATATTTATGTGCTTAAATACTTCATTAAATTAGCATGTAGAATATTGTACCTTGAGTGAAACTTAATTTTTATTATGTGCAAACATGTCTTTTAACTAAAGACAGCATCTTTACGTCTGTGTGCTTTGAGATTGTCATTGTTCTTTTTTTGGGGGGGGAGACAGTAAGGGTTAAGTGACTTGCCCAGGGTCACACAGCTAGCAAGTGTCAAGTGTGTGAGGCTGGATTTAAACTCAGGTCCTCCTGAATCCAGGGCCAGTGCTTTATCCACTATGCTACCTAACTACCCCTAGAAGAGAGTGTAATAAATGTAAATGAGTATAATAAATATAGTGTTATCAAATTATTGCTTAATGACTTTTAGTAATATGAAAAATGTCAACAAAACATTACATAACATGTGATTTGGAATAAGAAAAGTGGAGTTCTCAGCTCTAACACTGTTTAGTTTTGACACCAGGAGCAAGTCACTTAACCTCTCTTTGTTTCAGTTTCCTCATCTGCTAAGCAAGAATGATAATATTTATACTACCTACTTCATACTTATTACCACTTTGTAGAGTAGGGTGGGTTAATGAATAGAATGCTAGTTGCAGTCACCTGTGAAGTACAGTCTTGTCTGCAGCTTCTAGCTGCAGTGGATAGAGTGCTAGGCCTGGAGTCAAGACTCATCTTTATGAGTTCAAATCTGTCTTCAGACACTTATGTAACAATTGGAATGAAGCCACCTGCTGGAGACTTACTGTAGAAAAGCTCCGCCATGAGGTGAAGGTCTCTAAGGGCAAGACCATGTGTCTTTTCTTTGGTGTCAGGAAGTGACGTTTGCTTGTGGGAGGAAGAAGGGGGAGGCTGGCGCTCTGACTCGCTCTTTCCTGTGGACTCTGGTGGAGAAAGCAGCTAGAAATGCGCTCTCTCTTTAATAGATAGATGAATGTAGGCCTTTCTTTCTCTCTTTACCAAATTCTTATTCTCCTTAATAAATGCTTAAAAGTCTAAGTCTTGCTAAGGCTTATAATTTATTGGCAACCACTCATTAGATATTTTAGACAGTTTAGCTAGAATTTTAGCTTTAACACTTACTAGTTGTGTGACCCTGGGCAAGTCACTTAACCCTGTTTGCCTTAGTTCCTCCTCTGTAAAATGTACCGGAGAAGGAAAAGGCATACCATTTTAAAAAATCTTTGCCAAGAAAACCCCAAATGGGGTCAAGAAGGTCAAACACAACTGAAAAAACAACTCAATAGCAACAAGTCACTTAAATTCAGAGTCATTCAAACAACTCCTGAAGACTTGCCTCTATTCAGTCACAGACTGAATGGTTCCCAACTTGACCAAAAAACATAAATTCTTTAGGCATTCCTACCTCACCAGTTTGTTTCGAGGAAAATGCTTTGCAAAACTTAAAACAGCATATAAATGTGAGTCATTGCTATTGTCCAGCTCTGAGACACATTATCTTGACTGAGCCTTGAAAGTGGTAGAAGTTACTCTTCTGAGGATCCACACTGTTCATTTGAATGGGTGATTGAATAAGTGAGCCCGACATGACAGAATTATATGAGAATGCTATATGGATTGTCAATTAAAATTAATTGTATTTTAGAGAAAAGCTGATGCATTATAGGTGAAATATATCACTTTGAGAGTTTAGACTTTCTGATCAGGCAATAAATTTGGATTTTCAGCTGGGTTAGAGCCTGTGTCAGTGAGATAAGGAATTTCTTTCTTATTAGTTAACTGGTTAACTTTCTATTCATTCCATGGCCAAAACCTGTATCCATAACTTCAGCAAAACCATTTTTCAACTATTTGCCTTTGGCAAGAAGTTTTGGATTGTAGGATCCTAGCTTTAGCAATAAAAGGGACTAGAGGTCAGCTCCCTAAATTTAGAGATTAATTATAATTCAGTTTCCTCATTTGATAGATGAAGCTCAGAGAAATTAGTGATCTGGGTAGGTAGAATTTGAACACAAGTCTTTCCGGCTAACAGGCCAGGCCTCTATTCACTCAACCCCAGTACACCTTAAGATACTGTAGTGTAAGATGCTGAGTGCATTTTGTACTTCGATTTTTTTTTTAATTACTTCTGGCAGTCTCAATTCTCAGAGGATACAATGTCATCAATAATTGTGACTATCTTATTATTATGATTTAAAATAACAAGTTCTGGCGGAAGTTCCTCCTTGAAGCCCAGAACTGTTTGATTGCTGTGGATTTCAGTATTATAATGGACTCTGATTATTTTCACAAACTGATTTAATAGGTCATGTCTTCAGATAATAGCAACATTTAAATGATGGTAGATATGGCAAAACACATGTCTGAATGTCTTGGTGCTCCAAACCAATGATGATATTTGTCCCCTCAGCTAAATCTTTGTGCAATGTTTAGTAGATTGTAGTCTGTTCTGGTGATTAAACCATCAGTCAGCAGATTGGGTGAAATTACCCTCCCTCCTAAAAACAATTGATACTAAAATAGGTAACTGAAAGTTCTTTTTGCTGATAAACTTTATCAGCCTCTGCCTATAAAATTGGTGAATGATGTGTTTTAAAATCCCTCTTGATCCAATCATTCTGGAGAGCAATTTGGAACTATGCCCAAAAGGCTATAAAACTGTGCATACCCTTTGATCCAGCAAAACTACTACTAGATTTATATCCCAAAGACATCCCCCAAAAGAGAAAAAGACCAATTTGTAGAAAAATATTTATAGCAGCTCTTTTTGTAATAGCTAAGAATTGGAAATCAAAGGAATGCCCATCAATCGGGAAATGGCTAAACAAGCTGTGGTATGTGATGGTGATGGAATATTACTGTGTTATAAGAAATGACAAGCAAGATGACTTCAGAAAGGCCCAGAAAATGAGGAGAGTGAAGTGCAAAGAACCAGAACGTTGTACACAGTGACAGCAATATTGTTTGATGAAGCATTGTGAATGACTTAACTATTCTCAGCAATAAAATGATCCAAGACAATCCCAAAGGACTAATGATGAAGCATACTATCTATCTCCAAAGAAAGAATTGATACTGATTGAACACAGACTAAAGCATGCTATTTTTCACTTTCTTTCATTTTTTATTCATTTTCTTATACAAAATGACTAATATGGTAAATGCTTTACATAATTGCATATGTATTATACATACATGTATATATATCTATATCTGATTGCTTACTGCCTCAGGGAGGGGGTAGGGGAGAGAGGGAGGGATAGAATTTGGAACTCAAAACTCTAAATAAAATATTTATTTTAAAAAAATGTTCCACTCCCTTAGGAACCAATCAGCAGTCATTACATTTTTGTGATAAAATTACACAGTTTGTTCTCCATTTAATTCTAATTTTAGTAGCTGGCCAGTTGGTGGCCAAAGACCAGTCTGTTAGAGAAAATTATAGTCTCATTATAAAATTCATCTTCCATTGAGCAATTTAGGTATTTAGCAAGATCTGGCTGTAGGCTAGTTGTATTCTGTCTTTCAATGTCTTCAAGAAAAGATAATAAGAAATCTGATCCATGTTCATTTATATCAATAATCTTGCCCTGGGAACCACTTGACTAATATCAGTTGCTCAAATTAAGGGCAATAAATTAATTTCGTACATTCTATAGGATTATAGTGTTTAATACTACCTCTCTGGGTAAGATTTAACCATATTTCCCTGCTTTTTTGATTGGCCTAAAAGGCTGAGGGCAATTTTCTTTTTGGAAATCATATTATTCTTTTTTTTTCAATCTTAATAGTATTTTATTTTTTCCAGTTATATGTAATGATAAATTTCAACATTTGCTTTTTTTTTTTTTTTGGTGGGGCAATGAGGGTTAAGTGACTTGCCCAGGGTCACATAGCTAGTAAGTGTCAAGAGTCTGAGGCTGGATTTGAACTCAGGTCCTCCTGAATCCAGGGACAGTGCTTTATTCACTGCAACATTTGCTTTTAAAAGATTTTGAGTTCCAAATTTTTCTCTCTCCCTGACCTTACTCCCCCCTGCCCAAGACAGAAAGCAATCTGATATAGGTTATGTATGTATAATTACATTAAACATATTTCCACATTAGGCATATTGTAAAAGAAGAATCAGAACAAAAGTGAAAAACCTCAAGAAAGAAATAAAGAGACAAAAAAAGTAAAAATAGTATGCTTCGATCTGCTTTCAGATTCCACAGTTCTTTTTTCTGGGTGTGGAGAGCATTTTCCATCATGAGTCCTTTGAAATTGGCTTGGATAGTGGGCAGATAGGTGGTGTGGTGGATAAAGCACTGGCCCTGGATTCAGGAGGACCTGAGTTCAAATCTGGCTTCAGACACTTGACACTTACTAGCTGTATGACCCTGGGCAAGTCACTTAATCCTCATTGCCCCGCAAAACCGAAAGAAAGAAAGAAATTGGCTTGGATCACTGTATTGCTGAGAAGAGCTAAGTCTATCACAGTTGATCATCACAGAATGTTGCTGTTACTGTGTACAATGTTATCCTGGTTCTGCTCACTTTCCTCAGCATCAGTTCACTTAATTCTTTCCAGGTTTTTCTGAAATCTATCTGCTCATCATTTCTTATGGCAGAATAGTATTTCATTATATTCATATAGCACAAGTTGTTCAGCCATTCCCCAATTGATGGGCATCCCCTCAATTTCCAATTCTTTGCCACCACAAAGAGAGTTGCTAGAAATACTTTTGTACATGTGGGTCCTTTTCCCTTTTTATCCCTCTTTGGGATAAAGACTTAGCAGTGGTATTACTAGGTTAAAAGGTATGCACAGAAGGACCTGAGTTCAAATCCGGCCTCAGACACTTGACACTTACTAGCTGTGTTACCCTGGGCAAGTCACTTAACTCCCATTGCTCCACCAAAAAAAAAAAAAGAAAAGAAAAGAAAAAGAAAAGGTATGCACAGCCCCATAGACCTTTGGGCAAAGTTCCAAATTGCTCACTAGAATGATTGGATCAGTTCACAACTCTACCAACAATGCATTAGGAAATCACATTATTCTTGAAGAGAAAGGTAGCAGAAGCCTATCAACTTGTCTTTGGGCTGATCGTGCAAACGTTTGTGCTGATCTGATATCAACTTTGCAAATAGAGATTGTTTCATTTTTTATAATTGCATTCATAGCCTATATTAGGCACTTAACATTTTAGGGGAGGTCGAGATTCATTATTTCAATCTCAGTAAGATGGTTTTGAAGCTAACATGTTTAAAAATGTATGTAAGATGTAATTTGATGTCCAACTCTTCATGACCCCATTTGAGATTTTCTTGGCAAAGATTCTGGAATGCTTTTTTTTTTTTTATTTTTTACAGATGAGGAACTGAGGCAAATAAAGGTTAAGTGACTTGCCCAGGGTCACACAGGTAGTATGTGTCTGAGGCTTGAACTCATGTATATGGGTCTTGAAGACCTTTCATGAAGGGGGAAGTGTGGCCTCCAGAAAGAGCCCATCTGAGTTTTGGATAGCTCTTACTGTTAGGAAGTTTTTCCTTCTATCAAGATACAGTCACTTCAACTTTTACTCGTTGATTCCAATTAGTTCCTCTGGGGCCAAGTCAATTAAGTCTTCTTCCTCTTAAACATGAGTGTCTTAAATTGTTCAAGAGAGCTATCATGTTACCCTATTATATCTCATCTCTTCTAGCCTACACATCCCTACTTCCTTCAATTCTGTTTTATATGGTAAGATCTCAAGGCCCTTCATCATCCTAGTTGCTTTCCATTAGACATTATCTGGTTTATTAATGCCTTCTCTCTAGAGTGATAGTCTAAGAACTGAACACAGAGCCCTAAATATGGTCTGACTAGGACAGAATACAAATCCAGAAAGGAGGGAGTATGGAAGAGATGGTGTTTAAAAAGTGTCAGAAGCTACAGAGAAATTAGTAACAATAAGGATGAGGAAGTTGTCAATTAAGAGGTTATTGTAACTTGGTGACCAGTTTCAGTTTAATGATATCAGAAGCCAGATTGCATAGGGTTGAGAAATGTTTGACAGTATAGACAGAGAATGTAGACAGTTCAAGGGAAAAATTATGAGAGCCTGTACTGGGGTGATGACCAGGTGAGTGAAAAGAGATAATTGACATCAGAATTTCAATTAAGCAATCAATCAACAAGTGTTTGCAAAGAGCTTACTATATGTCATGTGCTGTGCTAAGTGCTAGGGATACAAAGAAAAATAAAATAGTTCCTGCTTCTAGGATGTTATGGAGACAAACTGTCAACTTGGCAACTTGTTGGCTATGAGAATTGTGTGAGGTAAGAGGAAAAATGGCTTTGAGGCTATAAACCTGAATGGTTGGTGGAGTTCAGTTCTATTTTGAGATGCTTCAGTACATGCAGGAATTTGTGTCTAGAAGGCCATTAAAAATGTGCCACTGGAATTCATGAGAAAAATTGGGGATAAGGACATAGATTTGGGAATTATGATGGTATTTGAATAAAGATGGTACTTGAATCATTGTCAATAGACTGCTACTACAATCTGCTCCTCTGATCCGTCTTCTAAAAACAACTGCTTATGTTATATTCTTTATATTTTATTTTTCCCAACATGTACAAAAACAATTTTTGACAGTTTTTTTGAAATTTTGGGTTCCAAGTTCTCTCCCTCCGTTCCCTCCTTCCTCCTTGAGGAGGCAAGCAACTTGATATAGATTAGACACATGAAATCATACAAAACATATTTTTGTATTAGCCATTTTGCAAAAGGAAATATAGACCAAAACCCCTCCCAAAACAAACCAAAAACCAAACTCAAGAAAAATAAAGAAAGCAAAAAGAAAGTATGTTTCCATCTGCATTCAGACTCTATCAGTTCTTTCTCTGGAGGTGGATAAGCATTTTTCATCATAACTCCATCAGAGTTGTCTCTTATATCTTATATATTTTATGTATAATATATAACTATATATTATAATATAACATGTCACAATATAATATATAATATTATATATATTTAAGACAATATATTATATATATTGTCTTAAAAAATCTTTCACCATCTCATCCCTCTCCTAAACATTTTTTTAGTGGTTCACCATTGCCTTTAGGATAAAATATAAATGCACCGACCTGGTATTCACAGCTCTTCATCATCTGCTTCTCACCTGTCTTTTTAGTCTTATTTCATAGCATTCTTCATTCCAGTGAAATTGGTTTACTAGCTGTACACTGTGCACACCATTTCATGTCTCACTTTTTTGCCTTTTCACTGGTAGCTTGCCCCGTGTCCTCACTTGTACCTTGTAGCATTCTTAACTTCTTTCTAGTCACAACTTGAGTGCAATTCTTTCAAGGGTATTTTTCCTGACCTTTCCCCAACCCTTCACTCCCACTGACATTCTCTTTTTGTTGAAATAACTTTGTATCAGTTTTTTAAAAAAAGCATTTAAAAAGGATGTCTTTTTATTGTGGAATAAAGTACATCTAATATTAAAAAACCCCAAAATTTATCTAGAATTTATTTGCATTTTCTTTCCCAACTATCAAATTGTAAGTTTGGAGTTCATTTATACAATCTCGAGGCCTTGGTTTACTCATGCTACTCCTTTATTCTGGGGGGAGCTATGTGGAGAGATGTAGAAAATGACTTCTAAGTATAACTGATTGTTTCAGGATTAAGAAGAGTTTCTTGACTTGGTCTCATTTTTCCTCCTTTAATATTCTTGTGTATGATGAAATAATTATAGAATACAGAGAGTGAAAAGAAAGTCTGGAATCCCACTTTTCCATCTTGACCCTGGATGCTCCTTCATTATCTTGTCCACAGCTAAATTCTAGTTTTCCAAAAATCCAGGGAATTATTTTTCCATAAGGATTCTAAATTTTTTGTTAAGCACCCTTTTTCTCCTGCAAAATTTTGTAGGAAAAACATCATGGGTTCCCTAGTGTGTTCTGCTTGAGGAAGCATCTCGGTGTGTTTTTCTGAAACTGCCTAAATGAAGAGAAACAACAACTCATCACAGATAGACACATAGAGAGTGACAGGATAGCACTGTTAGCCTTAGAGTTTTTTGGTGTGGGTGATGGGGAAGCAGGACCTTTGTACTACTTTGTTCTTACTTATCTAACTACCAAATAGAATCTTGAGGGAGTTCAGGCACTGAACTGCTTTGGTAGCATTGCTATGGTAACCACTCATGTGTAGTTAAAGCCATTCAGCCAGGCTCTCCTATGGATACTAGGTCCTTCCTCTTGTCCTCTCTTTTCAGGACTATTTCTTGAAAGGTATATGGGAAAGTCATCTATTTTTACCCCACTTTCTTCCCATGTCTCTTAGATTGAAGTAGCAGTGCCTTTCCTCCCTGTATTACACTGCTGTCTGACTCATTGTGGCTTCTTAATTAATCTATTAATTTATTTATGCATTTATATATGTATCAATTTATTTTTATAAAAAGGAAAGAAAATAGATCTAGAAGAGTTTTCCTCCCTTTGGTCTCACATACATTGGCAAGGCTTGTGGAAAATGCCACCAGCCTTCTCTCTGCCTCAGTGCATCTGGAATCTAACTCAGCTTTGCTCAGCCAAATATCTCCTATCTTTGAAAGGTGAAATTTCACCTCTTTCCATATCCTGCGCATTAGGGTCTTATTGGGCGTGAAGTTTTATAACAGATTAATGACTGAAAATTGAAAGCAGTTGTTTTGAAAAACAACAAAGCTTCCAACTCCTGGCTGCCTCAAACTTTTTTAGTGGAATAATGGGAGCAGAAACTGAAAGGGAGTGACAAACAAACTGGGCTTTTCCCTGAGATAAAGAAGGGAAGAAAGAAACTACCTCACCTTCCAGTTTCACCTTTATATAGGAGTGAAGATTCAGGTCATTACATAATTGAGATTCCTAACATCACCATTGTTCCTGCCCTGGGCCATTCTTTCGACCTATGTTGATATGTATTCTGGCAGATCTAATGGCCTTTCCATAGCAGTACTTTTTTTTTGGTGAGGCAATTGGGGTTAAGTGACTTGCTCAGGGTCACACAACTAGTAAGTGTCAAGTGTCTGAGGCCAGATTTGAACTCAGGTACTCCTACATCTAGGGCCAGTGCTTTATCCACTGTGCCACCTAGCTGCCCCCCCCCTCCAATAGCAGTACTTTTATGGTTTTGGGCATCTTCTTTCTTCACAAAAGCCCACTCCAGCTCAAGGTTAGTTTCAGATTTCTCAAACCTTCCTCCCAGGGCCTTTGAATCACTGCTCCCTGTGAATGGGGCCGAAAGGAGGGTTATACTTACTTGTGTACCTGTCTTTCCCTGCCTGCCCTTTGCCTCCAGTAGAATATAAACTTATTGAGGGTAAGGAATGGTTATTTTTGCCTTTGTCTTTCAATATCCTGTTCAGTGCTTATTCATAATAACTGCTTAAATGTTTATTGAATTTAGGAGAGCCAAGAGAGATCTGGGTTGTGCAAGCCAAGGGAAAAGACAGTAGGAAAGAGGATGGGGTCTACAGTATCAAAAGCTAATAAATTATTGGTAGTTTTAGAGAGAGTAGTTTCAGTTGAGTGGTGGGAATGGAAGTAAGGTTTTACCAGTTTGAGAAGTGAGTGGATGGAAAGAAATTAAAAACACTTGTAATTTGTCAGTGAAGAGGAGAGTGATATACAATAGTAGTTTGAAGAAATAGCAAGGTAAAGATTTTGTTTCTTTGTTTTTTCTTAGGTATGGTGTAGATTAGAATATATTTGTAGGCAGGGGGTAAGAATCAAAGAGTTTGAAGACTGGAAATGGGGCAGCTAGGTGACACAGTGGATAAAGCAACTGGCCCTGGAGTCAGGAGAACCCGAGTTCAAATCTGACCTCAGATACTTGACACTTACTAGCTGTGTGACTCTAGGCAAGTCACTTAACCCTCATTGTCCTGCAAAAAAAAAAAAAAAAAAAGACGGGAAATGATTGATTCCAAGCCTAGGATGGGAAGGGATCAAGAGTACAAGTTGGGGACTTTGTCAAGGAAGAAGGCCATCCTCAAACACTGGAGTAAAAAAAAAAAAAAGATAGGACAGATAAAAAAAATAGAAAGATAAATTATAAATATAGATATAAATATAGAAAGATAGATAAAAAAATAGAACGATAGGATGAATGAAAATAGAGAGAATCTTTATAGTAGAGAGTTGGGCAAATGAAGGAACTCATCATGAATAGACTGAGTTTTAATCTCCTGGTAGAATGTAAGCTTCTTGAAGTCAGGGATTATTCGATTTTTGACTTTGTGTCCATATCATCTACCATAGTGCCTAGGAACTAAATGGTGTCGAATAATATTTCTTGTGTTGAATTGTTGAATTAACTTAGGTAATGGGAATATCGTTTGAGAGAGGTATATGAAATCACCAGGTACTTGAGAAGAGATTGTGTAGAATAGCTCTTGGTGGAGAAGGAAAGGGAGTCGAAAGAATAAAAAACTAAAAAATTCTGATATTTGTATAAAAGCAGAGCGTTATTGCTTATTTGCACTTCAAAAGGCAAGATTATGGACAGCTAGGTGGTGCAGTAGATAAAGCACTGGCCCTGGATTCAGGAGGACCTGAGTTCAAAGCCAGCCTCAGACACTTGACACTTACTAGCTGTGTGACCCTGGGCAAATCACTTAACCCTCATTGCCCTGCAAAAAAAAAAAAAGGCAAGGTTATAAGATGTAGCACTGATTTTTAAAGGGTTTATTGGCTAAGTGTGATAGATTTCAATTCCAGTTGCAATTTTCCAATTATCTCACCTTTCACCCCAAATATACAGTGACTTTTGGCTCCCTTTCTGCTTGGAGCAAGATCAAGAATGTTATTAGCTTAGTCTTGTGAAAGTAAACACCACTACTTTTGCGGGGGGGGGGGGGGAGAGTTATTAAGTTAGGAATCTTGGATTTCACTGTTACTTGAAAATTTTTTCTTTAGGAATATGGTTCCACAGGTGAGTAATATTTGTTTGAAAGTGCCTGTGAAACATAGTTAAGTGCCAACACTTTTATTGGTATGATGTTGCTACTGATGCTTTTTTGATAAGTGATTCAGGAGATTTCTTAGTATGTTTTTCTGATGCTTGTTGAATTGAGTCACCAAAAATGGTAATAATTTTTTTAAAACTACTAATATTATACCCTTATTTGCTCTCTGTGTGTATGTTTCTCTCATAATTGTAGTTGGCTAGTGGTTAATGGTAGAAATAAAAATAAGTGGTGGTTATGATTTTCTCTCTCTCATTATTTCTTACCATTGTTGTCCAGCAAATGCATTTCATGTAGTTTCCAGTTGTTTATGCTCTGCTTTTTGGGAGATAGAAATGATTTTGCACAATCTTTGTGGGCCAAGACTAGGAGAATGGAATAATATCACTAAAGGAGGGCGGGTTTGCCAGCATTAAGTTCAGTTCTCAGCTGTTATTGTCCTTATTTGACTTTTGAAATGAATATACTACATTTTTTTTTCTTCTATCCCTTTATTTCAATGCCTTTGCCTACCTCAGAATGTCATTTTCCTATGGGGTGGACTTCATCTGCCTTAACTATGGGAGTGGATTAGACACGCATATTACAGTTTGGGGCACAAAACAGGAGACTGCTTATCTCCATTTGGGCTGCCAAGCTAATGCAAGATCAAGGCTCTGTCAATATTTTGTTTTCTATGTTTTTCTAGTTGACTTTTCTCCCAATTATGCTAACACCATGTAGATGCCTTATACTAATTCAGCTCTGAAGTTCTTCCCTTCAAACCACCCCTCCCCCAATAGATATGGTAATTTAATTCAATTAGATTCAGTTCAACAAATGTTTATCGAGCCCATATATAATGTATTGTGCTGGGCATTGAGGATACAAAAATAAATTATCACAACTAACTATGATGCTTTACGATTTATTTATATTACCTTATTTATTCCTCATAACAATCCCTTGAAATAGGTCCAGTTATTTCCATTTTATAAATATGGAACCTGAGGCTGAGGTTTAGTGACTTGCCCTGGGTCACATATCTAGTAAATGACAGAGGTAGGATTTGAGCCCAGGTCTTTCTGATTCCAAGTCCAGTGCTATATCTACTACACAACACACCTCAGTAAAATATGGTTTATATTCTCTAAGAAGTTTGTAATCTAAAAGTGAAGATAAGATAGTGACACAAATGCAGCACAAATTTGAATATGACTTAAGTGCATGGGGAAGAGATGAGAGGATAGAAAAATTATTTCCTATTGGAACAGCTAGGGGGTGCAGTGGATAGAACATTGGGCCTGGAGTCAGAAAAACCTGAGTTCAAATCCAGCCTCAGATACTTACTAACTGTGTGACCTCAGGCAAGTCACTTAACCCTGTCTGTAAAATGAACTGGAGGAGGAAATGTCAAACCATTCCAGTATATTTGCCAAGGAAACCCCAAATAGAGTCACATAGAGTTGGATATGACTGAAATGACTGAACAACAGCAAGAACACTGGGAAAGATCAGAGATAACTTCATAGAAAAGGTATAGCAAGGCTTTGAAGGAAAAGGAAGATTTTAGCAGGTGAAGCTTGATGAGGCTTTTGTGGCAAAGATAGTAAATGTTTTTTGGATAAGACTCTGGGGTTGTGCCCTGAATAATAGAAAGTAGATTGGAGTATGGAAAAACTGATAGCATTTTTAGAACTTGGAACTATTTAAAGTTACCATATTCCCTCCTGTTTGTTTCTTCTGATGATAACTATAATGAGGCTATTTAGCCACATTTTCCTATCTCTTTTTTCTTTCTGCTGTCTGATATCTTTTGCTGTAGCTTCTCTATTTGTATTAAATAAATTAAAATTAAATATATTTTGGTAAGTTGTCATCTGGTTTTAGGAAGACATTTGAAAGGGGAAAGAAAGTTGGAGAAAATAATTTGTGTTTGGAAATTATCAGAATTATGGATTAATTTGCACCTGTAGCATCTGCTCTGTGATCCTGATGAAATGTGAATCCAGGGGATATTCTGTATACAACAGCAGTGGTTTTAGAGAGACCTCAAGAAAAGAGAGGCTTCAGAGTTAATGGGAGCTTGAAAAGACCAGATATATGAAAGCTCTAGAATTAACACAGACATATCCAGAATTAACAAAGTAAAAGATACTTTTGGAAAATAATGTATCATTAGTTTAAGCTTGTTTATATAGTATTAATTATCATAGGTATAATTAAACTCCAGGACTGAAAAAGCAAGTTATACCCTAAAATCTAGATACCAAATTAGCAAAGCATACTTTATTTGAAACTAGCTAGACTTGACATATACTGGAGAGATCTATGGGAATCTGAACAGAAGGAACTCTTCTGAAATGATTTGGAGGTCATCTAATAATGAGATCTTTGGTATCTGAAAGCAGCTCTCATAAAATGTAATCCCTGAGAATTTAACCTAACGTTAAAAGTTTATAATATACCATGGACATATGTTACAATGCCAAATGCAAAAAAGAAAGTAATGCTTTATATGGAAACCAGACAAAGGAAAGCTGGGGGATAGTAATAATAATAATTTATATCAGTGTGGTGTTTTTACTTTTCAGAGCAAATATTTTTATTTTACATTCATATCAACCACATGAAGTAGGGATGGTAGGTATTATATATCTGTTTTATATAGATGTGGAAACTGAGGGTGAGAGGTTAAGTGAGCTTCTCAGGGTCAAGTAGCTGGTATTTAGCAGAAACAGGCTTTGGAGTACAGTTTTTCTGACTTCTAGTTTACTATTACCTCTATTATGGCCATTCTGTCTCTTATAAATTTGTAGATATTAAGAAATTTTGAGTGTTTATCCAACAGTAAGTAAGAAGTATTACATGGAGACACAAGGATTCCTGTCTCTAGGAAGGTGTATTCTTTATTGGAGCAGGGGTAATTCGTTGGGGTTTATCATAACCTTAGGGAAATATCTCTTCAGATCTTTCAATTTCTTTTGCTCTGATTCTTTGGCCACTAATGATCATTCTTATTACTCCTTTGGTTTGCCATGTACTATCTATCTAAATGTAAATGTAGCTATCTAATTGAAAGGGTATTCTCTTGAACGAAACTGTCAAACATGCAACCTGATATTATAGCATTGACCTAACCCAATTAAAATGTAATTGGGAAATATTTAGCAAAATACACAAAAGTAAAATACATCATAATGTCAACATGTGGTTTCCTAAGTCATTATGAATCCTGGAGGGATCCTTATGTACGTATAGATTTTAGTGAACCCCATTTCTGTTTGAGTTTGTGACCATTGCTCTTGGTGGTGGACACAAGAATTCAGTTCCTGGAAAGATAGTTCCCCCATAGTAAATTTGTAAATTGCCCTTCTGATTTATGAATTAGTCTCTTTTGAATTTATTCAATGTGCAACACTCCTTACAACTTAATTATGCACAAATAAAACAATAAAGTTGAGTTTCTGAGCCTCCAAATCTAAGGACCATACCCTGTACCAAAATGTTTCTGACAATGAACAACTAGTCTGTGCAAATCTGAGACAGACAAACTAAATTCTATAAACATGTTCTAGGATAAATAAAAGGTAAAAATAAATTACCAGGTTGAAACATTCCTAAGGGGAAGACTCATTCTATTTCTTTTGTGTCTTCAAATATGCTAAGCGTATATGGAAAGTATTCAGTAGAATTTATAGATTGATTAAATTTTATTATTAGAATTAATCTTAAACATGGTCTAGTCTAATCTCATGTTATGGCTGAGAAAACTGAAGTCTAAAGAGGTCAATGAATTAAACACGGTCACACAAAAGTTTTGTGTCGCAGACAAAAGTTTGGTCAAGTGTCTTGACTCCTAGTTGAATGCATCAGTTACTTGCTAAATTGAATAGAAAAGACAGTTATACAAGTGGTGTAGGGTTTCATTGCATTTATAGCTGAGAGTTGGACAATAATAGCTTGAATTTATTTCCATTATCTAAAAGTCACTAGTCTTCTGAAGGCATGTTATGAAAAAGGGGATATGCCATGAAGTTGAGAATAAATTTTAGAGGTCTATAAAATAGAAAATATATATTACTTTGTAGTTTTGGAGGATTAATATCTTAGGCTATTCACTTTATTGTGAATTGAATGGCTTTGAATTGGACATTTTTAAGATTTTGCCATGTAGGATATAGTATACTTGAAATGAAAAAAGTAATGCCTGTTGTTTGAACAGGGGAATGAAAAAGGTGCCTTTGTTACTAGATATTGCTGGGTGTGATGGATGGAACATTCTTTTGTTCAGGGAATTCCTAGTTACATATTCTATCTTAGGACCCTAAGGAGGCAAAGAAGAGCCTCCTCCTTAGCTATATCAACAGTGACATCACTAATAGTTGACTTAATTTTAGACATTTATAAAAGATTGAGACTGGTCCTTCCAACAACTATGTTTGGTTTTTACCAAAATAGCAAATAAAGCAGATGTTGCTAAAATGAGTCCAATTCAACCTTCAACCTGGAAGAAAGAAGAAACTCTTTATTATTGAATGTTTCATCAAATCTCTTTTTTATTCTCTAAGTGCTTTGTATAATTATTTTGAATTAAGAGAAGAAAATGAAGTACTATGAACACTGCTCTTTTGAATGAATTAGTGAAAATCAGTGAAAAAGAATTAAATACAACAGTGGGGGGGTCCCAGGGCTGAAGTTCCATAGTTAAATGGGTTAAAGTCTCTCAGAATAAGGTCTTTATTTTTTTTAGTTGATTTTTTCTTTTATTTATTCATCTACTTATTTATTTACCATTATTTATCTACCATTCACTTATTTATCCATCCATCCATCCATTCATGTATTTATTATAGTTTTGAGTTCCAAATTTTGTCTCTCCTTCCCTTCCTCCCCTACCCCTCCCTGAGGCAATCACATGTGGGTTATACATGTTCAATTGTGTAAAACATTACCGTATTATTCACTTTGTATAAGAAAATTTGAATAAAAGGGAAAAATGAAAGAAAGTGAAAAACAGCATGCTTCAGTCTGTGTTCCATCAATCTGTGTTCTTTCTTTGGAGGTGGATAGTATCAATAGTCCTTTGGGATTTTCTTAGATCATTGTATTACTGAGAATAGTTGTCATTCGCAGTTCTTCATCAAACAGTATTGCTGTCTGCACAATGTTCTCTTGGTTCTTCTCACTTCACTATACATCAGTTCATGCAAATCTTTCCAAGCCTTTCTGAAATCATCCTGCTTGTTATTTCTTATGATATGATATGCAAAATAGTGTTCCATCACCATCATATACCACAGCTTGTTTAGCTAATTGATGGGCATTCCTTTGATTTCCTATTCTTAGTCACCACAAAAAGAGCTGCTTGGTTTTTCCCAAAGTCTAGGCAGACCTCTTGTGAGTGAATGGGAATCTCATTGATGATGTCCTGGAGTACTCTGGGAATTGATGAAATATGTCATCTGTAGATAGTAGCTTCTGAAAACCTTCATCATCTTCAGGGGAAAATGTTAAATACTTTTGGAAAATTAGGTTCCTATATTTGATTTGATATTGTTAATTAGGGTGTTATTGAATAAAATTATCTTCTTTGCATCTAAGAAGGAATTTTTTAATGCATGCAAGATCCTTTATTGGAAGAGAAACTTTAAGGATGAGTTTTGCTTTAATGAGTAAAATTTTTTCACAATCCTCAAACAGTAAACACAGATAATATATTTTCTATATTTTTCAGTCAATTGTATAACTATGAAGATATAATCTGCTATAGAAAATCATCTTTGAAAATTTGGCCACATTCTCATTATATTTTCATCAAGAATACCCTTCATACCTGTATAGACCATTATCATTAAGATTTTGTAGAAAAGAGAAAGTAATATGGATTGCTAGTTGTTGCTTTTAAAAATTTTGGCAATAATATTCACTTTATTGTTAGCCATTAGCATGCAAATGTTTTTCAGTGTGTTTGACTATTAAATCATCTTCCTGTATCTTTTTGTATGTTTTCCTAAATTACACAGAACAAATATTTATCCTAGTCCAGTTATTTTCTGCAAGTTTTTTTATATATTTAATAAGAAGTGTTGCATAAAATTGAAGTACATATTGGTTCTTGTGTTCATTCTAGTGTTATTTGGTGTTGCTTAAGGGGGATTTTTCTGGTCCTTTGAAATGGAGCAAAGGTGGGGAAGTCTAGAAGGTAATTTAAGAGTATGGGAAAACAGAAAGTGGGGGGAAAAGATGGGAGAGTAGGGGCAAGATTGAAGGCAAAATATACAAATGAGGCTAGACAGAGCCACAAAGAGCCTAAACATTTCTTTTCTTTAAATACTATCATGTGCTAAAATAATTAAATGGTTGACCATGACTGTTCATATAGGTTTCAAATACCAGTGCCATTCTAACTCAGGGAAATTGGGGTTCCTGTGGTTGGCAGAATTATCTACCTTTGTGGTTTGGGCGATATAAAATAGTATTACATATGTAAGATACCTACAAATAAGTTTAATATTTTATGCTTTAACTTGTTTTTAACTTTCACTTGACCACTCTTGTAAATATGGTTCTCCCCACATCTTTGTTGTTTGTTGACAATGCAGAAAAAGCAAATCTGAATAACTAGTAGCAATTATCTGAAACAACTTAATCCTGGAGTAGAGAGAAGATTAAAAACTCCCCTTGCTGTCTTGTTGGTACTGCCAATTATCCAAACGTTTCCTTCCATCAGGAAATAACTAGGGCATTTCCTTTCCATGCCTCAGGTTGCTTAAAGCAAGTTAAATGAGCAAATTCTGCCAGATAGCAAGTTGCCTCACAGTATTCCTTTTGGCCTCAGAAAACCAGGAAACCTGGCATATCTTGGTGTAAAGAGGGCAAAAAAAATCCCCATCTTGACAAGATAAGTAACTCTGGGTTTTCATCAGTCTCCTCTGTAAAAGGAAAAATGCTGAAGCACCTCATTTTCATCATTCCCATCAGCAGCCTGGAATACTTGCAGCTCAGCAGAGGAAAGGTGGACAGCTCTAACAATGAGTTTCAACCAACCATGCAAACACAAAGGCTCTTCAATTGACCCACTTCAGGATAGAAGGGGAATTAATGATGACAGGCAGACCACCTCCTGTGGCATCTACTGACTTTCAAGGAAGCATCTGAGCCAATACAAACAAATTCTAAAAACTCATTTAAAAACAGAAGGAATAGATTTATTTTACATAAGATTACACTGTTGATGCTTCACAAATAATGAATAATAAATAGGTTAGGTGGTTATGGAATACATGAAAATACAATTGCCACTATGGAGCCTGTTTTAGAGCTGCCAAGTTTCTGGTTCTTCTTACTTATAAATATCAGCATATTTAAGAGGATTTTCTATTTGTTTATTTTGAGTTTGGGACTTTTCACAGAAAAGATTCTTTACAAATTAAGTCTTTTAAAATATTTTTTAAACATAATTCTCTTGTTTTAGAAGTTTATGAGTAAGTAAATAGTTTCTTGTCCACTTTTCCCAAGGTGAAAAATTAGGGGAATAGAAGAGAATGCCGATTTTATTTAATTTTTTCTCTTGTGTGACTTCAGGAGGATTAGAGAAAAAAAACTGTGTACTGATGGAATTTTAATTCTCATTTTCAAGTTTTTATCTAAATTATTTCAAGAGGCAGAGAAATGGAAAGAGCACTGGACTTGGAATTAGGAAGCTTGGGTTCAGATCTATGCTAATCCAGTTATAAGTTGTGTGTTGCCATTCCTTCATCAGCCAAATTGGACTGTTCTCTATTCTCTATTATTTTTCAATTCAATCCTCTTTCAATGATCATACTATTCCACGTGATTGTAACGGACTCCATTCCCTACTTCACATCTTGGTCTGGTGAAGCCCCTCCATTCCTTCAGAGCCCAACTCCAAAGCCATTTCCTGACTCCTCAGGTGAAAGTTGATTTCTTTCTTCTAAAATTCCCCTTAGTACTTTCCCTGGATAGCTCCTCTGCACTTATCTCCTCTCTCCTTATCTCTTAGCCCTTTGTTTGTTAGATCATCCTCATTTCAGATGTCTTGTGAATTTTCAGGGAACTGGGAGGAGTAGCAAGTTGAAGCATCATTGAAACTCTTGTTGTCTTATCAGATGGGGTGAATTATTGTGTTTGGCCTTTTGTGTTCTCAAGATTTCTTCATTTCTGAAGTTGTATATTGCCCTAAGAGACTACATGGTTTAATGGGTAGAGTATTGAACTAGTTGTCAGATCCCACCTGTCTACTTATTAGCTATGCATGTATACACTGGCTTCTCTGAGAATCAAGCAACTAAGACTTAGGTTAAAGACAAGTTGTGATGTGCCTTGGTGGAAGGAGTTCTCACACTGCTGAAAAAAGATAGATTTAGTCTGAAAAATAGGCAGGCCTTGTTCATGGTTACTGTTCATTAGCTTGAATTGCATTTTTTGAATTGAGTTTTTTGAAAATTGATAATTTATATATGGGATATATAGTATTAATTAAGTACATTCTGACTAAGTATAACATTAAAAGCAGACCGAGTACACAGGATGTCTTTTTCAGGAATGAATCTACTCCTTGGCAAGCAAAACACCAGACAAGGAATCTATCCATGATTATTAGAAGTGGAGGTAACTTGTTAATAATAGCACAGAATGAATCATAATGGGTCAGAATTTATTATCAGCTCAAAACTGATTAAGATGGGTACCCTGACAAAATATGTTTATTTCATCCCTGGATTATTAACCTTTACTTCTGTGGGTTAATATTTTTTGGGGGGCGGGGCAGGGCAATGAGGGTTAAGTGACTTGCCCAGGGTCACACAGCTAGTAAGTGTCAAGTGTCTGAGGTCACATTTGAACTCAGGTCCTCCTGAATCCAGTGATTTATCCACTGTGCTATTTAGCTACCCACTGTGGGTTAATATTTTTATAAAATGTTATTGGTAGGGTTTTGCATTGGGTCTCTGTTTCCCCAATGGTCTCTAACACTACTCTGCCTAGTGAGATTCTTGTAATCCTTGGGAATTAGTTTTACTTTTTAAGCCCTGACCTTTATAAAGTTTTTTAAAATTAGATTTCTAGGTAATATTTGCTGACTTTCTTGTATCTAGTGACTGACTTTGCCATGCTGGGACACATGAGTCAAGAATACTGACTTTTCTTAAATTTAGATATTTCTTTTTTTGCTGGTCTTTCAATAATTTATTACCAAAGTGCTTATTGAGATTGAATAGAGGCAAAGAAATGTTTTAATCAAGTGTACACTGGCAGTAGTGACAGATTGCTTTGGGCAGCATTTGGTTTTTTTCTGCTTTGTCAACTTTTTGAACCATTAACTTGTGAAATGAAAATAAATTTGCCATTTCTGAAACAGGCTGTAAATGTCCCAGGCCCTTTGGGCTTCCTTTGTGCTGAGATAGGAAGGAGTGCATATATAATTATTTTAGGGCTCAAATAGTATCTTCATTGAACCTTCTGAATTAAACAGCATTTTGTAAAAAAAAATTAAAATTAAAAAAGCATATTTCTCTAGACCTATATTTTAATAGTGATTTGATTTCTTCACTCCCCGCTTGGTGCACTCCCTAACATTCCAAATTCATGGCTATCACTTGGATTCCAAAGCAGCTGAGTGCTTGCTTACAGGAAATAGATTTCTCTCCCATAAGCTACCTTTGTTTTTCTCTCTCTGCTATTCTGTTTCTTGTTGTTCCACTTAAATTATAGTCTCTCTGCTCTCCATGCCCCATAGAGATTGTGTTTTTGTAAAAATAGTTTGATTCAAGAAAAAGGAACATTTATTTTGAATTAATAGTTCTCTTTATATATATATGTATATGTATATATGTATATAAAACACATGCACATATATATCTGTCATAGAAAGATACCTCTTCTATTCTAGGAGTACTTTTCCTTTCCATCAAAGCAATTTGCTAAATAATAATAGTAATTATATTTTGTTTTTATTTGGCACCTCTTGAAGGACTTTATAGATTTTTTTCCCTCACTAATCTTTACAGCATACCCATGAAGTAGGCAATCAGGTATTGTAAACTTCAGTGAACTATGATGTTTATTATAGTAATAATAACAATCATGTGTGTTGTTATTCTCAAATGCAATTTTATATTTAATATGTTGTATTTATGTTTCCAAAGCAAGCTTTCTTACATTGAGTGCTTGTAGGCTATTGTCAAATCCATTCTTCTAGGTATCCAGCCTGAATAGTGATTTCATGTTTATAAATAGTGTCTCATCTTAAAGGAGTTGTATCTATTGTGCTCTTAACAAAGTGGATAACTTGCAAGTATACTGTCCACTTCGCAGAAGGGAAAATCAAGATCAAGAGGTAAAAATATTTGGGCAATGAGGATGGGGGCCTTCCCTTCCCCTCTCCACCCCCCTATCCTCCCCAGGCGGTAAGCAATCAAATGTAGGTGTTACATGTGCAATCATGTAAAACATTTCCAAATATGGGGACCCATATTTTTGATTAGTTTCAGTCTATCTTCTGCCTAATACTTCTATCTTCTTAGTGGGCCTTTATAGTATAATTAATTTTTATTATGATTGTTTCATAACTGAAGTTCTTGTCCTAATATTGCTTCTTGGGATAATAGCTCTATGATAAGAGGCTTTTTCATGTTTTACTTATCCTGCATCTTTGTCTATTTGACAACAAATGTTATTTTTCCCCCTAGTGATGTAGATTCTAAAGTCTCAGAGGGTAGGGGGTCACACACCAATTCTGCCTGAGAGTCTTTTTTTTTTTTTAATTATGAGAGCAATACTTTTAGAGTGAGAGGACTTTGATTTTACAGTTTCTGACTAGAACATTTTATAAAATAGTTCACCTCTGCTGCACAATTCCCATGGAGTGATGAGACCTACAGGGTTAAAATGCACATTTCACAATTATCTAGAGTTGGAAGAAATGATAGTGGATTCACACCTCTAGAAATGCTGTCTACCATCTTGGAGCCCTAAGGATTTTCCAGGACTGCTCTCTTTCCCTTTGTTTTTCAATAAAGCATTCAGCTTCCTTTCCTGAGGTTGAGCAATAATAGAGCTTGCATTTGTGAAGACTTTGTGCTGCAGTCTTGCCTCATATGCCATGGAGAATGATTGGATGCAGGGTGTGTGTGTGTGTGTGTGTGTGTGTGTGTGTGTGAGAGAGAGAGAGAGAGAGAGAGAGAAAGAGAAATAAGAACAGAATACAAAATGGGGTTCTAAGATTAGAACACTATAGTTATTACATGTTGCATTCGGTGCTTTTAGAGGGGTATATCATCTGCATCTAATTATCCTCATGAGTTACTTGATGTGTTTGGGTTGTTTTCCTGGCCTCAGGTATGAAATGGGGAAAACAGGTTGCTCTAGAGCTGAATTTGCCAGGTGGCTAATCAGATGGAGCTTATAAAAGAAATAGTATAATGATGGAAATGGGAGACTGCTCTAAAAACCAGACAAGCTTTTTATGTATTTCTCTTTCCAGCTGGCAGAAATTAGAAACTGCACAGAAAAATGTAGCAAAAGGTCTGCAAAAAGTCAAGGAGAAATACAAGAACCTAATTTTTATCTAAGTCCTCCCACCTTTAAGGAGGAAAAAGTGCAAAGGGGAGTTAAGCAATATTTGTTCCTTAGGATGACTGATAGAGGAAAAAAGCTCCTATTCAGTTTTCTGAACGGTGTATAGGTCCAGATTCGACAGATTTACATTTTAGTGATTATTCTGACTTATGACCCTTAGTGCAGCCAGAGACTGATTATCTGGCTTGATGGAGCCCATCATTTTGCTCCCTCGGCTAATAATTAGGAGTCCTAGGAAAATAATGGAAAGAGGTCTCTTTTAGAGATGGAAAAGAGCTTGAATTTGGAAAGGAACTGTAAAGGAAGAAAAACAACTGCAAAGATGGGAGGCAAAGCCTCAAAACAGAGTTGATCAGAAGGCAAAGATGTTAAGTACTCATGTGACCACACCATTTTCACATACATAATCTGTGATGCTCACAACCACTCTGTGAGGTTAGTGCCTTGAGTATCATCATCCTCACTTTATAGAGGAAAAAACAATTAAATTCTTCCTTCTGAATGATTAGTTTTGTGAGGTGTTGGTGTTATCCTAATCCAGACTCCTCTATAGGTACCCATATCACATTCCATGCCTTCTTCTCTATCAGGTTGCCCCCTCAATTGTCTCTACCCTTTGGCTAATCTTGAATCTCTTCCCATCCACTGGCTACTTCTTTGCTGCCTACACACATTCCTGTGTCTCTTTATGTATCCTTAAAAAACCTTTCCTTGATCCTTCCATTCTGACTAACTATTATCCTGTATCTCTCCTTGCATCACCAATTACTTATTTGACCTATCTAACTAGATGTCTCATAGACATCCCAAATTCAACATATCCCAAAGTGGACTCATCTTTTCTCCCCAAACTCTCCCCTCTTCAGACTTTCCTTATTAATGTCCTCACCTTCCTTCAAGGGGGTGTTTGGGGACTTCAGAGAGGTCTAGTACCTCTGGTGTGAGGACCTGCCAAGCCCTTTTCAGGGCTGCTTATCCACCTGTCATCTAACTCTCACCTGTAGCTCCAAGAAACTGTAGCAGCATTCACAGCAGCCACACCCTGGTAATACCATCTTGACAAACAGGATAAACCAGGTTGAGGGTAACTGACAGGCCTCAAACTTGTTGGTGAGTTAAGGGGATATCTAGCCCAAGCAAGTGAAGACTTCTCCCGGTCAAATGGGCAGGTGAGAACAATTTGTTCCAATGGCCAGGATGATGGCCAAAGCAGGCACAATGGAGTGCTTAGAGCTTGGTCAGACATTGAAGACCCTAGGTTATCCACTGCATCTTGGGCCATCACCAGTCATCTTGACTTTAGTCCTGCCACTGGACTTTGATGATTCTGGAAGAGAGTGAGGCTTTGACTTTGAGCAACCCTGCCTCATTTGAATCCAATTTATAAGAAAATCAAGATAATTACCTTGTGATGTCATTATTCTTTGAAAACAAAGGAGGAATAATATTGATTTCAAGAGCACCACCATCCTCCTAGGTCCACAGACCCATAGTCTCAGTGGTATCCTTGGCTTGTCACTTGCATTCACCCCACATGTCAATTGCTAACATACATACCCTTTACAACCTTTATAGCATTTCTCTTAAATATATCTTTCAACTCACAACCTTTTTTCTGGTACATGTCCTCATTATCTCATGCCTGTGCTATTACAGTAGTTTGATGGTTGGTCATCCAGTCTTTTCCTTCCTTTCTTCCTCCTTTCTTTTCCTCCTCCCAGTTCAGTATTCTCCTCCCTTCCTTCCTTCCTTCCTTCCTTCCTTCCTTCCTTCCTTCCTTCCTTCCTTCCTTCCTTCCTTCCTTCCTTCCTTCCTTCCTTCCTACCTTCCTTCCTTCCTTTCCTGCTTCTCTTACTTCCCTGACCCTCTTCTTCCTTCATGCCCTTTTCCTCTTGTCCTTCCTTTCCTTCTTCCCTCTCTCTATTCTTTCCTTCTCTCTGTCTTCTTCCATTCTTTCCTTCCCTCCATCTTTTTTCTTCCTCCATTTTCTTCTTTCTCTCCTTCTTCCACTCTTTCCCCCCTTCCTTGCCTCACCTTAATTTTCTTTTTCCCATTCTCTGCTTTTGTAGAACCATTATAGTTGAGCATTTGTATGACAATGCTATTTTTACTATTCTTTTGAATCATAATCTTGGTTCCTGATGATCAGTTCTCTTTGGTTATAACAGCTGATTGTTGCTTATTCAAGAATAGTATCATGTTCTTGATCCAAGGTATATTAGGCCAAGTTTATTCTTGTTGGGGAGTGGGGCGGGGATTGCTTTTGTAGCTTTTTGTTGTGCAGTTGTGACACTTGTGCCTTTTCAGATACCCTGAAAGGGCTCATTAGTTTTGTTTCAAGTAATTATTCTTGCAGAGCAGTGTTGTCTTCAGTACTTAGTTGTTTATTCTGACACGGGGGCAGCAATAATTACCTCAATTTACAAACATTAATTATTGAAGTAATTTGCAGATATTTCACAAGCATTTGCAATTTACCTGATGCTTTGCTTTGCCTTCCTGCTCTTTTAAAGCAGCCAGCAGTGTTGTGTGGTCAAGGTATGTTGTTTATGTAGGATGTATCTGATATGGAAAGGTTAATTAATATGCATTTATATCCACAGTGCAGTTTTTCTTTTGTTGTGGAGTATTGATATTTATTACTTATTTTTACTTTTTAAAAAAGTGATCTCTGACTATATGAAACATGCTATACCCTTTTCAGTTGGTTATTATATATTTTGTGGTCCCTATACTCTGGTTTATTAGAAAATGTATATAAAATACTATCTAAAATGAGGGATTATTTTTACTGCCATTTTTATTTATAAATGACTGTGATGTCATCTGTGGCATGTGATGTATTTTATGAGAACAGCCTAGAAGTAATATTTTTCCCTGTGTATATTAAAAGGAAGCCACTGGAGAATAATTAGAATTTACATGAGAACATGATCTCCTTGATAGCAGTGATTGTCTTTCTGCTTATATTTGTATTCTCAGGGCTTAGCACAGTGCCTGGCACATAGTAAGCTCTTAAGAAATGCTTGTTGACTGACTGACAGGCAAGAACATTATCTTTTTGAAAAATTCCTATCCTTGTTTGTAGTTTTGTACTTAGAACAGATGCTTCATAATTTTTTTTGATGATGATGTAAGTATACTGCAATCAAAGAATAAGATTTGCTGGTTGTCAAGTCCTGTAGTTATTTTAGTATGCTAGATGAAAGGAGAATTAAATATAATTATAAAATCCCTTTGATGAACCTGTTTTATGGCATTTGAACTCTATCACATTTAATAGAAAGAAAAAGATAATCATCTTGGAATATGTCTAAAGCATACAAATGTGTTAAATTAAAAAATGCCCAATTATTGTAAATTCTTCATAATTCAGCATGATTTGAAGAATGGGATATTCCTTAATCACATATTCTGGCTAATAGAGTAGAATCACTATACCACATGTTGATTTGTAGTTTTCATATAATTGAAATTTAATAAAATGCATTTAATATGAAATCTTCCCTGAGAAGCTTGTATCTCTGTATTTCTTTTGATGATTGTGAAAACACATCAGGACATTGCAGGTCTTCAGGTTCATTATTATGCATACCAAGCACTGCCCTTGATATGTGTGGATATACTGTGTAATGTAAATCCCTATATAGAAGAATAGAACCTTGGTCAGAGTTTATTATGTATAGTTTTATTCAGTCTTTAGAAAATTTTGTCCTTTACAAGATGATGAGCTAATTTCATATTTCACCCTGAACATTAGTTTAGGAAAAGTCCCTCCACCTCTCTGCCAGTGTCACATTCAATACTGACACTTCTGTTTATGTTAACATTTGCCTAATCATCTTTCTTAAAAGGAAAAGAATTTTGGAAGACAAATCTGCTCTGTCAGAAGCTTATTTTGTTACTGTTATTTTCTGCACAAAAATGGGAAAGCAAAAAGATGCTATAGAAAGGAACCAAAAATAATGAAACCATCTGGTTACAGGTTATTCTTAGTAGTCAGATCATTTTGCTTTATTTTAAGTTTAAAAACATGTAATACACCAATTTTTTTCATCACATGTATCAAGTTATGTCATTTTTGCTATACGATCTTGCTATTGATCCATATTAGTTGAACTTATATTTTCTTTTCCATGCCTAGTAATATATTTGTGATTATTTTTCTAATACTTTCTCTGTCTTACTTATGACCAGTCACATATTTATGAGACAGATTTGTGGACCTGGATATAGTCTGTGTTTGTGTACCAGAGCAAAGCAAACCTGCCAACAGGAGGCTTGATCTTGTCCTTGCTCCTATGTATAGAATGATTTTTTCCCTCCAGGGTGATAATTCTAGGGCCATCATTTTTATACCTTGGATCATTAGGCTTTATTTTTTATTTCTATGACCATGTGTATGTTTGTATTCCTATTTGAAAGTATGTGGTATGTAACATATTTTATGATGACAGTCTAGAAGCAGTACTTTTCCTTGTGTAATATAAAAGGAAGCTACTGGAAGACTTTACATGAGAACATAAGCTCCTTGAGGGCAGTGATTGTCTTTCTGTTTATATTTGTATTCCAAGGGCTTAGCACAGTGCCTGGCACATAGTAAACCTTGTTTTTAAAGAAATTTTATTTTTAAAAAATGTTTAAATGTAATAAACATTTTTGTTTATAGTTTTGGGTTCCAATTTTTATCCCTCCTTCCCTCCTTCCTCTCCCTCCTCCCTGAAGTGGAAAGCAGTTAGATATGGGTTCTACATGTACGCTTATGTAAAATATGACCATATTAGTAATTTAGTACAAGAAAATGATTAAAAGAAAAAAAATGAAAGGAAGTGAAAAAGAGCCTGCTTCAGTCTTTTCCATCAATATCAGTTCTTTCTTTGGAGGTGGATAGTACGTTTCATCTTTAGTCCTTTAGAACTGTCTTGGATCATTGTATTGTTGAGAATAGTCAAATCATTCACAGTTCTTCATCAAACAATATTGCTGTCTGTGTGTACAGTGTTCTCTTGGTTCTGCTCACTTCACAATACATCATTTCATACATGTCTTTCCAGGCCTTTCTGAAGTCATCCTGCTTGTCATTTCTTATAGCACAATAATATTCCATCACCATCATATATCACAATTTGTTTAGCCAGTCCCCAATTGATGGGCATTCCTTTGATTTCCAGTTCTTAGCCTCCACAAAAAGAGCCATTATAAATATTCTTTGTACAAATAGGTTTTCCTTTTTTTGGATGTCTTTGGGATATAAACCTAGCAGTGGTATTGCTGGATCAAAGGGTATGGACAGTTCTATGAGGGTCATACAGCTAGTAAGTTTTAAGTGTCTGAGGTCAGATTTGAACTCAGGTCCTCCTGAATCCAGAGCTGGTGCTTTATCCACTGCACCACCTAGTTGCCCCAGTATGCACAGTGTGATAGCCCTTTGGGTATAGTTTTAAAGTACCCTCCAGAATGGTTGGATCTTTTCACAAACTACTAACAGTGGTTTAGCATCCCAGTTTTCCCACAACCCTTCCAAATAGTAAACTCTTTAATAAATGCTTGTTGGCAGTAAGGAACATACCTTTTTGAAAAATTCCTATCCTTGTTTACAGTATTGTACTTGGAGCAGTCTTGTTATAGTGCTGATTTTTTTTGGTAGATTTAAAATGTTTTTTGAAAAGAATTCAGAATTTTATCCCCTCTCCCCCACTAGGGTCTATGTACTCAATTTCGAGGATTTCAAGGGGTCTGTGAACTTGGATGGGAAAAAAACTACATCTTTATTTTCCCTAATTTGTGTTGGAAATTTATCATTTCTGTCAAACATGTGTGAGAAAATAATGGGATTTGGCAGATACCCAAAGGCTTACCTGGAGATTAATCTAAACTGATTGAATTAAGTGAGAATGATTGACTGCTGATTAGCCTACTTCAAGTTAATTAGATTGTAACCACACCTGGCTGGCCCTTAAAGAGGCATTGTTCTCAGAAGCTAAAGACTTTGAACTTAACTTGAGACCACCTTCAAATCCAGTGAACCAATGGATTTGGATGACGCCTACCAATCAGCTTGAAGCAGTGTATAAGAACCACCTCTCCTCCAGACCTATAAAAAGCTTCCACACTCAGTTTGAGGGGAGTTTGCGATTGAAACAGGCTTGTGGCAGAGGACTTGAGGAAGAACCAGACCAGGCTGGAACTCTAGGCTAGATAGGCCTTTTCTTAACTTTCTGAACTCCATGTGAATACCTGGTATGCTTTAATAAATGCTTAGTGCCCAAAAACTGGTGCTAAAGCTTCTAATTTAAGGCGACCACACTTCAGATTTTTTAGACATCACATTTAGATTTTAAACAACACACATGAATGTAGGCAACAAACACTGAGGAGGGATCTATAGATTTCATCTGATTTCCAAAAAGATCCTCTGACACAAAAAGGTGAAGAACTTCTGCTCTAGCATTTGCTTAGAGTTTTGGCTATGCCTTACTAAGCAGTTTTGCAGCTAATTTTTCCTGAAATACTTTCTCTCTCTGATCCCAGAGAGGGCACTCAGCCATTAAGTTGTTTCTTTATTCCATTCTAGCTAAGGAATCTAGGCGGTACATTGCATAGAGCAATGCTTCTTAGTGCATGGTCAGTGGATCCTGGGGGTCCCAGAAGCCTTTTTAAGAGTCCATGAGGTCAAAATTATTTTCATAATAACACTAAGATAGTTTTTGCCTATTAAAATTCTTCTCTTATTTTCTAAGTATTTGTCTTTGTGCAGCTGGATTTTCATATATTTCAATCAAAACTGTATTTTGAAATAGACTGAATAGAAACAGATGAGAATCCAGCTGTCTTCTATTAAGCTATACATTAAAGAGATTTGCAAATATATAAAATTATACTTTTCTTACTAAATTCTTTTGTTTTGTAAAAATGTTTTTATAACAATGGTATTTACATTAACATAATGGTTTTACTATTATTTAAAATAAATAATTTTTAAAAATGATCAATTTTAATGTCTAATATTGTAAATATAAATAGCTATCAGCCACATAAAGAAAAGCTCTTTGGGATCCTCAAAATTTTTAAGAGTTTAAAGGGATCCTGATACCATAAAGTTTGAAAATTCAGTTCAGGGGCAGCTAGGTTGCACAGTGAATAGAGCACCGGCCCTGGAGTCAGGAGTACCTGAGTTAGGATCCAGCCTCAGACACTTGACACTTGCTAGCTGTGTGACACTGGGCAAGTCACTTGACCCCAATTGCCTCACTAAAAAAAGAAAAAAAAATTCAGTTCAGTAAACATTTTTAATTGTTATGTGCCAGGTATGGTGCTAAGCATAGGGGATACAAATGAGAAAAAGAAAGACATCTCTGCCCCCATTCTAATGGAGGATATAATGCATATGGAAATGTTAGCTATTATTATCCAGTCTGTTTCCTTTAAAGCAAGAAGATTTTTTAATTCCTCTGGTCATGTCATTCCTTTTCTCAGAAGTCTTTTTTTTTGTTTTTGTTTTTTTTTTTGTGAGGCAATTGGGGTTAAGTGACTTGCCCAGGGTCACACAGCTAGCAAGTTGTCAAGGGTCTGAGACTGGATTTGAACTCAGGTCCTTCTGACTCCAGGACCAGTACTCTATCCACTGAGCCACTTAGCTGCCCCTTTTCTCAGAAATCTTCAGTGGTTCTAAGCCTTTTGCTCACTGAATAAAGTTCAGATTTCTTTGTCTGACATTCAAGGCTCTTCATAATTTGGAACTGTTTTCTCTAGTCTTATCTCATATTATTCCTCCTTGGTAAAAACAAAATCTCTTTAGAAGAGTTATATAAAGAAAAATGCTAGGCATAGGATCTAATTTCCCCAAATAGTAAATATAGCTTATAAAATTACTAGATTTAAGTTCAAGGATTATTTTGGGACATTACATAATTTCTGATTAGGAATCCTGAATGATAATGTACGGTTAAAATTCCATGCTAAGTGATCACATTATAACAAAAACCTATTACCGCCCCCCCCCCCCCAAAGATTTCCAAATCTTAATTGTTCGTATACTTAAAGCTATATTGGATACTTAATTACAAATGCATCTGTATTGTCTTTGGAAGTTGTTATTGGGTTTATACTCAGTTCACCCTGCTTCAAATTCTGCCTCATCCACTTGGTATTTGGGTAACTTATTCTTGGACATGTCACTTAATCTCTGTGCCCCAGTTTTATCACTTAAAAAATGAAGGATTTGGACCAGATAATTTCTAAGATCCCTTCTGGCTTTCAATCTATGAGGCTACTCTCCTCCACACACCCTACCAAACTCATTTGCTCATTCCTTCCTCTCTGAGCTCATCTAAAATGTCCCAGTTTCCTTTCTTTGCCTATTGAAATTTATATTTTAAAGTCCAACTTCAATGCCACCTCCTCCATGAAAAACTTGTTTGTTCTTCCTCTCTCTTCCTGCCTCCATTAGTAGGATCCATCCTGCTTTGATTTCATATGACATTTTGTACGCTTTTTGTAGCATAGTCATATATATATATGTTTCTTTGCCTCCAATTAAGATTGTAAAAGCACTACATGAGGAGGGACAATCTCTTAAATACACCTTTTAAAAATTAATCTTATCTTGCATTTTAGTAAAAGGCTTGGCACACAATAAGGGATTCAATGAATATTTGTTAAATGAATTTAATTTTTCCTCCCTGTGATGTATAGTTTTATTCTCTCTCCTTTTACCCAATGCTAAGAAAGTTAAAACTGCTTTCCTGAATAAGTGAAACCCATGAAAACTGAATGAGTACACCTTAAAGACTGAGAGGAATATTTCTTTAAGTCCCTACTGGTACTTATTAAAAATGATTGTAGCCTTCCCAGTACATTTACTTTTTTTGTGCCTACTTTTGTCTTTTACATTGTTGCTGCTCTGTACCATTGAGGGATTTTAATGTGTATGTAAATAATGAGGCTAAAGATGAAAGAAACAATCTTTGGTGTCACATGGCCTTCCAACAAATAAATGATTTGTTAGTTTCATTAAAGAATAGCCCCACGAATGACCCTAGAGTCAGGGTATGAACTGAATTCTGAGGGAGCATGTGAGTACAATTCTAGGTTCCTAAACCCTTATGTCAATAGGTGATTGAGTACACCATATCTTTTCCAACCAAAAGTTTGTCTTTCATATAAATTCTCTATTGAGATGTGTAGTTAGGGGGATGAATAAACAATTCTAAGAATTGCTGAGATAACTGGGTAAATTTGGTAGGGGAGACTTTGCTCCCAAAGCAACCTATTTATATCAAGGTGTTTTTTTTTTCCTCAATCTTCTCAAACAATTTAAATGACCTACTCTTTTGGTTGATTGGAATGTGAATGTGCTCAGGCTTGTTTTTGTCCAGGAGTTAATTGCTTATTAAGATTATAAAGGATCATAGATTTAAAGCTGAATATCATTTATAATACCTTTCTAAGCATGAGAATTGTATCTTGGGTATCATTCATTTATAGAATTTATGTAATACATATTAGTGACCCAAATGTCAGTTCACCCCCTAAAAAAGTGATCAGTTCAATCTTCAACTATTTTTTCACTGCAAAATTTTCTTTTGCCTTTACAAGGCTGAAATATCTCCATGTATTTGTTGATATTTTACCCACAGTCTCCCATCATCTTGTTTGGAATTGTACTTTTATTAAAATCTTACTGCTTTTTATTTATCAGACTCAGTTTTAGATGGATTCTTATGGTATTCTTAAAGAAAAAAAAAGACCAGAAAAAAGGAAGTATATTAAATACTTCAGTCTGGAAAGATACATTGAGATGAACAAAGTGCTGGGAGACTGTCTGATCCAAATGTATGAGCTGAGCAACAGTCTGAGGATTTTGACAAATAAAAACAGATAACCTATCTATTCAGTCACCTGTAAAATGTTTTTCTATGTGCTGTTTTTATTAAATTTCCATAATATAGAAACATGTCTAAATTGTATTTTCACTTTACTTTTTTCTTGGGGAAAAAAAAAGTATGTGACTTGAATTCAAATTTAGAGCTTGGAAATGGAGAGAAAAAGCTTCAAGAGAAAGGAAAATTAAAATTTCTTTGAGACAGTTTTTTCCCCTTAACCCACCTTTCTGGTTTTACACAGTTAGCCAATTAGTTTGCTAATACTTCTTCCTATTACAGAGACAGAAAATCAATTACCTCTAGAAAAAGCCACTGAAGAATAGAATTGGCTTGTGAATTAAAGGGAAACTTATTTATTTATAGTTTTCAGAGCTTTCATTTTTAATTTAGAGACCTCAGGAAAGACCTAATCATATTGTTTTAAAATCCTCCCATATAGTACATGCCTTGCAGTGTTGTGAGAATCAAATATGATAATGCATATCACATGCTTTGCAAATCTTAGTTGTCCATAAAAGTCAGATATCTTTGAGGCTCCTTCTGACATAGGATCTCTGATCCTATGATTCTTTCTTTATTATAATCCTTTCATGATATTGCATATGAAAGGCCAGAGTCAAAATAAAATAATCAGAGTAATTGAGAAAGCATCTTCCTCAAAATATGTGAAATAATTAATGCAAATATCATTCCTATTTAATAAATGAGGAAGCATATGTTTAGAAAGGTCATTTGGTTCAGTAGTCATACATGTCAGAGCTGATATTTGAACACAGGTTTCTTTAAGTCCAAGGTTCTGTGCCAGACCTTGGGGCTTTAAGGCCTAATCCAATTACAGTGGTTTGGGTTTTTTTTTTTTTTTTTCTTCATATCTCTACCAACACAGAGGAACTCCAGGCTTATGGTATCACTAGAGGGAGCTAAAACCGTAAAAAATGGGAATTTACAGCTTTCTTCAGGTTGAAGCCAAAACATAAAACATAAAACAAAGCAGACATCATTTATTCCCTATATGAATACGTGTTGCTCTTGCTCAAGAGGAAGAAGCAATTTTTTTTCTGGATGCTTTAAAAAACAAAACAAAAAACAACAGTTGGGTGTTTTCCCTGATCCAGCTTATTATTAGATGGTTAATACAGGCTTAAAAAATAATTAAGTGTGTGCTTGCACATGTGCATCTTTTTCAATGCTGAAGAAGGTAACATCGGCCCCTCTATGATTTATTAAATACTCCCTTGAGAATTCCCTGAGGTGCATAAAAATTAAATGACTTGCTTAAATTCTCATGTCTAATACATACTAAGAGTGAATGTGTGTCCATGTTGCCCAGACTCCAGGGTGGGCATTCACTTCATTGTGAGTGACCTTTGTAGGTTAGTCCTATGTATAAGTTACAGAGTAGTGTTGCAATTTGCCTAATTGGTGATTAGTTCAACTTTGCTTTGGAAATATTCCTTGGGGTAACAGCTATCCTCAAAGTACTGTGAGGGCCAAAATTTGATATATGGAGCATTAATTGGGTGACTCACCTAAATATTGGGGTCCCAGAAATATGAGGGACCTTTTAGCTTCACCCTCCCCTCTGAACTGTCCTTTTTAGATATTTCTCCCAGGCCAATAAGAAAAGAACCTTAATTAAATGACAAAGATGAAACTAATAAAATCAAAGATAAGGAAATAGGAAAAAAGAAATACAGATAAATACTCTTAACTCTAAACTTAGCCTATGCAATCCCCAGATCGTTTCTAATTAAGCCAATTCAAAGGAATGCAGGGTTTTCTGTAATTAACTCACAAACACCTGGAAAGTCTGCTGTTGTTTGCGCCACTGGAAGGGGAGAGGACAGAGAGAGAGCTAGCTTTCCAGAAGTCCCTCTGCCTCCCCTCATGGAGCGTTCAATCTTCCTCCCCAAAAAGGGGAGGTCCTTCAAAAACTGCCTATGGAGAGTTCTCCTTCTGACCTCAGTAGCATATGTAACTTCAGGGTAGGCCAGGTGTGGCCCCTCCCAAATGAGTCAGCTAAAAACTGGAAAAATGATTTTATCACAAATAAGTTTTACCAAAACACTACAGATTAAGTTTAAGATGTAGTACAATATAGCAGCTAGAATGCTGAATTTGGGGCCAGAAATACCTGTTTTCACTTCCTGTCCTTAATACCCCTTGTCACGTGCCCATAGACTTGTCACTTTACCTTTTGAGCTTCTCTTTTATCATATCTGAAATGGGATAAGTATAACTCAAAGGCCTATCTCCTAGGGTTGTTGTGACAATCAAACCAGATAACATATGGAAATGGTGTTACAAACCTTAAAAATTTTAACAGCTACATTCTTCATTTATAGAATAAAACAACCTGGCTTTAGAATAAACATATTGAATTAGTGTGTGCTAGAGCCACTTAGCTTAGTATTTTTTCTATTGTGAAAAATAGCTCTTGAAGGTTCTACCCAAGCATGCCCAGTCTTTCCTCTGTTACCAAATTCATTTTTGTATTTTCCCAGCGATAATAATCTTTAAGACTGACTGAACATTAATATTTATAGGAAGCACAGCACATGTTTTTCTTTATATAGGTTTTTCTGCCTCTAATTTGCTCATGTGTTAATATCCTTTTAAAAATTCTTTTTTTCCCTTGCAGAGAAAATGAAGTGCTGAAAGTACAACTGAAGAAGTATGTAGGAGCTGTCCAAATGCTGAAAAGAGAAGGACAAACAGCTGAAGGTGAGCAAAAGGGGAACCCCCCCTCTCCCCCACGATATAGTATTGGCCACAACTTAAGCAAATTAATGTAATGAAAGCTCCTTTAAAATTTATTTCAAGATATGTTATTAATGTAATAAGAGCATTGGACTGGGAATTAGGAGACCACCTAATTCTAGTTCTGGTTCTACCTCTCTGTTGACCATGGGAAACTCACTTTACCCCTGTGTGCTTCAGGTAGACTTTTTACCTCATAAGGATCTTTCTAGCTCTTAAATTCTATTAATTGGTGAGGGGACATTTGTTTTCTGAGTTATTAACTAGTATGCCTACAATCTCTTATAGCTCTGTTCTGAAATTAAAAAAAAATAATAAACCTCTGGAAATGATGCTGAAAAGGCAAATGATTATCTCTCATCATGTTCCAAATCCAGAAATAAGGTAGACACAAAATCCAAACTCATACAGAACAGCAAGAAAATTTTTCTACTTCTGTTTTTGGCCCCAAGTTAGCTATCACAATTTTCATTAAATATTTCTCAAAAAATCATCAGGAAAGGAATTCTTGACAATGAATTTAATCATAGTAATAATAGTTATCATTTATATGGCACCTACTATATATATGTATATATGTACATGTGTATACATATACATAAATATGTACACACATACACACACATACTAAGCGATGTCCTAAGTACTTTACAAATATTATCTCATCTGATCATTGCAATAGCCATGCAAGGTAGGTGCTAGTATTATCCCCATATTACAATTGAGTAAACTGAGGCAGCCAGAGGTTAAATTACTTGCCCAGGGTCATACAGCTAGTAAGTATCTGAGGCTAAAGAACTCAGGTTTTCTTATCTCCAGGCCCAGAACTCTATTGAACCACCTAGCTGCCAAGAGAATCTAAGATAACACACACATTTGGTACCTGGCAATGACACTAAATGTATCCATATACAACATGACTTCCTATAAGGAATGTTTTGACAAGAAAATTTAAGATTATTTTATGTGACCATATTCTCTTAGCTACACTGTGTGGACTTGTCACCTCATAGAGGGAAGTAGGATTTGAATTTGCTTATGCCTTGTGACATAAACTCATTAAATAGTACAAAATCCAAACTGAGTTTATCCTAAAGGTTGTTTCTTTTAGTTTAAGTTTCATTCTGGCTAATCTGTAATGTTTATATTTGTACATATACATATATATGATATATATTTTTTATTGTGAATCTTAACTGTTATGAACTATTCCTGAGTTGTATAAATATATAAAATATAAACTGACAGGTAGTGTACATATCAAAAGATACTGACAATAAACAACCCTTGAGTTGAATTGGTTCACCAGGGGGTCAAGATATAGAGGAGAGTGGCTAGTGTAGGGGAGATAGCCTGGAAGAGAATTAAGGGGTAAAAGGGATTGGAGGGCACAGTGCTTATGAAGAGAAAGGTTTTGTATGGGAAGGCAAGGGGAGAGGTAGGCAGATAAGGGGATTTTGTAATTCTTGAACATCTAAGTGGTACATTTATGCATCATGGCAAGATCAAGGATCTGACTATCTTTGTGTGTGGCCGAGGTTGGGTAGAGGCATAGCTCATGGGAGGTGAGTAGATTGAAGAACTGAGTATTTAGGGTATTTGAGGGGGAATCAATATGTGTGCTGAAGTCCCCTAGTAAGAGGGCAGGGGTTGAGGAAGAAAGAAAAATTGTCAGCCAGGTGCATTGAAGAAGGAGAGGCAGTGATGAGGGGTGGGAGTGATGGGGTCAGGGTGGGGACAGGGGTGTGTGGACAGCTGTTACCAGGATTTTGATTGGGTAGAAGATATGAATAGCATGAACTTCAAAGGAAGAGAGGCTATTGAATGAAGGAGGAAGGGGAAAAACTGGAAGCACTAATGGGGAGCAAGTTGTTTTCCAACTCCCTGCCTCAACCCCTTAACCAGTGAGCCAAGGAAAATGAGTGAAGGCACAACCAGTAGTGGGAAATGTGACCAGGGAGGCTGTATCATTAAGGGGAAACTGAGTTTCCATAAGAGCTAGTAGATGGAAAGAGTAGGAAAGGAATAGATTTAAGATGGAGAGAAATTTGTTTCCTATGGAACAGACTGGATAGAGTTAGGCTGAATCTTTGGAATAGAAGGGTTGAGGGGAATGGGAATGAGGAATCACATGGCAGGGGAAGTAATGTAACTTGCCCAAGGTCACCCAGGTAGACTCAGATTCAAGTGACCCAGGTAGATGCAGATTCAAAAATAGATCCTCTTGCTCCAAATTCAGAACTCTTTCTATTATGGACATTGATTTCAAATTAATTTCATTATGGACATTGATTTCAAATTCAAAACAAATTTTCATAGTTGGACACAGGGAGGGAGAGCATTCCAAGTATGGGTGTTGTTCAGTTGTTTTCAGTTGTGTCTGATTGTGAGGAAACTGAAGCAAACAGATTTAAGTGACTTGCCCAGGGTCACATAGCTAGTAAGTGTTTGAGGCCAGACTTGAACTCAGGAGGATGAGTTTTCCTGATTCCATGCCTGGCACTCTATCCACCACACCACCTAACCACATAAATATGGGTGCAAAGGCACAGGTAAGGAAGATGCTATGTTATGTTGAAGGAATAGCAAGGATTATGGAGTATTTATGGGGTGAGTAAGGTATAAGAAGACTCCAGAGGTGTAGATGGGAATAGATTAAAAAGGGCTTTGAATTCCAAATAGAGGATTTTATATTTCATCTTGGAGGTATTCGGGAGCTACTGGAGTTTACTGAGTAGGGGAGGAAAGGAGTATCATGGTCAAACTTGTGCTTTAGGAGGATCTCTTTGGTAACAGAGTGGGGGATGGATTGTAATTTGAGGTAAGGAGACAAACCAGCAGCCTATTGCTGTTGTCCAGGCATGAAGTGATTAGGCCCCACACAGGGTAGTGGTAGTGTCAGAGGAGAGGAGGGGGTTTCTAAGAGAAGGTAGAATTGATAGGACTCGGCAACAGATGGCATATTATTATCAATATTTTTATTTGGCAGATTGAGCTTTTGAATTTAGGAGTTTATGTATGTCTTCAGCTCCATACCAAGTACTGTCACCAACATGTGCATAATTTTGGACAAACATGTCAACCTAGTTGTGTTGAAGGCCATCACAAGTTTAATGTGATGCTTTAATTTTTTTGATTTATACTAAATATTTTTCACAGTGTCAATAAAACCTTTCCCTCTTTCTTCCTCCACTGTCTAACTAGACATGTTCGTCAGTGTTCTTTGTTCTTGATATCATGTCTCTGTTCCACAGTGATTAATTTCAAAGTTATAAGCTTTCATTGGTGGCTTCATTTAATTAATCTGCAGTAGGCATAGGGACACTAGGGAGGAGAAATGGCCTGTTAATAGAAGCAATCTCACTAATCAGCATCCAGAAGAGAAGGAAAAATGTAACGATTTGATGGATAAGGAAGCCTTGGGAACAATTTCAAATGTTGTTTAGATTGTAGTAGCTCCAAGAAACAAAAGGAAAAAAAATCCCAACAATCCATTCTTGTGTCATTGCTGATTTGTTGCCTGCTTGGTAACCAACCAACTCTGTTTTTTCATAGATTCCATACATTTTCCGTAGAAATAATTTCCCTGGGCTCTCAGGAACTAGGTTAGAACAACTTAGGAGGTCAGTAATTTTGGAGACAGATGATCTTATGGGTACATGCTCCCAAAGCATTTCTATTTTTTTTTTAAGCAAAGCACATATAATTTTGTTTTTTTGAGCTAGCTCAGGCTTATATTCCTAAGTGCCTGTTAGACAAGGTAAATGCATGAGGTCACATAAGTATTAAGTAGAAAAGCCAAAATTTAAACCAAGAGCCTCTAACTTTAGATCCACAAGTCCTTTCACTGTCTAACACTTCTATGACTTTTTGAGTATCCCAAGGTTAAGTGCCAGAATATAGATACAGATGGGGAATCCAAGTATCTGTGCTCTCACAGTTATATGAGGTTGGGGAAGTATTTCACTTCTGTGGTCTTAAAATGAGACATTTGGATTAGATAATCTTATATCACCATCAAGCACTACATCTCATGACCTACATCATAAAGATGATGATGTGATATTTAGATACATTATCTCATTTTAGCCTTTGAACAACTCTTTTAGATAGACATTATAGACATTCTTATTCCCATTTTACCAATGAAGAAATGATTTAACAGAGGTTATGACTTGATACAGGTAGTATCAGAGGCAGAATTTGAATCTAAGCCTTCTCTAAGTCCAGCATTCTGTTCACTTAATGTTGCCTCTGTGAGAAAATAATGGGTTTTGGGGGTCCCAGAGGTCCCCCATCGGGAGCCTGATCTCTTTCAGAGCCAGCTCAGAGGCAGTAAAGTTGGAGCTAAGACTGAATAGAGAAAATAGAGATTAAAACTATGCCTACCTGAAAGCCTTTCCCCTCAAATGGTCTGTCCTCTGGACTCTGACCTTAGCATGTACTGCTCATTTTCATATGGACCACCTTTAAGTCCAGTAAACCAATAGATTTGAATGATGCTAGCCAATTAGCTTTGAGCAGTGTGTAAGGGCCGCCTCTCCTCCAGACCACAAGGAGTTTAAGCTCTCTTGGCTGGGACACTGGAGGAGGCAGCCACGCAGCCCCCTCACTCTCTTTCTATCCTAGGTAATGTAGGGCTTCTGAACTTTCAGAGCTATGTACTCTCTCTTTACTAACATTTAATATGCTTTAATAAATGCTTAATGCCAAAGACTGGTACCATAGCCTCTAATTTATAAGGAGACAATTTATTAGAAACCCCAGCTAAGTTCTCTAAAACCTAGAACCGAGGCAGGCACCCCCATATATTTTCTTTTTCTTTCTTCCTTTCTTTCTTCCTTTCTTTCTTCCTTTCTTTCTTCCTTCCTTCCTTTCTTCCTTCCTTCCTTCCTTCCTTCCTTCCTTCCTTCCTTCCTTCCTTCCTTCCTTCCTTCCTTCCTTCCTTCCTTCCTTCCTTTCGTGAGGCAATTGGGGTTAAGTGACCTGCCCAGGGTCACACAGCTAGTAAGTGTTAAGTATCTGAGGCCAGATTTGAACTCAGGTCCTTCTGACTCCAGGGCCTGTGCTCTATCCACTACACCACCTAGCTGCCCCAACGCCCATATATTTTCAACCGACACACCTCTTAGTGAGAAACTGACATGATAGGATGGCATTGTGAATGGAGATCAGTCATTCAATTATTAAGTGCCTCCTATGTCAGGCACTGTGCTAGTCACTGGGGATACAGAGTAAAAAGAAGATCAACTCTGCCTTCGAAGAGTTTACCTTTTTTGGGGAGAGACATAATACACAGATAAAACTACATACAAATTAGATGACAAATTAATTGAAGTTAATTTTCTTTGGGAGTGGGAAGGGGAGGTACTAGCAGCTTTGTAGGCTCTGCAGTGGTTCTACAGTGAGCTGTGTGAAGGAACATGGGGATGTTGAGAGGTCGAAGTGAGGACATTCCAGGCAGAGCCAGAGGAGTTAGAGGGAATGCTGTGAAGAACAAAAGGAATGGTGTGGGTGGATTGGGAGTGTGTGAAGAAGAATACTATAGAAAGGGTGAAATGAATGGTCATTTGGAACCAGTTATGGAACATTTCATATGCCAAATAGAGGAGTTTGTATCTGCTTCTAGAGGTGATGGAGAGCTATTGGAATTTATTGAGCAAGGAAGTGACACGGTCATATGTGTGCTTTAGGAATATCACTCTGCCAGTTCTATGAATGGTGTGTCAGAGAGGGGAGAGACAAAATGTAGGAGACAAAATGAAGAAGCTATTGGAGTAGAAAGAAATGTAAAGAGGTGTAATAAATCCATCAGGTAGTTGGAAATTTTGGCCTGGAGATCAAGATAGAGATGGATGGTATAGGGCAGAGGTAAGATTTCAGAGTTAATTGTATAGCTTTATCTTTCTGCATGCTCCAAACTAAACTCATCATCTACCTATGGGACCTTTTTTCCACCTGGCTACCCCATTTATGTCAATGGCAGCATAATATTCAGAAGTTTGAAACCCTGTAGTTATTTATGACTACTCCCTTTTTTTTTGGTGAGGCAAGTATCTGAGGTCACATTTGAACTCAGGTCCTCCTGACTCCAGGGCCAGTGCTCTATCCACTGCACCACCTAGCTGCCCCCATGCCCTCTTTTTCATTTCCTTTATACAAGTAACCAAGAGGTCCCATGGATTCCTATTCCTCATTTGTCTTATATTCTTCCTCCTTCTCTGTTTGTTGAAGGAACGAAAAGAGGGTGATGCTATTAGTATATAGCATGTATATTCTTACTAGCATAATTACAATTGCACGATTAGCATAATTATATTAATAGCATATAATATGATTCTGGGTAACCTCCCATGAATGACTGCGCTTAAGGATAAGCAATGGATACCTATGGAAGTCCCATATGGGAATTCCCTAATGACCTCACAAACTTGACAAGATTCTACCTTATCCTAGGAGATTGGGAAGGAGACTTGGGACACTGCACATCATCTAGCTTCTAACAAGTCATTTTAAATTCCTCCCTGTCATGAGTATCTGTGCTTTGATCTATATCCATAAATAAATTTTAACAAGCAAAACCCCATGTCCAACTTTTCTCAGTATATATAAAAAAAAGTCTGGCATCCATTCCTACTGCCACCACCAAAGTCTGGACCTCATTATCTCATGCTGCCAGAGCTTCCCAATTGATCTCCTTCCCACCATTTAATGTATCCTGAAGACTATCTTCATATTAATGAAGGCAGTGCTTTCCTCATATCATTCTTTTGCTTAAGAATTTATGATCTATATGATAGTAACGTTTTAAAAGATAACGAACTTTGAAAGATTTAAGACCAATTCAATGACCAAACATGATTCCAGATGACTGATGATGAACTATGCTGCTCACTTCCTCACAGGTGATAGATTCAAGCTATATAATGAGACATAAATTTTTGGACATAGCAAAATGCATGATTTTTTTGATTATGCACAGTTTTTTTACACAGGCTCCTTTATTTATTTATTTATTTTTGAAAAAGTAGTAAGCATTTTTATTATAGTTTTGGGTTCCAATTTTTATCCTTCATTTCCTCCCTTCCCTCCCCCCTCCCTGAGGTAGTAAGCAATCAGATATACGTTATACATGAACGATTATGTAAAACATTATCATGTTGGTCATTTTGTATAAGAAAACTTTAATAAAAGAAAAAAATGGAAGTGAAAAATGGCATGCTTCAGTATGTGTTCCATCAATATCACTTCTTTCTTTGTTTTTTTGTTTGTTTGTTTGTTTTGTTTTGTTTTGTTTTTGCAGGGCAATGGGGGTTAAGTGACTTGCCCATGGTCACACAGCTAGTAAGTATCAAGTGTCTGAGGCCAGATTTGAACTCAGGTACTCCTGAATCCAGGGCTGGTGCTTTATCCACTGCACCACCTAGCCGCCCCCCACTTCTTTCTTTGGAGGTAGATAGCATGTTTCATTAGTCGTCCTTTGGGATTGTCTTGGATCATTGTATTGTTGAGAATAGTTAAGTCATTCACAATTCAAACAATATTTCTGTCTCTGTGCACAATGTTCTCTTGGTTCTGCTTTCTTTACTATTCATCAGTCTTTCCAGGTCTTTCTGAAATCATCCTGCTTGTCATTTCTTATAGCACAATAATATTCCATAACCATCGTAGACCACATTATTTGACAAAAACTGCTGGGAAAACTAGAAAACAGTATGGCAGAAACTAGGTATAGACCAACATTTCACAGTGTATACTAAAATAAGTTCAAAATGGGTACATGATATCCATGAACTTTTTTTTTTCCAGATGAACTTTGTTATTATTTTTTCTAGATCTATAAATTTTTTTTGATAGTTTGATTGGTACAGCACAAAATAAATAAATTAACTTAGGTACAATTGTCATTTTTATTATAATGGCTTGGCCTACTTATGAGCAATTAATATTTTCCCAATTATTTAGATCTGTCTTTATTTGTGTGAAAAGTATTTTGTAGTTATGGTCATATAGTTCCTTTGTTTGTCTTGGCAGGTAGACTCCCAAGTATTTGTATTGGCCACAGTTATTTTTATTTATTTATTTCTTTTGGGGTGGGGCAATGAGGGTTAAGTGACTTGCCCAGGGTCACACAGCTAGTAAGTGTCAAATGTCTGAGGTCAGATTTGAACTCAGGTCCTCCTGAATTCAGGGCTGGTACTTTATCCACTGTGTCACTTAGCTGCCCCCGGCCACAGTTATTTTACTTTTTTAATTTTTAAAATTAAAAAAATTTAAAATTTTATTTTTATTTTTTGCAGGGCAATGGGGGTTAAGTGACTTGCCCAGGGTCACACAGCTAAGTGTCAAGTGTCTGAGGCCTGATTTGAACTCAGGTACTCCTGAATGCAGGGTTGGTGCCACCTAGCTGCCCCCAGCCACAGTAATTTTAAATGGAATTTCTCTTTCTATCTGTTGGGCTGATGATTTATATGTGCTTATTTTGTATCTAGTAACTTTGCTGAAGTTGTTAATAATTTCAAGTAGCTGTTTAGTTGATTCTCTAGGATTTTCTAAGTATAACATCATATCATCTGCAAAAAGTGATAGTTTAGTTTACTCATTATGTATTCTAATTAATTTATTTTTCTTCTCTTATTTCTATAGCTAATGTTTCTGGTACAATATTAAATAATAGTAGTCAAGGAAGTGAGATGGCAAGTTTTCTTGGCCTGTATTTATTTATTATTCCTTATAGTCCAGCTTTTTAAACTGGGGGTTGCAACACCATATGGGGTCATGTAGCTGAATATGGGGGTCACGAAAAATTTGGCAACAGGAAAAGGTTATGTATACCTATTGTGTGTGTGTGTGTGTGTGTGTGTGTGTGTGTGTGTGTGTGTGTGTGTGTAATATCAGTCTTGGAATCATCCTTGGCTCTTCTTTCTCTACCACTTCCCATTTTCCCTTTAACTACCAATGGTTGTCATCTGTATCTCAATGACATATGATAAGCAGTTCAGGGCTTTATCTCCTCTTGAATGATAGCAACCTCCGGGTGAGTCTTTTTTGATTCCAATTTCTGTCTTGTGCAGTTTTCTCTCTCATAAAACTATTTTAGTATTGCTAAAATACAAATATGGTTACATCACTCCTCTACTGAAAAACCCTCAATGGCTCTCTGTTCTCAGGTGAAGTGCAATATTCACAGCCTCACATTTAAACCCCTCAACAGTACAGTGCTTGTCTGCCTTTCTCATGTTATTTCATATTAATTCCATTCACCTGCTCTCTGTTTCAGTCTAATTGGCTTGTTAGTTGTTCCCTGTATATGGCACTTCATATCTTATCCCCTTGCCTTTATATGGGTATTTCCCCTGTTTTGAAATGCACTCCTTGTTTATCTCTTCTTTTCTGAATCCCCTCCTTCCTCCAAGATACACCAGCAGGGAACTTCCCACAGAAAGCTTTTCTTGATGCCTCCTAGTTATTAGCTCTCTTTACTTTTTGAAATACCTTTGTATAAACTTTTAATTTGCTGCTCCCTCTCTAACTGTGGGCATCTTCTCCCCTATAGACTCTGGGCTGGACTCTTTCTTCTTTTTCTTCTATGCTAGCTCACATGGTAGTCTCATAGGTTTAGTCATCATTGCTATGCATATAATTTTCAGATGTATATATCTGGTCTTAGTTTTTCTGCTGTGCTTCAGTCACAAATGTCCAGTTGCTTTTTAGACACCTCCAAATGGATGTCCCAGAAGCATCTCAAATTTAACAAGTCCAATGCAGAACTCATTATCTTTCCTCTCTAAACCCTCCCCATTTCTGAATTTCCCTATTACTGACAAGGATATCTTCTTAGTCACCTAGGCTTACAACCTTAAGAGTCATCCTTGATTTATCAGTTTCACTCACCTTATATTCTAATCCATTGCCAAACTGTCATTTCTTCCTTTACAATATCTCTTGTATACATCCTTTCCTCTCTACCCATACATTCACAACTCTAGTTTAGACCCTTATAACCTTTTTCAGGACCACTATAGATAACCTTCTGACTGATCTCCCTCACATTTTGTCCTCATTCCAATCCATGCTTCACTCAGCTCAACATGGTTTCAAAGCACAGGACTGAACCATGTCATCCCTCCTGCTCAAGGAACATCAATGACTCACTACTGCCTCCAGGGTCAGACACTGAGTCCTTGTTTGGCATTTAAAGCTCATCATAACTTAGCCTCTTGCTGCCTTTCCAGCCTTCTTAGATCTTATTCTCCTCCACATTATGATCCAATGATACTCTCCTTGTTGGTTCTTGCACATGACCATCCATCTATATCCATATGCTTTGCCTTGGCACTACATGTTTCCTTATGCCTGCAATATGCTACCAACTCATCATTCCCTCTTTGTTTCTCTGGCTTCCTTTAGGATCCAGCTCTAATACTGCCTTTCACAGGAGTTCTTTCCTGCCCCAGCTGCCAGTGCCTTCCCCTTTCAGATTACCTTCATGTATTCTGTGTATATCTTGTATATAGTTAGATATTTACATCTTGTCTCAACTATTAGAATGTATGCTCCCAAAGATCAGAAATTTTGAGGCCTTTTTTTCTTTCCTTTCTTTGAATTACTGGTGCTTGGCACAATGCCTGTCACATAGTAATGGGTAGGAGAAACATTTAACTAGCTTCATCCTCTTTGTATACTATGAAAATACTTTGGATTCATATATAGCAGTCAGTTTTGCTTGTCTTGGAAGCTGGTTTATAGACCTTTGATAATAAGTTGAGAATTAAAGGGGTCATAGAAAAACACACTTGAGTAGTGATATATTTTACACAGGCATTGAATATAAATAAAAGATAAGCTTTAGGTGGTTGAAAGTGTGGTATTACTTTGTATTACTTTGAGGAATTTGTGTTTAGTGTGTGATTGTTTTAGGAGTAGACCTTCTATGAGTGGAAGGTTTATTGATAGGCTCACCACCATCTGATTATCACCCCATCCTTTGGGTTTATTTAATTTTTTCCCCTTCTTTGCTATCTAATTTTAGCCACACTGGGCTAACTTCTGTGTGCCCCAAATATATCATGTATTTTCTTGTTTCTATCTTTATTTATATCAATCCCTGTGACTACAGTGCTTTTGTCCACAATAGTATTTCATTTTCATATGTATTTCTTAAATATACTGTCACATCACGAGGTCCCAAACTCTGATATTATAAGCTTTTAATTTTGCACAGTGCTCTGTAAACAATGAGCAGCTAGGTGGGGTGGTGGATAGAGTGCCCAGTCTGAAGTCAGGAAGACTCCTTTACCTGAGTTCAGATCTGCCCTCAGACATTTCTTAGCTATGTGACTTTGGCCAAATCACTTAACCCTGTTTGAGCTGGAGAGGGAAATGGCAAACCACTCTAGTATCTTTGCCAAGAAAACCCCAAATGGGGTCATGAAGAGTCAGACATGATTGAAAAATGGCTGAAAAACAACAACAAATTGCAAGCAATGTCCATTTAATAAATGTTTATTCTTTGTTGATTCCTCTTAAGATTTATTTAGATTTTCAAAGTTGAAAACTCTTCCATATCACTTGTGATTTGACCTTTTTTTCATCTGACTTGAAGGTGAATACTTCTATACATTTTGTCTCTTAATGAGAATGTGAGATTCTTGAGTGTTGGTACTATTTAGCTCCCCTTTTGTGTTCTCAGTATTTAGCACAGTGCTTGGCACATCATAGTGCTTAATAAATGCTTTTCCATTCTATTCTTGACATATGTGTGGCGTTGGTCACAAGTGGTATGAGGTTGTTGAGAGAATTTTACTTGCTCAGCATTGCAATATGAAACAACTCAAAAAATATTTTACTGCTAGTCCAGGAGTAATAATAGTTCACATTCATGTAGTATGTATAGTTTTGGGAAGTATGCAGTACAAAGGTTATCTCCATTTTACAGATGAAGAAAATGAGACTTAAAGGTTGTGATGTAACTTTAGTCTCTTAGCAAGGAAGTATCAGAGGAATTAATGGCATGCCAGTGTTTGATTCCAAATCCAGTGCCCTTTCCACTGCAGCAGTCTGTGCCACCATCATATAAGAAAGTTATATTTTTCTTTTAGTTATTTTTTTCTTTCATTAAGGTTTTATATTTTTAAATAAACATTTTGTATATATATATGTTTTCAAGTAATAGTTTAGAGTTAAATGTTTTAGATATTTTCACATGGCAAAGTATGTCACTAAAGCATTTCTAGATTTTTAAAAATGATTAGATGGTATCATTAATTATATAGTTAGGTATTTAAAAAGAGGCATTATTGCCATGGAAGAGGAAGAACATTCCTTAAAATTAGGGAGGCAGGGATTCAAGTTCTGCTTCTGACATGTATGTATGTATGTATCCATAAATCTGGGCCCATAACAACTTCTCAGTGCCTCTAGTAATTGTCTAGGATAAGAAATTATATATAAATTGCTGATTTGCACCAGAGGAGAGATTTCTCATACCACGTGTTCCTTGTAGCAATAAAATCAGAAGTCCGGTTATTCTGTCTTTTCTCCCCTCAAATAAATCCCCCCCAATTTTGTATCTGTAATTAATTCATTTATGTCATAGAGTGGTTTTATGATTAATAATACACATTTTTAATTTTAAACAATGTGATAATGACTTAACTTCATGAAAAATTGATAAAGAAATTTGCATATTTTTAAAAGTTGATTTTTTTCGGATTACTTCTTAAACCAGTTTTAGTCATTTATTTACAAGTAGTGATCCTTAGTCTGGGAAACAGCATCATTTGTATTTGATATTACAGTTCCTTAAAAACAACTGTGGGGGGCAGTTAGGTGGCACAGTGGATAGAGCACCTGCCCTGGATTCAGGAGGACCTGAGTTCAAATCTGGCCTGAGACACTTAACACTTAGTAGCTGTGTAACCCTGGGCAAGTCACTTAACCCCAATTACCTCACACACAAAAAAATTTTTTTAAATAAAAAAAACCCCACACAACTGTGAACAAAAAACTATCTGCAATACCTAAAAAGTGTAATTAGGATACATTTATTTTCACATGCATATATATGTAGGCACATGTATGTATATCTATCATCTATCTATCTATCTGTCTGTCTGTCTGTCTGTCTATCTATCTATCTATCTATCTGCCTGTCTGTCTGTTTATCTATCTATCCACACACATGTCTTTTGTGGTGGTCTGTACCTATCTCTCTCTTTTTTTTCCCCACTATTTGTAAATAAATTTGCCCACAACTTATACTTGTCTAGCTAGAACCTTCCAACTAATTGAGAAATATTTATTGAGTGCTTACTATATGTTCAGCAGGGTACTGTGGAGAAATCTTGGGAGGATGGGAACTAGAGTTCATAAGACCTTAGGAAGAAAACAATGGACATGCATCCTAGACTTTCAGAATATAGAATGTTCAGAGAAATGAGAGTCATGATTACATCACCAAAGATTCTATTGACTTCATTTATACATTTCTTTCTGCCTCATGAAGTCATTGACTTCTGTTTGGTCCATTCGATTTTTCTTGTGTTTGTTGCTTGGACAAAGTTTTGTACCTTTTTTGCCAAGCAGCTAATTTTTTTTCCAGTTCTTTCTTCCGTGGCTCTCATTTCTTCTCCATTTCCCACCTCCATTATAATAACATTTAAAAACTATTTTTTGGACTCTTGCTTCATCTCTTTGATGAATCCTCGTTGAGTTTGTGTTTAATCAGGGTTTTTTCTCTAGAGCTTTATAGATGTTATTTTCTTCTTCTGCATTTGTGCCTTGAGCATTCCTGCCAACACAATAGCTCATTATGTTGTGGTTCTTTGTTTGCCTTTTCTTCTAGCCTACTTCCTAATTTTGGATCTGATGTTAGGACTAGGCTCTACCACACTTCTGGAGGGCAGGTGTGGGTTGGTCCTGTTGTAGCATTTGAGTGGAGATGGTGGTGGTGGTGGTGGTGGTTTTACCTGTTTGGCAAATGCTCCCTCTTGTCTCTCCTGCTTGCCTGCTTGGTTTATGGCATTTGGTTAGCAGTTGATGAGTGTGGCTGGTTCCTGCATCTCAGGAGCCACTTCCTTAGTTGATGCCTGAAAGAGGGAGGCTAGATGCAGGACCAGTGGTTTGATGGGTACTCCTAGAGATTTTGTGCCTATCTGATGTCTGTTGGTAGCAGTTGGTTGTCAGTTGTTTCTGGTGGTGATGAGGAACATGGGCCTCTTCTCCACAGAGATTCTTTATGAGGACATTCACTGATGGTCAAGGAATTGAATCATAGATTCCCAAATAAACCTATCATTGAATGAGGTCAAACACTCATGTCTCCTAAGCTTTTTGTGACGGATAATATTTTGTCTATTAAACCACTGTATTCCAAGCAAGACACTAATATCTCTAAAATTATTGCAAAAACATTTTCCTGGAAATTCTAAGTATGATCCATAATTATTGTACATTTTCATTTTGTTATTTTGGTACAAGGAAAGACCTGCAAATACAATGAAAACTTTCCCAAAGATCTACTTATTATTTGAAAGACTACACATGCATTATATAAAATACTCTTCAGGATTATGGATTTTTATCAGTTAATGTCTCTTTTTATTTGAAAGCTGCTACCCTTATTGAAAGTAATAGGTTGTTCTGTTTTCTAGATGATGTTCTGGTTCTTAAAAGCCTTCTTGATTTAATTTTATTAAATTACAGGATTTATAAGGCAAGTGGGCATTTTGTTTTATTGAATAGATGGTGCCCAGTACCTTCACTCAGAAATGAATCATGAAATGTTAGGTGGTTTTCCGTGAACTGAAAAGAAAAACAGATAATGGATAATTCCACATTCATAAGAAGAACCTGTACTTCTATCTACCCTCAGCCCCTGGGGATGGCTGGATTTTTTTTTACTTCCTTGGGTGCATTTCTTACAGAAGGCGTTTTTCTTATCTATCAATTCTCTTCCTCTCAAAGTTACTTTGCATATACTTTGAATTTATTTCTACCTGTTGTACCCATTAAGAATGTGAGCTCTTTTAGATACTGTTTCCTTTTTAAAAACTATCTATAGTGCTTAATGTAGGTCTTTTACATAGTAGGTGCAAAATTACTGACTATTGAATTGGATAGATCAGTCCTACTTGTGAATTTTAAATTGCTATAGTTTGGTTAGCTTTACCTAGTTTTATATTAAAATGATAAAAGCAAAATAACTAAATTGTCCTTTGGATAGCACTTTGAATGGAAATGATTTGTGTTATAAAGTTGTCTCCTCATTGAAACTTTTCCTTTTTTTCTTCTCCCCTTTTAAACTTTTAAACTAAGATCTAGTGACTTGTGTTGTCTCTCTCCCTTCTCCCTCCCCTCCCCTCCACTCCCCTCCTTTCCCTTCCCACAGCTAGTAAGTGTCAAGTGTCTGAGGTCCGATTTGAATTCAGGTCCTCCTGAATTCAGGGCTGGTGCTCTATCGACTGCACCACTTAGCTGCCCCCAGGGTTAGGACTTCTGTAGCACCTTTTAAAAGTCGGGTAAGCCACAGGCAAGAGGGTGTCCATTAGTTCTGTAAGCAGATTTTAAAAGGTTTTTACAGTAAGCTAATTTACTAAGGTGAACAACAGTGATTCAGTTAACTAACATTTAGGAGATTTTATGCCTTCACATAAGAAAAAATGTGGTTTTATGGCTAGAGAACCAACTTTGGGGTCAGGAAGACCTCAGTTCAAGTTCTCTTTCTGACACATACTGTCTGTGTGATGCTAGACAATTGATTTAACCTTTTCTGGAGTTTCAGAATGTTTTAATTTTTAGAACAATTCCAGAATAAAGTTTTTTTTTTTTAACAGATAACTCAGTGAAATGATAAATGACTTGTCCAAAGTGATGCTGGTAGGAAGTAGGAGACCTGGGATTTGAATTTAGGCTCTTTGACTCCAGATACAGAGGTCATTCCACTGAATTTATGATTGCATATATGTATTATTCCTAATGTCTTTCCCATTGTTTGTGAACTTTCAGTTATAATTTTCTTGATTTTCATTTTCTCCAGCTTAGTTTTGAGTATTCATACTAATACTTGTCAGTTTTATTGAACTTAAAAAACCAAACCCACCTCCTCAGTTTTATCAATTATTATCAAGTTTCTTTGTTTTTGTTCTTAACTTTATAATTTATATTTCTTTTCTTTTTGACTATTGATTTCTTTCCTGGAGTCTTTAGATTCAGGCTTAATTAGTTTTTCTTTTTTCTCTCTTAATAATATAGTTGCTCATTACTATATATTTCTTGACAAGCTACTTTTAAAGTTTTTGATGGGCCACATTATTATTAAATAGTTTTATATTTCTTTAAGTTCAACACCACTGGTTTAAAAGAATGATTTTTTCTGTGTCTACATAGTTTTTATTATTTTTTTGTCATTCTATTTTTAAGTTCTAATTTTATCACTTTCAAGCCTGAAAATGCAGCATGTGTTAATTTTGTCACATTTGAATTTATATATTCTTAATGACCTGCTGCAGGATCAGTATTTTTGAACATTCCATGTATACCTGAGAAAGGATATGTATCCCCCATTTACTTCACTTAGTTTAAACAAGTAGTTCAGATCTGTCATTTCTTCATTGTTAGATTTCAAATTTGATTTGTCATTCTGATAATGGAACATGATAGGTTCCTCACAATTACTATAATTGTGTTAATCTTTCTTTTATTAATTTAAATGCTGAATTGTTTGGTGTACATACATTTATTCATTTTTCCTATTACTATTTTGTAATGCCTTGTTAGTCTCTTTTGCTTTTGAATTCTCCTTTAACAGATACTTTTAGGTTTTTTTGAACTGGCAGTTTACCTGATTTATATATATAGTGAGGCAATTGGGGTTAAGTGACTTGCCCAGAATCACACAACTAGTAAGTGTTAAGTGTCTCAGGTCGAATTTGAACTCAGGTACTCCTGAATCTAGGGCCGGTGCTCTTTCCACTGTGCCACTTAGTTGCCCCTACCTGATATATTTTAGACCAAACTTTGAAATCCCTGAATCTTTTGAGTAGGTGTTAGCAGTTAAGACCTACCCATTTAAGAAGGGTCAAGGTTGACAAGACGGGGATGTAACAACTTTTGGTCAAGCAGGAATGGGCAATTCCTGATTTTTTTTAGCATAATGGCCTTTTGAGAAATCCTGGATTTAGGCTGAGTATGTAAGTAGAGAAGGAGAAGCTGTTTCCCCCTTTGCTCACTTAAGGTTCTGGAAGGGGACATCCAGTAAGAGGCTCCATTGTCCCTATAGGGTACCAGTTTGAAGACAGGCCTCTTTGGACCTCATTAGAACAGGGGGTTTTTGAGGCCTCTCTTCATTCAAGGATAGATATTTGGATGGGGGCACTAAGAGGGGTTAGACTCTCACTTTCTCCTTGAGGGCAGGAATTATTTAACCCTCTCTAAGTATCCCTACCACTTAGCACAGGGCCTGGCACATATTACACTTTTTTTTTTTTTGGTGAGGCAATTGGGATTGTGACTTGCCCAGGGTTACACAGCTAGTAAGTGTTAAGTGTCTGAGGCCACATTTGAACTCAGGTCCTCCTGACTCCAGGGCCAGTACTCTATCCACTGTGCTACCTAGCTGCCCCTAGTAGACTTTTAATAAATGTTCATTGACTCTAATGAACATCAACTAAGGAAGTGGCTCCTGAGGTGCAGGAACCAGCCACACTCACCAACTGCTAACCAAATGCCATAAACCAAGCAGGCAAGCAGGAGAGACAGGAGGGAGCATTTGCCAAACAGGTAAAACCACCACCGCCACCACCATCTCCCCTCAAATGCTAAAACAGGACCAACCCACACCTGCCCTCCAGAAGTGTGGTAGAGCCTAAGTCCTAATGTATGTAACATTTATCTTAATGTGTTGTTTTGGAAAAAAGCTTTGTAAATCTTAAAGTACTATAGAAAAATGAGTCCATTTCAAGAAATATTTCTTAAATGACACATGTATATGTATGTATATGTATATATATATATACTATGTGTGTGTATGCATACACACACACACACACACACACACACACATATATATATATATATATATATATATATATATATAAAACCCTCCACTAAAGTCATAATCAAGTGACCCCTACTCATTTTAATGTGGAAGTGACCTTGTGTTCTCAAATAACTGTGCCAGTGGAGTATAAGCTCTAACAAGTTCTACCAAGATAAAAATACTTTAACTTTTAGCTGGTGATTAATTCTGTGGAAATACCAAGAGGCTTATCATCAGGAGTTGGACTGTCAGTTGATTTTTTTCTTTGTTTTTGCTCACTGCAACTCATGAAACCAACTTCAGTACTGTGAAAGGGGGAAGCTGCCTTCTTGGCGGATAGAGTTAGTTATGTTGATGAAATCAGAGATCTTTTGATTAAGGTCTGTTTAAGCACTGTACTAGGCCGTAGGGGACAGCAAAATGTATAGGAGGCTGAGTGGTGCAGTAGCTACAATGCTGGACCTGTAGTCAGAAAGACCTGTGTTCAAATGTGACCTCAGACATTTAGTAGCAAGGCATTTAAGGTTTCTCATCTGTAAAATGGAGATAATAATAGCACTTACCTCCTGGAGTTATTGTAAATCAAATGAAATAATATTTTAAAAGTGCTTTGCCAACCTTAAAGTGCCATATACATATGATTTATGTTATTGTTACTATTATTATATCTCATCTCTGCCTTCTATGAATTTATAGTTTATAGATATTATAAGATACATATTATAAGAAATGTTATAAGTGCAGAAAAGAGTACAACATGCCATGAGAACTTCAAAAGTGAATAAATTTTTTTGTGGATTAGATCTGAGAAAGGTTCATGGGCAACATTAGATTTGGGCCTTGCAGAATGGGTAGAATTTCAGCATTTAGAGATTGGGTATGGGGAGAAAGGGGAATGCCTAGAGAGGGTTTAGCATGAAGAAATGCTTAGAGGCGGGCTTAAGAGCAAAGATAGAAAAGGATAAAGGAGGCAGCTACATGGCTCAGTGGATAGAGCACTGGAACCAGAGTCAGGAAGACCTGAGTTCGAACCTGGCCTCAGAACTTACTAGCTGTGTGACCACTTAACCTCTGTTTGCCTTAATCCACTGGAGAAGGAAATGGCAAACCATTCCAGTATCTTTGCCAAGAAAATCCCATGGACATTATGTACCACAGGGTCATGAAGAGTTGGACATGACTGAACAACTGAACAATCACAATGAGAAGGAGAAGGATCATTAGTCTAGTTTTGCAGGACCATAGACTTTATGAAAAGAATGATAGGACATAAAGGGGGAAATGCAGGGTTTGAATATTAACCCATAACCAATGTAAACCTATAAAGGTATAAGACTCCGTACATGGAATGGCAGTATCCAAAGGGTAGCATTGAGGCATGTTCATTAGTGAGTGAGGATGATGATAGAGATACTGTCTACTGTGGATAGATATGCAGTTTAGTTCTAGGAGTGCAATGGAGTGAAGAGTTAAAGATTACTTTGTATGCTTCAGAGTTGATAAGTTGCACTTTTAATTTCTCCATCAATGACAAAGAAGTTGGGGAAAAGGTCACATTTAAATTAATTGGGGGTTGTTTCATAAGCTGCAATTGTTATCTCTGAATGTGGTATACTATTATGTTACATCAAACAAGAATATTTATTATGGACATTTGTGTGTATATACACACATATACATCTATATCTGTATCTATATCACATATTGTTCATTTTAGTTTAAGAAATTTGAAATTAAGAGTCTTATTGGGAAACCTGTTTTTTTTTCTTTTTCTTTTGGCACTCAGCAGTGCCTTTTATTTTGAACAGTATAGGAGCAGCATTTTGTATAGCACAGAAAGGACATAATTCCCTTAGGGAGTAAGAAGTTTTCACAAAGAACCAGATAGATGAGAAATTTATATGATTTATAATAGGTGAGAACTTTATCATAACATGTTAAACTCATCTGAAGATGTACTTAAGGCCTAAAATGAAACACCCAGGGACAGGGATAATAGGGGGAAAAGGATCAATGGATGAAATGGGATTTAGGGCAAAGAGTACAATTAGATCCATTGCTAGAGCCTTGGCTATGGTGCTCTTAGGTCATGATAGGAGAAGGAAGGACTAGGTATGCCATATCTAATATTCCCTTAGATGTGGTATACCTATTTCAGTCAAGTTATTCCTCTTTCTTTGTAGTGTGGGAGATATTTGGATTCTTGTTATTTCTATAGTAGAGCAGTTCATAATTTGAGAGTGATATATATTTTATTATTTTTTTTTGCGGGGCAGTGGGGGTTAAGTGACTTGCCCAGGGTCACACAGCTAGTAAGTGTCAAGTGTCTGAGGTCAGATTTGAACTCAGGTACTCCTGAATCCAGGGATGGTGCTTCATCCACTGTGCCACCTAGCTGCCCCCTTGGTAAATATATTTTTTATAGAGATGGGGAAATAATAAATCCCTGTTCCCCATTGCTTTTGGCATCAAAAGCCAGTGAACTAGGCAGGGGCCAACATGTGCAGGAATAATTTCTAATAGGTTAACACATTGCTGAAGGATTTATTTCAATGTGTGTGGTCTACTAGGTGCTTCTAGATAGCTTACAGAGATGAAGGAAACGTGTAGGAAAGGGGAAGTATCAAGAGGATCACACTGTATTAGCAACATTCTAACAACCAAAGACTTGGGGTGGTCTCAGTGGCATTGTAGAAGAAGCACTAAACTTGATTATTTGAATTGGGTTTGAGTCTCAGTTCTGATTCTATATTATCTTTGTGACTGTGAATTAACCTTTCACTTTTAGTTTCTTCATCTTGAACATAAAGGTAATGATGCCTGCCATACCTTCTTTATGTGGTTATGGATATTAAATGAGATAATATGTGAAAGTGCTTTGTAAATGGTAAGGTGAGGTCTAAGTATAAGATATTATCATTGTCATCATCATTGCCTCTATAAATTTTCTTATAGTGGTTTATTCAGTGACCTACCATTTGTGTGCCACAAAAAAAGCCATAGAGAAGCCATGAAATTAATCCATAGAGATCTATTTTAATTTCCATTATTACCAGAGATAAGATTTTAGGAGAAAGTCTATTTCTGATGTTTCTTACCAATAAGAAGTTGTTCAGTTAAAATAGCAAATCTTTAGTCCTTTACATTTATCCATATTCTAGCTGAGAGATAATTCCTTAGTTTTCCCCATCTTTACTGTGATAGAAGTTTCAGTTGGAGATGCTGGGTTGTGTTTATTACACATGGTTGGATTCATAGTGAAACCATCTCCATCAGCATCATAACTTTTCACCTTTTTAAAAAATTTAATCCTAAGTGAGAACTACATCCTGAAGCCTTCATGAGCCATTAGATATTTGAATATTTTTCTGCAGTTGTTCCTTCCAAGTAGGGACTTTTAATGTAATCATTTAAGAACTAATACTATTAAAGAATTTAGTTTTGTATATTTGATACTAAATTCCTTATTACATAGCATATTATTCTGTTGTCCAAATTCATTATTGTCCTATTATTGACTGTTATTATTTGGATATATGGTGAAAATTTATCATTAAAGAGAACAATTGCGAGGCAGCTAGGTGGCACAGTGGATAGAGCACTGGCCCTGGAGTCAGGAGGACCTGAGTTCAAATCCAACCTCAGACATTTGACACTTACTAGCTGTGTGACCCTGGGCAAGTCACTTAACCCCAATTGCCTCACCAAAAAAAAAAAAGAAAGAAAAGAAAAAGAAAAAAAGAGAACAATTGGGTATGAATTATGAAGTGGCACAGAATCATTATGGAATCAAAGAACTATTGAAAGTGATCTTGAGATTGTAGTAGTCCTGCCCCCTCCATCTTGTGTGTGTGTCCTTTCTGACATTCATATGGCTTATGTACAAACAGGATAGCTCTGATCTATACATGTTATCTTCTTCCTGGCACCCCTTTCCTTCCAGAGTTTCTGGTACTCTCTGTATTTGGAATTGTTCATGCTGGAAATTTTTAGTTCCATTGCTATATGCAGCTTCTTTGACCATGATATCACACTTGGGAAACTAATCAGACATACTTGATCAAGGTTTTTTAAAGCTGTTTGGTGTGAAATGATGAACATAGATCCATTGCTTGGGGGTAAATGATATAATGTTGCACATGATAGAGAGAAGGCAGTACTATTCACCAATTTTTTTCATTTTTTTCCTATCAAGATGAACAGCTTTTCAACTACAAAGTGTAAAGAAAACATCATTAACGAGGCATTGAAGCTAATGATCATTGCGTAGATAGTAAGAAAACACTTAGCTGTTTTAAATGAGTTCATGTCTTTAGGCTTAGATAAATGATATCACAAGGTATTGGAGAAGCTTGTAGATGTGAACTCAGTAACATGGTTAGTAATATTTAGAAAATCATAAATTACATCAGAAATAACAGATAACTTATAGTGGGGAAATGTTCTGGTTTTATAAAATATGTGTGTGTGTGGGGGGGAAGCTGGGTTGCAGAAAATGAAGACAAATAAGTTGATACTTGGCAGAAGTTTAGAGTAATTTGGTTTTTGAATTCTTAGCAAAAAAAGGGGTGATCATTAGAGGCCAGCATGGGAAGTTGGCTCCCAAGTATTTTATATATTTTATAGTTATTTTAGATGGAGTATCTCTTCATTTTGTCTTTTATTAGTTTCATACAGAAATGCTGATGATTTGTGTGAATTTATTTTACATCCTGCAACGTTGTAGAAATTTATTTCAATTAATTTTTCATTTGACTTTCTAGGGTTTTCCAGGTACACTATTATATTATGTGCAAAAAGTGATAAATTTTATTTCTTCTTATGCTTAGTCTTTCAGTTTCTTTATTAATAAAGAACACTACCTATTTCATGATAGAAAGATGATGGATTTATATGTAGAATAAGAAATGTATTTTTGGATGTAGCCAATTTAGAGATTGTTTGACTATGCTCATATGATACAAGGGTACTTCTGTCCCTCCCATTTTTCCTCCCTTGCAGTTAGGGTAAAAAAAAAATACAGAAATATAAGATATTTGTTTAAAGACCTGAGAGTTTATTGATTATAAATTCAGGTTGAGCCATCAATTTGAGTGAGGTGCCTCTTTAAAAAATGTAATTTTACATAATTTCAACTTAAGGGTCTCCCAGTGTGGGGACAAATTTTTAATTAGGGAGTGTTAGCTAAGTGGCTCACTGCAATATTGGGGCAAGGAAGGAGACCGGCAGCCTCCCTCAAAACAGAACAGGATTTATTTGAACAAGAATGAACTTAAAAAAAACAACAAACACAAACAGGATCAGTAGGATCAAGGGAAGGAAATAAAATGGGGAAAGGGAAATTATACAACCTGAAAAATACCACTGCCTAGGAATCAGCTGAGAATACACAGCAGAGCTCCTGTCACCTTCCAGCTTCCAGCCAGAATGCCAGGGGGAAAAAAACAACAACTTCCTTCCTCCCCGAACACTCCACACAACCCCCAGCCAGTTGGATGGCTGCTCTGACAGTCACATGACTGTCCTCACTAGGCTTCCAATCATTACAATTTTACCAGGTCCATGTAGGCATCGACGAGTGGTGATGACGTGAGGTGCCAGCGCCATGGCAACAGCTACAACCAGTGCGGAGCCCCAGGCCAGTGTGCACTGAAGCATAAAAACCTCAAATAACAATTAATTCTTTACACCAGTGTGTTCTGTGTTATTCAAAGAATATTATCTAGACAGAATGTATATTTTTGTGCCATAGTTTTTAAAATGACAGTGTCAAATTCAAAAAGTCATGAGGAAGATTGAGACCCAGGGGAGGAACTTGTTTTTAGTGTGTGATTGAAGGGGCTAAGAAGAGTTTAATCTCTAAAATGTAACTGTGTAGAAATATTTTAAGCATAATGATATGGGAGTGAAAGCAAGTACATGTGTCTCCCAGAGAGCAGACATAGGATCAGAGAGTAGAAATTATAATGAGACCAGTTTTGGCTTAAATGTAAGGATAGTGAATAGTCTCTATTATAAAGCTTTGGGCTTAATCATTAGAAGCATTTAAGTACAAGATGGATATTTCTCTCAGGAAATCCTTCCTTATGGGCTCTGCTCAGGTACAACTTCTTATGGGAAAGGCTTCCTAATCCCCCTAGTTGTTGTTGTACTCTCCTTTATCAATTTATCTTTATGTATTTACTCTATTTATCTTCATACCTTTTAATCACACAGTAGAATTTAAATGCCTTGAAGACAGAGACTTCTTTTGGACTTTTTGCACTCAGTGTCTTTTTAGTGCAAAGCTTTTTAAACTGTGGGTTACAATTCCATATGGGGTTGTATAACTGAAAGTGGGGGTCACAAAAAATTGGCAACAGTAAAAGGTTATATATATATATACCTATTTTATATATTTATATACTGGAGTCGCATAAAAATTTCTTGGGTGAAAATGGGTCACAAGTGGAAAAAGTTTAAGAAGTCCTAGAGTACATTGTATGCACTTATTAGAGGTTGTTCATGTACCCTGTACTTAGTAGATACAGAGTTAATATTTCTGTCATAGTTTATATAATGTTATTAGTAAAAGAAGCTTTAGAGTCCAAACCCCTAATATTACATATGAAGAAACCAAGGACCAATGACAGGTAGTGACTTGTAGGACATTGTGGCTACTTAATAGCAAAGAGAACATGTTTCTTGATTTCCCGTCTGCCAGACTTTTTATTGTGCCTTACTGAATAAATGAATAAATAGGAGTTGTCATCACATTGGGAGGACTTTGATTGGAACTAGGACATAGATGTGATACTATTGGATGTTAATGTTTCAGTGTTATGGGGAGAAGATTCTGACATGTAGTACAGTTATAACTCTCTTGCCACTATTAGGCTGTATTGATTTAATAAAATCTTGACTGTACATTTAAATGGCCAACAGTTTTGCCTCCTTTAAAACACTAGTGATGGTGACATAGTCACATTTATAACAGCCTATGTAAGACAGAATTAGAAAAGCACTGGTTAAATGATCATTGTGAAGTCTTCTACCACAAAGCAGTCTAGCTATTTTGAGTGAATACAGAACAAATTATATGTATTGAATGAAGAAACTGAGGATTTTTATGGCATCTCTTTGCATCTCAGAATTATTTCTGGGGTCTTCTTTGGGTTTTTTTGCCTTTGATTAAAAAAATGGAATAGTTACTAAAGAACTATTTAATTTTTATGGAGGGGAAGTTTCCATCAAAGAACAGCATTGAGTACATATGTTTATGCCAAATACACTTCTTTCATTGCACACTCTGACTTTTCAGTTCCTTTGGGTAGTTCTAGGTATATAATGTGGACCTAAACAAGAAAATATTAATTATAAGGGTTTTCTATTTAGTGAATATGAAAATATTTCCTCATTGGTGTAGGTGCTCATCATTGTGCCTGGACTATTGCAGTAGCCTTTTGGCTGATATTCTTGCCCCAAGTCTCTCCCCACTCCAGGCTATCCTCTATACAGCTATCAAAGTGAACTTCCTTAAGCACAAGTCTGACTGTGTCATCACCCTATTCAATAAACTCTGGTGGTTCCTTATCACCTTTGGAATCAAATACAAAATCTTCTCTGACTTTTTTTTTTTTTTTGGCAGAGCTATGGGGTTTAAGTGACTTGCCCAGGGTCACACAGCTAGTAAGTGTCAAGTGTCTGAGGCCGGATTTGAACTCAGGTCCTCCTGAATCCAGGGCCAGTGCTTTATCTACTGTGCCACCTAGCTGCCCCCAGTCTCTGACTTTTAAAGTCCTTTATAACCTGGTTCCTTTTTACCTTTTCAGCTTTATTATACGATCCTCTCATCAACATTCCTTGGTGTACCACAGGGTCCTGTTCTGCTCTTTTGTTCTTCTTATATTCTGCATCATTTGATGATCTCATCAGCTCTCATGGATTCAGTTACCATCTCTATGCTGCTGATTCTCAAATATGTCTGTCCTGCTCAGACTTCTCTGCTGACCTCCATTCTTGCATCCCCAACTGCCTTTAACATTTTCAATTCAATAAACATTTATTAGGTGCCAACAGTGTGCCAGGCACTGTGCTAACTTTGGGGACACAAAAAGAGGCGAAAGACAGTTCTTGCCCTCAAGGAGTTTAGACATATTGAACTGGATGTCCAAAATGGAATTCATTATCTTTCCCCCTAAACTCAAACTCCCTCCTACTTCCCTGTTATTTTAGAGGGTCTCACTATCCTCCCAGTTCCTCAGGCTTTCAGTCTTTGAGTCATCCTCGACTACTTACTATCCCTTCTTCCCACATCCTAAGGACAGTCAATATCACCTTTGCAGCATCTCTCCAATATGACTCCTTATTCCTCTGACACTGCCACCACCTTGGTCCAGGCTGGACTATTGCAATAATGTGCTTGTGGCTTGGCTTGCCTGGAATTCCTCCCCACTCCAGCCCATACTCCTTTTGGCCTCCAAAGTGATTTTCCTAAAGTACAGGTTTGACAATGTCATCACCCCCCCCCCGCCCCACCCCCCTCCCCCTAAGTAAATCTCATGGCTCCCTATCTATCCCCTCCAGGATCCACTACAAAATTCCCTGTTTGGCATCCAGAGTCCTACATTTCCAGTCTCCTTACACCTTACTCCCTGGCACATAGTCTATCTAATGACACCTGTCTCCTTAATGTTCCTCCAAAAAGACACTTTATCTCAGCTCTGAGCATTTTCTCCCTTTTCATCTCCATCTTCTATCTTCCTTGGCTTCCTTTAAATCCCAGCTAAAATACCATCATCCTATAGGAAGCCTTTACTAACCCCTTTGAAATCCAGTACCTTTCCTCTCTTAATTATTTTCTATTTATCCTTCATATATCTTGGTTTTTTGTTTTTGTTTTTTTTTTGTTTTTTGCAGGGCAATGAGGGTTAAGTGACTTGCCCAGGGTCACACAGCTAGTTAAGTGTCAAGTGTCAAGTGTCTGAGGCTGGATTTGAACTCAGGTCCTCCTGAATCTAAGGCCAGTGCTTTATCCACTGTGCCACCTAGCTGCCCTCATATATCTTGTTTACATATAATTTGTTAGTGTCTCCCTTATTAGATTGTGAGCTCCTTGAGGTCAGGGACTTTATTGCCTCTTTTTGTATCTCCAGTACCTAGCACAGTACCTGGCATGTAGTAGTCTCTTAATAAATGTTTATTGATTGATTGCTTGATTGTCTCTGATATAGCAACATTGACCTTTTGGTTGTTCCTCTCCCATGACATCGCATCTCTTGACTCCATGACTTTTGGGGGGGGGCAGGGCAATGAGGATTAAGTGACTTGCCCAAGGTCACACAGCTAGTGAGTGTCAAGTGTCTGAGGCCGGATTTGAACTCAGGTCCTTCTGAATCCAGGTCTGGTGCTTTATCCACTATGCCACCTAACTGCCCCCCAGACTCCATGACTTTTTACTGACTTGCCCATGCTTAGCATTCTCTCCCTCCTCACCTCTATTTTGTGGTTTGTTTCCTTCAAAACTCAGCTCAAATCTTGCCTTCTGTAGGAGGTGTTTGCTCTCCCCTCCCCTCCCCTCCCCTCCCCTCCCCTCCCCTCCCCTCCCCAGTGCCTTCCTTCTGAGATTACCTTCCAGTTATACTAGATACAACTTGTATGTACAATTTTTTACATGTTGTCTCCCTATTAGAGTGTGATCCCCTTGAAGAAAGGGACCCTGTTTTTTGCCTTTCATTTGCACTTAGCAGAGTATCTAGGAGATAGTATAAGTACTTAAAATATGCTTGTTGATTAAATATCAGCTTGAATTAATGAACATGTCCCAGTTTCCCTCTCAGGACAAGAAGATGACAATGAAATGTTTTACTTGCCTTTTGTAAGTAATTTCAAAAGCAAGGCTTGTATAATAAAAACCTACCTCTTCATTCTTTTCATTTTGTGAGAAATTGCTTCACTTTGACCTCATGGGTGTTTTGAGGGAAAAAAATTATTTTTAAAGTCAGGAACACAGAGAGACTAGATTTGTGGCAAGAGTCAATTTAGTTATATTAACATGTAATTGTACTTCGTTACCCCCCACTTTAGCTATCTGACATCCTATTTACTAATCTTGCCTACAGTGTAAATTTCTTTCAGTTCTCTAGGCATTGAGTATATCAGAAACTACACTCTGTCTTTAAAAGGAAATGTTGTTTTTAGATACCTAAATTAAAAAAAAAAATCTGACATTGTTTGAATTTAATGATTCATATTAAGAATTATTCATGAAAATGATCTTTTAAGCTTCTTATAATAGCTGAAATTATCCTTCATTAGAAACTGACAGTTTCTGTGATGGGTGTAATTATAAAAAATATTCTTAGGCTTCGCTATATTCTGCAGTGTTAAAATTACGCAAATGAGAGAAAGATAAGAATAGAAACTGAGTAGGATGGTCAGATTTTATAGGAGAAAAGGGGGGGTGGAAGAGTAGCAAACTTTCTAAAAATGAATAAATATGTGCTGTTATACGTTAAGTGGGCTTTATTATAGTCTACACTAAGGCATATCCTCCTTTTGTTGGCAGAGGGGAGAATTAATTTTAATACAGTGAATTGTTTGTAGTTCCTTTCCATATGTGAATTCTTAAGAAAGGCAAGGGAGGTTTTTTTTTTCCTTCTCTCCAGTCAGCATTTTATGTAAGGCACTTTATAGTAATCTTCTGTGCTGTGTAAGATTTGGCACTTCTGTCACTAATACAGGCAAGGCTAAGGGGAGGAGTGTGGGAAGGCATGGCAATGGGAAGAAGGTAGGGCACAGCTAACATGAATCTCTCTGCCTGTTTAACTGAGGATGAGAAAAAAAAAACCACACACACATACACACACGCTCTCTATTTGCTTCTTGACCATTTGGCTTTCACGCCTTCTGTCATTCAACTTTAGAGGCCCAGTGGAAAATGTTGCAAATAGAATTGTAGTTTTAAATTCAGAAAAGAGTATATTATTCCATTCAGATATTTATTACATGTGCCTACCGTGTGCAAATCACTATTTTAGGTGCTGGGAATGCCAAGATTTTGATACACACCTGGTGTTTAAGGAATGTACAGCCTAGTGGGGGGGGGGAGGACTTGTCCACAAATATATATAAAGAGGAAAGGTCCAGGAAAGGCATCGTACAAATTGGAGAGAATAGAGAACATATTTACATTTACATTTAAAAGAACACTTATATGGTAGCATGAAGCATTACAGGATGTTTCCAAGAAGAGCTTGTATTTGAACTTTGGACTCAAAGGAAGAGACTTCAATAGGCAAAGCAGATGTATGGATCGGTAAATCCCTATCCCAGAGATAGAGAACAGGTTGAACAAAGGTGCTGAGATGAGAGAGAACAAGATGGAAGGAAATACACCCCAAGTTGGTTGGAATGTAAAATATGTGAAATACAGTTGTATGAACAATAGGTTGGAACCAGAGAGAATGGCTGGGTTGAGGCATTTATATTTATATTTATTTATAATATATACATATATTTTATACATGTATATTTTATCTGGTTGATAGTAGGGGATCACTGGAATTTGTGGAGCAGAAGAGACGATAAGCTGAGCATTAGGAAGATTACTGAGACAGTAATAAGGAAGAATGAGTTAGACAGGAGATAATATTAAGGTGAGAAATACAGTTGGAGACTTAGATTATTCTTGGTAGGAAGAGGGGGGGTGCCTTGAATTGCAGTGGGGGGGCAGCTAGGTGGCACAGTGGATAGAACACTGGCCCTGAATTCAGGAGGACCTGAGTTCAAATCTGGCCTCAGATCCTTGACACAAACTGTGTGACCCTGGGCAAGTCACTTAACCCCAATTGCCTCCCCCCCAAAAAAAAAATTGCAGTAGGAATGGAAAGAAATGGCTGCATGAGAGAGGCAAATATCATGGAACTCTTTAATTGAATGATTGTGGGAAATGAGAGAGGAATCAAAGATGACTCTCGGGTCACTTGAATGGAAACCTGGGGTGATAGTGGTGCCATTAATAGAAATAAAGAAGATAAAGTTTTAGGGGAGAAGTTGATGAATTCAGTTTTGGATATAAGCTTTAGAGTCTGGAAAATGCCCTTGTGATTATGTTGTTCAGCCATCTTATTTTACAAATGAAGAAACTAAGAGATAGGAAGTGACTTGCCCAAGATTTTAAGGGGCAGATATATCTATATATTGATATCAATATAGATATATTTACTTAAAAGTTGAATTTTCATTCTATTATTCTCAGCTACTTGCAGTTTGTGGTACTAGCAGATAATTCAGGTTGAGTCTAGGTAGCTGGAAATAAGGAATGGGATTCTGGGGAGATTTGGGGGTGGGAGATACAGATTTTAGAATCATGTCCTTAATGATGATGCTTGAGGCTATGCATTGGTTGAGAGATTACCAGGGGAGAGATCATAAAGAATAGAGATGAAGACCTAGGTCAGAATCTTGATCAACACTCACAGTTAAGATGAAAGATAGCTAGCAAAAGAGACAGAGGTATCAGAGGAGCAGGAGAATTATGAGTCCAATCTTAGAGAGACAGAAAGAATTACTAGAAAGAAAGGATCGTTCACAATGTCTTATGATACAGACAGGTTATAAAGAGAATGATATAATAAAGGTATTTGGATAGCGTGATATCTTTGGAGTACCTATTTTAGTAGTGTCATGGGGGAAATGGTTGGTGTAGGGGTCCTTAGGAATTTCTCTTTAAAGAATTACATCCTCTTGCACACAAATCCAATTAGAATAAAATAATATTTTATTTAGGTGCTAGAGAAAGGAAATCAAGAAAGAAGTCAAACTTCTTGCAAGAGGAGATAGATCCAGAGACATGGTTCTCTGAGATACTTATCTCCCTGAACAGGAGAAAGGCCATAGGTTTTATAGATTGTAGATGGGGTGATCACCAGAGCCCTTATTGGGGGTGGGCTTGGAGAATTCTGTCTGACTAGAGGCAGTGTGTTGTCATGTAGTGAGAGTGAGGAATAGACTACTTGCTCCATTGGAATTAGAAGGTCCGTAGGGTAGTGAGAAAACTTATTGTGGAATGTTTGCTAGAAGGCATGGACAAGAGTCCCACAGGACTGGAAAGCATGGATGGGTTGCGTTTGTACTGTTAGATGGGTTACCTGCCTCACTAACCTCACTGCTATTTCTGGCTTCCTGCAAGACTGTATTCAACTGCCACCTTCTACATTCAACCTCTCCTGTTCTCACCAGCTCTTATTGTGCTCCCTCCCAGAACCACTTTGTATCTATTTTGTGTATGATTTTTATATTTATATATTTACATTGTCTCTGCTGTTGGCATGTAAGCTCCGTGAAGGCAGACCCTTTTGTCTTTGTATCCCCAGCTTTTGTCTAGGGATACAGGCAAATATGGCTGTGCCTGACCACTAGTAAGCTCTTATTAAATGCTTTACTGATTGATTAAGAGTTCAGAGGTAGGGGGCAGCTAGGTGGCACAGTGGATAAAGAACCGGCCCTGGATTCAGGAGAACCTGAGTTCAAATCCAGCCTCAGACACTTGACAGTTACTAGCTGTGTGACCCTGGGCAAGTCACTTAACCTTCATTGCCTTGCAAAAAAAAAAAAAAGAGTTCAGAGGTAGGAGTAATAGCTTTTCCCTATATCTATATTTTCTCTTTAAGAACCTCTTTCCTATTCTACTCTGTGCTACTCTTTTTCAGGCCCACTCCTATCCAATTTTTCCATTGTCTTGAAATCCCTGCCTTGATGTCAGTAAACTTTCATTTACCATTAAATATTTCAACTAATGTTCCTTCCACCTCTTCACTGCCAAAGAAATCAGACTTCCCCCTACATGTCTTCTATTCCTCTCCACTGTAGAAGCCCTCTTATTCCTCCCTATAGAAAGAGCATTAGCTCTGGGGACAGAAGACCTGCATTTCAATCCTGCTTCTGACACTTAGTATTTGTGTGATCTCAGACACATGTAGATGAGGAGGATAATGAGGAGGTTGGACCAGATGGCCTTTGAGATCCCTTCTAGCTCTAGATCCATTCTTCCTGCTCACAGGACCAGGTGGTGGGTAGGTGGGTTTTGGTTTTTGTGTGGGGTTTTTTTTTTTTTTTGCTCCCTCTTGCAATACAAGTCAAATCACTATCACTAGAATCTTGACCACTACCTCCCTTTGGTTATCAATGTAAACAGCCTGGAACCCTTAGCTCAAGAGCCCTTTACAATAGCAGCACCTCCTAGATTGTCAGCTCTGAATTCAGCCCAGTCCTAATAGCTGTCATCCAGGGAATCCACCTTTGTAAAGATGTAACCTGGCAATTGCTTCTGCAGTTGCTGCAGCCCTTGCCTCCTTGGTAGCCACAGATATTGAAGACCTGAAAAAGAAAATTCTTTTTTTTTCTCTCAGCAGCTCTTTTTGCCTGACTAGAGAAGGAGGTATGTGGTCATGTGGTGAGAGTGAGGAATAAACTACTTCCTTCATTGGGATTATGGCAATGGCAAAAGGTCTGTCTACAAGGTCCCTAGGATAGAACCACTGTCAAGTGGTTGAAAATTAAAAATGTATATAGTTTTATCAGAGTTAAAGAAGATATGCACCCTTAGGAATGTGAAGCCTTTCCATCTCACTGCTTTTCTGTGTTGGCTCCCCCTATTCGACTAGAAGTTCCTTGAAAGTAGGGTCTGTCTTACTTTTTGATTGCTATTCCTGGTGTTCAGCACATGGTCAGTGCTTAATAAGTACCTTCCCACCCACTCATTTCCTATACCCAGCAATCATCCTTAGGCACTTGCCTGTTCATATTCATGATCTTTCTGAATAGCTTATCTTTCAGTTTCTTTACCCTTCAGTTCCAAGGACATCCTCCACCCCGCTTTAACCTCTCCATTGGCTACCCTCTCCATTGTCTAGAAGTTTGAAACTCCACTTTGTGACCACAGGACCTATCTTTGTGTCTTTTCTAAGTTTTTTCACATTAAACCTACTACCTATCCTTATCCTATCCTTTTATTTTATTTTTGTTTGTTTGTTTGTTTGGGCAATGAGTGTTAAGTGACTTGCTCAAGGCCACACAGCTAGTAAGTGTTAAGTGTCTGAGGCTGGATTTGAACTCAGGTCCTCCTGAATCCAGGGCTGGTGCTTTATCCACTGTGCCACCTAGCTGTCCCCCTAGCCTATCCTTTTATTCATTGCATGTCCAATATTATTATTTATCATTAAAAATATTATGAGCGTGCTTTGCCCTTTTTTGTATGTACTCTTACGTCCATCACTATGGAAGGGTATGGAAACTACATAGTACTGAGGGATTTTTAAAAGTTTTTCTTGGTTGGTGCATCTTCTAGGTTACCATAGCCAAAGAATTTAACTGCTTGGTAGCAAAATTACTGGTGTGGAGCTTTTCCATTCATAGATAGATTGGTGCTTGGATTTTAGATAGTGTAGTTTGGACCTTACCCAAAGACTTCCTAGACTTGTACTATCTGCCATATCTTGAACTCTACTGGAATGTCCTTTAAGAAAATAGCATTAGGGGGGCAGCTAGGTGGCACAGTGGATAGAGCACTGGCCCTGGAGTCAGGAGTACCTGAGTTCAAATCCGGCCTCAGACACTTAACACTTACTAGCTGTGTGACCCTGGGCAAGTCACTTAACCCCAATTGCCTCACTAAAAAAAGAAAAATAGCATTAGGGTGGAACTCAAGATGGCAAAGTAAAGGCAGGGGCTCATTTGAGCTCTAAAATTTCCCTCGAAAGGGAAGGTTGGCAAAAAAGGTCTGGTTGAGCTGGGTGGTAGAGACCTGGATTTCAGCACAGATCTAGTGGAATAGGCTGCATCAGGGCACTTCATCAGTGGAAGCAGCAGTTCTCAACCCACAGGTAAGGAGATCACATAAGTTGTTAGAAGGAGATTAGAGGGGACTCTTTGCTGGCACTGGGTATAGCACTGTCACATTGCCTATTCACAGTTCTGGGTCACAGCCCCAGGGCAAGGAGGAGCACTAGCTCACTAGAGCTTGTGACTGATCACAGTTTCAGATTAGAGAAGAGCACTTTCAGTCTGTCATAGGTGAGAGCACAGGCCAAGAGAGCAATGACCATACCTCTCCTTATATCATATCATTTTGGAAGGACCAAAAACCTACACACCTCCAGAGCTAGCTCTGAAAACAGCAGCAAGAAAGGCCTGAAGCTTGGGATAGTGCCCTTCATACTGGGAGCAGAGCCCAAATTTTTTTTAACATAAAGTTATGTCAGTGAAGAGGCTAGAAAATTGAGTAAAGAACAAAAAAAAAGAACTTTACTGTAGAAGATTACTATGGTGACAGGAAGACCAAGAACAAATTTAGAAGAAGAAAATGCAGTTAAAAAAAGCCACATTCAAAGCTTGAGAGAAATATGTGAATTGGTCATAGGTCTAAAAAAAAGAATTCCTGGAAGAACTCAAAAATTAAAAAAAAAAAAGAAATGAGAGGTAGAGGAAAAATGGGGAAAAGAAATGAGAGTGATTCAAGAAAATTATGAAAAGAGAGTCAACAGCTTGGTGAAGGGGGCAGCAAAAAATACTGAGAAAAAAAAATAACACCTTAAAAAATAGAATGGGCCAAATTGTAAAAGAGGCACAAACATCCAGTGCTGAGAAGAGCACCTTAAAGAACAGAACTGGCTAAGTGGAAAAAGAGGTAAAAAAAAAATTCATAGAAGAAAAGACCTCTTTACAAAGTAGAATTAGCCAAGTATAAAAGGAAGTTTAAGAAAATTCAAGAAAATAATTCCTCAAAAATTAGAATTTGGAAAGTGGAAGTTGACTCCATGAGACATTAAGAAACAATACAATAAAGTCAAAAGAATGGAAAAATAGAAGAAAATATGAAATATCTCATTGGAAAAACAATTGAACTGGGGAACAGATTGAGGAGAGATACTTTAAGAATTATTGGACTAGGGCAGCTAGGTGGTGCAGTGGATAGAGCACCAGCATTGGATTTAGGACAACCTGAGTTCAAATCCAGCCTCAGACACTTGACACTTACTAGCTATGTGACCTTGGGCAAGTCACTTAACCCCCTTTGCCCCGCCGAAAAAAAAGAAAAAGAATTATTGGACTATCTGAAAGCCATAATAAAAAAAGAGCCTAGATACCATATTTCAAGAAATTATTCCAAAAACCCTGTACTGATATCCTAGAACCAAAGGGTTGTTGTTGCTGCTGTTGTTTGTCCATCGTTCTAAAAGAGGACCATGACATCAGGAGGTGATGTCATAACTTGCCCTGAATTGGATTTAAGTGAGAGAGGGTTGTGCAAGGTCACCAACCTCACTCTCTCCTCCAGAGCCATCTGAGTTCAGTGGTAATATGTATATCAGGATAACTGGAGATGGCCCCAGATGCATAAGGCAATTGGGGGTGACTTGCCCAGGGTCACATAGCTAGTAAGTGTCTGAGCTGAGATTTGAACTCTGGTCCTCCCAAGCCAGTGTTCTATCTACTGTGTTACTTAGCTGCCCTAGAACCAAAGGGTAAAATAGAAACAGAGGGAATCCATTGATCACCTTCTACAAGATATCCGAAAATGAAAACTCCCAGGAATATTATAGTCAAATTCCAGAGCTCCCATTTCAAGGAAAAAATATTGTTAGCAATCAGAAAGAAATTATTTAAATATTGTGGAAATACAGTCAGGATGATACACTATTTAGCAGCTTCTACATTCTACAAGGATTGTAGGGCCTGGTTTACAACCAAGAATCACCTACCCAGCAAAACTGATCATAATCCTTCAGGGGAAAATGGATATTCAGTGAAATAGAGGACATTTAAGCATTTCTGATGAAAAGATCAGAGTTGAATAGAAAATTTGACTTTCATATATAAGATTTCAGAGAAGCATAAAAAGGTAAACATGAAAGAAAAATCATAAGGGATTCAATGAGGCTAAAATGTTTGCATTTCTACATGGGAAGACGATACTTGTAACTCCTAAGAACTGTGAGTTGTCTATGAGGGAATGCTTTCTTTTTTTTTTTTTTTTTTTTAGTGAGGCAATTGGGGTTAAGTGACTTGCCCAGGGTCACACAGCTAGTAAGTGTTAAGTGTCTGAGGCCCAGGTACTCCTGACTCCAGGGCAGGTGCTTTATCCACTGCCACCTAGCTGCCCCGAGGGAATGCTTTCAAAAAATTAAAGTTAAGGGGTGGGAAAGAGGGATACACTGTGAGAAGGGGGAAGGGGGAGGTAGAATGGGGTAAATTACTTCCAATAAAAGAGGTGTGAAAAGAAAAACTCAGATTTGTCTCAAAGGAGGATAACATAAACTCTCAGTGATACATTGAAACCTATTTTACCCTTCAGGGATTACCTGCAGGGGTGGGGGATTAAAAAAGGTAGGGTGATAGAAGGAAGGGCAGATTGGGGGAGGTGATGGTCAGAAGCAAAACAGATTTGAGGAGGGACAGGGTAAAAGGGCAGCTAGGTGGTACAGTGGAGATATTGCTAGGCCTGTAGTCAGGAACACCTCAGTTCAAATCTGGTCTAAGACACTTAGTAGTTGTGTGACCCTAGGCAGGTCATTTAACCCTGTTTGTCTCAGTTTCCTCACATGTAAAATAAGCTGGAGAAGGAAATGTCAAAACACTTCTGTATCTTTGAAGAGTTGGACATGGCTGAAATAACTGAATAACAACAATAACAATGGGGAAAAAAAGGATAGAGGGAAATATACAGCTATTAATCACAAATGGGAATGGGATAAAGTCACCCGTAAGATGGAAGCAGATAGCAAAGTGGGTTAAAAACCAAAATCTGACAATATGGTGTTTGTAAGAAAACATACTTGAAGCAGAGAGACACCCATAGAGTAAAGGTAAGGGGCTAGAATAGAATCTATTATGCTTCAGCTGATGTTTAAAAAGAGGGGTAGCAATCATAATTTAAGACAAAGCAAAATCAAAAAAAATCTAATTAAAAGAGATAAGCAGGAAGCTACATTTTGCTTAACCCTGCCCCCAAAAAACCCCCAACAACCATTACTAATGAAGTAATATCAATAGTAAATATATGTGCATCAAATGGTATAGCATCCGTATTCTCAAAGAAGTTAAATGAGTTACAGGAAGAAATAGACAGTAAAACTATACTAGTTGGAGGGGGGGAAGACCTGAACTTTCCCTTTTTATAACTAGATAAATCTAACAAAAAAAACAAGAAAGAAGTTAAGGAGATGAATAGAATTTTAGAAAAGTTAGCTATGATAGATCTTTGAAGAAAACTTAATGGGAAAAGAAAAGAGAATACTTTTTTCTCAGTGGTATATACACATAAGAATTGACCATGTATTTGGATATAAAAACTTCACAATCAAATGCTGGAAAACAGAAATATTAAATTAATCTTTTTTAGATGATAATGCAATAAAAATACATTCAACAAAAGACTGTAGAAATAGAGATTAAAAATTAATTGGAAACTAACCCAATTTTAAAGAATGAATGGGTAAAAGAACAAATCATAGAAACAATCAACAATTTCATTAAAAATAAGTACAACATGGGGGCAGCTAGGTGGCGCAATGGATAAGGCACTAGCCTTGGATTCAGGAGGACCTGAGTTCAAACCCAGCCTCAGACACTTACTAGCTGTGTGACCCTGGGCAAGTCACTTAAACCCCATTGCCCTGCAAAAAAAAAAAAAATAAGTACAACAGTGAGACAACATACCACAATTTATGGGATGCAGCCAAAGCAGTAGTCAGGGGAAAATTTATATCTCTAAATGCTTCTTGTTGTTGTCATTGTTGTTTGTCCTTCATCCTTGAAGAGGACCATGACATCAGGAAGGTGATGTTTTGACTTGCAAGTGAATTGAGTTTAAGTGAGACAGGGCTGTGCAAGGTCACCAACCTTACTCACTCCTCCAGATCCCTCTGGGTCCAGTGGCAAAACATAGATCTGGACAACTAGAGATGGTCCTGGAAGCAGTGAGATACCTAAGGTCTTTCCCCAGTCTCAGTTTGCTTGAGGCAACACCCATTCAGTGATTAAGGCTAGGTAAGAAATGAGGCAAAAAAATAGCTTTTTTTACCTACTCAAAAAAAAAAAATCAAAGTGTGAGGGAAAGACCCTCAGGGTTTCTGGCCAGAATAGAAACAATTGCTATTTACACTCACTCTGAGCCAACAAAACCCAAACAATGACCAGCTGAGGATGGGAAAATTGGAAAGCAATTTTTCAGAAACTAGGTATAGACCAACATCTTACATTGTATACCAAGATATGGTCAAAATGAGTATATGATTTAAACATAAAGGTGATAACATAAGCAAATTAGGAAAACTGGGAAGTTTTTCTTATTTACAACAGGTTTCTCTGATAAAGGCCTTACTTCTCAAATATGTAGAGAACTATGTCAAATCTAAGAATACAAGTCATTCCCCCATTGATAAATGGTTAAAAGATATGAAGTTTTCAGAAGAAATCAAAGCTATCTATAGTCATATGAAAAAAATACTCTGAATCACTATTGATCAGAAAAATGCAAATTAAAACAACTATGAGGTGGGCAGCTAGGTGGCGCAGTAGATAGAGCACTGGTCTTGGATTCAGGAAGACCTGAGTTCAAATCCAGCCTCAGACACTTGACACTTACTAGCTGTTTGACCCTGGGCAAGTCACTTAACCCTCATTGCCCTGCCAAATATTAAAAAAATCCCCAAAACAAAAAACAACTATGAGGTACCACTTTATACCTTGGCTAATATGACAGAAAAGGCAAATGACAAATGTTGAATGGGCTATAGAAAAATTAGGGACACTAATGTAGTTAGTGAAAATGTGAACTGATCCAGCCATTCTGGAGAAAATTTGGAACTATGTCTAAAGGGTTATAAAACCTTTTAGCTCAGAAAAAGACCCTATTAGTTCTATATCCCAAAGAGATTTTTAAAAATGTAAAAGTACATATATATGTACAAAAACTTTCATAGCATCTCTTTTTGTGGTGGCAAAGACTTGGAAATTGAGGGAATGCCCATCAATTTGGGAATGGCTGAATAAATTGTGTGTGACGAAATATTATTATGCCATAAGAAATACATGCTACTAGGCAGTTAAATGATGATCAGGAAAACTGATCAAAGTGAAATAAGCAGAACCAGGAGAACATTGTACACAGTAGCAGCAATATTGTATGATGATCAACTGTGAGTAACTTAGCTATTCTCAGCAATATAATAATTCAAGACAATTCCAAAGGATTCATGATGAAAAATGCTATCAATTTCCAGAGAAAGAACTGAATGCAGATCAAAGAATACTTTTTTGTTTTTTTGTTTTGTTTTACAGGGCAATGAGGGTAATACGTTTGTTTGTTTGTTGTTGGTTGTTTTTTTTGTGGGGCAATGGGGGTTAAGTGACTTGCCCAGGGTCACATAGCTAGTTAGTGTCAAGTGTCTGAGGCTGGATTTGAACTCAGGTACTCCTGAATCCAGGACTGGTGCTTTACCACGGCACCATCTAGCTGCCCAGAATACTTTTTTAAAACTTCATTTTTCTTTATTTTTTTTGTCTGTGTTTTCTTTTGCAATATGACTATGTTTTGTATGACTGCACATATATAATGTATATCAAATTGCTTGCCTTCTCAAGTGGGGAGGGAAGGCAGGTAAGGAGCAAATTTGGAACTCAACATTCTCAAAAATGAATTTGAAAAATTGCTTTTACATGTAATTGGAAAAAAATTAAATTAAAAACACCATCACCGTTATTGTAAGATGAGACATTGCTTTATGGAGAAAAATCTGGGATCATTATTGAAGATGGACAATGAGTTAAGTTTATAATTGAACAGAAGGGAGTGGGCTAGATTGCATTTGGGAATTTGAATGATACTTGAACTATTCCAAATTACTCATATTTTCAAGACCTGTCTTTTCAACATGTGTTCTCTAGCTGATACTATGTGGCTGTGAATTTTGGAACATCATAATCTCCAAGGAATCAAATTTGTAGGTGACCCAAAGGGCCATGGAGAGAAACATGATGGTTGCATGTACAGTATATTTTATTTCCAGTGATAACTAATGTTGAAAAAAATGGTTTCAGTATATGTCATTGAGGAAATGTTTGACTGGAAAAGGTGATGACCTAGGCTTAAAATGAGAGTGATTCATAACAGATACAATATCCAATGTTCTACTTATAAAATGTAACAAGATTTCAAGACTTCCAGCTTATTAGACAGATCTGTGGAAGACAAAGGATAAGAATCATTCACGATGACAAAGGAGGAATAGGATGTAATTTGAACGGATAGGGGGAATGTCATCATTAATAAAATTAAAGATTCTCTGGAGGATTGAAATATTTAAAGTGTTTAATAAAGGTCAGATGTGCATATGAGTGGATCAAGAAGCAAGTTTTATTGTAGAAATATCTGGTGAAGTCAGTCTATCTCTTCTTGCGTTGTTTGAAAATTTAAGGAACAGATTTTAGATTTTAGTAAGTTAATTATTTCCTTTGGTAATTTACCAGGATATCTCCAAACATGATTTTTGTTTCTGTAGAAGTATACTGATTAGAAGTGTGTGTGTGTGTGTGTGTGTGTGTGTGTGTGTGTGTGTTTTGTTATGGATCATTCAGCAGAAGCCCTACCTTTCCACTATTGTCTCTTTCTTCCTTCCTTTCTCTTTCTTTCTTTCTTTCTTTCTTTCTTTCTTTCTTTCTTTCTTTCTTTCTTTCTTTCTTTCTTTCTTTCTTTCTTTCTTTCTTTCTTTCTTTCTTTCTTCCTTCCTTCCTTCCTTCCTTCCGTCCTTCCTTCCTTCCTTCCTTCCTTCCTTCCTTCCTTCCTTCCTTCCTTCCTTCTTCCTTCCTTCCTTTCTTTCTTTCCTCCTTCCTTCCTAACTTCCTTCCTTCCTTCCTTCCTTCCTTCCTTCCTTCCTTCCTTCCTTCCTTCCTTCCTTCCTTCCTTCCTTCCTTCCTTCCTTCCTTCCTTCCTTCCTTCCTTCCTTCTTCTTTCTTTCTTTCTTTCTTTCTTTCTTTCTTTCTTTCTTTCTTTCTTTCTTTCTTTCTTTCTTTCTTTCTTTTGGTGGAGCAATGAGGGTTAAGTGATTTGCCCAGGGTCACACAGCTAGTAAGTGTCAAGTGTCTGAGGTGTTAAGGGTTAAAATTCTAGCTAAACTGTCTAAAATATCTAATGAGTGGTCGCCAATAAATTATAAGCTTTAGCAAGAGTTAGACTTTTAAGCATTTATTAAGGGAGAATAAGAATTTGGTAAAGAGAGAGAAAAAGGCCTAGATTTCTATCTATTAAAGGGAGAGCACATTTCTAGCTCCCTTCTCCACCAGAGTCCAAAGGAAAAAAGCGCGAGACTGAGCGCCAGTCTCTTCCTTCCTCCTCCCACTAGCCCGCATCACTTCCTGACTCCTGGTCTTGCCCTCAAAGACCTTCCTTCATGGCAGAACTCCTCTACAGTAAGTATCCAGCAGGTGGCGTTATTCCAATCGTTACAGTCCCCCCTGTTGTTCCTCAAGAAACAAAATGTTTCCTTGACGGAACAGTAAAAAGAATATAATAACTATTGCTAACTAATAATATGTGAACAACAATATAGAAAAGGAAGAGAGGAAAGTTTTGTCCAGAGGGGCGATTTTTTTTGTCCTCATGAACCGACGCTTTGACATTAGTCTTGCAAAGGGAGGGTCTCTGCAGAGAATACATATTACAGATGGTGTATATTATAACAGAAAGAGAAAAAAACAACAAAAACAACAAATCAAAACTGTTCATTTAAAGTCTCTGAAAAGTCTTTTCTCAGATGTCCTCTAGGTGTAGTCGTGGAATGGAAGTCTTTTCAGGGGTTGATGTGTGGATACTGGTAATCAGCCAGGAAATTTCCTACAAATTGAGCTTAACACAACTTTCAAATAGCTTTGTCAATAATCAAATCAAACAATGAAAGTTCTCAAAAACATGTCTAAGGGAATTCAGAATCTTAGTTGTTACACATGAAACATAATAAAACAAAAATTGAACCATTTTTTAAAATTATAATATTACTATAGTCCCCCCTTATGCAGGGTAATTGAGAAGACAATTGCTGCGATATTAATTATTTAAAATTAATTTTTATCTTGTTTCATCACTTTTTGCATCATCTGCCTAATTATCCTCATGCCATTATGAGAAATTACAAATCTAATATAATTGGTAACAGATGTCAAGGCCAAATTCAACACTGTTATTTATCATGACATCTGAGATAATTATGGGGGTTACCATAAAAGAACAGAGAAATGATGGGATATGAGCATTCCCACACTTGAGCAATATATACTGTCCATGCAGTATGCCAGGCTTAAAATAGGTGGATGGAATATATGTCCATGCCACCGAACATATTGGAGGAAACTGAGTCAGACTTAATCAGATGCATGGGATTGAGATGTCCATGGCATCAGGCATATAGGAGGGAGCATAGAAGCCAGGTGTAGGAGTGAGATGGGTGGGATGAATACTTCCAGCCATCTGTACAATATTGTGGGGAAAAATAAAAATAAAATATTAAGCCAAGAGAATCCAACCTCAACATTTGTCAAAAGCCGTTCCCTCGGCCATACCTTGACTTCATGCATGTCTCCCCTCATGTGACAGTTCTAGTGTCTGCTCTTGCATGTATTCCTCTTTTGATTGGATGCATCTTGGCCAACTGGGCATCTGATAACTCAGAATAAAGGCAATTAATGTCTTAAATGATAAGTTCCCATAATCCAAGTCTCATATGGATTTTAAAATTGAGGATAATAAATGATTGCAAAAAATGTGAATACATCTTGACTCAAAATATAATATATAATTATGCAACAATTTCAAATAATTACACTTTTTTTTACTTAGTATACAATTACTTTTGTGAAAATCAGAACATACTTAATACAAGTTAAAGCACAACAGAATCTCAAAGAACTTTTTTTTTTGAAAAAAGAAAACTTTTACAAATGTTCCCCTCTTTTTTTTTTTTTGGGAATATGCTTATCAAAAATAATAACTTCTAGAATCAATTTACACTTGCCATGGCAACCAATTTGCCAGGGAAATGCTTTAAAGAGTTTGATCAAATAATCAGTTGAGGAAAAAAAAAATAACAAAAACAAACAACTCAGAATATGGGAGCACAATACTCCTAGAATTAACATTGTATTATGAAATCAAAAACCCTGTTTCAAAATTAGATAGATGAATGAATAGAAGAAAATACACGTGGAATAATAGACAATGAAATTCAAACTAGGGAAATCTAAATGAATATGAACTAATATCAAAGAGTATTATAAAAATATAAACTTGATCACATGACTATAAAAAGCTTTTACAAATATTCTCCTTGTTTTAGAAACTAAGTATAAAACACAATCTCAAATGCATGAAAATCTCTATGAAAATAAACCCATACCATTAATTTCAAAATGTATATATAATAGCATAGAAATCCTATGTAACCTCTGAACTGATACTATTACTCTGAGTGAATTCAGAACACTTTTGATTCTGATATCTAAAATCCCCAACACTCATATCAATACCTTGCCCCTTACTTCTACATTTCTGTACAATATATACCCTTCCATGGCAAAAGAAGCAGAGTCTTGAAGTATGGTGATGATTGTCATTCTTATACAGCTTAAATTTTTCTTCTTTAACCCCTCTATATTGTCTGTCAGTCTTTTCACCATACAAATGCTTTATAAGATTACTATGAAAGACAAAAGCAGGTTAGCAAAATTATCAACAAAACGAGCATATCTGGAATTTAAAGGGTTTTCTAAGGTTGTCTCAGAAGCACAGCCAGGCTGGGGAAGGGCTGAGCCTGAATCTGCAAATGTAGTTAGAGAAAGTTGAGCATGCGCATCAGATCTCTGGACTTCCCAGGCAGGGGGAAGCAATGGGCTTGGCCATGGAGGAGTAGAGTGGTGGGGTCTGAGAGGAGGGGAGGGACCCAGCACATGTCTGAATCAGACTTGATTTGAACTCAGGCATGGATTCCTCTTCCCCCACTTTGCTCCAGGTGCTAGGGGATTAAAAGCTTCTAGAGGGTGGGTCATTGCCTCCAGGCATGCAAAATTCAAAGCAACAATTACTGTTAGAACTGGGAAAAGCTGCGGGAATCTCTTCAGGTTTCTCTGAAAAGCATGGTTGGGGAGAGGGAGTGATATTTCCTTGTGTGAGTAAGTTGCTGGCTCTTTTAACAAAAATAAAAAGAAAAATAGAAAATCCACAAAAACAAAGCATTAACATGATCTTATCTCCCATTTGTCTGGTTAAACAGACTAAAATCAAAAATAGGGTAATTAGGGAGTTTAAAAGGTCCATTCGAAAAAATTTAAAGGTAAAACACAGCCAGTGCACCAGTACTTAGCAGTTAAAGGGAGAGGGAGGGGAAATTTCTTACCCAACCAGAAGATCAGAAGACTGAGGTTTAGCTTTCCTCTTCGTGGTCAGCCATCTGTTAAGGGTTAAAATTCTAGCTAAACTGTCTAAAATATCTAATGAGTGGTCGCCAATAAATTATAAGCTTTAGCAAGAGTTAGACTTTTAAGCATTTATTAAGGAGAATAAGAATTTGGTAAAGAGAGAGAAAAAGGCCTAGATTTCTATCTATTAAAGGGAGAGCACATTTCTAGCTCCCTTCTCCACCAGAGTCCAAAGGAAAAAAAGCGCGAGACTGAGCGCCAGTCTCTTCCTTCCTCCTCCCACTAGCCCGCATCACTTCCTGACTCCTGGTCTTGCCCTCAAAGACCTTCCCTTCATGGGCAGAACTCCTCTACAGTAAGTATCCAGCAGGTGGCGTTATTCCAATCGTTACAGAGGCCAGATTTGAACTCAGGTCCTCCTGAATCCAGGGCTGGTGCTTTATCCACTGTACCACCTAGCTTCCCCTATTGTCTTTCTTAATGTACTTAATTTTATACTAATAAACTGAAATTAATAATATGACTCTTCTGTCTTTTAACTAACCTGGATGAGACAGATGAAGCAATTGTGTTTTGTATTTTATACTTGGAAAGTATAAATGCCAAGAACCAAATTTATCAGAGATGTTACTGAATCTGTGTGCTACAAATGATTTCTTTGTTGTGGTTTCCCATCACAACAATTAATCTTAGTGATGATTAATATTCTTTATGTTCCATCATTATCTAAAGAAAAGCCTTGTTAAACATACTGGGAAGATGAGAGCATGGTGTGTGTGTTTAATGTTAATATGCAACTACTTTGAGAGATGCAGAATAAATTGAATTATGGAGTTTGTGATGTAGTAACTAACAGAAGCCCAAAAGAGAAATGTGCTTTAGTTGAATGCATGAATCAAATGTGCTCTATGTGAGAGTGTTTCCCATGTTTTTTTAATAGGCAACCAAAAAGTAATGTATACATTAAGGTAAACTCTTTAAAGATTAAAGCTTCCTAATGTTGATTTAAAAAATAAATCTGTAGAACAAATGATGAGTAATAAAGATAGTACCTTGAGCTTATCTTTATCAGAGCATTGTCCAGGTTCTGTTACAGTTGCTTAGTGGCTTCCTGCTCAAGGGGATCTTATTGCCCTAGTCTGAACAGTTGGAGTTTTGGCATGGTTTACTGAATATTGAGTTACACTGGCAGCTGATTCTGTCACTAGGCAGCAGGGGTTGGCTCTGTTCCATTATTCAGGCCTGATAAGATTCAGTAGCTGTGAGTAAAAATTGGACTTGTTTGCTTTGGAGTAGCTGTTTGTGGTCAATAATCATTGAGTGACCGAGCTCCCGATGAGAATTCATAGGGAGTGTTTGAAAGTGCAAATGTGGTCATAATGCAGTTTCCACAGAAAGGCCTGGGAAGCTTTCCCTTTTTGTTTATCCTGACTCATTTCTACCTTCTCTACAAGCCTTAATGTAAAGATAATGGCCCTATTGGTACAAACCAGAGCTATTCAATAGAATATATGCCTTTCCTTCATCTTTTTTGATACAAAAGGATGTCATATATCAAGATGATGCGATGCATGTCTTCCACAAGCCTAAAATAAAACTAAATTATCTCATGACAGAGTTAAGATGTTGCCCATGTTATGCAGTGACCTTTCCCTCTATTCATCCATCTTCACTTTTCTGGGTGTTTTTCTCAATTCTTTTTGTGTCTACCCAAGGCTTATACGAGTATTCTGAGGAGGAGAAACCCAGTGTGAATTAACAAAAGAATTCTTTCTTTAGATGTCTCTCTAGATTGGGTAGTAATATATAACCAGGTTGTGCTAATATTTAATTGTTGTGCATGAGATGGTTGCAATATGCACAAGTAGCTGAGCCTTTTGTGATTGATTTTAAAGATTTCTGACAAAAATTTGTCATCCCTTAGCTCTCAAAAAATTTAGTCTTTTCAGTATATTAGCAGAAAGTAACATGCATTTTTCCTTCCCTAAGTTGCATTTTTCCTTTAATAGGATTTTTGTCATTCATTCATTCATTTGTTCATAAGCATTTATCAAGTACCTATTATGTATACATGGAGATTTCATAGAATTTGAAATAGGGTCTGTCTTTTTTGATGGGTTTGGAGTTATTATTAGGGGAGATATAAGCAACTTGTGAAGGGAATATTTTTTACTTTTGTTCCCTTTGAAATCCCACCATCATTGTAAATCTCACACTGTAGTTTCTTACATTTTTTTTAAGAGCTTCCTGTTATGGATCACAGCATATCTTGCCCATGTCCTTGGAATGATACACATGATTTTTTGGGGTTTAGGATTCTAGGGTTTTTTTCTTATAGAAATATCTGGTATTTTTGTTACTCAATGAATCTGTATAATACACTAGGAAAGCATTGAAGTGAAAACATTTTGAAACACAGTAGTTCTTAGTTTTGAAGAAGCACCATTGTCCTTGGCTTACTAGTTGGAATTCAAACTATAATTTTTCATTTACAAAATAATGGTTTTAATTTTTCAACAAATAGTCATGTTTTCTTCATTATTGACTAATGTGATTCATGTAGTATTGTTTGTTCTTCCTTAGCACTGCTAACTTGCTTAGGTAATTCCTTGGTAACTACTTTCAGATTTACCAATGAATCTCTTTGATTTGGGAGTTCCCCACAGTGATGCAGATTGTAACTCACCAATGCCTCCCCATCCTTTGGGAGTGTTGTCCATTTCCTCCCATGAGTTCAACATATGTTGTCCACTCAGTGTGCTGGAAACCTTTCCTTGACTTCCTTGACTTTGTGGAGGATACTGGAGAAACCTTCTTGCGGTCTACCTATTCATTCCATTGCCTCTATCATGTGATTACCCCATCATCTGTTCCTATCATAGACTTCCTTGATGATATCTTTTATTTTTCTTCAAAGTTTCTTTATATGTTGCAATTATCTCACACTCATCATATACCTTACCATTTCCCTTGTGTGTTCTTTCACCCTGCCAAAACCAACCTCTCTTTGTGTGCCCTTTATCCCATCTTCTTTCATCTCTCAAGCAGATTACAACTTCAATCATCCTTTCTCTCTAGTCTTAACCTCTCCCTATTTACTGGTTCCTTTTTTTTACTTTCTTTAAGCACAACTATGTTCGTTGTTCTGAGCAAGTTATCATCCTATATCTTTACTCCCTTTCTTAGCAAAACTGCTTGAAAAAGCTATCTATACTCATTGTTTCTACTTTTCTCCTCACATTCATCCCTCACCCTTTTATAATTTGGTTCCTAACCTCATTATTTAACTGAAATTGATGTTTCCAAAATTATCAGCGATTTCTTAATTGTAAAATCTGTTATTTTTCCTCTTCCTCATCCTTCTTGATTTATCTACTTTATTTTACACTGTTCATGATTGCCTCCATTACTCTCCTCTTACCTGTCTAATAACTCCTCAGCTTCCGTTTTGTTCTCTCATCACCTATATCATGCCAGTAACTATTATGCCGCCAAAGGAGTGTTCAGAAGCTTCTTTCTTCTTTAGCTACATGCTCTCACTTGATGACCCAGATTAGCTCCCATTGTTTTGTTATTATCTCTATTCAGATAACTCACATAATTTTCTCCTCTAAGCTTTAGTTCTGAGTCACTGATTGCCTACTGGACACTTTTAACTTCATATCCTGGATACATTTTAATCTCAACATACTCAAAACAACTCATTATTTTTTCTCTTCAAACCCACCCTTTCTTTCAAAGTACTTTATGTCTGTTGAAGTCACCACCATTATTCTTCTTTCATAGATTCATCAGCTATGATTATCCTCAATTCCTCATTGTTACTTGCCAACCAGTTGCCTAATCTTCACAACATATCTCACATCTAACTCATTCTCAGAACTCAGAGAGTTTCCACTTTTATTCAGGCCCCCATTACCTCTTACCTAGATTTTTGTCTACTAATATGGCTCTCCCAAATCCATTTATTCCACTGCACTGCTGCCAAAATGGTTTTCTTTAACAGCAAATTTGACTCCCTTACTTAAATTTTTTTCTCTAGTTACATATAAAAATAATTTTTGACATTTATTTTCAAAAATTTTTGAGTTGGAAATTTTCTCTCTTCCTCACCTCTCTTCTCTGAGACAGTAAGCAATTTGATATAGATTATACATGTTCAGTCATACAAAGCATATTATATTATTCATGTTGTGAAGGAAGACACAGACCCAAAGGGGAAAAACACACACAAAATATATGCTTTGATCTGTATTCAGACTCCATCATTTCTTTCTCTGGAGTTAGATAGCATTTTTCATCATGAGTCCTTTGGAATTGTCTTAGATCATAGTATTGTTGAGAATAGCTAAGTCATTTAATAGTAAGCATCATACGTATTTCTATTGCATCATACAATATTGCTAGTATTGTTCTCTTGGTTCTGCTTACTTTACTTGCATCAGTTCATACAGGTCTTTCTAGGTTTTCTGAATCATTCTGCTCATCATTTCTTATAGCAAAGTAATATTCCATTCTAATAATTTACCACTAACTTGCTCACGCATATTCTCACAATTAATTGGGCATCCCCTCAATTTCCAATCTTTGACACCATGACACAGAAGACCACTTTAAATATTTTTAAACAAATAGGTCCTTCCCTCCTTGTACAAAATCTCTTTAGGAACTACAACCGATCAATACTTCCTTATTAATAAATTCATGGGGCAGCTAGGTGGTACCGATGGATAGAGCACCGGCCCTGGAGTCAGGAGTACCTGAGTTCAAATCCGGCCTCGGACACTTAACACTTACTGGCTGTGTGACCCTGGGCAAGTCACTTAACCCAATTGCCTCACTTAAAAAAAAAGTTAAAAAAAAATTCATGGCCCCCTCTATTGCCTCTGGGATACAATATAAACTCCTCTTTTTAGCTTTTAAAGTTCTTTACAACCAGATATCAACCTCTCTTTCTAGTCTCATTCCACATTATTCTCCTTCATGTTTTTTGAGATTGGTCCAGCCCAATAAAATACTCCATCTTCTGTCTCTATTCCTTTTCACTGTCTGTCTCTTTTCCCTAGAATGTACTTTCTCCTTATTTCTACCTCAGCTAAAATTTTAACAAAGGAATTCTATGAGGTAGCATTTTCTTCCTGAAGCCTTTCTTGATCCCTTCAACTGCTAATGCCTTCCCTCCCAAACTATGTTGGATTTTATGACTTTGTATTCATTTGTATTTATTCTCCTTATATATTGAGTATTCTTATGTATGTACATCCCCCTCCCCTTAGCATACAAGCTCCTTAAGAGTTGGAATTGTTCATGATTAATGCAGAAATATGTTTAATGTGATTGTATATATATAACCTATATCAGATTGCTTGCTGTCTTGGGGAGGGATGGAGGGAGGGGGAAAAATTTGGAACTAGGAATCTTATAAAAACAAATGTTGAAAACTATCTGTACATGTAACTAGAAAATAATAAAATACTTTTATGATTAAATAAAAAAAGAATGAGTCTTAGAGTGTGAGCTCAACTTTAGATTGTAAGCTCCTTGAGGGAAGCTACATTTTTTTTTTTTTAGTGAGGCAATTGGGGTTAAGTGACTTGCCCAGGGTCACACAGCTAGTAAGTATAAGTGTCTGAGGCCGGATTTGAACTCAGGTACTCCTGATTCCAGGGCTGGTGCTCTATCTACTGCGCCACCTAGTTGCCCCCGAAGCTACATTTTTTTAACCTTCGAGTTTCCTTCCAGCCTTAGCACAAGTGCCTGACACATAGCAGTTTATCTTCTAACTTGGTAGCCATCTCTCCCTGTTTAGACAGATGTTTGCTACCTTAGGGATTTTCTGGCTTCTTTTGGTTTCCTTGTGGTAATTAATTTACATTGGTTAAGTTTCTTTAGGAAATTATTGTCATCAGTGCTAATGCCTTTTCTCTTGTCCAAAATATCATTTTTTTTCTTTTTGGCTGGGCAATGAAGGTTAAGTGACTTGCCCAGGGTCACACAGATATAGTAAGTGTCAAGTGTCTGAGGCTGGATTTGAATGCAGGTCCTCCTGAATCCAGGGCCGGTGCTTTATCTACTTCACCACCTAGCTGGCCCCAAAATATTCATTACATGCTTAATCACAATAGTGATTATCAAATGGTCTAGAAAAAATTGGAAATCACTCTAGTAGTATATTATTCAGGTAAGGAATAATTTGGCTCATATTGAAAACAGCCATTTTGCATACAGGCTTGTTTGCTTCTGACTACTTCTGGGAACTTTTTCCCAGAAGATATTTCACATTGCCCTCTATTTTTTATTCATTTGGATTTGCTTTATTGTGTCTTGGTTTCTCATAAATTTAAATATCGGGGCCCTGATGTTGACATCTTCCTCTGAAGGTGCCCCTTGGTCTTCCTTGTTGCTGAAGAAACTTTCTATGGTCCTCACCTTTCTCTGTTGGCTCATCTTGCCTTTCTTTTACTAGACTTTTAGCTCCTTAAAGTGGAGCACTGTTTTCAGGCTGCAGTATCCCAAGCTTAAGAAGTCCCAGGTGGTATGATTTAAGGAGGATCAGGTTCTTCACTGGCCCGGCCTGTTCCCCTGGTCCTTAGATGACCCCAGACCAACTTGCTAATCAACCAGCTTTGTGTGTTGTGGTTGTTAGCTCTGACAAGCCTGTGCCCCTCCCCAACCTGGGCTACTGCTACTCGAGCCTACCTCCTGGTTCTCAGCAGGGTTGTAAAATCCAAGTTCTGCCTCAGCACCAACATAGACCCCTGGAGTCTCCCCCCTGCCCAGGGCTCAGCCTACTCACCAGTTCCAGACAACACTGGTGCTTCAGCTGATTCAGAGGCTCTGGGGGTCTCCTTCTCTGGTGAGGCCTTCCTGGGACTGGATCTGTGTCAGGGTGACTGTGGGGTTGGGCCCAACTCCTGTATCAGCACAGCAGCTCCCTCCTTCTGACCTTCCAAACGGTTCTTGGTTAGAAGATGATTTCAGCACATTCTTCTGTGAGTTTTGCTGCTCCAGGCATTTTCCTATGACCTTATTTGGATGTTTTTTGGAGCGATCCTGTCATGAGTTTGGGAGCTCACTGCCTTTCCTCCACCATCTTAGCCCTGCCCCCTCTGGGAACTTTTTCAAAGTAGAAAAGCATCCATTCAAAAGCAAATGAAATGTCAACACACTTTGAAAAAAGGACATTTTATTAATAGATAAAAAAATTTATATAAAAATTGAAACTCTTTAGGTAACATTGGTGAAATTTTTAGGCTCCAAGTACTTGCTTTTGATTAGTTTTCCAGAGAAAATAAATAAAATTAAGTCCTACTTAGTAAGTAGTTGTTTGGGGGGATGTTTGTGCTATAATTCTCATGATTTTGAATATTATTGTGCTAAATGTTTCTCTGCATTTAGGTGGGGTACATCAGTCTGTTTGGAAGTGGATGCTGTCACCTGTAAATTGACCAGTTTCTATACAATAAAAAATAAAAACAAAAAGTCTAAATTCCTGGAGAGGATCCTATAAGGTCTTCAGTATTTTCTTTGTAGTGTGCTCCAGAGGACTTGTGATCATTAGGAAAAACCCCAGCATGTGTAGTAAGCCTTGCTAAAATCTCACTGTGATCTCTGCTTCAGGATAATTGCTTCACTAGTTTGTGATTCAGAAGATTGAACTCTGTGTTTAAATTTCCACTGGTAAATAAGAGAACAACCTTCCTTTTTAATCTCCCAAAGAACCTCACAGCAGGATATTTGAAACTTCAGGTAATCTGGCAGCTCTTGAGAATGTTTTTTCTCCCCAAAGCAACAAAAATTTTGGTATTGAATCTCTGTATTGTCAATCATAGTGAACATTAAGCAGTAGTTTATGACTGGTTATGGAAATTCTGACAGTTGTTAATATTAAATGCTTGGTTTATGTCTGGCCCCATAACAAGTGTTTGGAGGGAATGTAAAGGAAATACAGGACACAATCCCTGCCCTTGAGGAAACTGCAATAAATTAGGGAGACAAAGCAATCAAGATATTTATAAATTGCTATTTTTTTCTTTCCTGATTACACTTGGTTCATCTTTCTTTATGGTATAGCTATTTTACTTTTTAAAATAGTTGTAATTAAGATATAGAAAATGTTTCGCAGATCAAGCTGAATTAGATAAATCCCATCTATATTTATGTTAATTATTCTATGTTAGCATTTGTGACTGTTGGCATAATAAGAGTAGGTATTAAAATTCTCATGCCTTATGGTGGTAATAGACTGAAACCTTCATTTTTGCTGAAATATGAAGCAACATATGAAGCAGTGGAAATGACTCTGAAACTGGTATCACTGGACCTAAATTTGAATCCCATAACTGACACTTGATTCCTGCGTGACGTTAGTGTCTTTGGGCCTCTGTTTTTGTATCTATAAAATGAGGACGTTGGAATAATCTCTAAAGGCCCTTCTTTCTACCTCTAGAACTCTACCTGTGAAATAGCCTAATAGACTGACAAGTGTATTGAATCTGACATCAGATTGGTAGTCAGATGTGGTTTTAGGCTCAGATTTAATCTTGCTATGTCTTTCTTCTGTTCTCTTGAATAAATAACTTTACTTCTCTGGGCCCCAGTTTCCTCAGATATGTGCTACTGACCTCCCAATGTGGGTTTTGTTTGTGCAGTTGGCACACTGTCTTCCTTAAATATATAGACAGTGTATCACTATGATTGTTGGCTAGCAAGAGTGCAGTATCTGAATTGCCCACCAGGTGGTGTTCTACTTGAGCCACCAGCCCAGCCTTCACCATTCCTATTGTTGGTGCTTGCTGGTTATAGCACCTTTTTGACAGGCTGAATTATGCTTTCTTGCTTCCCACTATTTCCTCCACTTCCAAGCCCATGGAGGGGAGGGCATGCTGAAGCAGATTTGATTAATCCCATGTCTGGTATGCCTGAATTAAAATGTGTCATAGACCCCTTTGGCTATCTATTGAGGCCTATGGACCTCTTCTCAGAATAATGGGGGTTTTGGGGTTTTTTTTTGTTTTGTTTTTTTGGTGAGGCAATTGGGGTTAAGTAACTTGCGCAGGGTCACACAGCTAGTAAGTGTAAAGTGTCTGGGGTCAGATTTGAACTCAGGTACTCCTGACTCCAGGGCTGATGCTTTATCCACTGCACCACCTAGCTGCCCCAACTTGAATTTTTTTTTTTTTTTAGTGAGGCAATTGGGGTTAAGTGACTTGCCCAGGGTCACACAGCTAGTAAGTGTTAAGTATTTGAGGTCAGATTTGAACTCAGGTACTCCTGACTCCAGGGCCAGTGCTCTATCCACTGTGCCACCTAGCTGCCCCAGAATAATGTTTTTAAATAATTGAAGGTAATGGTAAATTTCATTTAGTTTAGTGAAAAAAATGCGTTTTTTTTCTCCACCTAAGTTCCTGGACTCCAGGTTAAAAACTTCCAATTTAAGGAATGAAATGGTATATTGCTCAATATACTGGAATTTGAAATCTGTTGTCCAGAGTTCTTATCACATCTGTGTTCTACTCTCTCAGTTCAGAGATTCAGAGACTTAGTGGGGTGTGATCACATCATTTACTATGCAAAGAACAAAATAAAAAGGAAAGTAGACCAAACCCTCTTGTATAGAGACATTAATTTCATACTACCTCTTGACTTTCCTTCTGCATCCCTCCTTTATCCCTCTGGTACCATTTCCACGTTTAAAATTTCTGATCATAATCTGTCGACTTTCTCTCTTCCTTCCCATGTCAAACCCTCCTCTTTATGCACAACATTACCTCCAATTTCTTGACCTCTTAGTTTTCTCCCAAGCCATCACCTGAGAATACTAGCTACTCTTTCCTCCTTTCCCCATCTTGATCCCTTGTAGAATACCTTGTGGATCCTTTATCCTTTTTTTTTGAGTTCCCAGCTCCCTTCACACATCACCTATTGTGCCCTGCCAAGACTTAGCCTTGGCTCACTTTCACAATCTTCTGCCTTCACTTTTTTTTTAAATAGAATTTTATTTTCCAAAATATATGTAAAAACAAAATTTTAACATCAATTTTTAAAAAAAACTTTGTGTTCCAACTACTCTTCCCTCCCCCCCCCCATGCCACCCCCCCCACACACACAAGAACTCAAGCAATTCAAAATAAGCTATACATGAGTAGTCATGGAAAAATTCCCATATTAGCTAGTTGTGAGAGAAAACAGTCAAAAAAACCAAAACTTCAGATTAAGGAATTGTCAAAGAGGAAATGAAAAAAAAAATTTTTAAGTGTGTTTCCATCTGTTTTCAGATACTATCAGTTCTTTTTCTGCAGATGGGCTACAAGTCTTTCAGGGTTATATTGGATCATTGCCTTGCTGAAAATAACCACATACTTCCCAGCAGATCATCCCTCATTATTGCTGTTATTTTGTGTACAGTACATTTCACTCTGCTTCAGTTCATGTAGTTCTTTCCAGGTTTTTCTGATAGTATCCTGTTCATCATAACCTTTATATAGTACCTTAAGCTTGACAGAGAATTTTCTTCATAAAAGCCCAGCAATTGGGAGGAGCAATCTATTTAACCCTGCAGGAAAATGGGAGGGGAAGAGGATAAGGAAGGAAGGGTGAAAAAAGGGAGTGCAGAGCGAGGGAGTAGATAGTCAAAAGTAAAACACCTCTGAGGAGGTATAGGTAAAAAGAAGATAGAGTAAATGTCATGGGAAGGGAGTGGGATGGAGGGAAACAGTTATGATGATTGATTATAATGGCAAAACATATGGTACCTACTTTGCTGCCTTCACTCTTACACATGTGCTGTTCTGTGAAGGTGGTGGAGAAAATCATGGAACCATTCTGACTATCATGCCACATCTCCTCTGCCCTTTGTGGCTAATCTCCTTAAGAAGGCCATCTACAGTAGGTACTTCTACTTCTTTTTTTCTACCCTCTTAACTTCATATAATCATAAAACAAGGTGGGGGGACTAGCTGCTTTCTGAAGTCCCTTTCAGCTCTTAATCCCATGATGCTACTTCTAATATTTTGTATTGCTTGAATTGCTCTTGCAATAGAGGCCTTTTATTAAGTATCTCTTCTCTCTTTTAGGCATTCCCCAATTCTTATTAAGGTACCAGTTAAGATTTTTGTTTCCAAGGGACTTGGTATAGTGGTGACAAACCCAGTTGTCCCTCTTTCCCTAGCCTTAGCCCCAGCCTCATGTTTTTCAGGACTAAAAAGTGACCATGAATGATTGCCAAATGCTCAGGTGTGGGGTTTAGACTAGGAGGTGGATTTGGGGCATGATGAAAGGAGGTGATCTTTCATTTCTATTCAGGCTTTTAATGGTGGTGCGTCCTAGCATATGACTTTTGCATTGTCATGATTCTAGACATGAAAATTACGCTTTGACATAGTAAAGGTAGTAACTTCTGGGTTATCTGGCAGTGATTCCCTTCTCTCAGGAATTTAACATTCTTTCAAATGTACAATTCATGCAATCTAAATTTTAAGGTCTTTATGAAAAACATTTCTTCCAAACTTGCCCTGTTTCCTTTTCCTTGTATTCCCCATCTTATTTTTTGTCTTTCTATTTTTTTTATTTTTCTTTTTTGGTGGGGCAATGAGGGTTAAGTGACTTGCCCAGGGTCACATAGCTAGTCAGTGTCAAATGTCTGAAGCCAGATTTGAATTCAGGTCCTCCTGAATCCAAGGCTGGTGCTCTATCCATTGTGCCACCTAGTTGCCCCCTCTTTCTCTTTCTTTTGATAAGTTTATCCTATCATATGATTTTGTAGGACACTGAGAGGTGTTGTGGTAGAGTGGATAGAGTAAAGGAAGGTCTGGGTTTAAGCCCAAACTCAGACACTAACTAGCTGTGTGACATGGGTAAATCATTTAACCACCCTGGGTTTCACTTTTCTCTTTTACAAAATGAGGAGATTACATTTGATGGTCTCCCAGCTCTTCAGCTATGATTCCATGAGTAGAATTACACATTCTGACTCAGTGGCTTCTCCTCTTTGATTAGATGGCAGCTCTCAGAACCTCCATTTACGGAGGGTGACTGGTGGTGCTTCAATCCTTTCCAGGCTTCATTCTGTACCTTCTCTGTCCTGTGCACTTCCCTCTTTCCTTCTACTCTCCCTTCCGTAGTTTACCTTTATGTGTTGTCTTCACCATTAGAATTAGCTCCTTGAGGGCAAGAACAGTCTTTCTTTCTACTTGTCTTTGTGTTTCCAGCACTTAGCACAATGCCTGGCACATAATAAGTGCTTAAAAATGCTTGTTGACTGCCTGGTGTCCTGCCTCCATTATTTTCTTGTCTACCTCTTACCCCCATTTTTAATCAATATAGGGAGGTATTAAATTTTTTTTTCTTTTGATTTTTATGCTCATTGAGTTCACAAAAGTCATTATCTGGCCAGTTGCACATGAGAATTGCGATGCATATTATTCTTGCTCTCTTTAGTCTCCTTTTGTCTAAGCTCATCCATGTTTATTTTGAGATTTAGTTAGGGGACTGCAGTAATAAATTTTAAGAATGGGAGGTAAATTTTCCAAGTGGTAGATGAGAACTCTACAGGTAAATTATTCCCTGAGTACTACTGTTAACAGGTTTTTAGGAGCTTTATTATAGAAATCACTGGTTCTGCTTTTCTGTTTTCCCAGGTTATTTTCCAAAATTGATATGTTTACCTGAATAACAATATGAAAAAGGAATGTACTACCAACATGTTTTCCAGTTCAACTCAAAATAAACATATGAAGGAAATTAAAACATACATATACTTAGGTAAAGATGATTTGTGCTCAACATTATATGCAATGAAAGGAAAATTAATCACTGTTTTGAACAGAAAACTTAATAAAATATAGATGAAAAAACACCATCCATTTTATTTTAGTATTTGTATAAGGAGAACGGGTTTGGCTTATATAATCAGAATTTCTCTTGGCAATACCTAGAAACCTCAAAAAACAAAACAGCAGGAGTCTTGTTCAGTATTAAACATTAAGTTAAAGGTTTAGAAATCAGCAACGTGCCTTTTCATTGACATATTTCTGCATGTGAAGGAAGGTCAAGGAACATAAAACACTGTCACCTTCTTTCTTTGAAAATATGCCTCCAGGTGCATAGATAAAGCCTAATACAGCCTTTGAATGTTTCTTTCCTAGTACTTAAATCTTTGGTCTCTTTTCTGCTGGTCCTCCCACATCCATCAGGCAAAAGTCTCATTAAACAGATGGGCCTTTCCAGGTTCCTAACTGTTAACAGATGTGGATTTTGCGGATAAGAAGCAGAGAGGGTTAAGTTTCAGTCTGGAACCCTCTGTGGTATGCGTACTGTCTTCAGGCCCCAGTAAAGAAACTGGTATTTTGCAGTGGCCCTACAGCATTCCTTGTTCTGTTGCCCATATGACTCAATCGAGACTGATACCTGATGGGGCCTTTCTGGCCCTCCCTATTTCCTACCTCATCATATGGCCTTTTGGATCTCATCCTCTTTGACCCTTCTGCTTCACTTGTCACTGTTGGCCACCTCCTTTCCTAATATTCTTCTCTTCCTTAGTTCACTTGACTTTGTTTTCTCCATGGTCTCCTTTTTATGTACATTTCTATCCAGTGCTTTTCCATATTCTTTACTGGAATCCCTTGAGTTTGGTCATACCCCAGGCTTTTCCCTTTGCCCTTGCATCTTCTCCCTCCTCAAGTTCTCCCACATGATGACTACATACAGTCCCATTGACTCCCAGATCTTTATTGCAAATCCTGCTCTCTCTTTTCAACTTCTGCTGTCCCATATTTCTGTTGGATGGCTCTTCATTTAGGTGCTACTAGCACCTCAAACGTAACATGTTCTCAGCCGAACTGATTTTTCTCTCTGAACATGCCCTTTTCCCTAAATTCCTCTTTTTTCTTCCTTTTGATGGCATGGCAATTTTCTAAGTCACCAAGGCCTGAAAGCTTGACATCATATTTAATTTTTTTTCTTTCTCACCTCTCACATCTGCTCAGTTGCCAATTCTTATCAGTTTTTTGTTCAGAGTATTTCTGGTTTCCATCACACTGTTGTCACAACTACAATTCAAGCACTGATCTCCTTGTCTGGACTATTGTAATTGCCTTTTAACTAACTGGTCTCACTGCTGCAACTCTTTTTCCTCTCATTTTTCAAACTTAGTCAAAGTAATCATAATCTGTAGATATGATGATCTCACCTTCCTTCCCCCAACCACCAGTGACTTTACATTGCCTACAGGACAAAATATAACCTCTTTATCCTGGTATTTAAGATCCTCCATTATATGGCTTGAGCTTATTTTTTCATCTTTATTTTGAAGTACTCCGCTTTGTGTATTCTTACATGCACTACAGTTCCAAAATGGAACACTAGCTGTTTCCTGGTTTCATTAGGTTCCTATCTCTATGCATTTGTACAGAAAAGTCTTTTGAAATTCCCACTGCTTCCTCTCCTCCCTGCTCTCCCCTCCAGTGATTACTCTCCATGCCCGTAGTCTTTCCTGTTGGATCCTTCCTAAAGATTCATCATATTCTAACTTGTATTAGATTCATCCCTGTATATGCCTTATTGCCTATACTAGATAGTAGTGATAAGTACCCTCTTTACAGTAGGAATTATGTGTTTTATCTTGTTACCCATAAATCCTACCTAGCATAATGTTCTGCACATAGTAGTAAATGAACTGAATTGAATTGTATCAAGTTGAATTGAATAAGACCCAAGCAGTGATTTACACCAGACCAGTCATGAAATTTGGGCCTTTTCCATCATAATAACTCTGTAATTACCTCAGCTTCACTTCTGCTATAAAATTTAAAAAGGACCAAATAACTACTATCTGTTACATTCCTAAGCCTCTTACTACATCTATCCCCTCCTTTCAACAGAGAACCTTGTCTCATACTTTACTGAGGAAATGGTGGACATTTCACTATGAATTTCCTCTTCTCCCCTATTCTACATATCCAAATCCCTTGATATCATTCTTCATTCACTGCTCCTTTACTTTAGTCTCTGATAAACAATGGCCTCTGTCCTGGATGGGTAGCTTTTTTACTTACACTTTTGACCCTAGATTTCCTGGCATCTTTCCCCCTCCCACCCCCATTCTTTCCCTCTTCCTAATCTTTAGTCTTTCTCTACCCTATCCTATCTGCCCCTTCCCCTCTTTCTACCTAAAAAATCCTCCAAAACAAAACCCTTTCACTACAGCTTGCCTTCCCCTCAAGTTTTTGTCTGATTTCATCTCTCTCTACCTAGAAAAAACATCTTAACTCCACTTTTTTTTTTCACACTTTCTCAACTCCTAATTTGTCTGGCTATTGTCCCTTCTGTACTTCATTTGAAAATTTTGCCTCCATGGTTAACAATGATTTCTTAATTATTAACTTTAATGTCCTTTCTCTAATTCTTGTTGACAGGGATTTCTAGGTATCATTGTGGATAGTGCACTGGGGCTTTGGTCAGGAAGACCTGAGTTCAAATACAGCCTCAGATACTTACTAGCTTTGGCAACGTCAATTAACTTCTCTTTGCCTAGTTTCCTCATCCCATAAGATGGAGATAATATTAGTGCCTGCTACTTAGGGTTGTTGAGAAGATGAAGTGAGATAATAATTGTAAAGCATTAAATACAGTGTCTGGGCATAGTAATGTGCTATACAGATATTGGTTGTTATTATTATTATAATTCTGAATACCCCCCGACCCCCCCCCCACACCTTTAGCATTATCTATGTTGCATTGTATTTTTCTTTATTAAACATTTCCAAATCACATTTTAATCTGACTGGAGCTTTTTAGGCTGTGAGTTTATACCTCTAGTCCAATCTCCTTATTTTCTAGATGAAGAAAATGAAACTGAGGGAAGTTAAAGGACTTGCCCAAAGTCATACATTTCCAAGTCATTAAGTGGCATGACTAGCATTTGAATGGTCCTTTGACTTCCACTGTCCAATGCTTCCTCATTGTTCCTTGTTCTAACCTCTGGGGCTAAGTAGAACAAATCTAATTCTTCTTCCATGGGACGCCCTTCAGATGCTTAAATAAACTATCATGCCCTTCCTAATTCTTCTCTTCCTTTACTGATTGATATTCATATAGTATTGGAATATCAGTAAAGTAAAGATCCTCTAGTAAATTAAAGAATCACCACCCGATCCTTTTCTGGACATTGTCTTGCTTATCAGTGTCTTTCTTAGAATGCTGCTTTTCAAGCTGAATACAGGCCATATGTGTTCTGACCAGGACAGTGTACCATAGGACTGTCCCACACCCTTGAACCCTTTGTCTCCTTATTTCAGCTTAAAACACATTCTTTTGGTCCACTAAAACCCCCTAGACCTGGTGTCTAGCTATGTTTCCTCCATCTTATACTTTCTAAGTTTATGTTTTTTGAATCCAATTATAAATTTGGTAAGATGGCCATCTATGCCTTTATTCAAGATATGGAAGGTGGAAGCAGGTTGCAAAGTTGACATTACACTACTTATCAGTGCTCTTTGGATCCCATTGTTCAGTCAGTTTTCCTTCCAACCTTATTGTACCATCATCTAGCCTACTTCTTGTTATGTTTTTCATAAGAATAACTTGTGATATCTTGCCATGTACTTTCTAGAGTCCCACTAAATGTATTTGCAGTGTTGTCCTGAACTTTCCATCTAGTATCCCTATTGAAAAAGGAAATGAGGTTAGCTTGGTATGACCTATTCTTCATGAAGTCATCTCAGCTCTTTTTTATTGAATAGTTTCTTTTCCTGGATGTTTATTGTCCTTTTAATGAAGCATTCTAGAAACTTTGCCAGAAATTACGATGAAGCCTAGTTTGCAAACCTGTTTCTTTTCTTTGCTGAGAAATGAGACATTTATTCTTTGCTGCTTCTTGGCACCTTTTCTCTAGAAATAATATAATGCCAGTTCTTCTGGAATGCTGGGATGTGGTTTGTCTGTGCCTGGTCAGGTGGCCCCCAGGACTAGGATTTGAATCCTAGCTCTGTCACGTAGTAATTGTGTGACTTTACAGTGAATTCCTCATCCTCTCTGGCCTCAGTTTGATCAAGATATTGGATGAGCTGATTAATGAGTTTCCTTTCACCTCTGTTTAAGAAATTCTGACTTGAATTTGTCTAGCAGTTAACTCTTCATGTTACAACCTCCCTTTTGATTTATCTAGGATTTCAATTTGTTAATAGGCACTTTTGTTTTGCCCTTTCCAATCCACAGATTTTTATTCTTGCTGGAGAAAAGCAAAGAAACAATAAGCTGAACAGTCCTATCTCTGTTGTTCATTTTCATCATTCTATTCACTATCAGTGCTGTCTCTTCCATGTTCCATTTTTCTATGCCAGGGCTTTCAGAATTCTCATTTTTTTGTTGTTTTGTTTCTCACTGCTGTTGTTCTTCCAAGCTTTAGTGCTGCTGACAGTGTTCTTATGTGAGTATGCAAGACTTCTGTGTTCATCCTCTCTTACCTGCCTTTGATTCCATCAAATGCTGTTTTTAAGGATATAACAGATATGTTTATATTAACAACCATATAAAATTGGTTGATGAGTTCCCTGTGCATTCTCATCAATCTCCTTAGACAGCTTCCTCTTTTCTCCTCATCAGAATTGTTTCTCTTTAGAATTTCATTCGTGAGAGCTTCTCATCTTTCCTTTGTTGACTTTCTCTATAGAATTTTAGTCTTGGGAATTTAATTCAATTCAACAAAGATGCATTAAGTAACTCCCTTGTGTTAGGCACTGTATAGCTGCTGGGGCTACAAAGATAAAGACCACTCCATCTTAAACCTTGTGGTAGAGAAGGCATAGTCTGACATGCACCCAATATTTGGGGAAAACAGATTTCAAAATGAAAGTTCAGAGAAATGATAGGTAGAAGAGGCAGCCTTGTATAGTAAATAGTGCTCTGGACTATGAGTCAGGAAGACTTATGTTCCAATCTTGACTCTGATATGTATTATTTTTGTCACCCATGGCAAATCACTTAACCTCTTTGAGCCTCAGTTTTCTCATCTGAAAAATGAGGGGGTTGCATTCAGTAACCTCTATGGTCTCTTCCTCTAAATCTTTGATCCTGTGAGTAGGGCCCTGTCTCCATTTTTTTCTTGCTTTTTTACCCCTCACTCCTCCCTGTGTTTAATCAGTCTAGAGAGATAAAATGTTCTAATCCTTTTTAGTAATATGCTCCATTAGTTCACAAAAATCATTTTCTGACCACATGGAGGGAGGGTTGTGATGAAAGGGGAGAGTTAAAAAACAAACAAACCTTGTGTCCCCTTTTTTCTAATTCTCATCTTTTTCAATCCAGGTAGTCTTTAGTATTGTTAAAGCTAAAATTCTGGCTAGTCTGTCTAAAATATCTAATGAGTGGTCGCCAATAAATTATAAGCTTTAGCAAGAGTTAGGCTTTTAAGCATTTTATTAAGGAGAATAAGAATTTGGTAAAGAGAGAAGGAAAAGCCTACATTCATCTATCTATTAATGGGAGAGCGCAATTTCTAGCTCCACTCTCCGCCAGAGTCCACAGGAAAGAGCAAGCAGAGCACCAGGCTCCCCCTTCCTCCTCCCACAAGCAAACGTCACTTCCCTGATGCCAAGAAAGATGCATGGTCTTGCCTTCAAAGACATTCACCTCATGGCGGAGACTTTTCTACAGTAAGTCTCCAGCAGGTGGCGTCATTCCAATCATTACAGTATATTTCAAAGATAATGCCACTTCTGTTTTGACTTTGTTGATTTCTCAGTCAATGCTGCCTGCTATGCATTTTGTCTTTGGTCTTTTGTCTCCAGCTCATTTTACAGAAAAGGAACTGAGGCAAACAGGGTTAAGTGACTTAAGGTCACACAGGAAGTAAGCTTATGAAGCCAGATTTAAACTCACCAAGTTGAGTCTTCCTGGGCACTCTATCTCTATGCAACCTAGCTGACCAAGGTAGTGCTTAGGAAGTTTGATATAAACTACCAAAAATTTAGACAAGAAATTCTTCTCTTATTAATTGTATGACCCTGGACAAGTCACTTAATCTCTCTGTGTCCCTGTTCCCTGGTTACACTCAATGGCCTCTATGGTTCTTTCCAGAACTAAATTTTGACCAAATGAGATAATATTTGTAAAGTTCTTAGAATGGCACCTAGCACATAGTAAATGTTTAATAGTCTTGTTTCTCTTCCTCTTCCCCTTCCTTTAAAAGGCTCATGTTGAGGAATGGGGAAAATATATACATTTAAAAAGTAAAAATATACAGTACACTTACATGTTGCATGAGGTTTAAGTTCTAAAGTAAGCACATCAAGGTGAAAACTCTCTATTGTCAAAGTTACTTTTGGAAGTCCATTAAATTGACCATAAAGTATAGTATAGCATTTTAAAAGCCATGGTTGCCAAGGGGCTAACATCTCTTTAAAAGAAGGGCAATCTGCATGAGAGCAATTGGATCAGAGATGGTGGCTGTGAAAATAGCTGAATATAAATTGTATTTTTCATTACACCGAGCTAAGTTATCAGGATAAATGTTGGAACCAATATGGCTCAAGTAAATGAGAACAAAAATAGATGAAAACTTGGGAAGTAAACATTTATTAATTACCTCTTATGTACCACACACTGAGCTAAGCACTTTTGATCCTCACAAAAACTTTGGGAGGTAGGTGCTATTATTACCCCCCTCACCATTTTACAGTTGGGGAAACTGAGGCGAACAGATTAAGTAACTTGCCCAAGGTCACACAGTAAATGGCTGAGGTCAAATTTGAACTCAGGACTCTTGACTCCAAGCTCATGCTCTCTCCACGGCATCACCTAGTTTGGGTAGGAGGCAGGACATTTTTACTTGTAAAAGACTGATAACTTGGAAAAATTAGAACCTAATCATGAAATGACTAAACTATTTCTTCTTATTTACTGTGATGTAAGAGTAGACACAAGAAATTCAAAGGGAACACAGGAGCGACCTTCTACTATAGTTGCCCAAGAATGCTAGGAAGGCCAATTAATACTCTTTGGCTCTCTGTCCAAGCGTACTGAATAGACTGTCTGTTGGTGATGAAGAGGAGATTCCCATAAAAAGTATTTTATTATTTTTCCAGTTACATGTAGAGATAGTTTTAACATTTGTTTTTATAATATTTCTAGTTTCAAATTTTTCTCCCTCCCTTGCCTCCCCTCTCCCTCCCCAACACAGCAAGCAGTCTGATATAGGTTATATATGTATAATCACATTAAACATATTTCTGCATAGTCCTGCCTGGAAAGAAGAATCAGAGCAAAAAGGAAAAATCTCAAAAAAAAAAATAGAAATAGTAACGAAGAGGAGATTCTCAAATTGAAATCAGTGTAGTGAGATTCTATATATACTATTGAAGGCACCAAAGAACTCAGACTGATTAAGGGAGCAGCAGATTCACATTTCCCATCCTTACTTTGGGGCATATACTCACTGAATGGATTGAACAAAGCTGAACCTATTTAGGATAGTTCTCTCTCTCCCCCTCCCTCCCTCTGCCAAATCTACATAGTTGAATTTACACAATTTGAATCCACTTACACTTTGACACCATTGTACAGTCTAATTAAAATTTTTTGTTATCCTGAACTTGGCAAATACCAACAGACTCAGACATTTTCACATAAAAAGAACAAAAAAACAGAGGATTAAATTTGAAACTGTGAATCCCATTTAGTACAACTTTTTTTTTTAAAGTTGGTATTCGGTTTAGCACATTAATTCCAAAGCTATCTTGATTATCTGGTTCCATCTAAGTACCCTCCTATTATTTTCCATGCATTTTCTTTAAATGCTTTATTGATAATGATTTTTTTTTTAGCATTGCTATTACTGGATTCCTCTTTTTTTTTTTTTTAGTGTTCAATTGGGGTTAAGTGACTTCGCCAGGGTCACACAGCTAGGTAAGTGTTAAGTGTCCTGAGGTCGGATTTGAACTCAGGTCTTCCTGACTTCCATTCGGGTGCTCTATCCACTGTGCCACCTAGCTGCCCCTACTGGATTCCTCTTGACCAAAATCTCCCCTCCCCTAAATGTAATGAAACAAGAAACCTCCTTGTTACAAGTTAGACTTCGCAAGCCAAACATTGAACTCAATGGCAGTCTCCAAAAATTTGTATCACATATTGCACCTTTAGATCATCATCTCTGTGTCAAGAGGTAGAAAGCTTGCTTTATCAATATTCCTCTGTTGTCGTGTTTGGTTGTTGTATTGATCTGAGTTCTTCACTTGGTCAAAGTTGTTTTTCTTTATAATGTTGTTATTGTATAGATTGTTTTCATGATTCTATTCACTTTATATTAATTTTGGCCCTCACACTCTTCATCAGTTTGTAAAAAGTTTGCATGTGACTGTTCTGTCTCTGTCTGTCTTTCTCATTCTAACCCCCCCCTTGAATCTCTTTCCCCTCTCCTTATTTCTGTTTGTTTCTTGTTCTGCTTTGAACATAATGGATTACTACATCAAACTCTCCATGTGTGCATGGTGTGTGGTGTGTGTGTGTGTGTGTGTATGTATGTATGTGTGCAAATGAGACCCTCACTTGTTTTCTTCAATTAAGAGTGAGGTTCATGGTGTAGCTAATGCCACCTACTCAGTAATGAGACATAGTAAGTTATATTTCCCTTTCTCTTTTTCTCCCTCAGTGTATTCCATTTTCCTTCCCTTTTCTTCTCTCTCCTTAAACGATCAAAATAGAACAAAACTACCTCTATTTCCTCTGTTGGTCATATATCATCTGCTTTGTCACCCATAAAGACTGTAGCACCTAACTGCCCCAGGTCACTGGCACAGTGGATAGAGCACTGGCCCTGAAATTGGGAGGACTTGAGTTCAAATCTCACCTCAGACACTTACTAGCTTTGTGACCCTAGGCAAGTCACTTAACTCCAATTGCCTTAAACATCCGGGACCATCTCCAGTCATCCTGATGTATATCTTTCCACTGGACCCAGATGGCTCGGAGGAGAGAGTAAGGCTGGTGACCTTGTGTAGCCTTCTCTCACTTAAATCCAATTCACTGCAAGTCATGACATCACCCTGATGTCTCCATCCTCTTCAAGAATGAAGGACAAAGGGGCAGCTAGGTGGTGCAGTGGATAAAGCACTGGCCCTGGATTCAGGAGGACCTGAGTTCAAATCCGGTCTCAGACACTCGACACTTACTAGTTGTGTGACCCAGGGCAAGTCACTTAACCCTCATTGCCCTACAAAATTAAAAAAAAAAAAAAAAGAATGAAGGACAAACAGCAACAAGGTTAGGCGAATTGCCCAGGGTCATTCAGCTAGTGTCTGAGGCCGGATTTGAACTCAGGTCTTTCTGACTCCAGGCCTAGCACTTTATCCAGTGAGTCGTCTAGCTGTTTCTTAACATTGTTTAGTCTCTTCCAGTTACTCAAATGTGTGTACCTTTCTAGCTTTCTGGTGATTACAGTACTTGCAATTCATTGTTTCTACTTAACTCCAGCCTGTTTAAACAGGAGTGCTTGAAGTTTCTCTGTTCCATTAAATGTCTGTTTTTCCATTGTAGGAACTCTTATCTCTTGCATTTTACAATATCATATAATAAGATTTTCTCTTGTTTAAAGTAGTGGTTGCCAATTTTTATAAGATCTAAATTTTTGTCCCTTGATACATGAATTCTTTCTGTCTGCTTGTGGAGCGTTTTTCTTTACTCTTCAAACTTTGGAAGTTCTCAAATTTGGGTTTTCTTTTGGGAGGTTTGACTTATGAATTTTTTCCTTTTTTTTTCTCTATTTTCACTGCTTCTAATTCTATTAAGTTTGGGCAGTTTTCATTATTATTTTTTGATATATTGCTTTTCATTTGGTCATGGTTTTCAGGAAGTCCAGTGATTTTAAAACTACCTCTCCATGTTCACTTTTTCCAGATGTGTTGGTTTTGATAGTAGATACCTTACTTTTAATTCTATTTTTTCAATTGTTTGATTTGTCAGTCATAGTCAACAAGTGTCTCTCTCTCACCCTTCAACCCCCAATCTTAGAACAGTACCTGGATAAAAGTAAATAGTTAATAAATGCTTGTTGACTGTAGTCTCATAGCTTTTCACCCCTTTCTAATCTGTGTGCTGACAGTGTTGTCATTTGCTTTCATTTGGGATGTTTACAACATGTTTTATCAATGGCAACATATAATGCAGAGGCATCTATAAAGAACTACTCTATTTTGTTTATCTTAGCCTTTATGCTGGTTTTTGTATTCCATTTGGGCTTTAGATAGACCTTTGTCTAGCAGATCATTGTAATAGGTGTATCTTGTGGGCATGTTTTTATTTAATTCCATCAATTATGAAGTCATTTCTTTTGGAAAAAAAATTATTGATATACTTGTTTTGAACAGAATAGACCTCTTCTAAAGAGACACCCAAATAAAACCCTGTCTTCAAATACATTTACATGATTGTTTCTTTATATGCTGTAAAGAGAGAGTAGAAGAGGTTTGGCTTTTGATAGACTTACTTGTAATTGGTATGTCCCAAATAGTAATAGATAACATACACTACATGACTATGGACTCTTAGGAGTGGAAAAGAGCTGATATGCTATGCTTCATGTGGGTGGTTACCATTTATTCAAGATACTCCTAACCATCCCTAGCTTAGTGTTTGGTACCTTTTTTACATTATTAGGATTTTTTAAATGCTAAGTTATTTGAAGAGCATCATATCACACTTGAAAATGGCCAATCAAAGATTAAACAATTAGCTAACGTAATGATAAAAAGTTAAAATATGACACAGGAGAGGATTTTTAGCTCCATGATAAGACTAATTTCTTTTTTTTTTCCCCTTTTTCCTTTTTTTTTTTTTTTTTGGTGAGGCAGTTGGGGTTAAGTGACACAGCTAGGAAGTGTCAAGTGTCTGAGGCTTGGGCGGTGCTTTATCCACTGTGCCACCTGGCTGCCCCCAAGACTAATTTCTTTCAAGAGGAGCCCTTATAAATGCTGCTTTGTATGACACATAGGCAGGTGCAGAGAGCACCACGCCTAGCATCAGGAAGACATGAGTTCAAAGCTGGCCTCCCACACTTATTACTGTGTAATCTTGGGCAGGTCACTTAACACTGCTTGCCTCAGTTTCCTCATCTGTAAAATGAGCCATAGAAGGAAATGACAAACCACTCCAATATCTTTGCCAAGAAAACCCCAAATGGGGTCATAGTCAGACAAGACTGAAATGACTGAACAGTGACAACAACATGACATACCTCCATGTCCACATTCATATTATTTAGAGTATAAGTCTTATGTGCTATTTTTACTCATCTGTATATCTCTTCACATACCTATTGTGATGCTACTTTGCGCATAACTCCTTAGCAAAAGTTTGTTGCATCGAATTTTTATCTGAATCCATTCCTTCTATTCTTTAATTTCCTCATGAAGTCATCCAATAGCTTTTTGTTCATCCTTGCTAAAGAAAAAAACTCATAATGAACATAGCTATCCCTTAATACTGAAATTGGTGAGATACTGATATTTCTGTTCCTAATATCTCTGAGTTCTGCTTTCAGTCACTTGGCAAATCTACAAAAAAAAATGTTGAGTTTTAGAAGTTAAAGTACATATTTTACCACAGTATTCATTATGTATTTTTACTGTATTATGGCAACCATTTTTTACCCTTAAGATATTACAAGGTAGAACTTTTAATGCAAGAAAACTATTTTAATCATATGTGCAATAGAACATCTTAATTCTTTTTCTTGTTTGAGGAAAATAAGCCAATAAAAGAATATGTACATGAATATTGATCTATTTGAAAACAGTTACCAGCACTGGAAAAGTCATTCTTCATTCCCAAAACAGCACCAAAGCCAAAACATCTTAGCTGTAGGAATCATTAAGATGAATTAACATGAAAAGCCTTTAGCTACTTTTCAAATGCAGATGCGAGAAGTTCCAGGAGTCACATTGCACACCATTTGTTATTGTTACTTAATTTGAAGTGACAATTTGCAATTTCAAAAGAACAGTCACATTTTTCCCAGGTTTGTTATATTAATTTATTAATCATCTAATTATAATGCTAGAGAAGGGGCTTCAAGTAGAACCACAATTAAATTGTTTTATTATTGCCTTTGAAAGAATTAAGATGAGGCATGCTTTCTTCATAAAAGGAGACAAACTGGATTTCCTAAACATGTTTTTAAGTGAGCTAAATTTTCTTTCTTGAATGCTAGATTTTATGTTTTGTTAGGATCCATGAGCATGTTAAATTGTAGGAATTTTTTATTTGCTATGCTTTTTTTTTATTGCCTTATGATGGTGACTTTGAGAGTTGCTTTTTGATCTTAAAAAAAGAAAAGCCCTCCCTCAAATTAGAACTGTGTTTTATATATTTACAAGTGTTTGTGGGAATTTTACAATTTTTTAAACCTATCCACATTTTATTGACATTTATTTCATTAACACTCTTTTCTTTCTATCAGAGAATTCTATCACAGAACTCCCAGGCAGAAAGGATGAATTCTGAAACTTTTTTTTTTTCCTTCAGGAGTTGGGATCTGGCAACTTGGCAGGAAGCACATTAGTACTGGTTACTTCAGTATAGCTTGGTTGGAGAGAAGGTCTATAATATGTTTTTGTTTGTTTGTTTGTTTGGGTTTTTTTACGAGGCAATGAGGGTTAAGTGACTTGTCCAGGGTCACACAGCTAGTAAGTGTTAAGTGTCTGAGGTCTGATTTGAACTCAGGTCCTCCTGAATCCAGGGCTAGTGCTCTATCCACTGCGCCACCTAGCTGCCCCCTATAATATGGTTTTATTTACTAATGATGGGTACTTTGGTTGGCCCAGAACTGTTTTATTCTATGTAGTAGTGATGCCCAGATTCCTTGATAATGCTGTCATCCTGTACTTAGACTTTTTAGAATCTTGGAAATAAAGTTGTAAAGAACCTCAGGAGTCACTTTTCAAATCTTCACCCCTATTTGACATATGAATCACCTCTTACTGTGGCCCTGACAAGTGGTCATCCAGGCTCAGCTTGAAGACCCTCCACTTGTGGGTAATCACAAGACTGTGAGGCAATTCTTTCTTTCTTTTTTTTTTTTTTTTTGTAGGGCAATGAGGGTTAAGTGACTTGCCCAGGGTCACACAGCTCCTAAGTGTCAAGTGTCTGAGGCTGAATTTGAACTCAGGTCCTCCTGAATCCAGGCCAGTGTTTTTTCCACTGTGTCACCTAGCTGCCTCAAGGAAATCCTTTAAAAAATTATTTTGGATTTTATTTTTTCCAATTACATGTAACAACAATTTTAACATTCTTTTTTAAAAAATTGAGTTCCAGATTCTCTTCCTCCCCTCCCCATTCCTTGAGAAGGAAAGCAATTTTATATAAAATTATACATGGAAGTCATGCAGAATATTCATATTAGCCATGTTGCAAAAGAAAACAAGGTCAAAAAACCCAAACAAACAAAACAAGAAAAATAAAGAAAGTAAAGAAATTATGCTTCTATCTACATTCAGACCCTCATCAGTTCTTTCTTTGGAAATGGATAGCATTTTCATCATAAGTCCTTTGGAATTGTCCTGGATCATTTATTGCTGAGAATGGCTAAGTCATTCACAGTTTGATTATCATACAGTATTGTTGTTACTGTGTAAAATGCTCTCCTGATTCTGCTCACTTCACTTTACATCAATTCACATATGTATTCCCACGTTTTTCTGAAATCCTCCTACATTTCTCATAGAACAATATTATGCCATCACAATTATATGCCACAACTTGTTCAATTATCTCCCAACTGATAAACATCCCCTCAATTTCTAATTATTTGCCACTACAAAAAGAGCTGCTATAAATATTTTTGTACACAGAGGCACTTTCACCCCCTTTTTTTTTTTTTAATCTCGTTGGAATAAAAGTGCTATTGCTGGGTCAAAGGGTATTTACTTTTTTATAAACCTTTGGGTATAGTTCCAAATTGCTCTCAAGAATGGTTGGACCAGTTCACAATGGTACAATGCCACAGTGCATTAGTGTCTCAGTTTTCCTCATCTTCACTTAAGAATGAGGCAATCCTTAAAATTTTTTTTTCTGGGGCAGTGAGGGTTAAGTGACTTTCCCAGGGTCACACAGCCAGTAATTGTCAAGTGTCTGAGTCCAGATTTTAACTCAGGCCTCCTGAATCCAGGGCCAGTGCTTTATCTACTGTGACATCTAGCTTCCCCCAATCCTTTTAATTTTAATTGAATAATTCTGCTGGTAATTCTGTGCTAATATATTCCAACCAACAAATCATTCAACAAGTGTTTGTTAAATACCTACTATGTGCTAGGTATTGTGCTAAGGTTTGGGGATACAAAGAAAAACAAAAAATAGTTACTGTTCTCAGGGAACATACAGTCTGATTTAAGAGACAACCATGTTGAGATTTGGAGTTTATTTGGAGAAGAATGTGTTCAGTTAAAACAAAATATATTAAAAAATTGTTTTTTAATTATTTCATAATTGTTGTAGCTAGATTAAAACAGGCCCACACAACAAATTTATTACAACATTCCCATAACTATGTACAAACAAAATGTGTATAGGATAAATTGGATAACTTGGAGGGAGGGCATTAGCATTAAGTGAGATTGAGAGAACTCTTGTAGAAAGTAGGATTTCCTCTAGCATTGGAGAGAAGGCAGAAGGTGCAAACAAGAAAGGTGAGAATTCCCAATAAAATTGGATTATCGGTGATAGGGAAGTTACTTTGATTTTTAAATATGCACCCCTAAATCTTAAAATCTATTAGTACTCAACTTTCAAAAATTCTTCTGAAGTACAGTATCTAATTGTGTGGTGTAGTTGTGGGAAAGAATACATTCAAGTCAGATTGACCGGTTACTGCCTGCAACCAGGCATCCTTTTTGATAAAAGCTTTGTTGAGGTAATCTATTTAAGATTAAAAGCAATGTTTGTCTCATTAATTAGTGATAATATCAGAAAGTAAAAAAATAATCTCTGTTTACAGGATATAAGTGACTATTGATTTTCACCTTTTTGATTACCTGTATAACAATAACTGCCACTTCCTTCTCATAAAGAGGATTAGAGAAACTTATGTCTTTGTATGTTTATATATGTGTACATGCATGTATCTGTACATATGTGATGCCAGTTTCATCAAAATAAATATATATGGGGCAGTTAGGTGGTGCAGTGGATAAAGCAATGGCCTTGGATTCAGGAAGACCTGAGTTCAAATCCAGCCTCAGACACTTGACACTTACTAGCTGTGTGATCCTGGGCAAGTCACTTAACCCTCATGGCCCTGCCCCTCCCCCAAATATATATATATATATAAATATAATAAAATAGATTTTTATCAATGTCATTAAAATTTTGGAGTGATCTAATTTTAAACTTAATTGACTGTTCTTAACACTGTCATAACACAAATGGCATTAATATAAGTTCTTGAATGAAAGAAATTATAAGAGGAAAAGATCTACCTAAATGCTATTTTTTATAATAAACATTTTTATTTAAAATTTTGAGTCTAAATTCTATCCTACCCTCCCTCCGTATTTCTCCTCCCTGAGGCAGTAAGCAATGAGATATAGGTTATACATGTGCAATTATGTAAAACAATACCATATTAGTCCTAAATGCTATTTAAAAAAAACAAATGCAGCATACATTATTCTGTGTGTTTTTAAAAAATATTATTTGTTGCTAAACCATGTTTTCTAAAATTGTTGTTACATATATGTAATATTATATATATATAATAGCTATATATATATATAGCTATTATATATATATAATAGCTATATATATATATAGCTATTGTACCTGTTTGGGCAGTAAGCATTTATTATTAATTAATATTATATATTAGTAAAGAATTGACTGCATGGCAGTTAGCACACGCAGGAGGAAAACCACAGACCCATTTTGTTTCCGAGAGAGACAGCATGTGGTCTCAAGGCACCAAGGGAGGGTAGTCAAGGTGGAACCAAGATGGCAAACCTTGCATGATAAAGGCTTTTTATCCTCTTTTGATAGAGGCAGGTTGATCATACATTGATCAAAGCTAATTCCATTGGTTGACATGACTTGAGGGTGGTCCAAATTAAAATGAGCTCTTCTATGACATCAGGGCAGAGCATGCAAAAGACCACCTCTGACAGGCAAAGGCAAATCCAGGTGTGATTTAATTACATCAGTTCACATAGCTAAACAAAAGAATCAGTCTTCATCTCTATTGTACCTTTGGCCTGGTCCCAAAACAAGGTTAGAACTTCCTTAAGAATTGGACTTTTTGGGGTGGGGGGGAGAGGGACTGAAATTGATCTGGGTCCCCCCAAGAAACCCATTATTAATTATTTTCTCAAAGCTGTCACTCAGTAGCTATCTGCTATCTAGTGAAATCAAACAAAATTGTTAAAGACACAAAGCTTACTTCTTCCTTTCCCCCAAGTAGGAATAAACCAGTGGAAAAATACCTTTAACCCTCTAAACTAATAGCTAGGACTCTCATTTCATTTCATTTCTTTTCTTTTCTTTTTTTTTTTTTTTTTGCAGTCCATTTTAGTGAAAACTGGCAGAGGAATTGATATAAGAAAGCCTGGGTTTGAGTTCTGGGCCCATGGAACTCTGGAATGGACAGTCATTTAGCCCCTATTTCCTCATTTGTAAAAGAGATAGTAATGCTCCACAACCTCACAAGGTTTTTGTGAGGAAAGCACTTTGTAAACTTTAAAGCCCTATAAGTACTTATTATTATTTGATATAGTAATAATAGTTGTGCAGAGGGCTGAATGGCTATCCTTTGCCAACATCATATTTAATATTCATGAGGCTATTGTTACACAGATGACTTATTATAGTCTGAGCGAATCTTAGATAATAACATCAGAAAAAACAAATCTTGGAATCATAGACCATAAATTTAGAGCTAGAAAGACCTGCTGCCTCTAATCTAATGTGACCCCATTCCAAATGAGACCAGAGAAGTGAGGGGATTTGCCTCAGCTCATATGTCAAAAGTAGCAGATCTGGCCTTCAATTTCAGCCACTCTACCTGCATATCTAGAACTTTTCTCACATTGTTGTTTAGTTGATTAGTTTTGTCCAACTCTTCATGACCCCATTTGGGGTTTTCTTGGCAAAGATAATTGGAGTGGTTTGCCATTTCCTTCTCCAGTCCATTTTACAGATGAAGAAACTAAGGCAAACCGGGCTAAGTGACTTGCCCAGGGTCACACAGCTAGTAAGTGTTAGAAGTCAAATTTGAACCCAGGTCCTTCTGTCTCTAAGGCTGGGTTCTTTTATCCACTATGCCACCTTCTTTACAAATCTTCCATGAATCCCAGTTGTCAAAAAAAATGGAGTTCTAAACTCTTTAGCCTTGGATTCAAAACCACCTCTAAACTTGATTATTGTAACTTTAATGGGTAAATATCTCTTATGGAGAATTACAAGACAGAAAGAAAATAATTTTGAAACAGCCTTTGAAGGAAATCCTTATCATTCCTCCAAAACATTTTCTACCTCTTAAGTACAGTTCATTTGTTGAAAATAAGACAAACAACTTTCCTCGCTGATTCTTCTCTTTCAATGATTCATATGCGGAGTTTTCTAAACTCTTCTTTAGTTGTAACCATAGAATCTATAGTTACTTCATCTTCAAATCCTTTTGTAAGCAAAAATAAATATTTTCCAAGTGAAAGTTTCTTACCGTCTAGATGAAGCAGAGAAATAAATGAACAACTCAGATGAGCATTGGTTTTCATTTAGAAAGGAACCACTGTACCATGATTTTACACAGATCCAAACTAGGCTCTGGTAGATTATCAATTTTATGACATTTCCAAAAGGTATTGCCGGAAACATTTTCTAATGACATTGCTTGACAGAGCATTACAATATTGTTAGCTTATTTTTGTAGTCCCTAAGGTTTTCACAGAACCATGGAATTTTAGACTTAGAGGGGACATGGTTACAGGGTGTGCCAAGTGTGTCCAAGTATACCCTCATGTACTAGCAACCGTTTAGCTGTGGTGGGACTGCCCAGGAGTCAGAGTCTGCTGAGGTCAGGGACAGTTTTTTTCCAGTGTCTGGAGACCCTCTGTTGTTGCATCTTTAACTACGACTTCATTTTTCATTTTTCTGCTTCCCTGAGGCTCTGGTCCAGAAGGAAGAAAGGAGATCTGTCCAGTGACTTTGTAGCCTTACAGTTCAAGGACCCCAGATGGCCTTCCAATTTTTTTCTCCTGTGCTGCCTCATCTCCTTGGGAGGCCCTTCCTTCCTTCCTTCCTTCCTTCCTTCCTTCCTTCCTTCCTTCCTTCCTTCCTTCCTTCCTTCCTTCCTTCCTTCCTTCCTTCCTTCCTTCCTTCCTTCCTTCCTTCTTTTCTGGAAAAGGATTTTCTGCATTTTAGGGAATGGGGAAAAGCTTAATTAAAAGAAATCCTTTACAAAGTTGTTTTATTTTAAAGTAAAATTGAATCAATTAAAAAATTAAATTTAATTAAGTTCTAGTAGCCTCAGTTTGCTTGTTTAATTAAAATGCCCTTTATTAGTGAGTATTCAGTGTTTGCTTAAAAAAAAAAAGATCATTCTCTACTTAGTATGTAACTAATGAAATTTCTTGCACTCTCCCATGCTTAGAAGCCATCTAGCCCAACCTATGTCCCTCAAAGGATCCCCATTATTTCATCTTTGACAAGGCTCCTCTAGTCTGCTTGAAGCTTCTCTAAAGGGGCACCCACTGGTTACCTCCAAAGGCAGCCTACTCCACTTTTAAATAGTTCTGTTAGGGAGTTAGATTTGCCTGTGATCTTCTTTCTAGTGCTCCTAGTTTTCACTCTGGGGTGAACTAGAACATGTCTAATCCCTCGTTCCCCTGGGAACCTTCAAATACTTGAATTCAGTCCTCTTATGCTTCAGTTCTCTAGTTTAACCATCTCTCTTCTTCAACTATTCCTGATGGAAGGGACTAGAGGCCCCTCTCCATCCTGTTTGCCTTCCTCAGAATTTCTTTGGCATATCAATAGCCTTCTTGAACTGTTGGGTCCATAACTGATCATGTTATTCCAAATGGGGCTGAAAACAGGGCTGAGTAAATCAGGACTATCACTCTTTTATTCCTTGAAGCTGGGCCTCCCTTATTGCCGCCCTAGATTTCATTAGTTTGTTTCTGGCTGCTATATGACACTGTCGACTTATATTGAATTTGTAGTCCCCCAAATCTCCAGCTTTCCTTTAGATGAAGCGCTAACCACATCTCCCTTATCTTATACTTGTGAAGTCAATCTGTTGAAACCCAGTGTAAGATTGTGTATTATTTCTATTAAGTTTCCTATTAGAATCGAGTTTTTAAAAGTCTCAGTTCCCTGCTATTTCCAGAGTAGGTTTTTTTTTTAGAGGCAGTGTTACATGCATGGTGCCCTTTAATATATGCCATTGGAATACATCTTACAAAAGTAAAACAGCTGTGCAGGCAGCTTCATTCCTGTCATCTTTGAGGAGCCCAGGTTCTGTGGCAGAAGCACTAGATCAGATTCATTCAGAAGCTTTAGTGTTTTAAAACAAGAAAAGTACTTTAAAAATGATGATCATTTAAAATATATATATAGGGGCAGCTAGGTGGCGCAGTGGATAGAGCACTGGCCCTGGAGTCAGGAGGACCTGAGTTCAAATCTGGCCTCAGACACTTAACACTTACTAGCTGTGTGACCCTGGGCAAGTCACTTAACCCCAATTGCCTCACTTAAAAAAAATTATATATATATATATATATATAAATGCCCTGTTGCAGCTAGGAGAGTTAGTGGGGTCACACTCTAATAGAAACAGGAACTACTTCTCCATATATAAGAATCTCCGTGGGCTGCATTTTCATGTGTTTTGTTTTGTTTGTTTGTTTTTGTTTTTAGTGGGCCATTGAGGGTTAAGTGATTTGCCCAGGGTAACACAGCTGGTAAGTGTCAAGTGTCTGAGGTCAGATTTGAACTCAGGTCCTCCTGAATCCAGGGCCAGTGCTCTATCCACTGCGCCACCTAGCTGCCCCTTCCAAATTTCTAAGATGTAGTATTATCAATGTTTTATGGTATGTTTTTAATTTTGTTAAATGTTTTCCAATTACATTTCAACCTGATCGGGCCAGTCTAGGGAGTCTTATGGACCACGTGCAGTTCTTAGGCAGTGTATTTAACACCTTTTCCCTATGCTATTTATTCCCTGGCGGGGACACCAGGGTGTTTGTTGAGAGAGGTCATGGTTATGTCCTAAGACCCTATACTCGAAGTGTTAGGGATATCCCTTACGTATCCTCCCATTTTTTCCTTAATGAGCATGTGGGATCATCAGATTTAGAGCTGGAAAGGACCTTAGAGATGATCCTAGATGACCCCTTCATTTTAAAGATGAGGAAACTAAGATCCTGATAACTTGTTTATGGTCACCCAAGTAGTAAGGGGCAGATGTGGGATTATTTCTCCCATAGTCACCTGCCCCGGTAGGTAGTACTCTTTTCACTCCACAAATAGGTTTTAGATCTAAGTGGTATATGTTCCTAAAGCCATTTGGAAGCTATTTATATTTTTATCCTGAGCAGTAAGAAATGTAAATTGCATTGATTTATTACCAGCTTTTTTATAGAACTTCCTTTTCTTTTTTCTGGTACCTAATGAACAAGATCTTGTTCACTTTGCTCAAATCTGTAAAAGCAAACTTAAAAGGCACTACTCAGTTTAAGGGGGCTTTTAGGCACTTTGCCATGCAGCACCTTCAGTGAAGCACCAGCTGATTCTACAGACTGCACACTTTGCCTACAATAACTGAGAGCAGCTGCTTCTTCCAGCTGTCTAATTGCTCATCAGATTCACTTTAGTATCAATTTTTTTTCCTTAAGTGCATTAGCTTCTTCACCTGAAACCATCTTTTTTATTGTTTGGATTGCTAGTTTTGTTTTTGTTTTTGTTTTTGGTGGAGTTGCTGGTGAGATTATATTTAATTGGGGAAGCCTTCAAGCCCATGTTAGTATTCTAACTTCTTGGTCATTTCTACCGCTGGATTCTAATGACTCTAGAGGATAGAGTGAAGCTTGCAATTCACCTGCAAGTCAAGACATCATTCTGCTGATGCCATTGGTCTTCTTCAAAAAGGAAGGACTAACAACAGCAATAACATTTCTACCAGTTGAGAAATTTAAGGCAAACTTATGAAGCCCTCTGGTAAAACTTAGGGACTTCTTCCTAGAATTTTTTCTTTTAAAATTCAAGGAAATGCTAAATTACAGGTAGAGGGTAATGACAATAAAGATTTAATCTTTCTTCCCATCCAAGTTCATGGACCCTCTGAAATCTATTCATGGACCTCTTGGGGTTCTGTAGACCACACATTAGGAAGCCCTGTTCTATAGAGAGAATAATAAATGATACTTTTTATCCTGATGAATGTTAATTTAGGAGAAGGTGCACAGTACTCTAGAATTAGGAGAGCTCTGGGGTGCCTTTTGGAGAAGTAATTTAATTTTTTCTATTTCTCAGTCTTCTCATTAGCTTAAGTAGAAATAAATACTTCCCATCTGTCTCATGAAATTTCAGAATTTAGGAGTAAGGGATTATGTGCATTTTGAATATGCTCAGGTAAAGGCATTATGAACATATAGCATATATATGATATGTATTATTTATATTTATATGTATGTGTGTATGTCTCTCTCTCTCTCTCTCTCTCTCTCTCTCTCTCTCTCTCTCTCTCTCTCTCTCTCTCTCTCTCTCTCTCTCTCTTTCTCTCTCTCTCTCTGTGTCTGTCTCTCTCTCCACCAAGGACTTTTATCCTCCAGAGAGAAATATTGTTGCTTGTCTCTAATAGGACCTTTGCCGTTTATCATTGTTGCATACCCCAATTACATAGTATAAACATGGGGACAAAAGTAGATGAGTCTATCAGTAAGTAGATTTGTACCACCAGCCTGTATGTAATACCCTTCTCCCATCACACTGTGTTGTTTTTTTTAAAGGACTTTTCCCTTGTTTAATTTTTCTTTGCTTGCTCTATAGGCAATTAAGATTTTGTGAGGAAATTGCAGGATCCTTTGTGGGCTTTTTTGCTTTTGTTTCTCATGATTATATTTTAAATATGGGAGCATTTTCCTTCATAAGTGAGAAAGTACATCAGATTTTTATATTTACATGCCATTTAAAATAGAATATGATATTGGCAAATCAACTTTTCTTTCTAATTTCTGAAGTTATGAAGTCTTGGGGGGGGTGTCTAGACCCCACTGAAGGGAAATTTTTTTATAGCAACTTCCTCCATTATTACAGATAATAACAACTAGCATTTGCATAGTGCTTTAAAGTTTACAAAGTGCTTTACACATAATATTTGATCCTCACAATAATCTGAGGAGGTATTATCCCCATTTTACAGAGGTAGAAACTGAGCCTGAGAGAAGTAAAATGACTCCTCTATGAGCAAATGAAGATCACTAAGTGTGTATCATGTGCCAGGTGCCATATTTAGTGCCAGAGATACAGAGAAAGACAAAAGAGAGTCTCTACTCTCCAGGAGCTCACCATCTAATCTAATAATGGATACATCATATAAACAACTGTATAAATTAAGTATATACAGGAAAAACCAGAGATAATCAACAGAGGGATGACATCAGCATTAACAGGGATTGGGTCAAACTTCTTTAGAAAGTAGGATTTTGACTGGGACTTGAAAGAAACCAGTTGTCAGGAGGAAAAATGTTCTATATATGAGGGACAGCCAGTGAAAATGTCTGGGGAGGGGAAACGGAGTGCCTGTTGTCACCAGATTGCTGAATATGTGGGGAATAGTAAAGTGTCAAAAGACTGGAAAAGCAGAGTCTGGGGATAGGTTATTAAGGGCTTTGAATTTGATCTTAGAGGTGATAGGGAGACACTGGAATTTATTGACTGGTCAGATTGTGTAAGTTTAATTTGACAGCTGAATGGATGACCCATTTGGGGTGGCAGGAGAAATCTGAGGCAGGGAGAACAAATAAGAGGCTAGTGCAGTTGCTCAGTAATGAGATGATAAAGGTCTATTATACAAGGATGGTAGCACTGTTAAAGGAGAGAAGGTGGGGTATATGAGAAACATTACAAAGGTAGAAATGACAGAGCTTGGCCATTGATTGGATGTGGAGAATGAAACACCTGGGCTGCTGGTCTCCTCAACAATAATAGGGGAGCAGCTAGATGGTGCAGTGGATGGAGCACTGGCTCTGAATTCAGGAGTACTTGAGTTCAAATCCGGCCTCAGACACTTAACACTTACTAGCTGTGTGACCCTGGGCAAGTCACTTAACCCTCCCAATTGCCTTACTGAAACAAAAACAAAACAAACAAAAAAAACAATAATAGGAAAGTTAAGAAGAGGAGAGGGTTTGGGGAGAAAGATTATCTTTCAGTTTCAGACACTTTGACTTTATGATGTTTATAGAACATTTATATTTGAGATTTCCAATAGGCAGTTAAAGATACGGGTACAGAAGTTAGAAGAGAAGTTAGGACAAGACAAATAGATTTGAGACTTGTTAGCATAAAGCTGATAATTAAATCAATTGGAGTTGATGATGAGATCACATAGTGAAATAATGTAGAAGAGAAGACCCGGGACAAAACCCTGGGGCACACCCATGGTAATAGTGATGTAGGTAATAAGTCTGCGAGGGAGGATTGTCCAATCTTCCTTACTCCAAGTCCAATGTTCAGAAACTCCCTCACAATTTATAGTTGGATATTATTTCCTGGGACACTGAGAAGTGACTTGTCCAGGGTGACATAGCTACATGATCACCCAGCTATCAGCTGCAGAACTTGAATAGGGACTCTTGACTATCCACTATGTCATTCTCTTGATGTGGACAATTTACCCTTGTTATTTTTGTGTGATTAGACACAAACATCAAGCAACTCAGTAGGAATTGTTGTTTTCTGTAATTTTAGCATTGATATTTTGGGCCCAATGTGTGTCATTAGTCTTCTGGTTTAGGGCAGTTGTATATTTTCCCTCTTTTCTTGGCTTTATGTTTCTTCCCTTAATTCAGATCTCTGCTTCATCTTCATTTCCAAATTTCTTTTTGCTGGAACGTTAACAGACTTTGTCATCCTGTCCTCAAACAGTTTCTGTCTAGTATGAATTGAATTTTGATGACCTCTTCTTTTCAGAATGTACATCTATTTTCCTTAGTCCTTCTTCTGACCTTTCCTAAGATGCCAGGTTGAACATTCAGTGTTTATCCAAATCTATGTACGTCCATGTGTAAATCAGTTGGCCTGTTGTCATGGCCTTTTTCTTTTCACCATGACCTTCTTCCAAAGCCTCATGGCATTTTTTAGAATTCATAAACATTTAGCTTTCAACATTATTTCCTTTTATACTCCATCACATTTTTTTTCCTTTTAAAAATGGCTTTGCTATGACCTTGAGTTTCACTGTTGATGTTTTTTTCTCATGTTGTAAATCTTCCCTTTTTTAGACTTTTTGTTGTTCTTCTTGGTGCTCCCCTAGTGGGGATATAATTTCATTTTTTGCCATTAATTGTCATCTTCCTCCCTCCCAACCTTCTTGTTCCTGACCTTCTCTGATGTTGTTGCCTTCCTTGATTAACCTGTAATATGTTTTATTGGGTTCCCATTTCTTTTGAAATACTTGCTCATATTTGAGCACATCTTTTCCATGGATGATGACCATTTTATATAACTGCCTTTTGTTAGCACATTTCCCCATATATTTTATGTTCATGGGCAAGCATCTCCTATTCTTTCCCAGTCCTGCCTTTTTTGTTGAGAATGTTTTAGTTGTGTTGTGTTACTCTGCTCTAAGTTTAGTCTCTTGGTTTGTCTTCTTCAGCCAGACTTTCTTTGGAGAGTAGTTTTGTTTGTTATGAGTAGTTTGGTTTAGTGGAAAGAGCACTGGATTTGGAGTTTAAGAACCTGGGTTCAAATAGTTCTGCTACTTGAAAATTGTTAGGCTGCATCACTGTTAGGCTGCATCACTTGCTCTCTCTGGGCCTCATTTTCCTCATATGTAAAGTGAGGGATTGGGCTAAATGCCATCTAAGGTCCTTTCCAGCTCTAAACATAAGATCATGTGATCATTATTCTATCTCTTTCCATCTCCCTCCTCTTCTTTTTGACCCTGTTTCTTTCTCCTTTTATGTCTAGCTTTGTTAGAATCATAGACATGTTAGTGCTGGACAGGCCCTTAGAGATTTTTTAGTTCAGCCCTTCATGTTATAATTTAGCAAACCAATGTCCCAAAGGGGTTAAGTGACTTCTTCAAGGTCACTTGAAGCTAATTTGTGACAGAGTTAGAAGCAGAACTAAGTTTACCTCATTTTGCAGTCTTGTATTCTTTTTACTACTGTATTGCTAAGGAAGAATGTTTCATGATTATTTGGAAAAAAAAAAATCCTTATAATTTGGGACTTTGTTCCAGCTTTGTCTCCATAGTAAAAATTATTCAGTCTGCCCACCTTGGAGAAAGCTAATCTTATGGGAGTGTTATTCCTATGATTTCTTGTTAGTTTCTCCTCCCTTATTTCACAGTGTCATTTGGTGTGCATTAAAATAATACATGTGCAAATAAGTGCTTTGGCAAGTATAAAAGTGATTACCATAGACTGACTGTTCTGTGCTAGACTTTTACACTGTACCTTAAAAAGATTTCTTGATTACAGCAGTAACCAATTTTATAACAAAGGTAATTTCATGATATGACTTCTAGATCTCTGAATTCATAGTAGGCACACCCTAGCGATTAGGATGGGAATCTTAAAGTGTCAGCTTCTGGTTTGATCTGCCTCTGTTGCAAGTTTTATACATTTAGACATTCCTCTGAAGTGAAACTTTTGATCAATGAGTTAATAATGAGTTAATACAATGGCTCAATTGCCTTGATAAATAATTGCCTTCTCTATTCTAGTAGCTATAGGGGATACAAAAGAAGTTACATTGTCCTTGTCCTCCAGGAGTTTACACTTTACTTAAAGAAGACTTACCCACTTGAAATAATCTACAAAATTGTAGATAATTAACTGCTAAAATATGTGGCAGAAATTCTTTGTTGTATGAGGCAATAGTGAAGGTTCTTTATTTCTTTTCCTTTCTGTGTGGCTTTGAAAAACCCAATTGCTATTCATGAAGAAGAAAATATGTGAATTTCTCATCAGAGATTTTAATTTCTCTAAGCTTTATAGGTTAGAACCTAGTTTCTGGCTAAAGATATGTTGAAACACACACCATTTCAACAGTTCTGTTGCCATTATTGGGACCACTTCATAAAGATGCTATTTTTTTTTTTTGGCAGGCCAGTGAGGGTTAAGTGACTTGCTCAGGGTCGCACAGCTAGTGTCAAGTGTCTGAGGCCAGATTTGAACTCAGGTCCTCCTGAATACAGGGCCAGTGCTTTATCCACCTAGCTGCCCATAAAGAAGCTATTTTCACCCAATTTTTGATGTAAACATGTCTTTGTTGAATGTGCTGTATTTTATTTATTTATTTGTTCATTCATTTATCTATCTATCTATTTGGGGGGTGGTGGTGGGGATGAGGGTTAGATGACTTCCCCAGGGTCACACAGCTAATAAATGTCAAGTGTCTCTGGTCACATTTGAATTCAGGTCCTCCTGAATCCAGGACTGGTGCTTTATTCACTGGGCCACCTAGCTGCCCAAATGTGTTGTTTTTTAAATGAGTATTTTATGAGAACTATCATGAAGGCTGCGTTCTATTGGTTCCCCTCCCCCCCCAGCCCCACCCATTTCTGTCATTGCAGTTACCTGTTCTGTAACCCTACATTGGGTAGATTGCATCTGTGTCCAGTTTTCCACAACAAATACTTTTCTGTCCTTTGGATAAAGACAAGAAAAATGACTTTGTCTGGCATGGCTGTCTGAATATTTTATTTCAGCTCAAAAGTAGTTTTCACTGTCAAACTGCTTTTCACTCAGCACAATTTTAAAGTGTATATCAAAGATTCTGCTATTCTGCATCACATGAGCAGGTGAAAATGTGGTTTGTGAAGGGTGTGATGACAGTTCTGATTTTATAAAATAGTCATTCCCAGCTGTATTTCTGCATGTGTTATAAATTTAGATAATATCTCTTACAAGAAGGATGAGACATTTAAGCAGGTGAGCAGATCTCACTGGAAAAATTTATGAGAAGAAAACTGAAAGGTTAATGAGTGAGGGTGGCTGATGAGAAGAACCAGAGAAGACTCATGGGCTCTTTATGTTTATCATCATATAACCAAAGTGCTTCTGGTCAAGACGTTTCAGAAATCTTATTTATATACATCAGTAAAATAAGAATGTGGTGAGCATGAGATTCATTTCCAGCTGAATAGTCTGAGGCTCTCTGGCGTACACAGCTTGCCTGATCATGTGTATGACTCTGTGCATGGTATATTTCAGCCTGCATTCTTCTTTGACATTTAGATTCTGGCCTTTTAATTCTTATTTTTCCCCTATCCTTCCCCCCATTAGAAGTTATGAATTATCTTTCAGATGATCACAGGATGCTAGATGTAGAGATATAAAAGACCATTGAGTGTGACCTCATTTTACAGATGAGGAAATTGAGTCCCAGTGAAAGGAAGTGACCTGCTTAAGTTTACACAAGCAATTAGTGACAGACAGGATTTGAATGCAGGTCAGTAAGCATTTAAGTGCCTACTATGTGCCAGCACTGTTATGCTAAGTGCTGAGAATACAAAGAAAAGCAAAAACATGTTCCCTGCCTTCAAGGAGCTCACATTCTAATGGGGCAGACAAAAAAGATTGTACATTCAAGATATTTATAATGTAAATGGAAGATAATCTCAGAGAGAAAGCAATAGCCATGAGTGAAAGTGGGAGAAAAGGCTTCTTTTAGAAGGCTGGATTTGAGCTGAGTCTTGAAGGAAGCAGAGATACTAGGAGACTTAGGTAAAGAAGGTGAAAATTCCAGCCTGGGGGTAGCCATTGAAATGGCACAGCATTGGAAGATGGAATGTACTATGTGAGGAACAGCAAGAAAGCCAGTGTCACTGGATCATAGAGTACATGAAAAGGAGTAAAGTCTGGAAAAGTAGGAAGAGGTCAGGCTGTGAAGGGCTTCATAAGCTAAAGAGAGGATTTCCTGTTTGATCCTGGACATAATTGGGAACCATTGAGTATGGAAGTGTCATGATGAGACCTACTTTATTTATTTATTGGTGGGACAATGAGGGTTAAGTGACTTGCCCAGAGTCACACAGCTAGTAAGTGTCAAGCATCTGAGGCCAGATTTGAACTCAGGTCCTCCTGAATCCAGGGCTGGTACTTTATCCACTGTGCCACCTAGCTGCTCTTCAGACCTACTTTAGAAAGAACACCTTGATAGCTTAGTGGAGAATAGATTGGAGTGTGGAGACATCTGAAGCATGAAGACCAACTAGCAGGCTATTGCAGTAGTCTTGGAGTAAGGTGAAGAGGGCCTGCTTTAGAATGGTGGCTGTGCGTTCAGAGAAGAGGACATACACACAGGAGAGCTATTATGGAAGTAGCAATGACAAAGTTTGGCAATAGATTGGATATGTGGAGTGTTTGAGAAGAGTCAAGGGTGACACTGAGGCTTGGGGCTTGGTTGACTAGGATAATGATACCTCGGGTAGTAATAGGGTGTTGGACATTGTTCACTTATTCTGCCATACTGCCCTTCTTGCTCTTCCTAACACATGGCACTATATCTTTCATCTCCTTGCCTTAGACTAGCTTAGAATACCCTCCCTCATCACTTTCATATTCTAGATTCCTTCTCTTCCTTCAAGACTCTCACGTCACCTTCTCCATGAAGTTTTTCTAATCACTTCCAGCTTGATAGTGTTCTTTGTCTTCTAATATTACTTTGTATTTCTTCTGAATTTATTCTTTGCAAGTATTTGCTGTCCCTTCCCCTCCTCTCTCCCAAGTAAGCTTCTCGAGGCCTGTGATTTCATTCTTTCTATTTTTCTACAGTGCTTTGCCTAGCACTGAGTAGAGGTTTAATAAATGCATATTGAATTGTTCTTCTTTCCATATTACTTACTGTCCCCTTGCCATCTCCCTCTCCTAAGTAAGCTCCTTGAGGGCTGGGACTGTTTCTTTATACCTGTTTCTATAGTACAATGCCTGGCACACAGTAGCAACTTAATAAATGCTTGTGCATTGATGTAGAGCAGAAGTGGGCATGTGGGTGACATCAACTTTCTTGCCTCTGTGTGGTGCAAGGATGCATTGCATGGCACTTTAAATCCCTAGGCCCATTCAACCTTCCCTTTGCTTTCTTGGCTTCTACAATCAATAAATACTTTTGCAATGAGGGAAGAAATGCAGTTTGGTCTGTTGAACATACTAATGCTTTGTTAGTAGTGGGTTTGAGGGTACGGTATCCTTTAACGGATTAACTGAATGGTATGGTGCAGACAAACGTTGGGTGAAAGCTCTTGTATCTAGAAGAACTGATGGAGTTTATCCCTTGGGAATTTCCTAATGTCTCATAATTGCTATGCCGCAAAGCCCAACATTCTTTTTCTTCTTCTTCCTCTTCCTCTTCCTCTTCCTTCTCCTCCTCTTCCTCCTCCTCCTCCTCCTTTTCCTTCTCCTCCTCCTGTTCCTGCTCCTCCTGCTCCTCCTCCTCTTCTTCTTGGCAATGAGGGTTAAGTGACTTGCCCAGGGTCACACAGCTAGTGTCAAGTGTCTGAGGTTGGATTTGAATTCAGGTCCTCCTGAATCCAGGATCGGCGCTTTATCCACTGCACCACCTAGCTGCCCCCCGCCCCCAACATTCTGTTTCTAAGCCTGGGTTCACTTCCATTTATTAAAGTTAGAAAATTCTATGAAACCAGCACTGAATTTTATGCTACTTTTAATCCTTGTCAAGTCGAGAAAGTTAGAAAATTCATGAAACCAGCTCTGAATTTTATGCTACTTTTAATCCTTGTCAAGAAACATTTAAATTCCTAATGTGTTCCAGGCACTATGCTAAGTTCTGGGTATACAAAGAGGGAGGAAAAAAAAAAGAAAATGGAAAGCAACCTTGTCACACGGCATAGACTCTCTCTCTTTCCATAATAAAACTTGAAAATGTATTCAATAATAATTTAGACAGAAAAGCTCATTTGCTTTCTGGGTCACAAAAGTAAAACAATCACAAAATAACCGCTTAATTTCAAAGTACTTAACCAGGGATCTTTTCAAAGAGGTATGGCAGTCTGAAATAACTAAGAACAGGAAAGTGGTTTCTAAGTTTAAAAAGATCTAAATGTTTTCACCAAAATTGGCAGCTTCTAAACAACAATAACAAAAAGCTTTCTGAAACAAAGGATATTATATTTACTTGGTTTTCCACAAAATACAGATTTGGGTTCTGATGACATAGCTTAAAGAATAGAAGATTTGTTATTTTTTTTCTAAATCATCCTTTTCTTCCCCCTCGAGAGCCCTTTCAATTTGCAGTCTATTTTCCAAAATTATATCTTCAGAAAAGTGTGGGAGAAAATTGACTTTAACTACTCTGAGTGTATTTAATGCATACAGCATTGATTTTGTTAGAAATAATTAGAATGTTATCAGCATTAATGGTATTAATGAGGATAGAAATCAATACTTTTGGCATCACTTCAGTGATGTGAATACTCCTACTGATGTAGGTTGCCATCCCTGTGTGTCTTAGTAGAGGGTCTTCATAATGGATAGAATGCTGCACTTTGGATAATTTGGGCTTGAATTTTGTCTTTGACGCTACTCTCTGCAAGGCGGCACAGTGGATAAAGCACCAGCCCTGGATTCAGGAGGACCTGAGTTCAAATCCAACCTCAGACACTTGACACTTACTAGCTATGTGACCCTGGGCAAGTCACTTAACCCTCATTGTCCCACAAAAACAAAGCAAAACAAGACACCACTCTGAGACCTTGGAAAAGTCATTAAACCCCTCAGTGTAATTTTCCTCATTTGTAAAATAAATACCAATACTAAGTACCTTGCATAGTTATTATGAAGTTCAAATGTGATAATATACATAAAGTTCTTATCAAAACAATATACTTTTAAAAAGTGTTTCTAAAACATTCATCACTTGGTGGCAAACTTTCTGGTGAGGAGCCTCTTCAGACTTTTTTGGACAACAGACATGTAGTCTATTGCTGGCCTTGTGTTAGATCTATTCTAATTTGGCTAAGTCCTGCCAGAGTGATGATGCTTCTTTGATACAACAGGTAGAGTCAGAGGGCTGTAGTGTAGCCTGTATGTGACCTGGATGTTGCAACTTACTACTTAGGTGACCTTGGAGAAGTCATCTTGATTTCTTCTTCTGTAACATTTTTCAGAATGTGTGTTGTTAATATAATTTCATCCCTTATTTTTATTGCCTTCAAGATAAGCTGAATTGGAAAGAACATTACATTTGAAGTCAGGAAAATCTGGGCCTTGGCTCTGCTGTTGACTATCTGTGTGATCTTGAGCCAATCACTTTAGCTCTTTACATTTCTGGTTTCTATACCTGTGAAACCTAAATAATGCCTACTACCCAGAGGATTACATTCTGAAATGCTTTGTAAACTTTAAATCTACTGTATGAAGGCAAACTGTTTTTCATCATCTTTAGATATTAACTTTTTCAGAATACTACTAGGGAATAATTTCAAGAGAAATATTTAGCTGCATGTACTAGTAATATAAAAACAGTAGATAAAAGCAGTGGGCTTGGGAAACCCAGATTCCTTTGAAGTACAGTCTTTCAGTGGGACCTTGGAAGAAATCAATTCACCCTTCTGTTCCTCAGTTTTCTTATCTGTACATTGAGAGGTTTTGGACCAGACAGTTTCCAAGGTCCTTTCTCACTCAGTGAATGTAAAAGTTCTTTTCTTTGCAATGTTATGGTCAAATATCAACAACTCTACTCTTTTCTGTTATTTTGGACAAAGACTAGTTTTTAATCTGTGCTGTCAAAGCATTTCTGAAAATAGACCAGAATTGTTAATGGTTAAATTTTAGATTTAGGATTGAGTTTTGTTAGCAAATGTTTTGAAACATCATTTTTCTTAATTTCAGAGATCGCTTTTATTGACAATAATGGAGAAGAATGATTTTCTTGTAGGGTATTGTCACTCATTTGATTTCAGAACTAATGCCTCCCTTTCAGAAAAGCTGCAATTTCCCCCCTTTTCTGTTTGATCGGTCACATATTATTTGTATTTATTGTTTATATTCTACTTCTGTGACACTACACTTTACTCAGTATGTGTTGATTGACATAGTAGTAAAAACACAGAATGATGACTATACTTCTTGCTATTTGTTGGACTCTGAGATACTTGAGGTTCCTGAGGGTTTTTATTGTTCACTTTGAACTTAAATAAATGGTAACATTATTGTAAACTTCAGAGATAAAATGGAAGCTTCTTACTAGAGAAAAAACAAGCCAGTAGTTATGTACTTTCAGGTGCATAAACTTAGGTATCTAGAAAGCATAATTTCTTCTGTTATTTTAACCATACAGCAGTAATGGGGAGGGGATGAAGTGGGGAGGAGGAGTGGGTATTTTCTAATTTAATAAACAAATGCCCCAAGCACCTAATAATGTTTATTCATACAGATGCAGTGGGCAAGAGACTAAACCTTTTATAGTATGGCATAATAGAAAAAGTCTTAGATTTGGAAAAAGAGGAACTGGGTTGGAATCACACTTCTTTTATTTCAAGACAATTGAGTAAACGTTTATTAATCATCTACTATTTGCATGGCACAGTATTCAAAGAGAAAAGAGGAAATAATCCCTGTTCTCAAGGTGCTTGCATTCTCCTGGAGGGAAGGAAACATTGATTAAATGCCTACTGTGTGCCAGGCACTGCGTTAAGTGCTTTACAGCTATCTCATTTGACCCTCACAACAACCCTGTGAGCTAAGTGCTATTATGGTCTTCATTTACATTTCAGAAAACTGAGCCAGATAGAGGTCAAGTGACATGCTCAGTCACACAGCTGTGCCTATGTTGCATTCGAAGTTAGGTCTTTCTTACTTCAGGCCTAGCACCTTATCCACTACACCGTGTGATATAAAGTACTTTAAAGTGATAGAGGATACTAATAACATTTGAGGGAAAGAGATCAGGAGAGTTCTTGTGTAGGAAGTGGTTTCTGAGAGTTCCAAAGGCCTTCTGCTTTACCAAGAAAATAAAAGCCATTGGCCTTGAGCTCCCTCTTTTCCCCTCCTCCTCATCTCAGAGCATCCTGATATCATCCTCCACTTTATCCTTTCCTCTAATCTCTGATGAAGAGCTAGGTATTTTCCTTGCCAAGGCTAACCCTCCCCTTTACATGCATCATTCATACTATCCCTTCCTCTCTTGCTTACGTTATCACTTCCTCCAGTCTTTAATCTTTCTGTTTCTGCTGGCTTCTTCTCTGCTGGCCTACAAACTCTAAGTCTATGTCCTTCTTGGAGGCGGGCACCCTCACTAGATCCTGCCATCCCCATTAGCTATTGTCACATATCTCTGCTCCCTTTCTCAGCCAAACTCACTTGAAAAAGGGTTATCATTGTCTCTACTTGTTCTCCTCTTACTCCCTTTTAAAACTTTGATCTGGCTTACTCCCTTATCCTTCAATTGAAACTTCTCTTTTCAAAGTTAATGATCTCTTAATAACCAAATCTAATGACTTTTTCTCAATCCTTATCCTTCTCAAATTCTCTGTGGCATTTGACACTACTGACCACCTTTTCCTCCTAGATATGCTCACCTCTCTCAGTTTTGGTGGCATTGCTTTCTCTTCATTTCCATTTTATCTATTGACTACTCATTCTCATTGGTTATCCCACCCCTTAAGGGTGAATGCCCTCCTAGTGGTCTTTCCTGATAGAATCTAAGATTGTTGAGGCAGGGACTATTTGCCTTTTGTCTTTGTATCCCCAGGGCCTTCCTCAGAGCCCAGCACATGCTTGTTGATTCATTGATTGATTTGTGGTGGTTGAATTAGGGAGAGGAGACACTAGAAACAAGGAGATCAGTTAGGAGGCTCTCATAATAGTACACTCAAGAGGTGACAAACAGCTGAAATAATAGAGAGTCCACAGAGGTAGAATCGATGAGATTTGGCAACTGCTTGGTATTGGAAAGTAAGAGAAGGAAGAGTCAATGATGACTCTGAGGTTGAGATCTGAGGCAACTGAAGGGATGGTAGTAGCCTCTACTGAAATAGGTATGTTTTGAGGAAGGAAAAATCTTTGAGAAAATGTTTTTAGATGTATTGATTTGGAGATTAATATCTGATGTTCTGGAGAAGACATCCTCCAAGGCCAAACTGGAGGTCAGGAGAGAGTTTTGGTAGGCATGCTGATCTGGGAGTCATTTGCATAGAGGTAATAATTAAATCCATGAGAGCTGGTAAGATCACTGGGGTGAAAAGAATATATAGAGAAAAGATAATGGCTGAGGGCAGAGACTTGGTCATTGACCACAGTTCTTACAGCATAGTAATAGCAAATAGTAAAAGCTACTGAGATGGAAATTTCAGAAAAGTCAGAAAGAGAACAAAGAGAGAACAGTGTCAGACAAGCCAAGGGAGGAAAGAGAGGGTAGTCAGCAGCGTAAGAAGTACAACCTGGTCGGTTTGAGTGAGGACTGAGTGAAGGTGTCTTTGGACTGAGAAGATCTCTGACACCCTCAGGAAGAATAGCAGCAACTGAAGAGCAGTAATTGAAACTAGTTTGTTTAGGCTTGAGAAGTGAGTGGGAAATAGAGGAATTGCAGATAGCAAACCCCATTTAGAAGTTTGGTGATGGCTTAACCTCTTGGGCCTTTTTTCCATTAATAAAGGATTTGGACCAGGTGATTGATTGATCTTTAAGGTCCCATCTAGATCTAAGTCCTCTAACTTGGAATCCCCTGACTTGGAACCAGAAGATCTGGGCAACCTCTTCCTAGCTGTGTGCTATCATTGAAAACAATTCACCTGGTTTGGGGCCTCTGTAAAATGTGGGCAGCAGAGCAGCTGTGCGGATAAGATGAGATGAAGCATATTAAATTTGTTTTGTAATTATAAGGCACAATATTTGCATAAACTGTCATTAGATAGTTTCTTCTTTTTTTTTTTTTTGGTGAGGCAATTGGGGTTAAGTGACTTGCCCAGGGTCACACAGCTAGTAAGTATTAAGTATCTGAGGCTGGATTTGAACTCATGTACTCCTGACTCCAAGGCCGGTGCTCTATCCACTGTACCACTTAGCTGCCCCTAGATAGTTTCTTTTAAAGTGGGAGCTATAGCGTAAGAAACGATGAGTAGGACGATTTCAGAGAAACCTGGAAGAACTGATGCTGAGTGAGATAAGCAGAACCAGGAGAACGTTGTACACAGTAACAGCAACACTGTGTGATGATCAGCTGTGATAGACTTGGCTCTTCTCAGCAGTGCAATGATCCAAAACAGTTTCAAAGAACTCATGATAGAAAATGTTCTTCACATCCAGAAAAAAGAACTGTGGATTCTGAATGCAGATTGAACCATACTGTTTTTACTTTTTTTTCTTTTTTTGAGGTTTTTCCCTTTTGTTCTGATTCTTCTTTCACAACATGACTAATGCAGAAATATATTTAATGTGATTGTACATATATAACCTATATCAGAGTGCTTCCTGTCTTGGGGAGGGGGAAGGAAAGGGAAGGTGGGAAAAAATTTGGAACTAAAAATCCTATGGGGGCAGCTGGGTGGCACAGTAGATAGAGCACTGGTCCTGGATTCAGGAGGACCTAAGTTCAAATCCGGCCTCAGACACTTAACACTTACTAGCTGTGGGACCTTGGGCAAGTCACTTAACCCCAAATGCCTCACCAAAAAAAAAAAATCCTGTGAAAACAAATGTTGAAAACTGTCTTTACATGTAACTGGAAAATAAAATACTTTTATGATTACAAAAAAAGTGGAAGCTATTTTCCAACTACACATTGGGAAAATGTTATTAAAAAGTTGAAATTGATTATTTTCATTGTATTTTTGGTATTTATTTGGAAAATCGTAATTCTAGCTGTTTTAATTTTAAGATGTTTATAGTTTAAAGCCATTTCTAAGTTTCTCTGTATAAAATCCATTTTCCTTCCCTTTTCTGTTCTGCATACCCCCCTTTTTTCTCACCAGGCCACATGATTTATATATGTAGCAATTACATCAGTGGACCACTTTTTTGATTAAGGAATGAGAACATTCATGAGATTAAAGCATAGAAGTGAATTTACATATATTTTGTCAAGGTGATAGATATTTTTCACTGGGAAAAGCAAGTGGTGTAAAGATCATCCCCAGGGTTCCTTGCATTTGTCCTCATGACAATACTTACAATATTTTTTACAGCTTGTCATTCATATTATTGTACTTGTGTGAAAAATTTGCTGTTATAGTAATTAGCAATTGTGATTTGAAAAAGAGCACTCTCTCTGGAGAAGCAGTTTGGAAAGAGATAAAATGTTTTACTGAGAGTATAATTTCCTAGTACTGTTAAAATATTCATGTAGTGTCTTTCTTTTCTAAAGTTGTGCCAAACCTTTGGAACATTGATGGAGAAGTTACGGTCCCTGAGCAAAAGCCTGTAGAAGTCAGTGAGGAACTAGCAAGCTCCTATGAAAGAAAGCTCATAGAGGTAAGAATGTTGGAGGTCTGCACACATGCACTTATGGTGAGAGGTGTCTAGTAATATGGTTGCTCAGCTTGTTAAAAATGTGGGGCTAGTGATGGTGATATTAATAGGGCTTCCTATTTGGGTCGTTAACCCTAGAATCTATTTTACCTAGTTCTGGGAGGGACCCTGAAGGACAGAGATGACTTGAGAAATAGTGCACAAAGCTCATTGAAGACTTAACAAGATTTCTTAGGATATGAATTCTGATCATGGCTCTAAACTTTAAATAACTCTTTTATGACACTGAAAAAGTGTCTTCATTCAGCCATCTGAGCCTTTTTTAAAACTTTTTAATTTAGTTTCATTTTTATTCTCAACGTAAGCAATAAATTAAACAAGCATTTTAATGTATGGTGTAGAACAGGTGAAGAATGCCTAGGACACTTTGAATCTTCATTGCATAGAGCTTATATTTCTTTTTGAGGATAGAATAAATTTAATATGTTCACTTTCAGAGCTGTCCTGCTTGTCTGTGATGCCTTCATTTTCTTGGCTTTGATGAGTGGGAAAGATACTTCTCTCCTTTCTTGATATGTTATAGGGAATAAGTAATGACAGAGAGCTCAGTCTTTAACCCTGAGAGAATTCTTAAGTGTTAAAGAACTTTCAAGAAGTACCACAGTTTAATAGGTGTGATGTGGGTTTTTTGTGTGTTTTGTTTTGTTGTCGTTGTTTGTTTTTTGCAACTGGTGGGACAGAAGGTCTGAGTGATAGTGATGATCCTGGGGTTAGTTAATGGTGCCTTGGTTCCCCAAGTTCTTGGTTCCCCAAGTTTTCATCTTTCTTCCAATATAGTCATCTCCTATTCATTCAGGTCCTCCCAACCTGATGAGTATTGGGAGGTGATGCCTCTAGCAAAGAGAACTTGGGTTGATTAGCAAGTGGGCCAGGAAAGATTCATAAGTGAAACTTAACCTATCCATATAGGGTTACTTAGAAAATGGCATTTACTACCCCAAATTGATTTTTTCATTATGTTTTGTTTATAAAGAAAAGTTTAGTCATATGGGATTAATATTGCCATTTCTTTAACCCAGAACTTTTTTGCTGAAAACTTTATATCAACAGCTTTCATGGCCTATTTTCTAGCAACATTTTATTGCTTTCTTCTATAGTTATATTAATGGGTTGATTGAAACAAGTTGTTTAAATGCATGCCAACTATTGATTAAGTTCTGTATGTATTAGAAAGGCAAAAGAATTGAAAGCATTTTATTTAAATGATGTAGCTGTTAAAATAACCCATAACATTTAAATTATTTGATTATGATCAGTCCCAGTCTGGTTGGTGGAGTGGGGAATACAAAGAATTCCTATTTTATATATTTGAATTTAAATACACTTAAACTTTTGTGAATTGAAATCCAGTCTTTGGAACTTTCAACGATGAACCCATAGGTACAACACATCCCCTTATCCCCTATCGGGGATAAAAAGCAAAGCCACGGCCATGTTCCATACTGTCGGGCTCAGAGTTACTGCTTTGCCAGCAATTGACAACGAAAACAGCTGTGGGAAAAGAACCAAAGTCTTGAAGATTATGTCTCATAATATACTTTGAGGAGTCAGTTTGCTGATCAGAAGGGAGAGTGCTTTGGTCGTTTAGTATTATCAAAAGGCCACCTCTTTAGCATGAAAACTGAGAAACATGGGAGAAGAGCCAGAAGAGAGAAGTACAGATGGAGTGAAGAGAAAAAAGAGGAGAGGGGAAAGAAAGTGACAGATTAGAAGTGATGGCCTCAGTAATTAGAAGCAATGTTGGGGGCAGCAGGGAATGGAGTGCCTGGTAATTATGGAACAGGTGATAGAAGGTAGACCAGCTCTTCTGTCTAGGTAGTAGTTACCCATTACCTACTCATTAGTCCTACCAGAAGACACAAAATCCTGTACATCTGTTGTTTTTATGTATATGTTTATGGGTTTGCAGGGAGGCAAACCTCATGTACCTTTGTATGCCTTGGTAGATAGTTAGATCAGTTGAATCCACCCAAGTATTGATTGACTCTCAGGTGGTAGCCCTTGACACTAAGATGGAAATGATTGTAACCCTTCCAAGGAGTATTGGTAGGCAGATGTTATATGGTGCAAAGAGCACTGAAAGCAGGAGACTTGGGCTCTGTCCCAACTCAGCCACTTGAACTTGAGCAAGACCCATAATTCCTTAGAGCCTCATCATGCTCATCTATTACATGGGAATAATGATGCTAATGAGGCTTGTATGAGATATGATGTATTTATTGTACTTGGTAACCCTAAGGTCTTTGATAAATAATTATTTTATTTTCATCACTGTTATGCATTTTAAAAGAGGGCCATGTTAGCCTAAATAAATATTTAATTTGCAGAACTATGTAGTGAAAAATTTTCAGTAGGTGGTTCTGTCTCTGTGCAGCTTGCACAGACAATAGTCCCTTCCCCCATACCAGAAGAATAGCATTCATTCTTCACCTTGGCACCCCATTTATGCAAGATACATTAGGTTTAGGCCATTTCTGCTAAGGGATTATTCTTTTTGTTTATTTACTGCAATTGTTATTTAAAAAGCAATGAGGCCGACACTATGGCTTTGAAATATTTGCATAGGTGGGCCGATAAATGGGAAAAATAATACAGTTTTGCAATTAGACCGAGGTTTTCTAGCCTTTAGCTATGGTTTTATTTGATTCATGATATAACTCTCCAGTACAGGTGAAAGGAGCTAGCTATTATCTCTCCATAGCTGTGTTTTCCTATCAGTTTTGCCTTGTGTGTACATCAATAAATAGGCAGGCAGGATATATTTGAATGTGCAGCATTTTTGCAGAAACATATAGAGAAAAATAAATTGCTTTGGAGCTGGAACTGGTAATCAAATATTGAACATGGCAGATCAATAGGCCATAGACCTTTAGTTACAGTAGTATATTAGGACTTTGCTGGCTTCTGAATTTTCCCATTCTCGCTTGAGATTCCCTCTTGACTTTGATAGGAGACATGGTTTTGGTTTGTATTATGGGATAGTGCCTCATGGTGAATGCTGGTGTGTGTAAGGATACCAGTGCTGTTAATGGCCTTATTTTTGGTGGTGTGTCTGGACTAGGAATCTGAATTTCTTGAGAAAGAATAGATGAATGCCCTCAGAGAGACACTTGGAAAATGATCTAGTTCTCTTTTTTGGGAGATAGATAAAAATACTTATAATTACAGTGGCTGGGATTCAGCTTTTCAGGCTTGCACTATTTTGAGCCTTTTTTGTAATTGCTTTCCTCTTTGAGGCAGAAAGCGGCTTCTATCAAAGCCACTTCTGTGCTCCTAGGAAGAGTTACCTTGTCATGATAGAGAAGGGACTATAGGATAGAGCAGTAGAATCACTATTTTCCTCTGGGTGGAGCTGAGCTCTTAAGGCTTACTTGGTAAATGCAGAAAGTGGTTAAATGTAAGGTAGTGAGGTGATTGAATTGGACTTGGGTCAATAGTGGGTAGTGTATTGGTTGTCAGTGAAAAATTGTTGTGATAAGTTTTTAATTCCCTCTCAAATAGAATACCCTTCCAAAAGGGGGAAGGGTCAGTGTAAAGGCCAAAAGCAGGGTGTAGGGGGAAAGCAGGTTATAAGGGAGTCAGAGGATGGCAATGGAGTTCAGGTAAGCAAATGGAATCAATTAATGAGCACTTACATGCTTACTATTATCTGTCAGGCTCTGTACTAAGGACTGAGGATGTAAAGAAAAAGCAAAAACATTTCCTGTCTTCAAGGAAATTACATTCTAGTAGGAGAGAGAATATATAAAAACCAGAACCTAGCATAAATGCAGAGTAGATAGGAGGTAACTTTAGAGGTAACTTTTTTAGTTTGCAGTAGCTGCAACAGAAAAGGGAGGAGGGTGGGAGAGGGGTGGCCCCTGAGCTGAGTCTTAATGAAAGCCTGGAGTTCTAAGAGTCAGAGGTTGGAAGAGAGAGTGTTCTAGGGATGGGAAACTGCTAGGGCAAAGGCATAGATGAGGCATTGTGTGTGAGGAACAGCAAGGAGGCCATTATGGCTTGATCATAGAGAATACATAGAGGGGAGCAGAGTGAAAGAAGATTGGAAAGAGAGGAGGAGGGCAAGTTGGGAAGATTTTTAAATATAAGAGCTCTGAGTGATGAGAGCCTGCACCAAAGTGGTGACTGTGAAGATGAAAGCAAGACATATACAAGAGAAATGGTAGAGAAAGAAATGCAGATCTCTCCTAAGCTGGGGGTGTGGTGTATTCCTTATTGCCCTTACTCCTTGAGTCATAGAGTTAGAAGAAACTTCATAGGTCACCTGATTCAGCCCCACCCAGAATCAAGATTCTCTTCTTCACCATCCCTGAGGAGTTATCTAGCCTTTTTTTCTTCAGTCAAGTTCTATACCTCTTTTTCCAGGCCATTAATTCTTTTTTCATATCTTTCTTCTCTAACTCTTGGTTTTGTTCCTTTTTTTTTAACTTTATCACTCTCATTTGTTTTTTAAAATAATTTTTTAGCTTTTAAAAAAAAAACAACAAAAGCCAACTCTTATGTTAACTCTTTCAGGAATTCTTGTTGTACTTGTGTTCTAGCTGTATTTTTTCTTTGGGGCTTTTCTTGTCATTCTCTTCTTCTGTGTTTGTGTTTTAAGCTTCCCTTTCATCACAATAACTTTTTATAGTTGGATTCTTTTTAAAAATGCCATTATTATTTGCTCATTCTTCCAGCTTACTTCTTGATTTGGGACTTTTGTTAGTACTAGGCTTTATGTATTAGTGAGGTGAGGGTGTGAGTGTGGGTGTGGCTAGATATCTGTTCTGATCATCTGTGCTCTTATATCTGTCTGCTGCTTTCAAAGCTCAGGCTGGGGAGCCTACCAGCTTTCAAGGCTTTCAAGGGAAAGGTCTGTTCTTATCCTCCTCATCTGAGCTCTGCAAGTTCTCGGTCGAGGTTTTGGTTTCTTGGCTTGTTCTTGGTTAGGAGCCAGCCACTATTAGCCTGCTGAGAGACTCTGTAGATTCGGAGGGACAGAACCTTAGCTTTTCCTTTGGTCTCAGATTCCTATGCTGCTTATTCCATGACAGGTGTCCATGTCGGACTGGAGGCTTGGCCTGACTCACTGCTCTGCTCCTAGCATTACAGCTACACAGTTATGTTTTGCTTCCCAAACTCACTGCTTGCAGAGTATACAGCTAGGGCTCATACTTCCAGTAATTCCCCTCTATTCTGCGTCTGTGACCTGGAACTGTGTAGTGGGTGACAGAACTTCCAGATAGCATCCCTTCCTATACCCAACTCTAGCTGAAGACTCTTCCAAGATACCTTTCTGCCCCAGTGATTCTTGTGCTGTCTTGGCCCTCTTTCAATCTGTGTGTACTGGAATGTGCTTCATACTCTGGGACAGACCCTGTCTCACTGTCCACATACATCTCTGTCTACCTAAGCTGCCCTGGGCTGGAAAAATGAGTCATTGTCACTTTCTTGGATTTCCTAATAAGAATTCAGTCTGGGGCAGCTAGGTGGTGCTGTGGATAAAGTACCAGCCCTGGATTCAGGAGGACCTGAGTTCAAATGTGACCTCACATATTTGATACTTACTAGCTGTGTGACCCTGGGCAAGTCACTTAACCCTCATTGCCCCACAAAAAAAAACAACAAAAAAAACCAATTCAGTCTGGTGCATTTTCTAAACTTTTGTAGAGGAGGTTAGTGTAGTACTTCCTCTCACTCTGCAATCTTGACTTTGCCTCTTATCCAGCATTTTCTTGAAGACTTCTAGTGACTGGGGGAAATTACCACCTCCTGAGACAGCTCATTCTACTTTTGGATAGTTGTCTTTAGAAGTTTTTCCTTCTATTGAGTAAAAAGTTTTTCTGTAAATTCTACTCATTTTTTTCTAGTTCTGTTCCCTGGAGTTATGAAAGATAAGTCTTATCACTTTATCATGTTCTCCCTCTCCCATCTCTTCTTTCAGGCCATACCACCCCAGTTTCTTCAATAGAATGTATAAAATAAAAATGCTTAGTAAGGAACAGAAACCTATGATAATTGAGGAGATGGTAAGAAAGCACATGACCACCATCATCCAGTTCATCAGGCCTGGTGATGCCATCTCCATCTTAGAATATTAAATATATATATATATATATATATATATATATACACACATATATATACATACATATATATACATACATACACACACACACACACACACACATATATATATATATACACATGATCTTCAAATGACATGGGAGTATGGGAGAAGTAACATTGCCCATAGAAGGGAGAAAAACAGAATAAATGAAAGTTCTAGCATTCATTGCCATTATCTCATCCACTCTGTTCTATTGCTTTTTCAATTTATGTTTTTTATGATTTTTAATTTTTTTGTGGTTATTTCCATCTACATTATTGTAGTCATACATATACATATATGTATATATACATATATATACACACATTGACTTTGCTTACTTCAGTCTGTATCAGTTCACATAGCTCTCTGTTTCTCTGTATTTCTAATATTTGTCGTTTGTTACAGTACAGATCCATTTTCTTTTTACTTTTCTTATTGAATTTTTAAAATTCTGAACCTAAAAGGAACATTTTCTTCATATACATAACAGACCATGAAGCTTTAAAAAGGTATGTGTATAACTAAAATAAATTTTACCTGTTAGTTTCAGAACTCTCCTGCTTGTCTGTGCTTCCTTCTGTTCTTTTCCATGCATTGAAAAAAGTTAGATTGTCCCTCTGTTGTTTTTTTTAACAATTTCCCCAACCCTGGCAACCCTCCACTTGAATTAGAAGCCAAGAGCAAGAGCAAAAGTATCTTGCAACAAGAAAATATAGTCAAACAAAACAAATCCATATAATGGTCCTACCATGAAAATCTATGTGTTTTTCTGTATCTTATTTCTGTGATCTCTGTGTAAGGAGTTTGAGAACATACTTTGTCAAAGTTCCTCTGGCAATATGGTTGATCATTACAATTTCCAATTTGTTTTCCTGGTTCTGCTCACCTCACTCTGCATCAGTTTATACTACTCTGAAATTGTCTCTTGCTATTTCTTATGTCACAATTATTTTCCATTATATTTATATCCCACACTTTGTTCAACCATTTTCCAATACAAGGCACCCCCTTAGATTGTAGTTCTTTTATTTTCTTTTCCTCTGCCCCTTTCAATTCTTGCTTTCATTTTCCCTGCAAAGCTTTAAAGTCTTAGTTTGCCAATGAATTCTGTTCCAGTAACATTGGTTTATTTAGATAACTACTTCTTCAAAAAAAAAAAATCTGTTTTTGTGTTGTCAGAATTTAATTTTTGATAGCCTTAAATTTCTTTTAAGCCAACTTTTCCAGGTAGAATATTGGGCTATGGGTTGCTACCCATCCTTTATCCAATGTTTTGAAATCTTCCCTTCCCAAAGTGTAGAGTACTTGTCAGCTAATTCCAGGTATTTTTCCTTCATTATTTATCATGATTTATATTGTGACATGGTCACTTTTTCCCAAGGTTCTCATCATATGTACTGAACCTTGTATTCTTTATGGTTAAAATCTTGCCCCTTTGCCATTACTTCTACCTAGTGAAGCATGAAATTCTTGGCAAAGAAAATTTAGAACTTTTAGCACAGTGAAGAGCTTTGTGCAGTGGTGATGGGGAAATAGCTTGGGAAATCCAACCAAGGCATGATTATTCCAAGCTGATATCAAGATGGTTGAAGACTTTTACTTCACTGACTGAAAAGTTTTGAGATCTGATTTCAGAATTTATTATTCATTTATTCCTTTGGGCTAGAGAGTACTTATTTTTATACCTAAATATTCTCGATCATATACCTGTAGTTTGTGTATTTCCCACTCAGGTGTATCTATATACCTTTAAGATTCTAAATGCTACTATAGAGTAAAGCTTCTTAAACTGTAGGTTGCTACCTCATATTCAGTTGTGTTACTGAATGTGGGGGGTGAAAAAAAATGTGGCAACAGTAAAAGGTTATATATACCTATTTTATATATCTAGGGTTGCATAAAAATTTCTTGGGCAAAAAGGGCTCACAAGTGGAAAACATTTAATAAGCCTTGCTATCTGGATAATATGTTTTAAAAAAATATGTTAGGAAGAAAAATGTCTTCTGTCTATATGTGTCTGTCTCTCTGACATATGCATACCATTTAAATCATTTTCTAAATCCTAAACAGCTATTTCAGAATTGCTTGGAAATTTGTATTCATCACAAAAATTGGTAGCTAAGGGAGTCTTTTGACCCTTAAAAATGTTTTGCTCATCAGTTTTAAGAATTAATGCTAATAAATATTTAATCCAGAATGGTTTAAAAAGCATATCGTTTAGTAACTAAACCAGTTTATTTATTCTAAAATTATGGAGAACTATGGTATGATAGAAAGAAAACTGGCCTGAGAGACAGAGACCTGATTTAAATGTGGCACTGTCACCAATCAAGTTTGTGACCTCAGGTCATTTAATTTCCCTCGTTCTCTGTTTCTCTATCTATAAGATGAGGGAATTGGACTGTTTGATTTCTTAGGACCCTTCCTGCTCTACCATTCTATGATTCTGTCCTTAAGTGTGCCTGCTATTTTAGAAATGCCCCTCCATATATGATGCTTAGGTAATGCTTATTTACTAATGGACATTCCTGGGATCTATTAACATATTCAAGCAGCCTAATCTAATTCTTTGTAGTCTTAACAGCCTAAGACTAAGTCTAAGTCCCTTGTTATAATATAGTCTCAATATATCAAATGAGATAATATTTATAAAACGCACTTAGCATAGTACCCGACATATAGTTGGTAGGTTGTTGTCCTTTATTCTTTTTTTTTTTTTTTTGGTGGGGCAATGAGGATTAAATGACTTTCCCAGGGTCACACAGCTAGTACATGTCAAGTGTCTGAGGCTGGATTTGAACTCAGGTCCTCCAGAATCCAGGGCTGGCGTTTTATCCACTGCACCACCTAGCTGCCCCTTGTCTGTTATTCTCAAAGAAGAACAAAATGATATCACTATGTTGGAGTTAAGGTAAGGTACAGTGTGTCCCAGCTGTGGCTGATCAGACCAATACAATCTCAAAAGACTCTACCACAGGTTGGACACAAATGGTCATATTAATCATTGTACATCTCGGGTTTCTTTTTAAGCTACTACAATTCTGCTTTGCTCATAGAGCACAGCATCTTCTTTGATGAGGGCCTGCCATGCTGGGTGGTCCTGTGCCAGTGTCTCCCCTGTCTCACAATCAATTCAAAAGTTCTTCAAAGAGACCTTGAGAGTGTCCTTATATTGCTTCTTCTGACCTCTATATAAGTGCTTGCCCTATATGAGTTCTATGTAAAATAGTCTTTTAGGCACATGTACATTTGGCATTCAAGTAACATGGCCAGCTCATCAGAGTTGTGCTCTCTGTAGTACAGTTTGAATGCTTGGCAGTTTAGCTCGAGAAAGGACCTTAGTACTTTATCTTGGCAGTATCTTCCTAAGACAATTCAAATGGAAGTGATTCAGTTTCCTGGCATGGCACTGCTATACTGTCCAGGTTTCACAGGTATACAACAGTGAAGTCAGCGCAGTGGCTCTGTAGACCTTCAGTTTGGTAGTCAGTTTAATATCTCTCCTCTCCCACACCTTTCTTTGGAGCCTCCCAGACACTGAGCTTGCTCTGTCATCAACCTCATCATCTCTGTGTGTATCCCTGAAAAGTATACTACCAACCTAAGTGAACTTATCAACAGCATCAGTCTCTCCATTTGCTATGAGTAATGGTTTCAAGTATGGATGGTGTAGTGCTGGCTAGTGGAGAACTTCTCTTTTCTTGGTGTTAATAATTAGACAAAAATTAGCATAGGCAGCAGAGAATCAATCTGTACTCAGTTGCATCTCAGCACAGTCACTTGTGAATAAAAAGTTGTGCACCAGCTCTCCCTCCATTTTAATCTTGGCTTGTAGCCTTTTTAAGTTAAATAGTTTACTGGCAGTGAAGTAGCTGACCTTGGTGCCATCATCATCCTTATTAAAGGCATCTGACAAATTGCTGAAAACATCATGCTAAAAAGCATGGGAGCAAGCACATAGCCCTACTTCACTCCATTGGTGACTAGGAAATCTTGAGAGCCTCGTCCATTAGTCAAAACTCATGCAAGCATGCTGTCATTGAATTAATAAATAGTGGAACTGTCATGTAAATGTTAGCTGTCATTATTATTATTATTATTATTATTATTATTATTATTATTATTATTATTCCCTCCTAGCAATATTATATGGTTTTACAGCTCAGCCCTAACAGCCCCTGAAACATTATTTTACCTAATTATTATTTAATTTATTATTTATCACGAAGCATTATTTTACCTAAATTTGTGATTTCTTAGAGGGAGTTACTGACTTTAGGTAATCCATGACTGTTCTGTGGTATAATTTAGAAGATGTGCTTATTTAGGAATGTGTATTCACTGACATTTTCAGAAGAGGTTGAGTTTGGTGTTTTCTTTAACAAATTTGAGGCTTTCTCTGGCCTGAAAATTGTTGGTTACATATGCCAGAATATGGCATTACATATGCCAGAATTTGGAATTTTGTAAAGCTTCCCTGAGATTATAGTCACATTTATTCCAGTGTAAATTTAATAAACTAATTGCATTATTTTACCATTAAATTCCTTTGAAATGGTTATGTAAAAAGAATAAATTGAACATTGTTTTATCCATTTTGGTGGTGGTGTGTTTGACTTTTTGAAAGCATTGCGTTGCCCCCTGCTTAATTAATTCTAAGCCATTTGGTTGTCTTGTGAGGTACTGCACATGATTACTTGTCAGATGGACCCTCTGATAGTGTCCACATCTAAAATGAAAAAACAAAACAAAACAATGAAGGAAGAGTAATGCTATGATCTGGATGTCGCCCTATAAGAGCACATGCAAAGAGTAGATTGAAAGTTATTTAGTTCTCTCCCTAACCATTTTCCTTTCCATATATTACAGTGGATTTTGATTACTATCATCTGTTTTTAAAGCACCTGAATTACAATTGAAGCTTTATTTTCCCCACAGTACCTTCAACTCCCTTGTTAAACATATACTAGGTCTATGAGGCTATCTCTCTACTTATTGTAGACTTTCTGAGAAATGATAATTGAATCTCTTTAATTCCAACCCTTCCCACCAACTTGAAAACTTTCTTTTGACAACTTTTCCATGTCGTCCTTGGTTTTGTTGTTTGAAAAACAACCCTTTGTAACTTCCCCTGTGACTGATTTCTCTTCATCAGTTTTCTTGCTTTCAGTGGCTTCTGTTGATGAAGGTAAAAGTTGACTCAAGATCCGGTGAAGCAAAAGGCTGAATATACCCTATTTCCTCAGGCCTACTCGCTGTGACTCACACCTTCCATTTCCAGTACACGAATACCAAGCTCTGCTAGGGCAAACTGTCAGCCTTTCACTTACTGTGACAAGTACTTTTAAAAAGTATTTTTTAAATAAAACCTTTAAAAAGTCTCAATTCACAAACATCCTCACTTAATACAGGTAACTTTTTGCCCTCCTCTGGTTGAAAAATGGTCTCTGTTCACCTGGGACTATCTAAGTTGGTTCTTGGTTAAGTTTCCCGTAGGAAGCTTAAAACTCAAATTTTAATAATATAAGTCCATACACGATAGGGAAGTACTATAAAATCTTTCAGGCTTTCTTCTCACAAAGGCCATTTTTTATACCCAATTCTTTCATTTCCAGAAGACTGAGATTAATGCTACTGAAAATGAGTCTTTTAAATTCAGCTCTTCCATAAGTGAAATGTCTTATACAGTAACAGTACAATTTTTTCTATATAATATGTAGAAATTATTTTCCCTTTGTGGAGAAAACTGGATTTAAATGCTAAAATATTGCCTTTTTGTCTTCTTGAAATATTCTTTCTGCATTCGGTGGTAAAGGCTTTTAAAATTAATGGGGAAAATGTATTTCCCCCTTTCTCTTTGGCTCAGGGGAATAGAGAAGATAATAAGTTTAGCAGTAAATGACTTGCCAACTAGTTTTTACCATGTCTGAGGTACAAATTACCTTGGTATAAATTTTGAAGCAAAGCATTGTGGTCAATTTGGTTGAAAGTTTATAAAAACCAACCAAATGAAATTGGCATATGTTACTTCATAAAATTTATAGCTGGAAGTGATTCAAAGGCAATATAGTCCAACCTTCATTTTACAGATAAGGAACCTGGGACCCAGAAAGGTAAGAAGTTTCATTTTCCCAAGGTCATACAAAGGGTAGGTAGCAGAACCTGAATATTCAAACTCACATTTTTTGATTCCTAATCTATTGCTCAAGTTTTGAACCCCATGTCGACTTAGGAGAAGACTAAGGAATTTTTAGTTGTAGTTTTTGCCCATTCATAACGATCACCCCTCTGTTTTCTGACAGAAAAGGCAACCAAGAAACCCAGAACGTTGCCAAGCAAAAATTTTATCCAAGGCCTTTTCTCCACTGCTTTTTCTGAATCTTATGATTTCTTTCTTCATCTTAAACATTTGTTTTTCCCTTGTCTACCATTCATAGCTGGATTCCCCAGCTCTAGCCAGGTCAGCTCCTGTCAGCAACTTTCAAAGGTTTTTGTTGTTCATCACTTTCTGATGTGAACTGTTTCCCAGATGCCTTAATCTTCTGCTGTTACTTTTGTCACTCCTACTGATACTTTGCCCTTGCATGCTTTCAACATTTTTTCAGAGCCCAAGCAATTTTATGTACACCATGTCCTATCTGCTTGCTTGAACCTAAGATTTTCTTCTTGGCTTGAACACATCTGTTATTAATCACCACTACCAAAGGTATGACCTTTCTATAGTAATTAGGGCTCTTGTTAAGGAGGTGAAATATTGACTTCCTTTTAGAATAAATGTTAAGATGTCTTGACCTCAGGGTATAAATATTGATCAAAGAAGTGAAAGCCAATATGTATTTTGAAGCATAGTATATAATAATTCTCAGAGACAATAAATCAATGGAGTTATGCATCAATAACTTAATTGTTAGAATTGACAGTATTAATGGATCACAAATTAATGTTTTTCTTTAGTATTTAGATCACAGGTAGGCTATATAGAGAAATGGTTAAAAACAAAACAGGCTCAACTGCAAAAAAGCTGTAATTTTTCATCATTGATTATCATTTTTAGTTTATTGTTGCTTATGTTAGTGTGTGGTGATCTCTTGGAAGTGTTAACTTTATTTTTAAAGGCTTTGTGTAATCTATTTCCAGTTTGAATGTATTTTAAAAGAAATATCATAAAAATAATTTCTCTAAAATATTTAATTTTCTAAAAATACTTAAGCTATCTTTTGGGCTGACCAAACTTCTGCCAGCATTAACGTGCCCATTAAAGGTGGCTAGTGAAATCACATTGACCATTTTATTACTGTGTTACCTATACCCTATGATAGAAAATTTGAGTCACTTTGGCTGTCCATTATAATAAAAGCAGACATTTAAAAAGCCCTTTAACAGTAATAAAATGTTTTGAAACATTTTCCGATTTGATCCTCAAAGATTATTTTATTATATCCTATGTTTGATGTTATTGTTTATGATAACTTTTCTGAGACTAATAAAAAGACAGTGCTTCAACCGCCCCTGTCACTAGAGAACACTTTATAATTTGGGACTAAGGACTTTGACCAAAGTACTCCTATTGGTTAAATGTTTAACTGAAGGACAATATAGGTGTGAGGTTTCTCGCCCTCCCTCAATTAAATTATGGTAATTAGAAGGTTGTAAGTGTAAGTTTTGTCACATATGAAGAGGTTTTAGATGTTTGAACAGGAAGATTTGTGCCTTGATGGGTGAGCCCCAGTTTTCTCCTCTATAAAATGGGGTTAACAATATTTACCTCAAAGGGTTAGTGGAATGACAAAATGAGACAATCTTTTAAAAATGCTTTAAAAATTTTAAATGCTACATAAATGCTAGCTTTTATTAGAGGTTTCTTTCTTTTTGAAGAAAAAAGAACAATCTTTCTGTTAGCTTACTTACCGTGGTCTCACTCTTGATTCTTGCTTACTCTTCCTGCCCTTTTCCTTTATCTTGTTTTATTTGGTTGCTTATCTCTTGCCTGTTGTTATGAATGAAGGAAAAATGGAAAAAGAAAAGTTAGAAAAATGGGAGGTCTTTAGTCCTTTTCTTTCTATCTCACCTTGGTTCTATATGTAATGGGGCTAGGGGATTGTCAAATTAAGTTAGGTTAAGTGAAAGTCTTAGGAAGATAACTTCTTTAATAGAATAATGGGGAAAAATTCCTTAGAGTTTATTATAAGAGGGTTTTGCAGTTAATTCCAACAAGAAATAATTTCTCCAAAGCAAAAAGAAAAATTTGCTGTCCTGAATATTGGATGGTTCCCTTACAACAGCACTGGCAACTCATTTGGGATGTTGATTTGGACTGAATAAGGGTAAGGTGAATAAGAAAGTCATCGACTCCAGTGGCAAATCTTCATGTACTCGATTTTTATGAATGTGAAAGATGTAGGGTATTGATGAAGCAGTCATAATGTGAGTTGAAATACATGGTCTGATGAAAGGGAAAGGTTCTTTTATGCTACAGTCAGTTAAAACAAATACTATAGTCTTTCTTTGAGAATTCTATAAATTTATGTATATAGAAACTCAGTGAAATTCAAATGAAAGTCATAAACATTCTTATCAGCATGAGGCTTTTTCTTCTTTGATTTCTGTCAATCCCATAGTATAGAATTGTATTTAGCCTTTAGATACTTTGTCTAGGATATCATGATAGTCATCAGGGTTCTGGGGATGAGTTGGGAATAGTTCCAATAACAATCTAGTGAAAAACATACTGGGCTGAGAGTCAAATGATTTGGATAAACCTTGCCTTGCTACTTATCAGACTTAACCCTTCTGAACATGTTTCCTCATTGGTAAAATGGAGATGATAATTTCATTACCATATATCAGAGGGTTATAATGAAGACCAAATGAGATAATGTATATAAAGCACTGTATAAACTTTGAAGCAATTGTGTATGTGTAAAATATTAATCAGTAATAACTTGCATTGCTGATGTTTTTTAGTATCAGGAATTCAAAGAAAGCTTTTGACTTAATAAGATAATTGATATCCTGTTATGGTTAGGAGGTTTGAAGGTTCAAATCCTGACCCTTAATGCTGAGTTCCTGGGACTAAGAAGATAAGAAACAAATGAGCCCAGCCGGAAAAAATGTGCTCTGAAGAAGGAATGTGAAGGAGGGGAGAACAGATTAATAGCTAGCATATTCATTAAATACTCTTGGATAGAAACTTTATAGAGTAATACCCCTGAACCTCTGTAATGTGACCCAAAACTTATTCTGTTTGTATATACAAAATAAGGGGATATTAGTGTATGATTCACTTATTCAATATTAAAGGGGGGGAATGGGGATGCTGCAGGGCAGGGAGAGAAGGCTTTTAAGTACTAGCAGCTAGTACACATTTATCCAGAATGGTGGACACTGAGGTGTTCTATTTTATAGATCATTCATGTCTTGCCTTTAAAAAACATTAGAATAATACTGGAATGTAATTAGCATGAAACTTTATTTACCACAGTTTTTCTATTTTTGATTCATAAGTCACTTCAGGGCTTATATTACCTATAGGTCATCATTAAGAACATCACTTTTCATTGGAGAGGCCACGTGCTGTGTGACTGGCTCTGGATACAGAAGACTTGAATTTATTGTACCAGACAAGTTCTGATACAGTTTTTATTACATGTGTGACCTTAGGCAAGTCACTTAACTGCACAATTGAAGAGATTAAATTAGGTAACCTCTCAGGACCCTTTTGTTTGTAAATCTGGATCTCCTTGTGTGGTACTAAGAAATAATTTCAGAACTTGAGTTTCCTGATTGGGTTTTACATAAATGATTACATTTAGATTACAGGAAATATAATATGCAGTATATAAGTAGGTATTCAGCTCACTGACTATTTCTCTTATAACTATTAGGAATAAGGAAGGGAATCAATGTAGTATAGTGGAAGAGACATGGGTTTTAGACTCTGCTCTACCATTAACTAACTAGCTGTATGATCAGAGGAAGAATACCATATTTTTGGCCTTTATTTTTCTTATCTGTAGACTGAGATTAGATTTTTAAGGTCCCTTTCTATTCTAAAATCCCATGATATTATGTATATGTAAATGCAATTAAAATTTGTGTATATATATCTCACATATATGTATGTTTATCATTCATAATTATGGCTCTTTATGTATTGAATACAAAAGAACTGCATGATTTCCTTTCTAATGTATTTAAATTACTCATTATAAACAAAGTATACTCAAGAAGATAACCAGGCCCCAACCAGTGTATTTTTAGAGTTGTTTCTCCCCTCCTTTTCAAAGGTGTTGAAATAGTAAAATCTTTACACTTTGATGGAAAATTAGAATATTACATAGACTTTTAAATTCTTGTCTGGAGCTAGCTGGACATAAATGCAAAATCTTTTTTAAATAAGCATTTCATATTCTTTACCATCACATTTCCCCATGATTGAAAATGAAGGTAACTTTTAAATTTAATAATGATTGTTTGTTATTGGCCAACTCATAATGCCTGTGAACTGCTGTGATCTTTTGGGTGCTGGTCACATAGTACATACACATATATACATACCTATAGACAAAGACACACTAAACGTATACATAGAAATGTATACCTTATCTTAGTGTACTTTGTTCACCATTCCTGTTGAATTGAGTGACATTGTCACAGCAGTCATATCATGAGTTCTGCAAGTGTCTATGAAATTGTGATCCTACCCAGCCAAGAAAATAGTATTTGTTAAGTGCCAGTACTTAGTAAGTAACCACTGTGTGATCAGCAGTATTCAGGCCTCTGAGAGCTATGAGCAGAAAAGGCACTAAAGGGGACACAGTCTCTTAGAGGGATAAATTATGTTGGTAATGAAACAGCTGGACTGTAACAAAAGGCATTGTAATCAATCTAGTGCTAGATTGTATGTTATAGACCAGAGTGCTTTAGTTATTCACAGAAGGGAAGGGCTTTTGTGGTGTGAGTTTAGGGATGGCTTCATGGAGTTTGGGCATGTATTAAACTTGGCTTTAAAGGAAATGTAAGATTTAAGCCCTTAAAGGAGGGCAATCTAGGTGTGGGAAACAATATGAACAAAGCCAGATGGTGGAATAAGCATGGGATGTATGACTAAAGTAGTGGTGGTAGGGGAAAAGAGGCTAATCTCACATGAACAATGGGTCCAAAGTTTGGGAGTAGTTGTGAAATACAAGTTTGAATACATAAGGTACAGTCGGTTTAGATGACCTTAAATAGTCAGAATTAAATCAGCAGAGAGGAATCTGATCTAATAAACTATAGGAAAGGATTGTTGATTCTTAAAGCACTGATAAGATGCTTAGGGTCCAAAAGAAGTCAAGGTGAACCTAATGAGAATCAGTATTGGACTTAGTGAGATATTTCACATCTATTACTTCTTTTTTATAATTAGCTTTTATTGAATTTTTCTGAATAACATGTTGACTTTTTTTTTTGATGGGGAAGAGGGAGAGGAAGGACAAGGGCTTGGAGTGGAGAGGTATTGAACTCTATTTTTAATTCTGCTACTAGTTTGATTATGGGGAAATCTCAACTTTTTGCCACAGTTTCTAAAAATTATATATATATATATATATGTATTTATATATGTATGTATGTATATGTTAAGAGAGTTAGGATATATGATCTTTAGTGTTTATCTCCAGGATCACATACTGTAATTTTATATTGTTATAGTTTAGTGATATGGAGAGCCCTAGAATGAGACGGGGCAATTATGACACAGGGAAATAAAAGTGGGGCTAATTAAAATGGAATATTGGCAGCCTCATGATATTTGAAAACTCTGGGTAAAATTGCATTACAAGCATATCATTACAGAGGTTTTATATAACAAAGCTATTTCCATGTCCCAGTAGATAGGCCATAGAAACAATGGGTTATTGATTTGGCTTCAACTAATTGTAGACAACAAATAATCCCATAAAGCAATTCCTTCCTCTCTGAGAATCACCTCTCTCTTTATAAATGGAAGAACTTGATTATGCACTGGGTGACCCATTTTTCAGAATGCTATATTGGTGATTGAGATTTAGAATTTTTTTCTTTTTTCCTTTTTCAACAGATAAGAGTGCATTTCTTGACTTTATCCCTAGGTTGGCAATATCCCAGAGGTTCATAGGATTTAGAGATGGAAAGTATCTTAGAGGTGCTCTAGTCAACTCTCTTATTTTAAACAAGAGAAAATTGAGACACAGAAGGTTGAAGTTATTTGCCCAAGGTCACATAGGTAGTAAGTAGCAAAGCTGCGGTTTTAATCCAGGTTTTGTCTCCAAAGCAGTCTGCTTCCCCATGTTGTGCCAGGCATACTTGTTAGCTCAAGAGAAAAATCTCATCTTTCATAGCAAAAGATCCCAGAAAGTATTATGAGTTTGTGAACTATCATTTTGGCTCACTTACTCCAATTTCCTCTATATGCAAAGCTGCTCACAGCATTATCATTATCTTTACAATGGGGAGAATGACAGCCTCAAAAAATTATGAAAACCAAATTAAATGTTCATGCTCGATTATTGTTAGCATTTAAGTACTCTACAGTTCTGAAGTATTATTATCTACCAACTTTAATAACTAATAACAATAACTAACATTTATAAAGCATTTACTATATACTGGGCTAAATGCTTTACGGTTATCTCATTTGATCCTCATAAACAACCCTGGGAGGAAGGTGCTATTATTATTTCTGTTTTGCAAATGAAAAAACTGAGGCAAACAGAGGTTTAAGTGACTTGCCTAGTGTAACACAGTAAGGATCTGAGTCTGTGACTGGATTTGAACTCAGGCTTTCCTGACTCTAGTCCTGATACTGACTCCAGTTCCATCCACTGAGCTGCCTACTCTGAGTAAGGAACTCTGTTAGGTTCTGGGAATACAAAGAGGAGGGAGATATTTCCTTTGATCTCAATAAACTAGAGGTAGAACATATATATATATATATACATATATATTTATATTTATATAAATATATAAATACACAGGCATAGATATATGTATAGGCATATTCACATACACACATATAAGTATATACATGTGTGCATGCACATGTACATACCTATACATGCATGCATGCATGCATGCATGGTAATGTAAGCCAAAAGCCAAGTAAATGCTACAGATAATGCCTGGTGATAGGGAAAGAGAGAAACAGAGAGGAAACAAGAGATTATGTTAATTGGGATATATGAGGTTATGTGTGGAAAAGGTGAATATGAAGGGAAGGTTAGTGGTCAAAAGCAGAGGGTGTATTGTGAGGGAGAGGAAAGGACAGAGACAGAAAAATATGAGAGAGAGAGAGAGAGAGAGAGAGAGGTGGAGAAGTAACCAGCTATTAGTGATCTTATTGACTTAATCTTTATCTGCCACTGTTGATCTTCATCAAGGATATTCCCACCAAAATTGGGTGACTTCAAAGGTTCTGTCCTTGGTCCTCTTTTTTTCCCCCTCTATACTATCTTACATGACTTGGGGTTGAGTTTATAAAAGAAAAACCTTTTGGTGAAATAAGTTCTTGATTTCTTGGAGCCAAATAAAATGCATGAGTGACAAACACAGAGGCAACTTTAAAAGAAGTCTGTCCTTGTAAAACAGGTAATTGGAATATTTTCTTTATAGTTGAATATTAAGTTACTTAATTCAACAAATAAGAAACTTGGTCAAAGATATGATTATCCAGTATTTTCGTGATTTGGACAATTTATCCTTTTTGTTTCTTATTAAACCTTGATTTAAATTGAATTGTACTTAATTGAATTTCTGAGTTTTGCACATTGTTGTTTTTGAGAATGAGAGAAGTAGAAAAGTGATCCCCATTTGAGGAGTTCCCTTTTAAACTTCTTCCATCCCCTAAGTTACCAGTCACCAGAGGAAAGTTTGAGTTCATCTGGACGTTTCAAAGTTTTTAACGTTCTTTGTGTCTTGGAATTATGTTTTGAAATGCTTACAGTAAAATACACAGTATTACAAATGAAACCAATTATATTGAACTACAGTTATAAGACTATTAAAATAATAAACTCAAGCATTCTAAGTCAAGAACTTCTGATCTTGGATTTAGTCTTTACCTGGGCTACTTTTCATAGGTTTCCAAGACCTGGGGTCGATTAGGTTTCAAAGTCTCAGAGGGAAGGTTTGGGTTATAGGGCTATAGGTATAGAGCTGTAAGGGACCTTAGAAGTAATCTAGTTCAGTCCTTCTTGTTTAACCAAGAAGTAAAGTGAGGCCTGGAGGGAGGAAGTAGCTTGCCCAAGTTATTATAGGTTATTATATTCTATTTAAAGTTCTAAACCCATTATCTTAGAGCCCTGGACACCTCTGAGATAGGGATGTGACTTCTTTTACAGTACTGTGGTATCAGGACAGCTTCAATCCCCAGAGTTTTGGGCTTTGATCCAGTTTGGTACCTAGGGCTATAGCACACCAGGCTATAAATAAATCTCATCTTGATTAACATGTACTAGAGGAGATTTTAGTTTCCTAAGTCATCTCCATTTTCATTAATTATTTTCAGACCAGTGGTCTGTAGCGAGGGCTGAGATGGCTATGCATATTAAAAAACAACTTTTGAAATAAGCCAATTAGAACATTATATGATTAACCACAGGTAAGGAATAAACAAATGGAGAACTCTTGGAATGGGGCAGAATAGATGAAGGTTTGTTCAGAAACTTTGTTCAGAATATGAGTATTTCAGGTGGAATCAATATAGGATGTTCAAGCACAAAATAGCTTTTGCTAACAGGTCTGAAAAGGGCAGCAGATGATTTTTAACATCTGATTGAGGAAAAAAATGTAATGCACAAAGAGATGGTGAAGTATAGCATTGCAAATTAAAGTTGAAATTGTACATGGTATCTAAACATGTTTAGAAATCTTATACTTAGTACTTGAGGATCTTGCTTGAAAACATATCATTATGATGAAAAATAACAGACGAAGTGGCACTTTGCTGCAGGGGAAGTTTATTATCTCTTGAACACTCCCTATAGAATGAATGAAGGAGTGCATGATGAGATCAGGTTTCTCTTGGAGGCATATAACAAAATTATAAATTGTATTAAAAAGAAAATAAGTCTTCCTTTAAAGAGAAAGTTATAAACAAGGGGTGGTCATTTATAAACAGTTCTACAGGGCAGAGATATATTGCTGAGAAATAATGCCTTTTATTTGAAATCGTCAGTGTACTCAGAAAGAAGAGTATTATACTGGAATAATTATCCTGCATTCTTGGTGGAGCAATGCTTATAGCCCAGGACTTGGAATCAGGAAGACTTGAGTTCAAATATTGCCTCAGACACTGGCGATATGACCCTGGCAAGTTACTCAATTTCTGTCTGCCTTAGTTTCCTCATCTATAAAGTGGGAATGATAAGAATACCTATCTCCTAGAGTTTTAGTAATGAAAAAATGAGATATTTATAAAGTGCTTTGCAAACCTTAAAGTCCTTGTTATAGTATATAGGAAAGATCAAGTGGATAAAGAATATCTGTTGTCCATATTATTGCACGCACTTGGATGTATAACCTCGTTGTTGTTGACCCTTTGGACTTGATGAGGACCAATGACATCATGATGTGGGGGCAAAATACAGTAGGTATCAGTATATATGCATAGCACGGTCAGACAGTTCAAATGGACAGTGAATTTGGCCCAGAATTGAACAAAAGGGGCAAGCAAGTGGGGTTGTCTTTTGTTTTGTTTTTGTTTTTGTTTTTTTGGTGAGGCAATTGGGGTTAAGTGACTTGCCCGGGGTCACACAGCTAGTAAGTGTCAAGTGTCTGAGTGCTCTATCCACTGAGCCACCCAGCTGCCCCAAGTGGGGTTGTCTTAACAAAATTACAGCACTCCTTTAAAACCCCCAAGCTTCTCTTGGAAACAAAGGTTAATCTTTTTCATACCAACATTCTATCGGTGTTTCTGTAAGACATGGAACTTAACAACATCTATAGAAATGAAAATGAATATCACTCAGAGAGCAGTGGGAAAAACCCATGATGACTATGGGCAGGCTACAACATATAATTAATGAGAAAGAAGAAAAAGAAGAAGAGTTAAAGATGTCATCGAGGGCATAGATAATAAGAAAGATTGAATTGGTTAGGTGCCAAAAGCAAAGGTTGACAGCTGTATGACAAGAGCGCTCTACAGGTATGCTGGATGTCAGGAGGTGAGAAAGGCCTTCATTGCTTTGAGCAGACCCTCTGTGATGATGTGATGATCTTGAACAAGAGTTGCATAGGATGGGCAGGCATGGATGGGCTGGGATCTCTGTGATTGAGGGGTCTTGCAGATGGATGATCGAGATCACAGATCCATTTGCTCATTTGAATATTTTGTGTTTGGCATATGATTCTGATATTTCATTTGTGACTTTGAATTGAGTACCTAAGATAATAATAATAATAACTGGCTAGCATTTATATAGCACCTACTATGTTTTAGGTACTGTGCTAATCACTTTACAGGTAGCTCTTTACCATTTGCTAGTTATTTAAATTTAACTGGAAGTTGTACTGTTTGTAAAGGATATTTGCATTTTACCGCTGCAGTTTTTGCTGGTGACAAACTTGCCAGGGCTAAACTTTTTTTTTTTTATGTAAAATTTCAGGCAAAGGAATTGTTTTAGAGAAGTTTAATGGAAAGTGTCAGAATTAGACTTAGAGAACCTGGTTCAAATTTTGACTTTCCTACTTAGAGCCCTTCAGACCTACGTGTTCAAATCCTGGCATAGCTGCTGATTGTGTTGCCTTGGGCAAATCTGTGTCTCAGTGTCTTCTGTAAAAGGGGGAGGTTAGATTAGTTCAGAGATTCTCAAACTTTTTGGTCTCAGGACCCTTTTGTACTCTTAAAAGTGTTAAGTGAATACTTAACACTTACTAGCTGTGTGACCTTGGGCAAGTCACTTGACCCCAATTGCCTCACTAAAAAAAAAAAATCATTGAGGAGCCCTCTCCTCCTGCAAAGAGCTTTTATTTACTTGGCTTCTATCTATTGATAGTTACCACATTAGAAATTAAAATGTCTTAGTTTTATTATGAAAATAGTTTTGATTTTTTGGACCCCTTTGGACTGCCGTAAGGACTTCCAGAGGTGCTTATATCACCTTGTGAGATGATCTCTAAGATTCCTTCTGGCCATGAATCCATAGTGCTCTGATCCAATTTTTTTGGACCAGATTCTACAGTTAGCTCAATGATTTTCTAGGAATGAGGTAGCCTTTTGGGGAAGAAGACTCTTCTTTTGGAAACCAGTATAGTAATTTTACTAGACTCCTCCACTGTACCAAAAGATACTTTCATAGGCTATTTTCAGGTAATAATTTATATGCTCACAAGATCTGGCAGAAAACATGTGCCATATTTTGCATTATGAGTCCAAACAAAATATTTGTTGCTGCTGTTACTTTTACTACTAGTAGTAGCTGAAATGTATATAACACTTTAAGGATACATATGATATTTCAGTTGGTCTTCACTGTACCCTGTGGGTTAAGTAGTAAGAGTACTATTATCTCTTCTCCCTCCTCTCTTTTTTTAAAACATTACCTAACGGTAATGGACTTCAGATTATGAACCTTAAGTAAATAACATTTAAAAAAAATTAATAGCTATTGCTATATCAGCTTTGGCAGTGAGCATATTATTATTTTATTAATACAATATACCAGTAAAGGATTGATCATGTATTTCCCTAACTTCTCATGGTCTCAGGCTGCATGGTAGAGAAAGCAGGGAGAGAACTTCAGCTTGGCAGTTAGTGCAAGCAAGAGAAGAGACCCAAGAGAACTCAGAAGACCTATGCTGTCCTAAGAGAGAGACAAGAGAGTCTCTAAAACCCACAAGGCTCTAATGGGATCTTCCAAGGGTTATTGATAGAGGCGAGTCATATACATTGATCAAAGCTAATTGGTTATCATCTTTAATTCCATTGGTTGACATAATTTGAAGGAAGTCCACATTAAAATGAACTCTACAGATGACATCAGGGAAAAAAATGCAAAGACCCCCAAATTGCTCAAGTTGCTTAAGGCAAAGTCCATTATTTGGGTATGATTTGATCCCATTTGATCTCCATTTCATTTGTTCCCTGAGTTTATCCCAGATCAAGGAGAACTAGATTTTCCGGAGTGGGGGGAAGAAAGAACTGAGAAACTGATCTCTGGAGCCCCCCAAGAAATCCATTATTAATAATTATTTTCTCACAGTGACAAACCCAGGACAGCAACCTAGACATTCTGACTCAACATCTTTTGTTCCTTTCATTACATTATGTTTTAGGATTAGTTCTTTAAAAAGCTCAGAGGGAAAGTTTTTATTTAACATTAGTTATTTTACAGTAATTAAAACTGTATTGGTGGGGCAGCTAGGTGGCGCAGTGGATAGAGCACCGGCCCTGGAGTCAGGAGTACCTGAGTTCAAATCTGGCCTCAGACACTTAACACTTACTAGCTGTGTGACCCTGGGCAAGTCACTTAACCCCAATTGCCTCACTAAAAAACAACAACAACACACACACACACACACACACACACACACACACAAACCTTGTATTGGAGTTAAAAGAAAAAAGGAATAAAAACCAAATAATTTTGAAACATGTTAGAATTCACACATATATGAAGTAATTCATTTTAATTCCAGAAAGTCTATAACATAGAATTCCCTTGTTGTCTGAACAATATTTGAGTGGTTTGTGAATTATTAATAGAAGTAATGTCAGAAAACAACATGTCCTGCCAAATTTCTCTGTTGTTGGCATTTGACAGGTAATTCAGTTCCCTAATTTTCTGGGTATATCTTAATTATGACTATTTGGTGCTTGTTCTTTTTTATCACTGCTTTATTATTTTATAATCATTGGAGAGTTTTCCAACAGACTTACTTTTTAATCTACTCAGAGTAAGTGTGCTAGGTTTTAAAATAAAAATACCACAAGAATTTCAACAATTTCATCAACAACTGAGGCAGAAGAACAGTAGCTGAATGAATCAGGCTAGGCAAAAGATCATTTATTTAATACATAATTTCTGAGGGACAGTGTTTTTATCTTTACCTATTACTTTTTTTATCTTATCTCTATTACTTAATACATTGCTTGGCACATAGTAAGTGGTTGGTGACTGACTAACTAAGCACGCCTACCATGTAACGGGGTATTGTGCTAGGGAGTTGTGGGGAAAATCAAGACATGTAAGACAATTTTTGCCCCTTAAGAAGCTGCTAATTTTGTGAGTTTAGCTTATGATTTTTTTTTGTTTGTTTTTGTTTTGTTTTGTTTTGCAGGACAATGAGGGTTAAGTGACTTGCCCAGGGTCACATAGCTAGTAAGTGTCTGAGGCTGGATTTGAGCTCAGGTCCTTCTGAATCCAGGGCTGGTGCTTTATCCACTGCACCACCTAGCTGCCCCTTAGTTTGTGGTTCTTATAATAAAGAACTAAAAAAATGCTTCAAATTTTAATATGTGGGTTATCTACCAAATCTTTGCCCTTGGCCTTTCTTTCTTATTCTATGTTTTCATTTATCATCTCTGTCTAGATTATTCCCAAATCTGTATATCCAGGGCCTATCTCTCACCCCTGAGTTCTAGTCCCACATCTTTAATTCCTATTGGACATGTCTTCCTGCATAATCACCAGTAGGCATGTAGAACTGAACATGTACCAAACTGTAAGCATCTTCTCCACTAAACTAACTCCTCTTTTCAACTTCTCAATCTTTGTTGATAATACTCGTCCCCTTCCTAGGCATTCAGCCAGTATCATAGCCTAGGAATTATCTTTGATACTTCCTCAATCTCTGCATGCAGTTAGTTGCCAAGTTTTGTCATCTATGTTAATATACTCGGCCACCATGGTAGTTTAGGGTCTCATTATTTCTTGCCTGGATTATTGTGATGACCCAGCAGGTGTCTCTGCCTCTAGTCTCTCCCCTTTCCATTCTGTCTTTCACACAGTTGCCAAAATAATCTTCCTGACAAATAGCCTAACTAGGCCATTCTCCTTCTGAAAAACTTTTACTGCCTCTCTTTCAGTTAAGGCATTAAATACAAATGCATTATCCTGACATTTCCCTTTTCCCTCAATGACTCCAACCTATCCTTATGAATTTCCTTCCTCTACTCTATGTTTTAGCCAACCTGTACCACTCTCTTCATTCCTTTTCCTAGTTCTGCATTTTTAATGAAGACTATTTTCCATGCCTGTTAAATGCTCCCTCCTCATCCCTTTTAATCCCTCCCTTACTTTGCTTCCCAGCGCAGGTGCCCTCTCCTAAAACCTTCCCTTGATTACTGTAGCTGAAAATGTTATCTTTCTCCTTAACTTTTATGTAGCACTTTGTCTTGATATTTCCTCTGTTGCGATCACATTCCATCTTCCTTATATGATATTAATATAGGTACATTTTGTAGCTCTGTATTCCTCCATATTCCTTACTAGATTACTTGCTTAGTAGGTTGTCTCAAAGCTCTGTGTTGAATTGAATTGAATTGAACTGTTGATGTGATCGTTCTTTTCTGTGTAATAGAGGCTATTTTGACTGATAACATTTTGCAAACTTAATACACTTTGGGGATTGCTAGTTGCCCTGAATTATTATAGAATAGGCTTCCTGTAGAAAGGTTCCTTGGGAATAGACAGAGACCTTCCCTTTGAGATACTTTTAGGCAGGCTTCCTGTATCTCAGAATCATTGAAATCCTGCTTGTTGTTGCTGTTGATATATTGTGCCACAGGGGCATACCATGATTTATAAATATGTAAAGAGTAGAGTTTTTCAGCCTCAGGTGGAAGATTTACAGAGTGACTTAGATAAGAATATTGCATAAGCAAAAAAAAAAAAAAGAGAGAGAGAGAGAGATTACTTTGAAAAAACATGGACACAGAAAGGATGGACCTGGAAGACACAAATGGCCAACTTCATTAATATGATTTTACGTTTCCTGACCACACTCTGTGACTTATACATAAGCACATGGTATAAATTTAAACATTTCCATGAATATCTCCTTTCTTAATCGCAAGTCACTTAGATGGCTGACAAAGAACTTCTTTCTGTGGGCTACTCTGAAAGCACAGGATTTATATCCGTGGTCTTGTGTAGATGCTCCTCCCAAATATTTTTTTTTCTTTAACTAATCAAAGCAGAGTTTATTTATGAGATACTATTTAAAATTAAGAATACAGGGAAATAAAATGTACAACCTGACTGCATTGCCATGTGTCTCTTTCCACTGGGTCTCTTTCCCACCTGCTGCACCTGGAACTTTTTTTTAATACAATAAGGGCCATAGCCGCCTCTTGCCTTAGGGTATGTTCCACTTTCACTGCTCAGCTACTTTCTTCTTTCCTTTTTTTTTTTTTAACTAATAAAGTATTTTATTTTTTTCCCCATTACATGTAAAGATAGTTTTCAACTTTTGTTTATACAAGCTTCCTAATTTCAGATTTTTCTCCCTCCCTCCCCTCCCTGCCCCCTCCCCTAGAAAGCAGGTAATCTGATATAAGTTTTTTATATGTATATATACACATACCAAATATTTGAAACTAAAATATCCTTTATCTTTGAAATGACCACTTCTGCAGCTCTCCTGTGCTGATCGTTCTTTTTTTAAAAAAATTTTTGCAGGGCAATGAGGGTTAAATGACTTGCCCAGGGTCACACGGCTAGGAAGTGTCAAGTGTCTGAGGTTGGATTTGAACTCAGGTCCTCCTGAATCTGGGGTCAGTGCTTTATCCACTGCGCCACCTAGTTCTTTTCTTTAACCTCCCCTTTTACCTTACGTCCTTGCCATAGGAAACTGTAATCTTCTAGACTCTAAACCACGAACTCCCACTTTACCCCACTTGCAACTCTAGGACCAAGCACGGTGTCTTCTACATCACAGTAAGCCTTGTACATAAGTGCTTGTTGTGGTTATATAACCTACTCCCTCTCCAGCCCAACTAAAGTGTAAACCTCTCTAAGGGTCCTTTCCTCCTACTCTTCTTGTATCCTCTATAACCTAACCCAGATGTTTAATAGAAAGTTGCTGCTTCATTGATTAATGGGGGATTTGAACATAGAGTTACTTAAGTTACCATTAAATATTGAGTGAAACTGGCAAAACTGTTTTTCTCTAGTTACAGTCCAGTTTCATGTGTTTTATTTTCGTGTGTTTTTTGTTTTTGTTTTAGTGTGTTTTCTATGTCAAGTTGTAATCTCCTCATGGGGACTGGATCTTTTCCTAACCTTGTACATAACTTAACATATAACTTTTGGTGATGATGTTAAGAACATTGAATTCCACCAGTATGTCTTTGAAGTGACTTTTCAGCCTTGAGACTCGCCTATCTAGCATTATGCAAAAGAAAGAGTGCTGGGGGCGACTAGGTGGCACAGTGGATAAAGCACCGGCACTGGATTCAGGAGTACCTGAGTTCAAATCCGGCCTCAGACACTTGACACTTACTAGCTGTGTGACCCTGGGCAAGTCACTTAACCCCCATTGCCCTGCAAAAAAAAAAAAAAGAAAGAAAGAAAGAGTGCTGGATTTAGAGTCTCCAGTCTTGATGTATTGGAGACCAGAATGGGGGTGGGGGTTGTGAAAGGTGGGAAATCAAATATGTTACATAAAGTGCTATGCTTTCTGTCAACATTCATTTTCTTTCATTACATTTACATTTCTTAAAAAGAGATTTTTGAAATAAGAAAGGAAAAATATTTCGTTCTTTGTAGCAGTGCAGGTGGTCTTGATTTAAGGAGACAAGCTTGAGTGAACAAGAGATTGTAGAACTGAAAGGAAATTGACTGAATGTTGGCAGAGTGAGGCAGTGACTAGATTTGTAGGATGAGAAACCATGGAAGATGGCCAAGCTAACAGGTAGACTTTGGGTTGGATTTCAAAGTCCTACCCTCTAAAAGTATTTTAGGCAGTTATGTGTATTATAGGTAGCCAGGTGGTACATTGGATGGAATGCTGGACATTGTAGACCAAAAAACTTATTCAAAGAGAGGGGAAATGACTTGCCTAGGGTCAGACAGCCAGACTTGGTTTCCTTATCTGTAAAATGAAGATGATAATCTCACAGGATTGTTGTGAGGATTGAATGAAATAACATGTACTTTGTAAACCTTGAGGTTCTATATAAAAATTATTATGATTATATTTATTTTTTTAAAGAGTGTGTGAGCTTTAATACACTTTTTTTTTTTTTTTGGCGGGGCAATGGGGGTTAAGTGACTTGCCCAGGGTCACACAGCTAGTAAGTGTCAAGTGTCTGAGGCCGGATTTGAACTCAGGTACTCCTGAATCCAGGGCCGGTGCTTTATCCAGTGCGCCACCTAGCCGCCCCCTTTAATACACTTTTTTTTTTTTGGCGGGGCAATTGAGGTTAAGTGACTTGCCCAGGGTCACACAGCTAGTAAGTGTCAAGTGTCTGAGGCTGGATTTGAACTCAGGTACTCCCGAATCCAGGGCCGGTGCTTTATCCACTGCGCCACCTAGCTGCCCCTAATACACTTTTTAAATAAGGTCTACTCTAGGGATTGGGAGTAGGTTTATTGGGAGAGGGTTGGACATACGATTTATTTTGAAACCAAAGTAAGGAAGTAAGATCTCAGTAGAAAATCATATTCTGGCAAACTTTTTTCTCTCTGTTGGGTCTTTTTTGTGATAATTTCTGGCAGTATGCTTAGATAATTTCTAATATTATACTTAGTAGTTCATATAATTTCTAGTAGTATGTTTAGTAGTAGCATGAAAAGAATGCTGCAATAGTGCTGAAACATGTATTGCTTACCAGCTTTGAAGACCCTGTCCTTCAAACTCTGACAGTGTAATTGTATATTACAATATCTATAAAATTCTGGACACTAAAAGATCAATGCAATTTTAAAAAAACCGTCACCATTAAAATATCTAAATTTTGCCTCTTAGCCACCCTGATCTTGATCCTCTACAACATATCTTAAAAAAAAAAGCAGTAGCTGTTAAGAGCACTTGCCAAAGTTGTTTGTTTATACATTGCCTTTTGGCATCTGACATTGAACATTTGCTTAAATGAAGATTTGAGAGGCCAGTGAAAGAATTCTGAATAAGTTTGCTTTGTAAAAAAAATTGGTGAATGTATTTTGGCAAATGATCTTTGTGGGTTAATTGTGATCCTGATGGTTAAGGAAAACCTAATTTATGTTAACATTAAAAACTATATTTAAGTATTATTAACAAAAACAAAAGCTGAGAAATTCAAGATTAAGACTTAGGCTTTATCTTCTAACTTGTGTCCTATTGTCCCCAGGTAGTGAAGCAGATAAAATATGTTAATTAAATACTTGGTAAGCACTGTGTAATCTCTTCTTATTTATTATTATGCTTATTTGATGTCTTGGCAGTTTATGAGAATAAAAGAACCTATAAAGGACAGTGTCTTTCTTATTGTGATTTTTTTTTCTGTGAAGGGATTATATTTAGATTATTTTCCTATACATTTTCCCCAAGGTTTCTATTTGTGTATACGATATGAACTTATAGGAAGTGGTGATTGAATGGAATGGGATTAGAAATGAATTGAGCAGATCTTTTTATATGTATGGAATGAAACATGCTCAAATTGAAAGATGACAAACTAGAAATCTGACCTGGGTTCTTGTTTAGAGCTGGCTTCTAATTCTGACTCATTGAAACCTCTTTCGTTGTGACAGGCAAATCACTATATTGTCCCCTGCCTCAGGTTTTTCATCTGTAAAATGAGCATAACATCATTTACCTTGCTAGCTTTAAAGGGATAGGGGCATTGTGTGGTAAAATGAGATTGTAGATATGAAAACACTTTGAGAACTTGTATGCTGATTGATGTATACTTATCCCCTGCCTTAGCAACAACATTTTTTCCCATTTTTTCATCTGTACTTATGATTTAATTGGTGTGATAACCACTATCATTTATATGGTGTTTAAAGGGTGACAAAGTACTTTTCACATATTGTCTCTTCTTAGTGAGGAATCTTCCTCTCTTCTGATGCACATTTGTAACTATTTTGAATCTTAGAGATTAGAGAGTTCTCTGGGGCTTAGAAATGTTTAAAAGACATCTGTGGTTATACAGCCAGTATATGTGAAAGGTGGAACTTGAACCCAGGTCTTTTTGACTCAGACTGGTTCTCCATCCATCCAATATGCTATGCTTTTTCTTATCACTATTACTAGGTTCCATTTTCTTAACTGGAATTTTTTCCAGTCCTTCCAAGAGAAGCAATAGTGCAGTTCTTAAATGGAGAAAGATGACTACCAAAGGCAATACTGGATTTTTTATAGAAACTCATCCATAAAAACTTATGAAGGGGCAGCTAGGTGGCGCAGTGGATAAATCACCGGCCCTGGGTCTGGCAAAATTATAATGACTGGAAGCCCAGTGAGGGCAGTCATGTGACTGACAGTCAGAGCTGCCAGTCAATTGGCTTGGGGCTGTGTGTGGTCAGCCTGGGGTCTGCTGGGAAGAAGGAAGGTTTTTCACCATTCTAGCTTGAAGCTGGAAGGTGACAGGATGCTGTGGTGTGTTCTCAGCTGATTCCTGGGTTGTGGTGTTATTCAGGTCGTATTATTTCCCTTTCCCCATTTTATTTCCTTTCCCTTAATCCTACTGATCCTGTTTGTGGTTTTTTACGTTTGTTCTTGTTAAATAAATCCTGCTCTGTTTTGAGGGAGGCTGTCGGTCTCCTTCCTTGCCCCAATATTGCAGTGAGCCACCTAGCTAACACTCCCCAATTAAAAATTGGTCCCTACACTGGGTAGGTGAATTTTGGTTGTAATCCTGATTCCATTGCCCTCTGGAATATAATATTCCATGCCCTCTGGTCCTTTAATGTAGAAGCTGCTAGGTCTTGTGCTATCCTGACTGGGGCTCCACAGTACTTGAATTGTTTCTTTCTGGCTGCTTGCAATATTTTCTCTTTGACCTGGGAGCTCTGAATTTTGGTTATGACATTCCTGGAAGTTTTTATTTTGGGATCTCTTTCAGGAAATGATCTGTGGATTCTTTCTTTCTTTCTTTCTTTCTTTCTTTCTTTCTTTCTTTCTTTCTTTCTTTCTTTCTTTCTTTCTTTCTTTCTTTCTTTCTTTCTTTCTTTCTTTCTTCCTTCTTTCTTTCTTCCTTCCTTCCTTCCTTCCTTCCTTCCTTCCTTCCTTCCTTTCGGATTTTTTCCATTTCTATTTTACCTTCTGCTTCTAGAATATCAGGGCAATTTTCCTTCACAATTTCTTGGAAGATGATGTTTAAGCTCTTATTTTGATTATGTTTTTCAGGTAGTCCAATAATTTTCAAATTATCTCTCTTGGATCTGTTTTCCAGGTCAGCAGTTTTTCCAAGAAGATATTTCACATTGCCCTCTATTTTTTTTTTATTCATTTGGATTTACTTTATTGTGTCTTGGTTTCTCATAAAGTCATTAGCTTCCATTTGTTTAATCCTAATTCTTAGGCAATTATTTTCATCAGAGAGCTTTTCCATTTGGCTTTTCAAGCTGTTGACTTTTTTTCTCATGTTGTTCCTGCATCACTCTCATTTCTCTTTTCATTTTTTCCTCTACTTCTTTTACTTTATCTTCAAAGTCCTTTTTGAGCATCTGAGACCAATTCATATTTTTATTGGAAGCTTTGGATGTAGGAGCCCTGGCATTGCTATCCTCTTCTGAGGGTGCACCTTGATCTTCCTTGTTATTAAAGAAACTTTCTATGGTCTGCATCTTTCTTTGCCTGCTCATCTTGCCAGGCTATTTCTTGACTTTTAACTCCTTCTTAAAGTGGGCCCTGCTTCCAGGCTGCACTGTCCCAAGCTTCAGGGGGTCCAAGGTCATATGATTTAAGGAGAAGCAGGTTCTCCACTCACCTGGCCTCTGCTTTGGTCTGTAAATAACCCTGGACCTACTTGCTAATTAACCAGGGGTTAGACAAGCCTGTGCCCCTTCCCCACCTGGGCCACTTCCACTCAAGATTGCTTCCTAGTTCTCAGAATCTGGGGTAGAACAACCGAATTCCACCTCAGCTCCAGAAGAAACTCCTGTAGTCTTTCCCTCCCCCCCTCCCCCCAAGCCAACTGCTCAGCCCTCTCACCAGACCATGAGCTTAGTTCCAGATGATGCTGGTGCTGCAGCTGATTTGGAGGCTCTGGGGGTAAATTTCTCTGGCGCAGCCTACCTGTGGCTGGATCTGTGTTGACAGGACCACGGGATTGGCCTCCACTCCCACCCCAGTACAGCAGACCCCTCCTGCCAAACTTCTAAGCTGTCTTTGGCTGGAAAATGATCTAAGCCCATCCTTTTGTGGGTTCTGCTGCTCCAGGAATTGTCTTATGGCTTTTTTTGGAGTTTTTTGGAGTGGTTGTGTCAGGAACTCTGACAGTTTACTGCCTTTTCTCTGTTATCTTGGCTCTGTCTCCCAGGAAAAATAGTCCAATAATTTTCAAATTAGCTCTCTTGTATCTATTTTCCAGGTCAGTTGTTTTTCCAAGGAGATATTTCACATTTCCCTCTATTTTTTTATTCATTTAGATTTGCTTTATTGTGTCTTGATTTCTCATAAAGTCATTAGTTTCCATTTGCTCAATCCTAATTCTTAAGCAATTATTTTCTTTGGAGAGCTTTTGTATCTCCTTTTCCATTTGGCTTTTCTAGCTGTTGACTTTTTTTTCATGACTTTCCTGCATCACTCTCATTTCTCTTTCCATTTTTTCCTCTGCCTATCTTACCTTACCTTCAGAGTCCTTTTTGAGTGCTTCTATGGCCTTTTGAGCTTTGGATATAGGAGCTTTGACTTTGTTATCTTCTTCTGAGGGTGTATTTTGATCTTTGTCATCAAAGAAACTTTCTAGGGTCACCATCTTTTTCTGTCTGCTCACTTTGCCAGCCTATTTCTTGACTTTTAACTCCTACTTAAAGTGGGGCACTGCTTCGAGGACACACTGTCCCAAGCTTCAGGGGGTCCCAGGTGGTATGATTTAAGGAGTGGCATGTTCTGCACTTCCCTGGCCTGTGCTCTGGTCTGTAAGTACCAAAGTCTACTTGCTCTTTAACTTGGGAACAGATTTCTGTTTGATTTGTGGTTGCGAGCACGGGTGTGCTTGTGCCCCTTCCCCACCTGGGCTGCTTCCTGGTTCTGAGCACGGACCACATAACAGAGTGCCACCTTAGCACCAGCAGAGAGCCTTGTAATCTGCCCCCAGCCAACCGATCAACCCCCTCACCGGACTGTGAGCTGAGTTCCAGAAGTAGCCACTGCTGCAGCCGATTTAGAGGCTCCCTCTGGTGCAGCTTGTCTTGGGGCTGGACCTGTGTCAGCGCAGCCTGGGTCTGGACTCTCCTCTCACCTTGGTACAACAGACCTTTCCTGCTGACCTTCTAAGCCATCGTTGGCTGGAAAATGATCTCACCCCATCCTTTTGTGGATTCTGCTGCTCTAGGAATTATGGCATTATTTGGAGCTATTTGGAGGGATCGTGGGGAGAGGTCAGTCCATATATTGTTTTTTTTAAGAATATATGTTCTAAGTCCCAATTTACTGCACCCTTCTTTCAGGGTCCCAGAATTCCCCACTGTTGCTGGCCATGACTGCAGCTTTTTCAGTGACCCTGGCCTCTTTTGCCATCTGCCCTGAAGGAGTTGCACTGGGACTTTTGGGACAGACAGGGTCCAAGGGCCTATAAGAGAAAAGATTTGACAATGAGATCCAGACGATCTTTCTTGTATAGGTTATTTATAAGTCTGCAACTTCCTCTCCACACATGTTTATGTTGTGACACCTATTTTTGAAAATGTTAGGCTCCCTGTGATGCCCCTTAGAAGTGCAGTGAATAGAACAAAGGGTTTAGAATCAGAGGACCTAAATAAGTCCCTTTACTTTTCTGGGCTTTGTTTCTTTATGGTCATAATAAAGGGGTTTTGACTTAAGAATGTTTAAGATCACTTCCAACCTAAAATTTATGATCCTATTAAATAATTTGAAATTATTATGTGTTTGGGCAAGCATCAGATGTAGTCTTCAAATTGTCATTGCATTTCCTCCTAATTCTTTTCCTATTTGACATCAGACTAGCAGCAGTTTTTGTTGGATTTTTTTTGGTTGGTATAATGTTTGAAAGGAAAATAATTTTCCCTTCATAGCAGAGATTCTTGGTACAAGGAAATAGCTTTGCTAACAAAATGTCATTCTTCATTCTCTGCTCAGGCTGGCAATTCATATTGCCATGAGTTTGCTGCTAACTTCTTTTTTGACTCAACTTGTACTTAAAAACAACTTAGTTTTAAAGCATTTTGCTGTGTGAATCCAGTTTTAAGTTTTTGCTTGGTGCCTAGCCTCTTCCTGCTTTTGGCAGGGAATGCAGTGCTTCTCTGAGGATTCCAAAAACAGAGCCAGTAGCTGGTGTGAGCTTGGCAGAGGCAGAGCTCAGACGCCCAGTCTGGGAATGAATTCTTCCAGAAGTAGCATCTGGATGTCAACAGTTCAGTCCTGACTTTGGGAGCTGAGGCGTTTGACCATTCCGAAGACCTCCCATCTGAGCTGAAGAGAATAAGAAGGGACTACTTCCTTTCTCCTTGAGACCTGTTGGGCTTTCTATTGTCAATAAAGGCATGAATGTTGAAAAAGCTTGTAGATATTTCCAGTATTTTTGATCCACTAATACTAGGAGTCAACTTGAAGCCTCAGTGGATAGAGCATTGGGCTTGGAATCAGGAAGGCTTGAGTTCAAATTGAGCCTCAGACACTTACCAGCTTTATGACCTTGGGCAAGTCACTTAACCTCTGTTTGTCGTAATCCACTGGAGAAGCAAATGGCAAACCACTGCAATATCTTTGCCAAGAAAACCCCACTGACAATATGGTCCATGGGATCATGAAGAGTCAGACATGAGTGAATTACTGTATAATAACAACAACAACAAACCTAGGAGAATAGTGCCAACATTCAGGGCAGTGAATACAAGCTTTCTTTATGGTCCTGAAGTGCCCATACACGTGTGCATATGCGTGTGTGTGTGCGTGTGTGTATGTTTGTGTTTTTTATACATATACTGTAGTATCAAACTGCTTTTTAATATCTCATCTCAGCATGGACTTAAAGATTTTTACTGAGGTCTCTGAATAAATTAAAACATTTATTTACATAGAGATTGTCGTTAGCAGTCATTTCTGGTAGAAGACCAATCAATTTCATTGTTGTTGTTGTTTTAATGAGTTTCCTATATGCCAATTGGAAGGTTATTCTCATGCTCACCAGCCTTATTGGCATGTGAGAAGCTGAGAGAGAAAAGCTAGAATCTACTCGTTCATGAATCATTGGTATGGGACTATGGGCTCTTCCTAATTGTAGAATTCCAAAACTCATACATTACCATAAAAACATTGAAGTTCAAAAGATGCCTTACCATCCCCCCCTTTCTTGGAGGAAGCTTAGAATCGTTGGTATTAATTTTCCAATTGCACTCAAGTAATTTGTCCTCATTCTTGGCCCATAGAACCAGATCATAGATCTGGAGTTGAAAGGGATCTCAAAAGCCATCTACTCTGGTCTCCTTCATTTCGAAGATAAGACTCAGACCCAGAGAGATTAAGTGACTTGCCCAAGGTCATACAGCTAGTAGGAGTCAGAAATAGTATTTGATCCAAAGTCCTCTGACTTCACTGTTAGTGTTCTTTCCGAATTCATTACTGACTTTCATTGTCTGTCCAGATATAATTACTGATGGACTAGCTCTATGGATTAGGTATACAAAGACAAAACCAAATAAAAAAAAAAAGTCCCTGCCCTTAAGGATTTTATACTCATTAGTAACATTTTACCATAGCTGAATTGAGATTTAAAAATGATTTGCTGGGGCAGCTAGGTGGCGCAGTGGATAGAGCACCGGCCCTGGAGTCAGGAGGACCTGAGTTCAAATCTGGCCTCAGACACTTGACATGTACTAGCTGTGTGTCCCTAGGCAAGTCACTTAACCCCAATTGCCTCACCAAAAAAAAAAAAGAAAAAGATTTGCTGGATATGCCTTCAGATTTCACACCTCTGTGTCTTTACTCACTATTTCTTATACCTGGAATGCCCATACTTTTATATTTCCACTTATCTAAACCCTACCTGTCTTTATTTTGCTTGACTATACACGTTTGTTACTAGAGCTTTGTTTTCCTTTTTTTGTTGACAGAGGGAGATTGAATGGGAAGGAGAGAAATTGGATTATTGTCGTTTGAACAAAATAAAATTTAGTTTAAAAAAAAATCCTGCCTTTCATTCTAGGCCCACCTCAAAATCTTACCTTTGCCTTGGAACTCCTCCCTCTCGATTCATCACAGTTTTTCTCTCTTAAGAACTCTTATAGCCCTGTTATATCACATTTAATAGTTATGTAGTATTATTGTTTTATATTTATATACTCTGTGTTCCCAGCTAGGTTATAAACTGTTTGAGGAGAACCTTCTGTCACTATATTGTATCCTTTACAGGCCTAGGTAAATTCTTTGCCTATAAATACGTAAGTGGATCCTCCATACCTGGAATGGGTTCCTTTCATATCATTGCCTCTTTAAATCTTGCCCTTCTTTCAAGGGCCAGCTTAGACAGCACCTTTTCTATGAAGTCTTCCCTGATCTCCCTAACTAAAAGTTATCCCTTCCTTCTTGAATTTCTTAGGCCTCACCTTGTGAGCCTGCTTGTATTAAGATTATATTCTAGCTTCTATTAAAGTACATGTTTCCATGTCTTAGTCCCCTGTAAGATTGGAAGCACCTTGAGTGGGGACTGTATCATTAAAAAATTTTTTGTATCTTTAGTGATTTTGATATCTTTAGTTATCAAGACTAAAAGAACTCTAGCTAGAGACTTTTTTTGGGGGGGCATCGTGTTTGAAACATGATTCCCACATATTAAAGTGACTTGCCTGCAGCTATACAATTATTAAGTGGCAGAGCCGGGATTTCAGCTCAAGCCTTTGGCTCTAAATCCAGACAAATTCATGACTGCATTATAGACCTAGACTTGTACTGAGTACGTAGGACTTATTATGTCAAATTGAATTGAGAAGCATGTGCAAAGTGGTGGATTGATATAGTTTTCAGAGAACCATGTTGAGGACAGGAAAAACAGTTAGTAAATGCATACTGTGTATAAGGCAAAGCTACTGAATCTGAGGCTTTCAAGAATTAGAAGCCTTAATCTCAGTCATTTCCTTACAAGGTATGCCTCCCTGCTGGAATTTTTGTTGTTTTTCTCTTACTTTGCTCCCTAAGGACTTTTGTTGTGGGTCGTTTTCAATTGTATCCAATTCTTTGTGATCTCATTTGGGGTTTTCTTGGCAAAGATAGTGGTTTGCCATTTCTTTCTCTAGCTCATTTTACAGATGAGGAAACTGAGGCAAACATGGTCAAGTGATTTTTCCCAGGACCACACAGCTAGTAAGTGTCCGAGGCCAGATTTGAACTCAGGGAGATAGTCTTCCTGATTCCAGACCTGGCACTCTGACCATAGCACTACCCAGCTGTCCCCCCATGGACTAGGATTTTTTATTTTTGCGTTTCTCTATAAACAGATAAAAGAGATCTCTTTTCAGGTGTAAGGAAATCTGAAAATATTACTTTAGTACTTAGAAATTGCATGTTATTAAGTGATAGACAAGCTTTGATAGAGCCTTTGAATGTTAATTGAAAGTTTTATGGTATATGTTGGAAAATGAAATAATAGATATTGATTTGACAACATATTTTGTATCTGAATTATTTCGACAGGATGTTTGAAAACAGGGCAAAAAATCAGACTAACCCCATTTTCAGCAGCTATTTGATGACTTGGAATTTCATTTAGTTAAGCAAACTTGAGAATCTTTCTCTTTGAGGTTTGACATATAGTTTAGTGATTGATTTTCTCTATCCAGGTGGAAATCCTATTATAAAAGTTCAATATAAAAATCTAGTTATCCAGTTTTCCAAAGGTAAATTGGAGGTCAGATTCATGTCACACATGCAAAATTCTTTATTAACTTTTATAACTCACCACAGCATTCCTATAAGAAGCCATTGGGGGCAGCTAGATGGCACAGTGGATAGCGTACCGGCCCTGGAGTCAGGAGGACCTGAGTTCAAATCTGGCCTCAGACACTTAATACTTACTGGCTGTGTGACCCTGGGCAAGTCACTTAACCCCAGTTGCCTCACACCCCCCCCCCAAAAAAAAAGAAGCCATTAGGATACCCTTTAAATGGCAGTTGATATGTAAAAATTTGACTCTTGATATCTCTTGGGAGCATCTTTACTGCAGAATATGGGCTCCACAAGTATTTATCTTAGGACAGGGTTTAGCCTACTATTTTTTAGTTTCACTGCAGAGATAATGAAAGGGAATTTTTTTAATTGAAGAAGAGTTGGATTGAAGTGTAGATTATCAAACATAAATTTAAGTGTTTCCAGGGAATGTACGGCTATTCTTCAGACATCTTCAAGACTAGAATTCACAACATTTTGACTTGAATGGCTCATGTAAAGTTCTTGGAATAGAGAATTGATCTCAGTGCCTTATAGAGATAAATCCCAGCTCTAGAATTTACTAATAATAATTTACTTAAAATTAATTCTGGTGACAGTTAATAAATCAGAAAAGGCTTTGCACACTGACATATAGGTCAAGAGGCATACATGGAAATGTTCCAAGAAGACCATCTGTTTGAATGAGCGTGTTTACAACAATTAATAGGAAACTTTGTATTTCAGTGTTCTCATTTTCTGTTATTAAACTTTTATTAAATTAAGAGAGGATCTAACTTGCTTTAGGAGCACAAAAATTGTAATATTTACATTTTAATTAAATCAGATCATCTACCAAGAACCAGGGGCTGTGATCTCAGGAAAGTTTAGCATTCACATAGCAGGTTATGATTCTGTGGAATGATGAGTCTTGTTTAAAAAACAAAACAAAACAAAAAGAGTAAACCACTACTAAATGAATTTAAATAAAACCAAGGTTTTAGAATAATAATAGTAGTAATAATGGCACAATAGACTTTAGGTGCTTACTGTGAGCCAGTCAATATGTTAGTCACTGTGGATAAAAAGATACAATATGTACACAAATAAAGAAGCAAAATTAGTTCGAGGAGAGAGGGACAACTTACAGGCTGGGGAGATCATGAAAGATTTCCTGAACTGGGTAGTATCTCAGCAGATCTCTGAAGGTCAGCTAGGTGAGGTTTTGGTTAGAGGTCTGTACTTGGAGTTAGGAAGACTTAGGTCTTCAAATTTTCACTTTCAACTTTATTAGCTGGGTGACCTTGGGGAAGACATTTAACTCCTACTAGCTTCAGTTGTCTCATTTCTAAAATGGGGTTAATATGGGAGTAGCTAGGTGGTGCAGTGGATGAAACACTGGCCCTGGATTCAAGAGGACCTGAGTTCAAATCCTACCACAGACTCTTGGCACTTGCTAGCTGTGTGACCCTGGGCAAGTCACTTAACCCTCATTGCCCCTGCCAAAAAAAAAAAAAACCCAAAACCAAAAAACAGTCTTTGATGTAAAATGGGGATAATAATAATATCTGTGTCACAAATTTTTCATGAGGATTAAATGAAATAACATGTGAAAGTGTTTAGCAAATTGTAAAGCTCTATGTAAATTATTATTATTATTATTAAAGGAATTTGAATGATCAGGGTTAAGCAGCAAGTTAGGTTTTTAAGTTTTATTGTGTGTGTCCTGGGTCCTTTTGACAGCATTATGAAGTCTGTGGACTCAGAATAATGTTTTTAAATGCACAAAATAAAATCCATAGGATTACAAAGGAAACGAATTATATTATATACATTAAATACTAATTGTATTAAAATTATATTTATATTAAAATATGAAAAATATTATGGATCCACCTGTCATCTAAGCTTAATCTAGGATTTTAAAAGAAAAGAAAAAGAAAACAGAAATACTACTTTGTAAACTCATCAAAACCTTAGTTTCAGGGCAGTTAGGTGGCACAGTGGATAAAGCACCGTCCCTGGAGTCAGGAGGACCTGAGTGAGTTCAAATCTGGCCTCAGACACTTGATACTTACTAGCTGTGTGACCCTGGCCAAGCCACTTAACCCCAATTGCCTCACCAGGGAAAAAAAAAAAACAAACCTAAACTAAACTAAAAACCAAAAAAAAAAAACCCCAAACCTTAGTTTCTATGTTTGTCCTCATCAGCAATATTTCAGGAAAATCTCTAAATATAGTTTAGGTATGCTTCATGTCTCATGTCATATTGAGTCTTACCTCCTTCACTCAGTGCAACCCACAAGAAAATGCAGTTTAATATAATTTTACCAAAGAAAGAATAAGACACAGAAACAAAACTAAAAATGGTACCTGGTCATTTCGATAAAGGACTAGGTATCAGTAAGCATAGCAAATTAATGACTTAAGTTCATATATTTATTTTCCCAAGGGTAAGGTAGGAATAGCAAAATTTTGACTCCTCTCAAAGGAACAGTGCTTCCAAACCGCAACATAATGTTACCATTTGCATTTGCATTGGACCATTCTTCCACCAATGCTCTGATTTCAGTCTTAGAATGGTAGGAACATATTGCTGGGTGACACCAACTTGGCTTCTGAGCAGTATATCAGAAGAGGCATAGTGTCAGGATTTTTTCTCTCGAATCTATATTCTACAATAAGTTATATCTCTCTTCCTTTGGTTGTCTTTGGTTGCCCAGTCTTGCTCATATCTCTACGATTTGGAGTGGATGTCCATTTTTGCCCTTCTGCTCTATGCTTCATATCACCCATGATTAGGCAAGTCCAAATTAGCAGTCTTTTCTTCATGGTGTGTGTCTCTGGGTCTTTTGCTATCTCTGTTTCTTGGTGGTCTTGACGCATCCTCTGGTTATGTGATCCAGTTAAACTTTTTTAAATGCCTCAGGCAATGTGACACTGTGGCATTCCCATCTCCTTTTAGTTCTAGGCACTTACTCTCAGCTCTAAAATTCTGTGTCCCAGAATGCCCAGTCCCAGGCAGGAAGCAAAGAAACATGAAGGAAAAGTCTCCCTATCTGGGTGAGTGTTACATATGTATTCCAGGTAGGAGGTTATTCCAGCTTGGGCAAAGGCACAGAGGTAGGAAACAACATGCTAAATTTGAAAAGTTAATTCAGAGAAAACAAGTATTTGTCTGGAATAGAGAATATATGAGGGAATAAAATAAGTCTGAAAAGGTAGATGGGAGTTATATTTTATATAACACTTTAAAAATACTTTACATATAATACTTATACTTTAAAGAGTACTTTCCTCATGACAGCCCTGTGAGGAAGGTCTTATAAATACTATTATCCCTATTTCACACATGATGAGACAGGTTTAAATGACTTACACAAAGTAACAGTTACTAAGTGGCAGACATGAGCCTCAAGTGTTCTGACTTAAATCCAGTCCCCCAGAATGTAACTATCTTTATATTTATCTTTGTATCTATTTGTTGGCCTCTTCTTTGCTGCTTCACAAACATGCTGAGTTCTCCATAATCCTTCAAATAAAACACCTGACCACACCATCCCTTCAAGCTATCATTCTATACCTTATCCTCCCTTTCATTACCAAACGTCTGGACAAAGTCATCGTGGCTAATTGCTTCTATTTCTTTGTGTCCCACTTCTTAATCCCTTGCAATCATGCTTCTGCCCATTTTTTTCTCCTGAAGTTGCTTTTTCCAAAATTGCCAGTGATCTCTGAATTGCTTGATCCCATGATCTATCCTTAGTTCTCATCCATTTCAGCTTTCTTATAGCTCAGTTTTGCCAGATGCTGATCAGAGCAACTAAGTTAATTTTTATTTTTCTGTTTTCATTCATGACGGTCTGAAAAAATAATTCTTTGTGATACTTATAAGTTTGGTTTCCCTTCTAGATGAAGTAAAATCCCATTGGAAAGTTTAAATGACTTCTGTTCAGTTACTATTTTTTTTTCCCTGAGGTTGAATCCACTTGAGGGCTGACCTTAGGTGGAGATTGGCCTGTCCATAGCACCTTGGAAAAACTAAATTACTTTGGTTTTGCCTGTGTTATTTTACCTTCCAAGTGTGGAAAAGGCTTGTCACCTCCCAGTCTTTTGAGATGGTGGTGGTATGATAAAGATGAACATATAGCTACTTTTTGAGGTAAAGTCATTTGCTAATTTTTTCTTGGTTGATAGAATTAAAAATTTTTTATGTATATTTAAAGTATTGATGACTGTAACACAAATAGCATGTTTTCTGGAAAAACCACTGAATTTTATCATGAGAAAAATATAATACTGCATGTACCATATGGTACATTATCATATAATACCATATACATATAAAAGTTAATGTTTTATACTAGTATTTATATTGTTATATTCTTCATTTTATTTCTAAAGTGTACTTAGAATTTATATAAATTTAAATTAATTCAGTAAGCATTTATTAAGTCTACTGTGTGCCTCCCACTGTTCTGTGCACTAGAGATAGAAAGACAAAAAAAAAATAGTTCCTTTCCTCAACAAGATGACTTTTTGTTGGGGTACTAGAGCATTTACATGGGTAAGTTTGAGAAGACAGTCTCTTGGAAGGTTTAGAAATGGGCTCATCTAAGAGGTAGCACCTGAGTTTTCTTTGATAAGGAAATACAAGATGTATACACAAGTCATTTCCTGGTGGTGGTGCTTAAACAACTAGAGAGAATCATGGAGGAAGTGGTACTTCAGCTGAACCTTGTGGAAACTAGTAATTCCTTTCTGCCTTCTCTACCTCTTAACATATTTGTACTTAATTGTTACCTTCCTTTCAGAGGTAGAATACTTAGAGAAGTAAAGATTTTAAATTTTTTGAATTTAAAAAATCATTTAAAAATCATCTGTAGACTGGATTATCCATAAAATTGGAGTCCCAGTTAGAGGCAAAATGAGAGGTTTTGACATTCAATATAATGTGTCTTGCTGCTTCTATCTGCATCCCTGGTATATAATAACCACTTAATAAATGCTTGCTCTATCTACATACCTACTTACTTACTCATCCATTCATCTGTCCATCCATCTATCTATCCATCTACCCTTGTTGCTACAAATTTCACTGGGGAAGCCACTGATTTATTTTTTTTAAGGGGGCTGGTTTTCCTGTAAGGGTTTATATTTTTTAACATGCTATTTTCTTTTACTACAGTTGTGTCCCTCCAGGCACATGTCAGATAAGTTGAGGAAAACTAATGCTTCCCACTTTGATCTTTGCTCACTTCTGCAAGAGGAAATGGACAACTAATCTCCCCTGCCTTTTACATGTCAAGTGAAATGTTTTTTTGTTTTTTTCCCTTCAGGCAACAGCTTTGATTTAAGCTGGAGACATTAACTTGTGAAATGGGTAGCTTTGTCTACTTAATACCTTTTTACTCCCCTCTCCTTCTTTTACTTCTCAAAGATATAGGAATCTTTCATGACAACAGTTCACTTGGAATTTCTATCTTTGTTTCTTATTTCTATGATATTTTAAAAACTCACTGTATTCTCCATACATTTTTCTGTTTTAATTCCTAGCATAACATTATATCATTTTAGTGGGACTTTCAAAAGCATTACATTAAATTTGTGGCTAAATTTATGTCTAAACATATGCAAGTACATGCATGTGTGTGTATGTGTGTGTGTGTGTATAAAACACATAATACTCAAATCATGAGTTAGATTTTTTCATTGTTTAAGCTATTCAAGTAAGTCAGGCATTTGAAAAACTACATTAATACACCTGGGATTCACTTTCTTACAACAAAGCAATGATTTCCAAAATTGCCTCTAGTTCATTGAAAGAATTAATGCAGCTTTTAGAAAAGCCCATCTTAAATCCAAGCAAATATGTCTATGTTTAGGAAAAATTCTGACTGATTATCTTGGAATTAGACTTTAGTGATACTCTGTTCTAATCTTCCCAATGGAGGACTCTTTTTTTTTTTTTAAAGTGTTCTTATTAGATGCGCTCCACTTAAGTGTGGAAGTTCATTGCTTCATGAAACATCCTGTTCCATGGTTGGATAACTCTGTTAGGATGTTACTCTGTAATAAAGTTCAAAAATATCTTTAGAAAAATTTGACAAGAGAGAGAATGTTAACAAGTGACAGTGGGGGCAGCTAGATGTCGCAGTGGTTAAAGCGCTGGCCCTGGATTCAGGAGTACCTGAGTTCAAATCCAGCCTCAGACACTTAACACTTACTAGCTGTGTGACCCTGGGCAAGTCACTTAACCCCCATTGCCCTGCAAAAAAAAAAACAAACAAGTGGAAGTGGATATTAGGGATGCCAGAACATCAAAAGACTATAAACAAACCCATCTTAAGTAAAAGCCTATTTCCTCAGTTCCATGTGCATTTTGTTACATTTGATGAAGAATAAGTTCCATAGATGAAAAGCAATGAGCATCAAAATTCAAAATAATTTTTCAACTTCCTAACAACATAACTTTATTACATTTAATTTATACAAGTACTGAGACTGTGCTATCTCCCAGATATTCAAATACAGAAATGAAATAATTTCTCCCAACAGTTCACCTTCTGGAGTTGATAGATCATATATGCAATTAAATGCAAAGTAATTTTATGAGGTTGAGAGCATTGACAACTAGTAGAATCAAGAAAGATCTGTAGGGGATGATACTTGAGCTGTATTTTGAAAAAAGCTAAATTGATGTATCTTGCAAATCATTTCTTATTCTTCCCCAAGAAATTACTAGTGGGATTAATAGATATAGATATTTGTGTTGCTTCTATTTAGGTTTATTAAAGAAATAAAATCTTAGAAAGTTAGAATGGGAAGTGATCATAGAGGTCATCTGCCCAAATCTCCATTTTACTGTTTAGAAAACTAAGACCTAGAAAAATAAAGTGACTTTTTCAAAGTCACAAATTGAGTTAATGGGAGAAATGGGGTTGAGAATGTCTATCTCCTAATCCATTACCAAATTAGATTAATAACTATCACACAACATGCCTGTTTTCCATACCTCAGAAACCTATACTTGTAAGGATATCAGACTTTTTTATTAGAAAAATTTGTGACATTATTCAAAACATTAGAAGTTTCTAACTGGTCCAAGAATTCATTTCATCTCATTAAGAATTCCAGTGCTAGGGAGCAGCAAGGTGGCGCAATGGATAAAGCACTGGCCCTGGATTTAGGAGTACCTGAGTTCAAAATCCGGCCTCAGACACTTGACACTTACTAGCTGTGTGACCCATGGCAAGTCACTTAACCCTCATTGCCCCACCAAAAAAAAAAAAAAAAAATTCCAGTGCTCCCTTGTCCTATGCTTATTGCTGGTATGATGTTTAAAATCAAATGTGTGATTGCCTTACCAGACCCCAGTGTGGGGGAGAAAATGGATAAGATTTACTGATAAATCTGGCAACAATTTAGACTTTTAAGTATTTATTAAAGTGTATTAGAAGTTAGTGAAGAGAGAGAGGGTGAGAACAGATCTCTTATAGATGGAAAATCCTAGCTTAGATTTGTGTGGGATAGACAGAGAGAAAACCTCACCTTTACCCAGCAGCCCATGCTTCCAAAGAGAACACATGAAGTTCTCCCACCACAAGCTGGTTCCTGAATGGAAAAGGGTGATCCTCAGTGACTTCTCCCAGAATCCCCTGTGGAACAGGAAGCAGGGCAGTCCCCTCATGCAGCTCCAAGCTAATTGGCTGGTAGCATTGATTGACATATCTTACAGGTGATTCTATGAATAATGACAACTTCCGGATGCCAAGCCAAGCCACATGTTTGTCATAGGGCGGGGCCCTGGTTCTCACAATGTCTTTCTCAGCAGGGGGTGGCACCCTAATTCTCACACTCCCCCCTGTGCTTCATGAAGAAACATCATTTCCTTACATGAAGCAATAATATTACAGATGCTTATGACTAACAAAGTAAAGGGAATGAAAAGAGAAAAAAGAAATTGAGTGATGCATTAACAAAGGCCCCTTTAGTAAGTGGACATTATAAACAGTGTATACAATGGGAAAAGGAAAACAAGAAAAATGTCCATTTAAGTCTTTGGAAGTCTTTTCTCAAATGATTCTTGGGATGTCCTCTGGGTATAGTTGTGGAATAAAAGTCTTTCAGGTGTGGATGCTGATGATCAACTAACAAGCCTCAGCTGTAGAATTTCGGATGTGATTGTAAAGTCTCTCAGGTGTTTCAGATACCGGTAATCAGATGGAAAGTTTCCTATAAAACTGATCTTAACGCAACTTTAAATAGCTTTGTCAATAACCAAATCAAACAATGAGACTTCTCAAAAATATGTCTAAGGAAATTCAGAATCTTTTAGAGATTTTACAATTATTGTCCAGTTGTTACACATGAAACATAATAAAAACAAAAATTGAAACATTCTCTAAAACTTAATAATACTACAATAGGCAGCATTTTATTGTAAGAATCTTTTTGCTCTAAGTTAAGCAACTACTTTAGAAACCATTTAAAAATATATCACGAACAAACTCTGGAAAGTTGGATTGGAACTGTACCTCAACTTTTGGGAACCATACTACCTAAGGATAGTATGAAGATTTCCTGTTTTCTTCAAAAGTCTTTCCTCAAGGGCCTTGCTAACTGGAAAAGTTTAAAATTTGAAAATGGAAAAGCTTTTTGTTTGTTTTGGTTTTTTCCTGGGTACAAAGCATAGTGAATTTCTTGCTATTTATCTTTGAGTGGAAAGAGATATTATATTGTGCAAGTTTTCTGGTTGCAAATAGCCCAGTGTCATTTTTGTTGTTGTTGTTCAGTTGTTTCAGTTGCGTCTGACTCTTTGTGACTCTATTTGGGGTTTTCTTAGTAAAGATGCTAGAGTGCTTTGCCATTTCCTTTTCCAGCTCATTTTACAGATAAGGAAGCTGAGGCAGTGACTTGGCCAGCTAGTGAGTGTCTGGGGCCAGAATTGAACTCAAGATGAGTGTTCCTGATTCCAGGCCAGGTACTCTATCTGTGGTGCCACCTAGCTGCCCTCAGAATAGCTTATCCATATTCGCCAACGTGGACTAGTTCAGTTGCTTTAATTAATTATGAAAAACATCAAACCATCAATAAATTGGGAGATTGAAGTTGAAGTAATTCTGGGCAAATCACTTTACCCCTTTTGGACTTAGTTTTCTGATATGTAAAATGAGAGTGCTGGACTATATGATTTTTAAGGTGCTTTGCAACTCAAAATCCATTGATTCTATGTACTGATAGATATTATTGACTATCATGTGGTAGAAGTCATTTATTACATTAAGTGTCACTTTCAGACTTAAAGAATTTCAAATTGGCAAGAACCTTAATCCATCCTGTACCTGAATAAGAATCTAATCTTTAGGGAGGGAGAACCCAATTCCCCATTAGACAGTTCAAATTATTGGAAATCAAAGGAATGCCCATCAGTTGGGGAATGGCTGAACAAACTATGGTAAATGATGGTGATAGAATATTATTGTGCTATAAGAAATGACAAGCAGGATGATTTTAGAAAGGCCTGGAAAAACTTATATGAACTGATGTGTAGTGAAGTGAGCAGAACCAAGAGAACGTTGTGCACAGAAACAGCAATATTGTTTGATGAAGAACTGTGAAGGACAGCTGTTCTCAACAATACAATGATCCAAGACAATCCCCAAAGACTATTGATGAAATATACTATCCACCTCCCAAAAAAGAACTGATATTGATGGAACAGACTGAAGTATGCTATTTTTCACTTTCTTTCATTTTTTCTCTTTTTTATTTATTTAAGTTTTCTTGTATAAAATGACTAATATAGTAATGTTTTACATATTTATACATGTATAACCCACATCTGATTGCTTACCACCTCAGGGAGGGGTCAGGGAAGGGAAGGAAGGAGTGATAAAAGTTGGAACTCAAAACTATAAATAAAAATGTTTATTACTTAAAAAAAGAAGAAGTTCTGTTAGGAATTTTTTCTGATCCCAAGCCTAAATTTACCTCCCTGTAAATATTACTGTTTTTTCTTCCTTTTCTTCCTTTCTTCTTTCTTGGTCCAAGTAGAATAAATCAAATTTATCTTCTGCATGACAGTCATTTAAGTACTTGAATATAGATATCATATCCTACCTAAGTTTTCTTTTCTCTAGGCTACCCACTCCTCATTCCTTCACCCGATCCTCAGGTCACATGAATTTGAGGTGCTTCATCAGATTTTGATTTGAGCTTGTCTTCTGGTATCATTTTTTTTTTTTTTAGTGAGGCAATTGTGGTCAATTGACTTGCCCAGGGTCACACAGCTAGTAAGTGTTAAGTGTCCAAGGCCAGATCTGAACTCAGGTACTCCTGACTCCAGGGCCGGTGCTCTATCCACTGTGCCACCTAGCTGCCCCTTTCTGGTATCATTTAGGAAAGGGAATGGCTATGATTTCTCCTTGACCATTTCTCCATATATCTTTATTAGAAATTGTCAGTGTTTAATAAAAGCTAAATGGTTCTATCTATGTGCCAATGTAGTAAGTGAACTCCTTTTTTAAAAACTTAGCAAATCTATTAAGATTAAGAGCCATTCAGTTCTTTGTGGTGGCTAAGAATTGGAGATCGAGGGAATGTCTATCAGTTGGGGAATGACTGAACAAGCTGTGGTGTGTGATTGTGGTGGAATATTATTGTGCTGTGGGAAATGACTAGCAGGATGATTTAGGAAAAACCTGGAAAGACTCATATGAACTGATGTATAAGGGGGCAGCTAGGTGGCTCAGTGGATAAAGCACTGGCCCTGGATTCAGGAGGACCTGAGTTCAAATCCAGCCTCAGACACTTGACACTTATTAGCTGTGTGACCCTGGGCAAGTAACTTAACCCTCATTGCCTTGGGCTAGTCACTTAATCCTCATTGCCCCACAAAAAAAGAAAGAAAAAGGAAAAAACCCTGATATATAGTGAGGTGAGTGAAACCAGGGGAACATTGTGCACAGTGACAGCATTATTGTTCTATGAGCAATTGTAAATGACTTAACTACTCTCAGCAATACAATGATATAGGACTATCCCAAAGGACTAATGATGAAGCATACTATCCATCTCCAGAGAAAGAACTGATGTTGATTGAGCATAGACTGAAGCATGCTGTTCTGTGCTTTCTTTCTTTTTTCTTTTCTTTTACTGGAGTCTTTTTGTCTTAAATGACTAATATGGTAATGTTTTACATAATTGCACATGTATAACCTATATGTGGTAGCTTGCCACCTCAAGGGGGGTGGGGTAGGGAGGGAGGGAGAGGGATAGAATTTGGAATGCAAAACTTTAAATAAATAAATAAACAAACAAACAAACAAACAAATAAATAAATAAGATTAAGAGCTATTCCCCAATAGACATGTGATCAAAGAACATGAAAAAAAATGTTAAAAGAAGAAATGTCTGCTATCAAAGCCATCTGAAAAATTGTTCAAAATCACTGTTGATGAGATAATTGCAAATTAAAACAATTTTGGGTAAGCACCTCACACTCATGAACTTGGCAAAGATAGGAAAAGATAAGAAAATCCATTGTTGGGGAGGGGCTATTGGAAGATAGAATATGCTAATTTATCGCTTATGGAGCCATTTTAGAAACAATTTGTAATCATGCCAGAAATTTGTTCTTACCCTTTGACCTCTTATAATTATATCCCAAGATAGTTAATGACACCAAAAGACCCATGTATAAAACACTTATAATGGTATTATTTATGGTAACAAAAATCTAGAAAAAAACATACCCAGGGATTGGAGAAATCCTGGAAAAAAATCATTTAAAAAATATACTATGTTATGGAAATGCTTGTTTTATTTGATAAATTTAAAATAAAACAAATTTTAAAATATGTCTAGGTTTTTCCTATCTCTAAAAATCCTTCACTTTATCCTACTGTCCCCCTTTTTAACTCTTGTCCTATAATACCCCTTTTGCAGTCAAACTCATAGCAAAAAAGCTGTGTGTTCATTATTTCTCCACTTTCTGTCAGTCAGTCAATAACATTTTTTTTTTTTAGTGAGGCAATTGGGGTTAAGTGACTTGCCTAAGGTCACACAGCTAGTAAGTGTTAAGTGTCTGAGGTCGGATTTGAACTCAGGTCCTCCTGAATCCAGGGCCGGTGCTCTATCCACTGTGCCACCTAGCTGCCCCAGTCAATAACATTTTTAAAGTACCTGCTATCTGCCAGGCACCATGCTAATGGGGATACAAATAGAAAAAGATAGTCCCTGACTTCAAGGAGCTTATAATCTAATGGTGGAAAGTAACACACATTAAAAAGCCTAAGAGTATGTGTGCAGAGAGAGGTGCTTGGCTTCAAGTATGAAGGGATGGGGGGACAGGGAGGGAAAAGGGGGAGTGGGAGTGGGTTGGAAATAAAGAGCCTGAGCACCTTCCCAAAATGGAGGCCCTGGAAGACATTCTCCCTTATGTTCTCCAGTCAGAGGGAGGAGGCCCAGGTGCAGAGGGTGCTAATAAAGCCTGAGTTTCAGGGCTGAAGTGATCTTGAAGGATAAAGAGGTTCCTAGGGCATGATGAATCCAAAGGTGATCACTTCTCAGCCATTTCCATTATGGCTTTTGGTCTCATTTAACTGAAATTGCCCTCTCTAAAATTTCCCAATGATTTTTTTTGGGGGGGCGGGACAATGGGGGTTAAGTGACTTGCCCAGGGTCACACAGCTAGTAAGTGTTAAGTGTCTGAGGTCAGATTTGAACTCAGGTCCTCCTAAATCCAGGGCTGGTGCTTTATCCACTGTTCCACCTAGCTGCCCCCAATGATTTTTTTTTTTTAGTGAGGCAATTGGGGTTAAGTGACTTGCCCAGGGTCACACAGCTAGTAAGTGTTAAGTGTCTGAGGCTGGATTTGAACTCAGGTACTCCTGAATCCAGGGCCAGTGCTCTATCCACTGTGCCACCTAGCTGCCCCCAATGATTTTTTTTAAAATATTTTTTATTGATGTCTTTTTTTAAAAAACATTCATCATTTCCTATAACACAAAAGTATTCTATCACAATCATACAGTGTGTTTAGCTATTCTCCAATTGATGGAGATTTACTTTGTTTCCAGTTCTTTGCTATCACAAAAAGTACTGATTTATTTTGTTTATATGGGCCATTGATCCCTTAATTTTCAAAATCCATTGGCCTGTTCTTCATCCTTCTGTTTTCTTGATTTCTGTGTAGCTTTTGACAATTTTGACCATTCTTTCCTCTCTGGATTTCCGTGATACTGCTCATTCTTCTTTCATTCGTGTCTTTTTGGTTATCTTCTAAGTCTCCTTTGGTAGATTATCATCCATATCCTACCCTTAACTGTGACTATACAGGAAGATTTTTTGCTGGATTTCTTTTCCTTCTTTTGTTTCTATAGCCTTTCTCTGAGTGATATTATTAGTTCCCATGGTTTCAAGTCACATATGTGGCTGACTCCCACATCTATGTATATAGGCCTAGTTTCTCTCCCAAGCTTCAGTCCTATATCAGCAACTACTGATTAGATAGTTCTACTAGATATTCTACTGGCATCTGAAACTCAGCATGTCCAAAACTGAGCTCAGTATCTTTATCCTTAAATATCCATTCCGCTTCCTAACTTCCGTTTTTCTGTTTTGGACACACAGCACCATCCTTCTAGTCAGGCAGATTTGCAAACTTAGAATCATCCTCTATTCTCTATTTCCTATTATTTCTATACCCAAATGAGTTGCTATGTCTTGTTGATGCTAACTCCACCTTAGTTCTCATATATGTACTGTTTCACAATGCTGCTATCCTTATTATCTGTTTTCTGACTATTGCAGTAGTCTTCTGATAGGTTACCCTGCCTAAAGGCTCCCTTCTCCAATCTTTACATAGCTCACAAAATGTTATTCCTAAAGCAAACATCTAATTGTATCTTTTCTCTCCTCAAAAAACTCTAGTGACTTCCTTCTGTCTTGAGGATAAAATCTAGACTCCTCTGTTTGGCATGTAAAGCCTTTTACAGTCTGGCTCTAGTCTACCTTTCCAAGCATTTAATACCCTTCACATATATTTTGTTCCATTCAAACTGTTGTATTGTTCCTTATACTGAACATCCCATATCTGCCATTCCCTTGCCTTTTACACATGCCTTTGCCCTAACTTGTTCTTGGATTGAACTTCCTCTCCACCTCCTTTAGACCCCTGTGATCCCTAAGTACTGTCCTCTACTTGAGGTAGACTTCCTGACCTGCCCCATTCAGTCACTAACCCCTGAAATTGCATTGCATTTATTTAGTAGGTATTTTGTCTATTTTTGTGTGCACATCTCCAGCTGTGGAACACCAGCAACTTGAGGGTACAGATTATTTGATTTTTGTCTTTGCATACCTATCTAGTAGCATGGAGGTATTGTTGGTGTTGAAGAAATGCTTGTTAATGAATAGTGCTTCAAAGAAAGTGCTTGATTCCATTAATGTACTTCAATAAGAGACAAATAGCCAGAATGCAGATAGATATGCAGACACCTGTATGATGTGATGCAGAGTGAAAAAAAAGTGGCAAAACCCACTATGCGCAATAATGAAGATAAAGACATCCCTTTATTTACCAATAAAGGATCAGGAAAATCATATTCCATACAACTGACAATGGTGGTTGATACTATACTGCTGCCAAATTTGTACCACACATCTCTTCTTTCTGCTAATAATTGGTCAATTACATAAGTGCAAAGTGACATGTATTGATAATTGCAGTCATGCTATTAAGTGGTTTGGTTTGATTGGTTTGGGGGAATACACACTTTAGGTTTATTTTGAGTATTGTTGGGAAGTATCTTTTGGGTCAAAAAAAATGTATCAATTTTAAAAATCCCAAACAATTTAGGAGGTTTACTTAGCTGCAGTCTTTAGATCTAAAAAGCCTGAACAATCTACTGTATTACTATTCTATTGGTCTTCCATAAACAGTCTATCTTAGGAGGCTCAAACTGATAACTTTGGGGATTTATAATAAAAATACTAACATAAAGGGGATTTTGACTTTAAATTTGGTGAGATATAAAAGTATTGGGGGACTGAGTAACAGTTGAGTAACACTTTAATAGCCCACCCTTGACTTTTAAAAGTTTAATGTGCTCCAGTCCTCCCTGTAGCTAAAGTTTAGATTTCTTGGCAGCCACTTTCAAATGAATGTATGAATCATCTCCAGTTGGTGAATATTCAATATGTAGAATGGGGATATAATGAATTTTTATTCCTTAACATTGTGTATATCCACCTAAATGTCTCATCTGTGTTTTCAAAGGCTGAGTCATTAGGGAGGTGGGATGTTGATCAATTGTTTAGGTAAAAAATTCAATTTTTAACTTGCTGAAGGCAAAGCTTTTGTTTTCCTGGAGAAAGGAGATGTTTAAGATTATTCATTTTCATAGGCAGTGTGGAAGCAACCCTCTCTCATTGTTGTTCTTCCTTTCAGTTGTTTCAGATACTTGGTGACCTCATTTAAGGTTTTCTTGGCAAAGATACTGGAGTAGTTTGCCATTTCCTTTTTCAGCTCATTTTACAGGTGAGGAAACTGAGACAAACAGGGGTTAAGTGACTTCCCTAGGGTCACACAGCTAGTAAATGTCTGAGGCTAGTTTTGAAATCAGGAAGATGAGTCTTCCTGATGACAGGCCTAGCCATCTATCCACTGCGCTACCTAGATGCCCATGAAGAAACCCTAAGTTCCCTTTTTTTTCTCCCTGAGGTAAAGAAAAAAAAGATTCTCCCAATCAGAACTTTCTTGTAACTAATTGAACTCCATGTGGTGTTGAAAATGTTAAGGGTTCTCTTCTTTAACATGTTTAGTTACCCAGCTTTTAGTTTATCTAATGCTGCTCTGGGCTCTTTAGCTCCTCAGATGAGAGAATTTCATTCCCATAGAGCACGTTATTTGAAGGTGGTACTTTTCATATATGATCCCCAATGTTAACTTGTCCTTGCTTGCCAATTTCACCCTGAGGATCTCTAAAAGATGAGTTCAAAGGAGAGAAAAGCATCCTTTTTAAGAACATCAGTATAACCCTTTAAAATTAATGTACTAGTTAAGGGCAGAGGCCATGCTGTCTCATTCATTTTTTTATTTCTCCCAGGGCCTAGCAAAGTGCCTAGTACATTACAGGTGCTCAATGAATATCTGTGAATGAAACAAATATTGTTTTAATTAACTGATTTAGTGTGGGGTCATACTTCTTAATAAAACTTTTTCTCTGATGGTAGAACATTTCTGTACTTTTCTTTAGCTCACCGGAAGGAAAGTGTTAGCTTGTTCTTTTCTTGGTTAGGTGATTCTCAATTCAATTTAATTAAACAAGTATTCATTAGATATCTGCTCTGGGCAAGCTATTGTAGTAGGTTTTGAGGTGACAAAGACAAAACAAATATCTGTGTATTTCCTTAAGTTAATGTTCTGCTGGGAATGCATACCATTTACCCAGAGAAGTAAGTACAAGATAATTTGTGAAGCAAGAGAATGGCTAACACTGAGGGGGTTCAAAAACGGTTCATAGGAGGAGGTGACAGATAAGGTGAGGCTTGAAATAAATCTGGGCTTATAACAAGTGGAGGTGCAGAAGGGATACATTCTGGGCACCAAGGATAGCCTATGCAGACATAGGGTTCTGACAACCTCTGGGAATAATAAATAAGCAGGTCATTTTGTCCAGAATATAGTGGATGAAAGGAAATAATAGGGTAGCCTGGAGGCAGATTGTGAAGGGCTTTAAATGCCAGAGGAATTTATGTTTTATCCCAGAGGCAATAAGGAGCCCCTGAATATTCTTGAGCAGGGGAATGATATAGTCAAGGCTGTCTTTTAAGAAGATTCTTTTGGTGGTCCTATTATAGAATGGATTAGAAAGGGAAGAACCTGGAAGCAGGGAGAACAATTATGGGGCTATTGCAATAGTCCTGGTGATAGGTGGTGAGAGGGTAAGAACCAGGCTGGTGCCTGTGTGGTTGCAGAGAAGAGACAGCTCTGAGATTGTGAATGTGGAACCAGGAAGAATTAACAATTGGTAGAATGTAGGAGAAGGGGGAGAGGGAGGAATCAAAGATCATTCTGAGGTTATACAGCTTGGGGTCCAGAAGGACAGTGGCACTCTCAACCGAATCATAGAAGTTTGGAGGAAGGGGACAGGACTAATCAATAAGATACTACTGGACCATCATTTGGTAATATTGAGTTCTAGATGCCCATGAGACAGTTGGTGATGTGGAATTGGATGGGGTTCTGGAAGGAGATTAGGGCTGCATACGTAGCTTTTCATAGGCTTCTAGTAGAATCTGTGCTTCTGGAATGCAGGGTTTCCTCCCCATCTATTCCTCACACATTGGTTCTTCACAGATGTTTGCAGAATTGAATTGTATCAAGTTCCATTTGTGTATCCTCCTTCCAGAATTTACCCTCATCTATGACTAGCGGATTATTTCCTTGGAAACATGTGGTGGGAAAATTTAAAAGAAAGCAGTATTTTTTAATGGCTTCTAGATTGTAGGCATATTTTATGAATTTTTTTAATATGATTTTGCTACTTCCATTTTTATAACTCTTCACACCCAGTAGTTCTTAAATAGTTTTTCATGGGCCCAAACATGTGGGTTTTGTATTGTACTCCAGAGTCACCCTAGGAGGTGGGTTGCAGTGGAGTGAGGAGTTATCTGCTAGGCACTAGTGCTTCCCAATTTATGTTTTTGCCATATTATTCATGCTCTGACTTCATAGAAGGGAAGTTTTGAGCATGCAGACTGGTCATTGTGCTAATAGTATTCCTTTTTTTTGTAGCAAGTTAATGGAGAGGGGCAGAATCTTGAGTTGAATGCTTTTCTTCAAGAAGAGAATAAACGTCTTAAAAATATGTTCAGATTGTTAAACTAGTAAGAAATGATGTGAACTCTAATTTACCTCTAAGATTCTAGGTGGTGGGTGTTGATTATTTTTTTCCCAGTGATAACTGATTGCTTAAGGTAATATAAAACAAAAGGAGCATTGCATTCTATAAAACACTCTGTAAAAGAGAGCATTATAATGTCATTATGTTCATCCCCATTGAGTATATAATGGGGAATGGAGTGGCATAGAGTGTTATCTGTCCTGTGTGCATTTTCCACTCTAGTGATCGCAGGCCTAGCAGAAGGGACAAATTAAGGCAGCTTGTGGTAAGAACTACTCTGTGTTTGTGGTTTTCTCCTGACAACATATGTTTTTACCACTAACTCTCAACATTCCCAGGTAAATTGAAAGGAAACTAGTTTAGGGAGAGTTTGCAGCCTTCTTTTACCTTTCAAAAATCACAGCAGCCAATTTGTTTACCTTAAGTGGAATAAAATGCTGCTTATATGAAAAGCTGAAGGTCTTGGGAGGGAATATTTTTTAAAGTTCATGAAATTTAATGTTTTTCTTTTAATGTTTTTCATTTAAAACCTAGATATAATTTATTAAACTCAGTTTGAAATATTTAGGAAGCCTCTTTGTATTCCCTTCAGGAGTATGATTAAAAATGGGAGATAGACTCTCTTAGTTTCTAAGAAAACATTAGAATATGACTAAGAACTAAATCATTTCAGGATTTTTATATTTGTAATGGATTTTATGCTTTATGGTAAGGTAAACAGAGCAATAAATGTAAAAACAACTCTTGGGTGTGAAATGTTTTCTGAAGAATTGGTAAGTTGGCAAACCTATATAGTGAATACCTGCTTTTTGTTTTTGTAGTCTAATTACCATGTCAGAGTTCTGTTCTGTAAATTTGGCTCAAGATGACATGGAGGGTAGCAGTAATTCCCAATTGCCTCTAACTTGTCTTTTTTGAAGGCAACAGAATTGCCATTTTCAATACAGACAAATCTTGCTTAATGCTGGTGTTGAAAATTAAATATAGTTTTTAGTTGCCTGTCTCATAAAAAAATTAAACAGATTAGAGAAATTAATCTTATAATATCTGCTACAATTTGTTTCCATACCTGTCTTCCTACCAAAAAAAAAACCAGACAGGAAAAAAACACAGTACCAGTTTATTTGTCCCAAGAAGAAAGAAACATGATCATGTGGAGACCCCTTCCAAAAGGGACTCAGAGACTCCCTCTTTCTGAGGGTATATAAATTTTTTTGATCACTGGTTATAGGGTTTTGTCAATTTCATTAGCATGATACAAATCAATCCAAAAGCAAATATAACAAGAATGGATGTAAAGCAAAGGAGTTCTAACAATTTCAGTTATAACAAGTATGGAGGAAACATAGAAGTACCACGATAAGATTATAGGATTCCAAAAAGGAGTTTGGCAAGGATGAGGAAGCCCAGATGTCCCTATAAGATAGGGATTTACTATCCTGAGGAAAGAAGTCACCAGGTAGGGGCTTTTATCTGCTAGTTATCTGAGTTCAGTTTGGAGTTCAGTTGAAGGACATTTTGCTCCTATTAACCCAGGGTTTCATAAAAAATACTTGTGGATAATAAGGCACCTCCATCAAATCCAGGTGATCCATACATTCACATTAACACTGGGAACTATCTTAGTGTTTGAGTACCTGTGACTAGAGAATGAATAGATGTGCTCTAGACCTGAAGAGGGATGCTGGCTCACACCAGAGGTACATTTATTATTTTTTTTCTTAGCTAATTTTTGACCTTTAGGGAAGTAGAATTTCCTAAAATGTCTGTGTAGTGTTAAGCCCCAAGGTGAGGAAGGAGGATAGGAGACCTGGGGTTGGGGTAGCTTAGGTCCTTATTGGATCAGAAGTGTCTTAATGGAGCTCTAGTGATTACCACCAGAGGGTCCGGATGTTTCATGTTGAGCTAGTCCAGCCCACTCTTTTTGAAGATGAAGAGCCCTAGTTAATGGATAGAATTTATAGGCAGGAAGTGCTTTCCAAACACTAGAACTATTTAAAAGTACAACAAAATGTTTTTTGCAATGTAAATAGGGTGGTAAATAGGGTGGTCTTACTAGCATTGAATCTGGAGTCAGATGACCTGGGTTCAAATTCCAGCTTTTCTTTTTTTTTTTTTTTTTTTTTTTTTTGTCGGGGCAATTGGGGTTAAGTGACTTGCCCACAGTCACACAGCTAGTGTTAAGTGTCTGAGGCCGAATTTGAACTCAGGTTCTCCTGAATCCAGGGCTGGTGCTCTATCTACTGCGCCACCTAGCTGCCCCCTCCAGCTTTGCTTTTAACAAGTTGTGTGACTGGGCAATTCACTTTTCCTCAATTTCTTTGTCTATAAAATGAGGAGATTAGACTAGACGATTTCTAAGATCAGTCCTTTCTAACTTACGTTATTTTTAACATATTTACTTATTTCTGTGGAAGCTTGCTGCCCAGTACTGTCTTTTTATTATCCTTTCAAAAACTTTAAGACAATTATAAAGTGACCCTTGAGGCTTTTCTTCTTCAGTAAAATGACCCTAGTAACTTTTGTCTTTCTTCACAAGTTCTATTATCCAAATGTTAAATTGTTAAAAAAAAAAAATTTTTTTCATTGGTCCCTCTTCAATTTATTTGTAATTGCCTAAATTCTCAAAATAGTTGGTCATATTGTTACAGTTGGTCACATTGTTACAGTGTGTTTTTGTATCTTGGTACCATGCTTAATTTTTAAACACCTCTACACAGCTAGCACAGATTTACCTTGTCATCCTTCATGATTTCTAGATCTTTTTCTTATGGGGTTCTTCAGATTAAGGTCCTATTAAATGTAAACCTGTGTTAATTTCTTCCTTTAACTTGAAAGGCCATTTTGATGCATAATTCTACTTTATCGTCTGACTAGCTAGCTTAGTCCCATTTTGAAAAGAATCCCTGTTACACAACAAGAATGTATATTATACAACAAAGTAATTAACAGTGAAGAGCATTAATATCAGTCATGTATTCAGGAACTAAGAAATTGTATTTCTGGACCAACATGTCATCCTGATCTTATAATTAATTTCACATCGTGCCTGTATTTGTATACATATTTATTCACCCTACTAGGCTATGAGCTTCTTGAGGCTAAGGGCCATGTTGTCTCATACTTCCTTGTATTCTTTTGTTCTTCTAGTACCCTGCATATATTAGAAACTCAATAAATATTGAATAAACATTGAAAAAAAGGCATTGAATAGAGTTGTGTCCAAGGCCAATCTGTCTGTAATTCTGTTCAATAAGTCCTCTAATGGGGATGGATGTTATTTTTCACATTGCCTTTTTTTGATCCTATCTCTACTATAATTTTGTAGGGGATGGAGGTAGGGAGAGTCCAAAGGGGAAAGTGGGCAAGACACATAAATTATATCACATAGGGGCCAAAATGGTGTAATGTGAAAAGCACTTGAATTAAGAGACTTGAATTCTAGTCTCAACTCCATAATTAACCAAATGTATGACTCTGAGCAAGTTTCTCCACTTTATTGATCCTCAGTATTCTTATTTGTAAAATTGAGTGTATTGGGGGGCAGCTAGGTGGCACAGTGGATAGAGCACCGGCCCTGGATTCAGGAGGACCTGAGTTCAAATCCAGCCTCAGACACTTGACACTTACTAGCTGTGTGACCCTGGGCAAGTCACTTAACCCCAATTGCCTCACCAAAAAAAAAAGTGTATTGGATTAGATTATCTTGGTAAGTACCTTCTGACTATAAAAATCCGTGTTCTATGACTCTGTCTTTAAAAGTGTAAACTGGTTGAGCAATAATCACAAAATGGAATATTAGAGGATATAGAGCACGAAAAATATCCCAAAGGTCCTTAACATCTTATAATTAGACTATCACACTCATCTCCTAATATAGTTCACTGCTTTCATGATCTCTTCCTTTTGGTTCATCTTGCTACCTCATTAAACTTCTTAAAATACCATCATCTACTATCTGATTCTAACTGATAGTTTGGTTTTATCTTCCACTTCTCTCCTGTATAAACCCTGTGTTCTGGTCAGACTACTTTCCTCATTCCCTGAACCTTGCTAATCCATATCTCTACTCCCAGTTTTCTAGCTCTTAGAATTCTCTACTTAGCATTATCTTTCTGAATCCTATCTATCCTTCAAGTTTTGACCTAAAAAGATCCATAAACCTTCAATGAATGAATCAGTCACAAGTATTTATTCAGTGCCTACTATTTATATTCCTGGAAACAGTGGAGGAAACAGGTATGAAACTTAGAATTTTATTTCAGGGGACTTTGTCTAGTTGCGTATCTAACTCAATTCAGCTGACATTTATCCTAATAATTATGATAAAAATATGTATAAGTCACTGTGCTAGGCCCTGTGAATTGTGACATTTAAAAAACGGGTCCAAGATACATAATTTCTGGGTAATTTAATCATCTTATTAATAAGGCCATCATGTTTATTAATAAAAGGATGGTCATTTGGCCATCTCTCTTAGACCAAAGGGGTGATGGGCTCACAGTTTATATGCCCTTTGAAGAAAGAGTAGGTATTTCTGAGAGTGACAATCAATTCTGATTGGTTAACAATTAATGAGAGGGGGGCAGAGCCAAGATGGCGGAGGAAAGACATTAAGCTCACTGGGCTCCTGATACAATAACCCCCAAAATAGCAATAAAAGAACCCTTGGGGCAGAAAACCACACAAAAATACGGGCTGAGAGTTTTCTCCAGCTATAGATAGATTTCAGGGGGCTGTGCTGGGCCATGAATAAAGCCTAACCCCGCAATCAGCCAACACACCAGACACCCGCCAGAGGAATTTGCCCCAGTGCCTCTGAATCGGCTGCAGCACCGGCATCTTCTGGAACCGAGCGTGCGGTTGGACTGAGCAGCTGGCCTGGGGGGGGGGGGGGTTAGTGCAGGGGTACCAGTGGATTGGGGGGAAGGATTCGACTGTCCCACCCCAGTGGGCAACCAGGAAGAAATCCTGAGCAGCGGGAGACCCAGGTGGGGGAGAGGAGCAGGGGAGCAGTCTCATTGGAAGCTGAGAACCACACGGCAGAAAGCTTTGCTGGTTGGTTTCTTAGTAAATAGGCCTGAGGTTATCTCCGGACCTGAGAACAGGCCAGGTGAGATTAAAGTCTGCCCCCCCCCCAACCCAAAACACCTGGGACCCTCTGAAGCTGAGAACAGGAGTGGAGCCAAGAAGCAGGGCCCCCCCCTCCCAGTGGAGAGTTTAAAATCAAATGAAAGCGAGGCCAGGCAGGCTGAGAAGAAGCCCAACCATCCCCCAGTCCATGCTGTAGCTTGAACAGTGTGTCCTGGAAGCAGCGCCACACTTAAAGAATGAGTTAAAAGACAAGAAATAGTAAGCCAGGATAAACAGGCAGAGAAAGCAGAAGACCATCGAAAACTTCTTTGGGGGTAAGGTAGACCACAATACAACCTCAGAAGAAGAAGAAGATAATAACAGGGTCAAAATTCCAACATCCAAAGCTTCCAAGAAAAATATGAACTGGTCTCAGGCCATGGAAGCCCTCAAAAGGGACTTTGAAGAGAAAGTAGGAAAAATAGAAAGAAGATGTAGAGAAAAGGAGGAAAGAATGGAAAGGGAAATGAGAGTGATGCAGGAGAGTCATGAGAAAAAAGTCAACAGTTTGAAAAACCAAATGGAAAAGGAGATTAAAAAACTGTCCGATGAAAATAATTGCCTAAGAATTAGGATTGAACAAATGGAAGCTAGTGACTTTATGAAAAACCAAGACACAGTAAAGCAAATCCAATTGAATGAAAAAATAGAGGGCAGTGTGAAATATCTCCTTGGGAAAAACAGCTGACCTAGAAAATAAATCTAGGAGAGAGAATTTGAAAATCATTGGACTACCTGAAAACCATGACCAAAACAAAAGCTTAGACACCATCCTTCAAGAGATTGTGAGGGAAAATTGCCCTGATATTCTAGAAGCAGAAGCTAAAATAGAAATTGAAAGAATCTACCGGTCACCTCCTGAAAGAGATCCCAAAAGGAAAACCTCCAGGAATATTATAGCCAAATTCCAGAACTCCCAGGTCAAGGAGAAAATACTGCAAGCAGCTAGAAAAAAGGAATTCAAATACTTTGTAGCTCCAATAAGGATAAAGCAAGATCTAGCAGCTTCTACATTAAAGAATTGAAGGGCATGGAATATGATATTCCAGAGGGGAAAGGAACTGGGACTTCAGCCAAAAATCATGTACCCAGCAAAACTGAGTATAATTTTTCAGAGGCAAAAATGGGATTTCAATGAGAAAGAGGTCTTTCAAGCATTTGTGATGAAAAGACCTGAACTGAAGAGAAAATTTAACTTTCAAATACAAGATCCTGGAGAAGCATAAAAAGGTAAACAGGAAAAAGACTTCATGAGGGATATTAAAAGATCAAACTGTTTACATTCCTACATGGGAAGATAATACTTTGAAATTGTAAGAACTATCTCAGTAAGAAATTCAGGGGCAGTTGGGTGGTGCAGTGGATGGAGCACCGGCCCTGGACTCAGGAGAACCTGGGTTAAGGTGTGACCTCGGACACTTGACAATTGATGGCTGTGTGACCCTGGACAAGTCGCTTGGCCCCAATTGCCTCACCAAAAAACAAAACACAACAAAACAAAAATTCTTCACAAGAAATTCACAGAAGACAGGGCTGAACTGAATATGAAGGGATGATATCTGTAAAGCATTTATGTTTTGTTCTTTGTAGGGCAGACGGGGAGGGGTGTCTTATGTCTGGGGCTGGATTTGGGCTTGGGCAGCCTCCTGGGTCCAGGGCTGGTGCTTTGTCCACTGTGCCACCTAGCTAATCCATGATGACATCATTAAAATAGGGTTGAGGTGTAGGAGGAATAAACTGGGGGAGGGAGAAGGGGAGAGATGGTCTGGGAGAGGTATTTCACATGAAGGAAACAAGAAGAAAGCTTATGGAGGAGAATAGAAGAGGGGGAAGGAGTTGGGGAGTGAGTGAACCTTAATATTATCAGAATTTGCTCAAAGAAGGACTAACATACATACTCAAGTAGGTATAGTAATATACTTTTGCCCTGAGGAGGGAGGGAGAAAAGCGTGGGGGGGAGAAGGGAAGGAGGAAAGGGCAGATTGGGGGAGAGACCAGTAAAAAGCAAAACACTTTCAAGGACGATGAAGATGTTCTGCACTACTGCACAAGTATGACATATTGAATTGCTTGATCTCATAGAGAGGGTTGAGGAGGGAGGGAGGAAGAAAAATTTAGAACACAGAATTAGCTCAGGGACCCTGATCTCATTGGAGTGGGCTCATGGAGGGAATAGCTTTCATACCCAATTGGGAGGAGCAATCTATTTAACCCTGCAGGAAAATAGGAGGGGAAGAGGAGAAGGAAGGAAGGGTGAAAAAAGGGAGTGCAGAGTGAGAGAGAGGATACTTAGAAGTAAGGCACCTCTGAGGAGGAATAGGTAAAAAGAAAATAGAGTAAATGTCATGGAAAGGAAGTGGGATGGAGGGAAATAGTTATGATGATTGATTATAATGGCAAAATGTATGGTACCTACTTTGCTGGTCTTTTGTGAAGATTCTCTGTCGAGCTTAAGGTACTATATAGAGGTTGTGATGAACAGGATGCTATTGGGAAAACCTAGAGAGACCTACATGAGCTGAAGCAGAATGAAATGTACTGTATACAAAAGAACAGCAATAGTGGGGGATCATCTGCTGGGAAGCATGTGATTGTTTTCAGCAAGGTAATGATCCAATGTAACCCTGAGGGACTTATGAAGATTGCAGCCCATCTGCAGAGAAAGAACTGATAGTATCTGAAAACAGATGGAAACACATTAAAAAAATTTTTTTTTCATTTCCTCTTTGACAATTCCTTAATCTGAAGTTTTGGTTTTTTTGACTATTTGCTCTCACAACTAGCTAATATGGGAATTTTTCCATGACTACTCATGTATAGCTTATTTTGAATTGCTTGAGTTCTTGTGGGTGGGGGGTGGTAATGGAGGGGGGAAGAGAAGTTGGAACACAAAGTTTTTAAAAAATTGATGTTAAAATTTTGTTTTTACATATATTTTGGAAAATAAAATTCTATTCAGAACAATTAATGAAAGAATGAATTACAATGATAGGGTGGGCTATATTGCAATGAGGGACTTGGGGTACAAGACTTTGGGTCAGCCAAATCTTGATCAAAGAGACTTATCAATTTCCATATCACTTGTCTGACAAAAGGGACAATCAACAATTCTTAGGCCTGTCTGAGCAAATACAATGAGCAGGAATGCACCAATTAGCCCAAACTTAGAATTCTTTTACTGTCTTTGATTCAATCTTGGTCATCCTGGTTGGATAAGTGTTTTAGAAAGATTTCCCACTTTGCTTGATTTCTGAATGAGGAAGTAGAAAAGGGGAAAAACCTTGGCTCTAATACCATAATTAATTATTAAACACAAGAGAAAAAATAATCATTTTTCACAGGATACGACAAAAACCAGAAGTCTATGCTTACATTCCATTGGGAATGGAGGGCAGGGCACAATATAAGATCATGTAAGCCAGTGGTATCAAACTCAAATAGAAGTTGGTCCCTATGAGTCACCTAAAGGAAGTTGCAAATTAACATTATCTCCATTGTATTGTATTTTTATTAATTTTATTAAACATTTCCCAATTACTTTTTGGGGTGGGGTGGGGAAATGAGGATTAAGTGACTTTACCAAGGTCACACAGCTAGTAAATGTCAGGTGTCTGAGGCTGGATTTGAACTCAGGTCCTCCTGAATCCAGGGCTTGTGCTTTATCCACTGTGCTACCTAGCTTCCCTTCCAGTTACATTTTAATCTGGTTCAGGCTACAGTTTGGGGATCTGACACTTCTGATATATAAAAGTAAGGATGTAAAATAAACATTAAAACAATACAAAATAATTTCAGTCAGGAGAATGCTAATAACTGGGAAGTTTAACAAAAAGCCTTCTTTTGAAGATGGCATCCATGTCATGCTTTGAAAAAACCCTTGGGGGGGCACCTAGGTGGCACAGTGGATAAAGCACCAGCCCTGGATTCAGGAGGACCTAGGGATTCTACCAGTTATAAGTGAGGAGGGAGTATATTCCAGGTATAATCAGACATTTGTCATGGGAAAATTGAATGGCCTGTTGGCCATCTTAGCAAAGATTCTGGAGTGGTTTGCCATTTCCTTCTCCAGTTCATTTTACAAATGAAGAAACTGAGACAAATAGGGTTAAGTGACTTGCTTAGGGTCACACAGCTAGTAAATGTCTGAGGCCAGATTTGCATTCAGGTCTTCTTGACTCCAGGCCTGGTGCTCTATGCACTACACCACCTAACCCCTCCAATATTGACTTTTAAAATTTTTTATCATTTTTCCAATTTGTAGGGTATGAGGTGAATGTTGTTTTGATTTTCCTTTCTCTTATTATTAGTAATTTGGAGCATTCTTTCATGTGATTGTAAATTCTTTGCAATTCTTTTGAGAACTGTGTCTTTATATCCTTTGGTCACTTAGATATTGGGGAATGGGCATCCATCTCTTTTTATTCTTCCTGCCACTTCTACAGTAAAACCATCATACTTGTACCATTTTAATGGTCTCATAACTGAGCTCCCTCTTTCCCCTTTCCCACTCATCTAACAGTTCACTTTTAGATTAATGTTAAAATACTACTTTAATTTTGCCACTTATGTGCCCCAAAACTTTTAGTGGCTTCTTATTGCCCACAGAATCAATCCAAAATCCTAAGCCTGGCATATTAGTCTTTCTGCCTTCTGGTCCTAATCTAAACCTTCCATCTTACTGATTCCCTACATAAATCCTTAGCGCCAGTCAGATTAGTCTATTCACTGTTTCCCTATACTTCTTTATTTTCACTTCAGCTAACATTTTTCTGTGCTCATGGATATCTCCTTATTCCCATCTGAATCTTCTTAATCCTTCAAGTTAACCTCTTCTCGTGAAGCCTTTCTTGACCTCTACAACTCACAATGATCCTGAACTTCTGCCTGAAAATGTCTCTATCAGCCATTTGGCATTTACTCCTTTGTATCATCTCCTTATTCTCCCTTTGAGTGCAGTAATTATAACTTTTTTTTTTTGTATCCTCATAGCTCAGTCGAAGTTCACTAAGTACTTGTTTCTGGAACAGTTCCCAGAATTATATGGCCTCCTTTGAGCAGGAATAATCTTTAGGCAGCAAGGTGGTGAAATGGATAGAGTGCTAGGCTTAGAGTCCAGGAGACCTGAGTTCAAATTCAGTCCCAGACCCTGAGTAATCACTTACCCTCTGTTTATCTCTATTTTCACAATGTAAAATGGGAATAATAAGGTTGATGTGAGAATCAAATGAGATAATATTTGTAAAGTGCTTAGCACAGTGTCTGGCACATAGTAAACAGTTTATAAATGTTTATTCCTTTCTCCCTTCCTTTTTTTAGGTGAGGTGGTGGTGTGATAGGATTTAAAACAATAGTTATACAAATGCTTTTAATAACTACCATTTGTATAGCACTTTAAAGTTTGTGAAGTGTTTTACACATTATCTCATGTGGTTCTACAACAAACATAAACGAGGTTAAGTGTTAAGTAACTTACCCAGGGTTATACAACTAGTATACAACTAGTACAACTAGGCATGATTTGAACTTGGGTCTTCCCGACTTTAACTCCTGTGCTCCATCCCATGTGCCTCCTAACTTCTTTTAAAAATGAAAGCTCTACCAGTGTAGATGGGAAGAATGAGTAACCTTGCTTCATTGCAATAATACAGCAGTATCTGTCTGCTAAAGACAAAAAAGTAATGTCTTTCTATTCTCAGCAAATGTTCATTTGCCTAGAATGACCTCAGTGAAGGAATTTGCCAATAATTCAGCAATTTAACTTCTGTATTTTGCTTCTGCTATTAAGGGGCTATTAACAGATGGCAGGTGAGGAGATGTGTTATTTTCACTATTAGTCCTAGCTACCCATGACCTTTCTCTGTGGCTTGTGGAGTGCACTGTTTGAAAGGTTATGTGTCAGAAGAAATGACTTCTCATTTTAGAAAATGGAATGTGTCTGCTTGGCGGAAGAAATTTTGCAGTTATCTAAACTTCTCTTTTGTGGAAATATGCCATTGCTAATTGGGTTGGATTGGAGGAGAAAACCTTAAATTTGTGTAATATGAGCAGACTGTTTTATGTATCACTAATCTCAAGCACAATTCGAGGTAGGCTGTTACATGGTAGACTTTGGAGCTATTTTTAATTTTTTTTTTTAAAGGGGCAATGAGGGTTAAAGTGACTTGCCCAGGGTCACACAGCTAGTAAGTGTCTAGTGTCTGAGGTCAGATTTGAACTCAGGTCCTCCTGAATCTAGGGCCCATGGTTTATCCACTGCACCACCTAGCTGCCCCTAATCATTATATTTTTACCTGGTTTGCTTACAAGTTTTCATGTAGCTTCACTGCCTAGACTATCTGCAATATGTTCAATAAGAAATCTACCTCTCATTACATTTATAAGCATACTTCACTGACAATTTGAGAATGCAATTTAAGAAGTATTAGTCCTGGAATATAGGGTTCATAAGTCATCACTGTAGTGCCAAGTTTCCTAAGTATTGTGGGTAAATAATAATTGCAATAAATGAAAATTGAATTCTGAATTAAATTGAAACAGTTGAAGAATTAAAAAGCAAATGCCTGGTTAGTAAAACCCTCAAGCCTCTAGCATCATTTGATTTTTACCCTTTGAACCTTAGATATGGATGTAATAAGTGTAGGGTAATAAGTGACATATAAGGATCTACCTGGTGGAATCTAGGACCATTGATTTTTATTTAAACATTAGATAAATGTCTAATCAACATTTTCCGTATTGGTATCCCCTAACTATGTTAGTATTTTGCATCATTGCCTTTTGAGAAGGCAGGCTGTAGTGGAAAGGGGACAGGATTTTTAATCAGCAGACCCCAGTTTGAATCCTTGTCTTGCTTCCTAATTGTATGACCTTGCACAAATAATTCAGTATCTTTGAACTGCATTTTTTTGTTTTCTTTAAAATGGGACCATGGTGTTTGTGATAACTCCTTCACATAGTTGTCAGGATTAAATGAAAAAATGTGAAGTACTTTTAACTGTAAAGTGCTATAAAATATAAACTATTACTACCTAGTTTCTGATGGCTGCCTCATATATTTGATCAGATGTGAGGAACAATTTAAACCATTCCTTCCTCTGTAGGTATTCTCATCTTGGGTGGATGGGGGGCAGCTAGGTGGTGCAGTGGATAAAGCACCAGCCCTAGATTCAGGAGTACCTGAGTTCAAATGTGGCCTCAGACACTTGACACTTACTAGCTATGTGACCCTGGGCAATTCACTTAACCCTCATTGTCCAGCCCCCCCCCCCCAAAAAAAAAAGTATTCTCATTTTGGGCAGCTAGTGGGACAATGGATAGAGAGCCCTGGCCCTGGAGTCAGGAGAACCTGAGTTCAAATCTCACTTCAGATACTTGACACTTACTAGCTGTGTTACCTCGGCAAGTCACTTAACCCTGATTGCCTCAAACATCTGGGGACATCTCCAGTCCTCCTGATGTGTCTTGCCACTGTATACAGGTGGCTCTGGAGGACAGAGTGAGGCTGGTGACTTTGCATAGCCCTTCTTCGCTTACATCCTATTCACTGCAAGTCATGACATCACCTCCTGATGTCATGGTCCTCTTCAAGAATGAAGGACAAACAAACAACAAAAAAACAATTTTCATCTTCTCTTTGGGGGCCTATTCCAAATCACAATGCAGTTTTTTTTTCTATTTGTACTCAACTTGTACTAGCTATTATTACTGTTATTTCCTACTTCTGATATTGCTGTGTCTACTTTACACCAAGGTTGGAATAAACAGTGTTTGATAAATCAAACTCAAAATCACAGTAATATTAGAAGACAATGGAAGCAACATCTCTCAATCCATTTATCTTTACGTGGTCATGTAATAATAGTAATTTTTCAAGGGAGAGGCCCACCTTCTGAAAGGACTGGAGACATCCAACAAGTAAATTTGTTAAAGTTCTAGCCAGTGTCATGGTATAGTCTTAAGTTTTCTCAGTTTATTTCCTCTTTCTTATTCCTTGCTTCACTGCTCTAACCTAGATAATGTTGGTAAAAGTAATTTGAATCTGGAGCTTTTTTGATTTCCTATTTTTGACCTTTATAATCTTAATGCAAGGACATTAACCTTTGTTCTCCCATCTTGTGTAGTAGGGAACACCTCTTAGTGTAACCATGGTGATGATGTTTTTCACTGGGCTACTAGTGGCAACATAGTCCTAAATATTGCACCTTTTTTTTTTTTTCATGAGATTGCTATTCTGTGCTTAATAGGGTAGGCAGATATTTCTGCCAATTTTCCTTAATGGAATAGCAGTAAGACACAGATGCTACTCTTGGTTTTGCCATGAACATGTAGAATGACCTTGAATAGGTCACTTCAAATCCAATGTTCCTTTGACTATACTAAATTATCTTGCTTATAATAATATTTTGATAATACTTTATGACTCATACCAGATTCACAACTGTAACTAAATATTCTAGTTCTTAGACTACTCGGAAAAAGAAGGAAGAATATCTACTTGGCAACTTGTATACTCCCAGAAGAGAAAAGTGTCAGTACTATAAGGAATAATTTTCTTCTTATGTCTCCACCCCGCCCCCCCCCCCCAAAAAAAAAGGTCTCATGACAGGTTGACCTCCTACCTCTGGAATGTTCTTAAAATCATGGCAACCAAAATGAAGAAAAGAACCTAAGGCATACGAAGAACCGGTGCATTTTCAGTTCCTTTTCAACTCTGAATCCTAGGAATCTATCAATTGTATTTCCTTAGACTTTTCCCTTAATTTTATTTGGAATTTGAGTTGTCTGGCAGTGTGATTACCACTGAACTTTTTGGATGTTCATGGAAAGAACATATCTTTTTTGGGAAAAGTTCATGGAATGTTACATAGGTGTATAGAGATTTATGGTAAAGAATTCTATTTGGACATGAAATCAACTCACATTTTTCTTTGATGCTTTGGATGGAGCAGTTTTGACTTTGTTCTTTTCTGAGTTTGCATTTTGCTCTTTTCTGTCTTCATAGTAAGTAATTGGTTGAGTTCTTTTTTTTTTGTTTGTTTTTCCTAATTTTCCTAGCCTATTTCTTAACTTTTAATTTTAAATTAAAGTTGGAATCTTCTCTTGGGTTGCAGGGGGCATTGTCTCAAGTTGCAGGCTTTTTGTGTAGCTGTTTTCAGAGCTAGTTCTGGGCATCTGTAAGTTTTCAGTTCTTCCAAGGTAGTATGATCTAAGGAGAGATATGTTAACTACTCTCCTGGCCTATGCTCTGGTCTGTGAATGACTACAAGCACTCTTTTTCTGCCCTTCTCCTGTGACCAGGGTCCTCACTCCCCTATGGCTGAAAGCTCTAGTGTACTAGTGCTCCTCTTTGTGCTGTCTGTGACCCAGGAGTCTGACCTAGGTCCTAGTATGGGCAATGCAACAGAGTCCTGCTCCCAGTGGCAGTAAAGGGACCTCTGTCTGACCTCCTTACCGTCTGTGGGATGAGAGCTCCTGAGGAACAGTTTGCTGCTTTCTTGCCAGTGCATTGCTACACTACACTGTCCTGCACACTCACCCCAGTGTGACAGTCTTGAACTAGAAAATTGTTTCACTCCATCCTTTTGTGGGATCTTCCACTCCAGAATTTGTTTTGAAGCAATATCTTAAAGTAGCTTTGGATTCTGGCTCTGAATTCTGGGCATGGTCTCAGGTGTGGTTGTAGAGAAGTCTCTCAGGTGTGTATGGAATTTGGAATCAGGTACCCAGGGAACACTGGGGATTGCCTGGATCTCCATGCTACTGAAAGGTTTCCTACAACTTTAAATAACTTTGCCAATAACCGAATCAAAGAATGAGAGTTCTCAAAAACATATGTGTAAGGCAATTCAGAATCTTTTATGTATTGTCCAGTTGTTACATATGAAACAGATGTAATAAAAACAAAAATTGAAACATTTTCTAAAACTTAATATTACTGCACTTCCTTCCTTCCTTCCTTCCTTCCTTCCTTCCTTCCTTCCTTCCTTCCTTCCTTCCTTCCTTCCTTCCTTCCTTCCTTCCTTCCTTCCTTCCTTCCTTCCTTCCTTCCTTCCTTCCTTCCTTCCTTCCTTCCTTCCTTCCTTCCTTCCTTCCTTCCTTCCTTCCTTCCTTCCTTCCTTCCTTCTTCCTTCCTTCCTTCCTTCCTTCCTTCCTTCCTTCCTTCCTTCCTTCCTTCCTTCCTTCCTTCCTTCCTTCCTTCCTTCCTTCCTTCCTTCCTTCCTTCCTTCCTTCCTTCCTTCTTCCCTCACACCCACCCACCCATCTATCATCTATCCATCTGTCTTTCTGTCTTTTTTTGATAAATCAGAGATAATTTCAAAGGGAATACACTAGTACTAAGGAGGATTAGGAAAGGCTTGAATTAGGAAGATGAAGATAAGATAAAAATACATAGTCAATAAGTATTCATTAATAGCCTACTATGTATCAGTCAGTCAATCAGCTAGCATTTATTAAGCACTTGCTATGTGCCAGATAATGCATTAAATTCTGGAGATACAATGAAAGGCAAAAAATCAGTCCATGCTGTCAAGGATCTCACAGTCTCATGGGGTAGACAGCATGGTAACACCATGTCTAAATAAGATCTATAAGGATAAATTGGATGTAGTCTCAACAGGGAAGGCATCATGATTCAGGTGAACTGGGAAAGGCTTCTTGCAGAAGGTAGGACTTTAGCTGAAAAGCTAAAAGCCCGGAGGCAAAGATGACCAGGGAGAGGAGTTCCAGACACTGAGGACAGCCAGTAGAAATACTCATAGTTGGAAGGTGGTGTTATAGTGTGAGGAATAGCAAGGATGTCAGTATCACTGGATCACTGAGTATGTGGAGGGGTATAAGGTAAAAGAAGACCAGAAAGGTTGAAAGAATCCAGGTTGGGATTTTGTATTTGATCCTAGAGATAATAGGGAACCACTGGAGTTTCCTGAATAGGCAGAAAATATGATTAGACCTGTGTTTTAGGATGATCAATTTGACAACTGAGGAGAGGATGGATTGGAGCAGGGGTAGACATGTGGGCATTAGCTAATGAGGGTCTTTATTAGGGGAGTGATAGTGTCAGAGGAAAGAATGGGGCATTTATAAGAGCTGTGAGGAAGGCAGAAATGGACAGGATGAGTGTGAGGGGGAGTTGAGAATGATACCTTGGTTGTGAGTGCGAATGAATGGGAGGATGGTGGTACTTTGGATAGTAATAGAGAAGTTAGGAAGAGGGGAGTGTCTTGGTGGGTAGAGAACTAGTTTAATTTTGTACATGTTGATTTTAAGACATTTGTGAGACTTCCAGGTTGAGATGTCTAACAGTTAGTGGGAGATCTGAAACTGGAGGTTAGGAGAGAGGGCGGAGCCAAAAGTGAGATAGTGCTTGCCTTAAAACAACTCATACGTTACTCAAATAACATGTTCATTGGACCCAAAGATATGAAAGTCACTTAGAGCAGTAAATGGTTATGCAGTCAAAGGTCTCAGTAATTTATGTGGATTTCCACCATTATTGAAAAAGCAGGACATTTAATGGCAAAGATAAAAGGGCCTGAGGGTAATGTGGCTGGCTACTCCTTAGGTCTTTTCAGAACTACTACTAAAACACACCATATCTAAATATACAGGTCACAGCAATGCAAACTGGATATTCTTTGCCCAGATTTCCAGGACTGATTATACCATTAATGTGATCTTTTGATGCCAAGCCTTTTGGTAGACCTCTACTGTATGCCAGGCAGGCAACTTTGACAGAAGTGCTGTTGATTGTGGATGGTGTCCTAGAAATTCTCCATGAGTTTTAGGGCACCCTACAGTCTTCTTAGGATATTCACTGCTCCATGCCCTCGATGATGTATTTTTCCACCTGTGCAGTCACTACTCATGAAAGCACTTGTATTGAGTGAATAGGGAGCAGTTTCTAGCCATACTAACCCAACAAATATATACATCTCAGTTGTGTTCAAATCTTCATGACCCCATTTGGGGTTTTCCTGGCAAAGATAGTGGAGTGGCTTGCCCTTTTCTCCTTCCAGCCCATCTTACAGATGAGAAAACTGAGGCAAACAGGGTTAAGTGACTTACCCGCAGTCATACATCTAGTGGATGTCTGAGGCCAGATTTGCACTCAGGAAGGTGGGTCTTTCTGATGCCAGGCCTGGCTGAGATAGGAAAGTACCAGGTGGCTTTGCTTGGTAATTACGGATGGAAGGAAGGTGAAAGATAAGAAAACGAATTTACTACTTCAGATTCTATTCCTTTTGGCTAAAAATGTTTGGCTCTCCCAGCAGTCCCACCTTCCACCCTCACCCCTAACTAGCAGAATGAGATAGCGTAAATAGAAAACACTATTGCAGAGCAAACATCAATTTCTACAGAAGCCTCTGTAGGAAAATTCAAGTTAACATTTGTCTTGCCAACTCCTACCTCAAAACTGTATTTATAAGTTTAGCTAGATTAAAAAAAAGATAATTCAGAACATATGGGACACGGGATTCTTTACAGGGCAGCTGTAATATAGTACAGTAATTACTACAAAGACATTTCTGACACCTGCCTGCAGCCAGTGCAAACGAGCATGTCAAAAAACAGCTGGTGTTTTAAAATTTAGTCTGCATAAGTGTAGGACAAATAAAAAACTCTCTAAGAAAAATGGTGAACAACATTTTTTATGACTTTATAACTACCAGTGAATGCTATCAACCCTACTCTATAAGGGGCAAGATCTTACCCCAAGTTCCTAGTCTTTAACAAGATGGAATCCAGGGAATTTACAGCCAACAAACAAGTAAAGCATGTTTTTTTGACTTCATGTTTCTTTCCAGTCCTGCTCAAAGTTCCATCACCATTGGCCCTTCCTTCCTTTCTTCTTTTTCCTTTTCCTTTCTTTTCTTTTTTTTCCTTTTTTTTGGGGGGTGGTGGTGATGCAATTGGGATTAAGTGACTTGCCCAGGGTCACACAGCTAGTAAATGTCAACAGTCTGAGGCTGGATTTGAACTCAGATCCTCCTGAATCCAGGGCCAGTGCTCTATCCACTGCACCACGTAGCTGCCCCTCCTTTCTTTTCTAACAATAGAATTGTAATAAAATTGTAGTTAGTATGTGTACAGTTTGTGTCAAACTCCATGTTAATTTAGAAAGACACAAATTAACATTATCTGTGTTGTATTGTATTTTTATATATTTTGTTAAACATTTCCCAGTGATATTTTAATCTGACTCTAGCACACATTTTGGTCATTTTGCAGCTCACCTGTGACTTTGACACCTCTGCTCTATACCACCTCCTCTATACAAGATTGATCCTGCCTTATATGATTCATGTTTATTATATTTATTGCATTCTAGTATTCTGTTTCATTAATTTTTGGAAGGGTATCTGGATGTTGGTGTAGAGTGGGGATTCTTTTTTTTTTTTTTTTTTTTTTTTAGTGAGGCAATTGGGGTTAAGTGACTTGCCCAGGGTCACACAGCTAGTAAGTGTTAAGTGTCTGAGGCCGGATTTGAACTCAGGTACTCCTGGCTCCAGGGCCGGTGCTCTATCCACTGCGCCACCTAGCTGCCCCTAGAGTGGGGATTCTTAAACTTTTTTTTGGTATCCTGAATCCCTTTGGTGGTTTGGTGAAACCTATTCTTCTCAGAATAATGTTTTTAAATGTAGAATATATAAAAAAGCACATGATTACAAAGAAAACCAATTACTGAAATAGAACTAACAAAATAATATTTTTTAAAACTTCACAGACCCCATGTTAACAACTCCTGATATTAGGTAATTCCATTGAAGAAAATCTCTCCACCAATATAGATGGCAATTTGCCTATAGTTTGTAGTCTTACAGATTTGTCTGGGGTCACAGAGAGGTTAAGTAACTTGCCCATAGTCACGTGGCCACTTTAGTGGAACCTAAGTCTTTGTTCTTTTCCTGGCAAGCATCTACTTTGTCATGCTGCTTCTCCTTATCTATAGGTATATACATATAGACATAGACATTGCTTTAACATAATTTATTCAGCCATTTTCCAATTCTTAGAAATACAGGTTGTTTCTATTTTTTTTTTATACTACAGATTGAGGAACTGTGAATATTTTTGAATAGGTGAATACTTCCCTCCCTTTTATTATTATTATTATTTTGTTGTTGTTGTTTTGGATAGAGGCCCCTAGTAAATGCTTATGTTCCTAGAATGACCTCCGAGAAGGGGTAATGTAGTATCATTGTGTATCCAGAAAATAAACTCTGGAAGGAAGAATAATGGAGCACCTAGGTGGGGATCAGTAAAGGGAGAAACAGAAGCAGTGTTATCATCTAGTGATTACCTCATCAAAAGGTGGAATTAAATGAGTTGACAAGGAAGAAGACATCACAAAATTCTCAGGAGTGAAATGAAATGATAATTTCATTTTTTGGAACTCTACTTATTTTAATGATAATTTTTTCCTTCAAAAGTTGTAGAAGTGACAAGATTTTCTATTGTGGATATGATTCTGACCAATAAGGAACTAGCTGCTGATATATAGAAATATATGTATGTGTGTGTGTATGTGTATATACATATGTACATACATACATACACATTCATAATACATTAATTAATATTAATCAGAAACACATAAATACATTCATACACGCAGATAATTATGACTTTAGTGCAAATAACTTGTCCATCTTAAAACTTGTGAGAGAGAAGGAAAGGAAAGCAGAGTATATAGGCTGACACATAGCCTAGGTATTGGGAGAGCAGAATTTAGAGGATTCACATAAAGTAGAATGATATACTGTTCTTCAGTTAAAGTCTGCCTGAGAGGGTATGGGAACCTCTCAAGGATAAATATCTGAAGAGAGAACCAGAAATTATTCCAGCAGTAGAAAAGGAGATCATTGTAGCTGTATATATTATTGTAGCAGCTAGGTGGCACAGTGGATAAAGCACCAGCCCTGAATTCAGGAGGACCTGAGTTCAAATTTGACCTCAGACACTTGACATATACAAGCTGTGTGACCCTGGGCAAGTCACTTAAAATTGCCCGCCACCCCCCCCCCCCGCCCCAAAACATAGAAAATAAAAGAATAGGCAGATGACTATGGGTTGATATAATTTTAGCTCCATTGTGTAAGAATGGTATCAAGTGCTAAGACCTAGAATGAGCAGAGATTGGTGATAGATGCTAAGAACAAAAAATAATTTTTTAGCTCTTAGGAAGATTAAAGAGGTAGTTTTACAGAATTAGTTTTGGAGTTTTAGAGAATTGCCTGGGGCCACTTAGAGATCACACCACTGTTCCAGAGTCACATGGCTGGTACATGCCTGAAGAGAAATCTAGAACCAGATCTTCCTACCTCCCAGGCCAGCTCTCCTTCTACTTTATCCTCCTGGCTCTCCTTATTCAACCTTGATGAGATAATGGCTAGCAATTATGAGAAGGCTGAACTACTCAACTCTTAATTTGCCTTTCTTTTTTTCTCTGAGGAGAATTGGGACAGGGAAGCATAGAACATAAATATTTAACACTTCAATGACTTCAAGTCACCATACTTGAAAAATAACCCATATCCATTGTTGTTTGTTCTTCCTTTTTGAAGAGGACTAGTGATATCAAAAGGTGAAGTGAGGCAGAGTTGCACCAAGTCATAACTAAGTGACTTTGTAAGATGTTAAAGGATTAGAGAGTCCTCCAATAGGGCAGCTGTTCTGGTCTTCACAGAAGTGAACAAGGACTTCATTGCTGTCCAGCAAACACGGAACTGAGGAAATAGAATTAGACATAGAGGAAAGCTTTCAGCACACTGTAGAGATTTCATGTAGGTCTGTGGGAGATCTTGCATGAGATTTACATAGTTTAAGAAATTATCGATAAGTTGTGATCTACTATGAAAAGGGATATCCTGTGTTTGAGATGACAGGGGTGGTGACCAGTTTTGAAGTATTATCTCATTTGTTTGTCGGTCTGCTTTTAGAATATTGAATCTAGAATCTAGAAAATTTAGAATATGGAAAAGTTTCTAAAACAGTTAAGAAGCAACACTTGAGAGACATCATACCACTATTGTGTGAAGCCAAGAAGAAATGTTTTCCATTATTTTGCATTTGCATTTTTACCAGCAGAGAGGGAAAGATATACATGTGCACACACTTATGTATGTGTATATGTGTGTATTTGACTTAACCAAGGAGGGATATTGTTATTCCTATGTAATTTTAGAAGTAGGAGACATGTATGCATTTTATAGTTCACCTAAACTTAGTATTTTGCAGATGAGGAAACTGAGGTCCACAGAAATAAATTGACTTGCCCTAGGTCCCACAGTTACTTAGTGGCATATTCAGGGTTAGAACAATAGTATCCCGACTCAGAGTTTCCTGTTCTTACCTATAAGCCATACTCCTGAAAACAGAACCAGAAATTATTCCAACAGTAGAAAAGGAGAATCATTATAGCTGTATAGAAAACTTAATGATCAACTCACAATTAAAAAAAAATACATAGAATATTTTCTACAAGTACTTTCCCACTATTCACCATCGTCATGATCTGCCTGTGTGGTAGGTAAGGAATGTAGGGCAGGCTAAATTTGTGAGGAATCTCAAAGATAAAGGGATTCTAATGCCCTGCTCTTGTGTAGATCTAAAAAAAAAAAAGAATCATGATGGCAATAATTTATATTTGCAGTTTCATGGCTAAAAGCTATTTTTGAGTCTTATATTTTTATTTCCTTTTATCCTGAAGATGTAAAATATTATTTAAGGATTCCTAATATTATAGGAATCTATAACACAAAGGAATGTGATGCTCTATATGGATATGGTATGCATATGGAAATATATCCTATTAAAATAGATTTAATGGTCAGTTTAGCTACAGTGCTCCATGAAGGTAAATATGGCAATTGCTTTGGCTACTGGAAATTATTATTATAGATTTGATCAGCTTTTTCTCTGTGAAATGAAAGCATTGTCTGATATGGTATAGACAGTTTTATAGCTTCGAGAGAGAAGCTGAATTTTGGCAGCATAGTAAAAACACAGAGGCTGGGATGTTTCTATGTTTAATGCATTTATGGAAAATGGTCTTAACACAATTCCTCCCATTGCAAAATATCAGCTTTGGAAATGGCAGTGGAATTTATTTAAAGATCCCATTTTGTGGTGCATATTAGCAGGTATTTAGCAGCAATATTGGCAGTTGTATACTTTCTGCCTACTATGTGGTAAATTGGTTTACAGCCTTGAGTATAAGGCTCATGAAGGGCTGATGTGATTTCAGTTTGGAAATGTTCACCGAAGTGCTATTAGAGATATTGTGTTTGTTAGAGGCCAAAAGCTTTTTAAGTAGAAAAGAAATATGAAAATGGGGTATATTAATTTCATATCTGTATAAGAAAAGAGTGATTAAATTACAGTGAATTAGTTTTCATTTTCTTTTTCTTTTTTCTTTTTTTATTTTAGTGAGGCAATTGGGGTTAAGTGACTTGCCCACGGTCACACAGCTAGTAAGTGTTAAGTGTCTGAGGCCGGATTTGAACTCAGGTACTCCTGACTTCAGGGCCGGTGCTCTATCCACTGCGCCACGTAGCTGCCCCATTTTTCATTTTCTAATTACGTGTTTCTTGGTACATGCTTTATAAGTTTTATGTCACAGTTGAAGCCTTCTTTGAAAAACGGAAGGACTATGGAAATAGGGTCATTGCTGATTATATGAAGTCCCATAAATTAATAGAAGAACTAGGATTAGAGTTTAAAACATAATCTTAAATTTGTTGCTTTTCCTGAGCCTCCTATTTTAAATTTCCTGCCATGGTAAATCATCTCCTCTAGCCATCATTATTATTTATTAATTACATATAAAATATAAAATTTACTTTGAATGGATGCAGAGAAATAGGATAAAGGTCCTGTCCTTAAGGAACTTGACTTAGATAGGAGATATGACATTACGTTAGAAGGCAGGTTATGTAACTACTACTTTCATTGTCTACATTACCCAGTCAAAAATCATTTATTAATGATATCACACATAGAGCCTATACAAAGAACCATATGAGTTAAGTTTAAATGGTCCTAGGTTCTTCCCTTGGGAAGCTTCCAGATTGAATTCAGCAAGAACGGCCAATCGGGCATGAAGATGACAGCACAAACATTGAAAAAGTATATGAATACATTAAAATATTTATTAGATTAAAATATAACCTGCTGTTATATTGATATCGAACCACACCAGTATTGGCATTTTTATTATAAATGAAATGAAAAAACATAAGCAAATTGAGGCCAAATAGAGGATTGGCTCACAGGTTCTCCTTGGAGAGGTAACTACAGAGGTTGATAAAATAAATTTTCTCCTGCGTTCCAAAGCAGTAAGAAACATCATTTCATGGGACATTGATCACTTGGTCTGACAGTGCACACAATGAATGTAAATCAATAGACCACCATGGAAATAATCGCACTTTGTACATTAACGTCTGTTAAAAGAAATGAAGAAGAAGAGAATCTCTGATGAGGCCATGTCATTCATTCCGAACTCAACATATACTTTGATGCTTGATGACTTCAATGCCAGGCTAGGCAGAGGGGAAAATTAAGAAATATAATATGGAAAAAACTTGTAGCTTACTCAGAAGGCTCCTGTTAATATGAATAAATGAACTGTATACCATAAATACTTTAAGAAGAGAGATGCAACATTTTGGAAATGATGAGAAACTAACAATTCCATGAAAATTAAAATTGATTATATCTTAGCAGATGTGAAACCTTTGGGTTACAGATACTGGAATCATTTTTTAATCAGTTACCTGTGTTTAGTTAGATCATTACTTAATCAGCACAAAGATAAAAATTAACATCAAATCAGAAGAACATCTAGAAACAATCTTGTGTTTGGAGCTAACATGGACCCTGGTGATCCTGATCTATTCCAATAAGCTGCTTATTCTGGAAAATGAGAATTGGTTTAAGGTATGACATTACTTTTGTTTATCACTATTTTTATGTGATTAACAGATTTACATAATAATTGGTAATGTTTAAGTAGTACTTTAATTTCATTATCTCATTCGATCCTCAGAATAGCACTTGGAAGAAAGTACTACCATTATAGGGTGTTTTTTTTTGGGGGGGGTCTCTTTTTATTTGGGCCTATGATTTCATTAGTATGAAGAATTCCCAGAGTGGGAAGTCCCTTCATTGATGCAGATCAGCAACTTATTTGGAGCAAAATGAAATTCATAGGATTTTCCATAGTGATGTTTCTTATCATTGAAGATAACTGGAGTCATTAAATTTGAAATCTGGCATCTCAGTACCACATGTGCTATGTGAGAAAATTGAAATAGCCCTAAAAAAAGTGAAACTTGGAAAAGTGACTATAGTCAAGCAAGTATAAGCAGAAGAAATCCCTGCACCATTATTTTCAGAATATAGGGATTAATTTTCAGGATAGGGCAAAGAAGAGAAGACACCAAATAATTGGAAAAGATCATAGATAGTGGCATTAATATACAAAGCAGATATTTTACAGTAGCAAATAATGACATGCATGTGTATTTTCTCATTTCTTTAAAATAATTTGAGTGATCTGCATATAATAGGCAGGCTTTCAGAGATGATTTAATTTTTTTTTTTACTTATCACGTTGCAATATAACAAAGTTCTCAACAAACACCCAAGCAAACTTGAATACAAAGTTACATTCCTTGCAGTTTGTTTATTCATTGTTAACTGGAATGAAGGTAGTGGTCTTCAACTTTGAAAGGATAGAACTAATAATGACCATTTTATTTGATCAGAGTTTTTTTTTATTTATAGATAATTATTTATTGTAGGGTTTATTTTAGTTATTGTGTATAAAGTTCTTTTGGATGCATTTTTTCATCCTTCATTATTTCACATGGGTCCTCCATTCATATTTTTCATCCACTGTGATCTACTCATATCTTATTATATTAAATACACTTGTTCATTCATTCCCCAATCATTGGGCACATTTTTTTGTTTCCAACTCTTTGTTATAATAATATTACCATGAAAATTCTTGTATATGTAGATTATTTTTCTTACTGTTCATAACCTCCTTGGAGAGTGGGATCTCTTGGGCATATGAAAAAAAAAATTAGTGACTTTTCTTGCATAATTCCAAATTGGTCCCCAGTTCAGTTGAACCAATTCATGGTTCCAATAGCAGAGAATTAGTATGTCTTTATTCCCACAGCCCAACAATGAATTATCTCATGTTTTTTCATTTTTTTTCTAGCTTAATGTTGTGAAGTAGTACTAGATTTCAGAAGTAATTTTCTTAAGGAAACTGCATCTTTAGTCATACAGTTGACTAACAATATCACACCATCTTTATTGGTTACTGATTACAAAAGCAATATTGTAATATGCAGCCTTGAGTGCTCTTTTCCAACAAGGAACATACTGTGCATTTTTTATGTTGAGATAATAAAAAAATTTTTGTACAACAGATATGCACTCAAATGCTGAACCAGTAGCTATGAAATGTTAAAGGACATAGATGCTTATCCCATAAATGAGACTGAATATGAGTGGTCATACAGGTAGGAAAACCAGGAGAGAACTGGGTCTCCAAAGCCAGAACAGAGGGACATAAAGAGGAGTTTGGTTAACTTAATCAAAAACTGTATAATTCAACTAAAATGGGGACCAAAAAGAAGCCATTAAATTTAGAAATTAAGAATTGAGAATTTTTTGGAAATTTTGTAGAGAACAGTTTTAAGGGAGTTGTGGAATTAGGGTCTTATTTTAAAGGATTTGAAAGTATATGGAAGGTGAAGAGTTAAGAGTCAAGGTCCTTAGTTTTTTTTATAGAATTTGAGTGTGAAAGGGATCAAAGACATGGATGATTGCTTGAGGGAGTGGAAGAACAAAGTGATTTTTTACAAAGGATGGTCAGATCTTGTTCAGAGGTAGAGATCAAGTGGCCAAGTGAAAAGGAATGAAGGCGAAGAAAGGGGAGAGTGATCCAAGGAGCAAGTTACTAGAGAATACTGAAAGGGATGAGATCAAGGAAAGCTTAAAACTTGACAAGGAAAAGAGTCACCAGTTCTTCATCAGAACCTGGAGCAAAGAGCAAACGAATAGAGGTTGCTGGGTGGTGGAGGCTGAGGGAGGGCCTAGAAGCGTATTGGGGAACAAATCATTTGCCCATTCTTCCTCCTGGCTCTGTGTCAAGGGCATGAGGGAAGCAGGTGCACCTGGTCCCAGAGGATAGTGATGAGTGATCAGAGTAAGAGACTTTGAATGATAGGGATAAAGAGGAGGTGGAAGTTTCTTAGCCATCGAATGGGGAAATAAAGCCACTTGGGGCTCTTACTCTTAAAGATGATTTATTGAATAGGATTGTAGCAATTTTTAAAATTTGTTTTGTTTCAAGCATCAAGAGCTAGCAATGGAAACAGTGGAAAACAGATAAAAATGTTTGTCAGTTCCCCATGGACCTGAATGGTACATTCACTTGTACCATTTCCTTTGCCTCATCTAAAGATAATGGTGAATGATGTACAGCCAAAAGATTTCTTGCCCGAGGGACCATGTGCTTAGTCTGCCTTGGCATAGGAGACCCCACTTCTGCTCAAGGTCTTGAATATAAGGAGTCTGGTTCCTGAGTCTCTCATCCTGAACTGTATTCTGAACATGAGAGGTCCAGTGTTGGGGCCTCTAAGCCAGAGTGGAGATCTTGCAGCCTGACATGTGGTGCTCTGCTCCTAGTCAAGCAGTGGTAGTTTCCACAGTTGCCAGCATAAAAGAAGTGAAAATCAGCCTTATTGCAGTAAGCCTGGGCTGGAGGTTTGGGGGTGGGGAGAGGGGCTTAACCCAAACACTGAGCAGGATGGGACTAGAAGTTATCACTCTCATCAACCAAGCACTTCCCTATATCTTCCAGGCTTGTGATGACAGATTTTTCTTGTTTATGTTTTGCCTTTCTTACCTTTCCTGAGTCTGCTGTGTTTCCTTGGTGGGTTTTATTTTAAGTGTTTGGAAATAAAGCCCTACCATATACTTACAACAACATAAAGCAGCTACTTTGAGCGGGAAGGAAGGGATGCCATTAACATGACTGAGACCCATACTAGTAATAAACTTAGAAATACTAACAGCTTGTGGCAGCTAGGTGGCACAGTGGATAAGGCACCAGCCTTAGATTCAGGAGGACCTGAGTTCAAATTGGGCCTCAGATACTTGACACTTGCTAGCTGTGTGACCCTGGGTAAGTCACTTAACCCCCATTGCCCCACCAAAAAAAAAAAAAGAAAGAAAGAAAGAAAAGAAATACTGACAGCTTGTATACTGGCCTGTGTGGGATACAGGACCAGTAATTAGGAGAGGAAATAATATAGACATTGAACTTGGTTCTTTATCAGGCAAAGCCAAAATCTGATCTATCCTTAAACTTGTGTTCTGCAGGAAAAAAGACCCATTATCTTTTATTTTTTTCTTTCCCATAACTGGTCTGAGATACCATTTAGCTCATTTATCCAACACTTAAAGTTTAAAATATAGTGCTACTTAACTTTTTATTGAAAAATAACGAGGTCATTGTTTCAAATAGGAGCATGCACTTTTTGTTATAGGCTCCTGACTTGGAATCAGTTTCAGTGATCATTTAGAAAGATATGCATTAAAAGGCTATTTTCCCCCATATTCAAAATGAAAGTGTTATCTTTCCCTACCATGGGAGATTTTTGTCTACTCCCTTGACCTTTTTTCAAGGTCTGCCTTCATCTGTTGTTGCTGAAGGCCATTTCTTTCTTTTCTTTTTTTCATAGTGGTATAGTGGTTACTACTCGGGGACTTAAAGTGTGCTTTATAGTACTATGGGACCATCCCATTTAGTGAAAAGCTATAAATCTTTCCCTCATGTGTTCAAGCAAAGGCTGTGTAGTTTAATTTGAAACACCCAAGACTGGGAGCATGGAGGGGGGGGGGGGGGAGATGGGAACAGGAGTATAATACCTGGTGCCCAGTTGGAGGTAGTAGGTAGTAGTGGACACTTTCACAGAGTTATTGGGCAAAACAGGGAGGGATACAAGCAAGGATGTCACCAGAGCAGGAAGAGAGAGGTCACTATGGCCCTGTAAGATCTGGCATATTGTTATACCAAGTTTTTGCCACTTCTCTAGGTGCAGGGGATAGGACTCTTGGTTCCAGAATAGCTCAGGAATTTAGAAGAGACCTAAGGATTTTAGAAAGAGAGGAGGGCTATCACTCCATTGACTAGGAGACTGGAGGTTTCTAGCATGAAAGTTAAGAGGCATAGAAATATCAAGAGTGGAAAGTGTACCATGTGGGAGGGACGGGACCATGAGATAACATTAACAGAGAGGTTAGGCCTAGAAGACCAGAGACTTTTCTGGACTATTGCCCTATAACTATCTAAGATTGTAATATGTACCTAAAAGGCAGGTTTGAATATATCAATTAGGCAACCATGGTTTTTTTCCCCTCTAAATTAACTCAAATTTTGTGGAAATTAAACTCTCTGGTTAAATTTTGCAAGAGAAAGAATATTCAATTTGGAATCAGAGGACCTGGGTCTGAATTCTGGCTTTACTCATTATTTCCTGTATGATCTTAAGTCACTTTACCTCATTTGGCCTCAATTTCCTTTGGTGTAAAATGAGTGGATTGTATTAAATGACTGCTAACATTTCTACCTTTAAATCTGTGATCCGGGGCAGCTAGGTGGCGCAGTGGATAGAGCACCGGCCCTGGATTCAGGAGTACCTGAGTTCAAATCCGGCCTCAGACACTTAACACTTACTAGCTGTGTGACCCTGGGCAAGTCACTTAACCCCAATTGCCTCACTAAAAAAAAAAAAAAAATCTGTGATCCAATAGTCCTAAAACTAAGGTGATCATTTGATCTGGGCTTTTGACTTCTTGAGTCTTCTTCCTTGTCAACAGGCATTGTTTCTTTCATTCAAGTTGTATCCCCAGTGCCTAGTGTGATGCCTATAATGTAGAAATACTTAATAAATACTTGCTGATTGATTGATTTGGGTTGTATATTTTTCAGGTGGCAGAAATGCATGGAGAACTTATAGAGTTCAATGAGCGACTACACCGAGCTCTGATTGCTAAGGAAGCTCTTGTATCCCAGATGAGACAGGAACTAATTGATCTTCGAGGACCGGTAAGTACTTTATATGTGAAACTCCCAAGATTTCTAGTTAGAATACTTTAATACATTCAGTAAGTGCAAAGCCTGTGACTCCCCATTTTCACTGCCCTTTCAGTCCTTTTGATTGCATTAGGGAGGAAGCATATAGTAATCACTTATTTATCTTTTTTGTATCTGTTATTTTCTGTGATTGATAGGTAGCATGAAGTAGTGAATAGAAAACTGGTCTTGGAGTCAGAAAGAAATGGATTTAAGTCTTGTCTTTAATACCTACAAGCTGTGTGACTGTGTGCAAGTCACCTGACTTTGATGAATTACTGATCTACATTGGTGAAGGAGTTTTTCTAACAGGAGTTTTCTTACACTAATGAAATTTTCTTGATGAATTTAGAGAATTTATTATTTACTTATTTTAACAATAAAAGCAAGTCAGAAGCATTTATTAATTTAAATTAATTTAACTTTATTTCCAATGTTTGTTTACATTTTAAAGATTAACTTAAACAGAGAAAATGTCTATAACAGCTTAGTAACTGCTCCCTGTGACTTTCTCTTTTTTATCCATTCTCCTTTTGGGGGGGGGGGGAGGCAGTTGGGGTTAAGAGACTTGCCCAGGGTCATACAGCTAGTTATCCATTCTCTTCTACCCTTGTGTATATATTATTATTTTTACAGTTATTGTCTGCTTATGCTTTCTTCATTTCACATTATCCCCTATTTTTATTTTAAATTGTTATATTACCCCAATTATTTGATAGATCAAAGTCTACTTAGTCATTTAGTGATCATTCTTTATATTTCCAAATAATGCTATTATCTAAATATGTTTTTTTGATAGTGTGCTTATTAGCTTGTTTTTCTCACTATGGAATTATTGATTCACAAAATATTTATTTTCTGACTCATGTATTTCCAGATATGATTTTAAAAGATTATTAATTTATAATTTTACCAAAAAGTTATCCATTTTTCTACAACCTGGCCATAATTGACTTTTAGTTATTTTTGCTGATTCGTATGTGTTTTTCTTAGGGTGCAATTGAAATATTATTTTAAGCGATATCTTCTTTGATAAATTCTTTATTTTTTTATTAATTGTATTTACCCCAAACTTTCCCTGATTTTTAATATTAAATATATAGTTTTGTCATGTCGAACTTTATAATTTTTATAATAAAATCTTTTGTGCCTCAGCTCTGGTTTTTCCAATGTGATTAAAATATAAATATTTGTTATCATTTTACAATTAAGATCTATAAACTTCATTTTTATAACTTTTTGTAGGTTTTTTGTCACTTCTATGACCTAACTATAATTGTCTATGGTATGTGGCTTGAGCTGAGAGATCTAAATTCATTTTTGGGGTATATATCTATCCAGCTTTCTGTCCATTTCTGGCAATCTTTTATTAAATAATGAATTATTTGTTCAGTGTTTATTTCTGCTGATTTTTTGAGAACCAATCTTTATATCCAGCATTTTGTTTCTATTTTTGGAATTTTGTCAAGTGTACTATTTTGTTTTGTTTTTAATTTTTGCCCAATACCAGATAGCTTTGACTATTTTTTAAATTTAATTTTATTTAATCTTTCAGTGTCAAGAAAGGTAATATTTAGGGGGAGCTAGGTGGCGCAGTGGATAGAGCACCAGCCCTGGAGTCAGGAGGACCTGAGTTCAAATTTGACCTCAGATACTTAACACTTACTAGCTGTGTGACCCTGGGCAAGTCACTTGACCCCAATTGCCTCACTTTAAGAGAAAGAAAGAAAGAAAGAAAGGTAATATTTACCTTTGTCAGCTTTCCCCCCTCCTCTCATATTAATCCTTGATAGTCTTGCCTATTTATTTTTTCTATATAAATTTTGATGCAATATTATTTAGTTCTATAAAGGAAATCATAATTTTTGCTTGGTATTATCTTAAATTTCTAAATTAATTTAGGGGCTGTCATGTTTATTATAGTGCTTTGACTCATCCATCAACCCTGGATTTTCTTTCTTTCTTTCTTTCTTTCTTTCTTTCTTTCTTTCTTTCTTTCTTTCTTTCTTTCTTTCTTTCTTTCTTTCTTTCTTTCTTTCTTTCTTTCTTTCTTTCTTTCTTTCTTTCCTTTATTTTTTTGTGGGGGCAGTGAGGGTTAAGTGATTTGCCCAGAGTCACACAGCTAGTAAGTGTCAAGTGTCTGAGGCTGGATTTGAACTCAGGTCCTCCTGAAGCCTCCAGGGCCAGTGCTTTATCCACTGCACCACCTAGCTGCCCCAGATTTTCTTTAAAAGACTCATATCAATATCTTTAGTTTTTACATATCTTCCTGTTCTCTCCTATTGAACGATCAAATATAAAAAATAATTGAAAAAAAAGAAGGGAAAAATTTAATGCAACGAGCTAACATCAACCAAGTCTGAAAACATATGCTCTGTCCCATATCCATAACTCCTAAAATCTTTAAAAGGGGAAGAAAGGGAAGTCTATTGTCTTATCTCTTCTTGGGGCCAATTAAGCTACATCATCATTTCAGAGTTCAATTTAGAATTTTTCAGCCATAAATATACATCATTGGAATTATTTACATCTTCTATTATTTATTTCTGTCAATGTACTTTTATAGTCATCTTTACTGAAATCATGTGTATGTCTGTAACGTAATTCCACAGACATTTTTTGCCTTCCTGTTATTAGAGTTGATTTAAAAAAAAAAAAACAACGACTTTTCTGGTTTCATTGGTGTAATATTGATGTTGTTCAGTAGTTTCATTTGTGTATAATTCTCTATGACCCCATTTGAGGTTTTCATGGCAAACATACTGGAGTATTTTATCATTTCCAAGATACTGAAATTCAAGGAAATTATTAGTTTTATTTCATATAGTCTAGCATATCTCAATTACATTTTTGTTGAGATCAGTACATTTTCTTGTTAAACAACCACGCCGCTTACTAATAATGATATTTTACCTTTCAATTTCCTAAATTATTTCCCCTGATGTCTTTTTTTCTTTCTTATTATGGTTGTCAGAATACTTAAATCTATGGAAATTAGAAGTGGTGAAAATACTCTTCTCCCACTTTTTTTAACCTATGTTTAGTCAGAACACTTTACCTTGACCTAGAATGTTCTTTAGGATTATAGTTTATGGAACTAGAGCTGGAAGGGACCTGAGAAGCCATCTCCTCTCACGCTATCATTTTCCAAACTAGGAGTATGATTCCCAGACAGGTCAAGTAATTTGCCCAGCGTTTCATAGGTAGTAATCTTCTGGGGAGGCTTTGGGTTTAAAGTAGATATTTTGTATTATTTTTATGAAAAAAATCCATCTTTTTTAATCTTTTTGTGTTTATGTTGTTGTTGTTGTTTTCAATATCATGAAGGTATAATGAATCTCTGTGTTCCTCAGGCAAACTGTTCAAGAGGATTCATGATAGATAGTTATCTACTTTAGAGGAGGGAGTTTACTCACTGGGAGTTCCCCTCACTGATGCATATCATATTTGCATATGATAATTATAATGGTAGTTTTCCTAATACTGAACCATATTTTGCCTTCCTGATTTGTCTTGTGTAAGCATGATTACTTTAAAAATATGTTATGGTTGGATACATACACATATACATATAAACACGTTTGCAGCTAGGTGGTACATTGGATAGAGCACTGACCCTGGAGTCAAGAGGACCTGAGTTCAAATCTGGCCTCAGACACTTGACACGAACTAGCTGTGTGACCCTGGGCAAGTAAGTCACTTAAGCTGGATTGCCTCAGACACCTGGAGTCATCTCCAGTCCTCCTTATTTATATCTTTCCACCAGACCTAGATGGCTCTGGAGGAGAGAGTGAGGCTGGTGATTTTGCACAGCTTCCCTCACTTAAATCCAATTCATTGCAAGTCATGACATAACCTCCTGATGTCATGGTCCTCTTCAAAAATGAAGGATGAACAACAACAATATATGTTTTTATGTAGGCATGTGCATACATATATGTATATATGTATGTATTTTAGATTTTTTGTGTTTATATTTATTAATGAGATCAACCTATAATTTCTTTGTGTCATGTATATTGTATATTTTGACACAATATGTGCCATAGTTTCGTAATAATGATAATAGGGTAGCATTCCTTCTTTCACTGTTTTTAGAAACATTTGTAGTATCAGAATTGTTTTGTTCTTTGAAGATTGGGAAGCAGTCACTGATTAGGTCAGATGGGTCATTTTTGCTAGGTAATTTATTGTTGATCTTTATTTTTTTCCTTTTCTGATTGCAGGCTATTTAAATTCCTTATTTCCTGTTTCTTCATTATTTTTGGTAATTTCTGTCTGAACAGACACAAATGTCCAGTCATTTAATTTAAGTTGTAAAATTTTTTAGGACAAAGGTGTGTATAATATTCTTTGACAGTTTTCTTATTTTTCATAATTGTTATCAGTGTTCTACTTTTCATATCTAATTTTGGTGATTTGTGTTTTTTCTTTCCATTTTAAAATTTAATTTACTAATGTTTTATTAGTAATTCAATTGAATTTTTAATCTTTTCTATTTCACTTATTTCTGCTCTGCTCTGCATTTTTTCTACTTTTATTTAGATTTATGCTATGTTCTTTTCATAGTGTTCTGTAGAGATTTAATTTGGATTTTTCCCCCTCTTTACTATAGATACTTGGTTCTCTAAACTTGGCATTAAGAACTGCTTTGAGTGCATAACATACATTTTGTTCAATGTTATTCATAGTATTATATTTAAAATATCTGATATTGTTTTTAATTTCCTTTTATCTTAGTTGCTATTTAACAAGTTTTCTTACCATGTAACATTATATTGTTTTACTTGTTATTATATAATTTTAATTTTACTGAGCTCTGCTTTAAATGTTGTAGGATGTATAAATTTTTGCTTTTTAAATTTACTCAAGTGTAATCAATTTGTAGTGAAAATTCTTTGTTCACTCAAAATATATATTCTGGGCTTCTTCCACTTATTTTTCTTCATATATCTATTATTTCCAGTTTAATGAATATGTAGTAATTATCTCTGACTTCTTTGTTAATTAATCCTTTTATTTCAATACTTCAAAAAAAATACCTGAGGTTTCATTAGAGTAGGTATTCTTTCTACCAATCTGGATTACAGACTTTTCACATATTAGAAGATGGTTTAAGGGGGATCTCCGGCCAAAGAAATTAATCACCTAATGTCCAACCTTCTAGTGGTAAGCTACTTTACTTCCTATTCTTCTGTGCTCCAGACTCTACTTCCATCCCAACACTCCAACTTCCTGATCTGGAACCCTTGGTTTCTAATTGGTTAGCATTTACCTGACTTACCCAACAAAGACCCAGATCAATCAAACTACATCTAGACTATTGCCCAGTACTCTTGCCATGTCCTAGGCTTCTGATTGGTGACTACTTATAATGTCCAGACCAGAAACAGACACACTAGCTGGCTGTCTATTCATCATCCTATTTTGATACATAATTTCTTATTCCTTGTCAACAGTCTAAAAATCCTTTCTTTGCTTTTGTCTTTTTGAAACTTAATAATTATATGTCTTTGAGGCATGAATTTTGGATTTCTTGGTTATGGGGTAATAAGATTTCCCCCCAGGTGTTCATTTCTTGTTCATTCTGAGATTTTTTTCTATTTCTTCTAACTGTACCCCCCAGGTTGGCCACGATAGGACCTTTCTTTCTTTCTTTCTTTCTTTCTTTCTTTCTTTCTTTCTTTCTTTCTTTCTTTCTTTCTTTCTTTCTTTCTTTCTTTCTTTCTTTCTTTCTTTCTTTCTTTTTTGAAAAGGCAACTAATTGAGTTTTCCTAGTGGTTCTAATCAGTTTTGTTAAGGAAATGATCTGGTTTTATTTTCTTTCCTCTTTGATGGCTCCTACAATCCCAATTATCCTACTGCTTGATTTTATGGATCTATCTTAGAAGTTTTTTACTTTGTTACTACCTTGTCATTCATCATTTATTTAGTTTTGTGACATTTTGTACCAGTTCTTTGATTTTATTCTCAGCCTTTGACCTTTACTATATTTATTTTGCTAATTCATAGATATTTTAAATTCAGCAATATTGTTTTTGTAAGTCGTGCTTTTATCTGCTTTTTAGGGGAACAGAACTGATCTCTTCCTTCACTACATTTATTATAGTTATATTTTGTCCTTTAGTATTTCTTCTGTTATTTCTGGTGCTGATTGAACTTGCATTTCAATGAGTTTTGTCCTGTGGTTCTTTTATTTTTTATTCTTTATCAAGTTGTAGTTTTTCCTTTTGCTTCTTCATTATCTCTTGCAAAAAGCTTTCCTTTTTCTCTTTGTTGCTTCTATGTAGTTTAATTTTCTTTAATATTTTGATAAGGTAAGCAGTTGATCCCAGACAAGAAAAGCAACAGCAACAAGAAGCTGGGAATTGAGCTGAAGAAGGAACAAAAGTAGCAGCTGTGTTTGTTATCTGTTACTGAAGCTGCTGCTGTCCATATGGGCAGCTGTTTTAGGTACTTTGTAGATTATGTTAGTCATAAGAATGAACCCCCAAATCTGCAATAGTTTAAAAAAGAAATGCATTTGATCGTTTGGTAGAGAGCTGGAAGTAGGGTGGCTCCCTGTCCAGTCACTGTGAGGTTTACATTATAGGGTCTCAATAAGAGTACTTGTAGTTCATATAAACAGTTAAGCAAGTTTGCAGAGGGGGCAGTTCCCAGACAAGGTCCATTGAGGCTAAACCAATAAACATAAAATTCAAATTAAGGTAAATTGAAATGTATGCATAGATATTCAAATATGGGGACCCCAGAACCTCTAGCAACAAATGGACCGAAGTGCTCAGTGTGAAGCCATTCAGCTTGCATGGAGCATCTCTGAGGGTCAGCCTGATATAGTGGGAAAAATGAGGTACGGGTTGGGGTTCTTGGGAATTCCTCTTTAAAGAATTACACCCTCTTGCACACAAAACTTAGTTAGAACAAGGTGATAGTTTATTTAGGAGCAAGGGAAGGGAAGGGTGGGGGGGAGGGAAACCATGAAAGAAATCCTTAGACTTTTCATGGGGAGATTTGGCATAAAGCACATGGCTCAGGGGTACCAAATCTCCTCGAACAGGAGACTGGAAGGTACTTTTATAGAGGCCTGATGGGGGTGGACCATCTGCCTGTGGAAAGTTCCTTTAGTGAAGGTGGACCATCCCCCACTAGTGGTAGCTGGGGGAATTGGGTGAGGAGTGGAGGACCATCCCCCACTGGTAGTGACTAAAGGAATTGGGTGAGGGGTGACTACAGATCCCTCTTCAGAACACAAAGGCCGAAGCCACACCCAAACTTATCTCCCCAGGATAAGGGAGACCAGAATGAAGGGTAGGAATCCCAAGCTAGCTCAGTCCTATTTGGTTCCTCTAGGTGTTATCTGTCCTCTGGTTTAGTTTCTCAAGGAGAAGATTCCTCGGTGTGCCCCAGAGAAATTCTGGGGTGCTCTGCGCCCCATGACAAGCCTGACCCTTTTGGGTTAGACAATTTTTAACCACATAAAGTATTCTTTCTATAACTATCACTTGTATCCTTGCCCCATTTCTTCTTGCTTGCCTTTTTTTCCTAGCATTATGTTATTATTATTATTAGTTCTCTGGGGCACATCAAGGAATCTCCTTGAGAAACTAAACCAGAGGACTGATAATCCTAGAGAGACAAACCGAACCAGTTTGGACTGAGCTAGCTTGGACCTCCACCCTTCATTCTGGTCTCCCTTAACCCTAGGGAGATAAGTTTGGGTATGGCTGCTCCCTTTGTGTCCTGAAGAGAGAGATGGCTTGAGAGATCTGTAGCCACCCCTCACCCAATCCCTCCAGCCACCACCAGTGGGGGATGGTCCTCCCTCAGTAAAGGAACTTTCCACCCTGAGATGGTCACCCCCATCAGTCCCCTACAAAAGTACCTGCTAGTCTCCTGCTCGAAGAGATTGGTATCTCAGAGCCACACTCTATGCCTTTCTCCCCATGAGAAGTCCAAGGATTTCTCCTGGTTTCCCTTCCCCTCCCTTCCCTTGCCCCTGAATAAACTACCGTCTTATTCTAACTGCTTTTGTGTGCAAGTGGGTGTAATTCTTTAAAGAGGAATTCCTAAGGACCCCAACCCCTACCCCAAACCCCATACCCCATTTTCCCCATGACAATTACCTAACGCTTTAAGCTTTGCATAGTGTTTTACATGTGTTATTTCATTTAATCTTTACTGGGAGGTAGGTGCTATTATTATCATCTCTATTTTACCAAAGAGAGGGAGAGTAAGTGATTTGCTCATAAAGCAAATAAGTATCTGAATCAGAATTTGAATGCAGGTCTTCCTGATTCCAGTCCTGTGTTCTTTCCATGGAGCCATCTACCTGTGTGATTTAAGATGATTTTTTAGAATTTCTACCTTTATGTTTCTTTTTTTCATTATTAATCTGTTTATTTGCTAGGTTTTCGATCTGAATCTTTCAAGTATGTTTCTCTGCTTTTGAAAAAGTGTTCCAATTAAAGCATCTTCATGATGCTTAATGATTAGGAATTCCTCCTCATTAAAAATCTTTTAAAATCACCTCTGTGAGGAAAATTACTCCAATAATTTTCTGGAACTCAGCGGTGGGTGATGTGTCAAAGACTCATTTATTGTCATTCTCATGAGAATGGGCCACCCTGTGTGCAGTTGGTGGGTGACCAAAAAAATGGAGGCTCCCAGACCTTTTATCTCCTAATCCCTAACACAAAATGGTCCCTTCCTTTTTTCATCATTGGTCCGTTTACTCAAGAGTTACAAGCTATGCGCAAAAACTAGCTAATCAGAATGCAGTATTTCTTAGCCAATGCGGGAAGTGATGCAGGGACAATTCTTCAGATTCCTCCCTTATATGGAAACAGCTCAGGAGCAGACCTAATCTGGATCAGCTCAGGGTTTCCTTGAACCACGTGATTTTGTTTTTTGGGTGGCAGGGGGGCGGAGGGAGGAGGAGAAGGAGACCTTTTTCCTCAAGTAGGTCCAGAGGAGTGTAATTTGAATGGTGACTATTATATTCTTATTGAGAGGAGACCAATCCCCATTTCCTCACAACATCTTTTAGCTTATTGATAGCTCTTTATTTGTTGAATCATTTCTTTCTGTAAACCTTAGAATATGTGATACTCTTTAGCACTTGAAATTAATAATATAATACATTTTACGAGATTATTTTTTGCCCCTTTCAAATCCTACAAACATGGACTGAATTTTGAGTGGCTACTAGATTAACTGTATTCCACTGAAGTAGAATGAGCTCAAGATCATCTGGAAAAAGAAATCTGGCAATTTTTTATTTTTTGTATTTGTAAGCAATTTAAACATACAGGAACATCACAAAAATCATTGACACATTAATGTTTTGAGGTTGACCAACAGGTCAAAAGATGAACATTGAAATACAAAGAAAATAGAAATTTGAAAAAATTGGAATAGTAGCCTTTCTTGAAGACTTCTCGAACAATTTTATATTGCAAAGATTTGTTCTACTTTTATCCCCTTAGGAGGACATCCAATTAGTTTACAGATTTTGAATGCACTTTTGTGTCATTAAGTTGTTTGTTGCAATTAAAGGGAGTTCATTTAAAAAGTTCACAGGGTGTTTGTGATCCATAATCACAAATGGGATTTATTATTGGATAGTAAGGAACTTAAACTGAAAGGTAAACAAAAAAATGAAAGAAAATATCATTGTCCCCTTGACACTGACATCTTTCTCGCAGGTCATTTACCCACATCTGTGTGGTGATTCTAATCATATTCTCACACCTAGCCTGTCCACATACCAGGTGTGTCCAGTTTCAATCTTTGTAAAATCACTCCCTGGTGCACTTAGGAGCTATTTAGGCAACAAACAGAGCTCATTTACCTTTGTTTTGTTTTGTTTTGTGGGGCACTGAGGGTTAAGTGACTTACCCAGGGTCACACAGCTAGTAAGTGTCAGGTGTATGAGGCTGGACCTGAACTTAGGTTCTCCTGAATCCAGGGGCAGTGCTTTATCCACTGTGCCACCTAGCTGCCCACTCAATTACTCCTGACAATAAACCATAGACCTTTCTATGTAATGGGGGGGGGGGGGAGAGGGGTGTGTGTGTGTGTGTGTGTGTGTGTGTGTAGGGGGTGGCACTGGAAAGGACTCCCTGCATCCTCCAAATCAACCAGTCTACTCATGTGTGCAATTCTTTTTAACGGTTAGCAATACCTTACTAATAATTTATTATCCTTATGTGGCACTTTATATATTACAAAGCTGTGAGTTTTAGGTAATACAGGTTTGATTAACTCTGTTTTGTAGGGAAAGAAATTGATGCGCTAACATGTAAAGGAACCTGTCTTTTGTCACATGGCTCTCCAGTGTTAGTCTCAAATCTGGAGCCCATGTCCTCTAACTTAAAGTCTAATGCTTTTTCAGACTGTAGATATAACTCAGGCCATTCATTCATTCATTTATACAAGTGTGTATCAAGTACCTTTTGTGTATTGAACATATGTTAGATGCTAGGGATGGTACAAATGATAGTAGGTAAGACATGGTCCTTAACTTCATGGAATTTTGTTGTTCAGTCATGCAGTCATATCTGACCTTTTGGGACCCTGTTGACCATATTGTCCATGAGGTTTTCTTGGCAAAGATACTGGAATGTTTTTTCATTTCCTTCTCTATTGGATTAAGGTAAACAGAGATTAAGTGACTTGCCCAGGGTCACATAGCTAGTAAGTTTCTGGGGCCAGATTTGAACTCAAGTCTTATTGATTTGGGGCCCAGGGTTTTATCCACTGAGCCATCTAGCTACCCAAGGAGTTTACAGTATAGCATAGGATCAAGAAATAAGCATTGATTATGTGGATGTAAGTTCCTTGAGCCAAGGATTGTTTTGGTTTTGTCTGTGTAAGCTGGTGTCTCCTCATTTTTGACAATTGTATAAATAGAAAGGAACAAAAATAATAATAATTGTCCCTAGACTAAAAGAAAAGTAGCCTCACAAAGAAAAGGCACAACTTTAAAGATGGTCAAAGTGACCTGTTTCTCTGTATCTGGTCTTCATGTGACTGATAGGAGGACTTTGAGATCGATAGCTATAAAATACTAATACCTGGAACTATTTCATGACTGTGGGACAATTGTATATTGCCTAATTGTGGATTGTTGACAGAAATGTGGATTTTTAATTTCTAATTATATGATATAGACCAGTCATTTCATGAAAGATACGCTACCTTAGAGAAGTATAGGTAAGATTAGACCTCCTAGTCTGTCTGTGAAGAGTCCTTAGGATTTGGATATAGAAAATTAATTGGACAAAAAACTTATGTTGTAAAGAGCTGATTGGAGGAAAAGCTTTGCTGCTGAGGAAGCTGACTAGAAGAGAAGGGTTCAACTTTTTCATTCCCTGCATTGCCATCTACTGCATGAGAGGTGGAACTCCTCAATTCCAACCAAAGGAGCTGACCTGGAAAAGCTATGCAGATCCCAGGCTTTGGGGAACTACTTTTGCTGAAAAGAACATAACACTGTCTCAGACAAGGAAACAGATGTGGAGAGAGCTCTGCAGTTACCATGTCTCATGGTTGCTGTTTTGGCTAATTGAGCTTAATATTTCCTTGGTGGCCCAGAAGAGGAGTAGCAGCTACTAAAAAGCCAGGGAGGCTAAGAAGATCCTTGGTCCTATCAAGCTCGAGAGGAAATGCAGGAAAGACTCCACTCATCTGTAAATTGTGGGTGCATATTGTTTCTGAGGGAGACCAAGGATGGATCAAGACCCACAGTCCAGAGTTGTGAATTGACCTCCTCTAATCTGGAGCTATCAAACATGCAGCCCATGTAACACATATGGCACATGATACACTTCAGTATATCCAAACCAGATTAGAATATAATTGGTAAATATTTAACAAAATAAATAAAAGTGCCATAAAACATAGATATTACATTTTAACATTAAATCAAAATATAGCCTACAAAGATCCTTATGTATGGATTAGTGGCCCCTATTTCTATTTTAGTTTCACAACACCGTCCTACTCATATGTGTTTTTAAAACTTTTTATCCACTGTCCCTCCCAGACACTGTGTACCTAGGTGAGGGAGCGTGCCCCAGGTTTGTAGTTAGAATGCTGAGTTTTAATTATTCTTGTTTTGCCTTCTATTTACTAAATACTTATTGATGGAACAGACTGCTATTTTTCACTTTCTTTCATTTTTTTGTTTTAATCAAATTTTCTTGTACAAAATGACAAATATGGTAATGTTTTACATAATCATACATGTATAACCCACATCTGATTGCTTGCTGCCTCAAGGAGGGGAGAGGGGAGGGAGGGGAAGAGGGATAAAAGTTGGAACCCAAAAGTATAAATAGAAATGTTTATTATTTTAAAAAATAAAAATAGAAGTAAAAAAAATAACCTTTCCTAGAACTTGCAGGATAAAAGTTTGACATGGTTTTTCCTGTAAGCTAGCTGACATATGTGTCCAAACACCTATCACAAGTTCCAGAAATTACTAAATTGAGGTAAAAGTACTTTAAAATTTTTTAAATTTTATTTGTGATATGTACTTATATTTTATAGATATATCATAGATATACACAAAGACATATATGACATGTGATATAAATTTTCTACATTATTACATTTAGATATACCTATATATATTCTAATACATATAACTTGATATTTTAATCCCTTAAATAACTATTTCATAAATAACAAATACATATCAATTTATGTAAATTATTTATATGACAAATTTGTTTAAATATGATTACTATATAAATAATACCTAAATAACTCATATATATATGTGTGTGTGTGTATGTATGTGTGTTTGTGTCTATATAAATACATATATACCTCCTGTACCCTTCCCAACATACCCCTCCCCCACCTTTCCAGATTAAACATTTTTATTTATATTTTTCTGTTCCAATCTCTATCTTTCCCTTGCCCCCTCCCCGAGGTGGTAAATAATCTGATATGGGTTATCCATATATGATCACATATGGAAAACATCACCATATTTGTCACTTAATGAAAGAATGTGAAAAATAGCATGCCCAAATCTGTTCCATCAATATTGGATAGTATGTTTCATCAATATTCCTTTGGGATTGACTTGGATCATTGCATTGCTGATAATAGTCAAGTCATTCATAGTTCTTCATCAAACAATATTGCTGTCTATGTGTAGAGTATTATCTTGGTTCTGCTTACTTCCCAATACATCATTTCATACTTGTCTTTCCAAGCTTTTTTGAAGCTCTTATTTTTTCAAATAATTTATATAATATTGGGATTAATTGTTCTTTAAAAGTTTGGTAGAAATTTACTTGTGAATCCATCTAGTCCTAGAGATTTTTCGACTCATTCAGTTTCTCCTTCAAAAACCCAGATGCTATACCACTTGGCATATACATGTTAAGTATTGATATGTTTTCATTGTCCATGGTACCCCTCAGCAAAATATAGTTTCCCTCCCCATCTCCCCCAACTAGATCTATTTTTGCCTCTGTTCTGTCTGAAATCATAATTGCTACCCCTGCTTTCCTTGCTCCAGCTGAAGCATAATAGATACTGCTCTAACTCTCTACATTCACCCCGCATATATCACTCAGCCTCAAACATGTTCACATTTATAGTTATGATGATGAACAGTCTATATCTCTCCATGCTGTTTTTCATCTGGACATCCTTCCCATTCTAACCTACCACCCTCTCCTTTCCCACAATTGCTTTACCTATGATCACCACCTTCCTCAATATCCCCTCCCCTGTATCAGTCTCTTTGCCCCACCCACTCCATTATCACCATCTCTATGTGAACTTCCCTATAGGGTAAGATAGATTTCTATATCAAATTGAGTATATTTTTTGTTCCCTCTTTGTGCCAACTTTGATGAGAGTAAGGTTTAATCTTTGCCCATGTCCCCTATCTTCCCCTCCATTATGATAATTTATTTATTTATTCGTTCACCCATCCAGTTATTTGTTTTTATGCCTCTTTATGTATGTGTGTGTTCACCTCATTCAGTTTCTCCCTTCCTACTTCTTTCATGCAATTTCTTTTTAGCCCTTAATTTTATTTTCTATGGTGTTATATCATCAATGTCACGTTATGATCACACCCATTTTCTAATCATTCTTATATTATATTTTTATACTTACAAACATTATACTATCTTAAATATTACCTTATGACCACAAGCTCTTTACATATACTTCTAATTGCATTAAAAATTACTTTTACAATAAATACAAATATTATTTTATCATACAGAACTAGAAATAGTTTAACCTTATTAAATTTCTTACAGTTTTTCTTTCTTGTTTCTTTTTTTACCTTTTTATGTTTCACTTGAACCTGGTACTTATGTTTCACTTTAACCTTGTATTTGGAAGTCAAATTTCCCATTCAACTCTGGCCTTTTAATCAAAAATGCTTTAAATTCCTCTATTTTGTTATATGTCCATTTCCCCCCAGAAAGATTACATTCGGTTTTGCTGAGTAGGTGATACTTGATTGTAAACCTAATTCCTTTGCCTTCTAGTATATCATATTCCAATCCCTGTGGTGGTTCTTCTTTCTTTCTTTCTTTCTTTCTTTCTTTCTTTCTTTCTTTCTTTCTTTCTTTCTTTCTTTCTTTCTTTCTTTCTTTCTTTCTTTCTTTCTTTCTTTCTTCCTTCCTTCCTTCCTTCCTTCTTCCTTCCTTCCTTCCTTCCTTCCTTCCTTCCTTCCTTCCTTCCTTCCTTCCTTCCTTCCTTCCTTCCTTCCTTCCTTCCTTCCTTCCTTCCTTCCTTCTTCTTCTTCTTCCTCCCTCCCTTCCTTCCTTCCTTCCTTCCTTTCTCCTCCTCCTCCTCCTCCTCCTCCTCCTCCTCCTCCTCCTCCTCCTCCTCCTCCTCCTCCTCCTTCTTCTCAATTGGGGTTAAGTCGCACAGCTAGTAAGTGTCAAGTGTCTGAGGCTGGATTTGAACTCAGGTACTCCTGAATCCAGGGCCAGTGCTTTTATCCACTGTGCCACCTAGCTGCCCACCATGTGGTTTTTTTTTAATGTGGAAGCTGCCAAATCCTGACTGTAGCTCCAACATATATGAATTGTTTCTTTTTGGTTGCTTGAAATATCTTTTCTTTGATCTGTGAGTTTTGAAATTTGGCTATGATGTTTCTGGGAGTTTTCATTTTGGGATCTCTTTCAGGTGGTGATCAGTGTATTATTTCAATATCTTTTTTGCCCTCTGGTTCTAATATTTCAGGGCAATTTTCCTTGATAATTTCTTGAAAGATACTGTCCAGGCTTTTTTTTTTTTGGTCATATCTTTCAGGTAGTCCAATAATTTTTATATTATCTTTCCTGGATCTATTCTCTAGGTCAGTTGTTTTTTCTTTTTTTTTCAGTTGTTTTTTCAATGAAAAAATTTACATTTTCTTCTATTTTTTTGCTTTTCTGATTTTGTTTTACTGCTTTGTTTTACTGGTGTTTTTAAAGAATCTCTAGTTTCCATTTGTTCAATTTTAATTTTTAAAGAATGATTTTCTTTATTTACTTTTTATAATTCCTTTTCCATTTGGCCAAATCTGTTCCTTAGGGAATTTTCCTCAGTAATTTTTTGCATTTTTATATTATTATTTTGTATTTATTTTTCATGGTTCTCCTGTATCACTTCTAGTCTTTTTTTTTTCCTTTACCAGGGTCACACAGCTAGTAAGTGTCTGAGGTCAGATTTGAACTCAGGTACTCCTGACTCCAGGGCCTGTGCTCTATCCACTGCACCACCTAGCTGCCCCTTCCAATCTTTTTTCAACCTCTCTAATTCAATTTTCAAAGTCCTTTTTAAGCTCTTCCAGGAATTTATTTTGAGTATGAGACCAATTTGTGCTTCTCTTTGAAGGTTCACCTGTAGTTATTTTGTTACTGTCCTCTATATTTGTGTCTTGAGATTTCCTTTTATTGAAGTAGCTGTCAATAGTCAAACTTTTTTCATTGTTGTTTTTCATTGTTTTTTTTACTCATTTTGTGTCAGCCGGGCCCTAGAGCAGTGATCCCTTTGATCTTCAGGCCCCGTGGTGCTAACCTGCTGCTGGGTTGTTATGGTAACCTGCTACTCTGTTAAGAGGCCCTTGAATAGTTATTTTGTTGCCATCTGCTAAATCCCTGGGGCTGGTTTTGCTCTGGAAATAGTCTCCTGACCTGCTTGGGTGGGGCTTCACTACTGTTCAGCTTGCTCAGAGGTCTGTTGTAGGCCCCTGCTGTGAGCCCGGAAACTGTTTCTGTTGCTGCTACTCCTGGACTTCACTTCCCTCCCACCCAGGTAAGGCAGACCTTTCCAGCTGGGCTGGTAGGTTGTTTTCCTGCTCCTCAGTGAATTCAGAGGCAGTTTGATGTTGGTTTAGAGGGGAAATCTGGGAGAGCTTCAGTGGGTTGCTTCATCACTCAGCCATCTTGGCTCAGAACCTCCATAAAAGCACTTTTAAAATGCAAGGCCAGCATTGAAGGAAAACCCCTCTGAAGTTGCATAACAAGGTTCACAATAAAATAAAAACTCTTCCTGAAGCTTTCTTAATGCATCTGAAACCTTCACTGTAAATGATCTCCTTGAGTGCTATTGCTATCTAAGCCGGAAAGCTTAATAAGAAATATATCTTTCATCTGGGTAGCACTTTAAGAATATCAAATGATCAAATACCAAATTGTCTGGAGTCCCATAGCAGCTCTAAAACATTGCATTCCAAATTACAAAAAAAATAAAATAAATAAAGCACTTGGACATCACAGATTTCAGTCGTCTCCTTTCTTGAAGAAGATATTTTTTAAAATGCTGTTTAAAAGAGATTATGAGCAAAAGCTGCACTTCACAGAGGTAACTCTAAAACATTAATTTTTACATAAAAGCATCAGCATATAGAACCCTTTAAAAAAGATAAGTGCTACATTAGAGCCACAGAAAAGTAGACTTTCTTCCTCCAAACATATTTCTCTTTAGACTAGCAAATACCCTAAGCTGATCACACATTCCTTGAGGTTTCTTCTTCTGAATAATTGATACAAAATACATTCCAAACATTTTTTTATAATGCCAAAAATAATTTATCTTTCTTTTCAAATAGGGCCACATTATGCTTTCTATGCTGTTTTCTTTCTGGGGTGCCTATCATAATGGGCTATTTTACACTGTCCTGAAGTATCTTGTATGGACAAAAGTGTGTGGTATAGATTTGCTGCCTACCTTTATAAGGCTTAGATCTAGGCACAAAAGTTTAAACTCAAATTTCCTATAATTATAAAGGTTTTTTTGTATGCACTGGCAAATATAGTATAGTTAAGCCTTACTTCCACATTTGTTCCATATTTATGTAAATATGCAGTACTATGACATGAAATAATCATGATCCTCTAATGCTGATGCTGTTACACAATAACTTCAATTGTTGATTGAGAAGAATTTCAAGTATTCTTTTATGATGCTAGTCAGTGGTAGTTTGTGTGCATGTTGCATGGAGCACTCTTCTAGGCAGCTAGTGGAAAGGAAAAAAGACTGCAAAGGATGTGATGATACCTTCTTTGGAAGAACCTAGAGTCTCGTGTCAGAGATAGAACACATATGCACATCCATACATAAGATGAGAATTGTACAAAATGCCAATAAGTAAAAACTTAAAATAACACTAATATATAAGAAATATATTAATAACCGGTCACTTATATAATTCTTTGTAGTTACAGAGTACTTTCTATACTTTATCTCATTCTATTCTCACATCAGTTTTATGAGGTGAGTTGTATGGTTATTATTAGTCCCATTTTTCAGTTGAGGAAATTGAGACTTAGAGCAGTGAAATATTTTGCCCCAGGACATATAGTTAAATGGTAGATCTGAGATTCAAACCTGTCTTTTGATTCTAAATCCAGTTCTTTTTCTATTATATCATGCTTATTTTTCTTAAAAGCAAAGATAAAGATGGGATGTTTATTAATTGGCATTATGCCCAGAAGATAAATCAGTTGATCTTGTTTGTAAGCTTAGGTTAAAGACAAATTCTTTGATAATTTGATTTGTGACCTTGAACTTGTCTATTGGCTTTTCTTTGCCTTTATTTTCCCATTTAAAAATTTTATCCTTTGGAATCTTGTACCATCCACTGTCTTTGCTTCTGCTTAGGGTTTTTTGTTTGTTTGTTTGTTTGTTTGTTTGTTTTTAGTGAGGCAATTGGGGTTAAGTGACTTGCCCAGGGTCACACAGCTAGTAAGTGTTAAGTGTCTGAGGCCGGATTTGAACTCAGGTCTTCCTGACTCCAGGGCCGGTGCTCTATCCACTGTGCCACCTAGATGCCCCTGCTTCTGCTTAGTTTTGATGGAGAAAATCATGAAATTGATCTGATTTAGCCTATGGTAAACATTCTATTACAAATATAATGCTAAAAATACTAGGCTCTTGCTGCTCCTTGGCAGTCTTACTCTATTCTCATCAACTATGAATTTTCTTGCCCACAGTGTTCCAAACCTCTTCAATTCCTTCTAAAATCACATCTTTTAACAGAACCCTTTAAAAAGGGTTCTCATGCTTAAAGCAGATGATCTAGCCTCCTACTTGACTGAGACAATGAAAGCCATCTGAACTGAGCTCCATCAACCCACTTATTCTATTCTTCAGAACTTCTTAACATCACCACCCACTCTATCTTTCTCTCCTCTGATCACAGAAGAGGTGTTCCTTCTCCTCACTAAATTTTATCTTTATACTTTGACCCATAATCCCAATTCCCTAGTCCCTTCTCCAGAATTTTACTACAGCAATCATTTTCTCTCATAGAGGTTTTCCTTCCTGCTCCCCTATCTTCTTTCTCAGTGCTGGGCATAGTAGTGCCTACTTGTAATCTCTGTTAAAAGGGAGACTGAAGTTGATGGATTATTTGGGTTTGAGCTTTCGGTGCATTTATTAGGGTGTTCAGCCAATTGGGTGTCTTTACTACATCTGGCATCAATATGGTGAGCCCTTGAGAACAAGAGGACAACAGATTGCTTGAGAAGGGACAAACCGGCCCAGGTCAGAATCAGAGCATTTCAAAACTTCTATGCTAATTAGATGTGGGATTGAGCCTGTGGAGTGGTTACTAAACTTTCAACCTGGCCAAGATAGGGAGATGGAGTCTCAAAAAACCAAATGCTTAGATCTTTCCAATTCTAAAAAAAGGGCTTCTTTTAACCCTACTAGCCTATTTAGCTTCCATCCCATTTCCTGTCTTTACTGTTGAAACTGCTTGAAAAAATTATCTATTTCCTTTTTTCCTTAATCTTTTGCAATTTGATTTCACCCCTACCAGTCTATTAAATTTTCCCTCACAAATGTTGCCCATGACTTCTTAATCTCCATATATAATCACTTCTTATTCTTATCTTCTTTGACCTCTCTGCAGCTTTTAACACAACTGACCCTTAACTTCTATTAGATACTCTTCTCTTGTCTTGTGAGATACCACATTCTTTATATTCTTCTCTACCACTCTGATTTCTCCTTTTCTGTCTTTACCTTTCATAGTACAATGGAAAAAAAACAACTGGACTTGGTTCTTATTCCCAGCTCTGCTTAGTTACCAGTTGGGTAACCTTAAGCAAGTAATTTCTTACTTCTCTTACCCTCAGTACAAAATGAAGAGGTTGGACTCAGTGAACTTTAAGGTCCCTTCCAGTTCTGAATCTAAGATCCCATGATCCTCTTAACTCCTTAATGTGAATGGTTCTCATTGAGTTGTCTAGGGTCTCTTGTTCTCTTTATAATATCCTTTGCCCATTTCATTCACTCCCGTGGCTTCAATAACCACTTCTGTACACATGATACCCAAATATGTATTTCTAGCCATGACCAGTCTTTTGATTTATCTGCATCACCATTTTATTTCAGGACTTTTCAACTTACATGTCTAATTGGTATCTTAAATTCAAACAAATTTGTTGTCTTTCTATGTTAGCTTCTGATTTTTAAAAATTTCTTTTTGACACTACCATTTACTCATATATTTGTAATGTTGGAGACTGTGTGTTATTCTTTCCTCTCAAATATTAAATTATTCTGTCTCTTCTTCTGCTTCCATGCTTTAAACCTATTCCATAGTCTCCGTTTTAATTGCCATTCTCTTATTTTCACTTACACCTTCTATGCATTCATACTGACAGAATAATATTTTTACATATAGATTTAGATGTTCATATTATTGGTTTCTTTTACCTATTAAATATAGTTTAAATGCTGTTGGTTGACATTAAAAGTCTGCCATGATGCCTTGCCCCTATCTTTCTAGTCTATTTATTACTGTTTTATACTTCAAGTTCCAGCCAAATTGGACTCCTTTTTGTCCTCAAAATATGTAGGATACTCTCCCTTATTTATGTCTTGTTCCTGCTTTTGCTTATGCGTGCAGTGCTCTCTCTGTCATTCTTTATTTCTTATGTTCCTATTGAACATTTAAAGTACATTTCAAATAGCACACTCTCCTGATCTCCTTTGTTAATAATGCCCTTCTTAATTAAATCCTTGTTTTTCAACTCTATTATAGTCATGCCAGATTGTATATATAGTTATATGTATGTTTGTTTTATTCCCCATTAGACTATAAGCTCTGTAATGATTGGAATGATGCCACCTACTGGAGATTTACTATAGGAAAGCTCCACCATGAGGAGAATGCCTCAGAGGGCAAGGCCATGCGGCTTTTCCTTGGCATCAGGAAGTAACATTTGCGCATGGGTACTGTCCACCAAGGCTACCAGCCAATCAACTTGAGGAGCCTCCCATTTTCTGGGAGGGGACAGGAGGGAGGAAGGAGGGCCTGCGTGGAGAGGTCTGTCTCTTCTGGGGTCCTGACTTGATGGTGGTGGTGGCAGCAGAGGAGTTCACAGGAAATTTGAGGAAAGATAGGAGTGCCAGGCTGTTGGAATTCTGTTCTCAGTCTTTCTCTTTCTATCTTTCAATAAACCCTTAAAAACCTAAACTCGTTTTATCAGTGATTTTAGTCAGTTTTTCCCAAAACTGGGGGAACAGATTAGAACCCACATTTAGAATCTTAAATTACACAGCTCCATGTGGTTAATGATTGTGTCTAATCTAATCTTTGTTTCTCCCTCAGTGTTTACTGTATTGCTCTCTGCACAAAGGAATTTCATATTTGTTGAATAAGTATATGAATTTGTGAAGACATTTATAGTGCCACCCAGCCCTTTTCTTATTTTTCTTATTCACAGAGATAGAGTGAAAAAATCGAACAATATAAATGAGCATAGCAAATTTGTTAGAATCAGGACACTAATTTGAGGTGACTTCAATTATCTGAGATTACTTAAATGTTGTTCTTTCTGAATGTGGGGAGATAACTATTTTTAGGAATCATATGATATCAGAGTTAAAAGAGAACTTTGAAATAATCTAGTTCACCCCAACCCTCTCTGTTTTACAGAAATTGAGATCCAGTTAGGTTAAATGACTTTTTCAAAGTCATAGAATTAGTGAGGAACCCAAATCTGAAATCCTAAAGAAGAAATCTCAATAATATAAGCTACTGTGTAGGCAAGCTTCCATTTTGTGCTAGATGGTTGCTTCATGTTTTTTACCTAATGGTTTTCAGTTACTTAAACTACTCCTGTTGATTTTCTGTAATCTAATAAATAGATATTACCGACCCTGTATTTAGTGGATGGGTCTGTGACTTGCCCACTTGAGTGCTTAAAAGCTGCCTCTAGGTGTCAAAGCATGTGGTATCTTAATATCTGTATCACTTTTCTCTGAGACCAGCAATTCAAGTGATTATATTAGACCAAATACACTTTTGAAAAGTGTTACCTTGATTCAGTAGCCTAGCTCAATGGTTCAGCATTCAGGTCCTCTGATTATATGAAATTCTGTTTATCCAGTGGCAAATGTCTTAGACCTTGCTTTCCTGTGTTGTAACAGGAGAGACCAGACATTTGCAATATCAAAAAGCAAAAAAGCACAACTCAAGGGTTCTCTTATCCATTCTCTAGTCTATAACGACAACCACAACATCAACAAACGGTTTCTGTATGTGGGGGGTTGCAATCCTGGATTCCAGTGATCTGTTTTCCAATGGATCATGAATATTAGCAGCATCAGTCATGGTGTGTGATATGAGCTGCTGATAAGGAGCTCAAGAGAGGAATTCCATGCCTCAATTTTGATTAAGTAGAAAAAGCTTCATGTTCCTTTTTCCCTCTTGAAAGTAAAGTGTCCTGATTTATTGTTCAGAACCACAAACAAGATATACCTAATAGGAGGTTGGTCCAGAATGCCTCTAAAATCCCTTTCATGTCTAAGGTTCTGTGATTCTAGGTGTGTGGAATGTCTGAAAATGTAGTAGAAGCTTCTCTTGACTTGACTGTTACCTATTCTGATGCATCCTCCTTTGTAGTGTGAAGCTTTTATTTAAACAAGAGTGCCAGGGCAGCTAGATGGCACAGTGGATAGAGCACCGGCCCTGGAGTCAGGAGTACCTGAGTTCAAATATGGCCTCAGATACTTAACACACACTTACTAGCTGTGTGACCCTGGACAAGTCACTTAACTCCAATTGCCTCACTAAAAAAAAAAAAAAAAAACCAAACAAACCAAAAAAAAGTGTCACCAACAATAAGCCCTGAAATAATCCAACACACTTCTTCAACTATTTCACAATTTCCGAGAAGCTGTAGCATACACAGTAGACACGACCCAGTAAATCTCAGGAGATGGGCTAAACCAGGTTGAGGGTAAATTGAGAGGCCTCAAACCCATTGGTAAATTAGGGGGATTTCTACCTCAAGCATGTGAAGACTTCCTCTGGTGGAATAGGCAGATTAGAACAATTTGTTCCAACAGCCCAACAGCCATGAAGGTGGCTGAAGCAGGTACTGTGGACAGACATTGAAGATGCCAAGGTCATCCACTGCATCCTGGGCCATCACTAGTCATCTGGACTTTTTTTCTGGCCATGGGACTTGGATGGTTCTGGGAGAGTGAGGTTGATGACTTTGTGCAACTCTGCCTCACTTAAGATGTCACCCGTGATTTCATAGTGCCTCTTCAAAATGAAGGATCAACATTCACTACTCCCCCTGTTCCTTCCAGATTGGTGCCAACCTACAGCAGCGATGTCAAACTCAAATAGAAATGTATCCCTAATGGCTCTCATATTGACTTTGAAAACCACAAATTAACATCATCTGTGTTGTACTGTATTTTTATTCATTTTGTTAAAGTTTAATCTATTTCACAAGGAATTTTACAGGCACCTGAGGTCTGAGTTTGACACTTCTGCTCTCAAGATTTCGTGAATGATAGACTCATTTCTGTCTCTTAGCCTTTAGCCTTGTTGTACTTCTTACATAGAATGCCCTTTCCTTTCCCTTTTCTGCTTTTACAAAAGCTATTCATCCACCAGATCCAGCTCAAAAGTAAAATACCTGTATGAAGCCTTCTTTGATATCCCAGCCCATGACAATCACTCACTTTTTAGAACTCCCCCAGCAATCCCCCAACAATCTCTTACTTTCTGTACCACTCACTTTGTCACCATTTCACATGTATATTTTTAATCTCTCCAAATGAGAATCCCCTGCTTAAAGGCAGGGAGTGGGTCTTATTCTTCTTTTGACTCTCCCCTAGTACTAGCTCAAAGCTGAACACATAAATATTTGTTAGGTCAAATTGAAGTGAAACACAACTACACTCTGAAAGTACATAGAGATAACAGGGTATTTCTTTGTCACAGAAGGATCAACATTTTTGTTTGTATATGCCGTTAAATATAAGTAGCTATCATACCTCTGCTGCCCTTGAATTTTTTGATGTCTCAGTGTTAAACATGACTTACAATTGTGATATGAAATTACCCATCAGTCACAGAAAGATAAGTTTAACTGTCAGTGGTGGTTGTCAGCAGAGCTAGAATATATTTGGAAAGAACAGTAAAATGGAAAATGAAGGTTTGGCTATGGATGGCCTCCTTTAAGGTTAATTAGACCACACCTGAGAAGGAGGGAACAAGCTATGAGCTAAAAATGGTTGTAGGGCTAGAACTACATAATGAAAACTAGTCTAAATATTTGCTACAGAGACTTGTTTAATGATTTAATCAAGTAAACAGCATGTATTTAAGTCTACTGTATGTTATACTTTGTGGTGGGAATTAGGGAAACAAAAGCAAAATTGAAATGTTTCCTGTCTTAAAGGGGCTTAAATTCCAGGGAGGACATAACATGTACAAAGAGAAGTATATTTAAAACACATACAAAATCAGTGCCAAGTCATTTTTTTGGGGAGGCACTGGTACCTGGATGGATGAGAGTCTGAAAAAGGTTCATATAAAAGGGGAACATTTGTACTGAGTTGGAAGAACAAAAGGAATTCTAAGAACTAGAGGTATGAAAGGAGTGGATTTTCAGTGGAGAACAGTATATTCAAAATCATAGACAGTGTAGATGGAATGTCTTGTGTCAGAAGCAACAGGGAGACCTCTTTGGCTAAATCAGAGTATGTGGAGGAGAGTAACATATACTGTAAAGATGGGTTAGAAATATTAGAATTCAACAAATGAAAACTAATGACTCTATGAGACATCAAGATATGACAAAAAAAATCAAAAAAGTAAACAAGTAGAAGAAAATAGAAATTTCTCATTGGAAAAACAACTGACCTAGAAAATAGATCCTGGAGAGATAATGTAAGGATTATTGGGATACTTGAAAGCCATTATTTTTTTTTAAAAGCCTCAATAATATCTTTCAAGAGACTATCAATGACCAAACAAATGACCAAACAAGAGATAGAGAATATTATGAAATGCAAAATGGATCATTTTGATTACATTAAATTAAAAAGGTTTTGTACAGACAGAAGCAATGCAGCCAAAAGGGAAGGGAAGCAGAAAACTGGGAAACAATTTTTACAGCCAGTGTTTCTGATAAAGGCCTCATTTCTGAAATATATCGGGAACTTAATCAAATTTATAAGAATGCAAGTCATTCCTCAATTGAGAAATGGTCAAAGGATATGAACAGGCAGTTTTCAGATGAAGAAATCAAAGCTATCTATTGCCATATGAAAAAATGCTCTAAATCATTACGGAATAGAGAAGTGCAAATTAAAACAACTCTGAGGTGCCGCTTCATACGTATCATATTGGCTAATATGACAAAAAAAGGAAAATAATAAATCTTGGAGAAGCTGTGGAAAAATTGGAACACTACTGCTTTGTTAGTGGAGTTCTGAACTGATCCAACCATTCTGGAGAACAATTTAGAACTATGCCCAAAGGTCTATGGGACTGTAATATCACTACTAGGTCCATATCTCAAAGAGATCATGAAAAATCATAAAAAGATCATAAAAGATCATAACAAATATCATTACAAAGTCTCATATGTACAAAAATATTTATAGCAGCTCTCTTTGTGCTGCGTGGCAAAGAACTGGAAATCGAGGGAATGCCCACCAATTGGGGAATGGGTAAACAAGTTGTGGTATATGAATGTAATGGAATACTATTGTGCTATAAGAAATGAACAGGCAGATTTCAGAAAAACCTGGAAAGACTTACGTGAACTGATGCTGAGTAAAGTGAGCAGAACCAGGAGAACATTGTACACAGTAACAGCAACATTGTGTGATGAACAATGGTGATAGACTTGGCTCTTCTCAGCAGTGCAGTGATCCAAGACAATTCCAAAGAACTCATGATAGAAAATGTTCTCCACATCCAGAAAAAAGAACTGTGGTTTGAACCATACTGTTTCTACTTTTTGATTGTTGGTTTCTTTTTCCTTTTTTGAGGTTTCCCCCTTGTGTTATGATTCTTCTTTCACAACATGATTAATGCAGAAATATGTTTGATGTGGTTGTACATATATAACCTATATTGGATTGCTCTCTGTCTTGGGGAGGGGAGAAGGAAGGGAAGGAGGGAGAAAAATTTGGAACTAAAAATCTTATGAAAACCAATGTTGAAAACTATCTTTACATGTAACTGAAAATAATAAAATATTTTTATGATTAAAAAAAGAAAATGCTGAAGTGCAATATTGAATGATTGTACAAAGCAACTGTGACTCTTCCCTAGGAGAATGACTGACTTTTTCCTCCTCTACTCAGGGAGAAAAAAAATATAAAGGCTACGTGACCTCTGGAAGAAACTATGCCTAGTAGCATGGTATCATACAGATTTTTCTGATTTGTTCTCTGATAATCTCAGCCACTTTAGGCACCTGAGAAAAAAATTACACTTAATATTTTTTTTCTCTTAGAAAGTTTCTTCAGTATGTCAAGTATCTATGGTACATCCATGTGGATAATATTTTCACTAATACATATCACAAACCTATACATTTGCAGACAGTTTACCAAATTGTTATGGCTGGGGGAAAAGCCATCATCATCTGATGACCATTCTTCTAGCAATGAGCCTTTCCAAATTAAGCCAGTCAGGTTTTAGGATGACACATTATCATTGGTTTGTGCTCAAAGCTTTTATTGCTTGGAAGAATCATACATGGAAGGACAGCTCTATTACTTCTTTGTCGTCACCTTTGGGAACTCAAGGTGACTTTCATATGGCCAAAATTTGCGTCTTTATGGATTAAGGAGTAAGCACCCATCAAAAACTTACACTGTGCTAAGTGTTGAGAATACAAAGTAAGGCAGCCCCATCAGAAGGCTTACATGTTAGGGGAAGGAAAGGCTTGAAATGGTCTTTTGAATAGGGAAGTCAGAGGAAATTATGATTGGAATGAATGGATAATTGACTGACATGTCCTTTCAAGGAATGTAATTGTTGACTTGATTACTGTTCTCAGAACTTGAGCTGGAAGATGAAGATGAAGCTGAGGTAGAAGGGAGGCTACATGCACAGTAGCAGGGCATGGGGATGTCTGGGAAGTGATGTGGTGGATGTAGGCCTGAGAGATAAGGTGAATGCATACTAATCAGAAGCCTTAGATCTTTCAGAGTGAGAACTTGAGTCTCAGGTTGGAAGGTACAAGTTTGAGGCAAAGCAGGTGGCATGACATGAAGATGACGAGGAAATTGAAAGCACTTCAGATATTAGCCAAGTCATTGTCTCAGTATGTGAAGTAGATAAAGTAGGGAGAGGGAGAGAATAAATAGCATAAAAAAGCATAAATAGAAACATAGAAAAGCAAAGCTACTAGCATGGGTTGGAATGATCGGAGGTCCAGGGTCTTTCATCAATTAGGGGACACTCCTAGAACATCTCCAAAGGCTTTGATCCACTCACTTTAAGAAAAATTTATTAAGGGCTTACCATGTGCCCTGTGTATAAGTATTGGAAATAAAAAGATAAAAAAAAGAAATCATTCCCTGCCCTCAAGTTACTCACATTCTACTGAGGGTAAATAGCATAGTTACATAGATTTAGAGCTTCACAAAGGGGACCTCAGAAATTTTGTGTATACATATAAGTAAATACAAAATAATTTCAGAATAAGGATATGTTGACAGTTGAGGAGTTTTGATTAGTGAAGTAATAATAATAAGAGCAAACATTTATATAGTACTTATTAGGTTTACAAAGCATTGGCTTATCTTATTCAATCCACAGAACAATACTGTGACATAGGTTCTGTTATTATTCTTCCCATTTTACAAATGAAGATACTGAGGCTGAGAGCCTAAATGATTTGCCTAGGGTCTGAGACAGGATTTAAACTCAGAGATTTCTGACTTAAAGTCCAACACTGTCCACTACATTATCTAACTCTTGAGCTGTACTTTGAGTAGGGCTAAAGATTGTTAGAGGTGAATGTCAAGAGGGAGAGCATCCCAGGCATGAGAATGAGCATGTGTGAAAACTACTGAGATGGAAGGTAGAATGTTGTGTTTCGGGAATAAATAACAAGTAGGTCAGTTTGGCTGGACCCTAGATAGTGTGAATGAGGAGGAATGATGTGAAATCGGGCTGAAAATATAATGTGGAACCTGCTTGTGAAAGTTTTTAAAGGTCAAACAGAGAAGTTTCTATTTTGTCCTAGAGGAAATAATGTGTGCCTAAGGCTTCTTGAGTAGAGCAGTGTCCTGGCCAGGCATGTACTTTAGGAATATCAATTTGGCAGCTGTGTGGAGGTTGGTTTTGAGAGAGGAAAGGCAGATTTGAAGATGGAAAGGGTAGGGAGACCAATTAAGAGACTGTCAGTAGTACAGGTGAGGAGTGATGAGGGCCAGAGCCAGGGGTGGGACTGATTATTTATTTGGTTATTGTTGAGAATAAATGGTTCCAATCATATTCTTTCTTACCAAAACAAAATTCTGTTTGGCTACCAAAGGTAGGCTATGTTTAGTGGGTTGGCAGTGTATATTAAATGCCCATTGCATGAAGAGCTTTGGCTCTCAGCCTCTGGAGGGGAAATGCCACGGGAATAGACTAAGGAAGAAGAGGATATACCCATGAAGAATCCAAAAGAACACCTACAGTGAAATGATACCAACAAATGCAAATGAATACAGCTGTAAGGCTCAACAATATTTACCAAGCTCTTAGATGCTGTAGAGAGAGAGAGGATGGGATAGATTGGTGACTGGAGACGCTTCATCAGCTTTACCTGTTACAAGAATTACTATAGTTCATTTTTTGGTACAAATTTTCCTTTCCTGATAAACACTGGCAACATATTAGGGGGATAAGACCCAAACACAGATAATACAGTATTACATGGTAAATGCATTAAAGATTTGTAAAACAAAATGGTACTGCAGGGCTGTGGAAGAAGGACCATTACCAACCAGGGGAATAGGGAATGCTTCACTCTTGATTTTAAACCTTGCAGAAGCTTGAAATCGTATTTGAATCCTATTTTTTTTTTGGGTGGGGCAATTGGGGTTAAGTGACTTGCCCAGGGTCACACACCTAGTAAGTGTTAAGTGTCTGAGGCCGGATTTGAACTCAGGTCCTCCTGACTCCAGGGCCAGTGCTCTATCCACTGCGCCACCTAGCTGCCCCAGAATCCTATATTTTTGTCAGTCATAAGATAATGTTGAGATTGTTATCATTATTGAAATGTTAGATTAAGATTGTTAAATTATTGAAGCCCGGATTTTTCCTTGTTGCCTGCCAGCCACTTCTCCTTATCCTGTCTTACGGGCTAATGTAGATGTTTTTCTTCACACCAGACATTGCTCCCGTGTTTTTAATGTTAGAATCATTTGTGCTAGGAGGTGACTAGCCCAGATTTCCTTGAAGGTGCTACAGTCATCAGTTTAGGCATATATACAGAGCAGAATGAATAGATGAGGAAATTATGATAACACCATCAATTTAACAAATATTTCTAAAACACTTAAACCGTGTAGAAGGTATTGTGCTAAATGCTGAGCATACAAAAGATGTAACCAGCATAGTCATTGTCCTTTTTGAGATATTAACAGTCTCCTGGGGAAGATAAATAGTAAAAATATGCAAATGAAAATAACACCAAGGCTGATGTGATGGGGTTAAGAGAGAGATCCAGACAAATCATAATAGGAAAATTTCACAGGAGAGGGGACACCTGACCTGGATCTTGGAAGAAAAGCATTTTAACAGATAAAGATTAGAAGGGGGTGTATTCCACTAAAGCTCCAAGGAGCTGAGATAAGAGGAAGTGTAGCAGTGAAGTCTAGCTGTCATTTAGAGTGTGTAAGGGTAAATAATGTGTGGAAACGTACATTAGAACCAGATTGGGAGTTTCATTTGGTCCTTGAGGCAATAGGGAGTCACTGAAGTTATTTGACTGAAGGAGTGATATGTTCAACTTGTATATTAGGAAAATTAGTTTGGTAGCTGTGTGAATGAACATTGGACTGGAATAGGAGTAGCAGACATTGTCTACCATCCACAACAAAACAAAGCATTTCTCAAGTACCTATACTGTGCCAGGTGCTATGGAGTTGCAGAGTTTGGATAAGGCCTGCTCTCTACCTATGTACTAGGTGAATCTAGGAGAATATTAGAATAGTTTTTACGGAGCAGCTAGGTGGCCCAGTGGACAGAGCACCAGCCAGGAGTACCTGAGTTCAAATCCAGCCTCAGACACTTAACACTTACTAGCTGTGTGACCCTGGGCAAGTCACTTAACCCCAATTGCCTCACTTAAAAAAAATAGTTTTTACTATATGATAAGTGCATTAAAGAGGGTTGTTTCTTTTTTTAAGTACGATGTAAGGTTTTGAGGATGATCAATGAAAGCTTCAGTGCCAGGGACAGTACTTTTATGAATGCCTTTGGAAAAACGAAACAAGAGAACCTTGACTTGGATTCTTCCCCTTCAATCATCTGTATTTTACAAATACTTGGGTTCACGATTTTTTTTTTCAGTCGCTTTTCAGTTGTGTCTGACTCTTTGTGACTCCAATTTGAGGTTTTCTTGGCAAAGATACTGGAGTGGTTTGCTATTTCCTTCTCCAGCTCTTTTTACAGATGAGGAACTGAGTCAAACAGGGTTAAGTGACTTGCCCAGGGTCACTCAGCTAGTAAGTGTCTGAGGCCAGATTTGAAATCAGGAATATGAGTCTGTACTTCAGACCCATGTGTTCATGGTACGAAGTATATCACTGAAGATACAGTGAAGTAGAAGCGATGGATTCCAAGGGTGCTTCCATCCTAATGAGAAAACCCCCTAACTACCTCAAAAGTTAAACATCAGTGCACAACACAGTGACGTAGACTTGTAGCTCCAGCTTGTGTTCTGATTCTGGTTTTCATTTTCACTGTAGAAGCAGGATGTTTGCATTTTCTTTCAGTGGCTCTCAGCTTAGCCAGAGTTCTTTGTTTGAGTGAAGTAGAGGGTGAATGAAACTCCAGTTTTATTTATTTTTTAGGTATCTTTCTCTACTATATGTATCGACCTTGATACAGTTCTCAAGAGAGTGTGAGGGGGCCATCCTTCTGGGTGGCTCAGCTTTTGTGCAGGGGAACACAACCTCTGGAGTCTTTCCTCAGGAGCAGGTGGGGAGGACTGGCATTTAAAACCCCGAAACACTTGGCCCAGCTGGAAATGATACCGTTATTCCCCAAACAGGAAGACTAGCAGTCATGACTTTTTGTAGCCTGTGGTCCTGTACATTCATCTTTTTTTGTAGGGGAATGAGGCTCTATGAGAGCTCTTTATGTCATCGGCTGATGCATTTTTATAAATCTTTCTCCCTTAGAAAGCATGACTGACTCTCTCCTAAGAACTTTCCCTTTTAGGTGTTAGCTGAGTCACTAGAACTCATAGAAACTTTGCACAGCAGTGCTATGTGACCAGGACTGAGTAACTTTTAGCTGCTTTAACCCAATCTCAAGCAATATCAGTATGGAGAGCAATCAGGTTGCAAATGGAGGGAAAAGCATCATGCTGAGGAAGACATGATTATAAAGGGGATAGAAAATTGCAGAATGGTTTACATCTTTAATTAGCTGTTCTTCGTCATTTATCGCTTATTGACTAAAGACAAATTTAAAATGAGGGAGATTTATCTCTGGCAGGGACGTTGGTGCTTCTGATTTTTGTTGGGGATGGTTTCAGTGTCTAATTGAAGGTTTCAGTGATTGGTTTCAGAAGTCATCAATCTCAAATAGTAGGCGCTGCTGAGCGATGATGAAGTCATTGTTTAGTGGGTTACCGCAGGTTTATGTCAGTGAAGTGTTCATTCCTTATAAAGTGTATTTTATCCAGAAGGCTGGATTTTGAAGACACCAAGAGTCTCCCAGTGCTTTATGTCACAGAGCAAGTAGGCTTGCAGGAAGGTCCATCATGTGGCTCAGGTCATGTTGTTGGAGGAGTGAAGGGACAAGTGGGCTCTCCTCATTGACTCGTAGTGGCCTTGGACAGTCTCCTAACCTTGCCTCCTCCTCATCTGTGGTATTTAGAAAGCACCAGTCTACTCCCTAGCATAGCCAATTGATGATTCTAAAACCTGTTACAAATTCAAAAGCCACATTTAAATATAATAACAAAGGAACTGAGAAGGAAAAACTCCATAGATATAGTGCTCCAGGAGAAAAGAACGGAACAAACAAAAGAACTCAGCTTTCAGATTTCAATTACTGATATATAAAAAAGAGTCAGCCCCTAAATTCCCCATATCATAAAATATACTGGAAGAGAACCTGGCTTACAGCGGGTTTTTCTTCCCCCCCTTCCTTACTGAACCACTGAATGGGCCTGTAAAATACACCAGTCCAATGAGGGATGTTATCTTTCTCCAATGTCCAATACATTTTTTCAATGTTGTATTACCACATTTTCATTTATTTATGTTATTTTCGCAGGGCAATGAGGGTTAAGTGACTTGCCCAGGGTCACACAGCTAGTAAGTGTCAAGTGTCTGAGGCTGGATTTGAACTCAGATCCTCCTGAATGCAGGGCCTGTGCTTTATCCACTGTACCACCTAGCTGCCCCCTACTGTGCCACCTAGCTGCCCCTTTCACATTTGTAATTGTAGGTGAGGATTCATCAGAATGGACCTGAAGCAGATTCAGAAGGGCTTTGATTTCTGAAAGGCAGAAATGGTTGCTGGGCGAAAGTGAAGGTTAGCTTACTAAGGGGGAAACAATGGAAGAAAATTTTGAAAAATTTTAGGAAAAATATGAAAGAAAAGGAGGAAGAAGGAAGAAAGAAAAAAAGAAAAATTTTAGTTTATATTTCTCTATGTTCATGATAGCTTTCTTTTTCCTTATCTATAAAATGGGGCTAATAATAGTCACTTCATTGAGTTGTGAGGATCACATGAGATAACATACATAAATATCTCTTTATACATTTACATATTGCTATACATAACTATATAAATGTTAATTCTTATTATTAATTTAACGGATGAATTTCAGTGGAAACTGTAGGTTTGGAAAATGTATTAGGGAAAATAAGAGGTATCCGACCCTAGCTTTAGAAATATACTGAATTATTTTATCACCTAGCCATGTGGTTTCAGAGAGGAAATCTGTATACATATAGTCCCTGGCAGTAACTGTAAATGTATTGACCCTATGGGACCACCTTTCATACTGGTCTCTAATAACCAGGACTACTAAATAAGAGCTTAATTTAAAATATACCCTTGGTGCACGTGTTGCAGGATCCAGGATGCAGATATAGTTTTTAAGTGGTAGAAATTAAATCCTCAGGAAGAATTCTGGGAGGAAAGATTCTGGAGTCATTTTACTTTTATCTGCAAATTAACAGTGAACATTGAGCTTCATCAGCTGCAGATGTAATCATAGCACTTGTAATGTTAAAAATATAGTATGTACATGTAATTAGCAGTAAATGGCCCATACGCACATGGTCTGATTGCCTTATCGTAGTTTCTCATTAAAGTAAGCATTTTCACCCAGTTGCTAGCCTTTACAGTTTCCTCCTTATAAATCAGCCTGTAGAGGAGGCCAGCCGCTAGGCTAAAATTTTTTTTTTCTTTAATATTTCCTCTTTGCCAGTATCTGGACACTTATTTCCATTTGTTAGCTGGTTTTTTAGACACTGATAGGGTCATTTCAAGAAACTGGTCTGCTCGAAGACATTTCTCCATGGTGTTGCTAACATGGTATTTATTCTTTACACTAAAATTGTTCTTCACAGAGACATCTCCCTGGGATGCTTGTTTTCAAGAAGACAACAATTTATTTCAAAAGGAATGCCTGTATTAGATCACCAGATTATAAGGAGCTTTTGTTTGCATTATTGATTTTCTATTGGTTAAGCATTTTTGTTGTCTTTTAATGTTATTAAATGCCAAGTTTTAAGTGGCCATTTCAGTTGTAATTATCCTCCCAGAATTTAGAAAAAAACTTAATGCCTTCTCATTCCTCTATGGGAAGCACTAGAAAATTTGGCATCCAGTCCTAACACTACACTGGAGTTATCATATCTTGTAACTAAGCCAGTCATGCAGAGCCTTAGTTTCTTAGTATGCTAAATGGTAGTTATTTTAACTATTCTGTGATATTTCATATTGATGCTGTGAGATATAAAAGTAATAAAAAGAGCACTGAATATAGGATTCAAAAGACTTTCCTGAGTTCAAGATTCTCCTCTGCCACTAAATAGGTATTAGATATATTATGACTGTCCACAAATTGTTTCTTCTCTCTTAAACTTGGTTTCCTAATCTGTGAAATGAAGGGGTTAGTCTTTAAGGTTAAAAATCTAACATTTTACATATGAGTCTTTCTTAAAGAAAGGATCAAAATTGGTAATTTTAAATTTTTTTATTTTAAGTTTTTAACCATTATTATTTTGAATTCCAAATTCTCTCCCTACCTTTCTCCCTTGCCTACTCCTTGTGAGGTTATACATGTACAGACATGCAAAATGTATTTCCATATTAGTCATGTGAAAGAAAACATAGGGCAGCTAGGTGGCACAGTGGATAGAGCACTGGCCCTGGAGTCAGGAGCACCTGAGTTCAAATCCAGCCTCAGACACTTAACACTTAACTAGCTGTGTGACCCTAGGCAAGTCACTTAACCCCAATTGCCTCACCAAAGAAAAAAAAAAGAAAGAAAAAAAAGGAAGAAAAAGAAAACAGACAAAAAAATGAAAAATAAAGTTAAAAATCACTAGTATGCTTTCAGTGTCATTCAGACTTTCATCAGTTCTTTCTCTGGAGGTGGATAGCATTTCTCATCATAGGTCCTTCAGAATTGTCTTGGATCTTTGAGTTGTTGGGATCAGCTGTCATTCACAGTTGATCACTGTACAATATTGCTGTTTCTATATACAATGTTCTCCTGGTTCTGCTCATTTCACTTTGCATCAGTTCATATAAGTCTTTCCAGGTTTTTCTGAAAGCATCCTGCTCAGCACAATAGTATTCCAACATAATCATATACAACTTGTTCAGTCAGTCCCCAATTGATGGGCATCCCTTTAATTTCCAGTTCTTTACTACCACAAAAAGAGCTGCTAGAAATGTTTTGTACATATAGATCCTTTTCCTTTTTTCTTTGTTTTTCTTTTTTTTTTTTGTGGTGAGGGGATCACTTTGGATACAGATCTGGGGGTGGTATTGCTGGGACAAAGGGTATGAATTCTTTTATAGCATTTTGGACATAGTTCCAAATTGGTCTCCAAGAATGATTGGATCAGTTTGAACCTCTATCAACAGTATGTTAGTGTCCCAATTTTCCCACATCTCCTCTAACATTTATCATTTTCCTTTTCTGTCATATTAGCCAATCTGATAGGTGTGAGATGGTACCTTAGAGTCATCTTACTTTACATTTCTCTAATCAATAGTGATTTAGAACATTTTTTCATATGATTATAGACAGTTTTGATTTCTTCATGTGAAAAATACCTGGTAATATCCTTTGACCATTTATCAATTGGAAATGATGTGTAGTATTATAAATTTGACCCAGTTTTCTATAAATTGGAGAGATTAGGCCTCTATCAGAGAAACTTTCTGTAAACTTCCCCCCATGCCCCTAGTTTTCTGCTTTCCTTCTAATATATATATATAAAAGGAATAATATATATTATTATAATTTATATATATATTATAATAATTATAATATAATAATTATAATATATATATATATATTTTTTTTAGTGAGGCAGTTGGTGTTAAGTGACTTGCCCAGGGTCACACAGCTAGTAAGTGTTAAGTGTCTGAGGCCAGATTTGAACTCAGGTACTCCTGACTCCAGGGCTGGTACTCTATCCACTGCACCACCTAGCTGCCCCTCCTTCTAATCTTCTATCTCATTTGGTCTTAAATCCTTCTCTCATCCATGCATGTGGCAGGTAAACTATTGTACATTCCCCTAATTTGCCTATGGCATCTATCATCCTTTATGTTGAAATCATGTCCCTTTTTGACCTTATCTCAGAATATGGCATGAAGTATGGATCTATACGTAGTTTCTGCCAACCTGCTTTCCAGATTTTTGTTTTTGTTTTTGTTTAGTGAGGCAATTGGGGTTAAGTGACTTGCCCAGGGTCACACAGCTAGTAAGTGTTAAGTGTCTGAGGCCGCATTTGAACTCAGGTACTCCTGAATCCAGGGCCGGTGCTTTATCCACTGCGCCACCTAGCTGCCCACTTTCCAGTTTTTGCAGCAATTTTTCTCAAATAGTAAATTGCCCCCAAAGTCTGGATCTTTGCATTTATCAAAAAAAAAAAAAGATTACTCTGGTAGTTTCTTACTGTGTATTGTATACCTAATCTATTTCACTTATTCACCATTCTCTTTCTTAGCCAGTACCAGGTTCTTTGGATGATTACTGCTTTGTAATACAGTTTGAGGTCTGGTACTGCTTGGACCACCTTTCTTCACATTTTATTTTTTTATTAATTCCTTTGATATTCTTGACCTTTTGTTCTTCTAGGTGAATTTTGCTATTTTTCTAAAATAATTTTGGTAGTATAAATAATTTTTTGTAGTTATTTTAAAACAGTTTTTGGTAGTTTGGTTTGGCATTGAATGAGTATATTAATTTAGGTAGAATTGTCTTATATTGGCTTGGCGTACCCATGAGCAATTAATATTTTTCCAGTTTAGATCTAAATTTATTTGCGTGAAAAGTATTTTGTAATTGTGTTCATGGGGTTTCTAGGTTTGTCTTACAAGTAGACTCCTAAGCATTTCATATTGTGTACAACTATTTTAATTGAATTTCTTTTTTTACCTCTTGCTGCTGGACTTTGTTGGCAATCTATAGAAATGCTCATGATTTATGTGGGTTTTTTTATATCCTGTGACTGCTAACATTGTTAATTATTTCAACTATTTTTTATTTGATTTTCTGGGGGTGAAAATTCTTAGTTCATTGTTTTGGAACTAAATATTTATTTTCTGAAGGTCATTGGTAGGCAAGGAAATTAAAAAGGAAACATGTGAATAGACTGCCTTGCATAAGTAACATATGTTTGGAAACAGTAGGAAATTTCTCATTTGCATTATGGTAACTGCAAAGCTAAAATTTCTCATTAAAAATAAATGAGAAGTGCAGATGAAGTGTCATTATCTATTGTAGATGTAATAATAATAGTTCACATTTATATAGTGCTTTAAGGTTACAAAGTGCTTCATGTACATTAATAATCATTTTCCATAATAATAGAAATCATAAATAACCTTGTGATATAGGTAGTATAAGTATTATTCCCATTTTACAGACAGAGAAGCTGAGCCATGGTGGTATTTAACGACTTTCCCAGAGTCATAGTTAGTAAGTTTTGCACTTGGGTCTTGATCCTAAGTGCTTTGGCTCTGAGATTACTATGCCTTCTAATATGTCACAGTGCTCTTTGGCCCCTTTTGATGATCATTTTGTGACCCAGTTGTAGCTAGTAAGTTCACCTGCTAGAATCTTCTAAGCAACATTTCCAGGATGTTCTAGATTGTACGGTATACTATGCCTAATGTCTAGGAAGAAATATAAAAACCACTCTCTTTAGTACTTTATCTTTTCCCCCATTTAAAAGGAAAATATATAGAATGCCCTAACCTCCACCTTTACCCAGAAACCATTCCTTTATAAGGAAGACTTGATTTCCATATTTAGCAAATCCTTCCCTGGAGCACATATTCTGTAGGATTTAACTTGAAATTTTGAACCTTGTCATCTCTGCTTTTATTTTTAAAACCCCATAGATCGAATGTCCCCTGATTTATTTTTTATAATAAAAAAATGAAAGTGGAAAATAGAGCAGGCCTTGGGGCACTATGGCATTGGAATGGAAAAGTGGCCTGGATGTTTTCATGATTATTATATAAATTAACAGGCTTTGACCAGACTGTGCCCAGTTACAACAAAGCTTCGAAGGCAATGTCAGCTAATCCAAAGTCATTCCCAGTTTTGTATTTCCTTTTAAAAACTAATTTAGAAATTTTTGTATGTTAAAGGGACAGTAATTGTGGTTTTTATCCAATGAAAACTGAAAGCCAAAAGCTAAAGCAGAGTCCTGTTAGTACCAGGGAAGTATATCCAGACATAAAAGTGTATGAAAATGTCTTTGGACCAGATAAATTAAGTGTATTTTCATGAAATAGGTGAAGATATTTTCTTTTCTTCCCTCTCCCCCAAAAAACTAGTACTCCAGTTGAAAAAAGCTATCTTCGTTTTACATAATTGCACATGTATAACCTGTATTTGCTTACTGCTTCAGGGAGGGGGGAGGGAAGGAGGGATAAAATGTGGAATTCAAGACTTTAAATAAAAATGTTTATTATTTTTTTTAAAAAGCTATCTTGTGGGTTTTTTTGTTTGAATTTTTATTCTGGATGCTATTTTGCATTTTAATAAAATATGCACTAATTGATTTGTAATTTGATATAAAATATTACTTTTATGAGTCTGCATTATTAGATAACATGTGTGGATAATCTATCCAAATAGCTTCATTGGTAAGCTCAGACCATGGAATATTACAGTTGAAGAGACTGTTGGAATTATTTTATTCTATTTTTCAGATGAGAAAATTCAGGCCTAGAGAAGTTAAATGACTTGCTTAAGTCACATAGGAACATTAATTTCCATTCTATTTGCTAACCTTACTACCAATCTACCATTCTCTAAGGTATCCCTTGGATATTGTTAAAACAGTGCATAATGGGAGAGCATTATGGAGACTAGGAAGAACAGGATTTTCTTCTAATTGAACCACTTGACTTACACATTTCTGTTCTGTGGGGTTTCACAAAAATTTTAAATAGGGCAATAGGGTATTTCAGGAAAAAATTTAAGTATTTGTAGACTCCTTCACTGTATTGTGTATGAGCAGTTGATCATTTTAGTAGGAAAGTCAGAATTATTCCCATTATAGGCAGGAAAAACTTAAGACCCAAAGAACTTAGGTGTTCTATATATGATTTTCTCATAATTAAGTAGTGGAAGGCTGGAATATGTAAATTTTCTGTCATCATCGTCATCAAAACCGTCGTCGTCATCATCATCAGTACCACCACCAACTGCTAAATGACTTACCTTTGGTCCTACATACTTTGTTTATAATGGAGTATTGTTGGGTTGATTGGAAATGGATAAAGACATGAGTGTTTTCAGACTGCAAACTGCCTGGACTGTCAGTTTAGATAAATACATTAATGTGGTTTCCCAGGTCCCCATGACTGAGATAAGCCTGGGCCTTTAAAAAAAATCAGGCTGCAGAAAAGTAAGCATTTTAGTTAAAATTGAAGTTGGCTCTAAGGTAGTTATAATTTTACAGCCACAATTTATTAATTACCTCCAATTTCCCTAAACATAACTAATGATGAAAAAGGCATATGTCAAATTTGTGTTACAAGAGAGGGCATTTAAAAATTATTTTTTTTCTTTTTTTTTGTATGGCAATGGGGGTTAAGTGACTTGCCCAGGGTCACACAGGTAGTAAGTGTCAAGTGTCTGAGTCGGGATTTGAACTCAGGTACTCCTGAATCCAGGGCCGGTGCTTTATCTACTGCGCCACCTAGCTGCCCCCTTAAAAATTATTTTTTAAAATAAAAATTTTATTAATTTTTTTGTTACCATAATTTCCCTTGAGTATTCCTCTCCTTCCTTATGTCATCTAACAAATAGTATTTTTTAAAGAAAGGAAAAAAAGAACAAGTCAGCATAATTGATGGATTTTTTTTTTAATCTATGGTTGCTTTTTCCATGTATATTGTTGTAGCCAGTGAATATATTATTTTCTAATTTATTGGGTTTTTTAAAAAGCTTTTCTCTGTGTCAGTTCATGTATATCTTTTCATGCTTACCTGAATTTATCCCATTTACAACACAATAATATTCTGTTACATTTATGTACCACAACTAGTGTAACCATTTCTCAATTAATAAGCATCTATTGTTTCCAATTCTTTGCTACACCAAAAAGTGTTTCTATTTAGATACATATGGGTATTTTCTTCTTATTAGCCTGTATCAGATATAAGCTGAGTAGTGGAATCTCTGGATCTAGGAACATGGGCATTTTACTCACTTTAGTTGCATAATTCCACAGTTTTTCAAAATGTTTTTTTACTGATTTACAACTCTGCCAGCAATGTACTAGTATATCTTTTCTTCCCACAACTCTCCTAACATTGACTAGTCCCATATTTTCTCATCTCAGAGACTTTTTTTTTCTGTATTTATTTGTTTTGGGGTATGGGGAGGGAGAGAAAGAATGATCCTTAAAACATTTATAAAATACACATTTATAAAATACACAAAAGACAGCAAAAGGAAGTTCAGAGAGAGGGATACACAGAACAGTAAAATTTATTATTATCAGCAGTTATATGAGTTAGTAGATACAGTGCTGAGTTTGGGGGTCAGCAAGACCTGATTTCAAATCCTGCCCCAAACACTCAGCTCTGTGACACTGGACAAGTTATTTAACTTCTCTCTATCTTTTTTTTTTAAGTGAGGCAATTAGGGTTAAGTGACTTGCCCAGGGTCACACAGCTAGTAAGTGTCAAGTGTCTGAGGTCAGATTTGAACTCAGATAGTCCTGAATCCAGGGCCTGTGCTCTATCCACTGTGCCACCTAGCTACCCCTTAACTTCTCTTTATTTAACTTCTCTCAGCCTCAGTTTCCTCATTTCTAAATTGAAGATAATAATAGCACCTACCTCCTAAGGTTGTTGTGAGGATAAAATGAGTTAATATTTGTAAAACTCTGTATAAACCTTAAAATGCTATATAAGTATTATTCTTATTCTTTTCAAGAGTTTACATAATTGAGATTACAGTTTCATATGAAATTCCATTTCTGTTCATTCTATATGTAAATGATCATATTTATTGATGCCTGCCAAGTTGATAATAAAAACTGTTTTAGATGAGTTCATTCTGTGATTTCATTATCTCCTATGAGTTCTATTGTCATTTTTCCCAGATCTATATCTATATCATATCTGCCAAATGATTTTTGGACATCTGAAAGTATATATTCTTTTGTCTTTTCAAACTCAACTTGTCTGAAAGAATTCATCATTTCCTCCAAACTCTCCCCTCTTCTCAATTTACCTATTACTATTGAGTGGAACACTATGCTTCTAATCAGTTAATAAGCATTTGGTATGTGTCAGGCAGTATACAGTGCTGGAGACACAAAAAATGCCCCATCCCCCAATCCCACCCCCCCTCCCCCCAAAAAATCTCTATTCTCAAGGAATTTATAGTCTAATCACTCAGGCTTGCAGCTGCCTTGTCATCCTAGACTCTTTACTCTGCTCACATATCCATACTATTGCCAAATGTTGTCCTTTTTACCTTCACAACATCTCTCATTTATCCCCCCTCCTCTTTACCTTCCACAATCACCACCTTAGTTCAGAACCTTTTCACTTCTCACTTGGACTATTGCAATAGATTTAAAATTAGTCCCCCTGCCTCAATTCTATCCCATTTGAATCCATCGTCCCCTCAACTGCCAGAGCAATTTTTCTGAAGTGTAGGTTTGACCATGTCACATCACTTCCCGGCCCAATGCCTCCCTGTTATATCCAGGATCAAATATAAACTGCTCTTGGCATATAAAACTCCTTATAATCTGGCCCCTTCCTACCTTTCCAGTCTTTTTATACTTAACGTTCCTCTGCATATTCTACAAGCTAGTTTACACAAAAATACTACATTTCCCCTCTCTGTTCTTTTTGTACTACTGGCTAGCCTTCATCCCTTCACTGATCTTCCTCCTTACCTCCTATCATTAGTTTTTTTAAGCCTCAGCTTAAACCCCAACCTCTGTAGGAAGCCTTACCCAATATCCTCAGAAACTAGTCTCCTTTTCTCTAATATTGTCTTCTGTAGACCACGTGTTTGGTATATGTACCCAGTTACTTACATTTCTCTCCCATTAGAATGGGAGCTCTTTGAGGGAGGGGGCTTCTCCCCCCACCCCCTTTGGAATCCTTAGCTTAGCACAGTGCCTGGCATATAGTAAGTAAGCACTTAATCAATGTTTGTTGACTTGACCTGCTTTGATTTGATACCTGATCATTTGAACTTATCAGTCCAAGTAGGGTAAAAGATTCTTTCAGCCAGAAAATGCTACTGGGGATTAAGATTTTTGGAGAAGGGACTATTTCACATTTTCCATCTGGATTGCAACAAAGAGGGAAAATTTAAGTATTTTTGAGAAGAGATGTAGACCATAAAAGCAGGAGAAGGACTGTTAAGATTTTCTAACGGAATAGTTAACTCTAAAAATAGACCCATACTTTCCAACTCCATCTGTAAACTCAAGTTGTTGCCTTCCTTGAAGGAAAATCGTATGCTTGTTCTCTTGGGCAAGATCTACGACCTGAAGTAACCATATTTCTGACAACAACTGTGAAACTGAAAATGGTGCTAGAGGGCAGAGTCAGGGATAAGAGAAGTTAAGAGGAATAATTCTCTTTGTTACTCTATTTCTTCCAAGATTTCCTGCATCGTGTTGAGGGGTAGTTGTAAGCAGGACTTCGCTTCAAGGAGGATCCTGCTCTTTTTCTCTGTGTGTGTGTGTGTGTGTGTGTGTGTGTGTGTGTGTGAGAGAGAGAGAGAGAGAGAGAGATGTGTATTGCAGACTGAATTTGGTGGCTTTGAGAGCCAGGAATGTTTCTTTTTTTTTTTTAAGCCATCTGGTTTTCTGCCCTATGTTTTACTAATTGATGAAGCATAGTTCAGAACTGTTCTTAGATCAGTTGGTCTGACTCAGTTGTTTAACAAGCACCTATTAGATGTGTACTACATGCAATACAGTGCTGGTAGAAATACAATTAGAAACAAGAACATAGAGTCCCTACCCTCAATGTATAAATACCAAGGAGATATCCAGACAAAAGTGTGAAAAGTTTGAGGAGGAAGGGAAAATTTTCTGGTGGAGTGATCAGGGAAAAAAAAAATTATGGAAGAGGGAATTTATCAGCAGGGCCTTGTTGGAAGAGAGAGGACCGTAGAAATACAGATTTAAAGTAGGAAAGGGCCTTCTATTCCAAATTCCCTTATGTTCCATATGAGGTCCAGGGAAGTTATGTTAACAATGGTCACCCAGGTAATAATATCCAGGCAGGGTCAAGATATCAGAAGGAAGGCATGTATCTTGCATTCTAGTCACAGGGATGGCCTGCACAGGTGAAAGTATAGAATGAGATTGGGGTACATTTAGAAGTTCTGTTTGTTTGGTATGTAAACTATGTGAAGAGGAAGTAGGATAAAAAGAGGTAACTCTAGATTGGAGTCCAATTATTTAGTGGCTTAAGTGCCAGGATTAGCAGTTTGTATTATTTCCTATAATTAATGAGGAGTGGGTTTTTTTGTTTGTTTTAATGATGGTCTTGGGGCAGGAGAGTGATTTGGTTGTGTTTTTGTTGTTGTTGTTTTGGGTTTTTTTGGTGAGGCGATTGGGGTTAAGTGACTTGCCCAGGGTCACATAGGGTCAAGCGTCTGAGGCCAGATTTGAACTCAGGTCCTCCTGGCTCCAGGGCCCGTGCTCTATCCATTATGCCACCTAGCTGCCTCAAGAGGATAATTTTGCTAGTGATATGAAGGATTTGTTGGAAAGGAGGAAAAACTAAGAGGCCAGAGCTTTGTTAGGAGGGTATTATTGTAGTTAAGTTGAGAAGGGATAAAGGCCTAAACTAGGATAATGATGGCACAGTGATTGGAAAGAAAGATGATTTGTTCTCTCTGGACTTAAGTTTCTTCATCTGTAAAATGAGAAATTTGCATTTTTTTTAGATCCTAGTATCTTCCATGAGTTACATAAGAGATTATAAGGTAGGACCTGTCAACTGATTAGATGTATGCTGATGAAGGAGAAAAAAAACCAAAGGTGAGGTTTCAAGCTGCCATCAACAGAAAGAGGGAAGTTAATGGAAAGTTTGCAAAGTAGATGAGATCAGTTGACCTTTGTTTGGGATGTCAGTAAGAAATTCATGTGGAGATTTCCAGCAGGACTGTAGTTCTGGAAATTCCTCATGACTGCATAAGTGAATTTGGGAGTTATCTACAGAGATAATTAAAGGCATTCTAGAGGATGAGATCACCAGGGAAGACTGTGTACATGACCAAGATAACAGGGCCAAGGAGAGACTCTTGGTGGATTCCCACAGTGTTGTTGTTTTTCCTTCATTCTCAAAGAGGACCATGACAACAGGAGGTGATGCCATAACTTGCATTGAATTGGATTTAAGTGAGGGAGGGCTGTGCAAAGTCATCAGCCTCACTCTCTCCTCCAGAGCCATTTGGAACTATCAAGGTATATATCAGGATAACTGAAGATGGCTTTGGACATTTTTTAAGGCAATTGGGGTTAAGTGACTTGCCTGGGGTCACACAGCTAGTAGGTGTTTGAGGTGAAATTTGAACTTGGGTCCTCCCAACTTCAGGGTCAATGCTCTATCCACTTTGCCACCTACCTTCCCCATGGATTCCCACACTAAGGGTGGCAGGGAAAACTGGGTGCAGGGAGCAATTTGGCTTGGGCAGAATTAGACAAGTGTCATTGTTACTATTAATGTACAATTAGCACTGGTGGCTTCTTAAGAGACTTATATGAATACCCCTTGAATTTTGGTAACAATGGGCCAGGGTTTTCACATGGACTTGGAAGCTATTGTATACACATTTTTAGATTTCACTTCCTTTCTCCACATCATTCCTACCTCCTGCATGGAAACAGCTTTCATAGTGCATTTTCTTTTTTTTTTTTCTCCTTTTTTTTTGGTGGGGCAATAAGGGTCACACAGCTAGTAAGTGCCAAGTGTCCGAGGTCAGATTTGAACTCAGGTCCTCCTGAATCCAGGGCTTGTGCTCTATCCACTTCGCCACCTAGCTGCTCCAATAGAGTGTTTGCTAAGATTATAAATTAGATGATTAGGTACCTTACACTAAACATAGAGAGTAGTGATGACATTTTTATTTCTATTAATTAACTGACAATTTCAAGTTTATAATCATCAAGTTATGATTGATGTGAAGGGTGAATCAGAAGAGAGGCCTATAGAACAGAGAACATGGTTTCCCCAGTAAGTGTAAGATCTCCAGAATCCAAGAGATGGAAGACTTTTTCATAGAAATATGGAATTTTCATAGATAACTGGTAAAAACCTAGTATTTCTTACAATTGGCTCTCTAACTTTGTTGCTCCGGGTAAAATTCATTTTCTAGAGCATTACCACAAATCTTTATAGGTATAATTTTGGCTACACAGTATGATGATAAAAATCCTTAAAACATTTAATAACTCTGCCTGTCAATTGTAATTTTATAAGTATAGTAGTACCACTTGTGATTATCCAGGTGTATTCTATGAAGGTTATGTAGTTCATGAATTATGTTCCCAGGTAGCTAACATGACACTCATGCAGGTGCAATAAATTTAGAACTGGGATGGCACAGAGAACACTACATAATTATAGGAGAAATTCATTTAAAGAAGAATGTCTTGAAGGTCATCTGCTACTTTAATCTGTCTGAAAGGTAACTAAAAAGAATCATAAAAGAGGAAAATATTTCTAAGAGAATTCTTACAGCATTTTAAGATTAAGTCATTATGGCTAATCCTCTTTATAATTACAAAGTAATATCTGTCATTAAAAACAACACATTGTCAATAATGCCACCATGTCTTTTCTTTGTCTCTGCCCTCCTTGATGGATATAGTAGGAATTTTATTTTATTATAAATGACATTTGCTAATTCAAAACGGTAATCTTTTCAATATATTTATGAAGTGAGATAGAATTAAAAGGAGTGATTTGTAGTAATATAATCATATTGGTGTTTAACAGTTTTTAACTTCTACCTTCAAATCTATTGACTTAATCCTCATAGTATCCCTTAGAGAAATGTTCCCTGATTTCCCAGATCATGAAGTTGAAGCCAAGAGATAAAAGAAATTTCCCAGGCTTTCTTAAAAATGTAATCCAGTTATGTAGCTAGAGACCTGATTTTCAGCTCTGTCTTTTTAGGCTTCTGCTCCTCCTCTCAATAGAAATGAAAATGGTTTCTAAGAGTTGATTTAAAATGTCATGTTGGAGTCACATCCCCATCCCTGGTGTTTAATTTAGCAGGACTTTATTATAATATTGGTGTTGTCAAACAAGGATATTACCTATATCTGCAGTATGATTCAAACTATACATTTGTGCAGGGAATATGGGTGTGTAATTAAACCTAAGTTCTTTAAAAGTTCACAATCATCTTACTCTTTTCCATGGTTAAGGAGAGCCACGCCATTAACATCTCTTTATAGGACATTCTGCTGTTTGATGAAGCCCAATTTAACCACTTGGGACCAGTGAATCCTATGAGAACAAAGACCCTTGAGAAGTTAAGCTAAGCTATCTACCTACATCTAGAAAGAATTGTATTAATGCTATCCTAGACTAATGACTAGACTAGTCCTATTTTTAGATTTCCATGAAAGAGAGACCATAGTTTTACTGAGGCTATATGATATAGTGGAACAATGCTAGACTTGGGAGTTTTAGTTATGTCACATTGCGGAAGTCATTTAGACTCTAAACCCTGTTTTTCACTGGCAGAATGAGATGAATCATACTTGCACCACCTCCCTCAAAGGTTACTGTAAATGAAAAGCACTTTTCAAATGCTAAACGATTATGTGATTGTGAGTAGTAGTAGGGATAATGGCAGCATCAGTAGTAGGTGCTGTTATTGTTATCACAGTAATTCAGCCATTTTGGCAGAAAGATTTTTCGTACATTTAACCTAACACACTCAAGTTTGTTCATTTCCTTTTAATCTGCTCTCAGTGGAAATAGAAATTATCAAGTTAATGGTTTTTATTTCTTCTCTGATTTACACAACACTCCCTTCATTCTGTTTTTCTTCTTGAGGATTCAGCAAAGTTTGACTTGGCCAAACCAAATTAGGAAGCATGGTCCAGAGTTCTATCCCCTGCTTGCTTCTGGGCTTTTGTATTGACATCAGGGCTTTGTTACTAAAATGCACATTTCCTTCTGTTTTTGTATCCTCTGTACACTGTGCTTGGCACATGGTAGGTGTGATGTTTAAAATCTAAATTGTGGTCGCCTTAAATCAGAAGCTTCAGCACCAGTCTTTAGGCATTAAACATTTATTAAAGCATAGAGGAGTTAAGAAAAAGAAGTCCTACCTAGCATAGAGTTACAGTCTGGTTGGGTTCTTCCTGAAGTCCTCCTCCATGAGCCTGCTTTAATCAGGAACACTCTAGCAAGCTGTTTGTGGAAGCGTTTTATAGATCTGGAACAGAGGCGGTCCTTACACACTCCTTCAAGGTGATTGGTTGGTGTCATCCAAATCCATTGGCTTTGAAGGTGTCCTCCAGTTGAGTTCACAGTCTAGTTTCTGAGAACAATACCTTCTTAAGGGATAGCCAGGTGTGATTGCAATCCAATTAACTTGATACAATCCAATTAACTTGCAGTAGGCTTAATCAGCAGTCAGTCACCCTCACTTGATTCAATCAGTATAGATTAATCTCCAGGTGGGTCTTTGAGTATCTGCGAAATCCCATTATTTCATCACATAGGCACTTATTAATCACTATTTGTTGATTAATTGATTAGTAGTTTCACTCCAGCATATGGATATTCCCCCTGATGATTATGAGGCTTAACATTGTCTTAGCACTTAATGGATGCTTGTGTATATATGTCAGTTAGTTTCTTTTATCCATCCTCCTTTGAAAGATTTTACCAGAGGATTTTCTAGAAATTTCTTTTCATGAACATAACCTCATTTATCATTGGGGGAAAATAGTGCTGTGCTTAAAGGTAGGCATTGGTATCTTATCTCTACATACTGTGTATGTGATAATTTGTCATATGTATTTTTCATCCATACATCTGATACCTTCCATCTAGGATTCTAATTAGTCCTTTATAGCTCCAAAATTACATGCTCTTACATGCCTATGATTATCTCAATAGGATTAGCAGCTTTCCTCCCATAAAGATAATTGAGATCTCTCACTGGTGACATATTTTTATTACTGCAACATGCCCCCCACCCATTCTCCCCCAAACCTGTTATTGTTTTTCAGTAATAGCTTTTTAGCTGCATTCTTAACAGTGAAATGTTCAGGAATCGTTCAGAGGAAGAATTCTACCATCGTTATGCATATCCCATAATAACAGTTATGCCTTTTCTTTCTCTCTTGTGATGCCAGGTGCCTGGAGATTTGAGTCAAACATCTGAAGATCAAAGTTTGTCAGATTTTGAAATGTAAGTCTTCAGCATCTTAAAGATGCACTTGAAAATGGAAATGGTTTCATTTGGCTGACACCCAATGCCAGGCTTATCCCTGAGCTTTTATACCATAAGGAGAAAAAAAAATCACTATTCAGATCTTTCAAAAGGGTTCAGATCTCAAGCTGATCACTTGAAATGACAAAGTCTTGGAGATGTGTGTGTGTGTGTGTATGTCTGTCTATATATATATGTATGTATATATGTGTATGTGTATATATATACACAAACACATATATCTGTATATACATACATAGACATATATTTAGAAAAAAGAGGTGGGCTGCTAATGTAATGATAGCAAGAGAAAATAGGTATATGGTTTGAGTGATACATTGTTACCTTTCTACAACAAAAATAAGAAGGCCTCTAACATCTTACATATTCAATTCAATTAAACAATTATATGCCTGTGTATGCAATGCTACACATAGGCTATAAGACCTATCAAGGTTCTGCAGATATTTGAGATGAAAAATAACAGAATTGCTTGCATAAATTTGCACAGAATATGGACTGGGTATACTGGCACACCCACCTCATGATCTATGAATTCCCTGTCCTCAAAGAGTTTATAATCTATGTGAACACAAATAATGATAGTAAGGATATACTAAGTACATAGAAAAGGTCAATAGAGAAGGAGAGAGTAGAACTATATGTGATTGCCTTATTTCTGTCCCAAGTTTGGGAAAAATTAGCTGGGGTTTCTAATATATTTGTTACATATACATTAGAAGCTTTAGCACCACTTTTGGGGCATTCAGCATTTATTAAAGTATATTAAATATTAGTAAAGAGAGCACACATGTCTCCAAAAGTTAAGAAAAGGCCTATGTAGCCTAGAGAGAATAGAGCTCAGCCTGGCCTTCTAGCCTAGAGGAAAAATAGAGCTCAGACTGGCCTGCTTCTTCTTCCAAGTCCTCTGCCACCAAGAGTGCCTCTGGGAGAATCTGAATGTTCCTGCACTTACTCCCTGCTGATTCTGAAAAAGAGCTGGCCCTTTCACACTGCTCAAACCTAATTGGCTAGCATTATGCAAATCTATTGGTTTACTGGACTTGAGGGTGGTCCCCTGTTGAGGTCAGAGTTCACACCCTCTGAGAACACACCCTCTTGAGGGCCAGGCAGGTGTGGTTTTTAATTGAATTAACTTTAAGTGAGTTAATCAGCTAAATCAGTCAATCCAATCAATCTTTTTTTTTTTTTTTTTGGTGAGGCAATTGGGGTCAAGTGACTTGCCCAAGGTTACACAGCCAGTAAGTGTTAAGTATCTGAGGGTGGCCTTGAACTCAGGTCCTCCTGACTCCAGGGCCAGTGCTCCATCCACTGCGCCACCTAGCTGCCCCAATCCAATCAATCTTAATCCAATCAATCCCCTGGAAAGGGGGCGGTGTTTGGGCATTCCCAAAACCCTTTTATTTTCTCACACAGTAAGATTGATCAAAATGGCCATTTGTGATGGCATAAATCATACTGCAAGAAGGCTTTTAGAAAGCATTGCTAAGGAATATGAAGTCTTCAGGAAGAAACTGAAATCCTTAGAAACACAAGTGATATTTCCTTCACTGCTGCCATTGAAAGGAAGGACTATTGAAGACAGAGGCAGAATTGGAAGAAACCAACTGGTTAAGAAGCCAATGAATAAGAAGGGAATTTTGACTTTTTCACAATAACTTATTAGAGTGTAGGAGTGATGAGCTCATGTTAGGTCCCCTCCATCTCTAGCCAAAAGCTACTAAAAATGCTCTTGGGGTCAGCTAGATGGCACAGTGGATAAAGCACTGTCCCTGGATTCAGGAGGACCTGAGTTCAAATCCAGCCTCAGACACTTGACACTTACTAGCTGTGTGACCCTGGGCAAGTCACTTAACCCCAATTGCCTCACCAAAATAAACAAATAAGCCAGGTATGATGTGAGGAGGACTTGTACTAGGGTGGTGGCCATGTCTGAGGAGAGAAGAGGATATATGTGAGAGATGGGTGAAGATAAGATTAACAAGATTTAGCAACTGAATGGATATGGGTGGTGAGATAGCTCCGAGTTGGGGATGACCCTTAGGTTGAGAGCCTGGATGACTAGGAGGTTTTTAGTACCACTGACAATAATAGAGCCATTAGAAAGAGGGGGAGGATTTGGGAGAAAAATAAGTTCTGTTTTGTTGAATTTAAGATGTTTATGAGACATCTAGTTTGAGATGTCTGAAAGGTAGTTGGAGATGTGAGACCAGAGGTCAGTAGAGAGGTTTGGACTTGATAGATTTGAGACTAGCATAAATATGATAATTGAATCTCTGGGAGTTGATGATATCACCCAGTGAAATTGGATAGAAGGAGAAAAGAAGAGGGTTCAGGAAAAAGCTGTGTGGGATGCCCACAGTTAGAGGGTTAGCTCCAGACAGTCAGTAAACATTAAGTACATAGTATGTGTCAGGCACTGTGCTAAGCTCTGGGGATACAAATACAAATAAAAACAGATATTCCCATTCCCTGCCTTCAAGGAGTTTACAATCTAATGAGGAAGACAACATATGAAAGGAAGCTAAAAAGGAAGGTAAAAGTATGAGAGGATGGGAAGGCACCTGGCAAGGGGGCATGATGGGGAAGTCTGAAGAAGTTTAAAGGGAATGTAGCTAATGGGAAATGAGAAGACTGTGCTGAGCTCCTTAAATACAGGTCCTGAAGCCCATGGCACTACCTTCCAGTCAGAGCGTCTAATCAGAGGGACAGGAAGTGCTGACAAGATGTAGATTCAATCTTGCAGGATAATGCAAATTTCCTAGGAAAAGAAGGCATGATGGAGGGGTTCAAAGAAGTCCAAAGGCAGTGTAGCTGTTAAGAAACAGGAGAAAACTGTGAAGATTTGCAACAGTATCATCAATACATTATAAAGTTGCAAAACCCCAACGTAACATCAGTCAGTTGATTGCCCATTTGTACCATTATTTCTCTGGACCTTTTTTCAGGACCACTTAATGATACAAGTTGAGGCATTAGATTGCTAGTTACAAAAATGTCACTCAGTAAATATTTTTAAATGAAAATGTTAGAGTTAATTGTGGCAAAAATGAAGAGCGTTACCTGTGTGATTAGGGAAAATTTTTGTTTCCCTTCTGATCCATCTAGGTAGTCCTCATAGAATAGTTAGGATGTAAGGAGCTATTTAAATTATGTTAGAGAGATTACTAAAAAAGCAATTAGGCATAATGATCAGATCATAAAACAAACCCATGCTTTCTATATGCATTAGAAATAAAAATTGGTATTATACTGATTGTCATCCTAACTTTATCTTGCTGAAAGTTGACATAAACATTGAGCTAAAAATTCACTTGTCCCTTTTTTATCCACATAGCTTGGTTTGAGCTTTGACTTTTTTCATGATCTATTTAAGAAAAATGATAGCCAGGGAGACCAAAGCAGGAACTTCATCATTTCTCATCAATCTCTGGTTGACATATCAAAGACCATTCTTTAGACACTCATTATTACCCATGACAGACTGTAGTTTATGTGTTTACAAGGAGAATGGTGTAGAATTGTAGAGACTTTCTTTTGTGTAAGAGGATTGGCCTGGAATTTTGGTGCTATTTAATGAAAATTTCTTGAGAAGCATATCTTCTCCAAAATTTCTAGGGATAGTATTTTGAGATATATGGAGAATATTAGCAAATAGTACTTCTTTGTTTTCCTCAGTGTCCAACATAGAATGAAGGAAGAAAAGAAAGAATGAATCTTTGTGCTTGTATGCCTAGAGAATGGATGCTTTTTAATGTATTGATCTGGGAGCTGGTTCAGATGATATTCAAGTTCTCTTTCATTTCTAAATCTCTGACCCAATGCTCAATAAAATTAATCTACTAATAAAAATGTAAAGATAAGAGCCCCCTAGTGGAAGGTTTTCTAGCAAGGGAATTATATGATGGAAGTCATATTTTAGTGAAATCATTATGACATATGTATACAGGAAAATTTGGAGGAGGGGGAAGCAGAGTTGTTGATAAGTTTGGTTTTTAGATGTGTTGAGTCTGATATGATATGATGGTGCTTCAAGCAAGAAATTGGCGCTATGGAACTAGTTAAGGAAAATGTCAGGGATGGAGATATAAATTGGAACATCATCCAAATGGGAGATAATGAAGTCATGAGAGTGATTGGACAGGGAGAAAAGAGCAAAGAGTTGCTGTATGAACCCTGTGAGAATGCTTGTAGTTAGAGATAGGGAAGAGGAAAAGAATCCCCTAAAGGATAAGTCAGAAATTTATGCAGGATATTGTTATTTTTGTCCTTCATTCTCAAAGAGGATCATGACATCAGGAGGTAATGTCATGACTTGCAGTGAATTAGATTTAAGTCAGGGATGGCTGTGCAAAGTCACCAGTCTCATTCTTTCCTCCATAGCCATCTGGATCCAGTGGTAAGATATATATATCAGGACAACTGGAAATGGCCCAGGATGTTTAAGACAGTTTGGAGTTAAGTGACTTACCCAGGGTCACACAAGCTAGTCAGTGTCTGAGGTGAGATTTGAACTCAGGTTCTCCCAACTTCAGGGCCATTGTGCCACCTAGCTGCCCCCGCAGGATATTGTAGAGTCAGAAGAGAGAATTTTATTATGGAGTGGGTCATAGACTTATTATCTGTGTCAAATGGAATATAGAGGTCAGAAGAATGGGCAAAAGAATGGGCTTTGAGTAAATAGAGGAAAATGAAGTAACAAAATGTGGTGGAAAAAATAAAACTCTTCCTTCCTACCTGAACCCTCATAGGAAAGACTTGTTTGGACAATTGGAAGCATGTAATTAGGATCTAATGAGGAAAAGCAGCTGAAATGAAGGCATTGCTTTCTGTAAAGGATAGCATAGCGGTGAGGAAGGCTTAAGGAAATGTAGATAATGTGAAACAAAGTCCACAGGGAGTGTGGTAAACGGCCCACCTGAAGAGAGACAACATGTATTTGTTACTGGGCCAGTTATTCACAGCTCTGAGACATTCTTTGACAAACCTCTGATGGGAACCAGATTGAAGAAATCACAAGATAGACGTACTCCAATGATAAGAATGGAAGAACACAGCATTAAGAAAATGAGAGAGTTTAAGGGTCTTAAGGCAGCATTGAGTTTTAACTCTGCAGTCATGTTGTTGGTGTTGTTGACTTGTTTCAGTGTCTAACTCTTTATGACCCCATTTGGGATTTTCTTCGCAAAGGCTTAGCAGTCAGTTAAATTTAGCCAGGCAGCAGCTAGGTGGCACAGTGGATAAAGCAACGGCCTTGGATTCAGGAGGACCTGAGTTCAAATTTGGCCTCAGACACTTGACACTTATTAGCTGTGTGAGCCTGGTCAAGTCACTTAATCCTCATTGCTCCACAAAACAAAATAAATTTAGCCAGGCAACAGTTAATATTCTAGATAAGGTAAAGTGGGAAGGGCCAATAGATGAGCTGAGTTTAAAACCAAAGAGCAGGTTCTGTGAGCATGAGTTTTCCTAAAAGTTGATAAGTAGAGTCTGGTTTACAATAAGTGATTGTAGAGAGGTTGACTAAATGAAAACTCTTTAATCACACACACACACACACACACACACACACACACACATATATATATATATATGCATATATACATACACACACACACACACACACACACACACTTTGCTTCTGAGAGTTGCTGTTAAAATGGAATCCATGATTGGTGGGGAATTTTGTAATATGAATCTAGACTATTTGACATGAAATCTGTATCATTTAATGGGACTTATAACCTTTAAGTGGATCTTTAAAGAAGATGCCAGAATATCTTTCTGACTGCAGCTATCTTTGTTAATAAAATACCTAGATTAGTTGTGTCCTGAAATATCTTTATAGGGTAATTAAAGGAAGTGGCTCTGGACACTTGTACAATTATTATGATTTTTACAAAAGAAATTTCATTAGACATACAAACTGATTTGTAGACTCCAAAATGCAGGCTGTGATCAATAAGTCTTATTTTCTTCCTGGAGGGGGTCACTACCTTAGAGTTGAGCTTAGATGAAATCCTGCCTCAGGAGACAGCTATTAGTTGGAGTGCTGTTTTCCTGGTTAAATAAAATGCTTTTTACTCTAGAGGTTGAGAGAACATTGCATCACAAATGCTTCCATAGTAAACATCTCAAATTGTGCTCTAAGTGCAAGAGTTAGAGAATTTTTATGAGCTGCTCTTTAGAGAGAACACTCTTGAAAATGCATTTACCACTACAACAGCTTTAATGAGCAGGAGGGTCTGGTACCTCCACAGTCATGCAATCCTGTTTTTATAGTTAGAACACAGTTGATTTTGAATTGTTCCCATTGCCTATAATGCTGTCTGCTCTGCTGTAATTTGGATCTAGCCATTAGTGGAAGGAAAAAAAAATATTTTAAATCCAACTTTTCCTTGAAGACAGTTTATAGATTGACACACTATACTGAAATAGTTTCTTACTTAGTTTTTTTTTTTTAATTTAGTGAGGCAATTGGGGTTAAGTGACTTGCCCAGGGTCACACAGCTAGTAAGTGTTAAGTGTCTGAAGTCGGATTTGAACTCAGGTACTCCTGACTCCAGGGCCGGTGCTCACTGCGCCATCTAGCTGCCCCCTTACTTAGTTTTAAATAAAAGCATATGTTGTTGGAAATTGTTTTTCTCTCAGTGTTTTAAGTTATAGATGAAATCATTTGTTTAGTTTCATGATTTTCAAACAATGAGTGACAGTGACCCATTTTGACTATTTTCTCTCTCTTTATTTTGGTTAGATCAAACCGAGCTCTGATAAATGTCTGGATTCCCTCTGTTTTTCTTCGGGGGAAGGCTGCTAATGCATTCCATGTGTATCAGGTGAGCACCTTAGCACCTTCTTAGGTAGACTTTGTAAGGGTAATTACAGAAAATCAAAACTTCTCCAAGGCTATTTTATTGTTTTTCCTATTTCTACCATGTATGATCTCTCTGTCTTAGAGATAACATTAAATATATATGAATCAGCTACACTTCATTCTCTGGCTCTTTTTTTCTCCTTTCTCTCTATCCCCCAACTTCCTCTACTCTAAATATTAAACTGTAGAACCCACTACAGGAAGTATTTTGTCTTAATTTTTTAGTCACACAGTTCAGGCAAAAATTTTAACATAATGAAGAAAAATTCTACCTCTACCTGAGCTTGCTGGAAACCATACTGTTCTTGAGTTTTAAGGGAACAACACATTACAACAGCAAGATCTTCTACTCTTGTGAGTGATAAATGAAGAAATGAATATAAACTTCATAGATTCTTTCCTAAGGTCTAGTAATAGTGGAAGAATAGAATTGCTTCATAGTTTGTACTTTTAAAATTGTCCTATATACTTAATTTTTTTCCCCTTCAATACATTGAGACTGTAGTGCTTGGAGTTCTCATCTTTCAGGATTGATTTGTTTTTAGAACGTATTATCAGTTGATCCCTGGTTATGATTGATTGATTCTTCACATCCTGTGTTATAACTTGGTTTTTCCAAACTTTAAAACACTTTCTCTGGTAGCTTTCAAGAGTTCTATACTTTTATGAACTATGTGAAAAATCTTATTGCCTACCATTTTTCTTACTTGGATATTAAATAATAAATGACTATAGCTACCTGATAATTAAGATGCTTCTCCTAAATTACTCACCATACTTGGTATTTTGGAACAGGTTTTTTTTTTTAAGGGAATGCACACATTGTATGAATAACAGGTTTAGGTGCAGCTGCATATATATCCAATTTGAAATCCTGCTGATAGAAATGGGTTTTTTTTGGCAAAGAAATATGCAGGGGAAACTTATTTTATCTTTCATGTTCAGCTAGGCAACAATATCACTATAATAAAAATTGGAAAAATCTGAGCTCTGGTTTAAAAAAAAACAAATTAGAGAAAGCAGATTTCCAAATATCCTCTTCCTTTCATTTCTTCCTTTTCTCACCCAAATCCTCAAAACAAAACAAACAAACAAAAATACCCCCCAGATCTTCTCCTGTCTGGATCTTTTCCAGTTCTGCTTTGAGGTCATGAGAAAGCTGCAAGGTGTTGCTTGGAAAATGAAAGGAGAAAGCAAACACTTCTATTTTAAAGTGAAATTAGAATGTTCCGTCACCCTAGAGGCTTCCATGACCTTTAAGAACAAACAAACATTTTTTATTCATTTTTCTTTGCCATGAAGATATTTGGGAATTTTCAGCCTTTGAAAGTCAGATCCTGAATGAAATGGATACAGAAAATATGTAGTTGCCAGGGAGATGGTTTCCACAGCACTTAATAGCATTAAAGCTACCTCACTTCTGTTTTTTGTATTCAGAGCTTTTATAGAGCTTTGTCCATCCTTCCTGAGTTTTGAGTATGCAACCCAGATTTAAGAGAATAAGAGAAATGCCAGTTACTAAATAGCTTTTATTACTGTAAAAGTGTCCCCTTTAGAATTTTGATATCTTTTTTTGAGGTTGTAAAGTCTTGTCACAACACCTTTTTTTTGCAGTATTATTTTTGTCCTTTTTCTAGCATCAGTAATAGTTACTAACATCAGTAACAGAATTATTGATTATTGTGTCTGATCAGTAATTGATAAGGCTACTCAGTATGTTTTTAGAAGCATATTGGAAAACTTTGCCTACATGTGTCCTTATTTCCAAAAACTGTACCTGTGTAGGGTGCAAAAGAAATGACCTCAAAACATCAGTGCTGGCGTATGTTTATCCCAAAGTGTACTGCAAAAGATGCTGTGCCATTGACAACTCTGGTTGTATTTAATTTGTCCCTGAAACAAATGGGTCCCTTTTGGAAGCAAATATTATGGTTTTCAAAATTGTATAGAAGTAAATGTTTGTTTTCTGAAACCTACATTCCATTTGACAGTGTAGGTAGGGCCAATTGGAATCATTATCTGCCTACAGTTCCTCTGTGTGATGTACTTCAACATTTTAGTATGGCTATAACAAATGTTAACTTCTGTTGTTTTCATTTACATTTGCTTAGTAAAACTCAGTTTACTTTTTTAAAAAATGTGGCCATGATTTCTGAAAAGCATCTCTTTCAGCATTAGCTTCCTTCTCTGGAGATAACAGAGAATCTTTCTTAAATATTATGTATGTTAGAGAAGACCTCAGTATTTAAATTCTGGAAAAAATAATTAAATGACATCATTCATTTTGAAATATTTGTCCTAGCTCAACGTATTTATGGGTCTTGGGAAAGTGACATCTTTTCCCTCCCTTTTAATAATAGATCCCAGAGTGTATAAGTAGGATGTGTTTTTTGGGTCAGTTGATGGTGTTTTTGGACATTGCATTTTGGTTTTTCTCAAATATTCCTTTCCAAGATGAAAGATTTATCCCATAGACACTTGTGTTTTATTTTACCTAGATTTCTCCCTTTTTATAATTTGTTGGTCTGTAGCTAGGCAGATAAAGAATTCATTAAGCAGAAAAATATGAAATTGAGTTTGATGCAGAAATTTGAAAACTAATGGTACCTCCAGGAGTTGGCATAAATCTTTCTTTCCAGGTGGGTTCCATTCCAACTTAAAAAAAAAAGCAACATGATTGAGGCTTTAGTAAATCTCTCTCTTGTTTGTGTTGGGTCCCTTCTGATGTGACTTTTATATTTCACGGGGGTCCTAAATCCAGCTCCGGATTTAATTTGCCATTTGGGTCTTTGATTTCTCTGTTGCTTTTTTAGCCAGCATTGGCTGGTTTGTGTGCTGTTACGATAAGATAAACTAGGGCAAAATCCGTCTTTGTTCTTGCTATCACCCTCCTCAAGAACTTTACATCTAGCAAGCTTGGGCATCCATACACCTCTGGACCACTTAGTGGATTACAGTCAATAAACCTCTAGCCTATCTTTGCTCTTCTTGTAGCTTCTGGAATTGGAAAACATAAGGGAATAGGCTAAAAGGGTCTGTTTTCTTTGCTTAACTGAAGGGGCATTACAAATAGCTGTCTCTCTGTTTGTCTCTGTCATATTTTTTAAAATCTTACTAATCACAAGAAAATTGTTTTTTCCTTAACAGATTAGGAGTTGGGGAAGCCATTAAGCCTGACTTCAAATAGAAATATTCGTTTGTAGAATAATTGCATGTTTTCTGTGTAGTATATGAGTTACCTTTTACTCTTCTTCCTACTTTAGACCACCTCATTCAGTTTGCAAATTGGGGATAATCATTGTAATACCTACCTTTCAGGAAGGTTGTGCAGAAAGCACTTTGCCAATCTCACAGCCTTTCACAAATGTTATCATTGTTATCCATTACCAACTGCTGCCAGTACTATATGTACTTATCCAATAACCCTTGCACCCCCTACTTCCTCTCTACACCCCACTGTGTCGACTATGGTTTAAGGATCCACTGAGTCTTGCTTAGACTACTGTTATATTTCAGAAGTTCCCTACCACCTACTACATTATATATAAGCTGCTTATCCTGGCATTCAAAGCCTTCTACATTCTGGCTTCCATCCGAATTTCCAGACTAATTTAATTCTGCTTCTGTCAGTGAACCTGTCAGTCTTCTGCAACATTTCTCATATCTGCCTCTTCTCTTCTCACACAACCACCACTTAATTAGTTTAAGCCCTCATTAACTTTCTTTCTCTTTTTTTTGCGGGGCAACGGGGTTAAGTGATTTGCCCAGGGTCACACAGCAAGTAAGTGTCAAGTGTCAAAGGCCGAATTTGAACTCAGATCCTCCTGAATCCAGGGCCGGTGCTTTATCCACTGTGCTACCTAGCTGCCCCCCCCCCCCCAGTAACTTTCACATAAACTATTTCATTAGCCTCTTAATTGGCCTTGTGTTTCCTCTCATCTGACCTCTATACTGTTGCTAAAGTGATTTTCCTAAAGCACAGTTCTGACCATATCATACCTGCCCCTGTGTTCAGAAGATTCAGTGGTTCCTGATTGCCTCCAGGATAGAATAGACTCTTTTCTTTGGCATTTAAAGCCCTTTACCATCTGGTTTCACCCTATCTTCCCAAGCTTATAAATTTGCTTCATATCTCTATTATGTTATAGCCAAACTGGCTTAATTGCTGTCCTTCATACCCGATGTTTCATTTCCCATCTTAGCCTTTGCACTGGTTTCCATCCTTCCCAGGCCTAATAGGAATACACCACTTGCCTAGAAGGCCCATAATGGATACTTAACACATGCTGATTGGTTGACACAAACCTCAGAGTACTAAGAATTCTGAGTGGCATGGAAGAGTTGATAACTAGAGAAAGTTTCATGAAGGAGGTAGAACTTGAGGTAGGCCTTGAAGAACTCAACCAGTCGGCATATTTATAACATCTCTTTTGGTGGTGGCAAAAAATTGGAAATTGAGGAGGTGGCCATCAATTGAAGAATGGCTGAACAAGTTGTGGTATATGATTGTGATGGAACACTTTTGTGCTGTAAGAAATAATGATGGGAATGGGTTAAAAACTGATAAGAACTGTTGTAAAGTGAAGTGAGCAGAATCAGGAGAACATTGTATATAGTCACAGCAATACTGTGAGGATGATCAACTGTGAAAGATTTAGTTACTCTGATCAAGACAAGATCCAAATGAATTCCAAAGGACTCATGATGAAAAATGCTGTCTACCTCCCAAGTGATAACTGATGAACTGAGTATAGACCAAAGCATATTGTTTTTCACCCTGTTTTTCTTGCATTTAAAAAAAATTGCAACATGGTTAACTTAGAAATGTTTTACATGACTTCCCATGTATATCAGGTATTGTTTGTCTTTTCAATGAGTGGGGAGGGGCTGGAGGAAGAAAGAGAATTTGAAACTCAAAACAACAAAAAGAATGCTAAAATTACTTTGCATAGATCTTTCCTTTGTACTCATCTCTGTGTTGCATCATAGCTGTTGTACACAGATCCTATAACTGTAAGTTTCTTGAAGAAAAATTCTGTCACGTCTTTTTTGTGTGTTTGTTTTTTGCGGGGCAGTTGGGGTTAAGTGACTCGCCCAGGGTCACACAGCTAGTAAGTGTTAAGTGTCTATGGCCGGATTTGAACTCAGGTACTCCTGACTCCAGGGCCGGTGCTCTATCCACTGCGCCACCTAGCTGCCCCCTGTCACATCTTTGTAGCTCACTGTTTGAAATATATTAGGCATTAATAAATGTTTGCTGGATTATATTAAAAGATGCATGTTGGATATTAATTTCAGGGTCTCTACTTTGCATTTGGATTTCAAGTACGAAAGTATTTGCACCTTCTGAGTCTTCTCCATCAAAAATAGATGAACCGGGGCAGCTAGGTGGCACAGTGGATAGAGCACTGGCTCTGGAGTCAGGAGTACCTGAGTTCAAATCCGGCCTCAGACACATAACACTTACTAGCTGTGTGACCCTGGGCAAGTCACTTAACCCCAATTGCCTCACTAAAACAAAAAAACAAAAATAGATGAACCTATGGCTACTTTTGTACCATGCAGATCTAACAGGTAGCCTAGTATGTAGCTTAGGGCAATGATATGCTCAGCTTTTCCCAGACTGAGTGTGCTACATGCTTTCACCAGGCAATGCAAGTACAGCCAATATTGCTTTCATATTTCCTTATGAAATTCCTTATTTACATATTTCCTTAATTGATCATAGAGAGCATAGTACCTAATAATTTAATGAAAAGTTTCGATAAGAAAGGGAAGACATTTTAATGAAATAATGAGAGAATTCAAGATGAATACCTCCAGCCATATCTTTCTCTATTTTGCTCAAATGAAGTGTGCTTAATCATTTTCATAGTCTTAGATATTTATGAGGCTTTCTTAAAGGTTATATAAACATCTTTCTCCCCATTGCTCAAAGAAGAGACCTTTTAAAAAATATTAGCCAAAGTAGACTCCAGGATAGGTCGCACTACAGTGACAATAGCCATGCATGTAGACAGTACTTTGATGGACCCTTGACCTCATCAGTGTAGATGGTCCCTCTCCTGGTACAGATAACAGCACGTCCAGGCTCCCATATCCTGCACAGTTCTAATCCATGTCTTCTCATAAATCTTTCTCAGAGGATAAACCCAAAGCACTTGGAGACCTTCCTTTGCTTCTTTTAATAACTGAAGGTTTGCAGGAGTAGCACGTGGCCTCATTGTCTTGTACCAGTCATTGAGTTCAGAGATCCATGCCATCAACAGGAACTAATTACTAAAGGAGAAACAATGGATACCTTGGGATTCTGTAACCACTCCAACTTGGACTATATATTTAGGAAGCAGAGAACAGCTGTGTATAGTATGATAGGCATACATATTGGGAGAGCAGATTTCACAGGGGTCACAGAAAGGTTAGATTAGAATCCATGGACAAAATTTCTTCAGGGAAAGTAAATCCATGGGAAGTGAGAAACTCTTAAGAACTGAGTTCTGGTTAAAAGGACAAGATGAGAAATCCTATTGGAGATCCTCTATCCAGCAAAGATCTGCAAGGACAGCAAATGGAGCAATGATAAAGGAGACCAAATAACATTTACAGCAATTCTTCCATCCAATTAATTGAGGACATCATAAGAAGATAACCAAAAGCCTGTGAGCTCTTGGAAAGGGGAGGAGGGGAGGTAAAAACCATTGTAAGCTCCAGTAAACAGGGTCTAAGCCTGTAGGAACTCTGAATGGAGTCCAACCTGAAGCCTTCAGGAGTTCTTAGTGGGGATGTACCAGTGTTGTGTGAAACTGTGACTATTGGAGCTGAAAATGGGAATGAAGCCAGCACCGGATAGATCACTGCATAGGGAGACAGAGCTGGGAAGTTCACTTAAAACTCCAAGAATAGACAGGGCCATCTCAACATCCATTTTTCACTTTCTCACATAAACTTGCATGTTTGTTTCTCTGGTTGTGATTGAATGAATTAAAGAGATTTATAGCCTCGGGGAACATCAGGAAACTATCCTTGTTCCACTGCAATATATCAGGCTTTTTGGATCATTTTAATAAGCATGAACAGAGCTGCTTGTGTTTAGATCTGTGATAGAGATCTTTGGTCTCCTAGAGTAGATGCCTTTACCAACCATATAGTAGTAACAGATTTTTATCTGACTGTTGTGACATCTTCATTAAAAATACACTATTGAAATTGAGTAGATACTGATCTTGAACAGAATAGATTACCAGTGAGAAACCACTTCTATTGCCTGCTATTCACTGATGAAGTCAAACTTTTGTTCTGGCTGTAGGAAGTAAATTGGCAGCAACGGGGACTATTTTGAGGTTCCAAAGAGAGAAACTAACATCCACAAAGTTGAATTTATGGATCACTTGTAGCTTTCCTCTCCTCTCCTCTTCTTTTTTCCGTATCTGCATACTTAGTACCATGCCCAGTACCATAATAGGTGCCTAATAAATGTTTGATGATTAATAGATTCCTTAAGGAAATGGACTTTTCTCTTACTTTTCGCTGAGACCTCATTTTTTATATACAGAAATGATTCGTTGTTAGTGGAGGTATTGATGGTTTTTTAGTTCAGTTGCAATTCTCTCTTAACAAAGGCATGAGCAAGAGCTAGTTACCTTTAATCTAGGACTATTACTACTTTGCAGATAAATATAGTTCATCACATCAAGTGCTGGATGGGGAAATATAGATGAAGCTTTGTAAATACTTCCACATATCAAGTCAAGTCAACAAACAATTATTAAATGCCTACTATATGTCAAGCAGGCATTGTGCTAAGCTCAGGAATACAGTTTGCAATCACTTTATAAGTATGGGTGTTTAGATTCAGCCTTTAAACAAAATTTTTTTTTTTGGCAATTTTTTTTTTTTTTGGCAATTCAAGTAAACTGAACCTTCAATTTGAGGATGTTGCCATTAGAGAGCAGTAGTACATGGTCACCAATTCAACAAAATTTTTAAAAAAATTCTTTACTAACAATTTGTTTACTGTTTACCAGGCAGGATACTCACTTCTGAGTATGAAAATAGTTTTATCCTCAGTAAGTTTATATTTTACTGGAGGAAACATGTACATGGATAAGTAAATGCAAAAGAATTCCAGGGGCAGGGTAGGGAGTGGGGAGGTAGGGTTCTGTCATCTGAGATCAGAGACTTTTGGCTGAGATTCTTTTTGTGAGCTCTCAGAGTTATGACCTTGAATTTTTCACACCTTATTTAAAAATAAAAACATAACTGTGAAAATAGCCAAAATTGAGCGATATTATTATACTAAATTTCACTTAACCTCAGCATCCTAAGCAACTTTTTTTTTGGGGGGGGGGAGAGATGAGCAATGAGGGTTAAGTGACTTGCCCACAGTCACACAGCTAGTAAGTGTTAAGTATCTAAGCAACTTTCTAAGCCCATAAGTTACAGATTAGTTGTTGATCTACATCACTGAAGGGAATTGCCACATGGAAATTTCCTACATAGGATGAAATCTTGTTCTCAATCTCTCCCCATTTTCCAATTACTTAAATTCAAATAAAATCCTATGTATATCTTATGATAATAGAGATGGCTCTGACTTCTTGGACACCAGTGACTCTGGAGGAGAGAGCAAGGTTGATTGACTCTGAGCTATGTTGCTCTCTGCTTCACTCAAATCCAGTTCACTTGCAAGTCAAGACATCACCTTCATGATGTCATTGGTCTTCTTCTAGAATGAAAGACAAACAACAAGAAGGGCCACATCAGCAAAGTTTTGTATTACTTCTCTTTAGCTGGAAGTATTTGAGTGGATTGTCAGTTTTGGATCATGATGTCATAGTGTAGGGTCATGTAGTCCAACCACCTCATTTTACAGATGAAGAAATTGAGGTCTAGAAAAGTTAAGTGACTTGCCCAAGATCACATAGATAGTAAAGTGGCAGAGCTCAGATTTGAACCTAGGCTCTTTTGATTTCAAATCTGATTTTCTTTTCATTGTACCATGCAGCCTCTAGATCAGTTTGTAGAGACATATCACCACAATTTTGGCTACAAGGTAATGTTTGTTTGTTTTTTTAAGTCATAGTAGGGGGCAGCTAGATGGCACAGTGGATAAAGCACTGGCCCTGGATTCAGGAGGACCTGAGTTCAAAATCCAGCCTCAGACACTTGATGCTTACTAGCTGTGTGACCCAGGGCAAGTCACTTAACCCTCATTGCACCCCCCCTCCCCCAATGTCATAGTGATTTGTGAAAATCTTCTAGTAATGTGTATAAGGGATTACAATTTGAACTGATGGAAACAGTGTCTTTTTCCATGAAATCATGGTTCCTGGAAGCACTGAAGTATATTTAATTGTGGTGCTTTAGGAAAACTGAAATTAATCAGTTTAAGGCACAATTTCATGTTTTTCATTAAATGTTAGTATTCACCTCCTTGTGCCAAGCCCATTTTTGCACATATATCCTCACTGGTTTGTATCTATTTAAGTTACACTGTTCAATCATTACCAGGAGTCAGAAGCCCTTTGAGATAGTTGGTTTCAATGTTCAACTTGATTCAGCATCAGAATGCTTCCAAAATGAGTATTTTCTAGTATCCCCATCCATTAACCAGAAGAAGAATGATCAGAAAATCGTACACAGAGAGCATCTCCTCTCTGGTTTCCGGTTTCTCTCTTTTATTTTTCTTTCTTTTATGAATAAAAAAGGGAAGGATCTGAATCAAAGTTGTCATAACTCCCATGGATGTTGTTCCACAGTCTGGAAGAGGTAATTTTCAACTCTATTCTGAAAGCATGAAAGGGTCGACTTCTCTTTTGATCTGTGACTTGGCATAACTTGTTTAAATCGATATCTGTATCTATATATCTATACCTATTTATATCTATTCATCCATCCATCCATCCATCCATCCATCCATCCATCCATCCATCCATCCATCCGTCCGTCCGTCCGTCCGTCCATCCATCCATCCATCTATCATGCTTAATCAAATAGCAGGGTCTCTGCTAAGCAACATTTAGTACTTCGTAACTTTCACAAAGTATCTTACTAAGGGTTCTTCAGAAACTTTTATGAAATAACTGTTATCTCTCTTTTTTTTTGGGGGGGGGAGAGGGCACCGAGGGTTAAGTGACTTGCCCAGGGTCACACAGCTAGTAAGTGTCAAGTGTCTGAGGCTGGATTTTGAACTCAGGTATTTCTGAATCCAGGGCCGGTGCTTTATCCACTGTGCCACCTAGCTGTCCCCACTATTATTTCTTAAAATGAAAATCTGGAACATAATTTGAACAAGGACTTTGGATGGAGATTTAACCTTATATTGTGATGCTCTACAATTGGAAAGCCCCACAGAGAATGCATCATGGATATGTCTAGTACTGTCATTACAGAGGAAGGACAGGACATTCTCAGACATCTGACAAGCCTTTAAAAACAAAAGATCCAGAGACCAAGTACTTAAGCTATGAAGATCTCTCACAGGAGGAACCTAGGACACTAACCTGATTGTTGGTTCACCATCAGAAACCAATCCTGCTTTTACTCTGTCTTCCTCCTCCTGTAAGTTAGACAGTCCTCTCCTCTTTTACAGGATGAAGAATGAAATTTACAATCTAATAGAACATTTCACACTGCTACAAGTTAGACTAAAGCATGAAAACAGAGGGAGTCAGTAGTTATAGATTGTTCTCAAGAAATCTCAGGGAAAAAGATGAGCTGGTAGATTGGCTGAAATCCCATGTGTACCCTTTTCTCTGTATTGTGGGTCTGAAACTCCACAATCTTTCTTCCTTCATACTTTTTATCTAAAAATGATTTGTTTTTTCCCCCCATGGAGGCAAGTGGTTTGTTATTAAATTGATACCATCTTTGGAGAATAGATACTGGACTAGATTATATAAAAGAAAATCTTATTTGTAAATCCTGACATGGAAAAGAAGTATTGAATGCATTTCAGAATATAGCTTCTGAATCTTGGAGAAAAGTACATTTTAACTTCTTTTCCAATATCTGTCTCCTCTTTGATGGATGAATTCAGGAGAGCTTTTAATAGCTTATTACATTGTTTAAAAAAAAAAAAGATGTTTGGTATGCTATGAAAGTGTGGCTTTGGGGTACCTTGTTCTTGAGTCTGTAGAACTAACACTGCTATTCTGAATTGGCCTCTCTGCTTTCTAGAGTGGATGAATACTGAAAATGAAAGATGTGTGCATATATGTCCCCAGGGAAGGAGCTGTTACTTTGAGAGTTCTTGGTTTTTGAATCGGAAACTAAGCCTTGGGGGGAATAATTGGTAAAGTTTGTAGTACTACCTTCTTATCTCTGGGCAACTCAAGAATATGCTTTAAGTGAACTGAGAATCACCTAAGGAAATGTACTGTTTCCAAAATAGTATATACATTGTTATGAAAATAAGATAGTATTATTATTTGGAAACACTAGATTTTTATAGCCCCCTGAGATTTTAATTATAGACTTATTTGAGAAGTTCTTTTCAGTCAAGTATTTCTGCTAGTTTTCAAATAGGTTTGTACTTGATCCCTCTCTGTTTCCCATTACCCTTCTCTCTCTTCACTATCCTTGCCCTTTGACCCCTTTCTACAACATTGTCTTTTTTGCTTTTCAACCCAGTTACTCTTCCAAACAAAAAATAAAAACCAAGCACACATGGGGGAAAAAAAACAACAAACAAACCTTAAAATATCAGTCATTTTCTGTCCCACAATGACTGCAGGAGTATAATTATTTTTATGCTTGCTGATTAAGATATCCATTTTTCTCTTTTTTGGATTATGGGTATTATAAGTGGGAGGATGGATAACTAGAAAATACTCCCCATCTAGATCTACCATTGGTTGCAAAGTTTAGGAAGAAGAGAACTGATTCTTCTCTGGTTTCTGCCATTTTTTCCCTCCAATGGAAAAAAGCAAACAAAACATTTTGTTTCTCATTAATGATAATGATAGCACTTATCATTTACCTAACACATACTATGTGTCAGGCATTGTGCTAAACACTTAACAAGTATGATCTCATTTGATCCTTACAACAGCCCAGGGAGGCAGGTGCTATTATTACCTCCATTTTAGAGTGGAGGAAACTAAAGCAGAGGGAGGTTAAGTGACTTAAGAAAGTATGTTTAGTCTAGTCCCATTCCCTGAAACACAGTAACTGTGGCACGAAGACAGAAGAAGTCAGTGACCAAGTGTAGTACTTGAGGTCTAAAGGAATGATAATAGTCCAGGAATTCATAAACAGATACAACTCTGCTTACTTGTGATCAATTAATTAATTGGTTTGTTTTTTTTTTCATTGAAAATGTAAGTTTTATTGATGCTTTGTATGTTTTACCTCACAATCATTTCCCAAGATTATACCCTACCCCTCAATGAATCATCCATGTTAGAAAGAAAAGTTAAACAAAACCAAATGACAAAAAAATTGGATCTGTCAATAAACAAAAGCCCCCTATATTTCTACTAATAGGGGGGGAAATGTTTGGTCATTTCCTGCAGCTAAAACTGATTGCATCAATTAATCTAAGTTTGGCTACATTTTGACCATGTGATTGATATATTTAAAGATGCCTTGGATTTTTTTTATTCTGGACCAAGTGTCTATATCACAAGTTGGCATATCTCTCTATTGTATACTTTGTTTTGATATCAGTGTATTATAACTAAGTAATTTCTCTGTGAGCATGAACTGCTTCTCTTCCTTAGATCAAAAAGGTCTGTTACAATGGTGTATTTATATGGTTTTGTTTATATTTTCCACTGATATTTCTAAACTGCTTCCTGGTTCCTCCTAAGGTTGTTTCCATAGCATGTCAACGATATTGCTTGGGCTTCAGTTGAGGGACTTTGATGATGCATTTTTGGAAATACCTTTTCCCCCTTGACATAATTACATTGTCACTACTAATACCATTCATAATCAACTTTCTAATAACCAATTATTTTTCCTCCAAGAATTCAAAATAAATATTAAGTGGATGGTGATATTTTTGTGCTTAAAAATTAAGCATCTTTAATGTTTCATTTCACCAATTGCTATAAAACCATGTTAATTTTCCTTAAGTTAAAATCATCAGACTTTTAAAAAGCAAAATATATGCCAATTGAAAATCAACAGTGAATACTTACTCATAGAATGTTAGAGGGAGAAAGAAACTTAGAGATCTTCTATTCTCCTCTCATATGTGTAGATGAAAAATCCAAGGCCTAAGAAATGACATACCTTATTTAGGATCACACAGTTAATTGGTGCCATAGCAGTGGTTGGATACCAGTTCTCGACCCCTGGTCTATTGATTCTTCCACTGTGCTGGGGATTCAATGCCAACAAGTGTGTTTCCTGAACAAAGTCAATAAGACTTTGCACTAGAGACAAATGATTTGTTTTACTCAGTTGCCTTTTTTTTGAGACCATGGGCTTAGATTTTGCATTTCTTTCAGCATCTAATTGTGAATTTATTAAGTTTTCTTCACATTTCTGACATTAGACCTGAGGAGAAATGGGAGATTCAGTTATAGGATGCCCAGGGGTTCCAGGAGCCCTGACCGACCACAGCCACATATCAAGGGGTCAGGACATATTATGTTACAGTGGTCTAGTCTTGAGAAATTGTGAGCCAAAGTGAATGGGCATGTTGGGCTAGAAGATACTCTACGGATATAAGTCCAGATTGGAGGATATATGTGTGTGTGGGTATGTATGTATATATTTATATATGTGTGTGTGTGTGTGTGTGTGTGTGTGTGAAATAATGGGGTTCTGGGGGACCCAATGGTACCCCCACTCGAGGGCCTAACTCCAGAGCCTTGCCTGACTTTTCTTAAGGCCAGCCTAGAGTCAGTAGAATTTCAAAGGAAGTTAACTCACCTTAAGACCACCCTTAAGTCATGTCAATCAATGGACTTGAATGTTGCTGGCCAATTAGCTTGGATCAAGGTGGAGTGACCCACCTCTACCTGAGACAGGTTAAAAACCCTGAGGGTTTTTAAGAGGGGTCGCTCTTCTTTTTGCACACTCTTGCCTCTCCCATGCTGCCCTCTGGCTTTTGCTCTCTATCCTAGGTATGTAGGGCTTCTAACCATGTGCTCTCACTTTCCCTGACATTTAGTATGCTTTAATAAATGCTTAATGCCCCAAACTGGTGCAGTAGCCTCTAATTTCTACAGTAACACTATATTAGAAACCTCAGCTAAATTTCCTAAAACTTGGGACAGAAATAGACACCCCCATAAATTTTTAAATGATACACATATATATGAATGTCTACATAGTTGTTTTCATATTAGGCTTTTCAACCATTTCCCTTTGCTCTAGCCAAGCAAGCCCTGGGTTCTAGGCTAATTTTGCCCTTCCAGTAATGTTCATCTCGACAATTTATATAAAAAGTATGTTAGAAACTCTTGGTTGGAACCTTTGGCTTGGTTTTAGGCTCAGTGCTTAACCTCAATTTCCTGTCTGCCTGCATCTGACCTCCATAAGTTGCTTTCCTTCCAACACTTCTTGTTGAAATTTATTATTGACTTCTTGCCTTTTCCTGATCTCTTACAAGTATGTGCTCCTGTGCTTTTCTTTGGCGGCTCTCAATCTATGAGTTAGATGATTATATGCCAAGGATGTTGTAGAGGAGACTTCTGATTGGGTGAGAGGTTGGGATGGTTGATAATCAAGTTGTATTAGTGTATCTTTTCCTTCACTTATTTAGGCCATGAAATTTCTTTTCAGCTCTAAATTCTTTGATTCTATAAACTGACTCTGACCCTTGGCACCAAAAACTTCCCTATGCCTTTCCTTTTCCTTCTTACCCATTATGTAATTCTTGCATGAAATGTACCCAGTATAATTGATTATTAAGGGATGGAAATCAATGATAAGAGAGACATAGTGGGGCAAGGGAGCAAGAAACTTAAAGAACACTGATTGAAGATGCTTCCCTTACCAGTACCTTCCAGCCTCTATCCTATCCCAGCTTTACCAGGCCATTCAAGTTCTGTTCCTTGCCTTAATCTTAATTCCTTTGCCTCTCTAACCCAGGCAATGGAACAGAGCATGGTGCCTAGTGTGGAGAATCCATCATCATCCACGGATTCCCTTAGGCTCAATGCCAGGAAAACCTTAGAGGCTAAGGCTGCACACCTCTTTCTTATGTATTGAATTAGGGCACAGTAAGTTTATCTCAGTGCCAGAACCATGCAGGGTAAAGCACCATTTACTAAAGAGAGAGTTGGTAACCTATAGGGTCAAATACTATATGCAGTTTAATGTTTTTCTGGAAAAATAAGAGAATGGGTTGTTTTTATTTATGGAGTTTTCATCTAAATATTTTGGTCTTTGAATTATACTCTCCTTCCCCTATCTTTCCCCCCTACCTCCAAATTGCTTAATAGCCCTTTCTTCTGTTTACCTAGGTATATGGACGCACATGTACATATATGGTAGTCTTGACAATTTTGAAGATGTTTGAAATGTCTGTCTCCCTTTTTTTGGGAAATGCATTTGTTCTAAGGTATCTAAATGTCCTTAAAGATCACTGGATTTTGGAGTCAGTACATTCCTTCTGTGTTTTTACTACTTGAATAGCCATGGTAAACCATTTCACCAGTGTGGTCCGTAGTTTCTTTCTTTTTTTTTTTTTTTTGGTGGGACAATGGGGGTTAAGTGACTTGCCCAGGGTCACACAGCTAGTAAGTGTCAAGTGTCTGAGGCTGGATTTGAACTCAGGTACTCCTGAATCCAGGGCCAGTGCTTTATCCACTGCGCTACCTAGCTGCCCCCTGGTCCTTAGTTTCTAAATGAGAAGGTTGGATTAGATTATCTTTAAAGTTCTTTCTAAGTTTATATACATGACCCAATGAATCACTCATTTGATTTAGATTTAAGAGCTATTAGCCCATTTCAGCATTTGTGTGTGTTTTCCCAAGGTATAAGGTGTGTGCTTTAACATACATAGATAAACATGCATGTAATATACACACATATCCTCTTTATCTTTATAGCATAAAGAATTTTTCTGTTAAAATTTGTCTTTTTATAAATCTCAATAAATTTTATTCATTTTTCCTCTGTGTTCTTAAGTTGAGTTGTTATTTTGAGAATTATTTCTTCTGAACAACTCATATACACATTAATAAGGGATAGAGTTCTCTTCTTTGAAGTTTGAGAAGCATTGAAATTGATGTAATGAATTATTTAGGCAAGGGATACTGCTTAAAACAGTGAATTCTGTATCCCTGTAGATTAAAAAAAGCCATTTTAGTTCCAACCTTTAAAGGTTATCTCCTTATGTTGAACACAGCAGCATCATGAGTGACTGTGAATCCCAGTTTCATGCGAAAGTAAACACCAAGCAAAATGCTGTCAGACTGCCTTTGAGTGTTTGGGTTTGGAAGAAGCAGCCAGTCGCTGAAGGTTTGGAGGATGTTGTCAGGGGAGGGCAAAGATAAATTTATGAAAAATGTGTAATTTACTGATTAGAGTCTGAGGAAGTATTGAAGGATAGCATTACAGTAGTCAGAATAAAAGAAGATGAAAGTATAAATGAGCATTAGGAAAGGTAGGGTTAAGATACTAGACTCATTTGACCCAATTGTGAGGCAGACTGTAGGTAGGTGTACAGGCTGAGAGCCAAAAAAGGGAAGAAAAATAAAGATTTGGAGAGAAACATTAGATACTTTAATTCTTGAGAATAGGATTGAAGATGAAAAATAGAACCACATTTTGAAAGCTGTAGTGTTTTGGATGGGGGTACACTGCTAACCAATAGTTGGGTCTGTTGCATTTATACTTTGGTTCAATCTGTTCAGGAACCTAACACTTGGATACCAGATTTAATTTTTCTATATTTAAGAGAAAAGAAGAAAGAGCTGTAGCATTAGAAATAAAAGTATTCCTGTGTTTCTCTTAAATTGCCCATCTATGTTAAACAAAAGTATATCATGAAAATTTAAGAATTAAATTTTTAATGTTGAGACCTTTAACAAATTATAAATATTTATCTATTATACTCATGGTGGCATAATCATGATAACCAAAAACCACAGATTGTCTTCAGACTTCATTTTAGTTACTAATCTAAAATAACTCTCTGACCAAATATTTTACCTGACTTAGACAAAGAAATAAATTCACCAAACATGTATTAAGTACCTGCTTTGTACCCAACCTTTTGCTGGACTCTGGAGATACAAGGATAACTGAAATATTCTGGAACCTCAAGAGACATACATTCTCCTGGGAGGGAGGAAAGAGTATGTGTATGTATATGTGTATGGGTGTGAATATATGTATATGTATGCATGTATATGTGTATGTATTTACACATATACACATAAATGTATATATACATACATATTTGTGTAGGTATATAAGTATATATACTTGTATATACACATGCACACATTATCTGTTTATGTGTATGTATATGTATGTATGTATGTATAAATCTGTGTGTGTGTATATATGTAAAGTATAGTAATATAAGAAAAATGAAAGAGAGAAAGGGCTCTAACAATGGGAATGATTGGAGTGATGGCACCTGAATTGAGCCTTGGATGTGAGTGTCATGATTCCAAGAAACAGAGATGAAGAGGAGCTTCATTCCAGAAGTATTTCATGTGAATGTATGGATATAGAGTATGAAGTTTGGGGAATGACTGGGATCCTGGATTTGCAGTTAGGAGGGACTTTGGCGCCCAATATTCTCATTTTACAAATGAGGACACTGAGAAGCCCAGGGTAGTAGGTTGTCCAGGGTCACTAATAAGTGTCTGAGGAAGCATTTGAACTCAAATTTTCTGATTCCAAGTCCAGCTCTCTATTTGTGGTACCATGTAGCTGAAAGCATAATTACTCTGTGGAGTTTGTGGAGAGGAGTAGATTTACTGAGATGAGGGAAAATGAAGTAGTTTGAATTTTTAAAATTGCTACATTTTGTTTTGACACAATAAATACTTCCCCTAATGACACGTGACCAATCTCATATTCACTGAGAAAAGTGTTTTTATTACCCATTATTAACAGAAGTGAAGAATGTTTTCTTTCCCCTTTTTAGTCTGACACTTACTAACATTAATAATTGCATTTGGTCAGAGTCTTGTTGCCTCGCCAGGATGACTTTATTTTTACAATTATAGTCTTTGTATATACCACCCTTTTGATCATTTACCTTGCCTTGCATCTCTCCATACGAATCTCCATATTTCTGAGTTTTTCATATTTGTTATTCCTTTGAGCCCAGTAGCATTCCATTACTTTTATATACCAAAATTTGTCCATTGATTTACAATTGTTGGGCACATATTTGATTCCAGGTTTTTGTATCATAAATAATGCTATACTAAGAAAGTTTTTTGTACAGATGAATATTTCTTACTACCTTTGTTAAAGGATATGAAATATTTAGAATTTTTTCTTGCATAATTCCAAATTATTTTCCAGAACAGTTGAACAATTTCACAGCTTAACCAACAATAAATGAGTATGTTTTTTCCTGGCCCCTCCAACAATGGGTTTTCCCAACTTCAGATATCTCTGCTACTTTGCTAACCTCTCTGAGCCTCAGTTTCTTCATTTGTAAAATGAGGAAGTGGACCATATGACCTCCGAGATCTTGTCCAGCTCTTTATGATCCTGTGCTGTTATGATATATTTTTGTTTTGTTATAATGCACATTTTTATTATTAGCGATTGTGAATTTTGAACGCGATTATTGGGAGGAAAGTCTGTAGCTTTCAGAACTCCCCACACCATCCATCCACATACCTCCAAATAATGCCAGAAGGTGATTATTGATGTTATTTCTTCTTTTGAAAATTTTTAGGGGCAGCTAGGTGGCGCAGTGGATAAAACACCAGCCCTGGATTCAGGAGGACCTGAGTTCAAATTTGGCCTTAGACACTTGACACTTACTAGATGTGTGACCCTGGGCAAGTCACTTAACCCCAATTACCTAAAAAAAAAAAAATTGTTCATATCTGTTGACCACTTGTATATTGGATGAATGGATCTCAATCATATTTCTATCAATTCCTAATAGATGTGGATGTCAATGTTTTATCAAAGAAATTTAATAGAAGTTACTTCCCTCAATCTGGTTTTTTCCCTTTAGATTCTAGCTTTATTGATTTTACTTATGTGAAAGCTTATAAATTATATATGTATACCTTACCAGTTTTCTTACACCTTATTTCCTGACACATACTCTTCAATCTACTGATACAGGCCTCTTGGCTGTTCCATGAGCAAGATATTCCATCTCTCAGTTCCAGGAATTCTGTCTGGCTGTCTTTCATTCCTGGAATGCTCTCCCTCTCTGCCCTCTATGATTTCTGTCAAATGCCAACTAAAATCTCACCTTCTACAGGAAGCCTTTCTCAAACCCTATTAATTCTAGTGCCTTCCCTCTGGTAATTATTAATTATTTCCTATTTGTCCTATATATAGTTTGCTTTGTGTGTATATATATATATGTTTGCATGTTTCTTCCCCTTTATATTGCAAACTCCTTGAGGGCAGGGACTATTCTTTGTTTCTTTTTGTATCCCCAGCATTTTGCACAGTGTCTGGAACATAATAGGTACTTAATAAATGTTTATTGATTGATGTTCATGTCATTTCTTTTACTTTCTATTATTTCTTCTAGTCTATATCTGGTTATGAATTCTTCCCTTTTAAATGAAGTTTTAAAACATACAACCTTCCTGACTTTTTTTCATGGTGTGTGGAAAACATATGTAGGTCCTATTTTATTTCTGTAAAAATTGTTTGAAGATACAAATCATATGTCATAAGTGTGGTATGATAGGTTAGCTCACAGATATTTAATGTATTTTGTTATCTTAAGTGAATTTTTCTTTCTTTCTCTCCTGGTTTTTTTTTTTAAGTAATATACAGAAAATCTGATTTTGTATCCAACTTTGCTGGTTATTTTCTTGATTAATTTGTTCATTGAGAGCATTAATTGTAATTTTAATTCTTTCCTCATTTTTCCTATGTTTATACTTCAACCTCTTTTTCTTGTCTTATTGCTATAACTAATTATCAAATAGAAGCGGAGAGATAATAGGCATCTCTGCTTTATCTTTGATCTTACTGGGAAAACTTCTTTGTTTCTTTATTATAAATAATTCTAGCTCTTGGTTTTTCTGATAGGATTTTTTTGTCATATTAAGGGAAGGCCTTTTTATCCTTATGCTTTACAATTTTAAAAAATATAAATAAATGCTATACTTTGTCAAAGAGCCATACATCTTTAATTATTTTTATTATTAAATTAACTTGTGTTTATAATTTTCTTAATATTCAAGAATCCTTACTTTTTTGGGGGGGTGGGGCAGTGAGGGTTAAGTGACTTGCCCAGGGTCACACAGCTCCTAAGTGTCAAGTGTCTGAGGTCAAATTTGAACTCAGGTCCTCCTGAATCCAAGGCTGGTGCTTTATCCACTATGTCACCTAGTGGCATTTACATTTTTTAATAAATCCAACTCTTCCTAGTTTGAGTAGAGGGAATATATTTTGTTCATAAAAGAATTTTGGTAAGGAACCATCACTTTATTTTTGTAAACATCATATGAACCATGAGTTACTTAATTTTTTATATGTTTAGCAGAATTAACTTGCAAATCTATTTTGAATTAGAGCTTTTTCCCCATTGAAAGAGAGTTTAATGATTTGGTTGAGTTCTTTTTTGGAGATGAGGTTGTTTCAATGTTCAGTTTTCTGTTCTATTCTTTAATCTGTTTATTCCCTCCTGTAATATAGGTGTTTTATATACATGTAAATACTTATCCATTTCATTTATCTTTTCAGTTTTTTTAATTATTCATTTATAACTTTTCTAGTTTTTTTAATTGAACAGTCAATTCATTGGTTTTCTCTTTTTTTCTTTTATTAATACGTTTTTTAGATATATAAATTTTCTCTAAGAATTGCTTTGGCTGGGAGCAGCTAGGTGCCACAGTGGATAGAGCACTGGCCCTGGATTCAGGAGGACCTGAGTTCAAATCCAGTCTCAGACACTTGACACTTACTAGCTGTGTGATCCTGGGCAAGTCACTTAACCCCAATTGCCTCTCTCTCTCTCTCTCTCTCTCTCTCTCTCTCTCTCTCTCTCTCTCTCACACACACACACACACACACACACACACACACAAGAATTGCTTTGGCTATATCCCATAAATTTTTGTAGACTATCTTATTAGATATCATTAGCAGCAGCTGGGTAGCATAGTGGATAGATCCCTGGCCTTGAGTCAGGAAGATCTGGATTCAAATCCAGCCTCAAATACTTACTAGTTATATGATACTGGGACCATCACTTAATCTCTGTCTGACTCAGTTTCTTCAGCTGTAAAATGGGGATAATAATAACACCTATGTCTCAGGGTTGTTGTGAGATCAACTATTTATTAAAAGAAAAAAAGGCAACTAGCACAAGTATGTCTGGCACGTGATGGACACTTACTTAGTCAGTGCTTATTCCCTTGATTATTATCATTGTTGTTCTTTCTTTGATTTCTTCTTTGACTCACTGAAAGGACTGAAAGAGTAGCCAAGAAGATGGTCTGAGAGGCAGAGATAGGCATGAAGGTGGTTCATGAAGCTTCCTGGTGGGTTATTGCCATACTTAATGATAGTCCTGGCAAGATTCTATCTAAACCCACTGCAGTTCCTGTGACAAATAAGAAATGGGTCCTGAGGCAGGCCCCTCTGGGGGGGAGAACTAGCAACTTACTCTTATACCTTTTTTCCTTTTTTCTTATTGCCTTAATGGAGATTTCTCTCTCTCTCTCTCTTTTTTTTTGGTGAGGCAATTGGGGTTAAGTGACTTTCCCAGGGTCACACAGCTAGTAAGTGTCAAGCATCTGAGGCCAGATTTGAACTCAGGTCCTCCTGAATCCAGGGCTGGTGCTCTATCCCACTGTGCCACCTAGCTGCCCCTCTTTGTCTTTTTTTTTTTTAATTATCATTTGGCATATTTTGCGCTGTTATGAGATGGCAAATGGTAATTTGATTTAGCTACAACTTCCCCTTTGACTATTTTCCTAGAAGTTGACCGGTTTGAATTTTAACCTACTCTCTGATTTATTGCCATTGTGCAAGGAAAGGTGCTCTTACTGTCTCTTCCTTCCCACTCAAACATACATGTGTGCTATTTTCCCTTTTCTACCAAGAAGGCTTAATTTCACGTCTACCTTCCAACACGGTCACAACTTTTTAAAAGTTGAGTCAAGAAATCCAGCTTATGTCACAAGTTAGGATTTCTTTGTGATGCCCAGATGTCCTGACACACTAGTTGTGAGATTGTCTCCTTTAGACCCTGGCCAATGTGCTAATTTGATTATCAAGCTTCACCTTGGAGATTTGTGGCCAGTAAAGTAGCTAAGCAGCCTGTTTGGTTGCAGAGCCTCCCTTATCTTTGTCCTGCAGCAGGCAGTGACCCAGTCTTATTTGATTCACTCAGTCAGAGAGAGTAAGTATAGCATTGTTTGAAAGCTGCAGTCAGGCCTGATGAATAACTGTACTGAGCTCCAAGGTTATGGCTTAAAGCCTGCAAGAAAATCTGCGAGTCTGCCACCCTGGAAAGCAATGGTATATTGTCCAATTCTGGAAACATCCACTGTACTAGGGAAAATAGGATTCAAAATGACAATAATTTCATAACTATAGCATGATTATTTATATTTTTTATGTGTGTGTGAGTGTGTAAGAAATATACATATGACCACTGGTATCCTAAGTAGACAGTCTTTGTTTGAAAAGTTTATTTGCTTCATTTAATTTACTTATCTGGTTGCTTTATTTATTGTTTTAAATTACTTCATCAAGAGTAGTCACCTTAGTGTACCAGTATGAAATTAAAGCATCACAGTGGTTAAATCACTGTATAAAAGTCATCAAGACACAGATGAATTGTATTTTTTAAAAATCAGCCTTGCTATATCACTTTACCCCAAAAGGCCATTTTAAAGAGAAATAAATCTTAGAAAAGTGCAATAGGAAACTTCATCTTGTCCCTTGTTACCTGAGATAGCAAGCGTAAAATGCTTTGAAAACCTCACAGTGCTGCAGAAATGCTAGTTGTTTTTATTATTGTTATTATTGTTATCCCTTTTATCTTTTTAGAGACTTATCTGGTTCCATGTAAGCTTTTCTGTTTTGTTTTTGTTTTTGTGGGGCAATGAGGGTTAAGTGACTTGCCCAGGATCACACAGCTAATAAGTGTCAAGTGTCTGAGGCTGGATTTGAACTCAGGGCCTCCTGACTCCAGGGCTGGTGCTTTATCTACTGCACCACCTAGATGCCCCCCTCATGTAAGCTTTTAATGATGGTATGGGAGAGAAGTAGATGTGAATTGCTGGTGGTGGGAGAAGAATCACAGAACCACAGTATCTTGGAATCAAAAGGGTCCGGTGCTTTATCCACTGCGCCACCTAGCTGCCCCCTATAGCATGCCTTATAAAACATCATCTAGCCCTGACTTGAAAAATCTCCATTGTGAGGAAACCTGCTCCCTTCCCAGACAGTCCATTTTGGATAGCTCTAATGGTTAGGAAGTTTTTCCTTATACCAAACCCAAGCCAACTTTGGGTCACCCCCATCATGTATCTCCTTCACACCTCCTCCTGTGGTGCTGAACAAGCTGGAAGAAATCAGAAAGCTGTGCTGTCTGGGTCCACTTCATATGTATGTTATTTGTGTCATATGTAAATTGATAGCTATGCTATCTATACCTTCTTTCAAGTCATTGTTAAAACTGTTGGACATCTCAGTACCAAGCATAGATGCCTAAAACACTCCATTAGACACAAGCTGATATCAAAAGTATTAATGACTGCTCTTTGCATCTGGTCATTCAACCAGTTTCCATAGTCTATCTAACTTTTCCATAAGAATAGGATGAGAGAGCAGCTAGGTGGCACAGTGGATAGAGCACCAGCCCTAGAGTTAGGAGGACCTGAGTTCAAATGCAGCCTCAGACACTTGACACTTACTAGCTGTGTGATCCTGGGCAAGTCACTTAACCCTGATTGCCTCACCCAAAAAAAAAAAAAAGAATAAGATGAGAGACTGTTAATAATTGATTTCTTTGGTTAGATCAATTAAGGAATTCCACAAAATAGGATGTTGCATAATCTTTCAGTCCTTGCTATGATTTTTATTCTTGAGGTTTTGGAAAGCCTGTTGCTTATAACCTAAGGATAAACAGTTTAGGGTGTTGCTAATAAGGATTGGCTGAATTGTTCTCCAAGGGAGAGGGTGTTTGGTTTTCCTGGATTTTTTCCCCCTCATTCTTGAGGCAGCAGAAATTCTTGAGGAATTAGACAGTTGTTGTTTAGTACCTGGGAGTACTACACATTCCAAGTGTAATGAATTTGCCAGAAAAAACCTCCCAAATGTTTGCTGCAAGCTGACATGTTTGCCACGTATTTGTTCTCAGATTTCTGGATAGAAGTTCAAATATTCTATTATTTTTAGTTTTTATTGTGACATGATTTTTTTATCTCATTATTTAAAGAATGATTCTTTTACCTTTAATTTGAAAAATATTAGTTGCCTATATTGCATAAATTCAGTGCAGATTGGCCTGTTAGCATTGCTAATAGACTACTCTGATTCAAATCATCCTTGTCCCACTCTTCTAAAATTCATTCCTCGTCTTGGTGCTCCTTCTCACCTGAGCACTCTGAGTCAGAAGAAGCCTGTCACCTAGTAATTTTTCCCTCAGAGAAGATGAGATGTGTATGAAATAGAGTTGCATGACATATATTTCTTATCTATTATTTTGTTATATCAATTATGATTTCCCAATTAGATGCCAGTCTTAATCTTATTGCCTTCCCTCTGAGACAACCATCAGTTTATCCTGTATATATCTCATTTGCACATGGTTGTTTACACGTTTTCTTCCCTATTAAACTGTGAGCTCCTTGATAGCAGTGGTTTTTTTGCTTGTTTTTCTATCCTTAGTGCTTAGCATGGTGTCTTGTACATAGTAAGCACTTAAAAATCTTATGTGATTGATAGACTGAATGTATATAGGGGCATAAAATAATGTATAAAGGATGAAAAAAAGACCTATTACAGTATATCCGCCCTCCAAAGTAAGGGAAGGATTAATTTCAGGTACCTGAAATACAAATATTATTTCTTCTGTAATACAGTTTAATGTCATTGAATAACTTGTTCTGATTTCCTTGGTATTAGGAATTCCCAGGTTAGGAAAGAAATGTTCTCTATCAATATAGATTATGACTTGCTTAGGGTCAGTCACACAGCTGGTAGGGGGGTGGGGTATGCATTTTGGGCCCAGGTCTTCTGTTGCTCTGTCAAATTGCCTTATATGAGTGGGGCATGCTCATGAGCTTGGGCTCAGTTTAGCCATCTATGAACTCGGCCTAGCTGCCCAGTGAATGAAACATTATCGTTTCTCATTATTATAGTTTATGGAAGCTCAGTCTGGAGAGTGCGCGATCTAATAGGATTTAATGTCATGACCTTTCAGGCTTTGATATTGTCTTGAAATATTTTACAGGGAATATTGAAATGACTGTTTTAATGTGACCTGAACAGTCTTATCTTTTGAATGTGCCAATAATAATTATCATCATAATGTTTCCCTTTGTAAATCCCTAGAGGCAAATGGAGTCTTGGTAGACATCTCATTTCTACTTGCCTCCTAATTATTCTTTCCATCTCAAATCTCTCCGCTACTCTGACCTGTCATCTCCAAAAGATACTTTTTTGGGAAGAAAATGATTTTCTTAAAACTCAGGTCTGACTATGCCATCTCACTATTTGATAAGTCAACTCCAGTGCTTCCCTATTAACTCTAGAAACTGCCTGGCACTGGAAGCTTTTCATAACCTCGCCCCTGATGACCTTTTTTTGTTTTCTTACATATTATTCATAAGATCATAGATTTAAAACTGGAAGGGACCTTAGAGTCTGTCAGGTCTAATCCCCTTATTTTACAGAGGATGAATCCGAGTCAAAGACAGGCCAGTCAGAGAGCAGTATATAAGCATTTATTATGCATCAGCTGTGTTAGCCTTCTAACGGGGGATGCAACATACATATAACCATGTACAAACAAGATACTGTTTTGAGCTCACAGTCTAATGGGGGAGACAACTTGCAAACAGCTATGCACAAACAAGATATAAAGAGGGTAAATTGGAGACAACCAACAGAGCAAAGGTACTGGCGTTAAGGAGAATGAGGAAAGGCTTCCTGTGGAAGGTGGTGTTTTAGCTGGGCCTTGAAGGAAGCCAGAGAGACCAGGAGGTGGACATGAGAAGGGAGAGCATTTCAGATGAGGATGACAGCCAGTGCAAATGCAGTGTTTTGTATGAGGAACAACAGAGAGACTGGCGTTCCTAACCTGAAGAGTGTGTGGGTGAGAGTAAGGGAAGAAGCCTGGAAAGGTTGGAGGGGGCCAGGTTGTGAGGGGCTTTGAATCCAAACAGCATCCTGGAGGTAATAGGGAGCCACAAGAGTTTATTGAATAGGAGCTTCAAGAGACTCGCTCAGGTTCACCCAGGCCGAAGTCCTCCAAGTTGTCCTGACTTCTAGTCTAAGGCTCTATCCACTGTTCCATACTTCATTTCATATACGTTTTTGGTCTGACATAATGGTCTACTTGCTGTTCCTCATACAGGCACCCCATCGAGACCACTTGGTGGTGCAGTGCAGTGATTACAGAATGGGACCTGTGATCAGCAAGATCAGAGTTCAAATACAGTCCCATTTACCTACTAGCTATGTGATGCTGGGCAAGTCAGGTTAACCTCATTCTGCCTCAGTTTCCTCAATTTTAAAACAGACATCATCATACCACCTAACTCTCAGGGGTTTCCTGAGGATCAAATAAGAATATGTGTAAATAACTTAGATGGTTTATTAATGTTTTATATTAAAATTAAAAAAAAAAACTTTGTGTTCCAACTTCTCTTCCTCCCTCCCTTCCCACCCCCACCCACAAGAAGTCAAGCAATTCGGAATAAGTTATACATGAGTAGTCATGGAAAACATTCCCACATTAGATGGGTTGTGAGAGAAAACAATTAAAAAACAAAACTTCAGATTAAGGAATTGTCAAAGAAAAAAAAATTTTTAATGTGTTTCCATCTGTTTCCAGATACTATCAGTTCTTTCTCTGTAGATGGGTTGCAATTTTCATAAATTCTTCAGGGTTATATTGGATCATTGCCTTGCTGAAAATAACCACATGCTTCCCAGCAGATCATCTTACACTATTGCTGTTATTTTGTATACAGTACATTTCACTCTGCTTCAGTTCACATAGGTCTTTCCAGGTTTTTCTGATAGTATCCTGTTCATCATAACCTGTATATAGTACCTTAAACTTGACAAAGAATTTTATTCATAATAGCCCAGCAAAGTAGGTACCATACGTTTTGCCATTATAATCAATCATCATAACTATTTCCCGCCATCCTATTCCCTTCCCATGATATATACTCTATTTTCTATCTTCTTTTACCCTATTCCTCCTCAAAAATTTTTTGTTTTGTTTTGTTTGGGGTTTTTTTTTTTTTTTTGTGCAGGGCAAGGAGGGTTAAGTGACTTGCCCAGGGTCACACAGCTAGTAAGTGTCAAGTGTCTGGGGTCGGATTTGAACTCCCATCCTCCTGAATCCAGGGCTGGTGCTTTATCCACTGCGCCACCTAGCTGCCCCTCCAAAAGTGTTTTACTTTTGATTGTTCCCTCCCCTGATCTGTACTCCCTTTTTTCACCCTTTCCTCTTTATCCTCTCCCCCTCCTAATTTCCTGTAGGGTTAAATAGATTACTCCTCCCAATTGGGTATGAATGTTATTCCCTCCTTGAGCCCACTCTGATAAGATTAAGGTCTTTGAGCTAATTCTGTGTTCTAAATTTTTCTTCCTCCTTCCCTCTCAACCTTCCCTATGAAATCAAGCAATTCAATATGTCATACTTGTGCAGTTATGCAGAACATCTTCAACTTCCTTGGAAGTGTTTTGCTTTTTACTGCTCTTTCCCAGAATCTGCCCTTCCCTCCTTCCCCTCTTTTCCCCTCCCATCTCCCTCCCCTCCCACTTTCCCTCAGGGCAAAAATATATTACTATACCCATTTGAGTATGTATGTTATTCTCTTTTTAAGCCAATTATGATGTTATTAAGTTTCCCTCACTCCCCCACTCCTTCCCCCTCTTCCCCTCCCCTCCATAAGCTTTTTTTCTTGTTTCCTTCATGTGAACTACCTCTCCCCAGACCATCTCTCCCCTTCCCCCTCCCCCAGTCTATTCCTCTTACCCCTCAACCCTATTTTAAAGATGTCATCATGGGTTAGTTAGGTGGCACAGTGGACAAAGCACTAGCCCTGGACCCAGGAGGCCCCAAGCCCAAATCTGGCCCCAGACATAAGACACCCCACTCTGCCCCACAAAGAACAAAACATAAATGCTTGACAGATACCATCCTTTCATATTCAGTTCAGACCTGTGTCTTATGTGAATTCCTTACTGAGAAAGTTCTTATAAATTCAAAGTATTATCTTCCCATATAGTAATGTAAACAGTTTGATCTTTTACTATTCCTCATGAAGTCTTTTTCCAGTTTACCTTTTTATGCTTCTCCAGGGTCTTGTATTTGAAAGTCAGATTTTCTATTCAGTTCAGGTCTTTTCATCACAAATGCCTGAAAGTCCTCTTTTTCGTTGAAGTCCCATTTTTTCCTCTGAAAGATTATGTAATCATTTCTGCTGAGTACGTGATTCTTGGCTGTAGTCCCACTTCCTTTGTCCCCTGGAATATCATATTCCATCTCCTCCGGTCCTTTAATGTAGATGCTGCTAGATCTTGCTTTATCCTTATTGGAGCTCCACAGTATTTGAATTCCTTCTTTCTAGCTGCTTGCAATATTTTCTCCTTGACCTGGGAGCTCTGGAATTTGGCTATAATATTCCTGGAAGTTTTCCTTTTGGGATCTCTTTCAGGAGGTGACCGGTGGATTCTTTCAATTTCTATTTTAGCTTCTGCTTCTAGAATATCAGGGCAATTTTCCCTGACAATCTCTTGGAAGATGCTGTCTGAACTCTTATTTTGGTCATGGTTTTCAGGTAGTCCAATGATTTTCACATTATCTCTCCTGGATCTATTTTCCAGGACAGTTGTTTTTCCAAGGAGATATTTCATTTTGCCCTCTATTTTTTTATTCATTTGGATTTGCTTTACTGTGTCTTGGTTTCTCATAAAGTCACTAGCGTCCATTTGTTCAATCCTAGTTCTTAGGCAATAATTTTTATCAGACAGCTTTTTTATCTCCTTTTCCATTTGGCTTTTCAAGCTGTTGACTTTTTTCTCATAGCTCTCCTGCATTGCTCTCATTTCTCTTTCCATTCTTTCCTCCACCTCTCTAAATCTTCCTTCTATCTCTCCTACTTTCTCTTCAAAGTTCCTTTTGAGTGCCTCCATGGCCTGAGACCAATTCATAATTTCTTAGAAGCTTTGGATGTAGGGGCCCTGAGGTTGTTCCTCTTGTGAGGGTGCACCTCAATCTTCCTTGTCGCTAAAGAAACTTTCTATTGTTCTCAACTTCCTTTGCTTGCTCATCTTGCTGTTTTTTACTTGACTTTTAGCTCCCTCTTACAATGGGGCCCTACTTGCAAGCCACACTGTGTCAAGCTTTAGTGGGTCCTAAGTGTTTCAGTTTGAGGGAGGGCAAGGTTTTCTCTTGCCTGACCTATTCTCTGGTCCGAAGGTAACCTCAAGCCAACTTTCTAGTTAACCAGCCAGCAGAGTGCTATGGTGGTTTTTAGCTTTGACAGGCCTGCGCCCTTCCCCGACCTGGGCCTCCTGCCACTCAAGTTTTTTCCCTGGTTCCCTGCTGGGGTGGGATATCTGAACTCCTCCTCAGGTCCTGCAGACACCCCTGTGTTTTCCACCCCTCAAGCCAGCTGTTCAACCCTCTCACCTGATGGTAAGCTAGTTCCAGTAGACACGGGTGCTCCAGCTGATTCAGAGGCTGGGGGTAAATTTCCCTTGCACAGCATGTTTGGGGTCTGTGTTGGCGCAATCTGGGGTTAGATTCTGCTCGCAGCCCAGAATGGCCCTCTTTAATTTGGAAAATAATCTCAGCATCTTTTTGTGGATTTTGCTGCTCCAGGGCTTGTTTTATTGCTGTTTGGGGGGGCAATTGTGTCAGGAGCTCTGTGTGTTTAATGTCTTTCCTCTGCCATCTTGATGGTTTATTAATAAATGTTTGACCACATAGATGGCTAATAAATATTTATTCCCTTCCTCTTCCCTTGCTTACCTCTTATATATACCTTTGCACTGACTCTCACTCATGCTTGGAATACTCTTCCTCTTTACCTCTACCTTTAATACCTGCTTTCTTTCAAGATTAAGCTCAAACTTCACCATTTATAGGAGAGGCCTTTCCAGATTCCTCCAGCTTACTTTGTATTTCTACTTTGTATATGAAACAATGCACACCCACAGCCTGCGGGCTCCTAACTCTGAACCCATGCCCATTACTTGGTTTAATACAAATGAAGTTAGTTGTTCCTTGTTTGTCCTTCCTTCTCTAAGAGGACCATGACATCAGGAAGGTGATGTCATAACTTGAAAGTGAATTGGATTTAAGTGAGGGAGAGCTGTGCAAAGTCACCAGCCTCACTCTCTCCTCCAGAGTTATCTGGGTCCAGTGGCAAGACATAGATCAGGACAACTGGAGATAGCCCTGATGCAGTGGGAGGCCTTGGCCTTTTTAAATTAAGGTCTTTCCCCTGGTCTCAGTTTGCTTCAGGCAATGCCCTTTCAGTTATTTAAGGCTAGGAAAGAAATGAAAGGAAATAGTGGCCTCTTTTACCCAGTAAAAAACAAACAAAACAAAAAACAAAACAAAAAAATCAACATGGAAGGGGAAGACCCTCAGGGTTTCTGGCCAAAACCCCCTTCCTCCCTTTTCCTTCCCTCCTCTCCCTCTATCCACATAAGGAATCACCCTATTACGTGCTGGTGCTCTCTACAAAGGGCTATACATTTTGATATCTGAAACAGAGGGAGCATGGCCTGTGAAGAGAGAAGACAGATTTTTTTTTTTGGTTTTTGGTTTTTCTTCTCAAACATTCTCTCTTTATATCCCTATTTCCAGAGGCTCACAGAGAATTAAAGCTTAGGTTTGGCTTATGTTTAGTGTATCCCCTAAACAAACTAGAAAGATATTCATGTTACAATGGGTCATAAATAGGGCTGCTATTTATTTCTTCCACACGAAGGAAATGCTAAACGCAAATTACTCAAAAGTGCACAGTGACAAAGATTTAAACAAGTTACATCCTCCAGGAAGTTGAGACTTAAAACATAAAAAATAAAGCATTTTGCTAGAATTGACATTTCACCTCTGACCCAGCTCTGTACTATTTCCCTTCAGGGCCCTTGTCCTCTGACAAGTCACGCTACTACTCCTGCTCACTACAAGTGAACTACAACTCCTGTGGCTACTTCTTTTCCAGGAAGTACTAAAGTAGCCTGAGGGGTACCAACTCTAGTGTAGTTAACACCAATTAAGGAGTCCAGGGATTCCTGGACTCTCTTCTAAGATTGGAAACATCCATCTCAGGATTAGTGTCAGTGTTATCAACAAAGCACAACCAGAGGTCATGGGTTAAACTCACCAAGTCAGGCAGCCATTTGTTAATCCAGCTGCCATGTGCTTACAGGCCACCATGCTGCTTGTGTGGTAAGTCCTACAGGTATGCAGAAAGAGGGACACAGAGCTAAGGTAAGCTGTGTCCCCTTTTAAAATGACACCACACCCTTCCTCTGCTGCCATCATTGGAAGGGAACAAAGTGATCACCTAGGATTTGTTGTGTCACTCCACATTTCCTCAGAAAAGGCCAGGGAGCAGGCTTAACACTCCATGGCATGCTTTAGCCAGAGCACACCAAGAGAGCCTCTGCCTCTAAGTACATATGTATAACATGTAATATTGTCTCCTCCATGAAAAAACAAGCTCCTCGATGGTAGGGACTGTTTTAATTTTATCTTTGTATCCTGGAACATAGTAGGTGCTTAATCATAAATATTTGATTGATCTCTTGAACATAGAACCTTTTATTACCTGTAAATTATTTCTAGTTATAGTTATACATCTTCTGTGGCAGTAAGAAGCCCAAATAATTTGAGAGCTGGAAACATACATGAATATAAACTAAACAGAATGAAAGGAAGTTTGTGGTAAGCACAAACATAGGTATTTCTTAACCCAATGTTGAACCTTCCCACAGTTCTTTAGAGCTACATATTTTGTGTTGGTTCTCTGAGAAGTGCATTAAAAAAGACTAAGAAATGCTTTTACTCTCTAGAGCAATAACCACATCATTATCCATGTGTATTTGAGTGCTTTGTCTATAATACATTTGTATTTTTGAACATATTTTCCTCTAAGTCTGAAAAACCCAAAACTTTTGGGGAGAGTATGATTCATCAAATGGATTCATCTTAATATTTGAACACATTTAGGGGCAGCTAGGTGGTGCAGTGGATAGAGCACTGGCCCTGGAATCAGGAGGATCTGAATTCAAATCCTGCCTCAGACACTTAATACTTACTAGCTGTGTGACCCTGGGCAAGTCACTTAACCCCAATTGCCTCACCAAAAACAAAACAAAACAAAACAAACCCCCACATTCAAACGATTAAACTACTCAGTTCATATTAAATTGGTCCTTTCAATTTTTGTTGTAAAATACTCAAAGACAAAAAAAAATACTGAGAGCTTAACTGTATGTGTAACACTGAGCAAGACAACCATATGCTCAAAGACCTTGTAATATAATTGGGGAATGAAGGCACATGTAAAAAGTTAAATAGCATTAAATGAAGTATATGTCAAGTGTTCATCTGCCAAATGAGGGAGTTGGACTAGTTGGCCTCTGGGGTCCCTTCCAGATGTAGACATATGATCTCTATGCCAAATGAGGTGTTTGAATAATAAATAATGTAAAAGTTCAGAGGAGAGAGAAATTACAATGGGCCGAAGTTGTCAGAGAAAGCAATCCTCAAGTTAGACCTTAAAGGTTAGAAAAGTGAATAAAAGAGAAGCGGCCATTATATGTGAAAGACTTGGGCTAGAAAGAAGTTATACATGGGATCATTGATTTATAACTTGAGGTCATTAGAGGTCTTTTGTAATCCAAAAAAAAAAGATTTTATTTTAGTGATGATGTTTGATTTGTGTAAAAATCTGTAAAAGAGATTTAAGTACTTTGCCCCAAATCACACAGGTTATAGCAGAACCAGGATTGGAACTTAGGTCATCAGACTCTAAATTTAGTCTCTCATCTTTTATACCACCTCTGCTGCCTCAATTAAACCTCACATTCAGGGGACACTGAGTATATGAAACTCCTTGAATGAGGAATTCTTGGGAAGTAGTGGGTGATAAGGCACACTGATGCCAGACTGTAGTAGACCTTGAATATCAAGTCAAGGAATTTGGGTTTTATCTTATATCTTATAAAGAAGGTATGGTCATTTTTTTGGCAAGCCATTAAGATAATGGTTACAATGTTCTAGAATGATTAATTTGGCTTTTTCCTAAAAAGCAAGATGGAGACTGTTTCAGTAGGATTCTATTTTAGCAATCTAGACAATGTCTAAACTAGGCAGAGGGCAGTGGGAAGAGATCTTGATGGTCTGCATTGTCAAGGCTGCTCTTGTTTCTAGGAACAGAACGCCATTTCATTGTAGAAAGAATACCACACAGAATAATTGGGTGCAAGACACAGCTCTGTTGCAAACTCAGGTTCTGACCTTGGGCAAGGTCACTGTTTTCTTCATTTATCATGGCACTGGCTCATGAGCACCATTAAAAAACTATTGACATGAAGCATAACAATTGGCACTGTTTGATTTGTTGTTTAATGGTGAGCAGTAAGCCAAAGAAAGCCATTATAAATGAAGAAGGAAGCTTGGAAGGAATCCAACAGTGAAGTAAGTGTAAAGGTTGTTGTTTTCATATCTCTCCAACTTGGAAAAAGCCATAAACTACCATGTGGATTGTCTGTTGGTAAAATTAAAAACATATCTGTTGGCATTTTATTGGAAATTATGCAGTTGCTAAGGAGTCCAGGAAACTCATTGCATGGGCCCCAGAAGAAACATCCTTAGGGCAAACAGCACAAAAAGTTATGAAATAAAATCAGCTCAAATACTTAAACTCAGATTAAGTTGGTTTTTTTCTAAGATGAATTATGTTGAGCAGCTGTGTGTCAGTTGAATTTTTACTTTAAATATGCTGAAAATCATATGGATTGAGGAAAGAAAATTTGTTGGGCCTAAATGAGAATGCAGGAGTAGTTTTTAGGCTCAGTAGATGCTCTTGAATATTCAGTTTTCCTTAATTTTTGCCTCCACCTCCAACTTCCCATCCTTCCCATCCTTAATGCAAATGTGATTCTGTTGAATTTATACTGTTACCCTCTCAGCAAACAAGTAATCAAAACAAGGTTTAGAACAGTATTTGAGCTGCAAATAAGTTTAGTACAAAATGCTATTATTGTGCTCCCAAAATCAACAGGGACAATTTGGACATATGAAAGGCTTAAATTACCCTTAATCAAAGCTGAGAATGATGTCCATTCTATGGATTAAAATGAGAAAACACTCAGTTGCAGTTAAGCATAATCGATATTTAATTGCAAGACCCTGGGAAATAGGGAGGGGTGATTGGAGTGCTGGCCAGGAACTATGTGCTGAGCCAATTCAGAGAGGGAGACCCGAGGTTCCTGAACTTTGGAGATGAATGCAAGGTGAGCTTGAAAGAAGTGCTGCATCTTCTTAATATCACAGACATCGACTAAGGAGCAGAGGGATTTGGGGAAAGATGATTTTCAGGTTTTGGTTTCCTTTTGCCAATTTAATCTCAAAGAGAGTAGAGGAGACTTTGTTTTTTGACATCTGAGATATTGATTCCCATACCCTGCTCAGTGCTTACTGTAATCAAACTTTTGCTTTTGGTGGACAACAGTAAAAAATGATAGGTGCATCATCTAAATAAACAAAATAGATTCCATGTTTTAATATAAATATCTGAAAATGAGAACATTTATATTATGGAAGCTCTTGCTTATATTTAATTTCCTTTTAAGTTGAAGGAAGAATAATTGAGAAAACCCTTGAATCTCTTTGACCATGCTAATGGTTCAATTTCATCACAGTCACCCACTGAAATGTCAGGTTTTCATAAAGTAATGAGAGAAGCTACACAAGCCGGTAGGATGATTTATTGCCATTTGTTCTTACTGGTGTATACATTTTAAAATATACTTCAACAATCAGTACTGGCTCCTCTTCTGTTAAGAATGTCAAACCTTGTTTGAAAAGAGAGGCAGATTATGAATGGCTTAACATGATGAAAAAAGGAGTTTGTGTTTTGTTTTCCTAGGGGCAATAGGTAATCATGGAACCCGAGCAGGGGAGTGACGTAGTCATGCCTGTGCTTTAACAACATAAAGTATGATAGTTCTGATATTTTGGATATATTAAGTTTGATAGTTAAGATATACTGGACAGGAGACTGCTAGGTGGTACAATGTATAGAGCACTGGCCCTAAAGTTGAGAGGATCTGAGTTCAAATCTCACCTCAGATACTTATTAGCTGTGTGACCCTGAGCAAGTCACAGTTGCCTTAAACGTCTGGAGTCATCTCCAGTTGTCTTGATCTATATATTGCCACTGGACCCAGATGTCTCTGGAGGAGAGAGTGAGGTTAGTGACTTTGCACAGCCCTCCCTCACTTAAATCCAATTCACTGCAAGCCATGACATCACCTCTTGATGTCATGGTCCTCTTTGAGAATGAAGGACAAACAAGAAAAAACCCTCAAAATATTGGATAGGAAAGAGACAGAAGGCAGAGATCTCATTTGGGATGCTATTGCAACAATAGAAGTGATTAGAAATAAGTATGTGAGTGTTTGAGGGTCCAAGTATATGAAGGTCTAAGCTGATATTATAGAGATACTATGGAAATAGAATCAAGAAGACTTAACAACTGATAGAATACAAGAAATAAGGGGGAGGGAAGTGTCAAGAATAATTCTTTGATTCTGGATGAGATTTCGAACTTCAGTGACTGGAAGAATGTGCTCTCAATATAAAAAGGGAAGTTTGGCAGAGGGCTAGGTTGGGGAGTGGCAGAATCATGAGTTCTGTTTTGGATACATTGTGTTTTAGACATAAATCAGAGATCAAGGTGGAGATGATGTTCAGTAGGCAGTCAGTAAAAAATATGGAATATTTCAGAAAGTTGTCACACAAGGGAAAGCTTGTGGCCTTGAAGAGATACCTAGGAGAGGGAACCCAGGAGAGAAGAAGGCAAGTGACAACTTTGGGCTATGGCAGAAGTAGCTAGAATGAATAAATGAAAAAGCATTTATTAAAATGTGTGATAAACATAGGGATGCAAATACAAAAGCAATCCATAGCTTTGAGGAGCTTACTTAACTCCATTTAGTATAGAGAAGTCCATTTAGGCTGAAATACAAAGAATGTGAAAGAGCATAGTGTTAGGTAAATGTAGAAAGGTATTCTGGAGTTTGATTAAGAAATAAGTACTTTGAATTCCAGGATCACATGTTTGTAATTGTTTTGGTTGATAGTAGTGAGCCACTAAATTTTTTTTTTAATGTACAGGTAGCTTAGATATTAGCAGGGAAGTGGTGCGTGGGATAAATGGGAGAGAACTAGACCTGAGGAAGGGAAACCAATTAAGAGACTATTAAAATAGACTAAGTAAGATCAGATAAGAGCTTGAACAAGGTGGTTGTAGTTGCAGCTGAGGACAGTATGGATGTGAGAGGTTGTGGAGGTAGACTTGGCAATGATTCCAAGCAGAACTTTATTCCTTTAAGACTTGAAGTTGTAGGAATGGAATTCTCATTCCTCTTGTCTCTGCCATTCATTTGCTATGTATATATAATCATTCATGTAGTGCTTAAATGAATCATCTCTAAAAGAATAATTCTTTCACAAGGAACACTTACAGATTCCTTTCTAGAAGCAATTGCTCACATTTCTTGAACTGATTGTATTTGGGGTTTGGTCTTTTTTACATAAAGATATTTTATGCCTTGAAAGAGTCCTTTTTAATATGACTAATTTACTTCCCAAGATTAGTCCATTCTTCATGGATCAAATGTAGTTATCACAGAATCACAGAATCTGAGTGATGAAAGGGACCTCAGTGGCCATCTATTCCAATTCATACATGAAAACAATCTAGTATAAACGAAAACATGATAAGTCATCGTCCAGTCTTTGCTTTTTCAGTACTTTCAAAGATCTAAAGTTGGAGGCTTTGTAAGTACAGAATTTATGATTTTGTAATTCCCTTCTAATATATTTTACCAGAACCTGAAGGTCAATGACATACTGAATTTGGTTAATAGTGTACACCTTATATCTTGGTAATCATAGCTCAGGACAGCTTTTGACACTAATTGTATTTAGCTCTATGAATGGAAACCACAGCCTGAATAATAAACCTTCCTCTTTTTTTTTTGCTTTAATGCCCAATTTAGAAAATTGTCTGAAAAGAAAATAATTAGAATTGTAGAGATTAAAGGTCCTATTCAGCTTCTTGTTGTTTTGATGAAAATAACCCTAGTATATGGGGGTGTTTAGGGGAAGGACAATAGGAAGAGAGTTTTGAGTCATGGGCTCTTCCATTCTAATTAGCAGCTATTTTCACTATCTGAAATTGTTCTGTTTTTCTCCTGGGACTGTAATGGTGAATTTGCTCCCTATCATCACCCCAGTAACTTTCATATTCCCCATTCTTTTGAGGGTCTGTCACATGGGGAGGCAGAAAGTACACTGGATGCGGAACCAAAAGCCTTGGATAATAGTTTCCCCTCTGCTGCACACTGTGACTTTGGGCAAGTCACTGTCATTATTTCCTCATCTATAAAATGGATATAATAATTAATCCACCATACCTGCTTCACGGGTGAGAGTCAACTAAAATGATTTATGTGAAGGTGCTTTGCAATCTATAAAGTATTATACAAAAGTGATTGTTGTAATTATTATACAGAAATTTTGTGAGATTCATTTTTCATCATGCTTCTGGTAGATGTTTGACCAGATGACATGAGAGAACTTCCAATTCCGCAGTCTTAGGACTTTCAGCCATTTTTTTTTTTACTTAATTTATTGTGATTTGATGTACCAAGGGTAAATCTCCAAGTAACTGGATTATCGAAAGTGAGGACAGTTTCTTGTCTTGGTATTTGAGTACAGCATCTTCTAGAAATGACAAAATAGGTCAAACAATTTGAAAAGTGGGTCTTCTATTTGGAGAAGAGGAAAGGGAAGGTAGAAACACCACACTGGTTTTAGTACAAAGAATGAGTGACAGCTTGGAGTATGTCTCGTGATCTTCTGGGTGTAAGGTGTGCTTCACGCTTGCTGGTGCGGATAGCGGGCATCTGCTATCGGTTCCCTTGCTGTCAGACACTATTTTAAGAGGATGCTTCAGCTTTGCAAACTCTCATATTTATCTTTCTGGTTTTCCTTTCTTTGGATTATCTAAGCTAGCCTTTGGTTGATCCAAACAGACCCCAACAAGTATCATTTCTCCAGGTTAAGGACTGTGATGGCGGTCTATTGGTCATCTGTAAAATAATAAGAATAAGAATACTTGAAATTTACAGGTTTATGAGGATCAGAATAAGATAATGTATGGAAGGTGCACTAATGTACCATTTATATAAGTATGAGCTGTGAAGACGATGGTGGTGGTGATGGTGATGGTGTGACCTTGCATCTACCAAATTGTTACTTATAACAAGTTATAATATCCCAAAAGATTATTTAGCTCCCAACTCAAAGAGAAATAAGAAAGGAGGGTGCAAAGGGAAGAAGGAAGATTGTGTGGTTTGTTTATGGGGTTTTGGGGGGGGAGGTTTGGGCAAATGGGGAGAATTTAGAGGGAAGCTGTGAATTCAAACTCTCTACCAATGCAGATCAGTCTTAATCTGCTTTGCAACTTTTATGTATTCTTAGCTGCCTGAGTACTGAGAGACACACAGAATCACATAACCAGTCTTATCAGATGCAAGCCTTCTAGCCAGATATCTTAGGTTGTACATCCACAGTTAAAACTGAGGATAGAGGGACTTAAGAAAGTCCCACTTTTTTTTCTGAATCATTTGGACAAGTGATTTTGCTTACTCATCATTTTGCTGCATTTGCTTCTGTTGGTGGCTGGATTTCTTTATTACACAGCTACCATTGAGAAGAAAGTTGTCCCCAAAGTAATGTGGGACACCGCAAATCCAGCATGATGAATATTGGTGGTGGGGGTGGGGATTGGCCCCTATTGCTGGATGACACATTAAAAATTACAGTTTAGGAACCAGTACAACAACATGTCCTCATCTGCAAAGAATGTCAGCAAAATAGGATTGGATACTTTTAAGCTATCCTGAAAAGAAGAGAAATTATTTGTCAGCATAGAGCCAATTGACCTGAAGCTACATATTTCTCTGTGGACTGGGCCTTAGCTGCTTATTTGTGAAGTACTGAGTGCAGGCCAGTCATTGTGTCACACTTGCCTGACATCTGAGGATGAATACAGAACTCCATTTTAGCAACACATTAGAAATTTTAAGATTTTTTTAAAAGCCTCAATAATTGACAAATTTACTATAGTCCTCTCAGAAAAGTGTTGGTGAATCATTTTTTAAGATTTATAAATGATGGCTCTGGCTTGCACTCAAAGGGGGAGGGCCTTTTACCTCACTCAATTACATCGGATTATATTAATGAAATCAGAAATCCATACTCCCTTGGGGTAGACAGCTCACATAACAAGAGTTGTTTGCCCTTGCTCCCCTGTTAAGGTCATCTCTCTCTCTCTCTTTCTAGCTGTCTTACTTATATGGCCTACGAGTCTTTATCTGTACCCTCTCTCTTTACTTATGTCCTTTTACATGTAAAAAATACCTTTTTTCCACCTCTGTTATCTTCTCCTTTAAATTCTAAATTAATCTTTCCCTATTTGGATTCTTTATGTCAGATCCCTTCTGCAGTTATGCATCCTCTTTACCCTATATTAATCTGCACTTGGGGCAGCTAGGTGGCTCAGTGAATAAAGCATCTGCCCTGGATTCAGGAGGACCTGGGTTCAAATTCGGCTTCAGATACTTAACACTTACTATCTGTGTGATCCTGAGCAAGTCACTTATCCCTCATTGCCCCACAAAAAAATAAAAACAATTTTTGAAAAAAAATTATTAGCACTTATTACCACTACCAAAATTAGCACATAGGGACAATAGCTTCCTTCCTCCCTGTTCTCTTCTGCATCTGTTGCATGAACAGTGACTTCCTGGGTGGGGAGAAAGGCATTCCCCCAAATTTGCTAGGTGGCCTATAACTTGAATTCATGCTACTTTGGACCTCATTTAATATGAAACGTTTTGGGATTGTATGGTAGCTTGTACTTTTCCAACAAGAAGATACACTATGAGGGCAAGGAGTTGATTTTTCTACTTAGAATTGGAGAACTCGGTTGCAAAGTTGTATTGTCCAGCTTTCCCTCCATTGCAGGTTTCTCCTCTGTATTCTCCCTGATGGATACCTGTCTAGACTCTTCTTGAGTTCACCTTGCTTTCTTGGAATGCTCTGATTTCTTCAATTTTTTTTCTTATATAGGCTAGGATAGTGTCCAGCATACAAAGACAAAGGAACAATTAGATACTGCTAACTCACTGAATCTTGCCCCTTACAGCCTCCCATTTGGTTCTTCCTGCCTTTTCCCTTTGGATCCTATTTCACTCTTCCTCCTTTACTTCTTTACCTCCCACCTCCATCTCCTTTCCTCTGCCCCCTTCACAATCAATTTTCTTTATCTTCCCTCCCCTCAACTTCCTGCTGCCTTCCTGAACCCTTTTCTCTTTGCAGTCTCATTCTCTTCTTTTTCCCATTATTCTCTTTATCTTTCCCTTTCTTTTTTTGTATTGCCCATTACTTTGGAAAAAATAGGATGTGTAGGAGTGGGAGGGTTTCGGAGGAAAGATAGCTTTGTCTAAGTCATGTATGCTTCAAAATACATGCAATTTCTCTGTCAAAGTACACAGTACAGTCCCATCCACTCTGTGGACACTCAGTAAGTATTACTTCAAGGCGAAGAGATTGCATTGTACCTGCAATGTATGGTAAATTGTTTTGAAAAATGAGCTTGCTATTTAAATTCTCCCTCCTTTTTCAACCTTTCTGTAAAATCTTGAAAAGATAAATATCACAGCCCAGGAAAACAAAGACATCTTCTTCAGGTGTTCATCTAAAGTGAAATAATAATATGTCAGCAGAACATTTACATCTTCTGCAAATCAGCTTTCCACACTGACTTCCTGACAAATCAAATGCCTTTGCACCAAACTCAGGCTTGTGACTTCTGTCTTTGGTATAGTAATTGGAGCAGGTAGGCATACAGTGTCACAAGATGTTTCTCAGTGTATTTTAATTCCTCTCATACCATTCTGACTGTATGGCTCTGCTTGTGAATTAATTGGCCCATTTGATTTCCCATTCTGGCTTGGGACAATTCTGTCAGTTTTCAGCTTAAAAAAGAAGCTTCTCTTTAGGCTGGATGCTAAAGGGCACAGAGCCTGAAAGGCCGGACATGTGGCAAACGGAGATTATTTCTCTCTTTTTTTCTTCTTGGTCTATCTAACCTATTATTTCCACCAAAGTTTAAATCTCTTCTCTTGTAGTGAGTTGGGTGTTTAAGGAATTATTTACTTTTTGAGGGCATCAACCTGCTATCGATGCAGTTTTTTTTTAAAAAATGTTTTGATTTGATAGACATTATATTCCTTCAAGACGTTAATTTATAGATTGTTAATGGAAAAAGAAAGCTGTATCTTTTAATTTTTACAGTTTGTTCCTTTGTGACTGACCAGGATTTTGTTGCCTCTTTGTTTACTCTATTTATATTGTTATAGACATTGTGTATGCACTTCTGTTGACTTTGCTTCCTTCACTCTGTCATCACTTTTTCCAGACTTCCCTGTATTTCTAATAATTCTTCATATTCATCATTCTTGTTAACCCAATAACATTCCATAAAATACCCTTATATTTCAGCCATTCCTCGATTGCTCAGTACAAATCTGTTTCCACCTTTCTTTTATCATACATAATGTTACAATGAAGATTTCAGCATCTTTGGGCTTTGTTGTCTATAATGTTCCTGGGATTCCAGTGGTGGGATCCTTGGGTAAAGTGATGTGGACAATTCATTAACTCTTCTTACATAGTTCCAAATAATTTTTCAGAATGATTGAACCCTGTCATAATTCCACCAATAATGAATATGTGCTTTTCATAGCCCTCTAAAAATGAGTTGTACCATCTTTTAGCATTTTTGCTAGCTTGGTGAGAATAGGATGGCACTTCAGGTTTCTTTTAATTTCTATTTATCTGGTTATAAGTTATTTTTAACATTGTTGTGTGTTTATGGATGGTTTGTATTTCTTTTGAAAATTCTTGGTATGTATGTTGACCACTTGTTTATTAGGAAATCAATCCTATATTTCTGTCAGTTCCCTATAAATTTTGTGTGTCATACTCTTATAAGAGATATTTAGTACAAATATTTTTCCCAATCCCAAGTTTTTCTGACCTTTGCTGCATTGTTTTTATTTGTGTAAATGCTTTTACATCTTGTATAAATAGTATATTTTCTTTTATGATCTCTTTTATCCCTTTTTATGAATTTATCTTCATCTATAATTGTAAAAGCTATAAGCTTTTATTCTCTTCTAATTTTTAAATGGTGATATATTTATATTCAAATTATTTATTCATTTGAAACTTATTGTGGCATATGGTATATGTTGTTGACCTAAACCTACTTTTTTTTTTTTATCAGATTGCTTTCTGGTTTTCCTAATAATTTTCCACATAGAAAGTGGTACTTGAGCTGAGCTTTGATCGCTAAGAAGCAGAGGTGATGAAGAGGTACCTTTCAGATGTGAGGAGCAGCCAGTTTAAAAGTATAGAGGTGGAAGATACATAATAGGGGGCCTATAGAGTTTATTAAAGAGGAGTGCCATTGTTAAATCTGTGGTTTAGGAAAATTACTTTGGCAGCTATGATGGGGACAGGTTGGAGTGGGAGGGCTTGAGACAAAAAGATCAATTTGGCTATTGTCCAAATAAGTAATGATGAGAGACTGAACTAGAATTAAGGTTATATAAGTGGAAAAATGGGGGAAGATGTGAGAGAACCTGGATTGCTTACTTGAGTGAGTGACTGGGATGATGGTGATTCCCTGGACAGAAATAAAGAAGTTTGAGAGAAGGGTGGATCTAAGGGAAAGTTTTGGACATGTTTAGTTTGAAAGGCATATAGGACATCTAACTGAAATATAGAGCAGGCACTTTGTGAGGAGGGACTAGAGTCCAGGAGAGAAAGTAGGAATATATAATATTTTGATGTAGGAATCATCAGTGTAATTAAATCATGTAAACTGTTGACAGATAGAACCAAAAGAGAATGTGTAGAGCACAGCAAATTGTTAGAGCAAAGATCAAAGTTAATACAGAACTATAAGGAAGAAAAATAACTAAGATCTGCCATTCAGTTAAACAACCCTCCCACCCAGCCTATTTAAATGGACTATTGAAAAGCAGTGTGATGTCAGGAAGACCTCTTTTTGAGTCTTACCTCTGACACGTGTGATCCTGGACAACTTAATCTCTCAGTGTACTCCAGGAAACTCTCTAAGACTACAAGATGCTGAACAATTGCTGATCTGTATAAATGATAGGAGTTTCATTACTGGGAGTTTACTGTACCTATAAAATCACAGATTCCAAGAGCAGCAAAAATCAATATACACAAATGGGAAATAGATGGAGAAATGGACATTGATACAGATCATTACCATTTCTTTAAAGTTAACCAGTGTAAATCAACTACTATAGCAAGGAGACAAAAATAACTTAGAAACTGCTTCAACTAACAATCACTCTCTTTTTAAAAAGAAAGTTTTTGAAAAAAATCTTTGAACCTTAAAAGTAGTAAACATGAATGTTTTACCATACAAAGAAGAGAAAGGGAGATTGTATATGAAACTGGAAGCTTTTAATATAATTTTAAAATGTATATTAAATGAAGCGATATTACTCTTCTTTTCTATATCCATTTTGGAACTTCTGCTCTCCTATATATTTAAAAATATTTGTTAACATGCTATTTTCTTTTTCTTTCTTTTTTTCTTTTTTGTGGAGCAAAGAGAGTTAAGTGACTTGCCCAGGGTAATACATCTAGTAAGTGTCAAGTGTCTGAGGCCAGATTTGAACTCAGATAGTACTGAATCCAGGGCCAGTGCTTTATCCACTGCACCACCTAGCTGCCCTATTGTCTTTCTTTTCTAAATTACTTTCACTGGCTGCCAATTCATACATCTCCATCTTCCAAATTGAAGCCCTCCCTTGTAATAAATGACTATATTCAAGCAAAGGAGATCAATGTATTGGCAATATCTGAAAATGTATGTCTAATTCTGTGCCCTCTTGCCCATCAATTGTCTTCCAACATGAGGAAAGCATGCTCCATCATCGGTCTTCTAAAATGATGGGTTGATCAGAGCAGTCTTTTAGAGTTGTTTTCCTTCCTATTATTGTCTTCATTGTGTAAATTGTTCTGCTTTCTTTGTTCTACATTGATACATACATGACTTCCTAATAAGTTTCTCCATAACTTGTTCATCCATTCTCCAATGGATGGGCAAATACTTTTCCCTCTAGTTCTTTGCCACAACAAAAAGGTACTATTATAAATACATTTGTAAACAGTGGTCGTTTTTCTTTGTCTTTGATGTTTCTAGGATATATGTTTGGTAATAGTTTCATTGTGTGAAAAGGTATATACAGTTTAGTGACTTTTTGAGTATGGATGCATATTTCCAAAATAGAAATTTTGTAATTCATTTTGTAAATGTCCTATGGGCAACAACAACAGTGTGTTAATATCCTGTCCTTTCACAATCTGTCCAACAATGGTTATTTTCCTCATTTATTATTTTTGTCAGTCTGATAGGTATGAAACAAAGCCTGCTATTTTAATTAGCATTTATTTTATTAGTAATGATTTGGAGCATTTTTCATATAGTTGTTGATAGCTTACCTTTCTTCCTTTGAAAATTGTCTATGAGTATTCTTTAACTTCCTATTGGGCAGTAGTTCTTGTTCTTATAGGTTATAGCTTAATCTTATATTGTGTTCTGGATATAATACCATTCTAAGCGAAATTTGTTGTGGAAAAATTTCCCTTATTGTTTCTCTTCTAATTCTAACTGCATTCAATTTTTTTTGTTTAAAAGCTTTTCAATTTTATGTAATTGTTCATTGTATCTTCTCTGATTGTTATTTCTGTTACCTCTCTAATTTGTTTATGTGATGACCTTTAATATTTAGATCATGTTTTCATTTGAGGTTTATTGCATTATATTTGTGAAATATTGATCTAAATCTAATTTCTGCCTCTCTGCTTTCCAGTTTTCCTAGCAGTTTTTGTTGACTAGTGAGTTGTTACCCTGGTAGTAGGTGTCCCTGGTGTTGGGTTTTTTCCCAAACAGTATGCTTCAAGGTTTTAATTGCTTCTGGGTTTGTTTACCTAATCTTTTTTGTTTTTTTTAAAATAGTACCAAATAGTTTTAAAGATTATAGTTTTCTGGTACAGTTTCAGATCTGGTACTGCTAAGCTTCCTTCATTCCTACTTTTTCCCATTATTTCCCTTGAACAAATACTTACTCTCCTTGCCAGTTAAGGAGATATAGTATCTGAGGTCAGTATCAATTTAAAATATAAACTTGTTGCGGCAGCTAGGTGGCACAATGGATAAAACACTGGCCCTGGATTCAGGAGGACCTGAGTTCAAATCCAGCCTCAGACACTTGACACTTATTAACTGTGTGACCCTGGGCAAGTCACTTAACCCTCATTGCCCTGCCCCCCAAAAAATATGTGTATGTATATGTGTGTGTGTGTATACATATATATACATATATATATACACACACACACACACATATATATATATATATATAAATATACACACACACATATATGCTTGTCCACAAAATCTTATGGAGGAGGATAGAAGAAGATTATGAACACTATTGTTTCATAAAATAGATGCAATGGAACAACAAGTTTAAAGTGAGCCTGGTAAAGATGTCATTTAAACACAGTCATCCTAAGGTTTTTAAGGATAAAATTGGAAGGAGGAAAACAAACTGAAAAAACAAAATAGAAAAAAAAGGTAAGATTTTTGTAACAAAGTGTTTTTAAAATCCAGGACAGTGGAACTGCTGTATTTAGATTCTAACCTCACAGCTACAGATGTGCTTCATGAGGAAGTGGAAATGACAAAAGAAAACAAACAGGAGTAGATCTAGAACAAGATACATTTAGATCCTGTGCTAGAGAAAACACAATTTTGAAGTCAGAGAAGGCTGATTTTTCAAGGTATCTGAGGGATAGTAGGATTTCAAAGGCATGGAAAAAGTATCAGGCGTTATTAATACGTAAAAAGTGACAGGATGCCATTGTCTACAGACTCTTTCTTAGCCCCACAACACCACTTGTATAAAATTAATATATGCATTCATCAAGGATAACTTTGATGAAGGTATGAGAAGTAATCCAGGAAGCTTTCAAAAATGGTATTTGCAGATGTAGGCATCTTTACAATTTTGTAACTAAATGAAAAGAATAGAAAATCCAAAATTTCAGTGTGTTTATTGTTTATTGAATACAAAACCCACTTTATTTGGTAGAGCAGAACACTACTTTAAAGGCTTTTTATTAACAAGGAGTCTTTCATGCTTGTCAGAAACATTCAATATTCCTTAAAATCTCTAACAACAGAAATAACTTAGTTCTGTGATCCTCTAGTCATTACTATCAAACAAGTTGTAAAGAAAGAAAAAGAATATTCACTGAAGGTCTTTACTCCCATCATGAGACCTTTCTGATCCCCTAATCCTAATTTTCTAGTGCCTCTTTACCCAAATTACCTTGTGTTTGTATTGTATAAATTTGGTATGTATGTATGTATGCACACATACAGTACACACATGTGTATGTGTGTGTGTGTGTGTGTATATATATATATATATATATATCCTTACATCATATAATCACAAACTTAGAACTAACAAGGACCTTAAAGGCTACCTTGATCAATCCCTTTATTTTACAGATGATGATCTGAGACCAGGAAAGGTTAAGTGACTTGTCCAGGGTCATGGTGCTAATAAATCTCTAAGGTAGGATTTGAGCTCAGGTTTTCCTGACTCTAAGTCCAGCACTTTCTAAAGAATGTGAACTCCTTTAGGCCAAGGAGTTTTTTACTTTTGTCTTTGTACCCCTAGCATTTATTATAGGGTTTAGCACATAGTAAGTGCTTAATAAATTCTTGTTTACATTCAGCAGATTGTCAAATTTTGCTTTCTAATCCATTTTGCTGCCCTGCTCATTTACATTCGTACTTATGATGAACAATTCTAACAATCTTCTTTTTCAATCAAATTATTTTATCATAGTTCTCTTTCTCCTAAAAATATCAGTACTGGCTATCTGAAGTATACATCAGTAGCAATCAGATGCCATTCTTTCCCCTTCTCCCCAAACTCAGGTCCAAAACAATTGATCTTGTGTCTCATCCCCATTTATATATTTATTTTTAATCAGCTTATCTTTTTCTTGAGGCAGCTCTTTCCTTTCTGTAATCTTCAGATTCAGACATACATCTTCACTATTCTAGGTCATTGCTCTGCGTGCTTTATTTTAGTAATGTTATAATATATATTTTAAAATTTTCCTTTGATCAGATGTGAGCAATAGTTCATGAAATTCCTTTACCTACCTTCCACCCTTTGTTTACATGACATTCACCTTTGGTACCCCATGAATGAACAAGTATCTTCTATGAGTCCTGGTGATATAAAGGCAAAAAAACAAACACACTGCTCTCAAGGAGCTTACATTCTATTGGAGGACAATATGTACATATACAAATCTGTACAAAATCTGTACAAAGTAATAAATTATTTGGGGAGGTGGTGCTTGTAGAAGAATATCAGAAAAGGCTTCATGTAAGAGGTAGTGTTAGAGAGAGAGACACAGAGTTAGAGAGAGAGAGAGAGAGAGAGAGAGAGAGAGAGAGAGGAAAGATCCCAAGAAGTGTATATAAGAAGAGAAAGCTATTCAGTTACGGATGAGTCTGTGCATAGATATAAAAAATGGGAAACGAAATGTCACATGTGAGTGACAAATAGGCCAGTCTTGCTAGACTGTAGAATGGATGAAAAGGAGTAATGTGTAATAAGCCTGCAAGGGTAGGTTGGGGATAGGTTATAAAGGGCATTTAAACACCAAACATAGGGTTTTTATTTTAGCCTAGATGCAGTAGGGAGCCACTGAAACTTTTTGAATAGGGGAATAACATAGATTTATGCCAGATGTGTGTGTGTGTGTGTGTGTGTGTGTGTGTGTGTGTGTGTGTGTGTGTGTGTGTGTTGTATGGAAGACATATTAGAGAAGATACTGAAGGCAACAAGATCAATCAAGAAGTGATAAAGGTTTGAGCTGGTTGCTATAGTGTGAGTAGAGAGAAGTAGAGAGAAGTTGTAAGTGATAATGAAGTAGAATCAACAAGATTTGGCAACTTATTAGATTTCAGTTATGTCCAGCTCTTTGTGACCCCATTTGGGGTTTTCTTGGCAAAGATGCTAGAGTAGTTTTCCATTTCCTTCTCTAGCTCATTTTACAGATGAGGAAACTGGGGCAAACAGGGTTAAGTGACTTACCCAGGGTCCCGCAGCTAATAAGTGTCTGAGGCCGGATTTGAACTGAGGTGTTCCTGACTCCAGGCCTGGGATCTATTCATCGAACTACATGGCTTCCTGACTTATTAGATTTGAGGCATGAAGAAGAGTGAAGAATGGAAGATGACCCAAAAGTTTGCAAAAATGGGTGACTGTAAGCATAATGCTACCCTTGGGAGAAACAGGAAAATTAGGAAGAAGGCTGTGTTTGGGGAAGAAGGCAATGAGTTCTTTTTTGGACATGTTGAGTCTGATATAAATTAATACCCAATGCCCTCTTAAACCATATCACACTGTCAGCTGCTTATTCGTAAAGCTGTTGTCCATCATCCTTTTAACACTTTTGTGTTGTCTCCCCGACCATGTTCCTCCAGGGAAACCGATGCCCTGACTTCCAGAGTGAACCTTGATATTTCTGTTCTCACTGTTCAGTTTAAGTTCAGTTCAGTATAAATTTAAGTATTAAGTTTTATTTCAGTAGGCTTAGATATGTCATCTCTAGTATAAAACTATAAATGTAGCAATTTGAAACCTACTTCCTCAGCTATATTGTCATGCTTAGGGAGAACCTCATGAAAAAATTATCTATCTACCTTTTGATGTTTGACATGCTTTCTTTCTCTCCCCCTTTTTTTAGTTTTAGGGGGGTTTTGTGTTTTGTTATTTTTTTTTTCATCCTTCCATTCATTCATTCATTCATTGCTCTCTTGAGTAATATTTTTTTCTAGCCAGGCAATGTCTGGATTAAGAATTCCTTCTTGGTCTTTATCACATATTTCTCATTCCATAAGAAGGAATCACTTACAGGCTAGGAAAATTTGTAAAGCTTTGTTCCCTCCTTCCATTTGTTTTAAGGCAGTGTAGTTTCTACCATGAAGCTTTTCATTGGAAAAAAGCATAATAGTAGATAATTATTTTAATTACCATATAACATATTTAATACATTTTGCCTTGTTTAATGGTGCTTTTGGTTTTGTCTTCTATTGCTAGGAGGGGTAACATTGTATTCTCTACCCTGAAAAGATCAGAGAAAGGGATTATGTCATATACTATTTCACTCTATAGGAAATCCCTATAAATGTTTTTTTTTCTAGTTTTAATTGGAAGGGGTTGGCTCTGTGCAAGAGATTCCCCATAAGACTTCTTGGCAACTACCTTTAGTCATTTTTAGAGAAAGTTGCTAACTAATACTTCTTTGGAAAATACCTGGAATATTTTGGCCTTTTCTTCCCTGATTTTTCCTTTCTGTAGAACCTGGTGTTTGCCTGAGTTTTAAAACTTAATATTTAGGGACAAATTCAGGAAAAAGAAGAACTGGACCTACCACAAAAGTGCTTTCCCCCCGCTTCCTTGACATTCAAGCTTGAAAGACATTGTAAAGGAGAGGAAAGTTGTGTATAAATAAACACATAATAGACACTATGAAGAATTATGTGACAGGAAGATCACACAATTCTTATCCTCAGGAACTTAGAGTCTAATGAGTTCAAACACAAATATATGTTGTATATGCACACACATATATAAATATATGTATAGGCGAGAGATATGTATGTATATATGTATTAGGGATAGGGACTAGACCCGCAAATTCATTGGTACGGGGAACTCTTGCTGTCATTTCCTGATGTCAGTGATATTGACATCAACTATAATTAATTTCATTCCAAAGCTAAACCAATATAAATTTATTGTTACAACAAGGAGACTAGAAAAGCCCAGGTAGCACTTTAGTTAGTCAGAGGACAAGTACATAGTAGGTGTGAGCAGACTTCAACATGTAAGCAACAAAGAACTCAGAAAAAGAACGGGAATAAAGAATGCCTTCATATAATTGTATGAAAGAAAGAGATGGGCTGGGCACATAGTGAAAATGTGCTATGACAGGGGAATAGCTACTCTACAGGTCCCATCATGATGTTGGGAAGCAAGGAGGAAAGCTTTCTGTACCTTGGATGGCACATTTTTGTGAGCATGGCTTGTAGGCTACTTGTGAAGTGATGAAATCAGATCTATTTGATAGCAGGAATTCCCAGATAAGGAAACTCCTACTCCTCCTCCTTCTCCTCTTCTCTCTCTCTCTCTCTCTCTCAATCACACACACACACACACACACTCCCTCTTTTTGAGCCTTGTCCATGGTAGTATTGACCCAGTATCCTAAAGAGAGATGCAGGTCTATGTAGTACTGGCTCAGATGGACTTTTCCAACAATTCTTTTTATGTTCTGGGCACTGCTCATTTATTTTGAAGGAGCTTATGGGAAGAAGAAAGATGGAGCCATCATAAGCAGGAAGGTCACAAAGAGACCATTGTAGATGACTTTGGTTCCATCCTGGACTGGAAGATCACCCTCTAGGAGTGTTTATTGAGAATAGGGACCAAGAAGGTGCTCCATACTCATGCCAGTTAGGAAGAAATATGGTGAAATAATTTGTCCTCTCCTTTTACCCTCCGTCCTTTTTCATTCAAGGGATTTCTTATTTCTCTGGTGTTAGTTAATCTTTTTTGTTTTCTGTTCCTCATTTTCCTGTTTGAAAGGGGCAGCTAAAGATTTAGGTACCTAGTTCTTTTCCTAAAGGTTCACTTTTAAGCTTTTAATATTATGACAAAATATATTGGTCAACAAAACCAAAATTGTATTTTACTTCATGTCTAGATATGTAGTACATGGTGAGAGGGGGAATTTTCTGTTTAGAGACATGAGGAGACATTTTGTTCAGCTGAGTTGGACTGGGGGTTTGTGCTTAAAGGAACAAAGTGGGAAGAGTGGTGTTAGATCTTCATAATTCTAATAGGACATCTAGGACAAAATACAGCATATATCCCCAGGCCTATTTTCTGCTCCTTTTTGTGAAAGAAATCACAAGCTTAGAAAGTTCTTGGGCTACTTATAGTCCAAGAGGCTTAGGTGGTTTGTTATTTTCATTGGTTTTTTAGGGTACTTCAAAGGAAACTAATCTCTGAAGGGGGATTAACATTTGTCAGGATGCAGGAAGGGGAAGAGGAGTGTGGATTTTGTGTATGCCTAGGCCACTAACATATGCTATACAGTATATGCATAGTATACTACAGTAGCAGAGAGGGTTTTGTGGAGAACATGTGGAGTTGACAAAGCTACTACTTTAGCAGTCCAGTGAAGTCACCAGTGACTAAGTTCTTTCATGAGTGCCTCCTGACAATTTATACATGTGCACACACAAACATGCATTGACACACACAAATGTATATATGTAGGTCACAACTAATGTTCACTAGTAGGCTATGGAGAGAAGAGATGTTGTGAGACATGTGGATGTAGAATCAATTAGACTTGGCAACTGATTCAATATATGGGGTCTGATTAGAGCAAGAAGTTGAAGATGACTTAATGACAGTAAGAATAGTACTCTCAACAGGAATAAGGAAATTCAGAAGAAGGATTTTGTGTGTATGTGTGAGCGGGGAGCGGTGGTGATAATGAGTTCTGTTTGGTTCTACTGAGTTCTGACTGACTTTAGGACACTTAGTTTGAAATGCCCAATAGGCAATCAATGATGTAGGACTGGAGCTCAGGAAAGAGAGAGTAGGGCTGTATTGATAGTTCTGTAAGTTATTTATGTAGAAATTATAATTGAAGTCATGATCTCTGAGAGAGATCAGGGGAGGGCTGAGATATGGATGATGATCTAGCAAAGGAGACTGAGAAGGAGGGATCAGATAGGTAGGAAGAGAAGCAAAAGGCATCATTAAAACCCAGAGAGGAAAAAATATTAATAAAGATAGTAGAAAAAACCTACTGAGATGTGAATATGATGCTCATGTGATGACTATATCTGTCCTCATTTATCCATTAAATTAAAACTATCCTCTTCTTAAGATAGTGGGGCCGGTAGTGATTTTGTTACACATTGATTGATACTGAATGCTTCATATTAGCTAATAGTCCTTCAGGCTAATGTCGGGGTTAGTCTATATGTGACATTAACAATGGTTTCTTTTTTGCTGCCTGAACTGAATTTCCACTGTGAGTAAAAGACTTTAGTTTATGATACTACCAAATCTGGCAGCTACATATTCCCTGTATCTACAGAAACTGCCACACTAGTTCTCATTACTTCATGGCTATGTTGCAATCTACCAATCTCTCCTCTGACCCTGATGGAGTTAGCCTAGGAACCTGAGCCCAAAAGCCTTGTGAAGAACAATGCTACAAAAACTATTGTACCTGTACCAGAGCCACCGAGGGGAGAAGTCACTGTGGAGTGGGGTCCTGGCTTCCATACCACCAACAGTAACAACTGCGGATCAACTGCCCCCAGCAGGCAGATTGGCCCAGGAGCCCTGGCAGTCCCTCCATCCTCTAGCCCTCACAGTCATCATCTGGGGAAGCTGCCATCCCCACTAATTGACAGCCAATTGGCACATATGAGAAAGGCAAGCCAGCCTTGCCAAGGCAATATGGCCCTCTAAGGGAGAGTCAGGAGATCCCATTTGCCAGGCAAGTCCAACTGCTATCTCCTTTCAGGCCTTGATGAATACAGGCCAGGACCCTGAAACTGAGAGCCTTGGGAATTGCATTGCTTCTAGCCCAAGGCCCTCAACCATCATTCTGACAAGAAACACCTATGGATATGTAGCTGGCAAGTGCTTCTGCAGATCCTATGGCCATAGCTATTGAAGCCCTAGACAAGAACAATGTTTTTAGAAAGGAACATTCTTGCTACCAAAGTCTGTAGCATCATCAAATAGTTCAACATTAGAAACATGATTTTATCCGTGGAAATGACATTAAAGAAGAGGGCCCTGATCGCTAAGCACCTTGGGACTTTTCCATCTGACTTGCTGCTGAAAGTTTCCATATATGTGTCTCCATTAGATTGTGAACTCTTGAAAGAAAGGACTGTCTTACTTTTCTGTTTTTCCCCCTGCACTTAATACAATGCTTTGCACATAGTAAACACTTATTAAATCATTCATTCATTTATTCATGATAAGTGCCCTGGTTTTGGAGTTAGAAGTTTTAAGTTTGGGTCCCAACTCAGCCATTTACTATGTATGTGACTTTGGACGAAGCACTTAACCCCACTGAGCTTTGATGTCCTCATCTGTATAACTGGATAATAAAAATTGCAGAAGCTTTCTCATAAGATTGTTGGTGCATCAAAAGAAAAAATGAACTTAAAGTACTTTATAAACTTTAAAATGCTAAGTACCACTGTCTAAACCTCATGAAGAAGTCCCAGCTCTAGCACAGACTGTGTGACAATTGGCAAATTAGTTTAATTTCTGGCTAGTTTTGAACTCAGGCACTCTATTCACAATGACACCTAGTTACCCCAAAGTAGATTAATGCATGTAAAAAAATATTATTTGTGAAAGTGACAATAGAAGACCATTACTCTGGAAATACTAAGTTCACATGCAATTTAAAAAAGTGGTAATTGTCTTGATTTCCCACAAGAGGACTGGTCTGGGAGGAAACCTACCTCGGGTTTAGTCCCAGCTCTCTGACTAAGCTATGTGATTTGGGGAAGGGTAAAGGCCTCTCTGAGCCTCAATTCTCTCATCTAGCAATTGATGGGAGGTCCCTAAATGACCTTAGGTTCCCTTCTGGATCATTCAGTTAATTCTAAACGAAATGAAGGACTGAGAACCTCTTGCACTTTTGAATTATTGATTAATTATCATAGAAATAGACAAGTATATAAAAGATATAAATATAAATTATAGCATGTCAAATAAGAAAAACTACGTGGCACAGTAGACAGAGCATCAGCCCTGGAATCAGGAAGACCTGAGTTCAAATCTATCCTCAGACACTTAGTAGTTGTGTCATGACCCTGGGCAAGCTGCTTATCTCTGTTTGCCTCAGTTTCCTCATTGGTAAAATGAGTTGGAGAAGGAAATGGCAAATCTATCCTGTGTCTTTGCCAAGAAAATCCCCAAAATGGGGCCATGAAAGAGTTAGAGACAACTGAAAATGACTAAACAACAACATTTAGTATCTTTTGCCTTAACTTCAATGGCATTTTGAATTTTGATATTCTCATTTAGTACTGCTATCATGAGAAACCAAAGGATTGATTTTCATAATATTAGGAAAATAATATTTTAGAACCTGCATTAACTTTCTGATCCCTTGATTAGAGACAACCGGGTAGTAGTGTCTAGAATTCTGGACTTGAAGTCAGGAAGACCTCAGTTCAAATCTTGCCTTATACACTCACAAGGTGTGTGTTCTTAGTCATTCGTTTTACCCCTCTCAGCATTGTCTACCTCATCTATAAAATTATAATAAAAGAATCTACCTTATAAGGTTATTGTAAGGATCAAATGAGATAATGTATGTAAAATATTTTGCAAACCTTAAAGTGCTTTATACATGTGGGTAATGATTGTTATATTTAATGATTTTATCATGCTATATGATGAATTTAAGTGGTTTAAAAACTTTGGAAATGCTTAAATGAAGTTTTAAGAAAACAAACAAAAGAAGAAACGGTTTTGCCTTTATTTAGAGGTATAGTCATACCCTGAGAGTTAGGTGCTAAGAGTGGAGAAAGAAAAATTTTTGAGGAAAAATATTTTAAGAATATTTTTCAGTGCCTTGTTCAAATTGCTGGTGAGGGAACAGGAAATAACATTTTCCTCTGCTTTCCTTTATATTTGAAAATATATTAAATTCAATATTATAAACAAACTATGCTATGCAAAATTCATTTGTAATTTCCCTAAACTAATAGTTGCTTTATTTTATAAAAGGAGTTAAAAATAATTGATGTATTTCAAAATTTCTCCAAACCTCCCTTTTGTAGAATTTCTAACCATTTTTCATTTCATGATTGTACAATTTCTAGATAAAAACAAAAGAAAACAAACTATCTCTGCCTTTATCACAGTAAAACATATACCATTCAAATCCTTTAAGGAATGAACTGTTCTTTATAGCTGTTCTCTAGACAGTTGAGAGTACACTCATATAAACACCAGAAGTATTTTCTTAAAATTGTTATTTTTACCATTTTGAAAATAAATTTCTAAATTGCACTATATGGATTACATGTTTTTTTCCCTTAAGCATTCATTCATTCATTCAACAATCATTTATTAAGTGTTTATGATATTGATGTGACTAGAGATACAAAGATAAAAAAATGATAGCTCTTTCCTTCAGGAATCTTACATTCTACTACTGAGCAGGCTTATGCTAAGTTATATGGAGTATACTGAAGAGATCATAGCCTCTTTTGGGATAAATTAAAATTTACCATCATCAGCATCAATTATTATACTACATTATAGTATGTTGGTACCCTGACTAATCGGATATTTGGGACTGATGATCTCATTTTACTGTGGGGTTATTATTTGTTTTTGGTTTTGTTTCTGGTTTTTGTTGTTGGGTTTTGTGTGTGTGTGTGTGTGTGTGTGTGTGTGTTCTTCTTTTTACTTTTAAAGTTTTTCTCTCCTCTCCCTTGCTGCTCTGGTCAGAGTACCTCAACCCTCCTTTAAGTTGGTCTTTCCATCACTAAAACTCTTAGTATTATAGTAAACTAAGCATAAGTAGTCTTGGAATGAAAGCCTGAAGCTTTCACCACACAGGATTTGTTGCATGCATAATAGTACATAAATTTTGTGGCAGACAGTGCAGTGCAGTGGAAAGATCATCAGATTTGGAGCCCTATAACCTGGATTTAACACTTGGCCTTGGCGTTTACCACCTGCAGGACTTTGGGCAGGTCACTGTGATCCTCTGGGCCTGTTTTCTCATCTATAAAATGAGAAGGCTGGACTAGGTGACCTCTAATGTCCCTTTAAATCTAAAACTAGGATCCTGAGGTCCCGTAATTCCTTAAGCAAAGTCAGCTTCCTTCTGTTATTGCAGTAGAGACCATAGAAACCACTTAACTGAAATATCTAATTGGATACATTAAAAAAACAACAACCCTCAACCAGAGATTAGATTGAGGTTAACATTGACAAGGCCATAAACCCCATGTATTATTTAAAAAGGCTCTCCAACACAAGTGTTATTTTCCTGTTGTGATTAATGTTCAGCATGTCATTTCATTGGCTACAAGCTGATTTCTGTTGTTACCTAGATAACATCCCTTTCTCCTGTCATCCTGCCTGTCTGACATATTTCAGAATTTCTCTGTTATTGACACAGGCTTTTAGCCCCAGCCATTTGAAAGGCTTTTGCTTTTAAGACCTTTCGCACACATTGTTACCTTCCACTGAAATGATGTCCCTAACCAGAGTGAACAACAACTATCTTTCTGAGGAAGTTATCATCTTTTCCAGGAAACCCTTAACACTGCGCCTTGGTTAGAAATGTTTCCCCTAATTTTTGTTATGGGTTAGGAACAGCAGGAGCCACAGCCGCAACAAATCTTTGTTCATGATGTTTGATGTTCTGCTGTTTGCTCATTTCCTTACATATACTCATAATCCTTTGAGTAAGCTCTGTGGAACAGGTTGTATGAATATTACTGTTCTCGCTAAAGTACCTTTCCAGTTAGGAAATGGCAGACAACAATTGACCTTTCTGAAAAGGCACAAAGTTGCAGTATTTTCTTGGTACTAAAACTGTCTCTTGTCAATTTTACTTGTTCACTTACATAGTAATGTTTATGTATTTACATGTAAACACATTGTCTCATGTCATTTTTTACAAATTCTTAAGAATCTGTAAAAATGAATGCAATTGTTCATTTGCCTTCTTAGTATTTACCTTTAATTTGTGATGGGCTTTGTATTTCTGTGCAGCTGTCCTATATATCCCATATAAAATGGGAGAAAAAAAATCAGGAATTGGAATCAGAGTTCTGAGTTTGAATTTTATTTTTCATTTGATATAATGAAATGTCCTCTTGGATAGAGTACTGGGCTTAAAATCAGGAAGACTTGAGTTCAAATTCAACCTGAAACACTTAACCAGCTGTGTTATCCTAGACAACTCATGTGAACTCTGTCTACCCTAGTTTCTTCAACTGTAAAATGGGGATGATGACGATGATATTTACCTCCTGGGGTTGTAATGAGGATCAAATGAGATAATGTTGTAAAGTGTCTGGCACATTGCAAGTATTATAATAAATGCTTATTCACTTCTTTCCTCTCCCTTCCATGAGCAAGTTACTTAACTTTCCGGGTCTTGATTTCCTCCTCTGAAAAATAAGATTGAATAGATGACTTCTAAGGGCCCCTTGAGTCCTAAATCTATGATGGATCAAGTATGTTTATGAAAATATATTAGATGATTATGGTATATAGACACTATTGTTTTTACATAAATATTTCTATACTACTTTGTTGTTAGCTGACAAGATATGACTATGTAGAATGTGGCATATAATATAATGTGGCAGATCTGGCTTTGATGAACTATTATTTGTGAAATTCTTTTTCTAGGTCCAAAAGTCACATTTATTATTTCTCATAAAGTTCTTGGTTTATTCATTGTCTTTCTCCATGATGATAAACTGGCCTAATAGGGAATTTTAGGATATTAACACCATACTCCCCTCAGTGACCCTTTCTATAATTTGGGTTACTTCTGATTAATAATAATGTTTTTCCTTAGTGGGAAAAATTACTTGGTTCATTTATAGTATTTCTTAGAATGCTTGTTTATAAGAAACAATTTCAGGAAAAATCAGAGGCCTTATTTTACAATGTGGGGTTGTAATTTTCCTTCCCACAACCAAAGGTGCAGTCAGTTGTGGATCTTGTTTCAGAGTCTGCGTGACCAGAAATGAGTAGCTGATACCAACTTAAAAAAATCCATCAACTTTGTTCACCCAAGATGATGATTTCAGAGACCAGATAAATAATCTTTCCAGGACTGGGCATACAAGAGGTAGACTTTTTGTTTTTAATAATACCCTAACCTAGATTATTACCTTGGGCCATTTCCAAGAGAGCGTCATTGCCATTTTCATCAGTTGATAAAATTCTAAAGACTGACAAATACAAATATACATATATATGCAAGATCATCAACAACTGTACCTTTGGTCATGGGAACGAAAGTTATTTGTGTAACGTTGTCAAAAAAGCTTCCAGCTCTTCTTGAAATTGCTTCTGGAAAACAAACATTCTAGGCAATACTATAAATGAACTAAGTGATTTTTCTCATTAAGTCAAGGGAAAACATTATTAATTAGAAGTAGCTCAAATAGAAGAAAAAGGGCATCGTGTCAGGGAGAGTGTGGTGCTAATATCCTAAAATTCCTTATTAGGCTGGTTTATCATCATGGAGAAATACAATGAATAAACCAAGGTCTTTATGGAAAATATTCAATGTGACTTCTGGACATTATATTCTGGGATATCTATCTATATCTATTTATATATTTATATGTCTCTATATACACATACACACATATGTGTGTATATGAATTGATAAAACTATTTCTGAACCTCTATAAATCACTAAAGGTTTTTCAATGAGACAGACTTTAATTTAGAAAGCACTTCTTTTCTGGAAGACACTGTAATTGGTGTTTGGTATACAAATATAAAAATAAGAGAGCTCCTATCCTTAAGGAGCTCACCTTTTTTTGGAGATACACAACATATATGTGTGTGTATAGCCAAGTAAATAAATATAAGGTATTTTGAAAAAGGAGAAAGCACTAGGACCTTAGATAGATGAGAAAAGGCTTCAATAGATGTTACCTGAGTGTCAAAGGAAAACAAGGTGGAGGTGAAGAAGAGAGTGCATTCCCTGTGTGGTGGATGGCCTGCCCACAGATATGGGAGTGCTCCCTGAGTGTGGGGCACAACTATTATAGTTTGACAAAAATGTTGAGTGTATGAAAGAATGTATGAAATGAAATAAGTCAGGAAAGGAAGGCTGGAGCCAGATTATTGAGGGCTTTACAAAATGCTATATCTTGAAGGCAATGGCGAAACCACTAATGCTTTTTGAGCAGGAGACTGACACGGTCACACCTGTATGCCTTAGGAAAAATATCTTGGCAACTGTGTGGAAACTAAATGGGAGAAGGAAGATGCTGGAAGCAGAGAAACCACTTAGGAGGTTTTTTTTAACAATAGTGCAGGAGAAGGGGTGATGAGGTCCTGAACTAAGGTAGTGGCCTGATGTAGACAGCAAGAGATGTGGAAGTAGACTTGACAAGACTTGGCAACTGATTGAATGCACTGGATAGGGGAAATGGAAGAGTGAATTTGACTACTAAGGATCCTTTTTTTTTTTTTTTTGGACATTTCATCTAAATCTGTGACTAGGACATTTTGTAGAATATATAGGAGCCTTACGCCTGTAAAATAGGGAAGCAGTAAGTTAAAAAACAATGTTTTGAAGAGTGAGTTAAATGCCTTTGAAAGTCTTTCAGACTCCAAGACACTGAACATTAGTCTTGAAAGGGGCCTTAAATATCATCTAGTCTAAACTTCTCATCTTATAAATGAAGAAACTGTTCCTAGTTTCCTCTCTCATTTTGACCTGAGAGGTGCCAAGTAACTTAGACATAGGAACCATAATTATTTCAGCACTGAACATATTTATTTGACAGATAGCAAATAAAAGGAGCAGCAAAGGACCTTGAATCCCCAGTAGCAGCTCAAGGCAACAAAATGCCTCCCAGGGCCTCATGTCCTCCTCTTTCCTTGCCCATATCACATTTGCTGTCACATCCCATGTAATTCCTCCTCTGGCTCTACCTCTTACCTCTATCCCATAGTAGTTGTTATACACCTGGGTTTGTCATTCCTTTTCAATAAATTTATGAGGGTTATTGCCAAGGGAAACTAAAAGAGCACTCAGGTAGAATTAGGTAGCTGTTATAACCTATCTTGTAGTCTTGCATTTAAGGAACCTGATTATTATTTCATGCTTAGAAATTTCTTATATTGTGAACTGTGTCTGGTTATATAACTTACTCCCACTTAGCCCTTTAACTCCAAACAGAAACTGAGTCACTGAGCAGTGGCCCAAAATATATATAGTGAGTTAGTTGAAGAGTGGGAACATGAACTCATATCTCCTAATTTCTTAGTATAGTTCTTAATTCCACTGCGCCATACCATTTTTCACTAGGGAATTACTTTTGTACATTTAATTTTATGATGGCAGAACTCAAGAGTGACAAATATATTTTTCTTCTCTAGAATGGAAAAATAAGTAGACTTTGTGTCTTTTCTAAGCATGCATATTGTGCCTAATTTCCATATAAATGCACAATATGAAAAATTGACTCTCATCTGTGTTTTAAATGTTGAAAATCTGATTTTAGTTTGTTAGGATGTTAGGCATGTGTTGCTCCTTAATTTGTCACTTTTCACTGCAACCAAATTGTTAAAAAAATAATTCGAGAGATATTTGTTAAGTGCCAGCTGTATATATGGCACCGTGTTAGGCAATGCCATATTCATCATAGAAGGTCTCTGGGATCAAGAACACATTTTGAGGGGGAGCTGTTGAATGAATGAATTAAATATGATCCCTTTTCATTCACTGAACTTGGTTAATGAAGTCAATATATGAAAATGGATGGCAGATTCCATTAAATACATATTAAATTCCATTATTATCTGGTTTAGTAGGAAGTACACTAGACTTAGAACCAGAAAACTTACGTTCATGTTCCTCACCCAGTATTTACTTACATGATTATGGGCAAGTCACTTTACTTCTCTCAACTTTGGTTTTCTTATCTGAAGAATGGGGATAAAAATCCTTGTGGTAATCTAAAGAGATATACTGACAATTACAAAAAATACCAGTGTTGGGGGCAGCTAGGTGGCACAGTGGATAAAGCACCGGCCCTGGATTCAGGAGGACCTGAGTTCAAATGTGGCCTCAGATACTTGACACTTATTAGCTGTGTGACCCTGGGCAAGTCACTTAACCCTCATTGCCCTGCCCCCCACCCCCTCAAAATACCAGTGTTGGTAGTAGATTATTTTCTAGGTCTCGGTGAAGAATTATGAACCAAGAAAGGACAAATAGAAACTACACTCAGCTTCTGTCCAAATCAGTCATATCTTTTATACTAGTCCCTTTCTATGAACTCTGTTAGAATTTAGCATGTAATGCATGGAGAAAGGATAAACTGGCCATTGTTTTCTTTTATCCTTTTTTAAAAGTAGTTTATTTTCCAAACAGCAAGTTCTTAGAAATAATCTGCCTTCATCATCCTCTCCCCCAATGAGTAAATTAAAAAGCAAAAACAAAAACACCTAGTGTAAAAAACCAAATTCCTCAATATTTAACTATATTGTCCAGAATGCAAATTCCCATGTTAGCCATAACCAAAATTTATTGTCTCTTTCTGCATTTAAATTTATCACCAGTCTATCAGAAAGTGAGTGCTGTCTTTCATCTTTATTTTTTTAGATTCATGGTTTATCTTTAATTCGATGAGTTCTAAATTCTGTCAGTCGTTTTTCTCTGTTATGTTGTTATCATCTTAGAAATTGTTCTCCTAATTATGCTTACTTTATTCAGCATCAGTTCATAAAGGTCTTCCAGTTTCCTCCTAAATTGCCCATTTATCTTTTCTTATCTCACAATAATATTTCATTACAGTCATATATCATAATTATCCAATTAAAGGAGTCATATATCCAATTATCCAAATAATTTCCAATTTTTTGGCTACCAGAAAAAAAGGTTTTATAAATATTTTGTTCATATAGATTCTTTTTTTCATTTCCTTTGATTTATTTAAGGAATAAGGCCTAGAAATTGTGTAGCTGGGTCAAAGAATGCAGAATTTGGTAACTTTCTGGGCCTACTTCCAAATTGCTTTCCAGCATGGCTAAATTAATTCATAGTTCCACCAATAGTTTAATAGTGAAACTGTTTTTCCAGAGCCCCTCCAACATTATCATTTTCATCTTTAGTCATTTTTTCCAGGTTGCAAAGGTAAAACCTTTTTAATTTGCATTTTTGTGATTATTAGGGATTTAAAGCATTTTTCATATGATTCTTAATATGTCCTTGTTTTCCCAATGTATATGCAATCCTTGAAGTTAATCTTTCTGGAATTAAATCATTAGCAGTAAATATTGAGGTTATGGAAAATTGGAGGGTGTTTTCACTTGCACAACTGGGCCAAATGCTGATAATAATCCAGATTGTCTGCCTCTTCTGTTCTAACTCCATCACCTGAGCAGCATAAGGAAGAGGACAAATGGAAACTGGCCTCACATTGAGTCATATGATTGATGCTCATGATACAAAGTACTATAACAGTGAGTAGTACTAAGTAGGTAAAATATTTAGGCAACTTAATCTGATCACTCAAACAAATCCAATTCAACAAGCTTAATTAAGTACCTACTAGGTTCAAGTCACATAGCACTGAGCCATAAAACACTGAATAGACTAGAGATAGAAAGGAAGAGATAAATTACTAAATCAAACATCACAATGGCTTTCAGGTTCATAAATGAAATTAAGTCATTCTCAAGGCCAAACCAAAACAAGAAAGATTTAGGTGGTGTGGAAGGGTATCAGATCTCAAACCATACTGCTAACTAATTATCATGATGATTCATTACTAGTTAAAAATACAGAAATGGAACATATTAGGTACATGAAGTACAAATGGAAAGGAATGTAGTAGCATGGTGTTTGATAAACCTAAAGGTCCTAATTATTGGGGTAAAGAAGAAAATTATTTGGAAAACTGGAAAGCAAATGGTCTGAAATTAGGTTTAGACCAACATTTCAAATCATATACCAAGGTAAGATACAAATGGATACATGACTTAAATATAAAAGATCACATCAGAAACAAATTAGAGGAGCAAAAAGAGAGGTATCCTTTGCAATTACAAATAACTTTTTAAAAATCCACAGACTTTTAATGCAGAAAATTTCATTAGTAGGTGGTTACTTATTTTGTGATAAATAACAAACAGATAAATTGCTATGGTTAGAAGAAGAGTTTGTGACCTAACAAGGGAAAGAGAAAATCACAGAAGATAAAATGGACAATATTGATGATTTAACTAACATTGGTGCAAGGTTTTGTACCAATATAGTTAAAATAAGGAAACTGGTTAACATGAAAGACAATCTTTGTAGAAAGTTTCTCTGAAAAGATCTGTTATCCATAATATATAAGGAACTGATTTAAATATATAAGAACAAGAGCCATTCCCTAATAGATAAATGCTTAAAGATATAAAAAAGCATTTCTCAAGGGAAGAAATCCAAACTGCTAACAGCAATATGAAAAATGTTGCTAATCACTAATAATTAGAGAAATGCAAATTAAAGTAATTAAGTTTCTACCTCATACCCATCGGATTGGCAAAGATGATGTAAAAGGAAATTTGCCAGTGTTGGAGGGACTGTGAGAAATGAGATACATTAATGCACTGTAGGTGGACCTCTAAATTGGCACAGCCATGCTAGAAAGCTATGTGGAATTATACCTAAAAAAAACAGAAAACTGTGATCCAGAAATATTACTTAGTACTAAGCCTATACCCAGAAAGGGATAAAGAAAGACATAAAGGACCAACATGTACAAAAATATCAGTAGTTATTTTTGTTGTAATGAAGAATTAGAAACAAAAGAGGTGCCCATTGATTAGGGAGTAGCTGAACATTTTATGGCATATAAATTTAATAGAATATTACTGTGCTGTAAAAATTATTGAAAAGGATAGTTTAGGAGGAACTGGAGGAGACTTGTTTGAACTGATACAGAGTGAAATGAGCATAACCAGAAGAACAATTTAGACATTTAACAACAACATTGAAAAGAAAAAACAATTTCGAAAGACTTAACTCCTGCTGATCAGTGTAATTACCAAACACAATTCCAGAGGACCAATGATAAAGCAAGTTATCTACCCATCTGTTGATGTATTCAAGATACAACTTGAAATATATATTTTTGGTCCTCACCAATGTTTGGATTTGTTTTGCAGGATTGTGTTTATTTGTTAATATGAGTTTTGTTTTTCTTCTGTTCTTTTTAATTGGGTGAGGATTTCTTGGGAACAGGATTAGGGGTGGGGGAGAGAAAGGACAGTGAGTAATAGTATTTTCAGAGAAAGGAAAAAAAATTGCCATTGAAACATTTAAAAGAAATCCAGAAAAAGAACAGAAGTAAGTTCATAGGGAGGCACAGACAAGCAGGACAACTTTGCAAATAGCATGTTGAGTTAATATTTTTTTTAAGTTAAGTATTTGCTTATAATATATTCTACTGTTTATAGTAGAAACTTGTAGTTTCATATGTGATCTTTTTCTGTTCTTCTTTATTTGTGGAAATGCTCATTTATTGGGGAGAGATTAATTAAGGTCAGAGTACAAAAAGATAAAATTACCCCATGTAAGGTCATGCAATCTATGTAGCTCATATTATAATGATGGCAAATACATTTTGTCATTTAAAAAATAAAGTTACATTTTAAACAGATAGTATGGAAGAAGCAAGTAGATCTTTGCTTCTTCAATCTTCCAATGGATTTCAATTCTCACTGATAGTACGGTGGGTTCCCTTTAGTCATGCAGATCTCAACTGCCCACCCAGTATAACTCTTGTGCATGACTAGACTAGGAACCAAAAGAAAAAGCTAAATGATTCATAATCCTCTACCTTCCTCTTCCACTTTTGCCATGACAGTGACAGAAATTGGGAGAGGATAAAGACCTTTGACAATAAAATAAAAACAGACAGATATCTAAGTTTGTGACCTAGACAGATACTTTACCTATTGCTTTAAAAAACCCCAATCATTTCTAATAACTAATGCAAAAGCTCCAAAAGCAATATTAGTTTTTATTCATTCAGCACCTCTCTATTCAAACAGCCCCCAAATACTTTAAATTTATGATCTCATTATTCTTTTTTTTTTTTTTTGGTGGGGCAATGGGGGTTAAATGACTTGCCCAGGGTCACACAGTTAGTGAGTGTCAAGTGTCTGAGGCCGGATTTGAACTCAGGTACTCCTGAATCCAGGGCTGGTGCTTTATCCACTGTGCCACCTAGCTGCCCCATCTCATAATTCTTGACCAAGTTTCTCTAAATGACATATTATGTTCATAAACACAATTTTAGTGTGCCAAGAACTTAGGTTCACTATAATAGAAAATTAACTCCCCTGCAAGCTATATTTAATTTAAATTTCTTTTCTATTCAGGGCTTCTACTTAGGGAAAAATAGAAAAGTTCAGAGAGGTCAAATAATTATTGACTAGACCTTAAGTGTTGGTGAGGGCATAGTACAGAAAGTCTTTTTTTGTTTTGTTTATGTCTTCTCATCATACCTCTTCCATCCCTAACCCCCAATCCTATGACATTTGCCAATAAGACAAAATGGAAATAAAAATGAAAAAAAAAACACCATATTGTTTAAAGTAAGTGAGTACTTAATACAATGTAGAGCAGCCAACAAGGTCTTCTTCCTATTTAAAAGCCCTTATTTATCTGTAGTGTAGTAGAAAGAATTTTGAATTTGGTATAAGATATCCTAGTTTTGTCAATTATTTCCTTTGTAATCTTGAGTAAGTTCCCTCTCTGTGCCTCTGGTTTTAATTTCCTCAATTTTAAATCTGTGAGCCTCTGACCCTCCATGTTAGTTAACCAAATATAGCCCTACTTAATTCAGTTATATTTCTGTTACAAAGTCTCTAGAGCAGAAGAAATGTGGAATATGAGGCATAACAATCATAAATCCACTTCAGTGATAGGGAAGGACTAGTGTTATGCACATTAGTTGGGCTCATTAACTTGGGAAACACCTTACTCAAGTCTTTGCCCAAATATCAGCAGTTGAACATCAAACATGTTCATGGAAGGATTACACTCAATGCTAGCCTGCTATGTGTATGATTTAGCACTAGGGAGTGAGGGGGAGAGAGAGAAAAGAAGAAGGGTGATAATCTTGGCAGGAATTGCATTCTTGAACTTGAATCGTTGACTTCATACCCTTACAAAATCTCAGTTTTATCCTTTTAAAGTTGTGTTTTTAAATAAAATTGTACCTTGTTCTGACTATAGCTGTCAATTTCTTTTGTTACTACTGAGGTAGTTTATTAGTAATAGGCATAATTTTAATGCTGGAGGTGGCATTTATTTAAATGAGTTGCTAAGCACCCATTTTTTCCACTCTACAGAATTCATCTTGTCAGCTAAAAATGGAGCCCTGTTGAGTAAAGGGCCAAATTATGGCTTCTTTTCCCCAAGCTGCCCAACTCATCCTAATTGAAAGCAAAGGTCAAAGTGAGGATGTTGGATTTTTATTGATGAAATGGACCATTAGACAAATCTAAAGTCATATAGTCTGTACCACTACTAATTTGGCAAGTCTCCTACACTTTATTTTATTGTCACTCATTCAGACACCAGATATTTATCAAGTTCTTACTATGTGCAAGACTATACTAGGTATTGCAGGGCTTGCAAAGAAAAATCAGTCACATTCCCTCTTTTCTGGAGTACATGTTTGTTTCACTCTTCTAACTAGATTATAAATTCTGGGAGTACAAGCCAGTGTAGTGTAGCAGAAAAGGACCCAGTGTTTGGAATGAGAGAACCTGGATTCTGAACCCGTCTCTGCCTTTTATTACCTGTTTGACTCCCAGTGAGTCTCTTAATATTAATGGGTCCCGGTTTCTTTACCTATAAGAATAAAGATATTGGACTAGATAACTATTATGATCTCTTCCAATTCTAAATGAATTTCCTTGTATCATGATAAGGTATTCTCCTCTGCCTAGTGAGTTGAACCAGTAAGTATTTGTTTTACCTTCTAAGGAGCCAGAGACAGCTTTAACAAGTTTGTGCCAGACCCTCCCCCCAAACCTACCTCACCTAATAAAAGGGCCAAGTAGGTATTTGGGCTTTGCAGTGTTTACTGCAGATTTAAGATTCGCCTCAGAGAGAAATGCAAGATGAAACTGTTCTAGTGGCAGTATTTAAATATACCTAAGACCTTGTAAAATAGGCCAAGCTTCTTTGAGTTTCATTTCCACAAGCATTTTTAAGCATCTAGTTTGTGATGGGTCCTAGGAAAAACAAAAAACCACTTCCTTCTCTCAAGGAATTTACTGAGGTTAAAGACCAGTGACACAGAGAAGTGCAAGATAATTTAAGGAAAGAAAGAACAGTAACATCTCAGGGTGGAAAGAAGGGTGGAAAGTCACTATAAAGGAGGTGACTACTGAATTGAATCATTAAGGGATCCAAAGATTCTGAGAGAAAAAGGAATGCATGAATAGGCAGCCTGTGTTGTCCAGAGGTCCAGAGGTATATGTACATAAGTGGAAGATAGATGAATGAGTTAAAATACACCCAGTAGACTATTTTGCTGAAATACAGAATATGTGAAGAGGAATAGTAATAATGAAATAAGTCTGGAGAGGTGTTCTAGAGTCAGACTGTGAGGGACTTTAAATGTCAAACTGGGAAATTTAATTTTCATCTGGAGCAAGTATTCTTGACCTGGGGTCTGTGAACTTTTTTTAAAAAATGTTTTTCTTTGCTAATTATATTTCAATTAGTTTCCTTTGTAATCCTATATATTTTTCTTATGCATCTAAAAACATTATTCTATGAAGGCATCTTTAGACTTTACCAGATGGTCAAAGGGGATCATAACACAAAAAAAGGTTAAGAATTCCTGTCCTGCATCCCCCAAAAGAGAAAAAGACCTGTTTGTACAAAAATATTTATAGCAGCTCTTTTTGTGGTGGCTAAGAATTGGAAATCAAAGGAACGCCCATCGGGGCAGCTAGATGGCGCAGTGGATAGAGCACCGGCCTTGGATTCAGGAGTACCTGAGTTCAAATCCGGCCTCAGACACTTAACACTTACTAGCTATGTGACCCTGGGCAAGTCACTTAACCCCCATTGCCTTACTAAAAAAAAAAAAAAAAAAAAAAAAGGAACGCCCATCACTTGGGGATTGGTTAAACAAAGTGTAGTCTATGATGGTGATGGAATGTACTATAAGAAATGACAAGCAGGATGACTTCAGAAAGGCCTGGAAAGACATGTATGAACTTATTGTATAATGAAGTGAGCAGAACAAAGACAACATTGTGCACAGGGACAGCAATATTATTTGATGAAGAACTATGAATGACTTCACTATTCACAATACAATGATCTAAGACAATCCCAAAGGACTATTGATGAAATATACTATCCACCTGCAAAGAAAGAACTGATATTGATGGAACACAGACTGAAGCATGCTATTTTTCACTTTCTTTCATTTTTTTCTTTTGTTTTCTTATACAAAATGAGTAATATAGTAATGTTTTACATAATCATATATGTATAACCCATATCTGATTGCTTACTGCCTCAGGGAGGGGGAGGGGAGGCAGAGAAGGAGGGATAAGAATTGGAATCCAAAACTATAAATAAAAATGTTTATTACTAAAAAAAAAAAAGAAGAATTCCTGTCCTAGGGACCACACTAAAGATTCTTTTCTTTTTCCCCACAAAAGATTCTTTTTTTTTTTTTTTTTTTTTTTTTTAGTGAGGCAATTGGGGTTAAGTGACTTGCCCAGGGTCACACAGCTAGTAAGTGTTAAAGGTCTGGGGCCGGATTTGAACTCAGGTAGTCCTGACTCCAGAGCCAGCGCTCTATCCACTGCGCCACCTAGCTGCCCCCCACAAAAGATTCTTAAATACAGAAGTCACAAGGTCAGACTTGTGGTTTAGAAAGAATACTTTGACGGCTATATGGAAGATGGGTTGGAGAAAGAGCAGACTAGAATGAGGGAGACAAGCTAGAAGGCTGTTGTGGTCTAGGTAATATGTAACCAGGCCCTAAACTAGAGTAATAGCCAGGTGAGTGGAGCAGAGAGTACTAATTTGAGAGATGTTGTGGATCTAAAATTGACAAGACTTGTCAACAGGGGGATGATGGAGAGTGAAGAGCCAAAGATGACTCTGAGTTAGAAACCTGGGTTACTGGAAGGATGGTGGTGTCCTCAACAGAAGTGTTAATTTTGGAGGAGGATTTAATGATGAAGATAATGAATTCCGTGTAAAAATATGTTGAATTTAAAATGCCTAGTATACATCCAGGTAGAGATGTGCAGCTGGTAGTGATGGGGGATTAGAGCTCAGGAAAAAAAAATTAGGATAGAGATAGATGGATGGATTAATGGATGGATGGATGGATGGATGAGTCAGTTTCATAGAGGTAGTAATTAAAACCATGAAAACTGGAGGGGGGGGAGGGAGAGAGGAGAGAGGAGAAGAGAGCAGAGCAGAGGAGAAGAGAGAGAGAACACAAAGATCCAGGACAGAGCCTTAGAACGTAGCTACAAATAAGGGAGGAAACATATATGATTGGAGACAGCAAAGGACTGACCTGACAATTTGATAAGGGTAGTGTCATAGAACCTGAGGGAGGAGAGAGGTGTGGTCAACAATGTTAAAAGCTGTAGAGAGTTAAAGAAGGACAAGGACTGAAAAAGTCCATTGGACTTAACCATGAAGAGATTGCAAGCAGTTACAGAGTTAGCTAGTAAGAAAGGAGAAGAGATGAATGTAGACAGCTTCATAGGGGTTTAGCTATACAATGGAGGGAAAGATACTAGACAAAAGGTTAATTGGTCAAGTGAAGGTTTTTTGTTTTGTTTTAAAGAGTGTTTGGCAGGGGTAGGGGGTGGGGGTGGGGGAGCTGGACATATAGTTGTAGGTAGCAGGGAAAAAGCCCAGTAGATAAGGAGAGATTGAAGAAGGTGGAGAGTGCTGATGAAACAGCTACGGTCCCAGAGGAGATGGGATTGATTGAAAGTCTGGAAATGTACAGTTTTTATAGTTCTGCAATGTCAGTTTTCAGGCCAGGAAAGTAGCTGTCTTTCTATTTGTGGCTAATGTTTATTTAACTTTTGATTTAGTATCAGAATTTATGTATCAGAATTGATACTCAAGTATGTCCATCTTTATCTTACATTTCTCTCTCACAATCCTAGTAAATAACCCAGTTTGTTATTCTTTTGTTTCTATATCAACTTTATGGAGAAAGTTTAGCTTAAGCAAGTTTCCCAAGTTTACAGTGCAAGTTAGTTTAGTTTACACCTCATTGCTTAGTTCACTTAACAGACGGTGCTATAATCCCCCGATGAGAGATGAGTGATATCTGATTGGAACCTCTTCATGACTCTCCTGAGGTTTATAGAATAGTCACTGTGAAACGAACCAGGATAGAACACTGAGTAATGTTAAGCAAGAAAGAGTACCGGCTGGCTTGGTCTTTAGTTTAATGACATGCTTTTAAAATATACCTATAGGTGAAGAACACACTATGCTGTGAACACAAGACCTAGGATGATACTTGTGCCACATTTCTGTTGATTCTGAAACATCTTTTGCTTCTTGTGACTCCCATGACATACTAAAAGCAAAATCTGGTTAATGATTTGGAAACACTCAGTTGTGTTTACATCTGACCTCTAGGTGGTGATAGCTCCCTGCTGCCTCTCTATGAATACAGACGTAGGATCTGGTGGCAGCAGGGAAATCGTTCTTTCCTCTTAGTCACAGTGTATCTTATTGCCTAAACACTCATATTTTGGGTGCTTATTATTTTCTATCCGTTTTCTTTCTCGTTCCCTCTCATAGCCTAATAAAGTATCCTGCTGCGTGCTCTATTTTCACTGCTGTAAATATTCATTAATATCATCTAATAGCATTTATTAAATGCTTGCTTGTGTATTGTACTCTGCTAGGTGCTATACAGTGAAAAGTATATATGTAGACTTTTGTATTCTGTTTGTTAGGAACTTAACAATCTGAGGCATGCAGTCAGACATAAATATGGATGCTGAATATAAGCTATACCCTTAAATGGAGTTTTCTTTAGAAGGAAATGAAACATACCTCAAAGAAAGAGGAAAAGAACCTTCATGTACAAAAACTTGTAGGCTCTTTGTGGTGACAAAGAATTGGAAACGAAGGGAGAGTGCCCATCAATTGGGGAATGGCTGAACAAATTATGGTATATGAATATAAAAGAATATTACTGTGCTATAAGAAATGATCAAGAAGACAGGTTTTTTTATTTTCTCAAATACTTTTTTCCAATTACATTTAAAATTTTTTTAACATTAGTTTCTTTTAAATTTGAGTTCCAAATTCCCTCCTTTCTATCATTCCCTCCTCATTGAAAATGTAAGCATTTTGGGGGCAGCTAGGTGGCGCAGTGGATAGAGCACTGGTCCTGGAGTCAGGAGTACCTGAGTTCAAATCCAGCCTCAGACACTTAACACTTACTAGCTGTGTGACCCTGGGCAAGTCACTTAACCCCCAATTGCCTCACTAAAAAAAAAAAATTAAAAAATAAAATAAAATAAAATAAAATGTGTTTGGTTAATTTTTTAAAAAAAAAAGAAAATGTAAGCATTTTGATATAGGTTATACATATGCAGTCATGCAAAACATACTTTCATATTCATCATGTTATAAAAGAAACTCCCCCCCCCCCAAAAAAAAAACAACAGGAAAAATAAAGTAAAACAAAGTATGCTTTGATCTGCATTTAGACTCAACTAGTTCTTTCTCTGGAGATGGATAGCATCCTTTAACTGTCTTAGATCACTGTATTGCTGAGACTAGCTAAGTCATTCACAGTTGATCATCATACAATATTACTGTTACTGTGTACAATGTTCTCCTTGTTCTGCCTTCACTTTACATTAGTTCATGTAAATCTTTCCAGGTTTTCCTGAAAGCATCCTGCTCATCATTTTTTATAGCACAGTAGTATTCTATCACAATTATGTACCACAACTTGTTCAGCGATTCCCCAGTTAATGGGCATCCTCTCAATTTCCAATTCTCTACCACCACAAAAAGAGCTGCTATAAATATATATATATATATATATTTTACACATAGGTCCTTTTTCTTCTATTGGATCTCTTTGGGATACAGATCTAGTAGAGCTATTACTGGGTCAAAAGATATGCACACTTTTACAGTCTTTTGGGCATAGTTCCAAATTGTTCTCCAGAATGGTTGTAACAGTGTCCCAGTTTTCTCACATTCCTTCCCTTGTCCTTTTCTGTCATATTACCCAGTCTGATATGTGGTCCCTCAAAGTTGTATTAATTAGCATTTCTCTAGTCAATATCAATGATTTAGAACATTTTTTCATATGACTATACTTAGCTTTGATTTCTTTGTCAGAAAACTGCCTGTTCATATCCTTTGACCATCTATTTCTTGTAGATATTCTCTGTATATTTGAGAAATGAGTATTTTATCAGGGAAACTTGCTGTAAAAAATTCCCCCCAGTTTTCTGTTTCCCTTCTAATTTTGGTTGCAATAGTTTTGTTTGTGCAAAACCTTTTAAATTGAATGTACATAAAACTATCCGTTTTATGTCTTGTAATGCTATCTCTTTTTTGGTCATAAATTCTTCCTTTGCCAATAGATATGACAGGAAAGCTATTCTATGCTCCCATAAACTGCTTATGGTATCAACTCAAGAGGAGAGTTTCAAAGGATTAATATGAATTGAGTAGGGATAGAGAGCGTTGTAAAGACAAACAGCTTTTTCATGTGAATCTTTTTTTTTTGGTGAGGCAATTGGGGTTAAGTGACTTGCCTAGGGTCACACAGCTAGTAAGTGTAAAGTGTCTGAGGCCGGATTTGAACTCAGGTCCTCCTGAGTCCAGGGCCGGTGCTCTATCCACTGTGCCACCTAGCTGCCCCGACAAACAGCTTTTAAAGAATGAAGATCTCTGATCAGTGCAATAACCATCCCCGATTCCAGAAGACTTATGATAAAAACATTTTACCTGCTTCTTAACAAAGAGATGATGAACTCAGGGATCAGATTTGAGATTTTTTTTTTTTAATCTTAATAGTATTTTTTTCCAGTTACATGTAAAGACAGTTTTCAACATTTGTTTTATAAGATTTTGAGCTCCAAATTTTTCTCCTCTCCCCTCCCCAAGACAGAAAGCAATTTGATATATTAAATAGTATGGTTCAATCTGCATTCAGATTCCACAGTTCTTTTTTCTGGATGTGAAGAGCATTTTCCATCATTAGTGAGATTTTTTTTTAACACAGCCATTGCAGGTATTTGTTTTGCTTGACCATGCATATTTGTATTGAGTGTTTTGCTTTTCTTTCTTTTTGGTGTTGGGATGGAGGTGTGTAATTTAAAATTCTAAATGTGGGTTCTAATCTCCCCCCCCCCAGTTTTGGGGGGAAACTGGCTAAAATCACTGATAAATGAGTTTAGGCTTTTTAAGAGTTTATTAAAAGATATAAGATAGTAAAGAGAGAGAAAGATTGAGAACAGATTTCTTAGAACATGGAAATCCTAGCCTTCCTAAACCTCCTATTTAACGTCCTGCCACCAAACTGATGTCTTGAACCAAAAAAGGACCTCAACCCTCAGCCAGCTTCTGCTTCCTACTTCGTGTTCTCCTCCCAGAAATGGGAGGTTCTTCAAGCTGATTGGCTAGCATCATTCAAATCCGTTGGTTCACTGGACTTGAAGGTAGTCAAGAGTTAAGTTCAAAGTTTTTAGCTTCTGAGAACAGTACCTTCTTAAGGGCTAGCCAGATGTGTTTACAATCTAGTTAACTGAAGTAGGCTAATCAGCAGTCAATCACTCTCACTTAATTCAATCAGTTTAGATTAATCTCCAGGTGGGCCTTTGAGTATCTGCTAAATCCTCCATTATCTTGACACAGAGGTAAGTAAAAGGGAGAGAAGGTTGGTTTTTATTACTTGAAAAAAAAATTTTTTAATTATAATGTTTGCCCCCAAAAGAAAAAAACATGAGAAGATATTCCTCTCCCTGCCTTTTTTTTTTAAAAGAAGTGAGGTGCCATAGGTGTAGGACACTGGATATAATGTCAGACTTTTTCAGTATCTTACTTAATTCTGCTGAACTTTCAGGAAGACATTTTGGTGAGTCTTTGGGAGGGAATGGAGAAGGAATACAATGAGTATATGTGATTTAAAAAGCCAAATAAATTAATTTTTTAAAGGAAAAGAAATATGCTAAACTGAACCCCCCCCCCTCCCATTATAGCCTATATTCAAATTTTATACAAGTCTTTCTCAGGGATAAACGTAAATTGTGTACAGATAGAATAGAAAGATTATACAAAGGCTTGGATGGACAATGTATACAGGACAATAGTAAGCAGACTTGGCAAAAGAAAAAGATAAGTTGTGGTAAAGGATAAACACCCAATGAAGTTGGTGATCAAGGAGAACAGCCATAAATGTTTCATGTCTGAAATAGTTTGGAAAATCAATTATGAGAAAATGGAGCAGTAGGGACTTGGACAGTTGTTTAAGTGATCGGAGAAAGATGACAGTAGAGTGGCAGAATAGAGTATTCTGAGCATACAGTGCTATCATAGTTATTGAACTCAGTACTATAAATAAAGAAAAAGGGTTTGGAGAAAATGTGATCTTGATAAACAGAAAGCTATAGGCTGGGATAGAGGGATAAATGAAGGAAGTAAGATATTCTTTGGTACCATTGGTTAAGGGTTTGGAATACTGGGTAAACATTTTGACTTCTCAAGGCAATTGAAAGTTACTATGAAATAACATATAAACTTTCAGAAATCTCACATTGCTTAGTATTTGATCATAGTTCCAAACATTGTTAAGATAAAAGTGTATCATATGTCAACAGCTGAACAAATATGAAGTGTTAATGTACATTGGTAAAAAATTCAGCATACGTCAGTCATTACTGACAACCTACACTTGTCGGGACAAATACTATTAAAGCACTAGAAAAGGTGCTCACAGATGGAACCTGGGAATAAACTTTATACTTTATACTTAGTACCATCTGGTCTGAGCAATAACCTTGGAAATTAAAGATATTTTGGATTTTAGTTCCATCTTTATTCTAAATCCTTTCTCATTTATATTTGCCTTCTCTGATGGATAGGTAGAGATGGTAGCAGAGTTGGAAAGTGTTTCATCTCTCTTTTAGAATTAGGGCTGTGGAGAATTCATTGTGAAATCAGTAGCAAAACCTGCAGTAGAACCCGGGTCTTGGACTCAGATCAGGCTATATCTTTTTCTGAACTAGGTTGCTTTTGTATTTATGGCCACAGCATTTGATTTGATGTGTTATGGACCTATTACCGCAGTTTACACTTCCCTCTGATAGAGAAAACTCAGATTTGTTTGCCCAGAGAATTATAGACACATCAATAAAACAGACTCAAATAGTCATAAAACTCCCGAGTTAGTACCAGGAGGTACCAACGGTCAATAAGAATTTTAGCTTGAACATATATACTCCTATTATTGTGCCATATTTTTACTCTATTTACTAGCAGCTAAGGTTACATATATTTACTATATTTACAAAGAGCTAAATTTTCTGCACCTTGTAGGTCACTGAATTTGAAGGGCTTAATGGTGTAGCGGATTGATTAAAAATGGTTTCTTGGAGCCTACTCTGTACTTTTCTCTAGGCTAGGAGAGTGCTTCCTATTTCTTCTGAATTACTCCTCTCCCTAAGTGCCTACTTCAGGGATACTACATAAAATGGCTACTCATGACTATTGTTCTTGAGTTTGATTGATTAGATGGAGAAATTGGAGAAGTAGTACTGACTAGGCCCCCCTCTCCCACCTAAACATCTTCTAATATGGCAGATAATTATCTTTTCTAGCTTAAAGTTACCTTAAATCTGCTTTGAACTTATACCTTCACCCATTCATAAGCTCTTTGAAAACCCATTTTCTTCCTATTTATTTTCCCCTTCTCATAGAGCCAGAGTATAAATTATGAACCCTTCCCTTGGTCTGTAGCTTCCAAGAAGTTAAGAGCCAGCTGAGATCAAGTGTTGTCAAGTTAGGAGAGCTGTTGGCCTTTCTTCAATTTAGTCTATTTCTTTGGACATAAACAGCTTGAAAATTTTCTATGTATATCATTATGGAGAAAAATGAGTGTATTGTGTAAATTAGGTGTATTATGATGTTTGTGGTCTGCAGGCAAGGAAGAATTTGGTTTTGTGGAAAGATAAGTGGGTTCTTTATAATTACTAATAAATCTTGGTAAAATGTACATTAGAAAAAGGGGACAAAAAACTGCTCTTATCACAGCTGAAATGTTCTATTGTTCCATCGGTTTTTCATTACTCTGAAATGATTACTGCAGAAATTCTTAAATTGGATGCTTTTCAAAGAGGAAAATTAAAGACCATAAGCATAATCTTGCAGCTGTGTCAAAAATAATTTACATCTGTGTTTATTTGTGACACTTCAGGAGATTAGCTTCAGAAAATTCACCTTGGGCTAATGATATCACATAAAGAAACCTTAAGACCAGTCATAAAATAAATCTACCATATTCATGCTACTGCATTGGTTGGAATAGAATTTAAAACTTGCAGAGTTTTTCTCTAGTGATCATTCACCATTCTCTCCTGTTGTTCATGAACAATTCACCTATTATAGTAAAAACTCCCTAATGTATTTCCATGTATGACTCTTCTCCTGAATGGTAATAAAAGTGTGTTGGTGTGTGTTGGTGTATTTTAAAGTACATTCCCACTAGGTTCATAAGGTTGCTTCTAACTCGAATGGTCTATGATTGTAAAAGAAAAATACATTCTTGTTGTATCCACCACATTCTTGAAAACTACCCTCTTAATTATGTGGCCACATGGCAGTTAGATGCTATTTGATGGAGATATCTTTTCCATGTGTTGGGGGCCAGGGAGGTTCTGACATCCATCTTCTTTATGTCAGAGTCAGCACTAGTCACATTTCTAGGCTGAGGTGCAGAAGCAGTTGTTCTGTACTTGTTCTGCTGCCCTGGTATTGTGCTCATAATATCACTTATTCTTGAATCTTTTTCAGCAGAGAACAATCTGGCTGGAAGGATTGCCACAGCCACCTGTAAACAGGCACTTCTCAGGTGGGATGGGAGAGGACACATTAAATTGTCATTGGAATAAATTACTGGTACATTTGAATCTCCGTGTGTTAATGTTCTGGTAGTGGGTGTAGTTTTTGCATGTAGGGGAATGATGGCATTTATATGACCAGCTTAGAAAGATTCATTTTACTTTCCTGTCTGAAGAGGAGAAAGCCTCACAGTATGAGTAGGGAGGTAGAAAAATGGAATGAGCGTCCGGATGGAATAGAAGTATAGCCCTATTTGGATTAAATATCTGAAGACAGATGATACCAGTTCTTCAAAAGGTGATTAGTGATTATGTCTGAATGAGAGGATAATTCTTTATGACATTAAAATAATATCCTGCTGAATAGCATTGCTGGATTACTGCTTCCTAAGCCTGAAAGTTTACACAAGAGCTGCTTTGTTTAATGGTACAGGATCATTCAGCCTAAATATTATAGTCCTGAAGCAACAGAACATTTCTGGAGCATGTAAGAGTGTGTTGTTCTTCAGTTACTTTTTGCTTGTGTCTGATTCTTTGTGACCTCACTTGGGGTTTTCTTGGCCAAGATACTGTAATGGTTTGCCATTTCCTTCTCCAGCTCATTTTATAGATGAGGAAACTGAAGCAGACAGGGTGAAATGACTTGCCTAGAGTCATGTGGCTACTAAGTGTCTGAGGCCAGATTAGAACTCAACAAGATGAGTCTTAGCTGACTCCAGACTGGGTACTCTATCCACTGTGCCACCTAGTTGCCTAATATGTTTGACTCTTTAGAAAGGACTCTGATAAATGTCTTTACAAATGGTGAGATATCCTGTAAGAGATGGCATTAGTCTGCTGGTAGGCCAAATCACTTAAAAAAACAAAAAAAAAAAAACCAAAAAACCCCCAAACTTCAGTGTTAATGTTAGTTTTCTGGTATTGAAAACCCTTTAATTATTTGAAAATGGTTCTTTGATAATACATTGCCTTCTTTTATCGCTTTCTTAGCCTTATACTTTTGTTTATGTACAAAAAGATGTGCAGCCCATAACATTTAAAAGGACGGTGTTCCCATTTTTTTCTTCCTGTGATTATAGAGTTAGAAACAGATTTGGCCTCCCACTCATTTGGAGTTGTGCTCTCAAAGAGCAAGTTCAAACTGTGGAATACTAGCACAGAGGGAAATAGAAACCTATACTGTTATTAAAAGTTGTGTCATGAAACAGTAAACTTTCCTTGATGTTTTGGCTATATCAATGCAAAATGTAAGATAAACTACAGCAGGGTTCCTTTTAGCTCCTGACATAATTTTTTACTGAACAGATGATCAGAGATATGGTTTAACACTGTCTTGATGATCTGGGCCAGAGTCTACAATATATTTATGACAAATTTGTAAGAGCTTTTAACATTTCAAAACACTTTCACATTCATTATCTCATTTGAGATGAGAGGCCACTGTGACTTAGAGCGCTGAATGATGATCCAGAAGACCTGGAATCTGGTCCCACTTTTACCGCTTACTGGCCATGTGACCTTGTATAAATCTCTCATATGAAAGATGTGGGTAATACCTCACAACTACACGATTGTAAGTTAGTGTGGTATGAGGTGAAAGAGCAGTAGATGGGTTTGACAACAGGTTCTTTTGCTTATGGTAGTAGTTGTTTTACTTTAGAAAAAAATTTCTTTGCCTGGCCTCTTTGATCTCTCATTTAAAAAGGGGGCTAGGGGTTTACACAGAAGAGGCAGTGTGGGAGCAAACACCTAATTTGGCATGAGAAAAATCTGATTTCGTTGTGGGAGTAGAACAGAGTACTGAACCAGGTTCTACTTCTTCCTAACTTTGTCACGTTAATTAAAGAAGTAATTTATCCTCTCTGGACCTCAGTTTCCTCATCTGTAAACTGAGAGGATTGAACTAAATCATTTTTAACATCCATTCCAGCTTTAAGATGCTATGTATCTTCTACTGGCAATGCAAAATCACATAGATTTCAGGGTTGGAAGGGATTTAAGAGCCTTTCTAGCCCAACCTATGCTTGAAAAAAATTCCTCTTCCAATTAGACTGGACAGGGGATCATTCACCCTTTTTTTTTTAAACCCCCAAGGAGGGAGAACCTTTTACTTCTTGAAATAGCCCATTCTACTTTGGGGTACCTTTAATTGTTTGGAAACTTTTTCTTAAATCAAACCTAAATGTACCTATTTTCAGAGTCCAACAACAACCCACAGCAACAGCTAATGTGTGTATAGTGTTTTATGGCTTACAAAGTGCTCTACCTATGTTATCTCCTTTTATCCTCAGAATAATCCTGACAAATAGGTGGTACTATTACTATCACTTTCATTTTACAGAGGAGGAAACTGAGGCAGACAAGAGGTTAAATGACTTGCCCAGTCACACAGCTATTAAGTATCTGATGTAGGATTTGAATTTGGGTTTTCCTGACTCTAAGCCCAATACTTTATTCACTGTTCTGCCTATCTGTATTTACCTATTGCTCCTAATTCTGCCTTCTGGGAGCAAGCAAGCCTAATAGGTGAACCAAATGACAGCCCTTCAAATACTTGAAGACAACTGCTTAGCTCCAGCATAATTTATTTGCTTGTTTGGTTTTTTGTTTTGTTTTGTTTTATGGGGCAATGAGGGTTAAGTGACTTGCCCAGGGTCACACAGCTAGTAAGTGTCAAGTGTCCAAGGCCGCATTTGAACTCAGGTTCTCCTGAATCCAGGGCTGGTGCTTTATCCGCTGCACCACCTAGCTACCCCTGCTCCAGTAACCAGTCCTCATATAGCATGAACTTGAGGCCTTTCACCATTCTGATTTCCTTCCTCTGCATGCTTTCCAGGTAATCTATATACTTCCTCAAATATGGCATCCAGAACTGACCACAGTACTTTAGAGATGCTTTAATTAGGGCCTAGGACAATGTGACTATCACTTCTTCATTCCTGGATGTTAGGCCTCTTAGTACAGCTTCTCTTTATTAGTTTTCCTGTCTCTTGTGTCACACTGTTGACTTCAAACTGAGTTTATAGCCCTCTATAGCCTCAGATCACTTTCAGATGAAGTACTTTCTAGCCATCTTTGTCCCACCTTGAACTTGGGAAGTTGACTTTTTGTTTTTTGTTTTTGTTTTTTTGTTTTTTTTGTGGGGCAATAGGGGTTAAGTGACTTGCCCAGGGTCACACAGCTAGTAAGTGTCAAGTGTCTGAGGCCGGATTTGAACTCAGGTACTCCTTAATCCAGGGCCGGTGCTTTATCCACTGCGCCACCTAGCCACCCCATTTTGTTTTGGTTTGGGGGTATTTTTGGAAGTTGACTTTTTAATCCAGGTTTAAGACTTTTAACCCAAGTTTAGTATTTATCTCCATGAAATGTCATATAACTTATTTGCCCCAATGTTCTATCATGTCAGAATTTTTTAAAATCTCCTCCTAGCTTGGTGATATCTGCAAATTTGATAAGGATGGTGGCTATTCCTTTATCTAAATCATTGATTAAAGTGTTTAGTTGTCTGGGGAACTCCACTAAAGCTCTTCCTTCCAACTGACATTAAATCATTAATAATAATTCTTCTTTGAGTCCAGCCACTTAACTGGTTCCAACTCCATCTAATTGTATGATTTTTCTAGTGCATGCCTCTTCAATATGCATAGCATTATCACCAGTATTATTTTACAGTTGACAAAAGTGAGGTCCAGAGAACTTTTATGATTTGAATGAAGTCATGTATCTAGGAAGTGTAGAGCCAGTACTTGAACCATACCTCTTGATCAATAGAGCAGATTTGGATTTTATAACTTTCAAGGTCCTTTCCCATTCTAAATCTATAATCCTTTGAGGCCTTACTCTCCAGGCTACCAAGGCTTACCTTTTGTATTATCCGAAAGGCACAGTGTAACAGAGTGCTCAAGAGGGAACAGGATCAGGAAAAGGCCATTAAGAGATCTTTGGTAAGGGGGCAGCTAGGTGGTGCAGTGGATAAAGCACTGGCCTTGGATTCAGGAGGAACTGAGTTCAAATCCAGCCTCAGACACTTGACACTTATTAGCTGTGTGACCCTGGGCAAGTCACTTAACCCTCATTGCCCTGCAAAAGAGAGAGAGAGAGAGAGAGAGAGAGAGAGAGAGAGAGAGAGAGAGAGATCGATCTTTGGTAACTTTGGAATGGGCAATTTCAGTTGAGTGATTTGGCCTATTTTTCCACGCCAGAATCTTTTTGGATCCTGATCCTGTTGTCCAATATGTAAGCTCTTTCCCTTCATTTCATGTCATTTACAAATTGCATAATTTATAAATTCTATGCCTTCTTCTAAGCCATTCATAAAATGTGAAACCACAAAGGACCAAGAACTGATCCCTGGGGTACTTACTTCTCTCTCTTTTTTTTCATTTTTTGTTTTTGTGTTTGTGTTTTTTTTGGCGGGGCAATGAGGGTTAAGTGACTTGCCCAGGGTCACACAGCTAGTACATGTCTGAGGCTGCATTTGAACTCAGGTCCTCCTGAATCCAGGGCTGGTGCTTTATCCACTGCATCACCTAACTGCCCCACCTAACTACCCCCTGGGGAACTACTTCTCAACAGCTATTCCATACGGAATGTTCTTTTCCTGTAATGAGTTTGAAGTGAAGTAGAAATATTCACCAATCCAATCCTATTATTAAATAGGGTATCTTAGAGCTTGAAAGAATCTTAAAAACCAATTAGTCCAGCTGTTCATAATGTAAGTGAGAGAAATGAAGCCCAAAAAAGGGAAAATGAGTTATTCAAGGTCACATATCTAGTAAGTGGCAGAACCCAGACTAATTTCATTTCAAGGTAGCTCTTTCACTGGAGTAAACTCTTGGGGAACCATAAAATCCTTAATATGTAACATGTGGAAAGATTTGGGGAACTAATTATTCTAAAATTCAAGTCAAGGAAGTAAATTTATTTTGCTTTTAGGTGGTCTTTCTCTTAAAAGGTTCTTCTGGGGGGCAGCTAGGTGGTGCAATGGATAGAGCACCGGCCCTGGAGTCAGGAGGACCTGAGTTTAAATCCAGCCTCAGACACTTGACACTTACTAGCTGTGTGACCCTGGGCAAGTCACTTAACCCCAATTGCCTCACTAAAAAAAAAAAAAAAAAAAGGTTCTTCTGGAAGAAGAAGCCATAGTATCTAAGTGAAAAAAAAGTTATTCTTGTAAATTAACAGGTTTTGTAAGACATCTAAATGCCCCTCTCTATAGAAGAGCTTAACCCCACAGCTATATGTAAGTAGTGATGAAAGTCTGACCTAGCCAGAAAATTTACATGAGTCAGATTGTGAGCTGTTGTTTTCTAGAACTTTCTGACTGGTATAAAGCTCCAAACAACAAAACTTTTATTGTATTGTTTTAAACCTAGGTGTATGCTCTGTCAATCTTTTATTGAATTTAATAGTCTTATTAAGTTATTTTTTTTTTTTAGTGAGGCAGTTGGGGTTAAGTGACTTGCCCAGGGTCACACAGCTAGTAAGTGTCAAGTGTCTGAGGTCGGATTTGAACTCAGGTACTCCTGAATCCAGGACTGGTGCTTTATCCACTGCGCCACCTAGCTGCCCCTTAAGTGATATTTTAGGATTTTAGAAGTATTGTTACGTCAAGGATGAATTTTTCTAATGGAAATAAGCAATAAACAGAGTCCCTTCTGTCCAATTTCCAAAGTTTTAATTTGAAATCCTTATACTTTAAATGTTTTTCATTGTGTATATTTGCTGAAGCTTCCTAGTAAATAATACGTTTAATGTTTTATTAGTTGGCTACATTTACATAACCCATTGAGCTGAAAAGTCTTCTCTTTTATTCTAAGTTATTCATCTTATTTCTGGCATTTGGCATTAATGATATCACTCTATCAGCATGAGCATACAGTAATTCAGTCATTTGGTTTTAGCAATGAGTATACTTATAGTTAATAGCACATGAAGCCATTTCATTAAAAGGAAAGTTTTGTTAGGATACATTAACACAGACCACTAACCAAAACACAAATCATTTTATTCCTTTTGCTATTAAGGGAGTAAAATAAATTTGGGGCTTAAGCCATGCTTTTCTTTTTAGAGAACACTTTGACACAAAGTTGCATTACAGTGTAGTAGTAATGATAAAAATCACATCTTACATTAATATAGCATTTTGAATTTTACAAAGCATTTTCATACACAGTATTTCATTGACCTTCAGCATTCTGGTTACCCTCCTCAGAATGTGTGCCAGTTTATTTAGTGTCCCTCTTATAGTATTATGCCTAGAGCTAAATCTAATACCCAAATATAGTCTGACCAGAGCAGATTATAACAGTAGCCATCACTTCCATGATTCTAAATACTATGCCTCTTTTAATACAGCCTGATACCTCTAGGTTTTTTGACTGCCTTGTCTCACTTGACTCATATTGAGTTTGCCATCCATTAAAACCCTCAGGTCTTTTTCACATGGACTAGTATAATAATAATGATAAAAATACACCTTTTACCACTATTTCAGCCCTGTCTCTCATGAAGAGTTGGCCCTTCTCCTTGCTCAGGCAGATTCCTCTCTATGCCCAGGGGATCCTATTCCATCTCATCTTCTCCAGATTTCCCTCTCTATTATTTTCATTTGTTCCCTATCTACTGGCTATTTCTCTGTTGCCTACAAGCATTCCCATGTCTTTCCCATCCTCAAAAATCTCTCCCTTGACCCATCCATCATTGATAATTACCATCATAGATCTCATTTTCCTTTTGTGATGAAACTCATTGAGAAGACTGTCTATAATAGATACCCCTACTTCATTTCCTCTCACTTCATTTCTTAAACTCTTTGCAGTCTGTCTTCTATCCTTATTATTCAGTAGAAACTACTTTCTCCAAAATTATGAAGGATCTCTTAGTTGCCAAGTCTAATGGCCTTTTCTTGATCTTCATCCTTCTTGACCTCTCTGCAACCTCTAGCATTGTTGATTATACTCTTCTCCTTAATCTTTTCTTCTCTCTAGCTTTTCTTGGGAGCAGCTAGGTGGCTCAGTGGATGGAGCACTGGCCCTGGAGTCAGGAGGATCCGAGTTCAAATCTGGCCTCAGACACTTGACACCTACTAGCTGTGTGACCCTAGGCAAGTCACTTAACCCCAACTGCCTCACCAAAAAATAAAAAATAAAAAATACTAGTTTTTCTTGACACTGCTCCTCCTAGTTCTCCTCCTGCTTTTCCTCCCACCTGACTACCCCTTCTCATTCTCTTTAGTCTCCTTACATCTTCATCCCTGTTGCATCTGCTAGCCAGGAGTGTCCCTCAGGATTTTGTCGTGGACCCCCTTCTCTTCTCCCTTGTTTCACTTGGTGATGATCTCATCAGCTAGCACTGTTTAAATTATCTCTGTGCAGATTTGCAGATTCTCGACTTATCTAGGCATAACTTCTTTCCTCACTTCCAGTCTTTCATGTCCAACTGCCTATTAGACATCTCAAACTATATGTCTTATAGAGATATTTTAAACTCAGCATGCCCCAAGCTGAAGTCATTACTTTTCCCCACAAACTCTTCCCTCTTCCTAACTTCCCAATTACTGTCATGAGCACTGTCTTCCCAGTCACCCAGTCTCACAACCTAGGTGTCATCCTCTCCTTGTCTCTCTCAGCCTCCTGCCCCCATATACAATTATTTGTCAAGTCCTCATTTTTCTACCTTGCTATTTCTCATGTGTTTATGCCTCCTTCTCTCCTCTGAGAGAGGCCCTCAGCACCTCATGGCTGAACTATAGCAACAGTCTGTTGGCAGGTCTGCCAGCCTCAAGTCTCTCCTCACTCCAGTCCATCCTCTGCTCAGCTGTCAAACTGCTATTCCTAAAGTGCAAGTTAGATCATCACCTGCCCCTCCCCTCATTCAGTGAACCCTACTGACTCCCTATTACATACTTTAGGATCAGATACAAATTCCTCTGTTTGGCTTTCAAAGCCCTTCATAAATCTGGCCATGTCCCTCCTTTCCAATTTTCTTTATTTTTCCCCCATGTAACAACTACCACCACAACAGGTAACATTTATATAACATCTATTATGTGTTAGGCATTGTGCTAAGCACTTTACAAATATTATCTCATTAGATCCTCATGACAGTCCTGAGAGGTAGGTGCTATTATTATCCCCATTTTTACAGTTGGGAAAACTGAAGCTGACAGTGGTTAAGTAACTTACCCAGGGATACACAACTAGGAATTGTTTGATGCTAGATTTGAACTCAGGTCTCCCTGACTCCAAACCTGAGGCTCTATTCCCTTTGCTATCCAGATGCCTTCATATGATCTGGAATCCAGGACACTGACTTCCCTGTTGCACATGATATCCCATCTCTTGAGTCTAAACATTTTAACTAAATGTCTAAGTGTCTCCTCTCCTCTGCCTCCTGGCTTCTCTAGCTTTTTTCAAATCTCAACTAAAGTCCCACCTACTGCAAAAAGTCTTTCCCAGTCCTTCATCTCAGTGCTTTCCCTCAGAAACTGTGCCTAGTTTATCCTGTATTGATCCTGTTGGTCCACAGTTCTTTCTACGTTATCTCCTTCATTAGACTTGGAGCTCCTTGGGAGCAGGCACTCTTTTTTATTTGTTTGTCTGTTTTGCCTTTCTCTGTCCCCAGCATTTAGCACAATGTTTGGCATGTTGTAGCACTTAATAAATACTAATTGACTGACTACTACTACTACTACTAATAATAATTTAAAATAAAAGCTAACATTTATAGTGTTTAAGGTTTGCAAAGCTTTTTGCAAATATCTCATTTTATCTTCACAACAATCTTGGAATATAGTACTATTATTTCTCACATTTTACAGATGAAAGTGCTAAAGCAGACAGAGGTTAAATAACTTGTCCAGGGTTACACAACCAGGAAATGGCTGTGGCCAAATTTGAACTAAAGTCTTTTTGCCTTCAGGTTCAGCTATCTACTGTGTCACTTAAGCACCTCTTTCTTTCTACCTATGTCTCCTTCACCCCATGTTTGTGCTATTGATTTTTGGAATACAAGTATAACAATTTATACCTTATCATATTGAATTTCATTTCATTCAATTTTTTTTCATAATTCTAGCCAGCCATTTTTTTAGATCTTGATTCTGTTGTCCAGCTTATCAGCTATCTCTTCCAGTTGAAATTTGTTCATTGACAGAATTTTATATGATATCATCTCTGCATTCCTCTATATCATTGGTAAAAATTTCCTCTTCACTAGGTTTACTGTTCCCTTTCCATTCTAAACATCATATTGATAGAGAAGAGAGGAACGAATTAGAAGTTTCGAATTAGAAGTTTGCTGCTTCTTCTCTTTCTTTTTTCATCTATTAGCATTGTTGCATACGTAGCATACTTACTCATTTCTTCTACTCACCTCTACCTATTAGAATTCCTATTTTTTGTCAAATCTTAGCTAATATTCCATGTCCTAAGATCACAGAATTCTAGATTTAGAGTAGGATGGGACATCAGAGATCAACCAGCCCAACCTTCATTTTATATATGAGAAATCTAAAGCCCATAGAGGTTGTTTCCTTAACCTTTTAAGATTAAGGTGACCTCAAAACCCCTAACCATCAGAAATAGGATTTGAACCCAGGTTCTAACTCCAGAGCCAGTTGCTCTTTTCACAGCATCAGGTTGACTCCCCTCTCAACCTGACATTTTTTCCTAATCCCCTAGCATCTCCTTCTAAATTACCTTTTTATCTTTATGTACATGGTACACATACATTAGATTTGTGTATATGTAATCAATTGATCAACTGTCCCTCCCAATTGATTGTAAGCTCTTTGAGGGCAGGGACATGAGAAACAATGCCTGGCACATAGTAGGTGATTAACAAATACCTTATGATTAATTGAAACTTGCAATACTCATAAAGGATAGACAGGGCAAGTATCTTCCTTTTGCAGTAGGTGAAATAGGAGCAGAGAGGTAACTTGCCTAAGATTAAATGGCTGAGAAATAAGAGTGAGAATTCAAATTCTAGTTTTCTGACTCCAAGTCTAGTCTCTGTATATGAACAAATGAAAAGAGTAGCTATTGTCCAGATCACTAGACTCTTGGGGCATTTTAAAGCTTTGTATGATGCCAATTGTCTACATTAGTTCTCCATTATAGCAAATGAATACAAGAAAGTTAGAGTTATTAGCATTTGTTGCTTGCTCTTGAATATTAAAACTCCCCTAAAATGTGTTTTATACTAAGTATGATGAGTTTGGGTAATTAAAAAATCACATGAAGTTTGATATGCAGGCAGTACTAAGTATGTGCTGATAAGTTAGTCCAAGTCATGTAGGGACAAGAAGTTATTTCAGGGATGCCACAGCATTAATTTCAATAGGTTCACATGATCATTTATAGTATATCAAATATCTTCTGTTGGGTCTTCTCCTTTTTTATTGTTTCATTCTAAAATAGCATATTTGTCAGAGCACATTGTAATGTCAGTTATAGGTGCTGTAAAAATATACTGGTGGACCATTTTTTTAAGGCTAGAGAAGAGATGTATTTGCAACTTTCTGAGTAGGAAGCCCTAGTCACATTTCTCAATTTTCATTTGAGGGCCTTTAAAAATCCCCTGAGGCTCATAACATAAAGTATACAGAAACACTACCATTTAATAACAGTTTTTTGGGAACAGCCGAAACCTTTTTTGCACAACTGCCCGACCCACATGTTGTACATTTTATTTTTGTTTATAAGACTGCATAGCATTTGACAATTCATTAAGCATGGTAATTACCTGCTTTAATTTCATGATTGCATGTACTATAATTACCCTAATTCCATAATAGCGAAGTTCACATACACAAAAGCTAAGTAACAGTAAGGTAATAGAAATAAACCATACATATAGTTAAAACCAACTGGTATTTAGGATAAAGCCTAGCTTTTTAAACTGTGGGTCGCAACCCCATATGGGGTTGAGGAACTGAATGTGGGGGTTGTGAAAAATTTAGCAACAGTAAAAGGTTATGTATGTCTATTTTATATACCTATATACCCGGGGTTGTGTAAAAATGTCTCGGGTGAAAAGTGCTCATGAGTGGAAAAAGTTTAAGCAGCCCTGGAATAAAGGACCATGACTTTATATTTTAGAAAGATCAGATTTGCATTTTGACTCACAAGCTGTTAGTCTTCCTTTATTTCTATTGTATCTTTGTACCAATCTTGCATTGACAAAATGAAATGAGAAGTGTAGTAGTGCAGGTACTATTGCCATTTGCTGATTTGATCCAAATCATATACTTCTTTCCACTGATGAAAGTAAATCTTAATTTCCCCTGTTATTTTCCTGAATTAGGGCTTAAAGTTCAGTCTTAGCTAATTGGATAGTCTGAAATTTTTAACAACTTAAAGGATTCTCCATTGACCTTGTGAAAGACAGAAATAGCTTGAATAAGCAAAATCTATAATTTATCCAAGAGCCCTCATTATAGGTATTGATTTTTCCTTCTTTCTATACTTTTTTAAGAAGTAGAACCCTCCCCCGCACAAGTTTTTGATACTTCTTTTCTCTTTTTTATCTAGTTTGTTCCACTGTTTTTTTTGGGTTTTTTTTTGTGAGGCAATTGGGGTTAAGTGACTTGCCTAGGGTCACACAGCTAGTAAGTGTCAAGTGCCTGAGGTCGGATTTGAACTCAAGTCCTCCTGAACCAGGGCCAGTGCTCTATCCACTGTACCACCTAGCTGCCCCCATTAATTTTCTTTTTAAAAATTTAATTATTACCAAATATTTCAATCTATTATTATTTTAGAATATGGTTTGATATTTGGTGATAATTTGCTCTCCTCATTCCTACTTTTCCCCTCATCATTTCTTTTGGTATTCTAGACCTGTTTGTTTGTTTTTTGTCTACTTCTAGGAAGTAATTAACCTGTTCATTTGAGTGATATAACACAATCTCTAAATTAACTAAGTAGGATCATCATTGTGGGCTCTCTGAATATTTACTTTGCTTTATTTCTGTAATGACTTTTTTGTCTTTGTAGTTATATAGGTTCTTAGTGTGTTGTATTGTTTAAAATCTAAATTGTGGGTTCTAATCTGCCCCCAGTTTTGGGGGGGGAAGCTGGCTAAAATCACTGATAAATTCAGCAAGAGTTCGGACTTTTAAGGATTTATTAAACTATATTATAAGTTAGTGAAGAGAGAGAGAGAGAGAGAGAGAGAGTGAGAGAGAGAGAGAGAGAGAGAGAGAGAGAGAGAGAGAGAGAGAGGTTGAGAACAGATTCCTTATAGCATGGAAAATCCTAGCTTGGATCTATTTGGTATAGCCAGAGAGAAAAAAGCAAACTTCCTTTTCTAGCAACCCACATGAAATCCCTCACCATGCCAAAAGTCCTGGACAACCAGGGGGACCATCCTTTTTCTCCTGGCTGCTGCCACCCTGGTTCCTCCATGAAAAGAGACCACTTCAACCAGTGAGCCTCCACTTCCTAGTTCCTGTCTCCCTCCCTGAAAGGGGAGATCCTTCAAGCTGATTCGTTGAGAGTGGTCTCTTGCTGATATCAGTAGTACACCGCCTCTGAGAACAACATGTCACTCAGGGTCAGCCAGGTGTGGTCTCCATCCAGTCACCCTTAAGTAGGTACTTAGTCAGTTTCTCAGTCCTCTGGTGGGACCCGTGGGTGTCTGTCAAATCCCATTATTTTATCACAGTGTCTTGGTAGATTAACATCCAGTGTTTTGATTCTTTTAATGGAGTTCTTTCTTTCCTTCTGGTTTTTGTTAGTACTATCTAGAAATGCTGATAATTTTTACAGATATATTTTATTTATTTATTTTTTGAGGGGCAGTGTGGGTTAAGTGACTTGCCCTGGGTCACACAGTTAGTAAGTGTCAAGTGTCTGAGGCCAGACTTGAACTTAGGTCCTCCTGAATCCAGAGCCAATGCTTTATCCACTGTGCCACCTAGCTGCCCCCTGTAGATTTATTTTTTATTCTACTTTACTAAAACTATTAATGACTTCATTTGCTTTCTTTGCCTGTTTTCTAAGTAAGCCATCTTGTCTTCAAATAGGATGTTTTGTTTTAACATGTCCTGGTGAATGGTAATTTTAAGTGAAATGGCTGAATCAGAAAGGATACAATAGAGTACTAGATAATGTCTATATTATATCATCAGTTCCTGAAAAATCAGACATTGGTTATATCTCGATTGAGTCCTTTAAAAATTGTGTTACCTCTATCAGATTCCATCCACATACATACGATCAGATCTAGACAATTTTATCTACTTCATCCTCTTGAATAGCATTGAGTCTTTTTCACATAACACATTGAGTCCTGAGATAATAGATTCCAAATGTAGTTTCATTATTGTTTCTCATGATCACTATATTTATTCCATTTCACATTTGTTTGTTGCCTTATTTCTAGTTTCATCTGCAAATATTCTCCAGGTGAGTTGACTTAGCTAATTCTCATACCAAGTTATTTGTAGTCTCATTTTCAACTCAATTAACTGTCACTATGTTAAGAGGCACTCATGTTCATAATCTTCTACCATCTCCCTCCCTACCACGTTGTAAATGAGCTGGTATTACACTTGACTGTCTGGACTATTGGCCAGGAAATTGAGCATTTGCTAAGGTGGATTCTAAGTTTTTTTGGTCTCATTGTTGTGGCAACTACTTTCCAAGATAATTGAAGGAGAGTTCCAGCAAGAAGATGGTGTGATTGATTATGATAAAGAGTAACACTTACATAGCTTCTAAAAATCCTGTCAAATATAAAGAACTACAATAATAACAAAAAGAGAGGGAAACCCACAGAGGAAAATAATAAAAAGACTAAAGAAATTAATCTAAAAAATGAGGCCCAAGGACTGTGAATAAACACTATAGGGCAAAAACACACAAAGAGAAATATCCATAATTAAGGAACAGGACCATATGAGTAATTACTACTTTTTCTAGAAGAGAAAATGAACATAGCAAACTCATTTTCAAAATGGCTTAGGATCACAATAAAAAATATAAAAGAAAAATCTAGCATTTATTAAATTTGAATAAGGTCAGTGATAGAAGAATATAGGAAGACAAATATGATTATGAATAGTATAGAAGAATAGTCATTCAGGAGCAGGCAAATTGAAAATCAGTGATGGAAGGGGAAAAAAATAACAGGACAAAAATTTTAAAATAGCAAAACTTGAAGAAAACCTAAGAGTTCTACAAACCAGAGACAGCGCTAGAGAATAGAGGTCATTGACACAATATGGGAATTATTGATCTTCCAGAAAAATATACTGATAGAAAGAGTCTGTATTTCCAAAACATCATTTGAGAAATTTGTCTACTAGTATTAGAAACAGGATAGTTCAAATTAATAAAATACTCAGGTTAGCAACAGTTAAGAGCCCCCAAATTAACTCACTCAGAAATGTACTTGTCAGGCTTCAGAGTTCCAGTGTCAAAAAAGACAATTTAATAAGCAGCAATTCACACAACATAATATAGGCTTTCAGATTGCATAAGACTACTCAAAGGATATAAGAAATTGTTAAAAAGAGTTTAGAATATGTTATACTGAAAATTAAGAAGAAAAAAGAAAATTAAGGAAACTTGTCTTCCACCCAGAATTACCTATCCATAAATGGGAAAACTCCATCAGAAGAAAAGAAGTGGTTCTTACATGAATTTAGAACATTTGCATCTGAGAAATCTTGAATTGGGCAGGGTCTTAGACATTCAAATAGACCAAACTGCTAGATTGGTTAATGAATCTAGACGAGAAGCAAGTAATAAGTAAAGGATGACTTAGTGTTTATTTGCTCTAAAGAGATGATGCCATATCTAATAATAGGATCATTGAAAATACAAAGGCTAAGTATTTGAGAAAAAAAAATAATCCCTTGTAAAATGAAGAGCTAGAATTATATCATCTGGAAGATCAAAGGAAAGTTGAAAGAAAAGGGAAACATTTCTTCAAATCAAGCGCTGCAGGTAACCTTAAAAACAAACCGAAAAGCAAATTCAGGACAGAGGAGTAAGCATATTTATTAAACAAATTCTTGTCTGGACATCCCAGGTAAGGATTAGAAATTATATTAGCAAAAGTAGATTTCCAGGACCTATTTTTTTTGTATCCAGGAGAGGGAAGGGAGTGGGATATTTAAGACCGAACTGTTAGAAAGTGAGGTAGACTTTATTTGTATTGGAGGCAACTGTGGCTGTGATTGAATTGGCTTATTTGAATCAACTGTTAAAAAAATTAGGCAATGAAAAAAAAAAGTCACATAATAGAATCAAAGAGAGAAAAAAATTAAACCTAACACTTAAAATCCATGTGTTAATGGGCTAAATTCAACAATGACAAGGATCAATTTATTTATTCGTTAGAAAACAAAATCCCACAGATTTCTATTTACAAGAACCACAACTTAAGCACCAAGAATTCATATAGATTCAAGATGAAAGACTATTAAAATTTTTTTTTCCTGAAATAAAACCCTGAAAGTAGTTACAATTGAGATTTCAAATAAGGCAAAAGCAAAAGTAAATGCTATTAAGAAAGGTGAGTATGAAATTACATTATGATGAAAGGCTTTATAGCTAATGAAACAATAATATTTAGTTTGTACACATTGAAATGGCACAGTATACAAATTCCTAAAGAAAAGCTAACCAAGATAGGAAAAAAAAACAAACAAGATCAACTCTGCATAATTGAACATTACTCTGTAGACTTTTGATGAATTCAAAAGAAATAAAAAAGAAACTACAAATTTAGACAAAATGTCGGGAAAAACTTGATTTGGTAGACTTATGCCAGCTTCTCAGTGAGAATCTTGAAGCTTATACATATTTCTACAATTCCTATGGACTCCTACAAAAATTTATCACATGGCAGGGCATGAAAAACTAATAAAAATGCAGGAAGGCATAAATATTTTATAAATCACAATGCAATAAAATAACAAAAGATGCTAACCTAAAGACAGACTAATAAATATAACAACCTACATGTTGAAAAGGTCAACAGAGAAATATAGAAAAAGTTAAATAGAATGATTGATTATGAGAGAACATGTCAAACTATATGTAATATACCCAAAATGCAGAAAATGTTACATTCCTAAACACTTATGTTAATAAGCAAGAGAGAACTATTGAATTCAACACATAAATAAAAAAAAAACTAGAAAGCCAACAAATTAGTAATCCCCAAATAAACACAAAAGAGATTTTAAAAATCACATGTGAAATAATTTAAAATTTTGAATTAATAAAATAAAGAGCTCTTTTAAAGGAAAATGACAAAAAATAATGTTAAAAATTAGCTAATTTAATGGAAGGAATGGAACAAGATCTATTCTGTTGTAACTCTAAATTTTTTTGGAAAGGAACTTTTTAGTTCAGAATATCTTAAGGACAACTCAATTTCCAGAGGAATAATTCCAATTTTTTATGCCAAAGGCATTGTCATTGAATAGAGCAAAGTGCAGTGTGCCATATTGTAATAACATTTGGTGTCAGAAGGGAAAGGCTTTGCTTGTATTAACTGATGGAAAGACAGTATCAGGAAATCTAGTGCCAAGTCAGCTGAACAGGACCTAAATCGTATTTTACCCTTCCCAGAGGATGTAATAAAGAACTTCATCTTTCTCATACTTCTTGTCTATTTGATCTTCCATGGCAAAAGCCACATCTTGCGATTTTGAGCCAAGTCAGTAGCAGCTTGATTTAGGAGTACTGAAAACATAAGCACACAGACGGCTACTGGGGAGGGGAAGGAAGATTCCTTTAAGAAACTTCTTTTATGGGGGTTTCTTATACCTTAAAGTATAAGAAATGTCATGTACCTTAAAGAGGGCTCATATACCTTAAGTAGCTATTTTTTTTATTTGTATTAGCCTGGCTTGTGGACTTATATCCTATTTCAGCCTTGATGCAGTTTTATCACTATTTAGCCTACAAATAAAGGCTTTCTGTTTTATTAGCCTAATAGTCAAGGGTGGGAAAGAGCATTAAATAATAGGACAAAGAGAAATGTTTGACTTCTCACCTCGAATGGAAAGGAGGCTATTTTCTAAGATGGAGTCATTCATTTTGAAAGAGAGAAGGTACAGGGTAGTTCCACATATCCTAACACTATCACCAAGCGTGCTAGCAACTTGATTTTTATATAGCCTCAGTGATCCACCAGAAGCAGATAATCATTGTCACTTAGTAACACTATGCATTCTAAACTTTTTTCTTCTTTCCTAAACCATAATGACAGAAGACTTTAAACCTTGCTCTTGAGAGGGTATGCTTCTTTCAGATTTCTGGAAATCAGACTTTTAACAATATATGTAATTTTACTGTGTCTTTTGCTTTCATATTACCTGCATTTTACAATGTAGCCTTCCACCCCTCAAGACAGATGGCACTAATTACAAAGAATTCTAAAAGTGGGGGAAAATTAAAATGGAAAGAGATACTGTTTATTATACCTCTTCTTTGTGGCTAAGCTTGGTCATTATAATTTTGCAACATTCACTTTTCCATGCTTTGTTGTTTATATTTTTCTAGTTCCATTGTGTAGTCATTGTATGCATGTGTGTGAAATTTTTTCTACTCATTTCAATTTATATCAGTTCATGAAAGTTTTTCATGTTTCTCCGTATCCATAGTATCATTGCTTCTTACAACCCAGTAATTATTAATAATTACTGTTTTTTCTATGGACCACGACCTATGGACATCTACTTTGGTTCTGGTTGTTTGCTAGTACCAAAGGCGCTGCTGTATGTATTTTGGTGTACATGGGTACATGGGGCCTTTCTTTCTTTTTCTTGTTCTTTTGTTTGTTTGTTTGTTTGTGAGGCAATTGGGGTTAAATGACTTGCCCAGGGTCACACAGCTAGTCACTGTTAAGTGTCTGAGGCTGGATTTGAATTCAGGTCCTCCTGACTCCAGGGCTGGTACTCTATCTACTGCGCCACCTAGCTGCCCCACATGGGGCCTTTCTTTTGATCACTGATCTCCTTGGGGTATATGCTTAGCAGTGGAATCTCTGGGTCAATGACTATATAGATCATTTAGTCACTTTTTTAGCATAAGTCCACATTATTTTTCCAAAATGGATAGCTCTACCAGCAATGCATTAATGCCCTTGCCTTTCCAAAACTCCTCAGATAGATGTTCACTGTACCCATCTCTTTAAAATTCTTTGCCAATTTCTTGGATGTGAAATAAACCCTTGTAAGTTGTTTTGATTTGCATTTTCTTTATTAGTGAGTCAAGTGAAAATTATTATCAAATATTATCAAAAAGTATTTTACAGGAAAAGTGCCATAAAGGGACACCATCAGAGAATTCTATGACTAGAAAAGCATGTGAGGGGGCAGCTAGGTGGTACAGTGGATAGAGAACTGGCCCTGGAGTCAGGAGGACCTGAGTTCAAATCCAGCCTCAGACACTTGACACTTACTGTGTGACCTTGGGCAAGTCACTTAAAACCAATTGCCTCACCAAAAAAAAAAAGAAAAGAAAAGCACATGGGCCAGGCCTGTAGCAATAGTAGGGGCTAACAAATGAATATACATTAAGCTCCATTAATATCCATGGAAATCTCACATCAAGAGGAAGGCCCCTTTCCTTGTGAGTTGACCCCTAATTTGAAGGGGATTTAAATGAGGACATAGATACCAAATTTTTCTTTTGTGAATAGGTTGTGATTTGCATCAATGGAGAGAATACCTCTTTATGAAAATATGCATCCAGTGAAGTATCAGTAGACAATGCAAGAGATATAAAAGTGAATGTAACCTTACTTTCTATCAGATTATTAATTCAGTCTGTCACAATCTCTTCTTGACCAATATACTTTCATAATATATTTTCCTAATTGTTCTTGAAAGCAGAGAAGCTATCATACTATTTTAGGCTGCAATCTGTTGCATAGTATTACAATGGAAGATGAAATCTGAAATATTATAAGATTATCTAGGTTTGGTTTCCTTATATATATTTTGTAGGAATGCTTCAATGTGTCTTTTATTGATGTTCATCTTTTTCATTGATGCCAAGGCTGAGGTTTTCAGAAAACATCATTTTGAGTTACATCTTTTACATTTTGAAATGTATTATTTCATCCCCTTTTTACTTTCTAGTGTCTTATTCATATCCCCTTTCCTTTATATTTGAAGGTCTTTCTATGGATAGCTTACAGAACTTTTTGTCATTTCAATTATTAAGTTTAACCACTATTTTGGCTGGAGATCTAAAACATGCCATCGAGGCAATCCATGGATTTTTTTGATAAGGTGATTTTTTTTATATATTTAGAAGTTCTGAGCAGCTTCTTATATTATTTCTTACATTATGGTACACTATGATTTGATTTGTCATGTTCTTTTAGGAAGCCTTTGATCCTGAAATTATCTCTATGTATCATGTCTTTGAGATTAATGTTTTACTGGTATATAAATTGTGTTCTTTTAATGTTATTGCATTTTGCTTCTCCTCTTCCAAATTGTCCTTCATATCAGTACATGTATATTCTGAATCTGTTGTTTTCTCTCTCACTTCTTTGGAGATACACTTGTGGATTCAAGGTTGTTGTTGTTTTTATTCTGCTAATGATTTCTTTTGTGAAGGCCATAAATTCTGCCATTTTTAAAAAAAATTCTCTCATATTTTGATTTGTCTCTTGAACCATTTTGGATCATCTTGAAAATCCAAAGGTTCTGGCTTTGATTAGATGTTGATTCAATTTCCATTTTTCTTGCAATATTTATTTAAAGATATTTTCAATCTTTCTGAAGTCTTGCTATTCATCTTTCCTTTTGATTTGAGCATCTTCCCTGTTAATTGATCTACTTGTGTCCTAATTTCTTTGAGTTTTCTTCTCCTGAGATCTTGGTGGTTTTAGTCTTTTTTTTCTTATATTCCTTTGTGGTTCATTTTATGACCCTTTCACAGTAGATTTACTCCTGAGGATTGACTTCAGAAATGTCTCAACCTCTTTGAACATTGGTTCACCAGTCTGGGAAAATAGGCCTGGCCCCAGCTAGATACTAGTCCCTTTTCTTTTACTGCAGCCCCACATGTTAGTCCCCTGTTGCTGTTCCTTCCCTTCTTTTGTTCTCCTTCTGGGCTGTCAGTGTCTGACATTTTTTCTGGGTATAGTAGATGTTTGAGGTAGTTTCTACTGTCATGGAGTTTTTTGATGTAGAGGCTATCACTGGCAGAAAACATGTTCTCCTCCCAAGTGGCTGGGCAGCATCAAAGTCCACTATTAATTGCAACAGAATGCTAGGAAAAGGTCAGGAGTGGGGTATGTATACACGGAGACCCTCACAATAGGAAAATCACTGAGTGGATCCCAGAACACAAGTTCTAGGGTCCTGGACCTTGCTAGAGCTCAGAGGATGGTGAGAGAAAGGGGAGGAACATTTGCATTAGCCTTCTTCACTGTTAATTAGCTTCAAAGGCTATACCTCATTGGACTTTTTAGTTTCTTGTCTTGTGGAGATAGCTGTGAGAGTTCTTCTGTGAGGGCTTTCATTTCTGAGATTTGGTACTAGATGTCCAGTCCTCCATCTTGTTAGGTACTTGACCTATATTATATGCTAATTCACATAGCAACTATGTTGTTGCTATGTTGCATTGTTAAATATTCATTGAGTGCCCATTGTGGTTGTTTGTTGCTTTTAAAGCTGTATACAAACCCAACAAGCCAATTTTCCCATTAAAACTCTAGATATTGATTCTGGAACAGTTCAAGAACATTATAAGGAATGAAAATCTAAAAAAAAACAAACCCTTGGTGTGTTGCATTTATTGACACTTCTTTAATGCATTGTGTGTGCTATTCAATTTGTTACTGGTTTGGTAGTATTTAAATCACAATTTTATTGACAGGAAACAACAAATAATAATGACACATTCCAGGTGAAATGTTACAAGAGCAATAATCTCTAAGTTACTTGGGAAAATAGCACGAAATGAGTTACACATGTGGTTTTTTTTGTTGTTGTTTTTTTAAAGATTGGTCGGCTTTCTAGGCCAGTTACACTTAATTGTCTTAGAAAATAGCCATAATCCTGTACTTGGAGGTACTGGGGGTAGTTTTTCTTATCTTCCGTGTATCTCTGCTGGACAGCTAGGTGGTGCAGTAGATAGAATACCAGGCCTGGAGTCAGGAAGACTCATCTTCCTATGCTCATATTTGTCCTCAGACACTTACTAGCTATGTGACCCAGGGCAAGTCACTTAAATCCTGTTTACCTTAGTTTCCTCATCTGCAAATTGCAATGGAAGAGGAAATGGCAAACCACTATCTTTGCCAAGAAAACCCCAAATAGGGTAACGAACAGTTGATGCAACTGAAATAACAAAGGTATCCCTGTGAAGCTGACTTTTTCATTCCATTTCCTTCTGGACTCAATATTTTTTGTTTGCATCCTACCTATCTGGTCGGTAGTGTAGTAGAGAGAGTTCTGGGCCTGGAATCAGGAAGAGTGGGGTTCAGATATGACTTCAGATACTCCTTGCTGTGTGATCCTGGTCAAGTCACTGGTCAAAACAGGCTGTTTGCTTCCATTTCCTCAACTATAAAATGAGGATAATAATAGCACCTACCTTTCAGGGTTGTTGTGAAGAAAAAATGAGATAATATTTGTAAAAAAGGACTTAGTCCAACACCTAGCACTTGGTAGCACTTGGTGCTAAATAAATGTTCATTTCCTTCCCCTCCCTGCTCTTCATTCACAGTAGTTTAATTGACAAGTTTTCCTATTTTAATTTTCTCAAACATCAAATTCAAATGGCCACCTGAAAACTTTAGGTTTTACCTACTGCTTGACTGAAAGGACTAGTTTTCTTTAGATTGACCTACTGTTTGACTGAATATTTGTTTAAAAGGCGAAAATAGTTGTGGGAGTGTACATCTTAGCTAAATTCTGGGAAGTAACTATTATCATCCCATTCCTACCACCAGGTAGTTTATATAGTTTAGTAGTATATGGTGTTCCTACATCCTTAGCAGTTTATATAGTGAACAAATAAACTTTAGAGGTTAATTCTTATGAGTGCCCATGTCCAGATCAAATTGGCAGAGATGCTGCTAATCTTTAAATAATTGTTAAAAAAAAATAAACCAAGAGAGGGCCCCTTATAGCATTATAATACATATCTCATTTAATTTCCTCAATATTGTGAAATTGGAAGCACACTTAAGAACATGGATCTAAAAGGAAAAGGACATCAGGAATCATCTGTTATACCTGAAACTCTCATTTTACACAGGAGAAAACAGACCCAGAGAGGTCAGGTGGCTACCCCATGTGACAGAGGTGGTAATCATCAGAAATGAGACTTGAACCTAGATCTTCTTGGTCCAGAGCTAGTGCTCTTTCCAAAGTACCATGTTATCTCACCCTAATTCCCATTTTGTAGATGAGGGAACAGATTCAGAGAAATTGACTTGCCTAAGGTTACATAACTGGCAAGCTGAAGAATGAGAACTTATCAAGGTTTTCTAAGGCAAGTTCATTGTTCTTTATTGTATAATAAGCAGAATGTGTCCTTCCTTTCACAGGCCAATAACTCCTTATAAGACCTAATAATCCCTAATATCTTTTTGCTTAAGAATTTTTTAAAAGCCTCTTGGCTGCTTGCCAGAATATCAGAACAGCCCAAAGGTGAGAATTTGTGGTCCATAGTCAGACACTAACCTCAAGGAACACAGGATGAAGCTTATATTATTGTGCCATTCCTTGTCTCAGTTTAATTCATTTCACCCAAGAGTTAAGCAATATTTATTATGTGCTAGAAGCCAGAGGATACACAGATCAATAAGATATAGCAGTGTAAAAACATTTCCTTCAAATAATCCTTGCATGATGTGTTTTCATGTCCTCACTTTAGTCTGTTCCTCAATATAAATTTCTTTCAAATTACAAACCCTATTTTAAGTTTTTAGAGCCAGAATTTTGGCTCCCCTAAAATATATCTCCTATTTGCAAAACTGGTGCTGTAAAGTTAACTGCCCCCTATAATGTTATTTTGCCTAAAGTCAAATATTTGGTAGTGAAACACATTAACTGGGGCCATAGGTTTATAGATTTAGAGCTGAAGGGACCTCAAATGCCATTTATTTAAATACCCTCATTTTACTGATGAAACTGAGGGACCTGGAGGTTGCATCTTGCCTAAGACCTTACAGGTAGTCAGAAGCATTAGCAGGGGGATTTGAACCCTGTTTCCTTGACTGCGGAAGCAGTGTTCTTTCCACTATATCCATCTGCCTGAGCATCAGAGGATAAGGGCCTGCATGATGGTATTGATTGTAATAATAACAACTCACATGCATGTAGCACTTCTAAGGTTTATAAAATGACAATATACTAGCCTTACAATAGCCCCCTGAGCCAAGTAGTGCTGGATTTATCATCCTCATTTTTCAGATGAGGAACCTGACCCTCAGAAAAGTTAAATGATTTGAGTCAGGTCACAATCCAAGAAAGTGTCTCCAGCTGAAGTCAGGATTCAAAAGAATTTCCCCTGATTCCTAATTTCCCATTGGAGGTAAGAATGGCCTTCTTTACATCTCAACACACTGCCTTTCTATCTGAGGCAAATGCAGGTTGGTTTGAATGTAGCACACTCTAAGTGTGCTCTTAAAACAGGGGCACAGGATTGTGATTATTCACCAGCATCAGTAAACAATTGTACACTCATTATTTTACTGTTGGTAATTTTGTAACTCAGCTTTTTTGAGCCATTCACAGTAGTTCAATTGTCTAGTCATCTTGTTTTAATTTTCTCAAACATCTAGGACAAATGTTACTTGATGTACAAATGATTCTTCCTGTGAAATTTCTTCTGGATTTAAAAGACTCTACAAACAAAGAGAAGTCATGTTCATAGAGTTTTCATCTGCAGGGTCAGAGTGTTCCAAGGTTCTGAGAGTGATTCAAGTAATGGTTAGTAGCGCAGCATGTAAGGATGATCCACAGAAATGATGCAGTAACATTCTACTGTCTTTGCCCAGTGTCCACTGGAGGCTGCTCTAATAGCCTTTTCACCACCACACAGTTTACCCTAAAGAAAAAAAAAACACCTTTTCTTTTTTTCTTTTTTTTTTTAAGTAGAAGTCAATCCTGCCAAATCAAACTGAATCCATAAGACTTTACTTTTATAAAGTAAAAATACTTCACTTTTTATAAAGTAAAATGTAGATTATAAATGGAAAGTCAAACCAGGTAAAATGTAAAAAGCTTTAAGCTTCTTGTATTTGGATTTTTCTTCCCCCATTCCCCCTCAAAAAACCCCCCAACACCATAGAGCTAGAATGAAGGTAATCTAACCTCTTCTTTCTACAGATGACAATACTGAAACCAAGCAAGAAAAAGTGACTTTTCCAGTTTCTCATTGCTGGTTTATTTTAAAAAACCAGAATTAGAGCCCAGCTTTCCTAGTTCCCTGAGGGTAAGAAAACCACAGTCAAGAACATTCAACCACAAATACTTATTCAGAGCCTATGATTAAGACTCTGATTAAGTGCAGGAGGAGATACAGAGATGAATAAAAGTAGCCCATGCTTAGTTTTATTAGCTTACATTCTAATAAAGGAGATTAAACATAACAGTAAGACAAAAAGGAAGTGGTAGGATCTCCCTTCCAGCAACCCAATCAGTAACTTCATAGATAAGTTGGTGAGTAACCTGAGGTTTAGAGAGTTAAGTGAGGTTAAGTGAGTAGCCTGTAGCCACACAGGCAGTAAATATAGACAGGGTATGAACCCATAGCTCTTGACTCCAGATCCTGCACTTCATATACCAGCCATGCTCTTTCTCAGCAATTCAAAGGAGAATATAAGAAAGGAAGAAAAAAAATGCTATTGAACAAAGATCGTTTCCAGGTTGGAGGTAAAGGTGGAGCAAGAGTGAATTAGGACAGAATGGATGCCATTTGATATTGGTCTTGTGGTTCAACAACCATAATTATTCTATGTCATTCTAGGCTCGTGAAAGAATGTAAGAAATAGGGAGGTGGGGAAGTTGGAATGTATATGTGAACTAAGTGGTTGGTTTGAATATAATGTTGAATACTTTAAGGGGTAGATGGTAAGATAAGTCTACAAAGGTAGCCTCATTGTGAAGAGCCCTGAATATAATCCATTAGTTAATGGGGAAGGAAGTATTGTAAATTTTTGAGGCATGGAGTGACATGATTGTAGCTATACTTTAATCTGGCATTGGTGAATGTGATAGATTTGGCAGTACTAGTGGTGGAAAAGCTGTTTAATAAGCTACTATAGTAGTCATGGGGAGAAGTAATGAGGTGGTGACTTTTTCATTATATGGTTCTGAAAAATAATCAGCTTCTGATTCTGAGTATTTTTTTTTTACACTCTTAGCATGTCATCTGAGTCCGTAAGTCAAATGTGAATGCCCAGACTTTTCAGCTACAGTTAATTATTCATGCCAAAGGATGGGGGCAGTGTTAAATACCATTTCAACAAATCAGATAATTCACATTTTGTTTCCATTTGATTTTTGGCAGTTATTATGCAATTTTTGTCCTTTTTTTTTTTTCAAAAGCAGGCTTACCTACCTAATTGTCTTAGAGATTAAAATGTATGTTTCCCATTGGAATCCTTATGGCCAGAAGTGATGGTTTTATCTCTTGCTGCCTAGTCATTGAACACAGTATAGATATTGAGCTACAAAAAGTTAATGCTTAGGACTATCCACTTGTCAATCTGACTTGTCGATCTGAGAGCATAGTGGAGCAGTCAGTGGTAAAGAGTACAGCGCGGAAAAGACCTTGCTGTTACCCCACTCTAGGTTAAGGAGCTTGGATTGTCAGTTTTCATTTGAAAGGAGAAGGGGGATATGGACTGACAAAACCAAAACTTGGATGGTTTATGTCATGGGAGAAATTGGTGATGGTAGGGGTGGGGGTCCTTAGATATTCATATTCCTCTTTAAGAATTACACCCTCTCAGGGCAGCTAGGTGGTGCAGTGGATAAAGTGGATAGTTTCAGAGACATGGTTCTTTGAGATACCTATCTCCTTGAACAGGAGAAAGGCAAAAGCTTTTGTAGATGGTGACGGGAAGGGGTAACCACCTGACAATGGAATGTTCCCTTTGGGAGTGGGGAAAACTTTAGTGAGAGGTGATGCTCCATACCTAATAGGCTTATCTCCCCTACTTCTCAAGGTGTGTTTGTCCTTCAGTTTAAGCTGACCAGTTTAAACTTTAATAGTCCCAAATTCCTTGATATGTCCCAACCCCATAATAGTTTATAAAGGGGAGGGAACTTAACTAAAGTTTTAAAGGGAGTCTTTGAGCTTTTTAGTAAGAAATCTTACGTAATGGGGTTCTCAGTAGAAAACATCTGGAGACCTCTGACATAAAATTTTAATATAACTGAAAATGGCTTCTTCTGTAATGATTGGTAAAATATATTATTCTTTGATTATCTGTATAGGCATTGTGTTAGGGTTTTTCATCATGTCTCCTATTGTAAAAGAGTGTTTATAGTGTGAAATTCTTGGCTCCAAAATGTTTTATGAAAAATGCAAAGTCAAAATTTATTGTTCTCTATTAAACATTTCAGCTGTTTTTCAGAGCAACCCACTTAAACTGAAGAAGTCTATTGTTAGAGGAATGACAAAGAGATTTTTACAAGTTTATTGACATGAAGCAATTGCAAACTATGTTGGTCATTTATCATCAATATTTTATTCTCTCGCCTGTTATTAACTCATATGAAATACATTTTTTAATACATCACCCCCCCCTTCCCCCTTCTGTATTTTTCCTTTGGCTACAGTTGCAGTAGGGAGGCTTAAAGACCTTTCAGTGCTATATAAAATACCATTGGCATTCTTGCCTACAGGGCATGCTTCTGAAAATCAGAACAGCTCAATGAAAGCACTGAGGTTTTATGTCCTAAATGTGCATGTTACACCTTACTGTTGTTTTATCATCAGTTTCTCCTAAAGTGTGAGACCAGATCTGAAACTCATTTCTTCTATACCTTTGACTATACTCCAAAAATATAGATGAAAAACACAACAAAATGGATTTGGCCAAATATGCAAATGTTTCGTACCACTTAGACTAATCAATCTGGTGATTAATTGAATTTATCATTTTTCATCTGGAAGTTTTGGCATTATGTCCTTGTAACCTTTATCGATACAATTCTAGCTCAGTGGATACAAATCCCTAAATGGCTCATACTTAGGTAATCCTACATCTGTAAATCCCTAGTTCTTCCATTATTCTTTTAATAACAAGTCTGTAAATTCAGAATTTAGCAATGAACTATTTTTATATTGTGATCTTTACAGCCACATTCCAGATGCAGCTACCACTCTAACTTTCAATTAAACCCTCCTGATATTAAAAAAAAAATAGTCAGTAAATTTCTTAGCTTCGTTGGAAAGGTTTATGGTTTACATGATTTTTGATGGTTTGTGTCAGAATGTTTGCATAGATCTTTTTGGGAGTAAATTGGCATCTCTGAAGTCTGTAACCTGAGTTAAGTTCTCTGTAAATAAGAAAGCAGTTTTGAAAACATTTAGATTGAGTGAGCATAATTATATGCTTTATTTTCCATCTTGGTCAAGTCAGTCATTATTTGAGCTTTGGGTGATATTATATTTATCTTGCTATTTGGTAATGCTAAATGGCAGCAGTGAGCATGTTCTATACTGATTAACTATGGATACCTCCCAAGTCATACCGGAAAAATCACTGGATAAATCAGAGGACCTGTGTTCACATTCTGGCTCTGCTGCTCTCCACCTGTGTGATCCTGGCCAAGATGTTTACCCTCTCTAGATCTCAGTTCTTCTTCTGGTTTTTAAAGCCCTTCACCTGCTTTTCCAGGTCTCCTCTTACCCTCTAAGTTTCTCTACTTCATTGATTCCTCTCCTTCGTGGAATGTACACTTGAGCTGAACTGATCTTGCTGTTCTTGTATATGATATTCCACCTTCCATCTTCTCACCCTTGTAGAGTTTTTTTACCATACCAGAAATAGCCTCTGTCTTCACCTCTATATCATATAATCCCTAGCTTCTCTCAAAACTCAGCTCAAGTACTGACTCCTAGCAGAACTCCTTTTCCATCCATTTACAAGTGTTCTCCCCTGCAGTTTCTTTGTATTCCACTTCCTATGTACATGTTGTTGTTTCTCCCCTCTCCCATAATAATGTAAGTGACTAAGAGGCAAGGACTCATTTTTCTTTTGTCTTTGTATACCCAGTACCTAACACAGTGCCTGGCAAATAGTAGACACTTAAATGATGCTTACTGAATGCATGAATGAATGAGTGAAATGAGGATATGGACTCGATCAGTTGTGTCAAACCCAAATAGAAGTGGATCCCTGCTGGTCACATAATGAGAAAACCATAGATTAATATTATCTGTGTTGCATTGTATTTTTATTTATTTTGTTAAACATTTCCGAATTACATTTTAATCTGGTTCAGACTGAGCCTGGGAATTTTGCCACACCTATGGACTAGATGGCCTTGAAGGCCCCTTCTAGCTCTATGATCCTGTGACTGTTATTCATCCCTGTGGATGAAGACCCTGGGTGCACACACCTTCATAAAAGGGGGTTTAAGAGGTACACTCCCTGTGCTTTTCCTACTTTGAATTGAATGTTTTTCCATCTTTTCCTGACAGGTCTATATCAGGATAAAGGATGATGAATGGAATGTATATAGAAGATACACAGAATTCAGAAGTTTGCATCACAAGTTACAGAACAAATATCCTCAAGTGAGGGCCTACAGTTTCCCACCTAAAAAGGCCATTGGAAATAAGGTACTCTCCTAAGAACAGCAAATGGTCATTTTTGTTTGTGTCATACAATTAATCTACATGCCTAAGACTGTATTCGGATTTTAAGAGGTGAAGTTTGTCAAACCTAGGAAGACACCGTTTTGGGTCAATTCTAATTCTCTTCCATTCTGAGGACATTCCTTCTCTACCAACGTTGTCTTAGAAAATGATTAGAATTAATCATAATTCAGCTCCTTCATATTTACATATTTATACTATTTGTTGTTGAGGTCAGAAATGATCAAGGGTTGGCTGATGATTTGTATCTGATTTTTTTTTCAGGGCAATGGGGGTTAAGTGACTTGCCCAGGATCACACAGCTAATAAGTATCAAGTGTCTGAGGCTGGATTTCAACTCAGGTCCTCCTGAATCCAGAGCCGGTGCTTTATCCACTGCACCACCTAGTTGCCCCCTTGTGTCTGATTTTAAAACACATTTCATCAGTATTTCATGCCTTAAAATCAGATTAGAAAGCTAATTTAGTTAAAATATAGCAAACACCAAAGAAGGAAAGCGTATTCCTATATCAGATTCATCTCAGTCTCTGACCAAATAAATCATTTCTTCTGTTAAGATGTTAGGGAATTAAACCCATAAAAATGCAAGATTTGAACATTCTACAGGGTATTTTTCATTTGCTAACACCAAGAAGGAATAAAATATTTCTTTAAAAAGAGAAATATCATATAAACTATTCATTTTTAGGCTATGACAAATCTTGGGATCCTTCCAGAATTTCTCCAAATGCTTCAAAACACCAGCCTGCTTAATCAGTAATAGGCCAAAGCTATTATGTGACATGTTTCTTAAAAATATTGTTATTATTATGTAACTATTAGAGAGGTAGACTGACTTAGTAGATACAGAACTAGTGTCAGAGTCAGGAAGACCTGGATTCACATCCTGTATCTTATACATAATGGCTGTATAGCCAACTATTTAACCTTTCAGTGCCACAGGCAAAGACTAACATTTATGAGAAAGTTCTTATCTCTATTGGTAGAGAATGTTCCTTACTGAGAATTCCATGGACTAAAGAAAGCACATATCCATTTTTTTTAGAGTAACATGATACATTTCTTTTTTTAAAAAAAATCACATCGAAAAAACCTTGCAAGAATTCCCATTTGGTTCACTGTGCCCATCAATATCAAATCATTTTGCTTACAGAAATTCTTCTCACATATAGATGATTTATGACAGTTCAGATCAAGTCAAATCAACAAGAATTTGAATGCTTAATATGTGCTAAGCACTAGGAATACAAATGTTTTCAATGTAACCTCTTTTGAACTTGATTTGAATTCCAGCATTCTAGGAAATCTATTCTACAAATCCCTAGTAACATCAAGAGACAGTGGGTATAGGGGCAGCTAGGTGGCACAGTGGATAAAGCACCGGCCCTAGATTCAGGAGGACCTGAGTTCAAATCTGGCCTCAGACACTTGACACTTACTAGCTGTATGACCTTGGGCAAGTCACTTAACCCCCATTGCCCCTCAAAACAACAAGAGACAGTGGGTACTTTAGTGATCATAGTGTTGATCTTAGAGTCAGGAAGACCTAGGTGCATTCTCTAGCTCTGTGACCATGAGTTAGTTACTTTATTTTTGGGTGCTCCAGGCAACCCTGTAAACCTATTCAAACTAGTTGTTCTGTATTGGTAGAGGTACTTTCTTCACTGGGAATTCCCTATACTGAGAAAAATCACAAGTTCTGACTCAAAGGAAAATCATAGTTTTATGGGTTGAGTTTGGTGAGATGAACCATCAAACCCATAAGTGAAAAGGAATTTATTAAAAGAAGTAAATATGATCTACCCGTTAGTGAGTCCAGTCAGGAAGCATAGAATATGCTGTTGCTTATACAGCTTCCTAGGTAGGTAGTCCCCTTGCTTTACAAGAGGTTAACTATCTATGACCATGTCTATATACGTAATAGGAAAGATCCATCTGTGTCAATCCTCAGAATGAGTTAGGACATGAATAGCTTTCAAGTTAAGTTTACGTAATAAGGGCGCTGCTGCTTTTTCCCCCTGATCTAGTAGATATATTATATGATCTATTATATATGTATGTTATGTATACAAACCCTGAAAGGTGACATCTTATGCATCTTGACTCTTAACTCTTAGAAGCTGTACTTACTTGGTAGTACTTGTAGGTAATTGTTTTCATTCCAAACTAGATGTCTTGGTCCCTTCCACTTTGGTGGTCATTGTGGGGCATGAGTTGGGAGGATGGCCTTAGGTTGTTATTCAGGCTAGTAAGAGTGCTAATTTACTAAATACGAGGATGAAGAGTGTCTCTCCTGCCCAAGCTGTCACCTTAACCGTCAAATTTGCCCGTCCAGTAGTAATTGTACTTTGATTCCCTCTTTTCTTTCCCTTTTGGCTGAGTAAGACATAATTATTTCTCCTAAGTCCACTTTGGCTGCTACTCAGCATAGATCTGGGGAATTCTTATGATTTTTATTATTTTCAAGGACCGATTGCATATAGGACATGGAATTCTCAATACACTCAGGAGGATAATAGGCTCACTGGTAAAACTGTACAACTCAGTGCTACCAAATGGTTCTGGTAGCCTAGTGAGTTTTGGTACATGGTCAGCAATTCCTTTGATATCATTAAGGGCTCCAAGGACTTTTGATTAATAATTGGCAAAGAGGGGGGCGGATAGGTGGCGCAGTGGATAAAGCACCGGCCCTGGATTCAGGAGGACTTGAGTTCAAATCCGGCCTCAGACACTTGACACTTACTAGCTGTGTGACTCTGGGCAAGTCACTTAACCCCCATTGCCCTGCAAAAAAACAAAAAACAAACAAACAAAAACCAAAAAAAATAATAATAATTGGCCAAGAAAGTGGATAAGTGGAGCCAAGAAACATGTCTTTTCAAGAATAACCTGTGAGTCTATTTAAGTCATGAAGAGAAATCTAAGCTGATCCTATAGTGTATTTGTATTGATTGAATAATAAATCTTGTGTTACCATAACCCCCCAAATTTTAAATTGATGTCTCTGGAATATACAGTTCAGAATATCATGCAAGCAAACATTCTCCTATCTATTCCGAAGGCACTGCCTTTTATCAGTGACCACTGATAATGATGATAATAATCATCTGAGTATTCATGAATTAAAATGTCCTCTTAAATAATGAGCAGTTTTGTTCATGAACTTGCATATTTAAACTAAAGAGTATTTTATATAATGAACATATTCAATATCTTTTATGTGTATAGAATTCATCTTTACCGAGAAGTTTATGCTGCCTTCATACTCACACACATACACACACACAATACATACAGTATTATTTAATTGCATATACGTGAGATATGAGAAAAGAATGATAACTCTTAGTGAATGATAGACATACCTAGTAATACCAACATATGCACTAGGGATGTCTTTTACCTGTATATCCATCAATTCACATTAGAACATAATTTTCTTTCATATCAGCTACAATTTGATGACGTTCAGTCACAGCAGCATTTGATACCTGTCTTCTGCAGATGTAAGAGGCAGTATGGTATCCTGTGAAGAACACTAATCAAGAGTCAACCTGAGTTCCAATAATTGCTTTTTTTTTGGGGGGGGGGTGAGGCAATTGGGATTAAGTGCCCAGGGTCACACAGCTAGTAAGTGTCAAGTGTCTGAGGCTGGATTTGAACTCAGGTCCTCCTGAATCCAGGGCCGGTGCTCTATCCACTGCACCACCTAGCTGCCCCCAATAATTGCTTTTTTATTTTGACTGAGCTGAGTTTAGAGTACCCCGACGCTTCCTTTCCTTATTGTATCTAGTTTATCCCCAACTCTCAAAGCAGACATTGTTGCTATATGTTCTAGAAACACTGCTAGAAAATCCATGGGAAGACTAAAATCTTCCAACCTTTGGAAGTTCACAAGGTCATGTTCTGTTTTGCGGGGTTAGGGAAATCCAGAAGCTCTTCTACTTGATCAAACAACTTTGTTTTCTCATTTGTAAAATGAAGGAAGTGGATTTGAAGAGAAAGCCTTATTTAACTATATAGTGGAACTTGAGGGCTTTTTTTGTTTTTTGGGGTTTTTTTGTGGGGCTATGGGGGTTAAGTGACTTGCCCAGGGTCACACAGCTAGTAAGTGTCAAGTGTCTAAGGCCGGATTTGAACTCAGGTACTCCTGAATCCAGGGCCGGTGCTTTATCCACTGCATCACCTCACTGCCCTTGAGTTTTGTTTTGTTTTGTTTTTTAAAATAGAGTTTATTGAAATTTTTTTGGTATCACTTGGGTTTTCCCCTGTGTTGCTCTCCCTTCACCTTCCAGAGAACTGTCTGTTTTAGCAAAGATTTTCTTCTAAAGAAAAAGGACAAAGAAGAAAAAAAGTCAGGAAATAAACCAACACATCAAACAAATCTGACATCTTTTTCAGTGTTCCACACTTGTAGACCTTTCCTCCTGCCACCTCTACTAAGGAATGTTGGGAGGTATTTTCTCATATCTCCTCTTTGGGACAAAATTGTTCTTTATATTTTCACAACATACATTCTTTTATTTTTTTGTGGTAGTTATTCTTTCCATTTATATTATTGTAATTATTGTTTATGTTGTTTTCCTGGTTCTGCTTACTTTACTTTGTATCAGTTCATGTCAGTCTTTCCATGCATCTCTGTCTTTTATCTTGTCCATCATTTCTTACAGCACTCTTATTCTAATACTTTGTTGTAGCACAGTTTGTTTGTCCATTCTCTAATTGATAGGCATCGACTCTTTTTTTCCAGTTCTTTGCTACCACAAAAAAATTCTGCTATGAACATTTTGGTGATTTTTCTCTTTAACTTACTACCTGTGTGACTGTAGACAAGTCACATAATAACTCATTGTGCATCATTTCCCTCATCTATTAAATGAGGTGGTTGGACTAGATGATCTCCAGTGCCTTTCCCTTATCTGAATCTTATGAGCCTATGATTATGAGATGAAAAATATATATCACAACTTTAGTAAGTTTTTCACTCTTTTTTCTCATTCCCATTCTATTTCTGTATCATTTCACAGAGGGTGCCAGATCAAGAAGGTACTTAAAAACCTTAAAAATAGTTCTCTAAAACGATAGGTCTGAGATATTCTTTTTTTTTTTTTGGGTGAGGCAATTGAGGTTAAGTGACTTGCCCAGGGTCACACAGCTAGTAAGTGTTAAGTGTCTGAGGCTGGATTTGAATTCAGGTCCTCCTGAATCCAGGGCCAGTGCTCTATCCACTGTGCCATCCAGCTGCCCCTGGTCTGAGATATTCTTATGGACAACTTACTGGTGTGTTTCTTGTCTGAGTAGAGTTTGCCAATATTACGTAGGCAGAAGACTGAATTTTGTGTTATCAAAAGCTTAGGTTCAAGAAGTATTCATTTATTAAGCCTAAATAAAATTTAAGAAACTATCATTTTTTTTTCTTAGGGTAATAGATTAGTTCACTGAAAGTTCATCCAGCTGCATTACCTGCTTTTCTGGAATTAAGGCAAGGCAAATCTGTTTCATATATGCTTCAAGTAGTTTGGCTTACTGTAGAAATTATGCATTTAAATCCTCATTAAAAGCACACATATCAATGTGTGATAGAGGATCAGACTGGACTTCATTAAATTGTGGAAAGCTCCTTTTGAGCTTTTTGCTTCATGCATTTTAAAATATCCCTACAGAAAAAGCACAGTGACTGAGTAGAATTCAGAGCAGGAACTAAGTTAATCTTAGAAGATGTTCAGACCAATGAAATCCCATTGTTTTGTTGTGTACCTATGAGGAGGAAGGACAGGGGAAAGAGAGTTAGCCAATGGAAGTCAAGGTTAAATATAGGGTGCCATACAAAATTGTGAACTCCCATCTCTCCATTCATTTGTAATCTACGTTGATTCCCTTTAATACTTGTAGGTAGGGCACACAAAAGATTTTTCTCCCCTTATATACTAAGAAATTTCTAAATGTCAATAGGTACAGAAAGCGGGGAATACATAGGAGAGAAGGGGCATTCATTTTTTTTCCTAGGTCTTAGTGTTCTCCTTTGTGGCTGTTGCCCTACAAATTTGGAGATGACCCACATTTTTGCACTTGTACACTATCTTTTTGCCTTCCAAGTTTCTGTGGAACACTTGATAACTATCTAGATGAAATTCAAACTATTGATAAACTTATGGAAAATTCTAGGGCTGTTATCAATGTGCCATTGTTTGTCTTGCCTTGTCAATTTGGAAAACCACCAGGGCAGGTGTTCCTGTGCAAAAGACAAGGAAACAAATTCTGGCCAGAAGTGTGAGAGTAACTTATGGAGAAAGTCACAAAATTTTACACGTTCCTATATAGAGTGGCCAGACTCAAAGGGAATCCTTCCAGAAATACCATCATATAGAACAGGCTCTAAAAAGCTACTACATTCTTTCGTTCTCTTATAATGGAGGTATGGGAGAGCTTAAACACCATCAAGATTTGGTTGAAGGTTTGTCAAACAGGTAGTAGGGAGAATATTGTTCTAAGTGACTGAAACCATAGAATAAATGCCACAGAATCTGAGCTTGTTTCTAATTTTGACATTCTGATAATTACTGTAAAATGTATAGGTACTTAATGTTTTAAGCGTGAAGGAAAAATAATTTTTATTATATAGTATACATTCATATTCCTTTTTCCAGATATAGTTATTAAACACTTCTTGCTAGGAAAATCATATTAGAAGAGATAAGTGGATTCCCAAATTTGAACACATTACTTTTTTTTTTTTAAGTGAGGCAATTGGGTTAAGTGACGTGCCCAGGGTCACACAGCTAGTAAGTGATAAGTGTCTGAGGTCAAATTTGAACTCAGGTCCTCCTGAATCCAGGGCCTGTGCTCTATCCACTGTGCCACCTAGCTGCCCCCATATTACTTTTTTAGTGGGAGTTGGAGAGAATTTTCCTTTAAATTAAAATTAAAATCTGTGAATATTAATAAATAAATAGCCCAAAGCTAGATTTTTTATGTACTTAATGAGAGTTCCTATCCTTAAATGGAAGAAGGTAGAAATTCTTTGGAAATTTAAGTATGAATCTTTTATTTGAATGGAGAAACTGAATTTTAACAAACTGAAAAGATGCTAGGACTATACTAGCTACGTTGTGGGAATTCATATTTGTCAGTTAATTGATATTGGCCAGAGAAAGTGCTTTGGGGAAAGAACTGATAATATTATTTTACCATTATCTCTTTCCAAAATTGCTGAATTATTTTCCTTTTAATTTCACAGTTAAAAGATGACAATTTCCTTACCCCTTCACCTTTCAATAAACACACACACACACACACACACACACACACACACACACACACAATTTTATTGAGTTAAATAAGTCAGTATTGAATGAGTTTGTTTTCTGGGAACATAGGATTTAGAGTCAAAAGGGGCCCAAAGAGATCATCTAGTCTACTTCTCAATCCCCATTTTAAAGGTAAGAAAGCCATGGCCTAGAAAAGCTAAATGATTTGTCCAAAGTCACAGTAGTAGCAAAGCTGATATTCAAGCCCTGGGTTCTCTGACTCCAAATGCAGTATTCTTTCCAATATGCCATGCACAGGAAATGATGTGTTGCATTTCAATTATGTAAAGTCACTGGTCCCAGATACTCAATTCCCTGTGTTGATTCTTTTAACAACAATGTTTGTTTCCTCACAAAGGCATACATACTTCTTCTAATATGTCTGTGAATTCAGTCATCAACATGAATAATATTCATGAGTAAAATGACTTATGACTGTTGGTCATCAGTCATATTGTCTCACAGTAGGCTTCCCATTCTGGGAACAGAGTAAGGGAATTCTCAGAAATCCCAGTTCTAGAGAAAGATGGTTGTTTTCAGTTAGATTTTAAGATATCTGGACTCCTCTCTATCATTACTTTATTTAGGCTAATGTTTTTCCATGTCATGCAAGATATTGCTGGCTAGTTAGTGTCCACAGCATCTCATGGATATGATGGTACAGATAACCCATAGATTTGCCCTTTGTTAATCAAAAGAACAATCTCAGATGTATTGGTTGTCTAACAAATTTGAAATAAACCTTTATAAAACCCATATATCTGTGGGTTTGTTTGGGTTCTTTTTTTTAGTATGTTGCATTAAATAATTTTTAAAGTATCTATGAGATTGGGGATTTTTTAAAGGTATGTTTAGAACAAACTTATCACGGTCTCCTCTCCTATCCCTCTTTGTCCATACCGAATTTACTAAGTCTTGCTGGGTTTTTTTCCCTTTCATAATCAACCCTCTTTAGCTGTAGTTTATTTACTTGAGGCTATCCCCTTCCAGAATGTATCTTACTATAGTCTCCCATTTACTTCTCTATATTTCTACCTCTCTAATGCTTTTACTTTTTTTTCTTAAAAAACAAACAAAAAAACACCCCATGCTTTCTACTCCTAACCTCTATGTATCTTCTGTAATTACAAGAAACAAATTCTTCCCCTATCTTTTTATCTCCTTCCCTAGAGTATTTTCCCCCTTTTTATATTTTTTAATACTCCCATGCCCATAGATTTTTCTTTATTCTTTTACTGATTCTTAAAAGTGTTGGGATTTTGAAGAGACAATAGTTCTCCTTGTCCCTCTGCAGCATATAAATGCTTAATTTTCATTTGGCCCTTTCTGGTTATTTCTTAAATTTCTTTTATTTCTTGAGTTTGTCTTTTGAAAACTCTATCCCCTTATTTTAAAAAAAAAACACAGGAATACTTGAAAGGAATTCATTCCTTTAAAAATCCATCCTTCCTTGTTCCTCTCCCTAATGAGATTATGCTTAATTTTGGTGGATATATTAGATGGATAAATGTGCCAAGGACTATGTTTAATTACTGGGGATAAAAATACAAGCAAACAACACAGTCCCTGCCTTCAGGGAACTTACATTCTAATCAGAGAGGATAACACATAAATAGAAGTTGGAAAGCAAGGTGGAGAGCAAGTGGTTAGCATGGCATGGAGCTGGCTAGGGGGTATAAGTCCCCTTCAATATATCATATTATAATCTTTTCTTTCTTCTCTCATAGTTGATGCAAAGTCCTATGTACATATGACTGGTTCCTATGTGATCTATCTCTTCCTGGCCATTTGCTTTGTGTATGTGTATGTGTATGTTTTCTATATAAATATATACAAATTAATCTCTCTATATAATATAATATATGTACGTATGTTTCTGTGTGTATAGTTGGTTGTTGTTGTTGTTGCTCTGAATCTTGGTAATCCCATTTCTGGGAATGTTATCTCAGGTAGTGACTTGTAGATTCTATAAATCTTTATTTATCTATGGTAACAATACTTGTTATTTATTTATTTATTTATCTCAGGTAGTGACTTGTAGATTCTACTAATCTTTATTTATCTATGGTAATAATACTCGTGAATGATTTTCTTTTATGATTTCTTGAAATATTTATTCACATTTTTTTTTCTTTTATGATGTTCTTTTAGTAGGTCAATAAAGCTCATGTTACCTCTCCATACCCTGTTTTCTAAATTAGGTGGTTTTGCTAGTAGATCCTAGATTTAATGCTAGAAAGGGCATTATAGGTCATCTAGGCCAAACCATTCATTTTTTGTACAAGAAAATTGAGGCCCAGAAGTTGTGACTTGCTCAAATCACACAAGTAATAAATGGCAGAGATAATATATCACACATATTCTAATTTTTTGTCTTTTGAGTTTGTTCCATTATTTATTGCTATATCATTGAATTTTTATTTTCCTTTACTTCCATTCTTTTTTTCAGTGTATCCACTATTTTGCTAAAGTTTTCCAGCTTCTCTTCTAAGCTGTCTATTCTGCTCCCTGTCTCTTCACTTCTTTGATTAGTCCTTCCAAACATTCTTGGAGTCTTTGCATAATCTTCCCTGGAGTTTTAGTTATAGTTGTTGAAGAATTCCAACATGTAGCATAATGCCTGATACATAATAAGCACTTAAAAAAATGTTGCCTTCTTCCCTCCCTCTCTCCTTCCTTCCTTTCCTGCTTGGTACAATCTTGTGTAGCTTGAGTTCCTTATATCCTTTTGGAATATAAGATCATCTCTATTGCACACTGAGGCATTGATTTATTTAACATGTACCCATTTCCAGATCCATTTCAATTATATCTGGCAGACTTCTTAGAGTTAATATCCCCAGATAAGTCTTACTGTATGTTTTTTCTTCTTTCTTTCTTTCTTTCTTTCTTTCTTTCTTTCTTTCTTTCTTTCTTTCTTTCTTTCTTTCTTTCTTTCTTTCTTTCTTTCTTTGGTGAGACAATTGGGGTTAAGTGACTTGCCCAGGGTCACACAGCTACTAAGTGTCAAGTGTCTGAGGCCGGATTTGAACTCAGGTGGTCCTCCTGAATCCAGAGCCGGTGCTCTATCCACTGTGCCACCTAGCTGCCCCTTACTGTATGTTTCTTGTGGTTGAAGGTTCATCTTCAATGTCCCTTTTCCATGTTAGCAAGGTTAGATCTTTTCCTTAAAAAAAAAAAAAAGGTATCAAGGGGGGCAGCTAGGTGGAGCAGTGGATAAAGCACTGGCCCTAGAGGCAGGAGGACCTGAGTTCAAATCCAGCTTCAGACACTTGACACTTACTAGCTGTGTGACCTTGGGCAAGTCACTTAACCCTCCTTGCCCCTCCTCCCAAAAGACTTAATAGGTTAAAAAAAAGTTGAATTTGAAATTGGGGTGATGCCAATTAATTGGGGAAAGGCTGAACAAATGGTGGGATGCGATTAGGATAGAACACTATTGTGCTATAAGAAATGATGAGCAGGATGCTATTAGGACTCGTGAAAAATGCAATCCATATACAGAGAAAGAACTAATGGTATCTGAATACAGATTGAAGTATTTTTTAAAAAGACTTAATTGGCTCAGAGGACTAAGTACTTAAACCATTGACATAACTTCTTACTCACCTGAGTATCCCCACCCCCCCAAAGCACCACAGCATAAACATCTCCATCTGCATTCTAAGGCTTTGACCTAGAGACCACTTGGGTAACAGAAGCAAGGAAGCTGTACTTAGCTGAATCGAGATTGTCTCCCCAGTGAATAATTTTTCCGTGCTTTAAATGTCTTTCCTTTGCTATGGCTAAATAATTTTCATTTTGTTGACTATCAAATCTAAGAACTGCATTTTTTTTTCATATTTTTTTTTTTTTGGTTTTTGGGTGAGCCAGTTGGGGTTAAGTGACTTGCCCAGGGTCACATAGCTAGTAAGTGTCAAGTGTCCGAGGTCAGATTTGAACTCAGGTCCTCCTGACTCCAGGGCTGGTGCTCTATCCACTGAGCCACCTAGCTGCCCCAGAACTGCATTTTTTAAAAAAAATGTTTTTGAGAATTGGAAATCAAGGGAATGCCCGTCAAATGGGGAATGGCTAAAGAAGTTGTGGTATATGAATGTGATGGAATACTATTGTGCTGTAAGAAACGATGAGCAGGAGGAGTTCAGAGAAACCTGGAAGGACTTACATGAACTGATGCTTACTAAGAGGAGCAGAACCAGGAGAACATTGTACACAGTAACAGCAACATTGAACAATGGTGATAGACTTGGCTCTTCTCAGCAGTGCAACAATCCAAAACACTTTCAAAGAACTCATGATAGAAAATGTTCTCAACATCCAGAAAAAAGAACGATGGATTATGAATGCAGATTGAACCATACTGTTTCTACTTTGGGGCTGGTTTTTTTTTCTTTCTTTTTTGAGGTTTTTCCCTTGGGCTCTCTTCTTTCACAAGATGACTAATGCATGTTAAGGGCTAAAATTCTAGCTAGTCTGTCTAAAATATCTAATGAGTGGTTGCCAATAAATTATAAGCTTTAGCAAGAGTTAGGCTTTTAAGCATTTATTAAGGAAAACAAGAATTTGGTAAAGAGAGAGAGAAAGGCCTAGATTCCTATCTATTAAAGGGAGAGCACATTTCTAGCTCCACTTTCCACCAGAGTCCAGAGGAAAGAGCCTGAGAGCGAGCGCCAGTGTCTTCCTTCCTCCTCCCACTAGCCCGCGTCACTTCCTGATGCCAAAGAAAAGACTCCTGGTCTTGCCCTCAAAGACCTTCGCTTCATGGGCAGAACTCTTCTACAGTAAGTCTCCAGCAGGTGGCGTTATTCCAATCGTTACATGCAGAAATATATTTGATGTGGTTGTACATATATAACCTATATCAGACTGTTTTCCATCTTGGGGAGGAGGGTGGGAGAAAAATTTGGAACTAAAAATCCTATGAAAATAGATGTTGAAAACTATCCTTATATGTAACTTGAAAATAATAATTAAAAAAATGTTTTTGAGTGTGACAATTCAAACCTGTCTTGTGTCTGAGGTATTTTACCAGGTCCACTCAAGCCTGGCCTTGTATAGATATATTGCAAAGACATCTCTTTAGAGCAGGAAAATATGGGTTCTAGTCTTGTTTCTGCCACTAACTAGCGATGTGATCTTGGCATGCTACTTACCCTTTTTTTTTTTTTTTTGTGAGGCAATGAGGGTTAAGTAACCTTGCCCAGGGTCACACAGCTAGTTAAGTATCAAGCGACTGAAGCCGGATTTGAACCCAGGTCCTCCTGAATCCAGGGCTGGTGCTTTATCCACTTCGCCACCTAGCTACCCCTACTACTTACCCTCTATGGGCTTTGTGTCCATTTGCCCCACAGTGCGGGAGTATTTTTATTTAGTTAATGGTTTATTTCCATAAATCCTAGTTGTAATACACTTGCTGCACTTGATGTTTTTTAAACGTTTATTTATACAAAAAAGTCCAGTAGAATCTATTCATCACAAAACTGTCATTCTCATTTGATATTGACAAAGAGCTGCTGATGTTTGCAAAGGACTTTAAAAATACTTTTCACTTTCCTTCCTTCTTTTGGAGTAAATCCTTACTATTTAGCAAACCCAAACTGGCAAACTATCCTCTTGCTAAATGTCAACCCCCTACTCAATGAGCTCTGGTGGCTCCCTGTCACTTCCAGTATCAACTATAAATGCCTGTTTAGAGCTTAAAGCTCTTTCTAACCTGACCTCTTTCTTCCTTTACAGTTTAATAACACTGCTTTCTATAGTGCACACTGTGATCCTGCTACACTGGCTTACTTTTCATTCCTTTAACATAACACTCCCATCTCAAGCCCTGGGATGTTCTGTTCCCTCAACTCTTCTTCTGAGTGTCCCTGACTATGTCTGTAAGGCTCATCTTCAGTTTCACTTTTGCAGGAAGCCTTATCTTGTCCTATTCTCCCTGCTACTAATGCCTTCCAGTCTCAGCTATATCTTGTATATGCATAGTTATTTACATGTTATCTCCCCACAAGAATGTAAGGAGAGTTCCCTCCCCTGCTTTCTTCATCTCCGCAGTGCTTAGCCTAGTGTCTGACATGTGATAAACACTTAGTAAGTGCTTATTGACTAACTTACCTTTTAGCAAACAGAATTGGCAAACCATCCATTTGTCAAATGTATGTCCTTGATGCATTGCTGTACATCTTGAGATGAGCCATGGAAAACTATGTCTCCAGAGTGTTATATGCTTGATCTGAAAAATGATATGAGAGACCGTCTGTGCTGGACATCATTTGTACTTGTAAATATCTCTGTGGCTGATTACTATGCCATTATTTAATTTCTCTTTCCAGTTTTAAAGGCTTTGTGAATTTATTTAATCCCTATCTTACATTTTTTTCATAAATTCTTTGCTGACTAATTAAAAATAGTTATTAACACTTCTCAATTTTTACTCAGTTCTAAGAATAACTTAGAATAATTGATGTCTTCTTCAGTATCTTATTATTTGAAGATAACTTATTGTATTCCCTTTGTCATCTCTCCTGCAAGTTACCTACCTTCCCCCCAATTTTTAGCCACTTACTTTTCCTCCTATTTTCTGTCCATTTTAGTTCCTGTCCCTTTTTACCATATAACATACATGTTTTTCTATTCTGGATTCCTTAGAGACACAATGTAGAAGGACAGGAACCTTTTCCACTTATTCTTTCTCTGCAAATATACTGCCATGAGCATTGCTAGCAGTAATACTCCTTACAATTAGTAATAAATGGTCTTCAGACTAAAATCCAGAGAGAAAGAGAGAGAGTCAGTCTGTGTGTGTGTGTGTGTGTGTGTGTGTGTGTGTGTCTGCGTGTCCTTTCAATCCCCTTCTAGGTTCACAAATTCTTGTGAACAAGATTAGAACAGGCAAATGCCTGTTTGTTTTATATACATTTACACAATAAAAGATTATTGCAAGTTGCTTCTAAAATCCAACTTAATGTTTTTAATCTATGATTCAAACTTCCAAAGTCAGGCTGACCTTCCTAAACATTACTCAAGTTAGTCTGATTTGAAGCCAATCAAAATCCAGTTCTTTTTTCACTTTTCACTTATTTTCTTAATGTTATAAGTTCTGACTGTTTGACTTCCTAGAATTTTCTTTAAGAAATAATTTTTTATTGGGTTTGCTTTCTTGATAAATAAGAAATTTAGCTTGTGTTTCATCTTTTAGAAACTCAGAAACATAGTCAATCTTGACATTCCCATTATTTGAGATATAAAGGAACTCTCATTCTTTTTTAATTGTCCTTTCTCAAAATAGACAATCCTTACTAAAGGAACCCTTACATTCTCCCATCAAGATTATTACCTTTCTCTAGGATATTTTTCTAGTTCTGAGTTTAACCTAAATATCTAGTGTATATTGGAAATAATAAAATCAGAAATTGATTATCTCTATATTCATCAAAATAACATTTCTTGGTATTGAGGTTTGGATACCTTTCATTTGTTTATTGAAACTTTCCTTTCCTTTCCTGTCCTGTCCTGTCCTCTCTTTTCCTTTCCTTTCCTTTGCTTTGCTTTCCTCTCCTCTCCTCTCCTTTCTTTTCCTTTCCTTCTCTTTTTATCATCATATCACCTCTGCCATTGGATCTAGCTGAAGCTGATAATGCTATCTACTGGTAATGCTGCTATTAGGAATTTAGTTGCCTGGTTTCTTGCATCTTTCATTAACATTTTCAATTTTCACATATCATTTCTTAGAGTAAAATTTCATGGGATTTTAAAAGAGTTTTTCAACCACTTTTCTGTAAAGATGAGCAAACTGAAGGACATGCAATTGAAGCGACTTGAACAAAGTCATAGCTAAGTGAATGTCAGAGTCCAGAGATCAGAAGCCAAGTCTAAGTCAGCTCTCTAATATACCATTCATTATGACTCTCAAAACTGAAAAATACAGTTACAAATCCCATTTCCTCACATGTTAAATTAATTGTTTAGCCTGAGCCAATTCCTCTGATAGATAAAAAGGCCATTTAATTTTTTCATATCATTTGGCTACATTGAACTAAGCCAGACACTGGAGGGTACAAGAGATTTTTTTCACATGTCTATTTCTTTGATCTTAAATATAAAGTTAAGTAATTTTTATAAAGCTAAACTGAAGGATTATAATACTTAAAACTATTTTTATATAACATTACCTGATGTCCTCATGAGAAGTATGCCTTATGTTCAATTAAAGGTGTATAGTTTTGTCAGGCAATCAGTAAGCATTTATTAAGTCCTTGCTATATTCCAGGCACTTTGTTAAGGGTTGGGGATGTGAAGAAAGGTGAAAGATAGTCCCTGACCTCAAGGTGCTTACATTCTAACAGAAGAGACAACACACAAGCAATTATGTATATCCAAGATATATACAGGATAAATAGGAAGTAAACAACAGAAGGAAGGCACTAATATTAAGAGTGATAGGGAAAGACTTCTTGTAGAAGGTAGAATTGTAGCTGGAACTTGAAGGAAGCCAACAGATGCAGATGAAAGAGCATTCCAGACATGAAAATGTTCAGAATGAAAAGATGAAGTGTTGTTGTGAAGAACAGTGTTACTGGATTAATGGTTATGTTGGAAAGAGAGGAAGGGGAGTATAAGACTAGAAAGGTGGAGAGATAATGAAAACTTTGAATACCAAACAGAGGATTTCATATTTGAACCTGAGGGTGATATGGAGCCACTGAAGTTGAGGGGGGTGACATCATTGGACTTGTGCTTTAGAAAAATAACTTTGCTATCTGAATGGAGGATAGACTTGAGTGGGGAAAGACTTGTATCAGGGAGACTAGCCAGCAGCCTCCAGGTATGAGGTAGTGAGGGCTGACACCAAGATGGTGGCAGTATCAAGAGAAAATGGGGCATATTGGAGAGATGTTGCAAAAGTGAGATTGACAAACTGTGGCAACAGTTTAGATTGAGGGGTGAGAGATACTGGGGAGTCAGTGATGACACTTAATATTTTTATGATTATTAAATATCAAGTGTTACAAAAATAGAATGAAGTAAGCATAAGTGATCTTTTATGAACATTTACTGAAGGTCTATAATTGTGGATTATTTATACTAAGATAATTGTGGATAGTGAGGATTCAATAATTTAATGTAATGGGAGTGGGGTGGGAGAAGGATAATGAAAGCCTTCTAGCTGAGTAGAAGTTCTGAATTAATGGAGTATTTTTAAGCTTTTGGTTTATTTAAACTGTAGTAAATATCATAATTGGTACTAATAATAAAATTAGGTGAGATAATAGAGAAAATGACAGATCACAATAGACCTAAATTGCATAATAATGTATTATAAACTTAGAGATCTAACCAATCAAAAATAAATTGCTAGGCCCCCCAAATGGGGAATCACTGAAAGAAGCCTTATGTTTGAAGAGACTACTGTTTTTAGGCTGCTTTTCTTTTCTAACTAGACTGTGAAACTGTATAGAGGAAGAAATTTATTGGAAAGCTTACTTTGTAAAAATTAATATATACCTGATTTGAATTTTCACACACTCTGAGTAACTGAAGAACTTAAGATCGAAGTATTTTATAATTTCTCTTCTTGCCATACCGAGGAGAAATTGTAGATATAAAGTATTATCTTTTTAGCTAAGATGAGTTGCATTCTTTTACAGTCTTTCCCATTATTCCAGTTTTACCAAGGCTTCTAGTAGAACAATGAGAATAATGCAGAAATGAATCGATTCCTGGAAAGTCATTGAGAAAATCATGGACTGTTAGAGAATGAAAGAACCCTGGAGATCTTGTCTTTCCCTTCATTTTATAGATCAGCAAATTGAACCTATCTGCCCAAGGTCACATCAGAAGTCTATGTTTTCTAGTCCTTGCCACTATACTAAAGATATATGGTTTGTACTTGTAGGAGAGTGTTTTCCAAAAGCCACTTTTTCTTCTCTGAGCAAAGCTTAAAGATGATGAAAACAGAACAGATCCAGTTATGGGTGATTGGTATGTTCTGCAGATGCTGCCCTAGTTTATACTTTTATTAGTGAGCTTTTGTAGTACTGCACTGATGGGCTAAGGCAGAGAAGGCTGGTTTGGACCAGAAATCTGCTTGAAGCAAACAACCAATGCCAGCCCACAATCCACTTTGAACATATTGATTTTCATCAGTTTGGCATTACTGGGTGCACATGTTGAAATTTGGCAGCAAGTCTGCTGATAGGAACTGTAATTAGATGTGAAAATTATAATAATCCTGTCAGCTCAACTAAAAGCATTCAGATGGACCCAGGATATTAATATTCTGCATCAATAATTAATAAAAATTATCTAAGATTTTACTTAGTGTTTTACACCTGTGTCTATTGGGTCTGAAATGGAGAGAAATTCAACTCTGTTTCTGACAGTAGGTTTTCTGGTATATATTATTATTAAAGGGCAGTCTTTCTATTGGGAACTCAAGTAATATTTTCTCTTAAGGAGAGGAAGAATTTTAGTTACATGCAAAAAGTTTTACCCCTAGTCAGTTTCTGTCTTTGCTCTGTGAGGACTTTTGGAATTTAATAGGCCTTTATGTGATATGTGATATCTATGTTCTTCCTTTAGGGAAATGAAAGAGGTAAGGAAATAATTCCATTTAATTCCCATTCCTCTGATGTCACCGATTGATTATGGATATAGAGATACAGAACTCAGAGGGCACTGATGAGACCTAGTATGACATCTGAAATAACTAAAACTAGTAATTTTCAGATTGACTCACTTGGAAACATCATGTTAGAGGTATTCACTTGATTGAATTGGTATCTTCCAATTGTTAGCACAGGAACTGAACTGTGTTAAGAAGTATTAAGGGATCCCCTGAACTTGTCTTTTTGAGTTGCCATGTTTTCCAGAAACACATGCAGGAGGCCCTGGATGTGTCAAGGACAAAGTGCCCCTTGAGCTTGTATCCCAAGCTGCCCTTTATGTCCTTGGGAGTCAAGACAGGCACCAGTCAGTTCGCATTAGACTGGGGAATTGTTTATGCAGCTAGGACCCTTGTTAAGCAAACCATCCTATCTTCATGGTTTAACAGTTCCCAAGGGAAACGAATGCCACTTTTGCCATCACCTTGCTCCTCGTCTTTGGGAGGGATTTTGTCTTTTTCTCACCTTTGCTATCTTTTCCCCCTTCTGTGCCATGCCCCTTTAGGTAGAGATTCTGGATGTCCTGCTTAGTTTGTCCTACTGTTATAAATGTGGAGACTTCTTTATGGATTGTAAGCTCTTTGGGTTCCACATACATGTTCATTTCTCTTGTAATAACCTAGTTTTCACGTAAGTTTCATGAAGCTGTGATTGCCTATTAGCAACTAGCAGGGCAGGAAGGCAAGAGCTGTGGCCAATAACTATGAGGAATGTAGTCGTATTTTTCCAATGTGGAGACTACTTGTAGCTGGTACACCAAGACAGCAATCACTTTTCAATCTGGCCTTGAAGGTTTGAGTAATTCCCATTGGCTAATAGGATTATATGATTTACAGTTGGAAAAGGACCTTAGAGATCATGTTGTACAACACTTTAGTTTTATAAATGAAATCAAAGTCCTGAGTTATTGACTGGCTTTTATAAGGTCACACAGATAGTGAAGTAGCAAAGCTGGATTCAAATTCAGACATGACAGAATTCATGAAGTCTTTCTGAATACAATTGGTCTCGTGTTCAAGCTCAGCCTGGGTATATGGTACAACTTCAATGGCTTTTGACCCAAGTGTTTGTTATTTGGATGGGAAGCTTGGATTGGGCAGTTTCTCATTAATGTAATGATGGCACTCATTCAGTAACCTTGGAAGGCAGATGTTATCTTAGGGCGGGCAGCCTACCCAGGGCAGCTGCTAATAAATATCCTGGGAATGAACTCAGAAAAAGCCAGAGTTGTCTTAGAGAGGAGCTCCTCACAGAAGTTCCAAAGGGCAAAACAAAAATTGCACTTTTAATAATCTAGCTAAGTAGTTACAAGTAGTTATTATATGCTATGAAAATTAGATTCTACTTCAAATAAAGCTATTAATCTTTAACATGCAAATAGAAAATGTACCATCTCTTTCATATGTACCCTTATCTCAAATTACATTGCCATTACTTTGGTGGTGGCAGACCTTCATCGCTTTACTCCTCAGCTATTGCAATAGCCTTTTAAGTGATCTTCCTCCCCACTTTAGTCCATTTTCCATGACAGCTGTCAAATTTGCTGTTCTTAAGCATAGGTATGACCATTTCCCACCCTCCTATCCCTACTCCATAACCTCTGGAGAGGTCCAGTTTATTTGGTATCAAACATATAGTCCTTTCTTTGGCTTTTAGAGCCTTCTTATTTCAGTCCCTTCCAACCTTTCCAGGCTTCTTATACCTATCCCTGCCCTGTGAATTCTGCAGTCCAGTGACTTTGGTATCCTTACTGTTCCTTGCCCAAGACACACCATCTCCTGACTGAGAATTTTCGATACCTGTCCCTTATGTCTGGCATGCTCTCCCTCATAATCTCTGCCTTCTCTGGCTTCCTTATCTTCCTTCAAGTCTCAGCTAAAGTGCCTTCCCCCTGAGACGGTCCCTAGTTTAGCCTGTTTGTGTCATGTTTGTATATAGTTGTTTTCATGTTTTCTCTCCCATTAGACTGTGGGCTCCTTGACAGCAGGCACTATTTTTGCCTTCCATTGTATCTCTAGCACTTGTTACCTGGGCACAAAGTAGAAGCTTCATAAATCTTGTTGACTGTCTTTTTTTTCTAGTTTGGAAGGGAACCTCCCAAAATGGGGGTTGTACTGGTTACAGCACAAAGTAATGAATAAATGAGTGAAAGTCCACAATCAATTGCAAAACAAATTTTAAAAGACCATCCTAAACATTCCTATATATACTCTGCCTTCTTTGCTCATGTTCCCAGGTTGTAGATCACTGATGGAGAAAAACGGGATCATTTAGATCTCATCTGCTATAAATCCACAATATCTTGTTTCAATTTGGCCTTCTGCAGACACATCAGTTCTATTATTTGCTTCTCATTGATTTCCTATTACAGTCTTCATGATGGCCATTTCGATTGGCCCCCTATATACTTCCATCAAAAAAAAACAAACCCTCCTTCTTACTCTCACTTTGTTTACTAGTCATTGGCTTAATCTCCTTTATCCACACCCGTGTCTATATTAACTTAATCATTCAATCTGCAAATATTTATTGTCTGCTATGTATAATGGATTAGGGAGATACAAATACAAATAAGAATTGGTTCTTGCTCTCAAGGGCCTTAGAGCTGAGGGCCTTTGTAAGGCTAAAATTCTTGCTATACTGTCTAAAATCTAATGAGTGGTCGCCAAGAAATTGTAAGCTTTATCAAGAGTTGGACTTTTAAGCATTTATTAAGGAGAATAAGAATTTGGTAAAGAGAGAGAGAGGCCTAGATTCCTATCTATTAAAGGGAGAGAGGATTCCTAGCTCTGCTCTCTGCCAGAGTCCACAGGAAAGAGAGCGAGTCAGAGCACCAGCCTCCCCCTTCTTCCTCCCACAAGCAAATGTCACTTCCTGACGCCAAAGAAAAGATACATGGTCTTGCCCTCAGAGACCTTCACCTCATGGCGGAGTGTTTCTATAGTAAGTCTCCAGCAGGTGGCGTCATTCCAATCATTACAGTCCCCGCTTTGTTTCTTCAAGAAACGGGGCATTTCCTTGATGAAATAGTCAAAAATAACAGAATATAATACCCTATGCTAACTAACAATATGTTAATAACAATATAGAAAAGGGAGAGAGGAAAGTTTTGTCCAGAGATACAGTCCCTTACGAACCTTCGCTTTGACATTGGTCTTGCAAAGAGAGGGCCTCTGCAGAGAGTACATGTTACAAATGGTGTATATAATAACAGAAGGGAAAAAGAAAAACAACAAAACCAAACTGTTCATTTAAAGTCTTTGAAAGTCTTTTTCTCAGATGTCCTCTAGGTGTAGTCATGGAATGGAAGTTTTTTCAGGGGTTGATGTGTGGATGCTGGTAATCAGCCAGGAAAATTTCCTACAAAATTGAGCTTAACACAACTTTAAAATAGCTTTGTCAATAATCAAATCAAACAATGAGAGTGCTCATAAACATGTCTAAGGGAATTCAGAATCTTAGTTGTTACACATGAAACATAATAAAACAAAAATTGAAACATTCTCTAAAACTTAATATTACTATAGTCCCCCCTTGTGGAGGGTAAATTGAGAAGACAATTGCTGTGATATTAATTTTTTAAAATAATTTTTATCTTTGTTTCATCACTTTTTGCATCATCTGCCTAATTATCTTCATGCCATTATGAGAAATTTTAAAAATCTAATATAATTGGTAACAGATGTCAAGGACAAATTCAACACTGTATTTATCATGACACTTGAGATAATTATGGGGGTTACCATAAAAGAACAGAGAAATGATGGAATATGAGCATTCCCACACTTGAGCAATATATACTGTCCATGCAGTATGCCAGGCTTAAAATAGGTGGATGGAATATATGTCCATGCCACTGAACGTATTGGAGGAAACTGAGTCAGACTTAATCAGATGCATGGGATTGAGATGTCCATGGCATCAGGCATATAAGAGGGGGCATAGAAGCCAGGTGTAGAATGAGATGGGTGGGATCAAAGTTTCCAGCCATCTGTACAATATTGTGGGGAAAAAGAAAAAAACAAAAATTAAACCAAGAGATTCCAGCCTCAACATTTGTCAAAAGCCATTCCCTCGGCCATACCTTGACTTCATGCATGTCTCCCCTCATGTGACAGTTCAATGTCTGCTCTTGCATGTATTCCTCTTATTATTGGATGCTATCTTGGCCAACTGGCATCTGATAACTCAGAATAAAGGCAATTAATGTCTTAAATGATAAGTTCCCATAATCCAAGTCTCATATGGATTTAAAAATTGAGGATAATAAATGATTGCAAAAAATGTGAATATATCTGAATATAATATACAATTATGCAACAATTTCAAATAATACCTTTTTTTTTACTTAGTATACAATTACTTTTGTGAAAAATTGGAACATATTTAAATACAAGTTAAAGCACAACACAATCTCAAAGAAAACTTCTTTTTTAAAAAAAAGAAAACTTTTACAAATGTTCCCCTCTTTTTTTAAAAATATGCTTATCAAAAACAATACTTTTAGAATCAATTGACACTTGCCATGGCAACCAATTTGCCAGGGAAATGCTTTAAAGAGTTTGATCAAATAATCAGTTGAGAGAAAAAAAATAACAAAAGCAAACAACTCAGAATATGGGAGCACAATACTCCTAGGATTAACATTGTATTATGAAATCAAAACCATCTTGCAATGTTTCAGAATTAGATAGATGAATGAATAGAATAAAATACACATGGAACAACAAAAGACAATGAAATTCAAAATAGGGAAATCTAAATGAATGTGAACTTAATATTAATAAGAGTATTATAAAATATAAACTTGATCACATGACTGTAAAAAGCTTTTACAAATATTCTCTCTTTTTTAAAAAAGCTAAGTATAAAACACAATCTCAAAAGCATGAAAATCTCTATGAAAATAGACCCATACCATTAATTTCAAAATGTAGATGTAATAGCGTAGAAATCCTATGTAACCTCTGAACTGATACTATTACTCTGAGTGAATTTAGAACACTTTTGATTCCGATATCTAAAATCCCCAATACTCATATCAATACCTTGATGCTTACTTCTACATTTCTGTAAAATATATACCCTTCCATGGCCAAAGAAGCGGAGTCTTGAACTATGATGATGATTGTCATTTTTATTCAGCTTAAGTTTTTCTTCTTTAACCCCTCTATATTGTCTGTTGATCCTTTCATAATACAAATGCTTTAGAAGGTTACTAATTAAAGACAAAAGCAGATTAGCAAAATTATGAACAAAATGAGTATATCTGGAATTTAAAGGGTTTTCTAAGGTCGAGTCAGAAGCACAGCCAGGCTAGGGAAGGGCTGAGCCTGAAGCTGCAAATGCAGGTAGAGAAAGCTGCCCATGCACATCAGATGTCTGGACTTCCCTGGCAGGGGAATCAAGGGGCTTGGCCAAGGGAGGGGTAGAAGGTGGGGTCTGGAGAGGAGGGGAGAGACATGGGCAATTTGAATCAGATTTGATTTTGAACTCAGGCCTGGTTTCCCCTTCCCCCACTGCTAGGGGATTAAAAGCTTCTAGAGGTTGGGTCCTTGCCTCCAGGCATGCAAAATTGGAGCAACAATTTGTGTTAGAACTTGGAAAAGTTGCAGGAATCAGAAGTTTCTCTGAAAAAGCATGGCTGGGAGAGAGAGGGATATTTATATTCCCTTGTGTGAGCACCTTGCTGGCTCTTCTAACAAAAATAAAAACAAAAATAGAAAATCCACAAAAACAAAGCATTAACATGATCTTATCTCCCATTTGTCTGGTTAAACAGACTAAAATAAAAAATAGGGTAATTAGGGAGTTTAAAAGGTCCATTTGAAAATTTAAAGGTACTTAGCAGTTTAAAGGGACAGGGTAGGGGAAATTTCTTACCCAACCGGAAGATCAGAAGACTGAGGTTCAGCTTATCCCTTCCTGGTCACCATCTGTAAGGCTAAAATTCTTGCTATACTGTCTAAAATCTAATGAGTGGTCGCCAATAAATTATAAGCTTTATCAAGAGTTAGACTTTTAAGCATTTATTAAGGAGAATAAGAATTTGGTAAAGAGAGAAAGGCCTAGATTCATCTATCTATTAAAGGGAGAGAGCATTCCTAGCTCCGATCTCCACCAGAGTCCACACGAAAGAGAGCGAGTCAGAGTGCCAGGCTCCCTGTTCTTCCTCCCACAAGCAAATGTCACTTCCTGACACCAAAGAAAAGATGGGTCTTGCTCTCAGAGACCTTCACCGCATGGAGGAGCTTTTCTACAGTAAGTCTCCAGCAGGTGGTGTCATTCCAATTGTTACACCTTAAAATCAAGCATGATTAATTAGACATGCTTATATGTAAATATGATAGAAATTAGAGTACTATAAGTGTATAAAATTAGTACACAATGAGATCAGATGGGGAGGAATCACTTCAAGCTCTGGAAGATTAGGGAAGGCTTCTGGGAAGAAGAAGCATTTTAGCTGGTCCTTGAAAAATGAATAGGGTTTCAAAATTGAAATATTGGTGATGGGGAAAGGATTCCAATGTGAGCAAAGGCAAAGAGTTGGGAACATATTGAGGGATTCATTCATATCTGCGTGTACTGCACATATCTTCTCATACTTACCTCTTGTCTCAGAGGAAGAAATTCTTTGTCTTCTTAAAAGCAAACCACTTTCATCTGTTCTCTAGATTTCACCATTTTCTGGTTCCTTAGGGACCTTGCTCTGATGTACAACTGCCAGCAGGATCTGGAATGAGTTTTATATCAGCACAGAATGCACCCCAAGGTGGGAGAGGTTGAATGAATGTGATAGGGGAGGGCTTGTGACAATGGGGAGCCAAAAATATGCTGACTTCCCCTCTAGGACCAGAGTTCCTGGGGGGTGTGTGCATGAGAGAAGACACAGCTAGTCCTGGAAAGGAAGACCTGTCTTCTGGGGACGGAGAACATTGGGTGGGGAACCAGGTATTCATGAATGCTAAAAGGTAGCCTGTTTATTTCTTAAGAATTCCTTCTGGGGCAGCTAGGTGACACAGTAGATTGGATTCAGGAGGATCTGAGTTCAAATTTGACCTCAGCAGACACTTGACACTTACTAGCTGTGTGATCCTGGGCAAGTCACTTAACCCTCATTGCCCCCACAAAAAAAATTTTATTTTTAATTCTTCTTCACCTTTTTCTCTTCTTTCTTTTCTCAACAAGTTTTCCTATCCTCATGACAATCAGTGAGCACTTATATCATTGATTCTTCAATCTAAATTGCTAGCCCTGACCTTTCTTCCCATATTTCTAAACTACCTTCAGGACATTGCTGCTTAGAAATTTATCACTTCCTCATGGTCAAAACTGACTTCATTGTTCTCTATCTTTGAAGCTAAGCTTCTCCAAGATCTTCATCTACAAAATGGGGATAATAATACCTTTACCCCATCCCTACTTCATGGAATTATAATGAGAAAATTTCAGATTATCTAGCTAATAGGGCTTTGTAGTTTATTGTCAACATCATTTAAATGAACACGAGTTGCTGTAGCTATAGGCCCTTAATAAATCCTTGCTGATATTGGTAGTACTAACAGGAATGCTGCATTCTCTCTCCCTGTTGTGAGTGTTTGGATTGAAGAAAAGTCAAAATGTTTAATACCATGGAATGATTTAGTCCTTCTTGTAGTAAGAATTAATAGGTGCTCCACTACAAGTTAAATATCTAGCAAGCTCTTGTAGTGCTTAAATTTTTGTTTTATCAAATATATTTTAAACTCAAGTGTTCCTTCAACTGGGATTTAGAAATCCTTTTTAAGGTATACATGTCCTAGGATCATAGATTTACATATTTACATGTATTTATATACATTAGAGTCCATCTGTTCTGACTCCCTCATTTCATAGATGAGGAAACTGAATACCAAGGAGGTTAAATGATTTACTCAAGGTCACAGAAGTAGTTAATGGATCAGCTAGGATTTGAACTTGGGTCTTCACTGCTCTTTCCACTGTACGATGCTGCTTTAAAAGCAAATAAATAAATAGACGACAACAAAATTAGTTTCACCTATACCTCAAAATACTATGATGATGGAACATTTTCCCAGGGACATAAATGAAAATTTGCATCCTCTCTACTTGGCAGAGATATTAAATTGCCTGGGAACTGGGTCATGTTCCTCAACATGGACACAGAATAACTAACATTATGCATTTATTGCTCAGATGCATCTGTCATATAGATAAGGTCTGGAGGCCTATAAAGCTTTGCAGTATATGGGCAGCACTGAATAAGATTTCCTTTGCTTTTAATGAGAGCACATATTTTCTGGCAGTTGATTCATCATTTTAGGGACCATTACCCCTGTGGAACTTTGTGTTCATTTAATTTCTCAACTGTACCGATTTCCTGGGAAAACCCAAATCTTTGTGACAAGCTTAGAAAATTTGGGGACTAAGTGTATGCTCCTCCATTAACCCAGGGAGCACTAAAAGTCCAAAGTAGCGCACTGAGCCATTAGCCTACAATCTACCGAAATTCCAGTGTTTTGTGTCTAAATGTTCCTTTCACTAAGTGAACTCTAGACGCTTTCTGTCGGATGGGATTTTGTTATTGGCAGATGGACTAAGAGAGATTGGCAGCTTGTCTTCTGGTGGTTGTGCTGCATCAGCTGGCACTACTGCATTGCTGTAGTTTGTTGATAATTGATGCTCACAGGGCAGCCAGGTAGTACAGTGGATAAAACACTGGTCCTGGATTTAGGAGGACCTGAGTTCAAATCCAGCCTCAGACACTTGACACTTACTAACTGTGTGACCCTGAGGAAGTCACTTAACCCTCATTGCCCCACCTCCCCAAAAAAGTATGCATGATAATTGATGCTCCCAATAATGGTCTGCTGTAAAGTCCTGAAGCAGGCTGCAAGTCTTTTTTTTTTTTTTTAAGACTAAATCATAGTTTTAGGGTTTAAATTAATTTATTGTATTTTGATTTTTGAGTGTTATAATCCAAATGTGGTTTATTTGGTAACTCTCTCATCCAGAATATTTGATTAACCTGAACATGCCATTCCATGTTGAAGATGTAGAAGAGTTCTAGTTTGAAGGTTTTTTGTTTTGTTTTGATTTTGTTTTTTAAACCTTCCCCCTCCCTGAGGTGGTGAGCAATCAGATATAGGTTATACATGTGCAATTATGTAATACATTTCCATATTAGTCGTTTTGTATAAGAAGACGCAAGTAAAACAAAAAGAAAGTGCAAAATAGCATGCTTCACTCTGTATTCAATCAGTATCAGTTCTTTCTCTGGAGGTGGATAGTATGCATCATCATTAGTCCTTTGGGATTGTCTTGGATCATTGTATTGCTGAAAGTAGTTAAGCCATTCACAGTTGCTCACGAACACTAATGCTGTCACTGTGCACAGTGTTCTCCTGGTTCTGCTCATTTCACTATACATCAGTTCACATGAGTCTTTTTGAAGTTTTACTACAGTTGCTTTCTGTTAAGTGTCACATACTCAGATCTCCTCCTACACTGAAATGAAGATTTCCGTAAATTTTCAGGGCTTTCTTTGTGAAGCCCAGGGGGGAAACAAAAGACTTTTTCTGAGACTAAATTATTAGCAGTGAACTTAAGACTTCTTTGGTTTAGATTTTGATTCAGTGAACTCTTAATGTCACAATGAAAAGAAGGGCCTGAGAGTTGAACTTTTCTTTTGTATCAGGCTTCATCCATGAATTTTTTGTCATTTTTGGAAACTAAAGGTAGGGAGTTTCTTTGGGTACCCAGTAAGACATCATGGAGGAAAAGATGATAAATGGGAAGGTTTATAACATTAACTTCTTACAATGGAGAGCTTCTGGAAGAAAAGAATAAAAAAGTTGCCCGCAGCATGCCTTTGATAGAAGGCTAGTGTTGTGATATCAAATGAAATCAGGATTTCGTTTCTGATTTGTTAAGAATATTGATGGGGCAGCTAGGTGGTGCAGTGGATAATGCACTGGCCCTGGATTCAGGAGGACCTGAGTTCAAGTCCGACCTCAGACACTTGACATTTACTAGCTGTGTGACCTTGGGCAAGTCACAACCCTCATTACCCTGACCCCCACCACCAAATAATATTGGCAGATCAAAGAATTACCAACAGTTATTCACTTTGTTGATCACCTGTGCCATGCATTGCACATGCCAAATAAATACTTGTAAATGTCATTATTTGGATGTTTTTTGGAGTGATTGTCTTTTTTTTTCTTTTCTTTTTTTTTAGCAACATTTATTTAATTTTTTCCAGTTACATGTAAGGGTAGTTTTTAACATTCATTTTCATAAGATTTAGAGTTCCAAATTTTTCTCCCTCCCTTCCTCCCTTTCCTCTCCCCTCCACAAGATCACATACAATCCACAAGTGTTCTTTTTATCAGTTCTTTCTATGAGGGTGGATAGTAAGCTTCCTCATTAGTTCCTTGGGATTGTCTTGGATCATTGCATTGGTGAGAGTAGTTAAGTCATTCACAATTGCTCATTGAACAATATTGTTGTCACTATGCACAATGTCCTCCCAGCTCTGCTCACTTCACTATACATCGATGTTCATTAGTCTTTCCAGGTTTTTCTGGGATCATCCTGTTTGTCGTTTCCTATAGCACAAGACCATTCCACCACAGTCATATAGCACAAATGTCAATGCATCTAGGAGGTGAAGGAATTAACAAGGGCCAAACCGTTTGTATGTTGGAATAACCAATAAGATCAGTGTTTCCTCTTTCATTTGGCCTCTCTGAATCTGCTTTATCTCTATTTTCTTGACTACTTCATTTGTATATTGCAAGTTCTCTCATTCCTCCTTTTGTATCACCTTAGAATTATTTGCCTGTGCATTACACTGAGCAAATGAAGCCTGTTAATGGTGCTGAAGGTCTGGAGCTATTTCTATGTACCAGGTTTGGATAGAGTTGGATTATACCTCTTCTTAGATTAAGACAGACAGAGATAGAGATAGAGATAGATAGATAGATAGATAGATAGATAGATAGATAGATAGATAGATAGATAGATAGATAGATAGATGATGGATAGATAGATAGATAGATGGATGTAGGCTTACTGTAGAAAGGAGAAGCATGATAGCAAGTGTAGAATATAATGATATAATATCTTCAAAGTAGGAAGGGATGTTAGAGGACACATTTCTGGTCAGATTTCCCACCCACCATAACTAGTATTTCTTTCTTTTATTTTTTCTAAGATCTAAGACAAGGGTACAACCAGCAAGGAGGATATAGTAGCAGCAAGTAGAAGAGTGGCTATGATATGAGTCCTGGATATAAGTCAGAAAACAGCAACAAAAAAGACACCATAAAAAGAGTGATGGATAAATCTATGGTTGATATTGATTTTTATCTATCAATTGCCCTTATCTTCCCTGTGACACAGACAGAAGAACATCATGTGGGAATCAGTAGTAAAATTGAGACTAGAAAAGTTTCCATTTGTAAATCTGCTTTAGGAAAAGTTCTTGATTCACAAATTACATAGTGATGCTTTCTGCTTTTGGTTCACAGGTATTGAATGAAAAATTAGCCACACAACTTTTGAAAAGCAATGTTAAAAATAAGCAAGTACCAAAATCTTTTATTTTCTTTTTTCTTTTTTTAAAGTACCAGAGTCTTTACTAAGACACCTACAGAGCCTTTGGGTTTGATTTCTTGCTTCTGAGAATAAGCAATAACATTGTATGCTTCGTAATGGATATATAGTTTATTTTAAATAAGTGCATACTTGGGGGGCAGGGATGGAGGAGACAGGACTAGGAGAGCTGAGCTAGCAAAGCAAACATGGTATTTTTGCTTAATCTCCATTTCCCCCTTTTATTTTTTTTCTAGGCCCTCTGGTTTTTTCCTTTTCCTGGAATAGGAAATCCCAGTGGAAAACACAAACTGGGGCAATGACAGGCATTTTTCGAATAGAAAATGGAATACAACCAATAAAAAATGTTCAGTTTCAGGGGCATTTCCCTTAGTAATGTCATTTGTGTCTTAACGGATCTGGAGAACTGTAAATCATGCTTTCACTGTTGCTTTAGGGATTACTGTCAATGACTCAAATTCATTGATTTAGTAAATAATTGAATTTAACTATTTTCCTTTTCTGGTAGTATTGTCTTCTCTGCAGTGCTACAGATGATAGGCGGGCAGTCAATAACTCCAGTATCTAAGATGGTAAATAATGGATGTATCTTTCCTGTATTTTAATGACTTAGAGACAAAGCAGTAAATCATTTCCTTGGTCTGAGTAGCATCCCTTTAAGAAAAATGGACTGATATGACTCGACTAGTCCACCATGTTCATGATTTTATGTAACATCAGTACAATCCTGCATTATGGGAGAAGAAGGATGTTTTATTTTCTGTGCATGAAGTGGTTTGTGTTCAACATTTTCTTTTTGTATTCAGGAGAAGTAGGTATACCTGCTGTGGCTCAGACTAGACCTGTTCCATTTTGTGAAAAGAACTCCTCTCTGAACCTTAGCCGGTCTCTCTGTGTGTCCCTTGCTCCTTGCCCCATTGGCAGTGCCTTTTCCATCACCAACATCTGGTTAGGTCCTTGTCTGTATGGCAAGTGGTAGATAAATAATTAATGGTTTAGAAAGAACTTGCTGGAAATGATACAGTACCTGTTTATTTTTAGGCAGCGGAATTACATATCTCTAGGTGCAGTACAGGTGTGAGAGAAGTATCTTTGTCTAAATTAAGGGGCTGTGTTGTCGTTGGGATACTGCTGCTCAGAGGAGAGTATTTTTAGATGAGCATATGCATTAGATTTTCATTGTGTAAATGAGGCACACAGAGTCTGGGAGCTGTTTGTTACCTGAATGATATGCTGTTAAATACCCAAGGAGGAAAAAGCTATGGAAGCCACTTGGAATCTAACCTTCAGTATGAATGATATCATCCCTTCTTCTCCCAGGTCACCTGCCTAAATCCTTTGAAACCTAAACAAAAATCTAAAAGGATATAGAACTATGGGATTATTCTCAGGTTGTAGAAAAGCTAATAATTTTTTTTATTAGTTTACTATTTATTACTCTGTTTAAAAGCAACAGAAATGGACATTTTTTCATTAAATGATAACTAAAGTGATATGGAGAACCACGAACAGAGAGCTGAAAAAGTTCACCTAAACTGGGAATTGGCCAGTTGGGCACTTCACAAGCTCTGCCATTTTTTAGTTGTATGACCTTGGACAAATCATTTCTTATCACTGAACATCTAGTTTCATCATTTGTAAAGGGAGGAGGAGGAGACTAGAAGTTTCTTCCAACTCTAAAATCTTGTGATTTTCAATAATTTTCCACTAAAATAACTCATTTATGCAGCATTTTATTGAATAAACAGATCAATAACATAAGATAAGCACAGGACAAAAAACCTTCGGTATAGTTATGAAATTATAAATATTTCATAATTTAACAACTAGCTAGGGAAAAGATCATCAAATAAGTACAAATATCTGAACAAATACTGGAACAGGCCAATGTAAATTTTCTCATTAGAGAGTAAGAAGAATTGATGAATAAAATTCCCCTTTGGGTGAGTTAATTTAGGTAGTATCATGCTCAGAGAGCTAGATTAGAAGACATAAGCAATAAGGCTTGATGCTTATAGGGCAAAGACACTAATATGAAATTGCTGTAGTGTTCAAAGTCACCAATATGTCAACGTTGGCTATATTGTTTCTAGGACACTTGGATTTCATTCATTAATTCATTAAAAAAACATTTAGCAAGCATTTACTGTTTCCAAAACATTGTGTTAGGTACTAAGGAAAAAGGATTAAATAATGTACATAGATTCCATCTTCATACAATTGCATTATAGTTATAGAAAAATAAAAATGTAGATAATTGTAATATATAATATTATATGATAAATTTATTAGTAAGGCACGAGAGAAAAGTTGAAATAATGGATGTGATAGTGCTCTATAACTATTAAGCAAAATATATATGTATATCAATGTACAGTGACATTATTATTACATTGTCAGCATTAATTCATATACCTGATTGGCACAGTTAAGCATGGGTAAATTACCAAATACAGGCTTTTTCCACTTGTACTCTTTTCACTATTAAGTACTAGTCATTTTCAAAAGTGTCATTCCAAATTATTTACTTAAATTATAAAAGTTTGTGATATCAAGCTATTGGAGAAAAATTACAGTGTCTGACATATTGCTTTTTCTCATTTTTCATTGTGATATTAAACTGCTGATTCAAAGGGTCCTGCCTTATGTCACAGCTTGGTTGGGAATTTCCCCATATATGGGCCAAACCTGTATTGAGAAAAATTGTAACCCATTTTTCTTCCCTCCTGAGCATGTTCAGTTTTCTCTTTAAATCGCATTTGAATTTTATTTAGAAATTAGTATTTCCCACGAGAGCAGAGTTGTTCATTCTTCCCCATTCAACACTGCTCTTTCATGTCATTTATTAAGTTTGAACTAGGCAGTTTTATGATTTGTCTTTTTTTTTCTTGGTCATTTGTTACTAGTGTGGCCGTTTATCCATCAAGTCTTTATTGGGTGCCTAATATAACTGCAAAGTACTATGCTCAGAAAGGTAGAAAGTTCAATAAAACATAGTACTTGCCTTCATGGTATTTAAGGTCTAGTAGCAGAACTAAGGCATTCAGAAAAATAAATATTCTAGGGAATGGAGTGTGTTAAGTAAATAAGAGATTCATTGTGACACAGTAGATAGTGTTGAATTCAAGTTAGGAAGACATAGGTTATATTCCTGTTTTAGATACTTTCTAGATATGTGACCCTGGGCAATCCACAATTTTAAGCCTCAGTCTTTTCTTTGGTAAGATGAGGACAATAAGACATACCAAACACTTTTGTAGTGAGAATCAAATGAGAGAGTGAATATAATAAATACTTTCAACCTTAAAGTGAAATATAAAGGGCGGCTAGGTGGCACAGTGGATAAAGCACCGGCCCTGGATTCAGGAGTACCTGAGTTCAAATCTGGCCTCAGACACTTAACACTAGCTGTGTGACCCTGGGTAAGTCACTTAACCCCAATTGCCTCACTAAAAAAAAAAAGTGAAATATAAACATAAACTATTATGACAGTTCAATAAAGAGACAAACTACTTCTGGCAAGAGAGAAAACACAGTCTTCTCCTCATTGTGTTTTTCTGCAGTTTAGGTTTCAAGTGATTTCTGTGGCCCCTATTCTTGGTTTAAAAAATCCCAGCCTGGAAGACCCAGTGTCTACCTTCTATTTCTGAGGAATTCATGTAACAAAACCTTGTAATTACCAAATTATATACGAGAATTATTCATTTGGTCTTCTCAAAACAAAATTGTCTGATTCACCTGGAATCATACAATGACCTAGGAGATCATCTACACTTGCATCCCTCCTCAAATTTTACAGAACAGGAAACTGAGGTCAAGAGCAGTTATAGAACTTGCCCAAGGTAACCGACAGAGCCAGAAGTAGAACCCAGGAATTCTGCTCCCCAGTACCATGTCCTTCCTCTCAGGCCATGCTGCTTCCTCTTGACCTACAGTTGTCTTTACCTCGGTATCCTTGGGTACGTAAGCCAACTTAACTTTTCTGGACCTTGGTTTTCCCATCTGTGAATTGAAGGAGTTGGACTAAGTGAACTAGGTCCCTTACAGCTCCAAGTCTACAACTGTATGATTGTATAGTTTGTGAATTCTTGCAATAATGTAAATATCATTCTTTGCTGATTACCTTGATGTGTGGATTTGAAGCATGCTTCCTTGGAAATGAGCCTGAAGATACCTGACAACAAATACTATTGCCCTCTGCAATCACAAACTACTATTATCTATAGGAATCACACAAAATAAACAAATAAATAAATAAAAATAGACCCTGTGCTTGGGTGTTGAGGGGTAGAGATGGGGGGAATAATGGAATTCTCGGGGATTCATAGGGAATCTGTGGCCAGCAGTCCTTACAACCAAACCAATTGGCAAGGGCTAGTCTATGCTCTGGAATCAAAGACCTTTTTTCTAGGGATCATAGAGGCTGTGCTACTGTGTCTGGGTGACTGTTGAAGGTATGAAAAGTTAGGAATAAACATCTTACCCCATAGGTATAGAAAACTCCTGGGTCTACCATTGCAGGTTGCCCCCTTCTTTGTAGCTCACAGTTTTAGAAAGTTGCCTAAAGCCCCATTTTTAAAAAAAAGGCTTGAAGTTAGATTATGAAGTTACACACACACACACACACACACACACACACACACACACACACACACACCAGGTCTATCCTCTCTGGGTCCATTCTCTTTCCTTTGCCCCATCTCCAAACTTGATCAGTGAATTTACCAAATCAAGCTGAAAAGTAGTGTTTCAAAGCATTTACAGGGTACTCAGTATAGAAGGACAGTGATCCAGGGCCCTGGGCATATTCATTCTTCTTCATTTGGCATAACAGTATGATACATCTCCCATTGATAATTAAACTGATCTGGTCTCATTATTGAATTTCCTTATTATTTTTCCCATTTATATCAGTGTCATTTCATCAAAATTAAAGGCAAGATAATCCTTACTGGCTGATATGAAAATAAAAAAGGCTAATAGGATCTTTTATACAGAAATATGCCCAAGTGGTTTAGAAGCTTTTTCTCTTGCCATTGCAATATACTCTGATTATACCACACACTGAAAATTTTAGCCGCTGGGAAGGGTGAAGAAGGGACATTTAAGAATATCTCATTTTCCCCCCTAAAACTACCAGGGGTATTTTCTTCAAATCAGAGCCATTCTTCTATATTAAAATTTTCCTAATTTCTTTCACATGTTTCATCCACTTCAGTATCTGCTTCTTTATCTATATTCAGCAGTGGTATAATGGCATCCTTAATGATTTTCCTTTCTAACCTTGCAGCTTGTACAATGGGTTATATGTGCTAGTTCTTCTGCAGTAGGATTGCCCATTCCTTTTTTTTTTTTTTTTTTTTAGTGAGGCAATTGGGCTTAAGTGACTTGCCCAGGGTCACACAGCTAGTAAGTGTTAAGTGTCTGAGGCCAGATTTGAACTCAGGTACTCCTGACTCCAGGGCCGGTGCTCTATCCACTGCGCCACCTAGCTGCCCTGGATTGCCCATTCCTAAAGGAAACTAAATATGAACTAGGATTTTGAAAGTCCTTCTTATCACTGGAATCAGACCTTGAATCTCAGATGTTTTTGTAGTCATCCTTTTTCTACTATTGAGTCTTGCTAGGTGAGTGTACTGGCTAGTACTAGGATTCCAGAAATTGAAGAGCCAGGAGCACACATTTAAACAAGTGAGGCCATACTTCTTTAGCTTTTGCAGTTTACATATTCAAATAGCATCTAAGTCTGGTGGGTAAACTCAACAGCATTTCTAGTATCTATCTAATGGATTCTGGATCATGAGATATGGACTGTTCTATCTGTTCTACAAAATTTGGACTTCTGCGCTCCTGTTTGTCATGTGTCAAGGATACTATCATAACCATCCATTCACTACAGGTCTGCTGGACTCCATACTGAACTGCATTGCATTCTTGTGCGAGGCAGAGAGAATATAAACATAAAATTTCAGAAGACCATGAAATACCTTTAAAGATACATTGAATTTGGCATAGCTTTACCATAGAAGTAAAATACGAATTCATAGACATTTCTACAAGGGTATAGATTTTAAGAGGGAGAAAGTTTTGCTGTCCTTTATTCAACCCTTTTATTTGCTGTCCTCAGTGTTGAGGGGTATGTGTGGAGATTAGAGCAAATAGATTCCTATTACCATCACCAGAGTTGAATAAATAGTTATGCATATGGTAGAAAAAGAATTTAGGTGATAATAACAAAGGTGTGGTAGATAACAGGAGTGAAATGGGAAATCAGGAATCATCTAAGACTGATACCAGCACAGCATATGATGAAATCACAGAATATTTATATGGAAAGGGACCTTAGAGATGTAGACATCTTTGTTTTATTCCTTGCTTGATAATAAGCAGGGGGTCATTACACAGTAATTCCTGTAGTTGTAATCATTAAATAATCTCATATGATTTTAATATGTAGATAAGATTTTTAATATATAGATAAGACTTTTTTGGAGAAGAGCCTGTAAAATATTATTTTCCTCTATGTTTTGCTCTAATTTCCATAATTAAAAATGTAAGTAATCTCTCTTCTCTGCAATTTTTTTCAATGTATAAGTTAGTATAGGTTTCACTTGAAGGAGAGTTTGAATAACCAACCTTTTTACAGAGGAGAAAACTCAAATTGGAAGCACTTAAGTGACTTGCTGAAGATAACCAAGCTCATTAATGGCATACCTTAGACTAGAATCTAGGATTTAGGAGTCAGTTACATGACTCTTAGAGTCTCTTACTTTTTTCACTGTACTATGATGCCTCTCTGCCTTTCCCTCCCCCCACAAAATCAATGTGAATTTCCAGAGAAATAGATTAAGGCATTCTTTTAAGAAATGTAAACTAATGGTGATCATTTTGTTTAGTTTAAATGAGCATTACTTTGACTGGACAGATGTAAGGGATGACCATTTAGAATAGAAGCTCTGAGGGAAGAATGACATCTGAACTACTTCTCTTGTAACTATTGGTGAGCTAAGAAATTGGTCTTTGAGATGTAATCTGACAGGTATGCAAAGTCTGCAAAACATTTCTCTATGTGCCTACCATTTCAGCATGTGATTTTTTTCCCCCTGCTGGCATGAGTAGTAAAGAATTTACACTGATCATAGAAGGACCTATTAGGCAGTCAAAAATATCCTCCAAAATGTTGATTATGGGGTTGTTAAACCTTTGACTACAGGCATTATAAGCATTTCTAAATCATGCCATTTATGGTTATAACATTTTCAATAGACTGTGAAATAATTCACAGTGTTTTAAGTGAACTAGCTCATCAGTAATGTTAGAATACCAATATTAACCATCTGCCAGGCAATCTCAGCACATGTCTAGGGCCAATAGTGGTCTTAAGTGCCAGCTCAGAAAGGGAGGACTGGGACAGAGACTGATGGGCCCCAAAGGAAACTGATAAAATAAAATCTATGACAACATTTTAAACTGTATTTTCATTTTGCAATCTAAACTTGGTCTGATATCATCCTACTTGGGAGCTTTTTCAGGTTAGAAATACCAAGGGATTTATACCTTGGTATTCAAACTCTACTACAAAGTGAAACCTAGAGACTTGTACTTACTTATACACTGAAGAAAATTGCAGAGAAGAGAGATTACTTAAATTTTTAATTATGGAAATTAGAGCAAAACATAGAGGAACATAATATTTTACAGGCTCTTCTCCAAAAAAGAGTCTTATCTATATATTAAAATAATATGGGATTACTTAATGATTATAATTACAGGGATTACTGTGCAATGACCCCCTACTTATTATCAAGCAAGGAATAAAACAAAGATGTCTATGTAGGCTGTTATATCAGTAAGTAAATATATGATCAGAAAAGGAGATAGGTCAATCATATAATAAGATGAAGAGATAACAGGTACATGACGATCACAGTGTTCATGCCCAGTATATACATACATACATACATACATATATATACATACATACATACATATATATATATATATATATTTAAAGGTCTTGAAGAAGGCCTCTATTTCATTGGGTGGATCATATGTGGAGGATCTGTGTGATAAAACTCACAAAGTGTGAGAAGGCATGGATGGTACATATTTATCCACATTGATGAGACCATCAATTTGTTGACATGCTTAATGAAGTACAAGGGAATGAAAAACTCAGAATCTGTTTAGATTCACAAGGAATCTGAGTAAACCCTCTCCCCCACCCACTTCTAACATGGAATAATTTATGGTAGAAGAACATTGTAACCAGAATGGTTGGATTAGTCCTAGAAGTACATTAGGAAGAGAATGGGGCCATTAGTGTAGAGATGAACTGAAAAGCATAAAAATGATAATATAGGAAGACTTCATTATTGGACTCTTAAAAGAGTCTATGTTAGCTCTGTCAGACTTGCTACTCATACCATGTAGCCAACAAAATTCGTAAGACCCAAACCAGATTGAAATGTCATTAGGAAATGTTTAATAGATTAAATAATAATACAGTACAATGTAGATAATATTAATGTGTGGTTTTCTAAGTCATTATGCAGTCCTTAGGGAACTGCTTTGTTTCAGTTAGACACCACGGGTCTAGATGAAAAAAGAATACAGTCTGAACTAATGTGGTTGCAGTATGAATAGAGATGAGGGCCTGAACAGGAAAAGATTGTAGTAATAAAAAATGACAGCTTTTGGCAACCAAATGGATGTGTGGAATGAGGAGTCCAAAATTACTCTAAAAGTTACAAGCCTAAGAGACTTTAAGGATAGTGGTGCAATCTCCAAGGGAAAGTGAAAGAGGTGTTGTTCCTGCTCAGAAAATCAAGCTGTCATCTTATTTTTTGTGGTCATAGTACAGTATTAGGGATAGAGGAAAAAGTGAGGAATGAAGAGAAGAGGCCTTTCGGGACAAACAGGAACCCTGGCCTCCTATGCTATTGCTCTTGGCACTATAGCAGCTTTTATGTGCAGGAGAATTTAGCTGTTTCCTGTTGTCCCCATGATTTCTTTGTCATGCCATCTTTACAGACACTGGCCACTTCTATCATCTTTAATTAGGGAGAGTGCTCTTCTGATTGGACTCCTCATGTCTTTTTTTAAGTGATATAATCCCTCTATGAGTCTCTTTAAATGAAGCTTGATTTGTAGTTTGTTATTAGGTCTTACCAATGTTAGATTGGACACTTATTGCAATGGTGGTAGCTTCAGACTTTGACAGGAGAGGTAGGTATCAAAAATTTCAAGATATGCCAAAGCCTCACCTTCATGGCATTCTATTATCTACATCCCAAGAGTAGAAAACAAGTTTAAGACTTGGTAGATTGTACAGGAGTAATTCTTCTAATCCCATAGATCGCTGATAGCTGCCTTGTTCATTTTAATTCATTAGGAAAAGGGTCTACTTATCCATAAGTGATCCCAAATCATAGCATTATTTGTCAGTCTTAGGGTATAAATTAACCCCTGAGCTATATAAGGAGAGCAGGCCAAGGATAGAGTGGCCAGCTTTCAGAGTATGATAAGGCAATGCCATTGGACAAATAACAGGCCATGCATTCACATAACCCCATTCAATAAATAATAAACAATAAATAAATTTGGGTTCGATATCTGCTTACCTCTGCCGTAGGCTTGAGAGATTCAGCAATATAAGAGATGTCCCTAACATCAAAGAGTTTACAGTCTAATAGGAAATGGAAAGCTAACATATATGAAATAATTAAATAATATTATTACTCAATCATGTTGAATTGTGTGCAATTGATTGTAAGAACTGTAGGAATTGAGAAATGTAGTCTTGGAAGGGTGAAGTACTCAGGAAAGGCTTTCTGTCCCTGAGAAGAATGGAACTTGGTATGCCTTTTCTCCCTTCTCTTTTCCCTGGCAAGTGCCAGGGACTTGGATTGGGAACGTAGAGAGCTTCTAAGGATTTGGCCCTAACCCTAGTCATTTTGGGTGTGGAAGTTTAAAGTGATTTTTATAAGTGAGGTTCATTTCCATGGTTCAAACTCTGAGGTTGAGGTAATACTGTTATGGTTATCTCTATGCCTGTGTTATCAAAAAGCATTTTTCAAAATAGGATTATATTGCATAGGATTTTGGAACACCTGCTTCATTTCACAAAAGGGTTATTTTTCAGATGTTGACTCTTTATTATCTGTGATCAATAAGGGCAAGGTTTGTGATTTCTAGTTAAAAGTCAGCAGGACACTTGTTGAAATGCACCAAGCTTAGACATTCATCTCTTCAGCTGTAGTGTACACGTACAAACTGATGTAATTGGGGAAATGATTTTTTATAATAACTCTAAACAAGAATTTCTTTCTATGCAGCTGCATTCAAGCTTATCATGGCACACACAGAGAGATGCAGATGTCTGGCATTCAGCTCCCATCTGTGGCCACTGGTTACTTAACTGAACCAGTCTTTTTTGTAGCTTTATTGAATGGTGCCCACAGGTGCATGAAATGGAATTGTTTGTGGAAAATCTTAAGCCTCTTGCTTGTAGGTAAATAGCCAAGATGTTTTCCTGTTAGAGGGGGAAAACCTTTTTCTCACATGTGTTTGGCCAGATGTAATGTGTGATGAGCTTTAGCAATTTTCCAGATGTTACCCATGTCAAGTCTAGTTTTTCTCTAAGACTTCATGGTAAGTGACCTATCCTGAGGTCCGTCCGGCCTTTATGTTTTGACTGAATGGAAGGATTCCATTTAGTTAGCCAGGTTTTTCTCAATTAAAAATAACATCCAACCTTACACATGAAGACTTGCAAAAGTGGAAAATTTGCCAAATTGTTCTGCCCTTTACTGTAGTCAGGCCCATTCTGGAGTATTATGTGCAGTTCTGAGTGTTGCATTGTAAGAGCATACACAAATACATTCTACAGCCTCCAGAAGAAGATACCTGGGATGGTTTGAGATTTCATAATCATCGTACAGAGAACTTAACAGATACTAGGGAGGTTTAGCTTGAAGAAGAGACTTAGGGGAAACCTGATCCCTATCTTCAAATATTCTAAGGGTTTGCAGATGGAATAGGAGTTAGATTTACTCTGCTTTGCCTCCATGGGCACATCCAGGTACAGTAGATGGAAATCACAAAGAGGCAGATTTGTGCTATAAGGAAAAACTTTGCAACAAAGGCATTGAAAAGGGGAATGGGTCCACTCTGGAGATAGAGTTCCTCTTCTCTGGAGATATTGAGGAAAAGGCTGTTTGACCGCTTTTTGGAAGGGATTTTTGCAGAGAAGCCAGTTGAACTAAGATTCTTTGAGGTTATTTCAAACTTGAAATTCTGTAATGCACCCCCACCTCCTTCACCTTCAGCAAGAACCTTCCCCCACACCACCATATCTTCCCTCTGTCCAAAATGTACATCTCAATGTTTTCCTAGGTCCTGTATTGTCATGTCACCATCTCTTTTTGGAAAATGTATCCTAATTCTGACCCTTATGCTTTCCATGTTCCCTCCCCACTTTGTGTCTCTTCCTTTATCCATCTGTTTTCCATGTTTTCTGTAGGAACTTTGCCTTGATGACAACAACTGGACAGATCATTTTTGCATTTGGTCCCTACCTAACTATGCTGCTACACATCTTGTCTAGTAAATACTGAAGTATACTGAAGATAGACATACAGGGAAAAGTAAACTGGGTTTTATTAGGCACCCTTTGCATGCCTTCAAGTTGTGTCAGACTTTCTCAGCTGAGTAAAGGGTGTTGTTTTTTTTCTCTAGCCACTCTTTCTTTTCTCTTTTATCATAAAAGTATTTTATTATTTTCCAGTTACATGTAAAGATAGTTTTCAACATTTGTTTTTATAAGATTTCCAATTCCAAATTTTTTTCCCTCCTCCCCTCCCCACGACAGAAAGTAATCTGATATGGGTGTTTTATATATATATATATGTGTGTATGTGTGTATGTGTGTACATGTATATATATATATATACACACACACACACACACACAATCACATTAAACATAGTTCTGCATTAGTCATGTTGTGAAAGAAGAATCAGAACAAAAGGGAAAAACCTCAAAAAACAAAAACAAAAAAATGCAGAAACAGTATGGTTCAATCTGCATCCTGAATCCACAGTTCTTTTTTTTTCCTGGATGTGGAGAGCATTTTCCATCATGAATCCTTTGAAATTATCTTGGATCATTGTATTTCTGAGAAGAGCCAAGTCTATCACAGTTGATTATCACACAGTGTCATTGATACTGTGTACAATGTTTTCCTGGTTTCACTCAGCATCAATTCATGTAAGTCTTTCCAGGTTTTTCTGAAATCTGCCTGCTTATCATTTCTTACTTACAACACAATAATATTCTATTACATTCATATACCACAACTTGTTTAGACATTCCCCAATTGATGGATATCCCCTCAATTTCCAATTCTTTGCCACGACAAAAAAAGCAGCTACAAATATTTTTGTACATGTGGGTCCTTTTCCCTTTTTTATGATCTTCTTGGGATATAGACCTAATACTGGTATTGCTGGGTCAAAGGGTATACACAGTTTTATAGCCCTTTGGGCATAGTTCCAAATAGCTCTCCAGAATGGTTGGATCAGTTCACAGCTCCACCCGCAATTCTAGCCACTGTTTCTTCAGCCAATTGCAGACCCATAGTGATCATCACTCAGCCATCACCCCTAATGAGTCTCCAGTTTCATTTTTTGGTACATTAGCATGAATAAGTCCTCAATTATAGGGCAGAGTAAAAGAATCAATGGAGTTTGGCATAGAAAAGTAATTAAATTGAAGCCAAGTTCAGGGATGGCACAACAGACTGATCTTATTGGCCTCTTTTGTTCTCTCCTTCCTTTAGTAGCCAGCACTAATTAATCCTCAGACTTTATGGGCAGTGTTTTCAGAAAATCATGGTAGGCTGGGAAAGTGTTTTCACCTAATCCTGAGAGACATAAAAACTAGTGCAAGGACTGAGCAGAGGTACCCCTCTTGCTAACACCAATCCCTCCACTTATCTCCATAAGTAGATAGGACCCTCTTCTCTCCTTGAAAAATCTGTCCCCAATTAATCCCTTTCTGATCATTCATCTTAATGCCCTGGTCCCTTCCCTGCTGCCCACAAACATGCCCACTTCTCTCCCATCATTACAAAAATTTCACTTTACCTTTCCATCCCCTCAAACTATTTTCCTGTATTTCTTCTCCATGTGGCCGTCAACACTTAGAAAAAGTCATCATAATAAGTCTTCATACATAGCCCTCGAACTCAGCCATGAAGGAAGCAAGGGCTTTGAAGAGGTTGGCTGGGTTGAAGAGAGGATGCCTTCTATAAAGGAGGGATGATCTATGCCAGTGCTCAGAGAGGAGACGCGGTATGTGAAATTTGGTTAAACAGCCAGTTGTCCATTCTAGCTGAAACATGGAATACATAAAAAGAGATCTTGTGAAATGTCTCAGAGTGTGGGCAGGAGTCAGATTGTGAAGAACTTTCGATGCCAGCTTGAGGAGTTCTGTTTTTTTCTAAGTGCTAAGCCAGAGACACTCGAGGCTTAAGGAGGAGATGGAGATGCTCTGTGTGAGTTCATACTATTTCTTCACTTTTCCTCCCTTTGTAGCCTGCTTTCTTATTGTACCAGTTGAAGCTACTCTCTCCAAGGTTACCAGTGAACTTTTAACTGCTAAATCCAATGGCCTTGTTGCGCTCCCCCTCTTCCTTAGCATCTCTAAGCTCTGTACACTTTTGTGCCCTTGCTCCTAGATGCTTCTCTTCCTTGACTTCCTTGACATTACTTACTCATTCTTTGTTCTGGCCACATAGGTCTCCCCCCAGCCTCTGCTGTGGACCCTCTTTCTTCCTTCCTTCTGTAATGGGGGAAATGGGGTATGGGATTGGGTTAGGGGTTGGGGTTCTTAGGAATTCCTCTTTAAAGAATTATACCCTCTTGCACACAAAAGCAGTTAGAATAAAATGGTAGTTTATTTAGCAGCAAGGGAAGGGAAGGGGGGAGGGAAGGGAAACCATGAAAGAAATCCATGGACTTCTCATGGGGAGATAGGCACAAAGCACGTGGCTCAGAGGTACCAGTCTTCTCGAGCGGAGACTGTCAGGTACTTTTATAGAGGACTGATGGGGGTGGATCATTTGCCTGTGGAAAGTTCCTTTAGTGAGGGAGGACCATCCCCCACTGCCAGTGACTGGAGGATCTCTCTTCAGGACACAAAGGCCGTAGCCACACCCAAATTTATCTCCCCAGGGGTAAGGGAGACCAGAATGAAGGGTGGGAATCTAAGCTCAGTCCCATGATTTGGTTCAGTTTATCTCTCTAGGCATATCTGTCCTCTGGTCCCTCTCAAGGACAAGATTCCTCGGTGTGCTCCAGAGAACTTCTGGGGTGCTCTGCACCCTATGACACTTCCTTCCTTCCTTCCTTTCTTTTCTTTTCTTTCTTTCTTTCTGTGGGGCAATGAGGGTTAAGTGACTTACCCAGTGTCACACAGCTAGTGAGTGTTAAGTGTCTGAGATCGGATTTGAACTCAGGTCCTCCTGAATCCAGGACTGGTACTTTATGCACTGTGCCACCTAGCTGCCCTTCAACCCTCTTCTTTCTATATACTTCTTCATTTTGGTATTTTTATTAGTTCTCGTGGATTTGAGTATTAATTCTATTCAGATGACTCCCAAATTTACATATGCATCCATAATCTCTCTTGAACTATAGTTCTGTATCAGTGTCTCCCTGCCTGACTTCTCCACCTAGATATCTTGTCAGCAACTTACACTTAACAGATTCCAAAGAGAATTTTCTATCCCCATCACATCCTGCTTCCCTATTTATGTTTAAGGGATTGCTATCCTTTCAATCATACAGGTTCATAATCTCAGATCATTTCTTCCCTTTCTGCCCCTTCCCCGAGTCTGACTAATCACCTGTCATTTGCCAAATCTGTGTCCAAACATCTCACTTCTCTCTGCTCACAAAACAGTACCCAAGTTTGAGCCCTCACTACTTTGTGTTGGATCTGTTACAATAGTCTCCTAATTAATCTTACTGCTCCCAATTTCTCTTTTCTTTTTTATCTTCCACATAGCTATCTTCCCAAGGCACAAGTCTGATTATGTCATTCCACTGCTCAGGAATTTTCAGTGTCTTTCTGGTGCCTCTAGGATAAAATGCAAACTCCTCAGCCTGACATTTAAAGACCATCACCGTTTGGCTCCCATCTTTCTTTTTAGATTTCTTTTTCATTACTCCCCTTCATGCCATTTATGTTCCAGTAAATCTAGACTGCTTAACTGTTCCCCGAACTCAACATTCCATCTTCTGCCTCTGTGTCTTTGCACGGGCTGTCCTTCCCACCTAATTCCAGCCTGATTGGAATAAATGATGATGGTAGCCTTGAAGTGAATATTCTGAGGGAGTGTGGAAAAAAAGGGAGGGGTAGCTACATGTTGCAGTGGATAGAGAGTTGACCATGAAGTTGGGAGGACCTGAGTTCAAAGTTCATCTCAAATACTAACTATGTGACCCAGGGCAAGTCACTTAAGCCCAATTACCTTAAACATCCAGGGCCATCTTCAGTCATCCTGATAGCTATCTTGCCACTGGACCCACATGGCTCTGGAGGAGAGAGTGAAGTTAGTGACCTTGCACAACCTTCCCTCATTTAAATCCAATTCACTGCAAGTCAGGACATCACCTCCTGATGTCATGGTCCTCTTCGAGAACAAAGGACAAACAACAATAGGAAAAAGTGACTGATGCTCACCTTGACCCCTTTTAGATTCAATCCTTCCCTATAATAACTCTTCTCCCAGTAGAGCCATTGCACCTTCTCTCATTCACCATCACCTGAGGCAGATTCCAAACTTGGGAGAATGACCTATGAAAAAGAGACTTTAAAAAAAAACACAAAAACTGCCCCCAACTCCTCAGCCAGCCAGTTGGCCCAGATGTGAATATTAAAGCAGCCAATGTAAGCATTTAGAACTCATTCCCCACACACAAAATTAAGAGATGTAATTTTTTTTCTCTATGCTCTTGATTGTTATTTCTCTGAATTTGTTGGGTGAATGTTAAAATACATGTCAACTTTGGCATAATCACCATACCAGAAGCTTCTAAAAGTTACTTAGTAATGTTTGAGAGACCATTAAGATGGTCCATATTGATTGACTATTCATTGAACTCCAGGTCCCCTAGGAGAATTTAAAAAATGACAATAAAAGGAAATTCTTCCTTAATTTTCTCAATTAGCAATTACATATTCTTCTCTTAAAAAACAATTGCTAAGGTATTGTTATTGGTATTGACATTGAATCTAGGCATTAAATTTGTAATTAAAATAAGAAATCTACATGTTTGCATGTGTTGATTTTATATTGTGATTCATTATCCATATCCTAGTTATTTAGTCTTCAGTTTAGGATAGCTATATCTGCCCAGCTTTTATGTGGTTTAAAACTTGAGAGGAAAAGCAATATTTAAAGTCTCAAGGAACAAAATATATCATTCTTTTTTTTTTTTTTTTTGGTGAGGCAATTGGGGTTAAGTGACTTGCCCAGGATCACACAGCCAGTAAGTGTTAAGTGTCTGAGGCCGGTGACTCCAGGGCCGGTGCTCTATCTACTGCGCCATCTAGCTGCCCCCAAAATATATCATTCTTAAAAAATATATATTATTCTTTTTTTTTAAAGCTGAAGTACCTTACATAAAAACCATGTGGAAGAAGCATCATTGAGTACATTGGCAAAAACTGGAGGTCCTAGGTCCCTGTTCACTATCCCTAACTATCTTTTAAAAATTTTAAATTAAAATTTTAAAATTAGCAAATATTTATTTTTTTCTCTCTCTTACTTCCTCTGCCCAATGAAGGAAAAAAAACAACCCTTGAAGCAAATATGCATATTCAAGCAAAATACATCCTCTAGGGGCAGCTAGGTCACCATTACCAAAGTGGTGCTGCTTTAGTAAATTTTGGGACATAGTTACAAGTTGTTTTTCAGAATAATCACACCAATTCACGGTTCCAACACCAGGGCATCAGTGTGTCTTCCTTCAGCCTTTGTAATAGTTGCCATTTTTTTGGATTGATTTCACCATTCTAATGTATCCCTAATATTAGCCTTTCAATTAGATTTTATATATTGTTGAGGCCCATAGCTGTTGAGATATTATATTTAATGGATTGGTTTCTCTTCTTTTCCCCCTTAGCATATGTATTGCTTTGAAATTCTGAGATTCACACCAACTACACAACTATAAAGTAGATACTTTATAGCTAATGAGAGTAATACTAAATAGTTATGGGGGCAGCTAGGTGGCACAGTGGATAGAGCACCGGCCCTGGATTCAGGAGTTCCTGAGTTCAAATCCGGCCTCAGACACTTGACACTTACTAGCTGTGTGACCCTGGGCAAGTCACTTGACCCCCATTGCCCCGCAAAAAAAAAAAAAAAACCTAAATAGTTATTTTGAAATTTCTGAATACAAAAGTTAATCTGATGACTAATGCAGAGATATGTTTAATGTTATTGTACATATATAACCTATATCAGATAGCTTTCTGTCTTGGGGAGGATGGAGGGAAGGGAGGGTGGGAGAAAAAATCCTATGAAAACAAATATTGAAAACTATCCTTATATGTAACTGGAAAATAATAATAAATAAATAAATAAATAATTTTTTTTAAAGTTAATCTGAGAAATTGCCTTTTTGCAAAATAGGAATGCAGTAGGAAGGGCATTGCCTGTAATTCCCTAGAAAACTACAGCTTCAGCAACAAAGGGTGAGGGGGAAACCCCTTGTCTTCCTTATATGAATTTATAATTCAACCTTATTCATAGCATTCAATAGTTTTAAAAATAGCTATTCTTAATTTGACTATCTTTATCCTCTTTAAGCTCAAAATAAAATTAACCTTTCTGAGGAAAAATTCCATTAAAATAGGCCTGACTGCTCTTTTTAAAAGTGAGCCCTAACTCTCAGTGCTCCCTATTAATAGTTTAAAGCGTAATTGACAATAGTATTATGATAAGAAAGTATCAGCCGAAAGACAGAGAAGACGCAAGCTGTTAGATCTCATTAAGTGGCTGCCCAAGCTATTTGGCACTTTCCACAAGCTAGGCTTTCATCCAATTTTCTTGCTCCTAATACTGTTTTTTGATTGGGGACCCAAGGAGCCAAACCAGGAAACTCACAAATAAGTAATGCTGTTTTAGAAAACCCTGGTATTTGTGCTGCTAAGTGTTGTCCTTAAACAGATGACTGCTTTTATCCCAGGAATTATCAGTGGTGCTCAGTAACCATTCAGGATAAACACAGTCCATGAAGAGCATTGCCCTTGTGGTAACTGATTACCCGTTTTGTTTTGTTTTGTTTTTTAGTGAGGCAATTGGGGCTAAGTGACTTGCCCAAGGTCACACAGCTAGTAAGGGTCAAATGTCTGAGGCTGGATTTGAACTCAGGTCTTCCTGACTCCAGGACCAGTGCTCTATCCACTGTGCCACCTAGCTGCTCCCTGATTACCTATTGAAAAATAATTTTAAAATAGATTTTTATTCTATTCCAGTCAGCAAATGTGAAATATTAGTAAAGATATATTAATATATTAAAAGTTACTTCTAGATGCGTTTCTTGGATGCCTTTGAAATAGTGTCTTTTGATTTTATTGAAGATTCTATTTTTTGTTAAATGGTACCATGGCATGGCAGAGGAAAGTGTGCTTTTCAATAGTGGTTTCTGATTTGTAAGGTTACTTCAGTTAACTTTGCAGTTGAAGAATCTGGTCATTTAATTAAATAATGCAATCATGCTACAACAATACATTTGTTAGGTAACCAACCCCATATGGTCAAAGTATATGATTTTATATCACTCTTATGGAAAGGAAGGATTAGTATATTGTACTTCACTGGATGGCTTTATGAACTCATACCCTATAGTTAAATATAGACATTGGTAAAGAGGTATACACTTCTTCTGAAATCTTCCTTGTCACTCAGAGAGAAAAATAAAACTTTTTTTTTCCTGTTAAATTGGAAGCATAGGTCTAAAATGAGGCAGAGTCACAGAATGTTTGAATTAGGAAGGACCTTCAATATAGAAAGTCTAAACCACTCATTGTACAGATGAAAAGATGAAGGCCCTTTGGGGTAATGACTTGTCCAATGTCAAATAGCTGATAAGTGACAGAGCTAGTGAAAGAAGCCAAGTCTTTGTTTTTTCATAACACAATGCCTCTCATCAAGTAATTTCCCCATAATTGGTCTGAGTGTACACTTTTAAGAATATATTTCCACTAACAGACAAGTTTTACAAATGTGATAGGACCATAGAGCTAGAACTCTTAAATCATTGCATCCATTTCCCTCATTTTACAGATTAGGAAACTGTAACCTGTAGTGGTAAGTGACTTGCCTAAAGTCAGACAGGTAGTAAATATGAGAGGAAAAATTTGAACTCTGGTCCTCTGACTTAATAATCAGTGCTTCTTCCACTGTGCAGCAGTGACTGAACTCCTTAGAAGACATAGACACAGGGTACATCCATGGGGCAGACGCATTTGGGTTCTTGTCTACATTATTGGAAAGAACTATTAACGAGATTACAGATCCATCTGTGTCTCTCATTTTATATAGGAAATGCCATACTGAAGAGTTGTTTATAAATAGATTTTTTTTTTGGTAAATTGAATGATATTTTAAATAAAATTAGAGATCTATAAACAGATTTTTGTGGACTAGTTACAAAACAAGGATAAGAGATGAATAGACCATGAAGTCCATTGGTACCCACCTACTGTCAAGAGACCTTGAAGAAGGTCCCCAGCATGTTGGATAGACTCTGGTAGAGGATTCATAGAGAAAAGTCAAGTAACACAAGATGAGAAGGTGTGGCTAGGTTGTGATGTGTACTATTGGAAGGATTATCTACTTTACCACCATGATAGATCCATCAAATTATTTAACTACATCTTAATATTTTAAGGAAATCTATGTAGAATCCTTGCATACCTTTTTACATTCTTTTATAATACAAATAATCATTACCCATGTCTGTTGTGCAAAGTCATATGTTTGTACATCACATTTTCTTAAAATAGGGGCTAGTTCTTTCTTCCCTGTGGTTTTCAATTACACCTTTTCACGTAGAGCTACATATGGCAGTTATTTAGATATTCTCCAGAATTAATTATAATTCTCCCATGCCAACTCTGTCTTGTTTATGAGAGCTTTGTTGGATACATTATAAGTATCACCAGTATCATTTATCTTTATATCCCTTCCGGGGCCAATCTGAAAAAGTAGCTAGAATCCTATGCCTGGAGCCTACAGATCCCACCTCTGACACTTTGCTAACTGTGTGACTGGGCTCATATATCACTTAATATCTCTGAACTTCAGGCATTTTTATAAGATTTAGGTTCTAAATTTCTAGAGGATCTGCTGAGGATCTTCATTTATCTTTTCCAAGCATAGCACAGTGTTCTGCATAAACTAGATACTGAATAAATATTTGTTAAGTGGAATTAAAAGCGTTAACATTGAAGCGATTAGCAGGTCTTTCTGCAATCCTTTCACCTTGGATTCACTGTGGCTCTCAGTCCTGACTTAGCTATAGAACTAAATTCCGCTCCCTTTCAAAAGCACAGTTGAGGAAAAGGCAGATCAAGTACCACCTTAAAATTTCCTTTCCTTCTTTATGACATTAAAATTTTTTATAAAGCATTTCACACACTTGATTAGCTATTTTGCACTTGTGCAGCCCTTGAGGAATTTCCTGTGCAGATTAAAAACGTGGGCTGATTAGAAACATTCAGCACAAACTTAGAATATTAACCACCTTTCCACTGAGGGCCTTCTAATTGCTTAATAATGGGTTGAGACTTTGAGACTGCAGAACATATCCTGACATTCAAACCAGGTGAGCCAAATATCTGAATAAAAGAGAAAGAAGTGGTTGGCTCTTGAACAAAGGATATTTCGATCTCTCTGTATAACCATTATAGTATCACTCTAATGTGCTACATTTACAGACAGATTGTATTGTATTTTAGCTCATGAGCATCGTGTACCCTACAGAAGGGGATTATGCTGCTATTAAAATTACAGAATGTTAGCAGCTGGGCCCATTGTCATGTACCCTGGCTATAAGACACACCGTGGGATTAAGGCAAAGGAGATAACTCTCATACAATTGTGCCAGCAATGAGTGTCATTTCCAAGGCCTAAACAAACGGAGAACTTAAATTGCATGAAGATAAAAGAATCCCTTCTTTGAAAACTATGGTTATGGACTTCTTCATCTCTCAGTGTCCAGAGAAGTCAATAATAATGCTAATGAACTGATGTTTCTACATTGTTTCCAAGACTTGCAAAATATTTTTCATGTATTCCCTTAATTGAGCCTCACAACAACATGAATGAGCTAAGTACTACTAGTATTATCATTCCCATTCCATGGAGGCATAAACCAAGGCTCAATGATTAAGTGACTTTCCCATAGTCAAAGAACAAGTAAATGTCTGAGGTAGGATTCAAAACCGGTTCTCTCCTGACTGGAAGTTCAATGAACTTTCCATTATACCATGCTGTCCTAATCCTTATGTCCTCTCAATTACTAAATCAAGAAGGAATTTCCTTAAAAGTTATAAAATGTAAGAATGTCTTAGCAAGAGATGTTATAGAATTTGCTTCTCTTGTAGGTTAACAAATATCAGAGAGGGTTCTCTGAGATCCTTTAGATAAGGGTATGTCTAAAGCAAGGGTCCTTAATTCTTTTGTATCATGGATCCTTTTGGTGACCTGGTGAAACCTATGGCTCCCTTCTCAGAATGGTTTAAAATATATATTTTTAAATAAGTGGAGGAATTGTTAATTTCAGTTGGAATTTAGTGAAATGAAAGATGTATTTCCCCCACCCCCACCCAATCCAATTTTTAGAACTTTTGAAATCTACCTAAAGCAGGAGAAAGAAGGGAATGAGTAAGTGCCTATTTTGTTCTCTGTACTTTACAAATATTTTCTCATTTATCTTTAAAACCAAAGGAATAACTAAATGATTTATCCAGCTCTAGGATTCTCTTGTCATTTGCTTTTAAATGATTATTTCCTCTACAATATTAATTATAATTGAGAGGCAGTATGGCATAGCAGAGAGAGGACTGGCCTTTGAGCCAGGAAAACCCAAGTTCAAGTACAATCTCCAACACAAACTGGCTTTGTGACTTTGGGCAACTCACTTAACCCATAAGTGATTTAGGGCCAAGACATGTCGAACTCCTACTGGGGCAAAACTCCCAGAGTGCAGCCAGAACTAGATTAAAATGTAATTGGGAAATATTTAACAAAACAAATAAAAATACAAATTAACAATATTAATTTGTGGTTTTCTCTTTCTGTTTGATTTTGATACCATTCAGACAACTTTCTAAGACAATCAATTGTGAAGAAATGTTGACCTGCAGATGGAATTTCCTCACCAGGAAGTTCCTTATATCAGTGAGGTCCCTAATACTTTTTATAATTGATATCCAGCAGTAAGATATGATCTTTGTCTAGGAGAGGCCACCTTATAGAGTTGGTTTAGGAACAGATTTGCCTAAAGATGGCAAAGAGGTAATTTCTAATTGTTGATGGTGTTTGAGAATTTGTGAGTACCCTGCTAGGACAAAGCTTCATCCTGAACAATGAATTTTTACTGATGGGGCTGTAGAAGCCCTGTATTACTTTTTGCTATGTAAATGTAGTTTTTCTTACCTTTGAGCTTATCGTCTACAAATATGGAGTTGTGGGAGAGTCGAAGAAAGTTATTTCAGGACACCCTAAATCATTTTGTAGGGAGATGGCTTATACAATTCAGCAAGTATTTGTTGTGTGCCTACTGTGTTCAAGAATATTGTTCTCAGTGCTGAGGAGACAGAAACAAAAATGAAAAACTCCTAGCCTCTGAGCATCTTCTCTTCTAGTGGTGGGGTTTTGGGGTGGGGAGGGAGATAGAAGAGGATATACTCAGATAAGTAGACAGAAGCAAGAGCAAGGTCATGAGGTACATCTAGAAGACATCCCAAGCTTCCAATCTTTGAGTCCCCAAAAGTATAGGCCCTCTTATTCCTTTGGTATCTTGAGACTCATTCTCTCTGGATCTACTTTGCATCCCAGGTACCTCTCCTACCTTTGGCATTTTCCTACAAATAAGCTTTTCTTTATCACTTTGATGAGCACAAAAATAACTCTTTTAATGGGTACCAGCTGACAAAATATTGAAGTTCTGAAAATATTTTAGCAATTTTACATTATCTATTCCTGATATTAAATTACTATATGTAAACTCCTCAAGGCTAAGGACAATGTTGGTTGTTTTGATTTGTTTTTCTGTATACATGAATGCATTGAGAACACATGGTTTCATCTGCATGGGAACTCCTATTATGGAAACTCCCTCCACCAATGAAGCTTTAAACCTACCTGTACTTTACAAATATTCTTAGACAATTGCTTGAGGCCTGTATGAGTTTATGACCATTTGAAAACACCCAAGCGGAATAACTGTAGGGTGGAAACCTAGGTCCAAGGCATAGCCAGCAGTGGTCTTGATATTACATCCAAAAATATTTCCTCTTGGTAGTTTTTATGGTTGATGCATTTTGTAGAAATAAAGATGGAACATCAGGTACTATGGAAGAATATTTATAAAGTTAATGGATGGGGATTCTATTTATACCTCTCCTGTGAAGAATTAAGATAGGTCAGCATAAAACCTCATTCACTGATTATTGATTTCAGCCTTTGAAAGTGTGGCCATTAAAAGTTTTAGTTGAGTTTTGGTTCCCAAGGTGAAATGCAAAATGAATAAAATTCATCTAATACTATAAATTGCAGAGAAGATGCAGGCATGCATGGGGGTGGGGTGTCTCCTTATCTGGAAGTTCTCTATACCAATTAAATCATATTTCCAAGTCCCTATTCCTCTCCCTATGAAATTCAACCATAGTTGTGGACATCACAGTACATTTATCTCTGACTCCTTATGGTTTAATAAAGCCAGTATTTAGTGTTTATCCATTGTAATAAAATATACACACTAGTTTATTAATTGTTATTTTTCATATGGGAGGGTTAGTTATGTTAGTAATGGCAGTTCTATTTCACACATTCAGAGTTGAAGTTGTGGTATTTAGAGTTCTATTTCTGTGGCCCTCTGATTCTGCATACATTATTCTTTCTCTGATATAATTGGTGAGGGAAGGAACAACTAAAAGTCTTCAATAACAAAATGTATACTGGTCCCTGGGAGGAAAAGACTTGTTTTACCAATTCACTTGTGTGAGATAGGCAAAAGCCAAGTAAAGTCCACTTGCAGACAATCTGTGAGTATCATCTGTCAGTGCTTATCAAAATAGTAAATACAATTCAGTAGGCCAACGTATTTCAGCAAACCTTTTTGTCTCTTTTTTTCAGGATGCAAAGTTTGTAGAGGAGAGACGAAAACAACTACAGAATTACTTAAGAAATGTTATGAACAAAATAATTCAGGCTATCCCAGAGTTTGCAGCCAATCCCAAAAAAGAGACTCTTATTCAGCTGATGCCATTTTTCATGTAAGTATATGACAAATGACAACGTGATCCTTAAAGAACAACAACAAATTAATCTTTTTGTTTTCTTCTAATGAAATGAAGTACCATTTAATTTTCCCAAACACAGTAGGCACTTAAATGGACTTCTAAAATTTTAAGTACACGTAAAACAGAGAATACAGTCATTATCTTGTTGTTTTTATGTGGTTATGAGTTTACTTTAATTACATTTATCACTGAGTTTTCAGATAGCAAGTGTGCAATTAAAAATTGTACTTGAGGGGGCAGCTAGGTGGCATAGTGGATAAAGCCGGTACCGGCCCTGGATTCAGGAGTACCTGAGTTCAAATCTGGCCTCAGACACTTAACACTTACTAGCTGTGTGACCCTGGGCAAGTCACTTAACCCTCATTGCCCTAAAAAACAAAACCAAAAAAAAAAAATTGTACTTGATTTGAAAAACAAAACAGAACCATGAAATACACATTTTTACACATTTCAAAGGTATCATTGGGACTCCACAAAATTAATGATAAGAGTTTCTCTCCACGGATTTGATTCTTCTCATACAAAAATGACTTTTGGGACACATTAACATAAAAGCACTCAAAAGCTAATGGTTTCTTTGGTGTGAATACTTCGTCCATGCTTTAAGCAGACAGTCTCCAGTTGCTCTTGGCTTCATGGCCAACCTTTTGGTGATGAGTCTAGGCACACAGAGCTGGTGCTTGTAAGACAGATACATACATGTTCTCATGTTGCTGGTTATACAAGCCTTTCCAGATTGGTAAGATGTTCAGAATCTTATGCTCTACTAGTTATGCTGCTTCTCACAGGTATGGAAATGGTATGATAATAATAGCATCTACCTCCTAGAGCTGTTGTGAGAATAAAATGAGATAACATTTTAAAGTGCTTTGCAAACCTTAAAGCACTATATAAATGTTTATTTTAGTAATAATAATAATAATAATTGTTATTATTAATTAGACTTTTGCAGCTGGTATTGTGTTTACCAGCCCTTCTCTGCTATAAAAGTTTTAGCAGTGTGGGTTTAAGATCTTGAACCACAGTCTTAAATAGCCTAAGATTCATTGTACCACTGATTCTTCCAAACTCTTGAATTCTTTTTGTCCTACCTCAGCGATAGAGCTAAGTACTGGACCTAGGATTTCATTTGTATAGGGAACTCTCAGGTGAAGAACCATTCTACCAATGCTGGTTAGCACCTTCTGTCCTGAAAAGTTTGGCAGTTAATGTTTGATTTGTGTACCTATATACCAGGGGTCATGTAAAAATTTCTCAGTTGAAAAGGGGTTGCAAATGGAAAAAAATGTAAGAAGTCCTGGCCTAGAGCACTGAAGGTCAGGGAGCTTACCCAGAGTCACAGGCTGGTCAGGATGTATCAGAGCCAGGATTGAAGTCCACATCTGGGCTTCGACACTGAATCTTTATCTAGTAAATCATGTTACCTCCTAGTCATTCACAATTGTGATAATTGTCTCTAATTATTATAAAGATATGCTGTTAATTAAATGTCAAATTTAGCCTGTTGGGCAGTTTCTGAAATTGCATGAAATACTTTATTTTGTTTTCTTTCATGTGGGAAGTCCTTATTCCATAGGAGACAGTGGATAAGTTTGACATGTGGATAAATTTGTGTTTTTGTCACTCACAAATTATTTGTGACATAGATGCTTGATCTCTGTGTTTCCCTAGGGCCATACATCCAGATATAAAGCACTACAGACATTCTTTTAAAGGCACAAAATTAATATGTGAATCATCTTTTAGATAATCTGATACCCCCCCATACCCCTCTTTATATTTTGGTCATCTCCCCTCATGGAAACAAGAATTAGTAAAATTCTACCTCAGTCTAAGAGCTAAGGCAGTATAAAGCATGTCTCCAACCTGTCTGACATAAAAAAGCTGGGAAAACCGTAGGTGTTAATGTTTCTGGTTAGAGCAACTCTACTAAAAGTGCCTGTTTACCAAACATTAGTCAGTTGAATTGTAAAAATTGTATGTTAATATGAACATCTCTGCATGTTGTATAATTTCTGTTGCACTGGTTACCATTAATCAGAGCTGAGGAAAAAACCTTTTGTGCCTGATTAACATAGAGAACATAAGGTTCAATTTCATGGGCTTTAAAAAAAAAAAAAAGAAATTCTGTGGGAGACTAGCAAATGACACAATATTGCTATCAGAATTTTGACTAAATATTGATGTGTATTTCAATTGCTGAAATAAAGCATTTTTCCTTGGCTTTCCTGGCTTTCCCAAGTCACAGGGAATTTTTTTTTTTTGAGAGAGAAGGAATTTACAGATTCAAATATTGGGGCGGCTAGGTGGTGCAGTGGATAAAGCACCGGCCCTGGATTCAGGAGTACCTGAGTTCAAATTCGGGCCCCAGACACTTGACACTTACTAGCTGTGTGACCCTGGGCAAGTCACTTAACCCCCATTGCCCTGCAAAAAAAAAAAAAAAAGATATATATAGATATAGATATAGATATAGATATAGATATAGATATAGATATAGATATAGATAGATATATATATATATATTAGCATAATGAAGCTAGATTTGCAGCCAGGTCCCTGGCATACCAGTGGCTTTTTGAATGTAGGGGTTTCTACCTGCAAGAAGCTTTGCATTCCTACAAGCGACAGTGGGCTTTAATTAGCCAGGGCTGAAAAGTTAACCACAAGGCATTTCTCACTGCAGAAATCAGGTAGGATAGAAATCTTGCCTAAGAAAACCACCTCCCAAAGACTTTACTATTACTGTAAATCTTGATAGATTCCCCCAAGTTTTTTTTTAGGTTAATCCAAGGTTACAGTGACCCCTTTTTGTTAATGAGAAGAAAATTCTTTAGTCATTAATTACCAAACATACCATATTAACTCAGTGCATTAATTAAAGATTTAGCAGGATGAATTTTGCTCATAAAAATCTTCATTCTGGGGGCAGCTAGGTGGCGCACTGGATAAAGCACTGGCCCTGGATTCAGGAGTACCTGAGTTCAAATCCGACCTCAAACACTTACTAGCTGTGTGACCCTGGGCAAGTCACTTAACCCCCATTGCCCTGCAAAAAATTTAAAAAAAAAATCTTCATTCTGGTCTTCTCCATGTTAACAAGAGAAATAGCTCTTAATGAAAAATAAGATGGCAAAAAAGGTGTACTGGTCCCAATTACTTTGAATTCTTCTTTCTTTATGAAGCAGCTTACATGAGAGGTCTTACCCTAAAATACTGAGTAAACAAACAGAAGACCCTGTAGTACTTCCTTATGCAGAGTATCCTATACTTTTAATTGTTCCTACTTTTTTTTAATTGGAGGAACTGTGACCTGACACACTGAGGTCACTGTCATAGAATAAAAGAATTGTCAGATATTTTGAAATTACCTTAATGAAGAACTTATATTATAAGAATTCATTTTGTGGCACTGGACTACACATGGTAAAGGCTTGAGTGATTTGTTGCTCCGTCATTTAGCAGGTTATTAAAATGTTTTTCAGCAAAGTAATTCATCCTTAGGAAATGCATCATGTTATGCTGCTCCTTGAGGGGAGAAAAGTTACGGGGGTGGAAGAAAGAATAATGTAGGTCACAGCACAAATTCCCAGCTGAATTTTTCAGCAGAAAACTAAGTTGATTTTTTTTTTCACATCTGCTGCCACATTCACTCTTTAGGTTGTTAAATATATTTTACCAAGATGTTACTCAGCTATACTGTACTCCCAGGGAGCTGCAGTTTAGCTAGAAATATTATATGTAGCATCCCAAACCATCACAAGAGCTGGGTGATTGATTTGGGGAGACAATCTGACCTTGGTATAGTCACTGCTATCTGAATTGGATGCAGAATTTAGTATTCAGTTATGGACCACAGTATTTCTCTATTAGGAGGTGAATGTTTACTATCTGGTGGGTGGAAGCCTGGGGGCACTAAAGTCTTTGGCATTGTTCATTTAACCATTTTGAAATTATAGCTTTATTTTTCTCTTTTTCCATACAAAATTTTTCTGACTGGAGTTTTGAAGCACTGATTTCCCCAACTCCTATACTTCCTTGGTTAAGCTAATGTTTTTCTATGCATTCCTTGGATGGGAAGATTGATGATGGTTAAAACTTCTCCAGAAAATGTTTAGATTTGCTTGGTTTAGTAAAAAAGGAACATTTCACAAAGGGCATCTCATACCAAAGGATCATGTGAGAAACAGTCAAGCCACAGCCTTTCCCTACACAAAAATTCCACTGTTCCCCCAGAGAATCAATTTCTTAGAGTCCCTTCCTCCCTCCCTTCCTCCTTCCTTGTCTCTTTCATTTCAAGGAACCTCCAAGATGACTTGTTAAATGTTATTTAGTTATAAGAACTGTGGTGTCACTATTTAGGGGACCCTAGTTTTGAGAGGTATCAGAAAGTAGAATCTGATAGGAATACAGCAAAACAATAACAACAACAATAATAAATAACCTCTAGTGTACAGGTCTTTAAAAACAAACTTTACACCTCATAGGAAATAATGCAAATTTTTATATAGTTAAGTAATATATTTGTTCTTTTCTGATATTCATACATTCTTTCTTTTCCCTAGGAGTTTTCAAAGTAATTAATACTGTTCCCTCACTTTTGGTCTCTTCTTTCTCTGCACTTATTGGTGAGGCAATTCAATTCAACTCAATTCTTGGCAGTGATTATTCAGATAATAATGAACTCTGGAAGAATTCTTAAAATGTGCAATTATTTCAAGGATATATATATCATCTACTAGTTGAGGAAGAACTCTCATTGAAAGTATGAACACAGTAATCTAGTATATGATAAATACAAAGATGCAAGTTTTGGAACAAAAACTCACTATTTGACAAAAACTGCTAGGAAAACTGGAAAACAGTATGATAGAAACTAAGTATATACCAATATCTCACACCATAAATCAAGATAAAGTCAAAATGGTTACATGATTTACACATAAAGGGTGATACCATAAGCAAATTAAGAGACCATGGAATAGTTTATCCTTCAGATTTATGGATAAGTGAAGAACTTAAAACCAAAGAAGATATAAAGAGCATTACAAAATATAAAATAGATCATTTTGATTATATGAAATTTAAGAGTTTTTGCCCAAATAAAACCAATGAAATAAAATTATAAGGAAAGCAGAAAACTAGTAGAAAAATTTTGCAACAAGTATCTCTGCTAAAGGCCTCATTTCTCAAATATATTGAGAACTGAGTCAAATTTATAAAAATACAAGACATTCCCCAGTTGATAAATGTTCAAAGGATATGAACAGGCAGTTTTCAGACAAAGAAACCAAAGCTATAAAAATATATAATATATAAAAATGCTCTACATCACTATTGATCAGAAAAATGCAAATTAAAACAACTCTGAGGTATCACCTCACACCTATTAGAGTGGCAAATATGACCAAAAAAAAGGAAAAAATTGATTGTTGGAGGAGAAACTGGAACACTAATGCATTGTTGGAGTTGTGAAAAGATCCAACCATTCTGGAGAGCAATTTGGAACTATGCCTAAAGGGCTATAAAACTGTGCAGATCCTTTGATCCAGCAATACCACTGCTTGGATCTATATCCCTAAGACATCCAGAAAAGGGAAAAGGACCTATTTGTACAAAAATATTAAAAGCAGCTCTTTTTGTGGTGGCTAAGAATTGGAAACTGAGGGTATGCTCAGCCATTGGGGAATGGCTAAACAAGCTATAGTATATGATTGTAATGTAATATTATTGTGCTATGAGAAATGACAAGCAGGATGATTTCAGAAAAAGTTGGAAAGACTTACATGAAGTGATGCATAGTGAAATGAACAGAACCAGGAGAACGTTGTGCACAGTGACAGCAATATTGTTTGATGAAGAACTGTGAATGACTTAGCTATTCTCAGCAATACAATGATCCAAGACAATCCCAAAGGACTAATGATGAAGCATACATTCCACCTCCAGAGAAGGAACTGATATTGATTGAATACAAACTGAAGCATTTTTTTTTATTTGAGTCTTCTTGTACAAAATGAGTAATATGGAAATGTTTTATGTAATTGCACATATATAAACTATATCTGATTGTTTGCTATCTCAGGAAGGGAACACGGGAGGGAAGGAGAGGGGGATAGAACTTGGAACTCAAAATTTTAAATAACAATGTCAAAAATTGGGGGAAAAAGTGTCTTATTTTATAATATTTTATATACTAGGGAACCTGTACATTGACTATTGGTATTATAACTTCTGTATTTTGGTGAAACAAACAACAACAACAGTTAATAGTAGTAGTAGTATCTTTATGGCACTTTAAGGTTTTCAAAGGACTTTACAATTATTATGTCATTGGGAGGTAGGTGTTATTATCCCCATTTTACAGATGCATAAACTGAGGCAGACAGAGGTTAAGTGATTTGCTTGGAGGGCTTGTAGCTACTAAGTGCCTGAGGCTGGATTTGAACTCAGATCTTCTTGACTCTAAATTCTGCGCTTTATGTACTGTACCACCAAGCTGCCTGACATACAAAGTTTTTGTATACTCTCTGTCCAGAGGCATACCTGCTGATATCCTCAGAAATACATGTGGTTGGGGGCAGCTAGGTGGTGCAGTGGATAGAGCACCAGCCCTAGATTCAGGAGGACCTGAGTTCAAATCCAGCCTCAGACACTTAACACTTACTAGCTATGTGACCCTGGGCAAGTCACGTAACCCCGATTGCCTCACCAAAAAAAAAAAAAAAAGAGAGAGAAAGAAAGAAATAAATAAATGATAAACTCCTATAGCCCTTATTTTCTATACTACTAATTTGAGACATATACAGTCTTTTTTTCTTTTTTGGTCACCTCGTTATGTATATATGTCTGATTTTTCCAAATAGATTGTATACTCCCAGAGGTCAGAGACTGTACCTTTATATCTCTTTGTATAGTTCTGCAATGGCTATTATAGTAACTTACATAGAATAAGGCACATAATAAATGTTATTAATTGGCTCCTCAAATCTGAGCTTCTGCAGCATCCTACCACTTAGCAGGGATTGTGGCTAAATTCTTTTTTTCTCCAAATAGAACTACATTTGGAAGCAATGTGTATTATTAATAGTGGGCCTATGGATTCCAAATGAAATTAAATATGCTAGCCCAGAGTGTCAAGAGCAGAAGGGGACTTAATCACAGGAATATACTTTTCCTAAACATATGTGCAGTCATCGTTACAAAGCTGCAAGCATCTGGCCCTGCCCTTTGGTCTGACCAGTGTCACAGTGAGAAGATGGTACCTTGGAAGAAGATACAGTGCTGTGTTGTGTTTTTGCTCATCCCCATGAGGAACTCAATAAAGCTACCCATAGTTTAACAATGGCAGAACGTGTAGACTATTTGGAAACCTTTATCTGCTTGAAGAACCTGAGAAATTAACACCTAATCCCAGAGTATTAAGAATAGCAAACCAAGTTGGCTGAAGATCAGCTGAGCAGGTGGCAAAACACAGCTGCCGCAACAGTCAGGTTTAACCTTGTCAGTGGGGAAACTGCCGAGAACAACTTATTGATGGCAGCAAAGGGGAAGCTGCATCCTAACAAGCACCAAATAATTTGTCATGCATTTAAGTAGAAACTTGATAAGATGTGCTGCTCTGCATAGAAACATGAATCAATAGTTCGTGTTCGGTAGGAAATGTCTCTCTCAGAAGTAATTGGTTTTAAAAGGTTTGGCAGCTTGCTGAGGCCAAAGTGGATTGTTTACTGTTCTTAATAGGGATTATTCCATTGCAGAATGTTTCATTCATTCTGCTGATTAGCATTTCACACAATTTGGGACTTCTGTTCTAGAAGGTCAGAGGTGGTGCAGCTTGATTAGCAGACAAACTGGCAATTGTGTTGCTGATCCAATGAGAGATGACTCCATTAGGAAACACAGCATCCAACTGATGCCTTTTGGAATTTGAGGGGATCCTCATCATTTTCATGTAGCATGTTGTTAGAGATCATTTGATGTAGTTTTCCTGTGGAGAGAAAATATTGAGTTTGTAAAGGTTTTATTGGCCAAAATCTTTCCTTTGTTCAGAAATGCTTATTGCCTTTCAAAAATAAGCATGTTTTGAGGATTTCTCTTTATTCTTTTGATTTTTTTTCTTTTGTCATCTATAGTAGTCATTGAGAAAAGCCTAGCCATTCTGTTATAAAAAAAACAAAAATGAAAAAACAACCAACCCCACAAAATTGGTCTGTTTACCAACTTTTTATGTAAATAGCAAATTGGCATTGGAAATTAATTCATTTTTATTTAAGGAAGTTGGTCTGAAGATATTAAAATTTGAAATAAATATACACGTCCTTACCTGTCCTATTTAAACTACCCCCCCCAAAAAAAAATACTGTCCACATATTAACTTTTAAGTACAGAAGCAATAACTTTCAAAAGATGAGTTCATACTTTCCCAGAATGCTTTCTTACCCCTATCCTTAGCCCCATAATGCAGGGAATGTCTTTATGTTCCCAGGTAATTGCAGGTTTCAATTTAATTGTGATTCTTTAGAATTTGGTACTCAGTCTTTCTTGCTTTCAAGAGTGCACCATCAACTTTGTCACATGCCTCATGTCTGGTTGATCTTTGCTTCCTACTGACTGTAAAAGTTTAACTACATTTTATATAAAGTGGATTTGTGCCTTTTAAAGCCTGGATTTTGTGGGTTACTGTCCTAGGTCCTGCCCAAAGCTCTTTCTCCACTGTAACATTCTTGTTTAAAATGTTCTCATAGAATCATAGAATGTTAGAGCACTAGGGGACCTTAGAGATCATCTAATTCAACTCTTTTGCTTTACAACTCAGAAAACTGAAGCCTAGTAATTGCAGAAAGGTTAGAAAATGAGTCTGACCAAGGTTTTAAAGCTTCGGCAATTCAGCAGGATTTGACTTGCTTTAGCAAAAAGAGTATTGGACATCCTGCCATATTAGTTCTGTCATTTTAGCACATACAGCTTAGAACCTTTCCAATTTAATCTTTCTATTGATAATACTTTTTAAAATGTGTTCTACAGACATTTATTGAGAACCTACCCTATGCAAGGCCCTTTGCTATAAAGGATACATAGCATGATTGTGTTCTTCAGGGTATTGCAGACTGGTAGAAAATTTAAAGCATTCCCATATAACTGATGGGAGACACAATGTGGCCTGTGTTCAAGGTATGTTTGCCCATTAAGAATGATGATAAGAGATAGAGTAAAAAAAGACAGTTGTCTGGAATCTGTCTTAGAAAATATTATTCAGAAGGAAAAAACAGCTAATGAATTGATGAACAAGAATAGGAACCCATATTTTTACCTTTTAAAATTTCTATAGAGGGATATATCCTGTGATAAAATTGTGATTTTCTTCTTACCAGTGTGTTCTAGTAATTTAGGTAAAGAAACTACTTCCTTGATAAGAAGTAGGTCACTCCCTTAGTGTTTTGTGCTAAGCTTTTTCTGATGACTTGCATACTGAAGGGACAGATCCTATTTATTTTGTGTATTGGAGGGATAGATCCTCTAGACTGCCAAACTGACTTCTGAATTCCTTGGAATCATATTAGAAGCTTGGATTAGGAAGACAGAGACAGAGGAAACAAAAGAATACAATGGAAAGCTGTTGCTTCAAAAAAAATAAAACCACCATGAATTTCAAAGAAAATTTGTAGAAGTTCCCAGAATATTTCTATATGATAGTTATTTCCTTTCCTTCAGGTGAATGAAGCTGTGAGTGTGTAGTTCTGTGATATAAACAGGCATTCCTCAGTCTCTGACTCCATAATGAGGACTGAGGTGGAGGCAAGTCAAATTTAGAGCAGTCCCCTGGCAGTTATTTTTCTAGCTGGGTGGGTTAGGACATTATCCGAAGGATGCCAATTCTAGTTGTACTTAAGCTGGGGATGAAATGTAATTCATCAATAGATGAAATACCTATTTTAAATTTTGTATTCAGTTTGAAAGTGATTTCATTTTACATATGTGGAGTTAGAGGCTTGTGAAAAATAAGGATACAAAAATAAGATCCAAAAATATATTAGACTTTTTGCCCAAGAGCCTTGTTTATTTTTTGTTTGTAAAAGAAAAATATATATTTTCTCAAATTTCCACAAGGTCAAGTCAAAGCATTTGGCAGACTTATTAACTTTTAAATAAATGAGTATAGTGCTTTGCATAGATTCATAGTTAATATCAATAATACTTTTCCTCTGAAGGGTTCTTAGTAATTTCACAAGCATTATCATTTATCTACCCTCTAGTGCCGTACTTTAAAATGATGGGTTGAGGTAATGTGGTGAGATGAGCACTACATTTAAAGTCAGAGGTTCTGAGTTGAGTTCCCAACTGTGATTTTCATTATCCCTGTGACTTTGGGCATTTAACCTATTCTGAGTGACATGCCGGTTGGGTCAACTAGCTATCAGCATGTACACACCTAAGAAGTAAGGAAGATAAGCCCATTAGGTGTGGCTGCTACCTGATCAGTGCCAAGGGGCAGAGATAACTCCAGATGTCAGGATCACCAACCCTCATTCAAGCTTACCCCACCCCAAAAGGAACTTTCTATTGTTTGGTTCAATTTCTTCAATTGTAAAATGGTAATAATAATGCACCTTACAGAGCTGTTGTGAGGATCAAATGAGATAATATTGGTGAAGTGCTTAGTATAGTGCCTGGCACATAGTAGGCACTATATAAATGCTAGATATTTCCCCCCATTAGGTCATGATCTCCTTGAGGGAAGGGATTGTCTTCTGCCTCTTTTTTTGTTTTCCCAGTGCTTGGCACACAGTAATTACTGACTGACTTCGCATACTCTACAATTCAGTGATACTAGTCTCTCTGCTGTTCCTGGAACAAGATACTCTCTCAGCTCCATGCATTTCTACTGCCTGTGTTCCATGCCTAGAATGCTCTCCTTCCTCACCTCTGTCTCATGTTTTTCCTGACTTCTTTCATGTCTATGCTAAAATCTCATCTGCCAGAAACCTCTCCCAGTACCCTTTAATGCTAATGTATTCCTTCTGAGATTGCCCAATTGTGGATATCTTGTACATAGTTGTTTGCAAGTTGTCTCTTACATTAGAAGGTGAGCTCCTTGTGGGCAGGAACAATTTTTTGCCTTTCTTTGGATCCCCAACGCTTAGCACAGTGCCTGACACATAGGAAACATTTAATAAAGATTTGTTGCCTCAATGGGTTCCTTGGACTTTTCAGGGTCTTCCTTTATAAAATGAATGGTTGTCCTATATGACCTCTAAATCCAGTTTTAGCTCTAAATATATGAAACCTTTATGAAACAAATATCATAAAATAAATGCCTGTCAGACACAGGGCCTCTGATTGATTTGGGAAGAGGGGATGCTAATAACTATAGATTGCTGTATCCTTTGGGGGACACTCAATTCTTTAGGTTTTGCTTCATACTAACTGATTTTTGTTTGTTTTTACTCTAATGAGCCCCGGATAATACAAGCCAACTCAGTGTGTGTGTGTGTGTGTGTGTGTGTGTGTGTGTGTGTGTACACATATATAATTGCCTGTCCTGCTTTGTTTACAAAGAACCTAGAAGCATGTATTGTCTTGTTTCAAAATCAGCCCTCTAACACTCAGAGAAGCTAGCTATAATGATGTTTCTTTGTACAAGTACCTTATGGCTTTGGTGGCCCAACCCTCTACCTCTACTGATTCCAAAGATTATACTCATATGTAGGAATTATATATACATCCCCAACCAGTCTTCTTGACAAGAAAGTTGCCTTAGCACTTGCTAATAGACATCATCTATCTTGAGAAATGTAATTCCAGTCTATTTTTGGTAAGGCAAGCTTATTGTAAAATATTAACTATGACAAATTAATGTAGTGGTGAAGTTGCAGTAATATATACTTTGATTGGGTCTGTCATAAATTTCCCAAGGTGCCTTTGTAGCTAAAGAGTTTCTGCTGAACAATTGTCATGAAAGCAGGAGGGACCATGTTTGGACTTGGAAGATAAAATTCCCAGGACAGAAACAAGCATCTCAGTGTTCTACTTAGAGAATAAGTTTTCCTTTTCACTTCAGAAAGAAGCATTATTCAATTCAGTTCAACCCAACAAACATTTCTTTAGCACCTGCTAAGTGTTATGCATTGTCTGAGATTCTGGGGATACAAAGATTTTTATATGTGGATTTTACTTTTGAGATGCTAACAACCTAATGAGGGCATGTGTGTGTGTGTGTGTGTGGTGATATTTTTAATCCTTCCCAACATGGGATTACTATACTAAATGATTCTGACTGACAGGGAAGAACTGTTGCTAAAATGGAAAGAAAGAGCAGGGATCTTAGGGACAAATAACTATTTGACCATAGAAAAGAAGAGGAAAGACAAACAACATAACACAACCATTACATTTGGGGACAGCATATTTCAAAAGAGTTTGAGAAGGAGATAGATGGTAGGATCCATTTGCTGGATGTTGTGAAAGGGAAACTCTATTCAAGAGGGATAGGTTGCTCTCAAGAATGAAATTCTGAATTCATAAACAAGAATTATTCCAGTTAGGAGAAAAGAAAGGAGGACTTCCTGAAAAAATTGATAGGTTTGCATATGCAACTCATCAACAAAATCAAATAAAAAAAATAAACACGTGTGAAAGATGGGAAAGAAGGCTGAGTAACTGAGAATATGCAGAACATGTCATTTGTTGACTATAGTAGCTTTATAACCTAAAGCTTTTACAATGGCTAGACTGTTATACCTATAAATGGGAAATGCAGATCCTGTCTTGGTTTACAAGGAAGATTAAAGCAGTGTTATTTAGGAGGTATGGAAAAATCAGAAGCTTAAATTTTTTATCTGGAAAAAAATTTTTTTCTTGGTAATATTTTATTTTATTTTCCAATTGCATGTAAAGATTGTTTTCAACATTCATTTTTGTAAGATTTTGAATTCCAAATTTTTCTCCTTCCCCCTCCCCAAGATGGCAAGCAATCAGATATGTTTTTATATAGTTATATATATATATATATATATATATATATTTCTATATTAGTCATGTTGTAAAAGAAGAATCAGAACAAAAGGGGAAAAGCACAAGAAAGAAAAAAATAACAACAAATAAAATGAAAATAGTATACTTTGATCTGCATTCAGTTCTTTTTCTGGATGTGGAGAGCATTTTTCATCATATGTTTTTTGGAATTGCCATGGATCATTGTATTGCTGAGAATAGCTGAGTCCTTCACAATTGATCATCACACAATGTTTCTGTTAATGTGTACAATGTTTTCCTGGTTCTTCTCACTTCATTCAGCATAAGTTCATGTAAGTCTACAGGTTTTTCCAAAATCCACCTGCTCATCATTTCTTATAGCACAATAGTATTCCATCACATTCATATATCATGACTTGTTCAGCTATTCCTCAATTTATGAGCATCCCCTCAATTTCCAAATCTTTGACACCACAAAAAAATCCGCTATAAATATTTTTGTACATGTGGGTCCCTTTCCCTTTTTTATGATCTCTTTGGGATACAGGCCTAATAGTGGTATTACTGGATTAAAGTTTTATAGTCCCTTGGTCATAGTTCCAAATTGCTTTCCAGAATGGCTGGATCAGTTCACAACTCCACCAATAATGTATTAATGTTCCAAAAAATTAAATTTTTAAAAGAAATATTGAAAGGTACCACGGACAATAAAATAATACCAATAATAAACATATATGCACCCGTATTGTTAAAGGGAAAGTTAAATTAATTATAGGAGGAAATAGATAATAAAACTATACTAATGGAGATCTGAGTTTTCCCTTCTAAGAGCTAGAAAAATAGTTAATCATAAAATAAATAAGAAAAAAGTCAAGGAGATGACTAGAATCTTAGAAGAGTTAGTTATGATAGACCTCTGGATAAAATAGAATGGGAATAGAAGAGTATTTTTTTCTTAGCTGTACATGGCGCTTTCACAAACATTGACCATATATCAGGACATAAAAACCTCACAACCAAATGAAGAAAAGCAAAAATATTAAATGCATGCTTTCTGGATTATAATACAATAGAATTCTGTTTAATAAAGGGCCATGGAAGCAGAGATTAAAAATTATTTGGAAGCTAAATAATCTAATCCTAAAAAATGAGTGGGTTAAAGAAAAAATTACAGAAACAATCAATCATTTCACTAAAGAGAATGAAAACAATGAGACAACATTCAAAAATTTGTGGGATGCGGCCAAAGCAATAATTAGGGGGAAATGAGTATCTCTAAACACATACATAAGCAAGAGAGCAAATCAATGAATTTGGGCAAGCAACTAAAGAGAAAAGCTAGTGAAGGAACAAATTTTAAATCCCCTATTAAACACCAAAATGGAAATCCTGAAAATCAAAGGAGAGATTAATAAAATTGAAAGTTTAAAAAAAGTACTAATAAAACTAGGAGCTGGTTTCATGAGGAAAAAAGCTCACTAAAATAGAAAAACCTTTGGTTAATTTGATTTTATAAAATAAAGAAAAAAAAATTATCTATATAAAAAATGAAAAGGGTAAATGCACCACCAGGGAAGATGAAATTAAAGTAGTTATTAGGAGTTTGTTTTCCATTAGGAGTTTTGTTTTCCCTATGCCACTAAAACTGACAGTCTAAGTGAAATGGATAACTATTTGCAAAAATATAAACTGCCCACATTAATATAAAAGAAATAGAATACTTAAATAACACTATCTTAGACAAAGTGAATACACCATTAATGAGCTCCCTAAGAAAAATTCCCCAGGACCAGATGGATTTACAAGTAAATTCTACCAAAATTTAGGGAATACTTAATCCCAATATTATATAAACTATTTGAAAAAATAGGTAAAAAAGGAATCCTACCAAATTCCTTTTATGACACAAATGTTCTGATATCTAAACCAGTGAGTAAAAAAGGGAAAGAAAATTATAGAACACTTTCCTTAATGAATTTTGGTGAAAAAAATTTAAATAAATTTACTGGGAAAAATTGCAGCAATATATTACAAAGATCAAACAGTATGACCAGATAGGATTATACCAGGAATAAAGGACTAATTCAATATTAAGAAAACTATCAGCATAATTGACCATATAAATAACAAAACAGCAAAAATCATATGATCATATCAACAGATGCAGAAAAAGTCTTTGACAAAATGCAATTTGTTCTTACTAAAAACACAAGAAAGCATAGGAATCAATAGTGCTTTCATAAGTAGTATCTATTTTAACCAAAAGCAAGCATTTTTTTTTATGTAGATAAACTTGAAGCCTTCCCAGTAAGGTCAGGAGTAAAACAAGTATGTCCATTATCATGACTATTATTCAGTATTGTACTAGAAATATTAGCTCTAGCAGTAAGACAAGAAAAAGAAATTGAAGGAATAAAAACAGGCAACAAGGAAATAAAACTACCATCCTTTGCAGAGGATATGATGGTATACTTAGGGAACCCTAGAGAATCAGCTAAAAACCTAATTGAAACAATTAGCAATTTCAGCAGAGTTATAGGATATAAAATAAACCCACAGAAATCATTAGCATTTCTATATACTACCAACAAAACCCAACGGCAAGAGATAGAGAAATTTCATTAAAAATAACTACAGGGGGGGCAGCTAGGTGGCGCAGTGGATAGAGCACCGGCCCTGGAGTCAGGAGTACTTGAGTTCAAATCCGGCCTCAGACACTTAACACTTACTAGCTGTGTGACCCTGGGCAAGTCACTTAACCCCAATTGCCTCACTTAATAAAACAAACAAACAAACAAACAAAAATAACTACAGGGGCAGCTAGGTGGTACAGTGGATAGATAGAACACTGGCCCTGGATTCAGGAGGACCTGAGTTCAAATCCAGCCTCAGACACTTGACAATTACTAGCTGTGTAACCCTAGGCAAGTCACTTAACCCCAATTGCCTCACAAAAAAACAAAAACAAAAACTACGGACAGTATAAAATATTTGGGAGTCTTCCTGTCAAGACAAATGATTATGACATATTAAACAGTTAAGAAATACATAAATACATTAAATAGCAGTAAAGTCCACTACCTTGGGCTGCTGTTCAGCCTGTGCTTTAGGCTGTAGGAACAAGTTGGACAGGCTGTGTCTGGATCTCTGGGCCAAAGAACATGGTGGAAAGGGGTTAATGGGGTTGGGAATAATAAGGAGCAGTCTTTCTCCACTCATAGCTCCTATTGCACCAGAAGATACACAATATAGCCCTTTACCTTGAAAAATACCAGAAATTTGCTTTGGGAAGTAGACAACAGAAGGGCTGCAGACTGTGAATATAAATAAAGCGGGGGGGGGGGGGCCGGGGGGGCGGGGGGGATTGGGATTTTCTGCAGTCTCGTGTTTCTCATGGAAAAAAATAATTCAGAAGCAAACTCAAATTTGAATTATTTTTTAAAAACATAGCAGAACTGCATATATGTGTGTTAGTTTATACATTTACACAGAAATGTATATGCATGTATACATATATATATACATAGGTATGTTTGCATATACAGATGTATGTGTATACCTATACATATATATTTGTGTACTCTCATTTTAATGAAAGGTCCATTTATTTCTCTTTTTTAGTGTTTTTAAACAGAAATGGGTGTTATATTTTATTAAAAGTTTTTTCTGCATCTATTGATATAATCATGATTTCATTTTGTTAATATGATTAAGTTGATAATTTTCCTAATATTAAACCAACACTGCATTCCTGGCATAAATCCAACCAGGTTATATTGTGTAATCTTTATGAAATGTTGTTTTAGTAACTTTGTCAATATTTCATTTCTTTGTTTTAAAATTATTTAAGTAAATAATTTTAATGAATTACTAAATACATTTTTAAAAAGACAAATGATTATTACACATGATTAAACACAAAGAGAACTCTAAACAACCAAAGAAATATTAATTACTTATGGGTGGACGGAGCCAATATAATAAAAATGACAGTTCCATCTGATTTAATTTACCAGTCCCATGCCAATCATGCTATCAAAGAATTATTTTACAGATCTAAAAAAAAAACACAAAATTCATCTGGAAGAACAAAAGATCAAGAATGTCAAGGGAATCAATGGAAAAATGTTAAGGAAGGCAGCCTCACAGTTCCAGATTTCAAACTAAATAACAACAATAAAAATGACAAGAAACAAAATAAGAAAAATATAGAAGGTTAAAACAAAGTATATTTCAATGTGCATTCAGAGTTTATCAGTGTTCTCTCTGGAAGTAGATAGCATTTTTCATCATGAGTCCTTTGGAACTGTCTTGGATCATTGTGTTGCTGAGAATTTTCCCTTTTCTTTAATATCTTTGGGATACAAACCTAGTACTGCTGGACCAAAGGGTATAGCTTTGGGTGTAATTCCAAATTGTTTTCCAGAATGGTTGGACCAGTTCATGAATCCACCAACAGTGCATTAGTACATCATTTTTTCCACATTTCTTTAAACGTTTGTCATTTTCCTTTTCTATCATGTTAGCCAATCTGATAAGTGTCAGTTGGTATCTCAGAGTTGTTTTAATTTGCATTTCTGTAATCAGTGGAGATTTGTAGCATTTTTTCATATGACTTTTGATAGCTTTGGTTTTTCTTCAGAGAACTGCCTGTTCAATTCCTTTGACTATTTATCAATGGGGGAATGGCTCGTATTTTTATAAATTTGACTCAGCTCCCTATTTGAGAAATGAGGCTTTCATCAGAGACACTTATTTCAAACTACGCAGCTCTTGTAGGAATTTAATCTCAGTTTAGAAATCCACTCTGTAAGATGCCATTTGAATTCCTTGGATTGCAGAACTGAGCTAAATTTTGGCCCTAACCCAAATCTCAGATTATTACCACTATTATAGGCAGGCAGGTTTCATCTGGTCTGGGTTTTCATTACAAAACCACCAGTGGCTCTGGCAAGCTGAATTTCATCTTCCGTTACCACAGAGGTGGTATATAATCAGAGGAGGAGCTTAAGGCATTGGAATATCTTCTATAAGAATCATTTGAGAGAAAAACAAAATGGGAGGTTTAGCTTCAGCTTATTAATCAACTGGAGAGCCTCCAAATATTTGGTATTTATTCTAAGACCAGAACTTGGACCTCAATCAGGATTGCAGTTTTAATAGTTGGATATCTATTTTTTTAAAAAAAATTTTAATGTTAAAATAACTTCATTTTATCTTCTCAGGTGTAGTTGTAGCTAACACTAGCATGATAATTGGAAGTGGATTAAAATACTAGATCAATAATTATACACAATGACAAAGAACCCCAAACCCCTTAATTTCTTAATATCTGTAGAGCTCCTGCTATCAGACCTGTTGTTTTGACTGGTAAACTAAGAAAACATGATGAGAAAATTACAGTGAAGTTCAAGCAGCTACCATATATGAAAGTACAATTATTAAAGAAAATTTTAAATGAAAATGTTTTAGATTGCTTTCAAAATACTTGAAAATAAAAGGATTTAAAATTAGTCGAAACACTAAAATGTAAGATAAAACCAAAACGCATCTCTTTAGTATCTGTCAAAATTTCAGCTTAGTTATATCAGCATGAAATTCCAGCAGTAATCAATGAATAAAAAGAGAAACCTCCTTTTGAAAACCGAGGAAAGAATTTGAGAAATAGAACTGATAATCATGTTTCAGGAATACTGTGGGTAGGATTCCTATACTGGACAGGAAATTGGACTTCAGGGACCTCTAGAGTTTGACTTGGATTCTTGGAAAAATTCTTAAATGGTTTTTTTTGTTTGTTTTGTTTTTTGTTTTTTTGCAGGGCAATGAGGGTTAAGTGACTTGCCCAGGGTCACACAGCTAGTAAGTGTCAAGTGTCTGAGGGCGGATTTGAACTCAGGTCCTCCTGAATCCAGGGCCAGTACTCTATCCACAGGGCCAGTGCTCTACCCACTGTGCCACCTAGCTGCCCCCTTCTTAAATGTATTTTTAAAGAAATGGTTAAGGAGCATATAAAAATGGAAAAGTGATCACAGAGATTTAGTATGACTTCATCAAGAATAGACAAAGCCAGGCAGGCTAAGCTCATTTCCTTTTTTGAGAAGGAACTATGCTATAAGCATAATTTACCTAGATTTTAGAAAAGCATTTGACATATTTTCTTATGTCATTCTTTTGGGGAAAGATGAGAGAAATGTGGATTTTACAATAGTACATTTAGATAGATTCAGAACTGGTTAAATGGCCTGATCAAAAAAAAAAAGTCATGGCTTGATGTCAACTAGTCAATTGATCTCCAGTAGAGTACCCCTCAAGATTTATTGTTTGCTCCTGTACTGCTTAACATTTTTATCAGTGACTTGAAAACTTGGTGTTTATTATATATGCAGATGATACAAATGAGGGTTCATTAACACATTGGACACCAGGAACCAAAAAAAAAGTTTAAGAAATTATAATGTTGGACTGAATCTATTAACATGAAGTTTAATTGAGATCAATGTAGTCTTATGCCTGTGTTCAAAAAAATTGGCTTCATAAGTATCCAGGACTGGTTAGAGAGAAATTAATCTGAAAAGGACCTGTAGGTTTTAATGAACCGCAGGTTCAAAATAAGTCAGCAGCATGATATGGCTTCCAGAAAAGCAAATGTGATCTTCAGCTGCATTAGGAGAAAACAAGGGAAATTGTCATTGTGTTGTAGTCTTCCACTGTCAGACTACGTTTGGAGTATCAGGTTCAATTCCAGGCACCACATTTTAGGAAGGACGTTGTTAAGTGTGCAGAATAGGGTGACCAGCGTGGTGAAGGGCTTTGAAATGATGCCATATGAGGATCAGTTGGAAGAACATTTACCTCAGGAAGTAAATGCTTAGAGGGAACGTGATTGCTGTCCTCAAGTCTTTGAAGGGCTACCCCATGGAAGAGGGATTAGACTTGTTCTGTAAACCCCAGAAGCTAGAATTAATATTTATAATGTAGCAATCTCATTATGTCATTCCTCTATTTAGAAACCTTGAAAAACTCACCATTTTTTATTAGATGCCGTATAAGCCTCTTATCCTCCTATTAAAGGCCCTATATAGTTTCTCTTCCACCTGTCTTTATAACCTTATGCCACACTTCACCCTTTCATTATTAATATTTTTCAGCCAAGTAGACCCACTGAATATGCTTCATTCTCATTCTGCTTCCTCCCATTGTGGTGTCTTGGCTTCTCCTTCAACCCCAACCCACGTGCTTCATCTATTGATATCCTTCTTTCACAGGAAATTCAGATGCCCACCTCCTCTTTCCCTCCATTCCCCCACCCCTCCCCAATGCCTTTTCAAAGTTTCTTTTACTCTAAATTAAAACACCAAACAACATTGAACTGAAAAAGATTACATATGAAAATGTGTGTCACTCTTATTTAGAACTTGCTTTTCTTCTTAAGTATACAATAAATGCAGCATGTAACTTTCAAAGGTATCTTGCTGGGCAGCTAGGTGGTGCAGTGGATAAAGCACCGGCCCTGGATTCAGGAGTACCTGAGTTCAAATCCGGCCTCAGACACTTGACACTTACTGGCTCTGTGACCCTGCGCAAGTCACTTAACCCCCATTGTCCCATAAAAAAAAAATTTTTTTTAAAGTATCTTGCTTGTCTGTGATTCATTTTGGCCTGCCTTCTGCTCTCTTCTCTTTTTGGAGGGAAACGTTATGCCTAATCCCTATCTCTCTACCATCTCTAGCCAACCCCCTATCAGAAAAAAAGGTAAGCTTTGTGACAAATATGCATAGTCAAACAAAAAAACCCACATTTTCTGTATCCAAAATATGTGTACCTTATTCTCCAAATTGTAGGCCATTATCCTTTATTTTTTTTCCCAGAAGTGTACATCATGTTTCATCATTAGTCCTCTGGAATCATGGTTGATTATTGCATTGGTCATAGTTCATAATTCTTTCAAAATTGTTTGTTTCTACAATTTTGTCATTGCATAAATTGTTCTGGTTCTGCTCATTTTACTCTGCAACAAATGATACAAAAGTACTTCTAAATTATTCCTAACCTATTATCATTTTCATAACACAATAATAATCCATTACCAATTCATATGCCATAATTTGTACAAACATTCCCCAATTTATGGGCACCTCTTTAATTTCCACTTTGCCATAGTCTTCCATTTGGTGTTCAAACCCTTCATAGCCTAGTGTTCCCCCCCCCATCCCCACCCCACTTTTCCAGTTTTTTGACGCTTTATTCCACTCACCTTCTCTCCCACCAACTCTCCAATACTCTTCAGTCCTGTGACCCTGGCTTCCTTGCTGTTCCTTAACCAAGGCCCTCCATCTCTCTGGGATCTGGGCATTTTCACAGTCCCTCCATTGCTAGAATGCTCTCCCTTCTCATGTCTGCCTTTTGGCTTCCCAGACTTCCTTCAAGTCCCAGCTAAATTCTCACCTTCCACAGGAAGCCTTTCCCAACCCTTCTTAATCCTAGTGTTTTCTCACTTGTTTATTTCCTATTTGTCCTGTATATAGCTTTTTGTATATAGTTGCTTACATGTTGTCTCCCACATTAGATTGTGAACTCCTCAAGTGCAAGACTATCTTTTGTCTTATTTTTTAATCCCAGTCCTCGCACAGTGCTTAGTATTTAATAAATTCTTATTGATGGACTGATTATAATTTGGGGGGGGCGGGGCAATGGGGGTTAAGTGACTTGTCCAGGGTCACACAGCTAGTATCAAGTGGCTGAGGTCAGATTTGAACTCAGGTCTTCCTGATTCCAAAGCTGGTGCCCTATCCACTGCGCCACCTAGCTGCCCCAATCCTTGGGTATCTTGATAACTTGGGTATTATTGTATTTTTTTATTCTATTGTCTCAGGCTACCCACGGGTACTCACTTATCCATGAAGCCTTTCTTGGAACCTATTTGTGATCTCACCTTCCTCATATTTCATACAGTACTTTGGATCTCTCACTTTGAATCTGTCATTCTCATTTATTTTTGTTATTTCTAAATTACTCTCCTCACCTACTGGATTGTAATTTCCTTAAGAGCAGGGATTATGACTTCCTTTTATCTTCAGTACTTTGAATCTAGTGGGTGCTTAATAAATGTGTACTGAATTAGATTTAGAAACCATGTTGAATTTAAAATGAAGTCCCATCACTCAGGTGGAGATGATAGTGCAGATTCTTGGAAAAAGAAGTCACACTATAACTATATACCTGTAGAGACAGATTAATTTACACGTCCTTTCTCATTTGCTTCTTCAATTCCTGAACAGCCCTACACCTCATTTACCCTATTTCATTTACACTATTCACTTAAAAGGTTTCTTTTAAGTGGCCTTCAGCCTGCCAGAGCTTTCTCCTTCTTCTCTTTGTTATTTAATCAATTGGCCTTTAACCTCATGAACAAACATTATAGGAGAAAGCCCTCTATCCTAATGGAAAAGACATCCTGCTTTGGAGTCAGTAAATCTGGTTTCAGGTTCCTCATTTGCCACTTATGTTGGCTCTAACCAATTATTTTACATCCATGTCCTGGTTTTCCCCTCTGCAATAGAACAATATCTTTTCTTCCCTACTTCTCAGGGATTTTTGTTGTTGTTCAGCTGTTTTTCAGTAATGTTCGACTCTTTGTGGCCCCATTTGGGTTTTTGATGGATTTTTTGGGTAGAGATACAGAAGTGTTTTTTTCCATTTCCTTCTCTAGCCCATTTTACAGATGAGGCAAAGTGGGCTAAGTGACTTGCCTATGGTCACACAACTAATAAGTGTATGAGGTAAGATTTGAACTCATAAAGATAACCCTTCTTGACTCCAGGCCCAGCACTCTATCCACTGTGCCACCTAGCTTCCCACTTCTCAGGAATTAGGTGAGATGAGAAAAAGAGGTGTGCTTGGAAGGAAAGTTTGGCATAGAAGAAAGGGCTTTGCAAAGACTAGACTTTATTTTAAAGTGTAGAGTAATTGGCTACTTAAGCTATTAAGCATTATGAGCCAATCATTTGAAGCAGGTGGTTTTAAAAAAAAACCAACACACCCACAAAACCTCCTAAAAATGTTCCTTGAAAAGAAAATAAGTAAAAAAAAAATTCAGATTGTGCTTATCCCTAAGCCTCTTCACCATAATATACTTGGCCAGTATGCTACACTGAACTTACTCTAGTTGGGCCTAGAATTTAGCAGGAAAAAGAAGTCCTTGTTGAGGGAGGGGATGGCGTCCAGAGCAGTCACAAAACAGACTATTGCTTCCACATTCATTAAATAAATGCTTTCTTTGCCTGGCCCTAGCAGTTTAGGGGATATTTATAGGCAATTCATTTGTAATAACTCTCAATGCTCACGTTCCCATCCGAGTGGGCTGGCCCCCCTGGAAATATCTAGTCACTAACCCAGCTCCCTACTACCCCCAATGACTTTGCTCATCTCCTGCTGCTGGGCAGCATTTGGTATTTTTAATCTCCTTATTTATTGAGTATAGCCAGAGCCAAGGATCACTATCCTCATTCACTGTGTAAATCAGGAACACTAGCTAATATGTCCCACCTCATTATCCATGGCCCCTAGGCCCTTTTGGTTGCAGCTTTTTAGCTCCTGTAGTACTGTGGGATGAGGAGAAAGGAAAGGGAGGGAGGGGGGAAGGCAACTCCAAGTTAAAAAGTATGCCTTCTAGAATGTAACCATGACTGCAAGAAACAGAATCAGCCCTTCACCAAAACTCAGTCAGTAGCTAGAAGAGGTGGGGCAAGCACGACATAAGATAACATGCAGAGAGTCAGAATCCTTCAGTATCAGTATCCTGCTACATGGATACTGCTCATAGCATCATTGTAAAAGCTACATGTCAGCATTCCAGCATCCCTTTAGGTCACAGAACACTGTAATCTCTCTCTCTCTCTCTCTCTCTCTCTCTCTCTCTCTCTCTCTCTCTCTCTCTCAAACACACACACACACACACATACACACACACACACACACACACAGAGCTAATACTGTTTTCAGTTCTTGGAATTTTTAAAGGCTCTTCCAAGGAGTAAAATCCTTCACACTTAGAAGCAAAGGAAAGCATCCCTAAGGGAATAGGGATCTAAGGTCCAACAGTCATCAGAAAAGAATAGGAGGAAATCAGGGTGAAAATATCCTATTTGAGGAGCTCAAGTTTAAATAAGTAAAGATCTCATTTGAAGAGATGAGTTCTAAGAGACCATAAAGGCCATCTGGCTCAAGCTCCCCATTTTATAGTTGAGGAAAGTGAGACCCAAAGATGTTAAGTGATTTGCTAGTTGGTAACAGAACTGTGACTATGGCTGAAGGCTCCCAACTCCCAGTGCAGTATACTTTGTGCCCTACCATTGGTAGCTCATGGTTCTGCTTACCATTCTGAACTCCTGGGTGAAACTTTAATGGCAATTCAGTTTTTCCATCTAGAAAATGTGTACATATGGCAGGGTGGGGATGGGGGCAAGTGAAGAGGTGGACTGGATAGTCTCTCCTGGTCTTTTTATCTTTATGTTTTTATCATTTTAGCCCTTTCTAGGGATTCTGGGAAGGTGCCAAGAATGGTCATTTCTCTACAGTGTAGGACATTTTGCTGCACCAGAAATATTTGTAATTACCATACGCATAAAGCATTCTGGATGAGTTTGGAGGTTCCAGACAAAAACCCTAAATGGCTGCTTATTTACCAACTAGAATAATAGGAACACTCCTAAAAAGTGTGGTGGAGCTGTATCCTCTTATCTGAGGCTTCACTTCCTCTCCTTAACAAGGCTAAAAGTAGCATTCTTGCTGCAGCATGTTCTATTTATAAGACATGAGTGTGGATAAATCCTAGCAGATAGATCCAGTTATATTATCACTGACCTAGAAAGTATTTGAATATCAGGTACTTAATACAAAAGGTGTCAAAAATTACACGTCATTTTTCCTTTCCCCATTAGCAAAGTTGTTTACCTTTGTATGTTTCCAATGAGTCTAAGCCTAAAAATTCTCTAACTAGCCAGACCCCTTCAGTGAAAGAAATCCAAACTAACTTTGGGAACATCCTAACTTTGGCGATTCATGGTTTGGTTTTGCTTTCGTCTTTTTAACAAATGAAAGGCAATTTCCCAGGCAAGTGGTGGGCCCCTTATTTTCATTACATTGAAGAAGTGATTTTCTGTTCCCTGGCGAATTTGACACCCAAGATCTTAGTGTTGTACACTTTTTTTTCCCCTACAGATATGTGATAGGAAAGGTTATTTTACCCCTGATGTAAGTAACACTTTGCTTGAAAGATTACTGAAAAAAGAAAAATCATAATCATAGATTTAGACCTGGAAGATACCTTAAAAGTCATCTAGACTCACCCCAGATTTTATAGATGAGGAAATTGAGATCTAGGGAGGTTAAATTACTTGCTCAAGGTCACACAGTAAATGGCAGAAACAGGGTTTGAACCAAGGTTTTTTAGTGCCAATCTGGGTTGTATAAGAGATTCTATTCATTATTGAATATTTACTATATTTCCAAGCCTGTGGTAGGCACTGTGGGGAACACAAAGAAGTTTAAGCCATGTTTCTAGTCTCGGGAAGTTCAAGATTTTGGAAAGAACTTTCACAATGAAGAAGAGTGTGAAACTGTGATTGTGGCTTTAATGAATGTTATGATAATTCAGAGGAAGGAGAAATCACTTCTGACAGAGGCTGGGGCCAAAGGGCACAGGAATTAAGGAAGTTGTCATGGAGGAGATGGCATTCGATTTTCAGATTTGGGGATTTAGAGCAGGAAGGGATCTTAGAGGTAATCTAGTCCGACTCTTTCATCGAGACATGCAGTCAGAGCCCCAGGCCACACAGAGACTATGGGGTAGTGTTGGGGTATGAACTCAGGCTGTATGATTCCAGAGTCCCCTTCCACAACAGCCTCACAGCTTCACATATAGAGAAGGGGAAGCAACCCGCTAAACCACTTTTATCCTAACATGATATGACCTCTAGAATGAAACTTGACTGGGAAATGGACTCACAAAGGCTGATTACATAAATTACTACATCTTTTTCTCCCTTTCATAGGAACACCATAATGCCTTCACAGTTTCTGTATATGGGAATTTTTTAATGCCTATAATTTAAATCAAAGTTTCTTAAACTGTGGGTCAGGACCCCATATGAGGTCATGTAACTGAATGTTGCTTGTTGTGAAAAATTTGGCAGTAAATGTTTGATTCGTATACTCATTTTATATACCTGGTCTTGCATAAAAATTACTTGGGCAAAAACGGGTCGTGAATGAAAAAAGTTTAAGAAGCCCTGATTTAGATCTAGTTAAAAATATGTATAGTTTGGTGAACTTTCAAAGTTAATACATGTGGTAGATTGGGGTCTTTTTAGTCAGAGCCTCTAAGTTCAGAGCAAGAATCTACCCTGTTTTCTTCATAAAGACACGACACTAATAATTAGTATGACTGTACATATTTACAATGTTACAGCTACTAGATTATAGGCCCCTCAAGGGCAGGAGACATATTATTTATGTCTCTCAAGGCTTAGCACACTGTCTTCCATATAGTGAGACTATAATTAATGTTGGTTGAGTGGAACTGAATCTAGAACCTTAAGAGAATATTTCAAAATGCTGAGAAATCTTAATACATGCTTGTGAAAGAGGTGAGATATTGCTATCTGGTTAGAGAATTGAGGAGAGTCAGGGATTTATGAAGGAATCTTTTTCTATTAGATACAGCAGTAATTCCTAGATTGTTGAGTTCTATTAGGACAGGATTGGTTCTGGCCATCTGTCTTTAGTTCAGTGTCATGTGCAAAGAGTGACTCTTCAATATATTGAGATTATGAGGAGCTGAAGAAACCATGCTCTTCATTGTATTCAGCTTATAATGAAACAATTTTCCCTGAAAAAAGAAATAGTATTCATTCCAAATGAATTAAAACCCAGTTTATTTCTTTTTTATTCCTGTTTTTAAAACTTCTCTATCGATTTCCCAACCAACCCTAATGAAACGCCTAACCTGCCAGTTTTCATTTGGAGACACCCCAAGAGATGGTACAGTGCCCCCATGTATGTTTGTCTTCTGCCTTAGCACGATTCCCAGAAACTGTTGTGTCCTGCTCCTACAGTGTCTGCCTTGGAAAAGCCTGTGGCCAAAAGAAACCCTGATGTTGATCCAAAAACCCAAACTCACCAACCTCTCAAGCTGTGGGATTCTTGTGGAAATTAGAACTTAGCTGTTAATTGCCAAGTTTTGCCTAATAGCTTTCACAAGTAGATAAAGTAAGATTTGTCATCAGCAATATTCTATGTGCAAGCCCTTGTATATGAAGCTACTTTTCTGGCCTCACAAGAAGGATGACATCATGCCTAACTTCAGCAGCATTTGAACTGAATGGGCTGTAGGCAGAGAGAGCAACCAGACATATGAGGGCTGGTCAGATTTGTGGAATTGTCACTGAAGATTGAATCATGAAACAAAAGTCAGCTAAATAGTGTACTTTTTTTGGGGGGGGGGTATCAGATTTTAAGCCTACATAAGCCATGGATTTAGTCCAGGGTGGATGGGTGTGAGGGCAGATGAAACCCCTCCAGTACAAAGGTGTACCTGCTGTTCCATTCAAAGACCTGTTGGCAGAGACACACTTCAAACCAGACTCCCCTTGGTGATATATGTTCTGTTACCACTGTCCCCCAGTGATCACAAGATATGAGATCACTCTACTACAAGTTTCCTACAGGGATCTCCAAAGAGCAGATGAAAATTGGAAACAGCAGATATTTTTACTTCCAGCTTTTTGGAAGTGTAAAGGGATACAAGAGTAGAAAAGAGGTAGCAGGCTTCTTGGAGGTGGCAAGCACCTCTCACCGTGTGTGTGTGTGTGTGTGTGTGTGTGTGTGTGTGTGTGTGTGTGTGTGTGTGTGTGTGTGTTTAAATTCTGCTTCCTGCTGTACTTTGAAGCCATCAAGAAAATGCTTGTCTGCAGGGAGGGAAAATAAGCCGCAATTAATCACCTAAACTTCCCTCCCCCTTTAATGAGCGACATGCAGAACTGCTTAATGACACTCTGGGTGGGCTGCTTAACAAGCCTGCCTACTAGTTTCTCTAGTGTCAGTATCTTGCTCCCCATGACACTTTTCCTCCTACGAGCTCATGCAGAGCTGTGTGAAGTCATTATATAAGGCCAGTCGACATGATTAAATTGTTGTTTACTTGTGTGTGTGTGTGTGTGTGTGTGTGTGTGTGTGTGTGTGTGTGTGAGTTCCATGCACACTGGTCATTTCCTTAGTGTACTCTGCCTCCCAAGTATCCAACAATAGTGGTAAAAGGCTGAAGGATGTGTCCCCTACTCCCACATGCAAGCAAACTTGTTTCTTCCCCTTTGTACTTTCCCCTACACTGCCAAGTATACCAGCACCACACATCCTGTCCTGGGCAATGAAAACAGCTTCTTGGAACCAGCCTGGTCAGCTCTCCAATAGCTTAGGAACAGATTAATGCTCTTCTCAAAAATAGAACATGCAGCCAGTTAAAGTTTGGGGTCATTACAACAGCACTCCCGTCTCCTTGGTAACAAGGGACTGACATGCACTCTCTCATTGGCAGAGGAACTCTCAGACATTTAGTCATGCTTGTGCTGCTGCAGGTGTCTCTGAAATTACACTACTAAATTGGGAGTTGGATGTGTTACCTGTAAAGGAAGGGGAGAGAGGATAGGCCTGGGGAGAAGGGGAAGGGAGAAGGAAAGAGAGAAAGAAAATGCAACAGGAGAGAAAGTGATGTGATTTTGGATATAACTTAAACAAACTTGAATCCACTCCCTGCCTCAAGGGTTATCTTTAGACTGTGACTGCCATTCCCCTCTCCCCTCTGAGGACCGCTTTTGGTTCTCCTATTCTTAGCTTCCATTGGGGATATATTCTCCTTCTCCCTGTTTGTGATGCTCTGCTATAGTAATGAAGTGTATTGCCAAGAACGCAATCTCACAACCAAGAATATTGACAAATGCATTCCCAGGCTGGGCAGAAATAGAAACACACACAATCTGGGATGCTTGACTGATGGGAAGGCAAGTGAATCATAAAAGAAAAAGCAGGGTCTCTGAGAGTGAAGGTGGAGGGAATGAAACAGAGTGGCTGATAGATGAGGGAGAGAGCAGTAGTGTGGGCATAAACATGGGTGTAGCTCAAATGGCGCCCACTGAAACATTTGTTGTTCCCAAACTCTGGCTTTTTATGACTAGGGTAGCAAGAGCCCCTATGTAGAGAAGTCATCTGAAACCTGGAACCAGCCTTCATACTACCTACTCACAGAATCTTAGATTTAGGATGAAGCATGAACTTTCTTATTGGGACCACTGAATCTTAGAAAGACTACAGACAAAGCAGGTGTCTGCTACCCAGGAAATCAATTTGGCTACTTCTCCCAGGGAGATAAAGATGAGCTGATGTTTGACAGCCCTAGAGAACTAAGCATAGCAGTTGGTCACTAGGGCTTCCTTACTCAAACCTATGCTTTAGCTGTTTTCCTAGCTAGCCAGGGCTGCCAGCCCTATTTCTCCTACCTTTTGTCAAATACTTTATTCCTCTTGGGGACAGTTGGGTCATGGTTCTACCCTGAGGCAGCTTCAGATAGGGCCCAATTTCTCTGAAGTATGTTATTTAGAACATATGAAAATAGGAAATATGAAAAATATAAGATATATGAAATATGCCAAATGAATGAGAAAAGTCCTACAAAGGAAAAATATTCCCACAGAGTCATATGGAATGTATATCCAAGTCATTCCATTCCTCTCCCTAGGAGCACCGACTTGAGTAAAATCCAAGAAGTAAGTTACACTAAGATGAGAATCAGTCAAAGGCATTTCTTTGTCCAAGACCTCAGAGCACTTATAGCAAGAATGGTTTAAACCTTCTGGTAGCATATCCATGCCACATTGGTGCGGGAGTGGGCATGTTTCTATCATAGAAACATATCTCTGATATGACATTACTCTTCCCTGAGTGAAACCTGTGTGGGGTCCCTTGTCAAATGGCTGGCATCTTCTCTGTCCCACGGTATGTAACTAGCCCCATTTCAACACCTGCCCAGAAATTCTTAAAGACTTTTTGCAATGGTTCAGTGCTTTTCATGCAAGAGCCAGGTAGTCAGTTAAGAATATGTAATCACTCTGAGGTCTGAAGAATAATCATGTCATTTAGTGCTGCTTTAGTGCCATTTAGGGGAAATAGAATGTACAGGACCACATTGAGAATCCTGTTGACTAACAGTTCAGTGCCATTTTGTGGGGCATTATAAAACCTTAGAGTTGTTGTAGATTCCGTTTTAGGGTTTTTTTTTAGGCATCTTAGGTGATGAAATTGAGAACAAGCATAAGTTAACAGATATATTCTATAGTTGTTAGACTTATTTGGGTGAGATCACTAACGGCCTAGAAGAAAAAATAATTAAGTGGCCTTAAATTAAAAAAAAACCCATACACAATAATACAAATGACCCTTCAACAAAATGCTGTTTAATGGGGCATGGGGGAAGAGTATTAGACAGCATAATTAAAGACCCAAAGAGACAGTACTATCAGAAGTATAACTGGGAAAAAACCTGGGAGTTAGACTTGACTGTTAGATGAACATATTGATACTGTCAGGTATCGATATGTTTGTCACTCCAACATGATACAGCGATGTTATTTTCAGGAGTAGAAAAACAGGTTGAATAAATTAGTTGTCTGATATAGTATAGTGTTTCTTCTCCCCTTTTTATTGTGACACATAAGTCAGAAAGTAAACTGTGCTCTATATATGTAGGATTAGTCAGATTCTTCCAGACAACTTTCATCTATATTTGAAGAACAAAGAAGGGAGATTGAAGATGATCTAAGGAAGAGTAATAGGAATGATCACAAATGTGGACGAGAATATCCTTGAGGGAAAGTTTAAAAAATAGGGGTCATTTTTCTAAAACCCCCATTCAGAGGAAAGAAGGCTAATCTGTGACTGGAACATGCAGGAAGGGATAGGATGCTGTCTGAGCAGCAGACTAAAGGTCTATTAGTGTGATGAAACAACAGATAACCAAGGGAGTCCCCATGATCTCTGGACACAAGGTGGACAGTTTATTCTTTTTCTTGTCATTTAGTGTCTCCCCCATTAGAATGTGAGCTTCTTGAGGGCAGAGACTGTTTCATTTTTGTCTCTCTATCTTCAATACTGAACAGAGTTCTGGTCACATAGTAGGCCCTTGATAAATGTTCACTGATTGGTTAAGGATGTCCTCAGTCTTGTACTGCCTTATCTTTCCAGATTTATTTTACCGCGTTCCTCTTTGAGCACTATGTACCATCCGAGTTAAACTATGAGCTATTCTCTGGTCGCATCCTATTCTTTCTTACTTCCATGCATTTTGTAAGTGGTTTCCCACTTCTAGAACACACTTCCAAAACAACCATGCCTGTTGATCTCTTTCTTCCCTCAAGACCCAGCTCAGGTGCCACTTCTTTCATGAAGCTCCAACTAGAAGAATCCCTCCCAACTCTTTTATCCCTCTCTGTTTGACCCTCCTATATAGTGATCTCATAGTATAGTTCTAGATGGTAGAGAAACCCCAGAGACACATCCACTCAACTTACAAAGGAGAAAACTCAGACCCAGAGTGGTTAAAAGACTTGTCCAAGGTCTCACAGTAGGAAGCTTCAGAGGCAGGATCATATTCAAACTTGTCTTATGGTGATTTGTGTATATACTAACCTGCCTGTCCATTTTAAAACTCCTTGTTGGTAAGGACTGCATCATTTTTTATCTTGGTAATCCTAGTGCCTAGCACAGTGCCCCTGTCTTTAGGAGGACATCCAATAAATGTTTGTTGGAATGAGTCAAGTTGATGATTTCTAAGGACAATTCTAAGATCTCCTATGATCTATCATGGATTGGTTGAGTTCAGTACTGTTACTAAAGGCAGTAGATGACATTTTTGTGCAGACCTTAGATTGTAGAATTCATTCTGATTGATTTTTTCTTTTTTTTTCTTTCTTTCTTTTTTTTTTTGGGGGGGGGGGGTGGTGAGGCAATTGGGGTTAAGTGACTTGACCAGGGTCACACAGCTAGTAAGTGTCAAGGGTCTGAGGCCGGATTTGAACTCAGGTCCTCCTGAATCCAGGGCCGGTGCTCTATTCACTGCACCACCTAGCTGCCCCCTGATTGATTTTTTTTTTTTTTTTGCGGGGCAATGGGGCTTAAGTGACTTGCCCAGGGTCACTCAGCTAGTAAGTGTCAAGTGTCTGAGGCCGGATTTGAACTCAGGTACTCCTGAATCCAGGGCCAGTGCTTTATCCACTGCGCCACCTAGCTGCCCCCCGCATTGATTTTTAAATAATTTGTTAGGCAGAATGATATCACTCATTTTAAAAGGCAAGCTAGGCAGCATAGGGGCGGCTCAGTGGGTAGTGTGGAAATTTATTTTGATTTGGGGACCCTACCTTTAGGCTGAGATCAGAAAGCCTTAGGCCTTCAGGGTCTCTTCTGTGTGGGAGGTGCTGGTGCCCCTCCCCCTCTGCTTCATCTGAGCCAAAAAGCCCCATGGGTTGTACAAGACGCCAGGTCAGACAACTGCGGGGGGGGGGGGGGGGGAAGCCCCCAGCTCCCTCCAACCTCAGCGGAGCTATCTGAAAGATCCCGGATAGCCTGTGCTGAGGCATGTGGAGGCTGAAGCGCAACCCCCCCAGCCCCACCAGCCGCAGCCCTGGCTGGAGGATTAGCTTGGTCTGTGGGGGTGCAGGAAGCCCTGAGATTTGAGTGGAGAGAAGAAAAGGTATATATAGACCTGGGAGTTAGACAGCAAGGGTTAGTTCCAAGGGACGAGACGAGGCAGAGAAGAGGTCAAGCAGTGGCTGACGAGATTAGAAAGGTTGGAGTGCGGCAGACTAGAAATGGGGCTACAAGGATGCAGGAGAAGACGAGAAGGACTAGGAGCAGGGAAAAGAGAGGCCAAAGGGAAGACTGACGGAGCAGACAGACAGAAGGTCGGTGAAAGAGAAACACAGGGGTTCAGCAGTGGCAGTAAGGAGAGGAGAGTTAGAAGCAAGGGGATTTACAAAGTGAAAGGGGCTCAGTTAGAATAAAGTACCTGAGTGCCCTTAGGCAAGCGGTGGCTAAGGCCCTTATTGTATTAAAGAAGTTCCAAAGAGACGCAGTGGAAAGAGATGCACTGCAATGCAGTCAGGTTGTACATTTTATTTCCCTGTATTCTTAATTTTCAAGAGTATCTCATAAATAAACTCTGCTTTGACTATTTGGTTAAGAGGCTTCTTAATATTTTGCTTATCAGTTTGGGAGTGGAGCAGTGTGGTGGAACTTTATAAACGGCCCACATTAAATTAATAGCAGTCAGATAGCCAAACAGTCAAAAGTCCCCAGATTAGTCCTCCACTCAGAAAATTAAGTACCCCAGTCAGCTTTAGCCCCAAAATCAGGCCCAATCATCACAAATATTCTTACAGTAGGGAAGACCTAAGTTCAAATCCAGTCTCAGATACTTCATTGCTTTGTTACCCTAGGCAAGTCACTTAACCCTTAGCCTCAGTTTCTTCATCCATAAAGTGAGGATAATAGCACCTACCTCCCAAGGTTATTGTGAGGATAAATGAGATATTTGCAAAGTACTTTATAGTAGTACTTTAAACCATTATATAAATATTTATTTGTATTCATTATTAGTAAAAATTATTGTTGTTGTTATTGTGGATCAGGACTAGATAATTTCTAAAGTGCCTTCCAACTCAAGATCCTATGGCCCTATTTTCGGATTATGGGAAAAAATGGTTTTCATCAAATCTACTGTTCCCTTTTTCCTTCCCCTTCAAAATTAACAAGATGTATGGGAGCTTTTCTGGAATTTCATTTAATGGTTTTTCAGTTGTATTCAACTGTTTGTGACCCCATTTGGGGTTTTCTTGGCAAAGATACTAATATGGTTTGTCATATTCTTCTCCAGGTCATTTTATATATAAAGAAACTGAAGCAAACAGGGTTAAATTACTTGGCCAGAGTCACACAGCTAGTAAGTGTCTAAGGCCAGATTTGAACTCTAGAAGATGAGTCTTCTTGACTCCAGGCCCAGAACCCTATCCACTATGCCTTTAGAGGTACCTCAGAGTCCATTCAGTCTAAATCATTACATAGATGAAGAACCTGAGGCCAAAAGAGGCTTAAAAATAGGAAGTAACTATTAGAGTGAAGATTCAAACTTAGGTCCTTTGTCTTCAAAACCAATCTTTCCACTGTACCAGGTGCCTCTTGGATACTATCAACTTTAGAATTAACTTTGGGGGAAAAAGCAGTGCTAACTGGACCAGCTTTAAGCTGTCTCAAGGCCTTTCATGCTGATATTCACGTATTACACTCAAGGGGCCAGTTTAATCACTGAGCAAGATCCATTCCAGCATTTCTTCTAAAGTCTGCTGGGCCTCAAGCAGATTGATGTTTTGAAATTGCAGTAATGTACCAGTGTTTTTCCTAGAGGAAAGACTGGTTAATGGCCCTAAGACTTCAGAGGATTATTGATGCCTCTTTGTTATTGTGATGGTCCTTCAAAGATACAATTGGAATTACACAGCTGGAATCCATTCAGATTACAATATCTGTTGGAAAGGGTAAACCTTTCAGGTTTACATTAAAACATTGTATAGGATATCTCCTGGTGTTCCCATCTATAACAGGAACTACAAAGTAGGGACAAAAATCATGATTATTCCTCAGGTTACCTATTTTTCAGGTCGGATTTTAACTCAGGTCCTTCTGAATCCAGGGCTCGTGCTTTATCCACTGCGCCACCTAGCTGTCCACTATATATGTATCTTTTGATGTTGCTGTTATGATTATTCTTTTAAGTTTTATTTTATATGGAAGACTTTTTCTAAGAAGAAAGTTTTTCCTGGGCAGAAACCCATGAGAAGAGCACAAAATTTTATATTTTATTTAACTGGAAATAAATTTTCAGCATATGTGGAATAGATTTGGGACATAATAGAAAATATAGTTTTGACCTAAGTATTTTGTAGTTCTACTCATAATGCATCTCATCTCTAAGTGAGGCATCACTTTGGTAAGAATGGTGAAGAGTTTTAATCTTACCTGTGACTTTTCTTTAGAAGACTGAAATGATGACACAGTCTCTGAGGAAACGATGGAAAACTATACAGTATATGCTCAAAGATACTTTCTACAGGACCTTAGAGTTAAAGTATTGTGAACAGAATGTATTAAGATTTGCAGTATTCCTTCAAATATGATCTTTGGATGGTTTAAATATGTTTCTTCAGAGTTCAGAGTGGTTGTATAATGCTAAGGCCAATTTGTTCTCCAACCCAAAAGCTATCTTTGACTTCAGAGATGAATAAAATCATCATAGGAAGTATCAAATTTTCCTTTTAACTAGTATTTAAAGTTGCATAATTTCCCAACATAGTACATAACCACTTCAAAGATGTTCTCTTTGCTCCCAAAATAAACACCAAGAACTCTTCTGGATAAAACAATCCTTTCTTACTAGTGCTGTTGCTTCCATACCTTCTCAAGTTCACCAAAAATTCAACTTCTAATGAATTTGAATGCCTGGGAAGGATGCTCTGTGGTTCTGTGTTTAGCTTCTCATTAGATAGTTGGAAATATTGATGACTCAACCCTGTAAATACAGGTGTGCTCAGAGCATGGGCACAGGAGGCTTAGTCCTGTATCAATTCTTTAAAGGAAAGGTCAGATCAGAACCAAAACCCCACCTCCCTAATGCTAAAACTCTGTGCCAGTAGTTTTCTAATAATGTCTTCTTAGGATCATAGATTTGGAATTGGAAGGAAATTTAGAGGTCATCTTGTACAACCTTCTCATCTTACAGATGAGCAAACTGACCAAGGTCACAGAGCTAGTAAGGAGATGAGTTTCAAGGTCACAGAGCCAGCATTTGAACCTAAATCCTCTGATTCAAAATCCAGGGCTAATTCCACTTCGCCATGCTTGTTTACAAAAGGGTGAAGTTAATGAAGCATTTCTTTCACAACAACTTAGTGAGGTGGCTAGTGCAATGATCATTACTGTCATTTTATAGATCGAAGAAACTGAGATTCAGAAAAGTTAAATAGCTTGCACAAGGTCAGACACACTTTGTATGTAATAGAGTAAGTACTCAAAGCTAGATCTTCTGATTTCAAGTTGAATCTTGCCATGATACCATGCTGTATCTAGCAAAAAAAAATACTTCAATAGATCAGAAGATTAGGGTCCTGATCAGTTGTAATGATTGGAATGACGCCACCTGCTGGAGACTTACTGTAGAAGAGTTCTGCCCATGAAGCGAAGGTCTTTGAGGGCAAGACCAGGAGTCAGGAAGTGACGTGGGCTAGTGGGAGGAGGAAGGAAGAGACTGGCGCTCAGTCTCGGACCCTTTCCTTTGGACTCTGGTGGAGAGCGGAGCTAGAAATGTGCTCTCCCTTTAATAGATAGGAATCTAGGCCTTTCTCTCTCTCTCTTTACCAAATTCTTATTCTCCTTAATAAATGCTTAAAAGTCTAACTCTTGCTAAAGCTTATAATTTATTGGCGACCACTCATTAGATATTTTAGACAGTTTAGCTAGAATTTTAACCCTTAACACAGTCAACAGTCACAGTGTGTACATGCAAAATTATTATTATTGTTAGTTGTTGTTTGTCCTTTGTTTTCAAAGGGGACCGATGATATCTTGACATATGAATGACTTGGATTTAAGTGAGGTAGAGTTAGACAAAGTTGTCACCTCACTCTTCAAAAGTCATCAAAGACCACTTAAATTTGTAAGAAAAGATGTCATCCCCTGGTAAAGGTTTTACACTTTACAAAGTAACTTTCCTAACAACTCTGTGAAGTGTTGTCATTATTTCCGTTTTACAGATGGATGAAACTAAGGCTCAAAGAGGATCACATTGCTATATTGCTATAGCTGATATACAGCTAATAAATAGAGAAGACAGGATTTATATATAGCTCTTTTAATATCAAATCCAGTGAGCTTTCTTCTATACAATACTTACCTCTCTTACTGGAAGCACTTGAGTCTTAGGTAGGAAGAAGAAATTTCTTTGGTCATTTTTATCTCAAGATATGAGGTCTATGCTTAGGAAGAGAGAAATGAAAATTCTCTGATATATGTTCTTATATATTCATTGTCCAAAGGACTATCAAAAACTCTGGGTGTAAAGTGGTCAATTAAGTAAGGTATTAAATCAGAAAATAGTGAAAAAACATTTTATATACCTTAAAAATGCCATGGAAGTGAGTTGTTATTAGGCAGCGAATGTACAGTATATATGGTGAAAGGGGTTCCCCCCTAAATCTTGAAAGAAAATGATAAATTTGCCAAATTAAATGTAAAAGTTGTTTTGGTACCGAAGCAAGAACTAAGAGTTGAGAAAATTAATGGAAGGGGTCAGAAAGAAATGATTTTTTCCCCCATTGGTAAAATGAGGGAATTAGACTAGATGATTTCCAGGGTCCCTTCTTCTAAATCCTCTGATCCTGTAGCAAAATTCATTGGAGTTTAGGAAATCTGAAGAGCAGAAGATGTACATATTAGATGTTAAAACATTATATGGGTAGTTTTCTAAAAATTGCTTCTTGAGATTATAGATTCAGAGTTGGGATGGAATTTAGAGGTCATCTGGTCTAGTCCTCTCATTTTACAGAGGAGGAAACTGAAGCTAGTTTGTCTGCCCAACCCTCTTTGCCAGACTGTTGGGATATCTCCTGGTGTTCCCATCTATAATAGGAACTACAAAGTAGGGACAAAAGTCATGGTTATTCCTCAGTTACCCAGAAGCAAATGAAATCTACCTGACTTTAAAATTCAGGTTAAAAATCCATGGAGGGGGCAGCTAGGTGGCACAGTGGATAAAGCACCAGCCCTGGATTCAGGAGTACCTGAGTTCAAATCTGGCCTCAGACACTTGACACTTACTAGCTGTGTGACCCTGGGCAAGTCACTTAACCCCCATTGCCCCACGCACACACACACACACACACAAAAAGTCCATGGAGGGGGCAGCTAGGTGGCACAGTAGATAAAGCACTGACCCTGGATTCAGGAGGACCTGAGTTCAAATTCGACCTCAGACACTTCACACTTGTTAGCTGTGTGACCCTGGGAAAGTCACTTAACCCTCATTGCCCTGCAAAAAAATAAAATAATAAATAACGTAGCCAGGGTTTAAAAAAAAAAAAGTCCATGGAATTAAAGTGCATTTAACTCCCTGCCAGTACAGTGCATCTCTTTTGGCCTTAGTAGAATGTCTAGTTTCCTTTTTCTTTTCTACTAATCCCTTTTCTCTTAGACTTTATGTACCTGATAACAGATACATTTCCCTGTTAAATACTCAGATTGTTTTCTAAGCAAATACCCCACCTCGGGCTTCCTACAGGCTTCATTTGTTTTGTTAAACCTGTGTCATCATGGGCCTGTGTCAGTTGTCAGTATCATAGGCACACTGAGCTCATCTTTACTGGCCACAACAATCTCCTTTACTGGCCTATATCTGTTGCTGCTATCATGAGTTAAACAATCATAAACTAGATAGCTTGAACTCATCTGTGGACTCTAGGAATTCTATTAAGGGATAGCAACAATCGCAATTCCTTTGGATTTCTTTTTCTAGGATTCGTCAGCCCTCCTCATTTTGCACATGAGGAAAGTTATTGATCTCAGAGATGGGAAATGACTTGTCCAGGGTTATATTGAATAGATAATTGAATAAGTAGCAGAGATAGGATTCAAATCTAGGTCCCTGGACTCCAATTTGAGGGCTCTTTGCATTTATACCATGCTGCCTGTCCTTGAGTGAATCTTATACAGATACTGCCTTTCCCTGTAGCTATGACTACATTTTAGAGTTCATACCCTGAGGATGATCTGGAGAATAAATGTACCCAACATTACATACCATTAGGCAGATATTCTATAGCCATAAGTAGAATTGAGATCATACAGACGGAAAGGCATTTTATGTATTGACAAAAAAGAACTTGACTGATGACCCAAATTCATGTAGAAGATGACTTAGCTTGAATAATTATTTCTGCTGAAAAGATATTGGAAAATGACACTTTTCAACATCAGTAGAAATTTAATTTCTAATGACAGACTCAGTTCCTTCGTGCACACTGTTTTGTATATTTTGCCATGCCTTTGGAACCAACTGTGCCTTGGAGGGTTAATGAGATCCATTTTATAGTAAGAAATTTCTGCCAAGGGAATGAGATTGAAGGGAAAGATAAGATCTCTAGCTAATATGATTCACTAGAGAGGCAGCATGACATCGTGGATAGAGAGATGTGTTTGGAGTAAGGAAAACTGGGGTTTGAATCCCTCAGACAAGGTAAATCACTTAATCTCACTCAGCTTCAGTTTCTTTATCTGTAGAATGAAGATAATAACACCCATCCTACTCGCCTCTCACAACTGTTGTGAGGATCAGATGTGAGTATGTGAAATGACTTGTAAAATAATATATAAATTCAGTTATCATTATTGAGGCTTCTATTTTGATAAAATATGACACACGATTATTTATTCCTAAAAGGAGGGTGATTATGGATGAATGATTAATGCCTATCCTGGGCTCACACATAGGTGACATGAGAGCACATAATTTTCCCAAATCCTGCCACAGAGAGGGAAACAAAAGAAAAACATTTTAAAGCTGATCTCAAACCTCTTAATGCCAGAAAAAAAAATCATTTATCTTCTTCTACCTGCAGCAGAATTGAGGAGTCCCAGTGCTCTACTTTGCTTTGCCCATCAGGAAAGAACAAGGTCAGCATAAGATCAGGTGTAAAGACTCTAAAAGACCCATCTGAAGCCCTGCCTATCCCTTTTGGTCAAATCAGGTCACTTGCTTTCTTACTAGGATCCAAGCCTGTTCATCACAGAGGGTGAAGAAGTATCTTATATCTAACATTTTATGTTCTGCTAGCAAAGGAAGTCATCTTTGAAAAAAGGGTCCTGCCATCCCATCCCATTGATCTAGCTAACATAACCAGATTCGAACTCAAGTGAACTGTCTTCCTTAATATCTCACAGGAGCACCTCATGCCTGAGAACATAAAGGAAGATGATTGGTTCTCCTACAAATATGGGCCAATTCAGTGCTATGGCACTTTTGAAAGCCAGATTTTCCCCATAGTTGAAAAAAAGAAACCTTCTTTCTTCTTTTAGACAATGCTAGTCTTTACTACCACCACAAAATGGTACGGCGCAGAAATTTCTTTTCACCCTTGAAGAGTAAAAGAAAGTCATTATTTCTTTTCTTTTCTTTTTTTTTTTTTTTTAGTGAGGCAATTGGGGTTAAATGACTTGCCCAGGGTCACACAGCTAGTTAAGTGTTAAGTGTCTGAGGCCGGATTTGAACTCAGGTACTCCTGACTCCAGGGCCAGTGCTCTATCCACTGCACCACCTAGCTGCCCCAAAGTCATTATTTCTAAAGACATACATGAGGGCAACCAGGTAATTAAGACCAATATCATCAGAGAGCACTCTGGCTGGGCCTGAGTCACTGTGACCTCCAGTGGTGGGTCTGTACAATTAAGAAACATGACATCTTTCAAAAGGGGAGCCAGAAATATAATTCTCTGTTGATTCCTTTGTGTCTGGGTTTGGGGTTTGGCACTAACATTGCAAAAACAAAGAATTGTGACTTAATAGTTGATAGAAAATATTGGGGGAGAAAGGGAGGTAGCTTGGAGAGGTAGAAATAGCATTTGTTTTTTTTGTAAGAGAACCTGGAGTCAAATTCCAGCTCTTTTAGAAACTGCTCTGTTTGGTATTTAAAGCTTTTTATGACTTGGACCTTGCCTACCTTTCTAGCTTTATTGCACATTACTCCCTTTTGTGTACACTGTGGCCCAGTCAAACTGGCTTTCTTACTGTTCTTTGTACTTGGCACTCCATCTCCTATTCCCATGTATTTGTACTGGCCGTCCACTGTGTCTGGAATGCACTCCTTCCTCACTTCCGTCTCTTAAAATCCCTAGTTCCCTTCAAGCAACACTTTTACATGAAACCTTTCCTGATTCTCTTAGCTGCTAGTGACTTCTGTCCACCCTAAATCATTTTCTATCCATCACCAAATCTTTTCCTCTCTGGGTTCTACTTCTGACTCTTTGACTTCACCACCATGTCCCATCTGACCTCTCCTCATGGAACATCCCTTTGTGGCTCCCTTCTCTCACCATTGTGTTCTTCCCTAAGCCTCTATTTTAAGGAAGGATCGAGACCAGCCACTCCGTTTTCCTCTCCTGGCTCTGCATATGACTCTGCACGTTGTCACCATGCTTCCAACCTCTGCTTTTCAGCTTCCTTTTATGTGTTGTTTTCCCCTATTAGAATCAAATGAATTCTGAGTCATAGATGATAGAAAATATTGAGGGGAGGGAGGAGGCAGCTTGGTGCAGTAGAGAGAACACTGGATTTTTAGTCAGTGGACCTGGATTCAGATTCCAGATCCTCTGCTTTATGACCTATGTGACCTAAAACAAGTGCGTGAACTTATTTGTCCTTTGATTGGTAAAGCCTTATGAAAATAATGAATGTGAGAAGGATTTTATCTAGAGCATACTCTGATATTTACACAATACAATCTAATGGGAAAATTGTAGGTAAAGCAAATTTCTTCCTACTTTTTCTTAGTAGCCATTATAAAACTTTTTCTCTCCCAAATTCCCAACTATCTCCTCCCAATTCCCACACTGCGACTAGATTTCACTGAGAAAGTTGTGGTTATCATTTTGTTGTTGTTGTTGTTATTTGTTTTTTAGCCAGTCCTTCTATTAGCCTTTGTTTTTTGTTACTCTCATTTTATTTTTAATGTTTTATTGATGCTTTTTGTTTTTACATCACAGTAATTTCCCTCGCCTTCCTTCTAGACAAAAACCTTTGTGAAAAAAGAAAAACAATTGAGTAAATATGGACCATATACAACAGTAAAAAATAAAAAACAAAAAACAAACAAAAAATAAATTAAAAAAAAAATCAAGTGCATGAGCAAATCCTAAAGTACCGTCTTTCTTTTTGCTTGTATTTAGACTTAGATTCCAGCTCAATATTTGACAAAATTTCTCTTGTGATGCTTGTGGATAAGAAACGATTCTTATTAAGAGTATTAACAGCACAGTAGATAAAGCACAGTCCTGGATTCAGGAGGACCTGAGTTCAAATTCAGACTCAGACACTTTACACTTACTAGCTGTGTGACCCTGGGCAAGTCACTTAACCCTCATTGTCCCACCAATAAATAAATAAAGTAAGCTCTTTCAGTTTTATGATATATACTTTCTTCACAACAACTCTATGAGGTAATTATTCACATTCTATGGACAAGGAAATTTTTTTAAAAGGTTAAATGACTTGTCCACAGACAGTGCTAGTAAGCATTAGAGTCAGTATTTGAATCCAAGCCCCTCTTGACTCCAAATGCACTGTTTTTTTCTATTATATACATATCTCAGAAATCTGACTATTGAGTCACCAGTGTCTTCCCATGACCCCATAAGGAACTTTCAAATCAAAAGAAACAAAGTAGAAAACATACAAGTGTCTTTTGTACAGAATGGTCTGGGCATGGAGCTTGTGTTTAACACAATGCCTGGCACATGGTAAGTGCTTAATGACTGCTTGTTGTTGACATGTATATTTGGTCTTCTAGAATGTATGCTCCTTGAGGGCAGGAACTATCTCTTTTTTTATCTTTGTATTCACAGAACACCTGGCACAAATTTGGCACTTAATAAATGCTTCTTGATTGTTGATCAATTGAGTTGTTAGAAGGTGGTTTAGTTTACTAGCTGTGTGACCCTGGGCAAGTCACTTAACCCCAATTGCCTCACTTTAAAAAAAAAGGTGGTTTAGTTCATTGGAAATTTTGGCAAAGAAGTGGCTGGGAAATGCTTATATTATGACAGTCTGGGACTCTCCAAACAAATTGAATTGTGAAGAATAACACTTTGGAACCTTTTTTTACTTATTTGTCCTCAGAAAACTCCTTCAGACAAAGCCTCCCTCAACCTGAGTTACTTTGCTGTTCAACTTCCAAAATGTCAGTGACATAGTTCATGTGCCCTTGAGGAATATGTTCATGGAATGTAATGAGAGAACTTAATTGAAGTGGCTCCGAGTGAGTTAAGTGGTACAGCTCCATCAACCATTCAGAGTTGTATCATTTGTAATTATCAGCATCTCCCCTAAAGTGATCTTTATATAATAATTAATAGGTGAAATTCATTATATCGTTAAAGTCTGTCTTCAGTAGTAACAGGGCCGTGTTTCCTGGAATGAGTTTAATTATGGATTCTTTCTTGGAAATCAAACCAAAAGAAGATACATCTTTACTTTTCTATTTATTAAATTCATCACGGTGGCCCAGAGAATCTCTTAACTAGAAGCTGTGTGTCTTTCCCTTTATACTATTAAATTAGGAAGAATGAGATCAAATGAGGACTACCTTTGGACAAATGTTATGGTGGAGTAGAAAGAATACTGACTTTAGATTCAGAGGATCTAGAGTCACATCAGAAGATTCAGCAATCCTTAATGCTCGTTCTATGTTTTATCTCCCTCTGTAGATTGAAAGTTTTTCTAGGGTAGAAGCTTCCTTGATTTATTTTGTATGCCCCTTTAAGTACCTAGTTCGGGGACCATGTAGTTGTTTAAAAAAAAATGTGGATCAATTGATTGTAAATATATTCTTGATGAGTAATTTTTGATTATTTGGGAACATTTTATTTTCACTATTTTATAACTTTTAATTATTATCGCAACAAAGTGAATGGATTGTGGCTGCCACTTTTTTGGCCAACAAGGTCCAGGAATTGACTTGCTGGTGCCCCCTACTGATTTCTTACTCTTACCACCTCTCTTCTTGATCCACATTCTCCACCCCCATCCCCAACCCCCTAGCTTGGCAGGGGGATGTGTTGCCTTTTATCTCATTTATTGAACTGTTTCCTGTCAACAGCATATAAGCCTTCCTTTGTTAACCCTGTGTTTTACCACAAAACATTATAGGGGAAAAACAAAGAATTAAAATTATAAACAATAGGGACAGTTTATAAGGCTTGAAAATTACATTTGTTGCTACATACAAATGTCCAGGGAAATAGACCTTAATCTTTCTTATTTTCTGCTTTTACTTTACTGTAAAGATCTTGTCCTTGGAGTTAGCTGACCACACATTGCTGTCTGAATGTTAGTTCAGACCCTCGGTTTCTAATTGATAATTTTGGTTTATTGAGATTGTCAGCCCTTTTAAGAATTTGTTTTTGTAACTCCAACGAGGGCTATGGGAGCCTCAGCAATATTTCCCTCAATGAGTCCTCTACCATATTTTTCAGCTCTGCAAAGAATCCCCCTTTAAATGTTGTAACAGGGAGAAAAAAATACCTAATGCATAGCAGTAAATAATAGAACATTCATCCCATCAGTAAGAGCAGTGGCATGACACCCCACAGAGAAAACAAAGGGGTAGAGACAATAGAGGTCACTATGGTCATACAGATCAGTGATGGATTTCAGAATCAAACAGATAGATGGGATCTCAGAAAGCCAAGAAGTCCCAGCAGTATCAGTTCAGAAGTACTTTTTACAACCTTTTCCCAAAGTGGCCAGCCAGCATCCTGTGTGGTTTTTGTTGTTGTTGTTTTTTGCAAGGCAACTAGGGTTAAGTGACTTGCCCAGGATCACACAGCCAGTAAATGTCAAGTGTCTGAGGTCAGATTTGAACTCAGGTCCTCCTGAATCCAGGGCCAGGGCTTTATCTACTGCACCACCTAGCTGCCCCCCAGCCTGTGTTTTTTAAAGAACTTCCAGTAAGAGGGCACCCACTAACTCCTAAGGCACTCCATTCTACTTTGGGGTAGCCCATCCCACATTTTCATGGTTCTGATTATTAGGAAGTTTTTCTTTACCTCAAACCTAAATTTCTTTTTATCTTCCACACATTGCCTCTATTTCTGCCCACTGGGGCCAAGTGAAACAAATCTAATCCTTCTTCCACATGAAAGTTTGTCAGTTACTTGAAAAGAGCCATATTTCCTTGAAGTCAGGGGCTCTTCCCCTTTTTTTGTGTCATTGGTAGTCTGAGAGCCTTCGAGACCCCTTCTCAGAAGAATATTTTAAAGGAAACCTATTGTATGGAAAGATATTTATCAAAATATTAATAAAAATAAATGTATGGACTTCAGACTAAGAACCCCTGCTCTGTCTTCTCTTCTACAAGGATAATTTATGCAGTTCTCAGGATAACAGACTTAAAATTATAAGGGAATTTAGAAATGATCTAGTAGCCATGGGCCACACGTAAATCTTGACCACTCCATTTTGGCCCCTCTCTAAGTTGACATTGACCTATTAATGACTGCATCCAGTCCTTGAATCACTTCCCAAATCACCTAAATCTGCTACCAGTTAACCTCTATCTCTTCACTTATCCACAAGCATCACAAGAGAAATTTTGTCAAATATTGAGCTGGAATCTAAGTCTGCTCTGCCTATAGCATTCCTCAAATGTTGATTACGGCATTTGTCACACAAGACAAAAAGATTCTTCTGAATGACAGGCATAGCCCATCTTCCAAGGTGTGTCAAAGACTCCCTCTACCTGCTCTTTCAGTGTTCAGTGGTATAGTATTTTGGACTCTGATGACTCGAACTAGATGCTGCTTGGTGATTTCTCTTGGGTTTCTTCTTTCGAATAACCAGTTTTCTTTTACGGTTTCCATCCCAAAGAGTATTTTCATTGGAAGAGAAAACAGAAGCAAAATAAGAATTGAGTCATTTTACTATTCCCTGTCTATTCACATCATACCAATCATTCCTTCTTTGATCTTTTTTTTTTTTTTTTGCCCCCAGTATGACTAATTTTCTCCTTATGACATTTAGCACCTGCCTCAGCTCATTCTGGGTTTTAGCACTCTTGATCCATTCTTATAGGACTGTACTAACCTTATGTATCTTTTTTCTGTTCCTTGCCCTTGCTTCCATGTTCTATGCATACTCCTTCTGAGTTTATTGAGGAATTCTTTGCACATCCACATTGATCTCTTCCAAAAGTTCCCACTTTTTTTTTCTTTCTTTTGGGAATCATTTCTTGCTTGTGTTTTCAGAGTTTAATTCACAAGAGCTTCCTATCCTTGGTCTGCCTTCCCCTTCATAGGATTTAGGTATTGAATCCACTTCTCCTTTCTCTGAACTATTTGAAATGTGCTTATCCAAAAATCCATTGTGTATCCTCAGCTATGCATGGCTTTCTTTTCTTCTATCAAAAACCCTATGATTAAGTTATCCTATGCCTCTAAGGATTTCTCCATTTCTACTTCAGCAATGAGTCCCTCATGACAGTCAGAATCGGGTCTAGCATAAAAAGGCCCCTTGTCATTTCACCCATCTTCTGAAGGATGAAACTATTCATTTCTTTTGCCTTCTCATTCATCCTTGTTGTCATGTCACGGGTGGTTCTTGGATATCCTCATTTAAAGAATTAAACTCACACACCAAATAATTTAGATAAAAAGAGAATTCAGTTTATTGCAATAGAGCAACTGGCCGAGAGAGGAGAGATCCTATATCTCAGCCTCCTGGGAACAAAGAAACTGCCAGCTTTTATAGTTTATAGGGCAGAGTAAACAAAGAAAAGTCATGCAAAGGGTCTTCTCTGCTTCTTGTTCCCCCCACCCAACCCCCCTCTTGTGACACCTCAGTGGAATATTTTGTCTTACAAATGTCACAATGCCTCAGAGGCTCTATCTTTGGGCTGGGCCTTATCCTGGAATAGATATCAAGATGCTCTGGAGGCTCTAACCACATCCTTATCCCTCCAGAGGTTTACATAATTCAGCTCTTTCTTACTCGGGGAGAGGGAACTGAAAACCAAAACAATCAGGCCAGCCAGGCCAGCACAGATCTCTCACAATGCCAGTCTGCTATTTCTGATCCCATCCCTCACTGAAAACCAAAACAATCAGGCCAGCACAGTTCTTTCTCAATGCCAGTCTGCTATTTCTTATCCTGTCCCCATCTCATTTATTCAGTCTTTCAGTCTTGTCCAACTCTTCATGACCCCATTTGGGGTTTTCTTGGCAGAGATATGGTAATGGTTTGCCATTTCCTGCTCTAGTTCATTTTACAGATGAGGAAACTGAGGCAAACAGGGTTAAGTGACTTGCTCAGGGTCTCACAAGCTAGTAAGTATCTGAGGCCAGATTTGACACCAAGCTAAGTCAGTACTTTATACACTTCAACACCTAGCTCTTCCATATGTTTCTAAAAGCTTTCATTTCCTCTTCTGTGTTAGAAGATAATTCTCAAAACCAGTATTACTGTAAAAATTAATATGTTGAAATCTGGGTGTCCAGATCTAGCCCCTTTGTACATTCAGAAGAATGCGTATTCACATTAGAGATAAACAGCTATAAAGCATTACATATAATTTTCTAAAATTGGTATGCAGGGGTTGGAGCTAGGCAAAATTGGTGAAGTAGGATAACTGTGTCTTGTAAGTTCCTGTCCTCTGCGTCCCTTCTTCTTCTTGTTTTTTTTTTCCTTTTTCCAAGAATGCATGACTTTGGCACTGCCCCTTGGTTGTGCCAGCAAAGGTACCCTTTTCCTTGTTTTTTCCCTCCTCCTCTGCTCTACTTCCATCAAACACATCTCAGTGCCCTGCTTTCTGATAGAACTAATTTCATAAATTATGATTAGATTAATTAATGGCTGGCAATTGTTCAATGTGTTATCTCTCCTAGAATCTAACCATATTTTAACAGGGGTTCTCACCCAAATGTGTGTGAAATTAGGAAAGAATAGCAACCGTGACAGGGCCAATGAGGTGGTGAGGAGAACCTTTTAAACTGCTGACCTTTTGGTACTGAAATCCCAGCATTTTACCTTCTCCACTGTACATCTAGCCGTTGTTGTCTATATGTAGGGTTGTGTGGCACTAAACACTAGAGCATCTGGGCATTCCCCCCCCCCCAGACTTATTACACTAATGCTGTTTTTGAAGACTAGCTACTTTCTTTGTTTATGTATGTGAGCACAGGCTGTATCCAGGACAACTGTTTATGCCTTACTGATGAGCTTAGCAAAAAAAGAATATGGGCTTCTTGTCATCTCTTGAACTGCACAGGAAAATATTCTGGCCATCACTGTTTTCTGTGAAAACCAAACATTGCTTCATCAGAATGCCTCTGAGATTTGGTGACACCCCAGTTGCCAACCTCTTGCTCATATGCTGAGCCCTATTTTTGTTCAGTAGGAAACTTCTTTGTCTGTGTACTAGCAACCTCTGCTTAACCAAAATCAGTGTTATTTCAGGAATGCTGGTGGGGGTGATGGGAGTGGAGGCTGGAGAGGAGGAGAGGAGCAGACTATGGACTATAGTGCCTTGCTGTCATAGGAGACAACCTGGTATAGTGGAAAGAACACTGCATTTGAGAGTTGGAAGATCAAAAAATTCAGTCCTAACTCAGCAAGTATCAAGTGTCTGAGGTCAGATTTGAACTCGGGTCCTTCTGAATCTAGGACCAGTGCTTTATCTACTGTGCCACTTAGCTGCCCCTTTTTTTCTTGTTGTTGTTGGGGTTTTGTTGTTGTTGTTGTTGTTTTTGAGGGTTGGACTTTGAATTTAGGACTACCCTGCCATAAATACAACCAGTATTTTATCTTAGACTGAAATTATATCTTCCCAAATTGCTAAAGAAACACACTTTCTCATCTCAGTGTCATGGGTACTACAGGTATGGAATGTGGTCTACGTTGTCAGATATAAGATGGGTTTCTGGGTTGGTTGGCTTCATTAAACAGAAGTGTTCAATTGGTGGGGGGAACATTAGGTGGGGACTGTGAAACAAAAGCAAAAAGCAGCCATAACAGATGTTTTCAAGTTTATCCTCTAAGTATGTCTGCTAGTTCTCTCTTCTTCCATCCTTTCTCCCTGTGTAATTTGTTCACCATTTGTCCTTATGTGTATTTAAAATAAATCATTCATTTTGAAATAAAGCACATTTGCTTTATTTTTATTTTTTCCAATTACATATAAAGATATTTTTCAACATTTTTTATAAGATTTTGGATTCCAGATTTTTCTCCCTTTCCTTTTCCCTCCCCAAGATGGCAAGCAATCTGATATAGATTCTATAGTACAATCATGCTAAACATATTTCCATGTTAGTCATGTTGTGAAAGAAGAAACAGAACAAAAGGGGAAAACCATGAGAAAAAGAAAGTGAAAATAGATAGCATTTTCCATCACAAGTCTTTTGAAATTGTCTTGGAATTGTATTTGTCTTTGGATTTGGATTGCTGAGAAGAATAGCACGTTGACTTTAAGGTATTGGGGCACTTGTTGAAAAAATAGTGAATGATTTCCTTTGGACCAGGAGTTTTGACCTTTTTTATGGCATAGACCCTTTTAGCAGTCTGGTGAAGCCTCTGAACTTCTCAGAATAGCTTTTTTAAAACCTCCTAATTGAAGGAAATAGTAAATTTCAGTTACAGGATAGTGAAAATAGAGATTATTTTCTTTACTATTCGATTTCATAGAGCTCCTGAAATCTACCCATGGTCCCCTTGGTGGGGTCTGTGGACCTTAGGTTAAGAATTCCTGCTTTATGGGGGCAGCTAGGTGGTGCAGTAGATAGAGCACTGGCCCTGGATTCAGAAGGACTTGATTTCAAATCTGGCCTCAGACTCTTGACATTTACTAGCAGTATGACCCTAGGCAAGTCACTTAACCCTCATTGCCCTACAAAACAAAACAAAACCCAACCTCTGGCTTTAGATACTAAGATTAATGGGAAACAAACAAACAACAACAACAAAAACAACAAAAACATTTTAGATTAGGTTTGTGGAGGATTGTGGAGGACCCTAAATGGTGTGCTAAGGAGTTCAGATTTTATTCAAATCTTCTTGATGATAGAGTTACCATAGATATTCTATGTAGATTACTAATTTGCAAAGAATTTGAGTACAATAAAATACACTCAAGACTAAAATAGACTAAAGATCATTTCATTTCCCTTCAGTGATTCAGAAGCTCCTAAAGATCCTTGCCATGGTTCATGGTCATCATCATTATGAATATCAATTATCATTTTATTGGTGGAATGCCAGGAAATAGATGGCCAAATTGCAGAAGTTTATTGGAGCTCTGTCTTTTTTTTTTTTTTAGCAGCAACACAGAAGAAACAAGAATAATGATTCCCATCCCAGGTCAACAGCCCTGTTTGTTTAATAAAACAGCAGGATTTTGAAGCAGGTTATCCTTTCAAATGTCTTTAATAAACTACTGGAACAGGCTACAAGGCCAATGGTAACTTTAGTTGTCACAGAGCTACACAATCAGTATAAAGTCTCGGCAGGTTATGGATGGCAAGCATGTGTTAAACTTCTGAACCTCAGAATACTCATCGAGGCAGATTAGAATGAATCATGTGTCAGATTGTTCTAAACAGGAAGACCATGAAGAAACTCCAATATTTCTTTCCTTTTTCGATGTTGCTGTTTTCTTTCCCACTGGCTATTAACCTTTGATGGGTGGCTGCAGAATATTGCTCTGTTCCCTCTGGTGAATTTATGAAATGACCCAAGGAACTCCAAAATGGTACTAAAGAGAAATATTTCCAAAGACAACAGCCCTTTGTGGAATAACACTTTCTTTTAAAAACCATTGTAGAAACTATTAAAAAGATTACTGGTTAGCCTTGGGGAGGTGGGCATTACTAGGTTCACAGGAAAAACAGCATCAAAGGCCCTGAGCAGAACACCCAACTCAGTTGTTTTTTGTTTTGTTTTGTTTTGTTTTGTTTTGTTTTGACTTTTGTGGCCAGCCCCAAAACACACTTCATATAATGACCAGCTGTGAACAGGCCTTCTGCCCAAATCCTGTTCTTTGGCCAGCCCCACTCTCTCTGGCATTCGGTTCTAGGAAAAACAAGATAGGATATCAGGATTTAGAGCCTGAAGGAAGTTTAGAAATCATGGTCTATAGTCATCATTTTGCATATGAGGAAATTGAGGCTCAGGGAGAGATGGTGACTTGCCCAAATTCACATAAATGGTACCTGATAGACCTGGGATAGAGTGACGTGACATCTCCAGCTAATCCCCAACCTAATTTTGAGCCATTAGTTTCAATGTCCCTGTCAAAATGGAGAATTCTGTCTTGAGGAAAAGGAACTGGATCCCAAACAGACAAAAATAAGCCCTCCTCTATAGGGAGCCCCTGAGCATTTGAACTCTCACATCACAAAACTATAGCCACCATGGAACCTACAAGTTGCACATCTGGGCTCTGATTTTTCATAGGACAGGATGTATCAAAGATGATGTGCCCTTGTGCCCAAGGAACAATGGAATCTCAATGCTTCTGTCTGTCTACTTAGGTGGTCACAACCCAAGTCCACACCCTCCTCACTTCTTCCCTGGATTATTGCAGCAGCCTCCTGATTGGTCTCTGCCTCCAGCCTCTCTCTATCCCAGTTATTCCTCCCTATAGCTGTCAAATTGATATCCCTACAGCAAAGGTATCAAACTGGCAGCAGTATGTAAAACTCCTGAGTGCAGCTAGAACCAGATTAAAATGAATAAAATCAAAGTAAATTAAAATGCAATATAATGTTAATTTGTGGTTGTCTACATCAGTTTGCCATGGCAGGGATCTATTTCTATTTGAATGGGACACCAATGCCCTAAAGCACGACTGACCATATCCACCGTGCCCCCTAGGTCACAGAGCTCCAATGGCTCTAGAATAAAATACAAATTCCTTTGGGGGGCATTTAAAGCCCTATGCCATCTGGCTCCAGCCTGCCTTCCTAGTAGATTACACATGACTCCTCTTCATACACCTTATTCTATAGCCAAACAGGCTCACTTGCTGTCCCACACACATGACTTTCCATCTCCAGGCTCTCCCCTTTTGGTATCTCTGGCTTCTTTCAAAGTTCAACTCAAGTGCCATCTCTTGGGGAATGTCTTTCCTAACCTTCCATTTGCCGGTTGGGTGCATATTGTTCCCCAATAGAATATTAGTTCTTTGCAAGTAAAGATTATTGCATTTTTGACTATGTATTCCCAGCATCTAGCACATAGTAAGCACTTAATACATGTTTGTCAAGCACAAAACCTTTCCTGATCCCCATCCCCAGGAGCTAGTGTCCTTCCTGGCTTCTTTATATTTGTTTTGTATTTATTCCACCTAGTACATGGTGTGCTTCCCTAATACAATATAAGCTCCTTGAGAAGAGGGATTGGTTTCATTTTGTGTGAGTGTGCGCATGCACACCTGTGCCAAGCAATTAATACATTTCGAGTATGCTTAATAATAAGCAATTAATGCATTTTTGTTGTTTGCTTGAATGCCACATCTGCAATCCCAGAGTCTTCCCATTTACTGCTAATCCCTATATGAGGTCAATTTTTCCCCCTAAAAAGACTCAATTCAGGATTTCTTTTTGACTTGCACTTGCCAGATTGTTTGATTTACAAGAAGTGTTTACAAACATGTGGAATTGGGAGTAGGGAGCTTGAATCAAATGATGGAAGTTGTGGGGCTTTGTGTAAAGCTTCTCTACAGAACAAAGATCATATTCCATTGAAGGAAATAATGAGTCCACATGATAAACAGTAGCCCTGTAAGCTAAGGAAACTGTCTTCTGTTGAATGGAAAATTGACTGCCTCTCAAATCCCAGTTCATAAGTGAAATGGAAAGCAAACTTCTTTTCTTGAGGAGTAGTTTCACTGTCAGACAATTCTGATCATTTGGATCAATTTCACACACATGCCAATGACAGGAGGTAAGGACCCAAAGCTTATTAAAAAGAGCAATTACCATCAAGTGCTCTCTGCAGTTGCCACTCAGACAGACATCGACACTGTGGGACCCTGGTGGTTGCAAGGAGGAGAAAAAGATCAATGAAACTGAATAGGTTTCTAAAATGGATGCAGAGCCAAGTAATGCAAGAATGCTTACAGACTTGAGCACTGACCAGATAGGAAGAAAGAATTGATTGCTGTAGCTTGATTCATTCTACCTGTGGTAAGAGAGGAGAGAAGGACATAGAAGAGTGATATATTAACAGTCTCCTGGGGACCCCTGATGCCAGGGACACTTCCAGAAACTACCTTAAGTTTCTGTGAGAAATGCCAAGGAGAATGGGAGGCCAAGTGCAAGATGTACCCCCAAAGAAGTAAGAGACATCCCTGGGCATCTCCAACCAATCAATAAACACTTATTAAGGCCTACAGTGTGCCAGACAATATAGTTCAATACTGCAGCTCCAACGGATTCAAGGGTCTAGGAGAAAGTGCAGCAGTTGGCAAACTCTTGGCATTTAGGAGACACATCCAAGAAGTTATATTAGAAATAAAGATTTTTTTTTCACAACCAGTTTTTGGCTCAGAAGACAATCGCCAAAACCAACAAGCCAAGAATTATCTTTACCTGTTAAATGTGGTTGGATTTTACCATCTGTCTGGATCCTCTAGAATCTGTTTTTGAAGTAGGAACTTATTTATCAATAGCCCTACTATATACCAGACACTGTGCTAGGTTCTAGCGATACAAATAGAAAGAATAAATAAACTGGGATTTCAACTTAGAGGTGAAACCAGCCAGAGAGCAATCCTTTGGCACAACTATTCACTAGGCATCCTCCATCCCCAACCCCTGCTAAAACCTTCTTTTGTGCTATTTCCCACAACCCTTTCATTACTCCCTCTCATAAAGCACTTGGTATTTTCACCTTACTCTAGCTTCTTCTCTTAGGGGAAAAATGATCAGGTAAACATTCATACACTAGAATTTGGGACTTAAAGTATTATGCATCCCAATTATTTGCATATTTGGGGAAATCAATGCTTAACACAAAGGAGAGGAGGATGTGAAAGGAGTCTTGAATTAGGAATCATAAACTGTGGGTTCTAACCTTGGCTTTTTGATTAACGTGTGTCACCTTAAAGAAGTCATACCATACCTCTAAGCCTTAGTGTTCTTGTTTAATAAAATGGAGGAATTGTGAGTTTTCAGAAGGTGCTGTGACCCTATGAGTGGTGGCATCTTCTGGCTTAAATGGAGGGATGTTTTCAGGTGGAGCCTATTAGCTGGCCTTCAAACCAGGTGTTCAGTCGGGGAACCACATACCTGCATAATTGCAAGATCAAGCCTGAGCCAGAAGGACTGTTTTTTAGCTGCATTGGCACTTGCACTGGGAAGGTGCTGAGATAGGATGGACAATTACTCTCTGGGACCTTTATATAGCAAGCATACTTAGTGTCTGCTTTCCCCTTCCCTCCCATGCCTCCTCACCATCCAGTGGGGGCAGTGCTGGCTCTAATCAGAGGTTGAGGCCCAAACACTCCTTCTGGGGACTGTGCTACTATCAGTATCTAATTCCTTTTCATGAAGCAGAGTGCTGTGCTATCAGAACCACAAGATACAGAGCTAAAATTAAAATGAAACCAATGTTTGTGACTTTACACCATTTGACCTTGTTAATCAGTTGATCTCCTCCTAAGGTGCTTGGGCTACAAAGCTGTTTTTAAGAAAATACTGAACTAAGAAGCCTCAGGGATCAGCCTGGCACACAACTGTGATAAGAAGCTCTTTTTTGGTGGCCTGATTTGTATCAGCAAAGCAAGCCACAAAATGACACTGTCATTTTTAAGTCTCACTGATGCATAATAGCAGCACAGCTGTGGCTAACAAGTGTGGTGAGGGATGAGAATTTCATACAGAGGACAGAGATGCTCTACTTAAATAAGGAAGAGTTAGTGCTGTATTGGGGCCTCTAGTGAACCTTAGTTAAAAATCAATATCCCTTATTTAAGGCTGTCATTTTAATCGAGACACTACTCTTCACTAACTACTCTGCAGAAAGACCCACACAACTACCAGACTCCACAGTGCCTCCAGCAAAGCATTTTCTTTGCTGACAACTTTTTAAATGCATAAATGCTGACTTCAGAATGATGTTGTCAACATGTTTCCTCCCCTTCTTCCTACCTTTGGTTTTAGAGATGGAAGCCGTGATTATTTTTTTTTAATTAATAAAGCATTTTTTCCCGTTACATGTAAAGATAGTTCTCAACCTTTGTTTATACAAGCTTTACAATTTCAGATTTTTCTCCCTCCCTCCCCTCCCTTCCCCCTCCCCTAAACAGCAGGTAATCTGATATAGGTTTTATATATATATATACACATAATAACATTAATCCTATTTCTGCATTAGTCATGTTATAAGAGAAAAAAATCAGAGCTATGATGGAAAACCTCAAAATAGAAAAAAACAACAGCATCAAAAACAAAAGAAATAGTATGGTTCATTCAGCATCTATACTCCGCAGTTCTTTTTTTTTTTTCCCCCTGGATTTGGAGATCCTCTTCCATCACGAGTTCCCTGGAACTCTTCTGTGTCATTGCATTGGTGAGAAGAAAATAGTCCATCACAGTAGATCAACACTCAATGTTGATGTTACTGTGTACAATGTTCTTCTAGTTCTGCTCATCTCACTCATCATCAGCCCACGCAAGACCCTCCAGGTTTCTCTGAACTCCTCCTGCTCATCGTTTTTTATAGCACAATAGTATTCCATTGTATTCATATACCACAATTTTTCCAGCCGTTCCCCAATGGTTGGGCACCCCCTCAACTTTCAATTCTTTGCCACCACATAAAAAGCAGCTATAAATATTTTTGTACATGTGGGTCCCTTTCCCCCTTCCATGATCTCTTTGGGAAAAAGACCCAAAAGTGGTATTGCTGGGTCAAAGGGTATGCACAGCTTTATCGCCCTTTGGGCATAATTCCAAATTGCTCTCCAGAATGGTTGGATCAGTTCACAGCTCCACCAACAATGCATTAGTGTTCCAATTTTCCCACAGGGAAGCTGTGATTATTTTAGTGTTTCAGAGCTAATGGTTGACCCCAGGCAAAAAAACTTCCACTAGATTCGGCATCTTTTGAAAGCAGCCTCTTAGGAGAAAAGGCAAGGTTTATGTCCAGGTTTTATTAATTCTGGATTTTAACTGTAGCAGAGCCCTGGTGGAGACCCAAAGTCTGGCCACTAAAATATCCTCCATTGTGATGTATTCAGAGCCTAGAAGGCAAACTGTTTTCATAGAATAATAAAGTATTAGCACCTACTAACCTCAACCTGAAAGCTCATCTTTTCCAACCTCTGAATTTCACTGATGGTTGGGTTTGTCCCTTAGGTTGGGACCTAAGGATAAAGCCCCCAATCACCTTTCCTTATATCCAGAGTAAAAGCAGTCCTGGATACAGGATACCCTCTATGATGAGCAGGATTTGAGGGAGTAGATAATTATTGAATTGAAATTCCTCAGGTTTCATCTAATAATAGAGAGATAATTTCCCTCAGGGCCAGAGAATAGGAATAGCCTAGCCTGGCTGTTAGCAGTTACTCCCTTCTGAGGACAACATGGGAACAAATAGTACCCTTCTCCCTCCCCTTCCCCTTTCCTCCACCTTCCACCCCCAGAGTACTCCTATCATTGTTTCTGGCCTTTTCTGTTGTATGTGACTCTTTGTGACCCCATTTGAGGTTTTCTTGGCAAAGATACTGGAGAGGCTTGCCATTTCCTTCTCCAACTCATTTCACAGATGAGGAAACTGAGGCAAACAGGGTGAAGTGACTTGCCCAGGGTCACAGAGCTAGTAAGTGTCTGAGGCCAAATTTGAACTCAAGTATTCCTGATGCTCTATTCACTATTCCACTTAGCTGCCTCTACACTATTGTAAATTGTTGTTTTAGTCCCAGTGTTACTCTACCTTCTGCAATCCCAAATCCTCTCTCTAATAACTCTGCTTCCCAAAACTCCATACCGTGGGATATTGGGATGCACTGGCATTGATTCTGGGTTTGCAGCAGTCTTCTTTAATAAAGTGTCCTGACACTTAGGTCAGGTATGCACACCTTAGAGAACAAAGATCAAAGGGTATCATTTTAAAAACTAACCTACATTAATCAATTAATAAACATTTTTTACCTACCTTTTATGTACCAAACATCCGCTTGGTGTTAGGGAAGCAAAAATGCTTCAGGGGCTGGACTAGAACCAGGGCCAGTGGTATGGAAGATACTTCTATTTCTAAAGTTCTTGGGCTTACCCACTCATTAGTGGTTAGTGTTGGTGGGGGCAAAAATGGCAAACCCCTTATACCACAAGAGTTGCATCTTCTCAGTGATGACTTTAAAGGTTTGTCTGGAAGCAGTTCCTGTGGTTGGGGGTAGGGGAGTGGGGTCACTACTCTTCTCAAACCTGGGCTCAGGGTCCTGGGGCTTCCTTCACTACAGTGAGAAGAAAGGTGGTAGTCAGAGTGGCTGCTTCTTCTCTCTCTAGGATGCAGTACTACTTCAGTAGGGTTGGTTTTTCTGCCAGTCTACAACAACAACAACAACAACAACAACAATAATAATAATAACAACCTAGCATATTTCATGATTTACAAAGCATTTTTCCTTACAGAGATCCTGTGGAGTAGGTAGTACAGATGTTATTCTCATTTTATAGATGAGGAAACTGAGATTCCGATTAAGCAACTTTCCCTTAGTCACACCATAAGTTTAAGAGAGGAGCCTTGAACCCAGGTCTTGTGATGTCCCCACCAAACCAGGGACTCCTCACTGTAGACAATAACTGTTCTTCTGAAAAGTTGTGTGTAAATTAGATCGTTTGAGATTGCCACAATTAATTTTTATTTTGGTAAAGACTACAATGATTTGAGATATGAAAAATCCTTTATGAATGTAAATTGTTTCTATTTTATCTGTTTTATAAAGTTGGATGTATTTTCTTGAAGTAAGGCCCCATTTGTACTGGGCTTGTTTTACAGATAAAATAATGTGTTTTTCAAATATCTTAAATGTGTTTTAGATAAAGGTTATAGTATAGTTTGACTGGTAAAGTAGAGAACCAATATGGCAGAGTAAAGAAAGGTTTAGACTTAGAGTTAGAAGTGACTTGAATTCTAGCCCACTCTTCTAGCTGTGCGACCATGGGCAAAGCACCTCGCCTCTCTGAAAATGTCTTTTCTTCCATAAAATGGGGGTCACACTTACATTACGTTACTTCACAGGGTTTTTGTGAGGAAATGGTTTTTGAAAATCTTTAAAGAACTATTCAGATGTGAGTTATTGTCACCATCTTAGTATCTAGTTTTAGGCTGCAACACATTTCCACACCAGGCCATCAGAATCCTGGTGTGCTTTTTTGCATATGAAGACCTGGAATGAATGATTAATTCTCTGTAAATACACACCCATTCTCTTTCTGTCTTGCAGTGACATTACACCCGGAGAGCCAGTAAGCAAAAACAGTCGGACCAGAGTGGCTTCCCGCTTCCCCAAATTATCCCGGAATCATCCGAGAGAGCCCCGCAATGTGGAACCGCAGAGTGGTGACCTCTGATCCTTTTGCAGGCTCCCAGATGCTGGTGCTGTGTACTTTTCCAACTGGCCCAGTGCTTCTGACCTGTCTGAGGCAGCTGGTTCCTTAGCCTCAGAGGAAAAATCAGTTATGCTACATTAACCCTGGAAAAAGGACACCATCCACACCGTGGTTTCTCACTCTGATTAAACAGGTCACCCAGAAGGCAGCACGTGCTCATTGTCCTAAAGAAAAAGGCTCCTCACCTGGAGAGGCAGTAACATGGTAACTGATTTCCCCTTGGCTGCTGCCTGTTTGCATTCACATTTTCCCAGCTGTGTCTTAAGGCAGCATGAGATTCACTGCCCTTGGCCTCTTGCAGGAGACACCTGATGCAGCTGGTGGGAGGTGCAAGGAGCACCAGGTCAGGAGACCAGATGCCTTTGTTTTTGAGGCACACAACTGAGATTTTTCACTTCGTCAAAAAACTATGACTCCAAACAAACTCTGACTTTTTCCTTTTGGGGGGTGGAAGTGGGGGGAGAAATAGGATGACTGTTATTTTGTTTTTTCTATGTAATTGTCTGCCAATACCCATAGACTCCTCACTATGATTTGGGGGCTCTCTATGTATGTTAAAAATACACCAAGCAGTATAGGACAGGTGACCCAAATAGCTATTTCCAGGCATCTCTTTCCTAATGGTATGTTCCCCATGACTCCTTTGGGGAAGCGCCAAGTAAGTCGCAGATTATGTTGGCTTTTTATTTTTAAAGCAACGCCTTTGTTTTTGCCAGCAGAGGGGGGACAGCCCTAAATATAGGTCTTTCCCCAAATAAGACTGAACAGTTTAATGAGAAAGTTAATACCAAGGTAATCCAGCCTTGAATGGAATCCTGAGCCTTTTGTTGTGTCCCATGACAGGTTGTCAACTTGGCTGTTACAGAAATCCTCTATAGCATTAAAACTGGGGGCTGTTTGGGCATTCTTTTGTCATTCGACATAGAAAATGGGTTAGAAGAGGCAAAAAGACCCACTAGTCATTGACCTTTGTAGAAAAAGAGTATCTTGTGCCTTAGGCTAACTAAGAGGTTGAAAAATCATTTAGGGGTTGAGTTCCTGGGCTTCCTTGCTGTACTGTTCATCTCACTGGCTATTTCCGATGAGTTCTGACCTAAATATTTTTGGCCCTCATTATTCACCCTTCTCCCCCCACAATCATCTTTTTTTTTCTCTTGTCCTAAATGTAGATGTCTGTGGTAAATTATCCTCTGCCATGTTTTCATTTGGAGAGCCTCCCTGTTTCCCCATTGTTGGAACATTCAGTTTAGATATCAGATCAGGGAAAAGGGGCATTAACTCCAAAGTGATATCAACTATCTGGAACTTGGGAAGATAAGAATTTCATATGACCTCAACAGTTAGGGAAAAGGACCAAAAACAAGGAAATGTAACCTCCATCAACTAAAATAACTTCAGTGTCATGGTGCTCTGTACTTAAGTGAGACAGCCTTATAACGTGGTGAGTTAATGGGATGCCAAAATACACAAAGAATAAGTCAGTACATCCTAACAAAATCATGAGATGATCCTCCCATTGTCCTTCACAGCCACTGAGTTCAGTTTTAAGCTGAAAGTTTCAGAAATTAGAGATGGTCCACAAGCACAGGATGGGCCAGAAAACATGAAGAAAGGTGAATGGGTTTGGGGTTCTGAGATAGAAAACACCCACAAGAAATTTCATAATCATGTGAAAATATGGGAATGGAAATTATTAAAAGACTAATACTGCACTCAGTCTGTTGACAGTTTGAAATGTGGTCGATCAGTCATTAAACTTTTATTAAGTGTCTAGTATGTGCCAGGAGGCAAGATTTAGGAGAAACCTCCACCTGTTCAAATAGGCTTTTTCTTTGTGTCACTACTGCATATTTCCCAGGCCTCTTTCCTCCTTAGCTTAAAAAATAATAATCATCATTTGTAATAGTTTATTGTTGCCTTGGATGGAGGCAGAGAATAAGACTAGGTGAAATTTATAGGAAAACTCCATTCGAGTGATTCACATAAGGATGAATTAAAGTATAGAGAATCAATAGAGTTCATTAATAAATCAAAAAAACATGTGCCAGTAGATCACCTTATTGTCGACTCTCTGGAATTTTAGAAGAAGAGACAGACAATAAAGGAAGACAGGAATGGGGGGAGAAGGGGAAGAGACAGAGAGAGTCTAAGCCCTATCCTTGAAACAAAATATTGTCTCAGTTCCCCACCATCTTCTCTTCCCTGGCAATATCCATAACACATCATAGCAGGAGAGCCCCGGGGGCCACTTGTCAGGAACATCCAGAGTCTCTGAATTACCAGTTATAGGAATATTAGTCCCTAGTAATCTATGGAAGGTTGCTTTGAACACCTAGCCTTGAATATAGCTATACATTAAATAACAGGGAAAGTTTTAAAGCCAAAGTAACCGTGCACCTCTCTGCCTTGTTTTTGGTCTACTATATATTGGTTATTTTGAAGTTTTTCTCTGTTAAAAAATTGATAGCTCTGTTCAGAAACTCTCCTTTGAAGTGGTTAAGAATCAACATTTCAGAAAAGACCAGGTGCCAGCAGAAAAGATCGAATAGCTGTCTACAGCTTGCATATCTGATATTACCTCTAGTGGCTAAAATACACAGAGAAACCTAAATGTAGACTGACAAGCTTTTTTCTTCTTGTTTTCGGTGGAGTGGTTGACTTAAAATTTGCTTACGGTGTGAGTCTGTATTCATCTTCTCCAAACATCTCACCATAATTCTCTCCCACTAAGAAAAATCTGCCCATCGTCAAGAAGCACAAGGAGCCAAGACAGACAAATGCTAAACAGGCAAAGAATTACGCATGTTGCCCATATTTTTAAAACTACTGTTCTTTTTTAACTTCACTATTCACTGGGTGATTTTTTCCCCTGCTTTTCCCATATTTAGATTTTTAAAAAATCATTCACTTGATGACCAAGAGGAAAAATTAGGGTTCCAAACTGCACTTGCTCTGCTTATTGGTATCTAACTCCTTGTTTCAAGATCATGTAGAAATCCTGGAATCATCATTAGTGTACAGATCGTCCTCTGCTAATTTTAGCTCAAAGGCACATGTGACTCAAAAATTACAGCAACTACAGACAGCCTTAACTTTGGAATCATGTATAATTCACTGCAATTATCAATCCACTTAACACTTCAGAATGTTCTTACCCATTGCCTCAAATGAGGTTGGGTGAATTGTAAGAAAATGGGGCAAATAGAAACAAAATCAATAGATTTCTAAAGTAGCAGAGCTAAAACAAGGTTATGCACACTGGTCACAGATCATAAGAATGCTAATGGCACTTTAGAACCTAAGGTCATAAGGCTCTATGTCCTTCCCTCCCCAAAGCACAGCCCCCAAATTAGAGCCAATAGGTTCCCTCCTCTCCATGTCATCTTTCTCTGATGCTGTGGTCTATGTTGTGAGTAACTGGTAATCATGAAAGAAAGAGTAAGGAAGGAGAGAAGGAAGGAAGGAAGGAAGGAAGGAAGGAAGGAAGGAAGGAAGGAAGGAAGGAAGGAAGGAAGGAAGGAAGGAAGGAAGAAAGAAAGAAAGAAAGAAAGAAAGAAAGAAAGAAAGAAAGAAAGAAAGAAAGAAAGAAAGAAAGAAAGAAAGTTTTATGTGAAGTCCTGATGGCATATGTAAGGTTCAGAAAAGTGTTGGCCAGTTCTGGAGAAGACAGAATTAATATTCTTTTTACTATTCACTGATAGATGGTCACATCGATTCCATGGACAGATGGATAAAACTACTCTGAGAATATTTTAACTTCTGCCTTGCCAGAATCTATAAATTGAGGAGGCCAGTCAGTGTCATCTCTTATAGAATAAACATCTCAGGAAAGAGGGAGAGAAAATAAATGCTTGTTAATTGAAAAATAAAATTTAAAGGTTTTTTTTGTTTGTTTGTTTTTTTAAGGAACGTCCTCCACATGATTCCTCCCAGGCCCCTCAAAGACAGCTGTCTTTACAGTTCTTTATTCAAGGACAGTAAGAATGAAAAATGAGTGATTGTTTAAGGGTCATTATGGGTAGCCTTAGCCAAGCAACAGGTTGGCTTTTTAAGAACAAATTCCCTATTGAAAAGGATGTTATCTTTGTAATATAAGTTAGAGATGTACTGAAAAGAGATAGTTCAGGACATTTCCTTAGTTCTGTCTACCTTGGGCCCAATAGAGAGACTGGACTCTTCAGGGTTGACTGAATAGTATATTTTATTCATTCTCAATAAGGAAAAGATGATTTATGGGTTGTCTGATTTAGTTAAAGCAATCCAGGGTGTGATTAAGGTCAATTATCATCAATATTATTGGATTTTGACTTAGTTGAACAAGCCAGGGCATAACTGAATCTATGTAGCTGAAATTATCAATACTATTATCAGCAATACTAGCAGGCATTCTCGGTCATTGTTTCTAACAATATCATCTCTAGGGAGATCATTCTTGTTGTCATTGCCAAGCACATGTTCTCTGCATCAATATAAAGCAAGTCTACTATTTAGGGAAACACACACACACACACACACACACACATACACACACACACAATAGCACCAGCTTTGTCCACAATAAGATAATCAACTGGTAAAGAAGGCTTAACTTGACAAGGCTATTAAGTCTCATGTTGTAGATGGGTTGATAATAACTAGGCCCGTCAAATTTAGGTTTTTATTTACAGAAAGGATTGTCAGAACATGTTGTAAACAACGAATATCATCTTCTACAATCTAACGCAAGGCATAAATCATGGAGAGGGAATTAATATTGGCAAGTATTTGGAGGCAAGGCACAATTATAGGAAGCCTGGCATAATTCCATAGGCTGCAACTTTATTAAAATTAGTTCTTATCCATGGCCAATTACAGCATTAGAGCAAACTTTGCTGGGAATTTTTTAGTTGTATGTGTGTGTGCATGTTGTAAATTAATCCCAATTGGTTTACACAGGTCAAATTTGTCAATAGGCCATTATTATGATTCAGAAGGAGCCACAGTTAGTTAACAGGCCTTGGGACAAGAGTGAGTACCACAGACATTGATGAATATTCAAACAAAAACGACTCCTTGAAAAGTCCCATTTTGGGGGCAGCTAGGTGGCACAGTGGATAGAGCACCAGCCCTGGAGTCAGGAGTTACCTGAGTTCAAATCCGGCCTCAGACACTTGACACTTACTAGCTGTGTGACCTTGGGCAAGTTGCTTAACCCCAATTGCCTCACCAAAAACAAAACAAAAAAAGGGAAAGGGGAAAAGTCCCGTTTCTTTACACAGAAGGCCATGAAAAAAGCAGAATGGAGGCCTGGGGTAATTCAAATTAATTGGTTTGCTTCTCCTCCTTGTGTTACCTTTGAAGTGTCAGAAGCGGTGGGGGTGGGACAATCTTCAGCCTTGCTAGCACTGAATTTTGTCACAGTCTTAAGAGTAACAGATGAAAGGTAGAGTCGGGCTAATGCCAACTAGTCTGTCTCCAAACTCTTAAGGTTCGAGTTGGGGCTCAGCCAATATGACTTGTTACATTCTCTTCCCTTCAGTCCCTCTGCCCCCAACTATAGATGGCACACATTTCAGGGGTTATTTAAAGGATAAAGAAATTCTTCATACAAATCAGCCACACCCTTACTTACAGTATAGTAGCAGTTTTCCAGACTCCTTTGCTTGATTTCTCATTGACCAACAACTTTTGGTGAATTTGGTCAGCTTTTCAGTCGTTACCTTTAGCAATTCCCTTCCTGTGATCTTTTCAAAAGTTATGGTGGGGCAGCTAGGTGGCACAGTGGATAGAACACTAGCCCTGGAGTCAGGAGTACCTGAGTTCAAATCCAGCCTCAGACACTTAACACACACTTACTAGCTGTGTGACCCTGGGCAAGTCACTTAACCCCAATTGCCTCACTAAAACAAAACAAAACAAAACAAAACAAAAGTTATGGTAAACTTGTAGCCAATAGTAGAGGCATGGAGAATACTCCTGTGGGAATTAATTTCAACCCATAGTTGAAATCCCACCCTGCCACTCATTCTTGGACAAATAGTAGGGCCTTTATTCAATAGCAGTGATCTTGGCTCTCACTTTTCAGAGAAGGGGATTTTCTTCCACTGTGTGCACTCTTTCTTCACCTACCATGAGACAATAATGTCATACAACTTGGCAATTGGTATATCTAGTCAGAAATCTATGGTCAACCTGTGAAATTGGGTCTCAATACATGGGAGCTTGGAAAATTGACGAAAGCAGTCTTCTGCAAAGCTTCATTCATTGAGTCCCTTCCACAGGGCATTGAAAGTTGCTAAGCCCCCAGAGCCAAGGAGCTGCCTCATGTTTCATTTTGAATTGTTGCATCCCTCCTTTCCCATTACTCTCTTCTCCATGTTTAGATCTTTCAGCCATCTTCATGGTCTTGTACCTTCAGAGCTAGAGAAGCTTCCAGGAAAATATGCATTTAAATTCATACTCAACAAATTCTATTGTAATTAACACTTTTCAAAATATTGTGTATTGTTTCATTAAACTTAACATTAAATGTTTGCTTTTCCAAATTTTGTTCTGTTCTATTTTTGCACAATTGTAGCACTGTATATTTTATCTAACATTTCTGTGCCAAAAAGTTCATTTTATGTTTCCATAGCATATGATCATGATTATATTTCTAAAACAAAACATCAGTTAATGTATCAATAGGAATGAATGTGTAAAGTGTAGAGCTGATGTTCCTTTTTTTTTTTATGAAGGAGAAGGGGGACGTGGGCTAATAAGTTATATTTTTCCCAATCTTATTTAAATATATATGATTGTAATGTCCTCAGTGGCAGTTATTACCCGTTTACTCCACAATAAATGCTGTATTATAGACAGTCATTGACTTCTCTAAATTCTGACATATAGGCTAATTTTGGAACAATGCCCAAAATGGAAGTTCTTAGATTTCACCCATCAACAACCAATAGGAACAACTTCCTAAACAATCCAATCACTTTTTCAGTCATTAAAAAGAAAAAGCAAAATCTAATAAATTATCAAATGAATGGTCTAGTAGCTTATATGAATACAGCTATTGTCTGAAAAGGTTAGATTAGTAGTTGTTCAAAGGTCCTGTGCTTAGGCCTTTCAACTGATTGAAATAGTCAAGAAGAAGCATTAGAATTTTAATATTATTTTATCATGTTTGGAAAACCACTATTTTGGTCATATCTATCCACCTTGGGGCATGTTTTCTTTGATTTTCATTAGTACTGCTTCACGAATATGGAGCACTCAGGAGAATCAGGACCACATAGGATCATAAATGACAACTTCTAGAGAGGCAATCAGACTTACTGACAGAGAAAAGTGAAAGGTCTAACATGCATTTCTGCAAAACAAAAATGCCTAGTGAGTATTCTCATTAATTAACTTTCTTCTTAGAAAGAATTTATTCACCTATGCATCAATAGACTAGCCATCACTGGAATTATCCCTTGAATAGTAAATATTGCCTAACTCCTCTGACAGACACATTGAAGAGGGTACTCTAAAAAGCATGAGTTTGAAAAGGATAAATCCCAAGGAGTGTTGATTGTTGAGTGCAATAGCAGAGGATTATCTATCATTGCTCTGGGCCCAAACCTGCAGGCAGTTGGCCAAGCCAGGGTTATCTGTTGATTGTGCTTTTGTTAGCTGAATATCTATGGTAAGAACTATCATTCTAAAGTAGCGTGTATGTGTGTATATAAGGCATACAGATATGCATTTATGTACTGGAATGTGTAATATTATTTTAACCCCTCTTCTGTTAACGGTTTACATAATAGAATTTTTAAACAAATGTATTTAATTTTCTAAAAAAACTTGTATTAAATATTTCTTTTGGAATAAGCTGTGGTAATTTTGTTATAATTCAACTGAAAATATGCCTCTTTATGATAATAAAATTAAAATAGTGTCATTTTGTAAATTAGAAGATATGTTTATAGCCTATTAATAATTCTCGATTCTGTTCTGTTTTATGTTCACTTTTTAAATGGGCATTGTTAACATCCACAGGTCTGTTGCTTAATTTCCCATATGTTATATTAGACATCTGGTTTTGATTGAGGATAATGTCATCATTAATTTTATTTTATATGAACTGCAGTAGAACCCTATTATAGCACAAGGAATATCATTACACAAATTACTTAATGTCAATTCATATCTCCTAATAATTCCATGTAGTAAAAGATTGCTATAACATAGTTTAATGATATATAGGAATTAGTCTTACATTATCAAAGATGTGCCCTCTGCATCAATGCTGAGAGAAGTTTGTAGAAATTAGCTAATTCAGATAAATGAATGTTCACCGGATAATAGATTTAGAGCTGGAAGTCATCATATCCAGTCCCTTCATTTTACAGATGAGGAAACTGAGGCTTGTTTAGGGTCACATGACTAGTGACAAGGGCACTAGTAGAAGACCTGAGCCTTCTATCCATTATACCACACTCCCCCATATAATGAAGCCATAGAAGATGAAGTGGCAGTCAAATTTGAATTTTCAAAATTTGAAACAAGGCTTTCCAATTGTTTTTGCCAGAAGTTCTTGACATCATTATTGGGAATACACTTCCATGAATGAGTCTGCAAATACCTTCCCAGCAAAAGTCAATTAAAGGGGGCAGCTAGGTGGCGCAGTGGATAGAGCACCAGCCCTGGAGTCAGGATTACCTGAGTTCAAATCCGGCCTCAGACACTTAACACTTACTAGCTGTGTGACCCTCGGCAAGTCACTTAACCCTAATTGCCTCACTAAAAAAAAAAAAGTCAATTAAAAGCAGAATGAAATCTTGGTACTCAAAAAGCAGGTTTCAAGGGGGTGGGGAAGAAGCTTAATTAAAACATTGCTATAAATGGGGATAGAACAGGCATTAAACCCAAGCTTTTTTGTTTAGAAGGTATGTTAAAAAAAATACACCAAAGAACACGTCATCTTGCTTTTGTCTATTTTCTGTGGAGATGCCTGAAACCTATCCTCAGAGAATTTTATGGATTCAGGTTTGTTTGGTTTTTTTAATTTATCTTTTAAAAGGCATTTCCCTCTCTTGTTATATTGTTCAGGGCAGGGGGGAATAACTAAAAGAATGGTTGGCTTTGAAACAGAGTTACTTATACTATTATAGAAGCCCTTGGATCAACCTTGGTGACCTCTGATAATGGGCTTTGCTAATATTAATATTAAAACTCAAAGTTTCCTGATTCCCTATTTACAACATCTAGTATACATTCAGCTCAATTTTCAAGTCCCTCCATAATCTGCCTCCACTTATCTGGTATCCAGTCTTATTTCCCATTTCCCTCTAACCTAACCAGATTGATCTCACTGTCCCCAAACTTAATCTCATTTCATACCAATATGCCTTCACTTAAGTGGATTCCTTCACCTGAAATGCCTTTTCATCTCTGCCTGCTCCAATACATGAAACTTTCCATAGCAATTCCAGCTCTCATTGAACTCATTTTCCACCAAACTTAGAGCATTTATTAGTTGTACTATACAACTGAATTTCTAATTGTATACTATCTTTTTTTCCCTAATATTTTCTGTTTTCATCCATGTTTGTCTTACCTCCTCAACTAGGTTGTAAGTTCTTTTAAGGTAGGGACCATGTTTCATATCATCTGTATTGTCTGCTGTACCTAGTATGATATCAAACCCATAGAAAGAGTTTTTAAAGATACCAATTTGATTGATCTACTTTAGAAATGAGACATTTCCATCCTCATTTCTGAAGCCTAATTCCCAGACCTTCACACACCATGAAAAGTTAGTGACTCAGATGTTGTCCATGATTCATTTAAAACAAATTGAGAGGAGGGAAGATATTTTAGTTTTTATTTAAGAAAAGGCATCTTATTCTCCCTCTAAATTGAGGTCCTATAATCTTTTCTTAGACTGATAAAAATGAAAAATCTGATCATTATTTTATTTTTTTTTTTGCGGGGCAATGGGGGTTAAGTGACTTGCCCAGGGTCACACAGCTAGTAAGTATCAAGTGTCTGAGCCCGGATTTGAACTCAGGTACTCCTGAATCCAGGGCCGGTGCTTTATCCACTGTGCTATCTAGCCTCCCCCTGATCATTATTTTGAATCTTTTGTTTGAAACATGTCCTAAGGGTAAATGCCATTGTGGACCAACTCAACTCATTTAGTTATCATCTTAAGATAATTTTTCTTTTAGTGACTCAATTACAAATGAAATAATAATGATCTGGTGTTGGAGAGGTAGCAGAGTATAATAAAAAGAACACTGGACCACTAACTTGTGCTGGCTGAATAACCCTGGGCAAGTAAGTCCCTTAATTTCCCAGTGCTGCAGATTCATATTGATAGAGAAAGTTCCTCACCAGGAATTCCTTGCACTAATGAAATGTATGCACTGGATTTGGAATTGGATAATCAGAGTTCCTATCTTGGAACTTACTTAGTAACTAAGTGACTTTGGGCAAGTCACCCCATATCTCTAAGCCTAGTTTCTTAATCTATAGAATGGGAACACTTTTAAAACCTACCTGAAAGGGTTCTTAAGGGAGTCAAATAAGGATAATGTCTGTAAAGCATTTTGGACTACAAAGCAATATGTACTATAAAGCATCCAAGAAATATAACTTCTTGTTCTCATTGGTTAAGGATACCTTCTTTTCCTTCTAGCTTAAACCCAAAAGGGAATGCATGCCTGGACTGGAATACTTTCTTTAAAAATAAAAATCAACATTTTTAAGGGTTTGGAAGTTCTTTGCCCTCTTGATTTTATTTGAGCCTCACGACTATCCTGTGACATAGATTCTATAAGTAGTTATTTCTGTTCTATATGAGGAAAATGAGGCTTTTAGAAGTTAAATTATTTCATTAGCATCAATCATCATCATACCCTTTCCCTATCTTAGTTGCTGAGTGGAAGTTCTATCTTACTTTCCTTGGGACACAATAAGGAGTTTTAAACTCAATATCCTTTTACTGATAGCAACACAACAGAGGAAGGTTTAATGTCCTGGCTTGATAAGGTATCTGTATACTAACATCTTGGTGAAGTCAAGATAATCCTGAATCAGGAATGTGTGACTGGAGTCCATTGGCATGGGCATCATTTGGATTTAATGATTTACCATAAGGAATAAGTGCAAGGCTGAGGAGAAAAAAATCTCCATATGTACCTCAACTTCCTTTAAACTCTGGGCTGTTTGAAGATGCCATAATACTTCTCTGCTCTAACATGTGATTTGCACTTAATGTTGTGTACACTCCAGTTCTTGTATGTTTTTGGCTAGTTTTGCCTTGGAGCAATTCAGACCCTCAAAAGAATTTTCTGACTTGATAAGAAAACACAGCAAGAGATCTGTGGGGAGAGATGGTGGTATTGGAATTCAAGTTATTAACATCAAGGAGTTCAATATACTACTGAGCAATCCACATGGAGATGGGTAACAGAGAATGACTGAATCTTGACTTTTAAAGGAAACAGACAAATCAAAATGAAGGCTTATGGACTTCCTAAAGCCAAGGGTATGCTTAGGGCAGAGTGTCTCTAAGCAGATGACGACTCTAGGGCCTGTTTGCATAAATATGCGACCTTTGTAGCTATGTCTTTCACAGGCAACAGCTGGCTCAGAGGTTGCCAATTCCCTGGGGAAAAAAAACACCATTAACCATTTTAAAATGATACCTGTCTGATGGCTTATGAGAAAAACAAATGGTGTGTGCTTATTGGCATCAAAGAGTAACATATTTCAATTTGCTCCTGTTTTTCTGGATGCCACCCATCTGTTTACTCCACCAAATATTTATTTTGTGATCTGATACCTTTACTAGTCAGCAAGCAAGATCATATGATTTAAATCAATCAGATTTTCCACTGGTGAAGTCACTTTGATTCTCATTACAATTCATTATGCAATGAAACATAAGATTTGTTACATCAATAAATGAATACATGAACTAATTTGCAAATGGCATAACATATTTATACCGAAGCATAGGAACCAGTAGGGGAGAGCCATAATTTCACTCATAGTTCCCAGCAAAACTAATAGGCATGTGATGGGTGGGCACATTTCTTCACATAGAATCTGTAGCATTAATAACTACTTATATTAAATGCACTTCAAGGTTTACAAAGTGATTTCCTCACAAGCCCATGAGGTAAATAGTCTAAGTATTATTACCCATTTTAGATATGAAGTAGTAGTTGTGATTTCCCCAAGGTCACACGGCTAGTTGGTGTTAGATCCAGGACTTAAAGGACTCTGACTCCCAGCAGGAGCAAAGCAAATCAAGATATTGACCATTTCTGAGAATGCACATCTGGTTCCGTACCCCTAGTCCATTCCCTTTCTCTCAAAAGGTGGAAGAAAGGCTTCATCATCAGTCTTTTGAAGTCATGATCAGTCGCTATTTTAGTCAAACTTGGTTGTTTCTCCTCACATTATTGGGCTCATCACAGAAATTGTTTTAGTTCTGCTAACTCATTTCACTCTACATTAATTCATATGTCTTTCCCTATTTCTCTGAATTTGTCATAATCTTCATATCTTAGGGTGTAAAATAATGCCATTGTATTCATATACCACAATATGTCCAGCTATTTTCCAGGGTATGGACACATTTTATTTTCAGTTCTTTGCCATAATAAAAAAAGTACTCATGGGTTCTTTCCTTTCTGTCTTTGACCTCAATGGAGGTGGTACATACCTGATTACTCGGTCAAAGGGTATGTACAGTTTAGTTAATTTTTTGGACATAGGTTCAAATTGATTTCCAGAATGGTTGGACCAACTTCCATTTTCCTTTCCTTTTCTCCTCTATGCCAATCTGTTGATCGTGAGGTAGAATCTCAGGGTTGTTTTGATTTATATTTTCCTTATTTTTAGTGACTTAGAGCATTTTCCCATATTATCATTAAAAGCTTTCATCTTTTTTACTAAGAACTTCTTGTTCATATCTTTTGACCATTTCTATGAGGGTATGTAAGGGCAGTTAGGTAGCACAGTGAATAGAGTTCAAAGACACTCATTAGCTGTGAGACTCTTACTAGTTGTATGATACTGGGCAGATCACTTAACCCTATTTGCCTCAGTTTTCCTCATCTGTAAAATGGGCTGGAGAAAGAAATGGCAAACTATTTCAGTATATTTACCAAGAAAACTCTAAATGTAGTCACAAAGAGTTGGACATGACTGAAATGATTGAACAAAAATAAAATTAGGGAATATGAACCTCAGTTTCTTGAACCATAAAATAAGTATAATATGCTACTTTTCACACACGGTTATTGTGAGGGAAATAAAAATGTTATTAATAATGAGGATGTCTTTTTTTTTGTCAGACAGTAATAATAACGTAAGAGCTAGCATGATGTAAGATATACAAAGCATGTTACATGTATTATTTCATTTGATCTTTACAACCACTCTGATAGATGTTAATATTATCCCTGTTTTACCAATAAAGAAACTGAGGCTTAAAAGGGTTAAATGACTTGCCCTGAGTCTCACAGCTAATAATCTGAACTCAGGTCTTCCAGACTCCAAGTCTGAGTTTATTTCTGTGCCACATTATTTGTCATCCTTGTCCCTCCCACAATAATGAAGGTTCTATATTCTTCCATTAATCCTCTCTTTTTAATTATTTAGTCATTTTTTTCATACATGTCCTCCTCTTCATGACCCCATTTGGGGTTTTCTTGGCAAAGATACCAGAGTGGTTTGCCATTTCAATTCTCCAGTTCATTTTATAGATGAGGAATTGAGTCAAACAGTGTTAAGTGCCTTGGTCAGGGACATACAGCTAATAAGTGTCTGAGGCCAGATTTAAACTCAGGAAGATGAGTCTTCCTGATTCCCAGCCCAGTGCCCTATCCCTTGCACCACCTAGCTGCCCCATCCTCTCTTATACAAAGGTTCAATTATCTTTGAAGATGAGTACCAGAACTATATATCCAGTCTTAATCTCTCTTTTAGGCTCCAATCCTTCATCAATCAACCAATCACAAAACATTTATTAAGCATTTACACTGTACCAAGCACTGTGCTAGGCACCAGAAAGACAAAGTTTTAAAAGTTAAGCAGCCCCTCTTCTCAAGGAACTTATATTGGATAGCTCCCACACTGGATGCCCTGCTGACTTCTCAACCATAACCAAAATGAATTTCATACCACACTCTGAATTCCCTAGTACTGTTTAACCAAATTTCATGATTTTCATTGATGATTTAATTCATCATTCTTTCAGTCATCCAGGTTTGTAACCTTGGTGTTTAAGTCATTCATCTCCATCACCTGCTATATCCAAATCTTGTCAATTCTACCTCCACAACTTTTTTCACATTGGATCCCTTCTTTGCACTTACATAGCCACAGCTGTAATTCTGGCCATCACCTCTTGTAAACAGCCTCCTAATGGGATTCCTGACTTCTGGACTCTTCTGTCTCCAACCTATCTTCCACTTGTCTACCAAAAGAATCTTCCTAAGTCGATCAAAATCTTCCTAAATCAAAAGCCCATTCCTAAATCAAAAGTCAATCAAATGCTATCCCCCTGCTCAACAATCTTCAGTGGTTTATTGATAAAATACAAACAATTTTGCTTGACCTTGATTCCATCCTTTCCTCCCATACATTTCACACAACTTCCCTTCAAGTATTCTACATTTCTGCCCGACTAGACCATTTGCTCTTTCCTGAACTTGCTCTTCCATCTTCTGCCTGTTTGCCTTTGCATAGGTTGTCCCCCATTCATGAAAAGGCCTTCCCTTCTTCACCTCTGCCTCTTAGAATGCACAGCTTTGGGGCAGCTAGGTGGCGCAGTGGATAGAGCACCGGCCCTGGAGTCAGGAGTACCTGAGTTCAAATCTGGCCTCAGACACTTAACACTTACTAACTGTGTGACCCTGGACAAGTCACTTAACCCCAATTACCTCACTAAAAAAAAAAAAAAAAAAAGAATGCACAGCTTTCCTTAAGGCTTAGCTAATGCACTACTTCCTATGGAAAGCATTATCTTATCTCCCTTCCTTGTTAGTGGCATCTCCCCTTCCTCAAATTATCAAGAATATACCTTCCTGTTTACCAATTATGTTCCCACAATAGAATAAAAGCTCCTTGAGGAGAGATGGTTTTTATTTTACCTTTGTATCCCAGAACTTAGCACAATGTTTTATACTTAATAGGCACTTAATAAATGCTAATCAAATTAATTTGAATTCGTTTGGAAGCTACCAGATGATCTTCAGGGGTGGGCTCTTCCCTCTCCCTTGTGCTGGTCTTGTGGTCTCTGGCCCTTCCTCCCAACTAAGGATGTCTCTTGGTCAAGGTGCAAAAAATTCCTAGTTCCAAATGTTCCTAAGACAACTGCTTTTTCCATGCTGCCTGACTTCCTAAATCTTTACTTTGCCTCCCAGTCTTAGAAAGCACTTTCTTCCTCTTCAAAATTAATCCAGCAGCCCAGATGGGGTGAGACAGAGCAACAAGGACCTAGTGCACTCAACATCAACACCAATCCTGCCTGAAATCCCAGCTGCTGATACTCCCTAGCTGTTGCTAGCTGTTGCTCTTGCTTTTTATTAGGACTTGATATTTTCATCACTCAGCTAGCCTGGCAGCTCAGATCCCTGGCTTGATTAGGGACCGTGCCCACCACAAGCTTAGGAGGCTGAGATGAAACTGTAGAACATGAACTCCCTGAGGGAAGGAACTTTTTTTTCTTACTTTATATTCCCAGCATCTAGCACAGTGCCTGACACGTAAAAGATGGTTAATAAATGCTAGTTGAATTGAATTGAATGGGCAACAAGGAAAGCAATTCTTTGCAAGGTTTCATGGCCTCTTAAATTAGAGATTATTACTCACAAAAGTACCTGGAATTATCCTATCTGCAGGACCAGAAAGAGAAAAGAAAAACATTGGGAATGATTTGGCCTGAATAATCTCATTTAGTGACTACAGGATCAGTGGGAGTTGTTTGGGGCACCTCTGGTACCTATTGCCTCATCACACTTTGCCTGCTATTCTGTGGGAGCCTTTGGTTTCCATGGTTTTCATCTAATCAGCTCTTAATTAGACTTCTCATCCTCTTCCAGTGACCCCAATTATTCAAAAAGACACAACAAGCTCATTGTCCCCTCAAATGTAGATTATAGCATTTAGAAGTGAAGAAAACAGATATTCTTACTGGAAGGGTAGTTTTGTAATGGCTGATGGTCACTGACAATGGCCTTTTATCACCCTGATTATCTTCAGCCCCTGTATGGGTTTTATTTATTACAACTGTAGAATCTAGATCAGAAGGTGCCCTAATGATTGTACCAGAGCTATTTGATTTGTGGAAGCGAGGTGGGGAGGAAAGGAGTACAATGTGACACTGGGGCTCCTTTGGGGAAATGTAATTACACTATGTGGCCACCAGTAGGCTAGGCTTCCTGATTTAATGTAAGGAAAAGAAGGAAGGAAGGAAGGAAGAGAGAGAGAGAGAGAGAGAGAAAGAAAGAGAGAGAAAAAAGAACAGAAAAGAAATCCACTGCTATAACATACTGCTAACTAGGTAAGAGCAGGGCCCTGGTTCCAAATCGGAACAGACTGCCTCGTGGAATAATCATTTTCATACTATTTCAGAGTTGGGAGGGATCTATGTCAGTAGTCACCTGGTGCAACCTATACCTGAATCTTCCCTATAACTTGACAAATAATCATTCAGCCATTATCTGAAAATCATTAGAGCAGGAGAACCTATTATCTGCCAAGGAAGCAATGATTAGGAAGCTTTCCTTACATCAAACCCAGATTTCCCTCTTTGCAACTTGTACTTATTGTTCCTAATTCTACTCTCTGAAGGCAAACAGAATAAATTTAATCTCTAGTACTCCTATAAGTCCTTCAAATACTTAAAAATAGCTATTGTGTTCCATCTCCTTGCCCCAAAGTCTTTCGTTCTCCAGGCTAAATATTTTTTGCTATTTAGCCATTTTTCAGTCCTGTCTGCCTCTTTGCTACCCCATTTAAGATTTTCTTGGCAAAGATACTGAAGGTTTTTTGCCATTTCCTTCTCGAGCCCATTTTACAGATGAGAAAACTGAGGCAAACAGGGAAAAATGACTTGCCCAGGTTCACACCTGGGCTAGTAAATATCCTGAGACCAGATTTAAACTCATGAAGATGAGTCTTCCTGACTCCAGGCCCAGAACTCTATTTGCTTCTTCTATTTGATCTATTTTTGGGATGTTCTTCAGGTCTTTTGCTGTGTGGTGCCCATACTGGGCCTTCTGGAATTTGACCAGGGTAGAGCACAGATGGGACTATCACTCCTCTGGCATTGGACACAATCCTCTAAGTGAAGCCCAAAGTGACATTATCTAGTTTGGCCACTATTATATCATGCTGAGTCATTTTCAGTTTGCAGTTGTGGGGAAAAATGATTTAATATTAGTGGAAAATTATTGTACTGATTAAATTCAACCTTATGTGATTAAGGGTGATCCACACCCAAAACATCAACTGACCCTAATAATTCTCTAGGAATGCTGCTATATAGGCTACAAGGTATTTTGGTTCCTCTAGATTCTGGATATACCCAAAGCATTCTTGTTTTGGGTTACCAAAATCCAGGAACTTGTGATGTGTGCACCTGAGTTTGTTTTTTGAGAATCCTTGTATTTTGTTCAGTTTGCTCTCTCGTCAAAATTACTTAATTGTGTATATGTGGTTTGTGCGCACCAACCCTTGTCTAAATCCTATACAATATAAACCTTCCAGAGACTGGAGGAGAGGGAGCCACACCTCCTTTTTGGCTCAATTTCCTCTACCAATGACCTAATACATTTCTTTTTAAAACGATTTCAGGCATGAATAACATATTCCACGAAGTCTCCCAGGACTTTTTTCACATGAAATCCTATCTAGTCTTACTTCCCCTGTCTCGTATTTATAAATTTGACTTTTTTGGTCTGAGTGTAAAGCTTTACATTTATCCACATTAAATTTTATCTTGGATTTATCCCACGTTTCTAGACAATTTTACTCTTTCTGGCTTCTGAATCTTGCATTCAGCATGCTAACTATCACTCTGTTATGTGCAAATTCAGTAAGCACGCCATCTATATATTTAACTGATTTTTTAAAAGTTAGCATAGGGCTAAGCATAGATTCTTGGAGTAGTCCACTTGAAACCTCCTTCCAAGATGACATTGGGCCTTTAGTGACTATTCTTTTTTTTTTTTTTCCTGGAAATTTGTTTATTATAGTGGAGTAGGATGGATGCTGGACACGGTTTAGATGATTCCAATTTTGTTGCCAACATCCAAAGCATCATAGTCTGGAGCCAGTCGGACATAGGCCTTCTTCTCTCCATTCGGCCGGATCAGTGTGTTGACCTTGGCCACATTGATGTCATAAAGCTTCTTTACAGCTTACTTGATTGACATCCACAAGGAGGTCAAAGGTGTTGTTGCCCTCTCTCTTCTTCATAGCAGACTCAGTGGTCAAGGGACACTTAATGATGGCATAGTGGTCAAGCTTGTTTCTCCTCGGGGCACTTTTCTGAGGGTATTTGGGCTGCCTTCAAAGTCTTAGAGTCTTGGGTCGCCGGAAGGTGGGGGATGTTCGGATCTTCTTTTGTGGCTGTGGATACCCTTCAATACTGCCTTCTTGGCTGTCAAGGCCTTGGACTTGGCTTCTGTCTTAGGGGGAACAATCGCTTCCTTCTTCACCTTTGGCACCTTCTTGGGGGAAAGGCCTTTAGTTACTATTCTTTGGGTCCAACCATTTAACTTATTTTAAGTCCACCTAATAGCGTTATTGCCTAGTTTGTACCTCTCTATATTGTGCACAAGAATAGCATTAGGGACTTGCATTGTTAAAATCTAGATAAACTATATTCACAGTAGATGTTCTTAACCTTGGATACTTGAGCTTCTTAAAAAATATTTTGAAAACCATATTTCAACATAATTGGTTTCCTTTGTAATCCTGTGCACTTAAAAAATCTATTGTGAGGAATCTGTAGGCTTTACTAGATTGCCAGTGGGGTTCATGACAAAAAAAAAACAAAAAACAAAACCAATGCTCCAAACAAAACAAAACAATAACAAAAAAACTTACTCTACCAATCTAGTAACCCTATCAAAAATGGAAAGGGAGCTCAGTTGGCATGACTTACTTTTGTTTTTTTTTTTTTGAGGGGCAATGAGGGTTAAGTGACTTGTCCAGGGTCACACAGCTAGTAAGTGTCAAGTGTCTGAGACTGGACTTGAACTCAGGTCTTCCTGAATCCAGGGCCGGTGCTTTATCCAGGCATGACTTACTTTTGATGAAGCCATATGGCCACTTGTGATCACCACTTCCTTATATTTTCACCAATCATCCTTTATAATAATAGGTTCTAAATTTAAGCAGTAATCTAACACAAGCTTACTAGACAATATAGTTTGCAAGCTCCATTTTCTTCCCTTTTTTGGAAAAGGACTTACATTTGCCCTTCTTTGAGTTTGCCTCTATTAGCTCAATCTTTCAAAGAGAAAACAGAAACTTAATAGGAATGAAGGGCAGCTAGATGGCGCAGTAGATAGAGCACTGGGCCTGGAGTCAGGAAGACTCATCTTCATGAGTTCAAATCTAGCCTCAGACATTTACTTAGCTGTGTGAACCTGGGCAAGTCACTTAACCCTGTTTATCTCAGTTTCCTCATCTGTAAAATGAACTGGAGAAGAAAATGGCAAACTACTCCAGTATCCTTGCCAAGAAAACCTGAAATGGGGTCATGCAGAGTTAGATACAACTGAAACGATTTAGCAACAACAATATGACAGAAAAGGAAAATGACAAATGTTAGAGGGGATGTGGGAAAATTGGGACATTTATACACTCTTGGTGGAGTTGTAGATGGATTCAACCAATCTGGAGAGCAATTTGGAATTATGCCCAAAGTGTAATGCCACTACTTAGGTTTATATCCCAAAGAGATTTTTTTTAAAAAGAAAAGGACCTATATGTACAAAAATAGCTGCTTATAAAGCAGATCTTTTGTTGTGGCAAAGGGTTAGAAATTGAGATGATGTCCATCAGTTGGGGAATGACTGAACAAGTTGTGGCATATGATTTTGTTGGAATACTATTATTGTGCCATAAGAAATGATGAGCAGGATGCCTTCAGAAGAACCTGGAAATATTTACATGAACTGATGCAAAGTGAAGTGAGGAGAACCAGGAGAACATTGTACATAGTAATAATATTGTATGATGATGAATTGTAACAGACTTAGCTAGTCTCAGCAATACAAAGATCTGAGACCATTCCAAAGAACTTATGATGAAAAATGCTATCCACCTCCAGAGAAAGAACCTGTGGAGTCAGAGTGCAGATTGAAGTGTACTATTTTTATTTTTTTCATGCTTTTTTTGGTCTGTTTTCTTTCACAACATGACTAATATGGAAATATGTTTTGCATGACTGTACATGTATAACCTATATAAAATTGCTTGCCATCACAGGGAGGATGGACGGGAGAAAAGGAGTGAGAGAATTTGGAGCTCAAAATTTTTTAAAAAACAAATGTTAAAAATTGCTTTTATTTGTAACTTTAAAAAATAAAATATTATTTAAAATAATTGCTTATTGATTAGGGGAGAAAAGATAGCATATCCAGGGCAGCTAAGTGGCACTGTGGATAAAGCACTGGCCCTGTGTTCAGGAGAACCTGAGTTCAAATCTGGTCTCAGACACTTGACACTTACTAGCTGTGTGACCCTGGGCAAGTCACTTAACCCTCATTGCCCCCCCCCAAAAGATAGCAGATCCTTATCTGTTATTGTCATTAGGTCAAAGAATGTCCAACCAGCACTAAAAGTTTCTTCTTCTTCTTCTTCTTCTTCTTCTTCTTCTTCTTCTTCCTTCCCTTCTTTATCATAAAAGGTATTCAAAGAGATGTTACAGTACCACTTATCTAAGCTATTGTGGAGCAGATTTCTGCATCAGGCACAGGGCTAGATTTAATGACCTCTAATGTACCTTCCAATTTGGTGATCTCATGACTCTAAGAAAGGCAAAGCCTTCTAGTCAATTTTGTCTGGGAACATCGTGGGAGTGTGTGTGGAAGGTGGTAAGTGGGAAGGCTTGAGAAGGGAGATAAGGATTGGGAGCATGGGATTGTCTAAGTTTATTGGGGATCACTGGATGCCTTCAGGGAAGACCCTACCAAAAGGAGAAATATAAGGATACCAAATCAAGTCGGTTATAGGATCTAGAGATGAAGGGAACCCCAGAGGCCATCTAATCCAACCCCTTCATTTTACAGCTGAGGAAACTGAGGCCCAGAGAAATTAAATGATTTGCCCATGGTCATACAAGTATATAAACCTCAGGGGCAGGTTTGGAACCCACATCATCTGACTCCTGAGCCAGTGCCCTTTCCACTGTAGCTGCCTTTTGCCCCCTCCACCTTGTCCTGACTCTGATCCTCATTACTGACTGGGTCCCTGATGACTTATAAGGACTAACCAAGGTGCCTCAATGATAGACAGTAGTGTTCTTATCCAGAGAGATCTGGCCCATTGTTTCCTTGGCTCTCCTGCATGTTGGAAGGTACCCATGTGGCATTTCTCCACTCTGGCATGAGTGGTAGGCCCATCTGTAGACTTTAAGTTAAAATTCAGGGTGGGGAAAGTCAATATTGTGTTTTAATGAGGTTTTGAAAATAGAAAAAAAAAGAGCTCTTAAATCAGCTACTGTAGCTAATAAGATCTGTCATAGAAGCTGATCATGGAGTCGATTACTAACCAAATGTTATTAATATTAGCTTTCATATGTTGGAAGGGGGAAAAAAAAAGACTGCTTCATTAGCGAGGTTTGGGAGTTTTTTTTTGGTTCAAACTAAATGAAGGCTCTTGATGTTTTCCCAATTAGTAATTAATGTGTTTTAATTTGGGCTTTTGTAAAGCATTGACAAATAGCACACCTGGTGTGGACTTGAATTTACAACTTTAGCCCTAATGATTTTCCCTGAGTTCAGTAGTAAATCTTTATTATGAGGAATAAAACCAGCCCCATTAAAGGCTGAGCACTGGCTCAATGCGGTTGATTATTCTATAAATAAGTTGCCGCGAGCTGGGTCTGGGAGGGTGTTCTGTGCACCCTGAAAAACAGCCCCTATCAGCCTGCTTGGAATGAAAGTGACTTAATACAAACTCCTTAGCCTGACAGTTAAAACCCACTACAGTCTCACTGCATTATACTTTCTCATTTTTATTTCATATTACTTCCCTTCACATACTCCAAATTGAAGCTAGACCTTCAATCGGCTGTTCCCTGACCTCATCCTGCCTTTTCCAGACTTCAAATTTGTGTGAAATCTGCCTTGGATCAGACCCTTCTCCAGTGCCAGAGACAGGTAGTCAGCAAAAGAACATAGGCTCTGCCCCAGGTTCCTCCCCTTCTCCTCCCCCACCCTTTTTCTAGTGTCCGTCCATCTGGGGACAAGATTCCCTGCATCTCTTGCATCCCCAGGGCTTTCTCCAGCACCTCCTGCAGCCTGAGGGTTTTCTCTAACGCCTACCCCACTAAGAACAAGGCTGTTTGCATTCTCCAATGCCGATGAAGGCCTCCTGACCCTGACCCCACCTCCTCCAGCCTCCAGACTGGTACTCCCATACTCTTGGTAGGAAGCAGGCCACCTAGGGCCTCACAGGATACAACAACACTACCTGCTATGAAGATCAACCTTTGCATAATCTAACCACTGTGTCTCCTTCAAAGGACTTCTCAATAGCCATCAATATTCTGCCTGAACTCATTTCTCAAAGGTTAGAATGTTCCCATCCCCTTATTCCCTTCCAGTCTCAATGATTCTGAACTCTAGGCTGCTGACTTACAAACCCCATTCCCCATCTCCCACTGCTGCCTCCCTCACTGCCTTTTCTAATCCCCCTCAATTCTCCCTGTCTCCCCACAATGTCCCATTGCAGATCTGTTCACTGGGTCCTCTGGAATACGTACTACTTAGGGAATGAACTTCCTTTCATTCTAAATTTTTCCCTTTCTCACTCCTTGCATCCTGAGGCACTCATTGAGATCTGCTCTCTCCTCTCATGCTGCTGCTTTATTCACTGCCCTTTCCAGGACTAGCTCCACTTTCTCTCACACCCCTTATTCCCTGGTCATAATGGAGCAGTTAGAATACTCCTTGTCATTTTTCTCCATTGCCATTTCCAAATTGCCCTTCGACCACTTTCACATGGAAACCTCTCCTCCTGTGAGGTTCACGCTATCCAAATTTATGGCCCAATCCAGACCCTGATGGCTGTTATCTATTAAGACCTCAGGCATCTTCTTTTTCTTCCTCAATAAATACTCCTGCTTGTACTAGGGGGCTCCAACAAATATATTAGTGCTTCCTCAAATACCCTAACTTATTCATTCCTCAGACTACCAAGTTCCCATGAACGGTCATCTCAGGGCAGCTAGGTGGCATAGTGGTTAAAAGGCATAGTGGTTGGGGCAGCTAGGTGGCGCAGTGGATAGAGCACCGGCCCTGGAGTCAGGAGTACCTGAGTTCAGGTCCGGCCTCGGACACTTGACACTTGCTGGCTGTGTGACCCTGGGCAAGTCACTTGACCCCAATTGCCTCACCAAAAAAAAAAAAAAAAAAGGCATAGTGGTTAAAACACTGGCCCTGGATTCAGGAGGACCTGAGTTCAAATCAAGCCTCAGACACTTGACACTTACTAGCTGTGTGACCCTGGGAAAGTCACTTAACCCTCATTACCCCACAAACAACAAACAAAAAACCCCAAAACAAAAACAAAAAAAAAGGTCGTCCCCTGCATCCATGCAGGTTGGGGCTTCTACAAATTTGTGTTACTAATCCCAACTTGGTCCTCACTGCAGCAAATTTGCAGATCCATTCACTCTTCCACTTTTAATTTTTTTTTTTTTTTGGTGAGGCAATTGGGGTTAAGTGACTTGCCCAAGGTCACACAGCTAGTAAGTGTTAAGTGTCTAAGGCCGGATTTGAACTCAGGTACTCCTGAATCCAGGGCCGGTGCTTTATCCACTGCGCCATCTAGCTGCCCCTACTCTTCCACTTTTTACAGCAGCTGTTTCAGATCTTCTCATCTTTCCTCAAGGATCTTACAGCATCGGTCCCAAACCCTCTCTTCATACTTCACCATCAGAATTGAGAAATTTCACTGAGTTCCCTCTTTTCCCCTCTTCCTCATCTCACTTCACTCAGACATCTTTCCCCTCCTCCTTTACTCCAATCTCAGATGAAGAGATGACCCTTCTCCTTGCTAAAGTCAACCCCTTTCATGCACCATTAATCACATCCCCTTTAGCAGATTGTTTGCCCTATCCTACCCTAATCTTCAATCTGTCCCTAACTACTGGCTTTTCCCCTGACACATCTAAGTCTTCTCCATCCCTATAAAATCTTCACTTAACCCTATCATTCCTACTAGTCATCATCCCACATCTCTCCTCTATTTTCCAATATTCTCTTCCCTTTTGTGGCTAAACTCCTTGAGAAAGTCATTTATAATCAGTGACTCTATTTCCCTCACTCTCTTTTAAACCTTCATCAGTCTGGCTTCTGATGTTGTCATTACCAATGATCTTTTTTTTTTTTTTTTGCAGGGCCATGGGGGTTAAGTGACTTGCCCAGGGTCACACAGCTAGTAAGTGTCAAGTGTCTGAGGCTGTACTTGAACTCAGGTACTCCTGAATCCAGGACCAGTGCTTTATCCACTGCGCCACCTAGCTGCCTCCACCAATGATCTCTTAATTAATTTCCAGATATAATAGACTTTTCTCAATTCTCATCATTCCTGACTTCTGCAGAATGTAACATATGTCCATCACCCCTTCCTCCTAAGATACTTTCCCAGATGTATATATTCTAGTCCCACACGAACAATTGTCCTTTGCCAATTTGACCAGATGTTTCAGAGGATTCAACCTGTCCAAAGGAGAATTACATCTTTTTCACAAATCCTCCTTCCCTTCCAAATTTCCCTATTGTTGAGCATACCACCATCTTCCTCACTTCCCAGGCTTTCAACTTTTGGGTCATCCTTAACTTGATTTCTTCTACTTACAACTCCCTAAACTCCAAAGTACCAGGATGAACTAGCTCAAGCATGAGAAAGAAATGTATTCAGTATGTATGAAAAAACCCAATTCTCCAAAGACATGCTACTTCAAGAAAAATGAATTTTACCTTTATTTCCCTTTGTTCTGAGAGCATTCTGATTTCAGCATTATCTATTGATCTGCCATTTCCCCCCTGTGCTTTTTCCTTTTCTTTCTTAAAAAGCAAAGTATTTATCACTCTGTACTTTTTGTTTTCATATAATCAGCTAGATCCTGGAAGGAGCAAAGTAACAGGTCAAGTGGAAATTCTGTTTGCTCTGGTTTATAAATTTGAGATTTTGGAGCAGTAAAGATAGCCAATCCCCCAAATTGGATTTGATAAGCCTTATTACATGGGCAGGGCTGTCTTCGAAAACATCTTCCATCTACCTCAGTTATCCATGTGAACAAATGTGCTATTCCACTGTCAAAGTGGCAACATATTCACGGGACACCATGATGTGGTAGAGAGAACAAATGTCTCCCAAATCAGAAGACCTGGGTTGGAATGCCTGCTTTGCCGCTTACTCCTTGTATGGCCTCAAACAAATCCCTTTAGCACATATGCCTCATTTTTCTCACTTGTGAAAATGAGAGGGTTGAATGAGAAGATCTAACGTGCTTCCTATATCTTGATGTTCTTGCTACTGTAGAATACAAGCCATATATAGATGCACTTGTAATAGGGTTGTTGCTGTGTGACTCAGTGGAGGGGCAGTAACTCTGTTTTGTCACTAGAGGGATACCTATGACATATAGTTGATCTTTTCTTCTATAGCATAATGAATAATAATAATAATAGATGACGTTTATATAATGCTTTAAGATTTGCAAAGTACTTTGCAACTCTTATCTCATTTTATCCTCACAAAATGTAGTATCAATGATATAGCTGATCTTTTCTCCTCTATCTTATTATTAATGATGATGATGATAAAAGCTAGAACTTATATAACTACAGATCACAAAATGCTTTACAAATATTATATAATTTTTATCCTCACCATAACCCTGGGAGGTAGGCGCTATTATTATCACCATTTTTACAGATAAGGAAACTGAGGCAGGCAACAGTTAAATGACTTGCCCAGTGTCACATAGCTAGTAAGTGTCTGAGATTTCAGCTCAGGTCTTCCTGATTCCAAGTCCAGCACACCATTCACTGTGCTACTTAGCTGTCTAGCTTAAACAGAGGACAAAAATTGGGTAAGGATCAGACAGGGAGAAAGAGAGGGAAAGTAGAAGGGTAGAAGGCAAGGTGGCATGGTTAGGTGGGCATGGCCCTCTTAGAATTTAGAGATAAACAATATTTTCTTTTTTTCTTCTTTTTTTGGTGAAGCAAGTGGGGTTAAGTGACTTGCCCAGGGTCACACAGCTAGTAAGTGTTAAGTGTCTGAGACCAGATATCCAGGGCCGGTGCTTTATCCACTGTACCACCTAGCTGCCCCTAAACAATATTTCCTTAAATCAAGATTATATTTTTAAGTGGTTTCATAACTAGCTACTCTAACATTTTAGAAGATGCATGATTTTATCAGTCAGTCTTGGTTCACAGATGCTGATCACAACCCTTTAACAGGATGTCAGAGCTGGAAGGGACATGGTTACAAAGAAGAAAATGGAGGAAAGTTTAGAGAATGTAAGTGATTTTTTTTCCTGAGTTTATATAGTAAGTAAGTGGTAGAGGTGAGATGACAGGAGCCCTTCTGCAGGTGCTATGGCTGCAGCTACTGAAGACTCAGAAAAGAAAACTTTTGCCTTCCCAAGCCCTTGGCATTGTTCAACAGCACAAACTGATATAATGTTAGCAGTGGAAATGACATTAAAGCAGAGGCATTTAGCATCTGCTTAGCATAGTGCCTGTCATACAGTAGGCACTTAATAAATGCTTATTGGCTAACTGCTTTGCTGCTGCATCCTGAGGACCATGGGCCTTTCCAGAAGACTTGCAGCTGAAACCTTCCTTATGTGTTGTCTCCCCCATTAGAATGTAAACTTCTTGAGAACAAGGATTGTCTAACTTTTCTATTTATATTCCCAGCACCTAGCACTGTGCATACATTAGTGCTTAATAAATGCTTTGGTCATTCATTCAATTCTCCCCATTGCTTAACTTTGAACAACATTCCAGTGAAATGCAATATGTTTTAAAATAATTTTAAATTATTTTAAATCTAGATAACCCCCCATCCTGAAAGCATCCTCCATCTCACACCATAATGAAGTATAATCAAATTATCAAATGCAATTAAAGACTATGTCTTACCTAATATCAAAATAATTTTTTGGCTATACTTTTTGTCTGCATTATATTTTTTTCTAGATCCCTGATACTCCCCCAGAAAAGGAAAACTTACACTTTTGACTTCTACAGCCCACATTTTTCAGACTTCTCATTTCTCCTTGTTATTTCTGCTGTTAGCTCCCAAAAAGCTTTAGAACATTACACTTTAGCTAATTTTTTTTTCAGGACATCTAATTATATAATTATATAATTGCGACTAACTGCAGTCACTCAATTATATAATTAATGGGCTGGAGATTAATGCCTCTCAAGAGCATCTGGTCTCAATTTACCTGAAATTAAATGAATAGGGAAGGGGACCATGCCTGTTATTTCATTGGTACAGAGGACTCCCAGGTGAGGAAACTATGTTTATTGATGCAGGTTGCTATCTTCTTTACAATTTATAGTCTTAGAGAGTTGCCTAGAACATTGAGAGGTTAACCAACTTGCCCCAAGTCCCATAGCTAGTATGTCACAGATGTGGGACTTGAACCTACATCTTTCTGGCATTAAGGTCAGCCCTCTATTTTTAAATTTCTCTTTCTTCTTCAAGACCTGAGAGTTTGATCTGATCACAAGAACCCCTGTATAAGTACCTTTATTTCAGGATCAGATTTATTTGGAACAACTTGCTGTTCCGAGATTTCTTATCTTCCCTTTTAACTCAACAGAAAAAGTTGGTCACTCATTATAATGCTTTATATATTTAATGCCTTATATATTGTAGGAACTGCCAGGCAAATAGATTAATTGAAACATCCATTTTTCTCTTTTTTTAAAAGATATTTTCCATTTTTTAATATCACCATAGTTATCCCTCTATCTCCTCCTACCCCTCCCATCCCATTTGGCAAATAGTATTATTTTGGAGAAGGAAAAAAATCAGCACAACTGATCAATACATTGAAAATAAAAACACATGCAAAATATGTAATATCTTTGGACTTCCTGCACCCATGAAGGGATGGGTTGGGAATGTCTTCTCATATCTCTTAGTTTCAGTCCTGCTTGATTTTTATAATTTTTTTACATTTACCTTTGATTTTTTTTTTTAGTGAGGCAGTTGGGGTTAAGTGACTTGCCCAGGGTCACACAGCTAGTAAGTGTTAAATGTCTGAGGCCGGATTTGAACTCAGGTACTCCTGACTCCAGGGCCAGTGCTCTATCCACTGCGCCATCAAGCTGCCCCTGATTTTTTCTTAATGTGTTCTTTTTTTTTTTGGTGAGGCAATTGGGGTTAAGTGACTTGCCCAGGGTCACACAGCTAGTAAGTGTGTAAAGTATCTGAGGTTGGATTTGAACTCAGGTCCTCCTGAATCCAGGGCTGGTGCTCTATCCACTGTGCCACCTATCTGCCCCTTAATGTTCTTTCCAATTGGTTGTTGTAATTAGTGCATATCTTATGGTCTTCACACATGTAACCATAACGGGTGAACTTCTGATTTCCAGAGGCAACACTTGGTGGAAGGTTGAGCCAGATATTTTGTGTGAGAACTCAGTCTGTGTGATCCCATAAGTTCAGTATGGGTTATACATAAAAGTAAAATGAAATCCTACTATTTAAAATGAAAAGATGGGCAGCTAGGTGGCACAGTAGATAAAGCACCAACCCTGGATTCAGGAGGACCTGAGTTCAAATCCAGCCTCAGACACTTGATACTTACTAGCTGTGTGGCCCTGGACAAGTCACTTAACACTCATTGCCCTGCAAAAATAAAATAAAATAAAATGAAAAGATATAAGGACCCTGCCTTTGGGCAACATAAGTGCACAATAGTATTACTTCTGTGTTTGGCTAGATGGTGGTTATGGTACATTATTTGACATATATGATTGAAACAAATCTGGATCATCACAATAAATAATAGTGTATTCATTGCTTTAAGCTTTAGAAAACACTTTCTGCAACTCTGTGAGCTAGGCAGTGCGATAATTATATCCTCATTTTACAGATGGGGAAACTGAGAAGCTAAGTGACTTATCCCAGGTCTCACAGGTTGTTGTACAGTTGTGTCTAACTCATTGTGACCCCATTTGGTGTTTTCTTGGCAGAGATATTGGAGTGGTTTGCCATTTCCTTCTCCAGCTCATTTTATATATGAGGAAACTGAGGCAAACAGGGTTAAATGGCTTGCCCAGCTAGTGATACAGCTAGTGTCTCAGCCTGGAGTTGAACTTAGGAGGATGAGTATTCCTGACTCCAGGGCCGGCACTCTATCCACTGCATCACCTCACTGCCCCTGACTCACAGGCAAAATGTGGATTTCAAATCAAGTCTTCTGATACCAAATTAATCACTTTTCCCTTATGCCACATTCCTTCTTTGAAAATTAACTTTGTGAGTAAGTCAATAAAAATTTATAAAGTGACTATGTGTCAGAGAATGATTCCATAGTTATCTATATACTTATTGCAATACTTTTTATAGTGGCAAAGAACTGAAAAGCAAATGTCTAATGATTGCAAAGTGGCTAACCAAATTATGGCGCATAAACATAATGAAATGTCTTTGAGCCATTAAAAAAATTACATATGAAAAACTCAAAGAAGCATAGAAAGACTTGTATGAACTGATCCAAAGCTAACCAGAACAAGGAAAACAATTGAAATGGAAATAACAATAATAAAAGTTAATATGCTGGGTAATTATAATGACCAATTCTGACCTTGAAGAACAAAGGACAAGATGGTATCTCCTCTCTTTTTTGGTCACCAGCTCCACTTAACTCATCCAGCCTTGTTCAGTGAAGATCCAAATGATACCGGGGCATGATGGGAATTGCAATATTTTTTAACTCCAAGCAAAATAATTGACATATGTGCAGAGTGTTTTCTGAGAAAGAAGCAAAATGTTCAAAAAGGCAGACTTAATAGTGTAAAGACTTTTGGCTGGCTGGCTATCTGAGACTCTTATTTTGACTCACAAAAGTTTTAGACTAGGCAGGTAGGTGCATCAGTGGATGGGGCACTGGGTTTGGAGTCTGGAAGACCAGAGTTCAAAGCTGCCTTCAGACACTTACTAACTGCATGACCCTGGAGAAGTCACTTAACCTCTGTTTGCCTTAATGAACTGGAGAAGGAAATGGCAAATCTTTCCAGTATCTTTGCCAAGAAAACCCTATGGACAATACAGTCCACTGGGGTAATGAAGAGTCATACACAACTGAACAACAAAGCTCTGAGCTATGGACTAGTTGCACACAAAAAATCTGTGACCACAAAGAAGTGGCATAGCAACCATAATCAACTAAGGACAAGCAGATGGCAGCAGTTTGGCAGAGAATCAGAATCAGAAAACCAGTGAAGAAAATCATTTGGGGCTCATTTGAGATAGTGGCCTAGAAGATAAAATTACCCAATCAATACGACAGAATCTACAGTAACTTCCAAGTGTTCCAGAATCCTTAAGAGTGCAGGCTACTCTGTGTTTCTTACACATGTTCTGCCTTTCATGCATGTTCCCTGACTAGACATGTTCTTTTGCTCTGTGTATTCCTTATTTGTATTTCCTCTTGGTCAGTCAGTCAGCAGGTCAACTGGCATTTATTAAGCACTTTCTGTGTGCCAAGTACTATGTTGAGTGCTGCGCATACAAAGAAAGGCAAAAACAGTCCTTGCTATCAAGAAGCTCATTGTCTAATAGGGAAGACAATATTATGGCAAACAACTGGTAAAAACAAGATATATACAGCATAAATCAAGGATAGTCTCAGAGAGAAAGCACTAACATTAAGGAGGACTGGAAAAGGCTTTTTTTTTTTTGGCAGAATGTGGGATTTTTAGCTGAGAATTGAAGGAAGCTAGGAAGGAGAGCATGGGAGATAGACAGTGAAAATGATCAGAATCAGAAGTGACTAGAAGTCTTTGGGAAAGTGTGCTCCTATGTATATAGTAGAATTTTCCTGTTATTCTCTTTAATTAAATGCCATTTTTTATAAATTAACAGGTTTTGTGAGGTGTAAGAGAAGCATCAGTAGGTACTTGTGAGCTGTGATTTTGAAGAGACATTTATCCAAAGTATGCCTTGGACTTGGGAGTAGCATAATTGAGGTGGGCCCAAACTTCATAGGAAATAGGCAGAAATCTAAGTTGGCAGATGGTTGGCAACAGACAGGTTCTGATCATAGGTAGTAGGGACCTAGTTGGTGGAATTGGGCTATAAGGAGCAAAGTTGTTAACAAAGAGTAATATGAGGCCACTCAGTGGCGAAAAGACCAGAGAAGAATTGTCTATTAACCTTATGAATTCTATAGAGGTATCTTATTCCCAGAAAAGAGATGAAATATATCTCCCTCCTGGCAGTATATCAGTGAACTAGTATAGATGTAAAATGTGGTGTAATACTGTCAGCTACAGTCACTGTGTTGATTGGTTTTGTTTATTTTTATTACGAGGGAAGTTTCAGTGAAGAGAGTGGCGAATTAGGAATTGAGTGTGGTATAACAACAAAAGAAATCTTGGAATTACACTTGAAAAATGACTGAAGTGTCCATACCCTTTGATCCAGAGATCCTACTGTTTAGGCTTCTCCCCCAAGGAGGTCAAAGATAGAAAGGTCCAATAAAAACCAAAATATTTACAGCATCACTTTTTATACTACCAATTAAATGGAAACATTACTTGGGAAATGGCTGAACAAGTTGTGGTACCTGAATGTAGTGGAATACTACTGTCTTTAAGTGATATTATTGTTCTTTAATGGAGATGAAGAAGACAGAAGAGGGAAGACTCAAATGAACTGATGTATAGTGAAATAAGCAGAACCAGAAAAGCAATATATCAAATGTCAATAACACTATAAATATAAATAATAAGAAGCCCAAACTGAACACTGTTATATTGACCAAGCTTGGTTTCAGAGAAGAGTTGAAAAAATACATCTCCCTCTGTTCATTGCAAAGATGGGGGATGAGGGCATGGAATATTACATACACTGTCAGACAAGATCAAGGTATTATATGATTTTGTTGAACTAATTTTTTTTCCTTTCTTTTTAAACCTTTATTACAAGGGAAGGCTCATGGGGTCATGGAGGAAGGGACATGCTTAGAAATGAATAAATAAAAAGTAAAAACAAAAGTCATCAATAAAATTAAAAATCGGTAGATAATTTTCCTGGAGGTGGTTTTACCAGAGAAGTCAGGAGTGACCTATAGACAGGGGTGTGCTGATTAATGTTTAACATTTGGCTCTTGAAAAGAAAAAAAAGTACCTACAAAATACTTTTTTTTGCAGGGCAATGAGGGTTAAGTGACTTGCCCGGGGTCACACAGCTAGTACGTGTCAAGTGTCTGAGGCCAGCTTTGAACTCAGGTCCTCCTGAATCCAGGGCAGGTGCTTTATCCACTGTGCCACCTAGCTGCCCCTACAAAATACTTTTAAGTTTAACCTTCATTGTTAACATTTTCTCTATCACTTTCTTGAGTTTAGAAATCAACAAAGCAATAAATCATGCCCAAATTTGTAACATTACTTATTTCCAAGGTTATAAATTCCCAAATTGAAAATTTAAAAATAGACTTTGGGACCTAGTTCAAGCTGACTCCAACTCATCCCTGCTTGGAGGCTACTCTCTATGACAGGGGTATGAGGAAGCCCACTTCCTTGTAGATGCCCAGGAGATGAACAAAGGAAACAAGAACTGGAAGAAGTTTGTTAGATCTTAGAGAAAGGAACTGTCAGCAAATGGCCAAGCTTAAAATTTTCTTAATGTATGCAACCTTTGAATGTTTCCAATCAAACCTTTATTTTTTTCCCCTCTAGTTTGACTCCTCATTTGTCTCCTGGAATAGAATTCTTACAGACTGGAACCTACATTTTGCCTGCCTCTCAGCACCTCTTTTCATACTCTTTTCTGCTTCCAGTACTAATTTCACCTCCTACGGCTGCTTCTTTTCAATGAGTCAACTTGTGGCCCTAGAAGAATGAAAGTCCTGTCCCAGTAGAATCAAAACTCTTTTGCATCAGGGACTGTTTCAATTTTATCTTTGTCTTCAAAGGACTAGTATAATGCCTGGCACAAAGCATAATGGGAATGTAGATTTAGAGCTGGATAGTCCCTTTAAGGCTCAGCTCATCCAACTATTTATAGGAGACACTTGATAAATGTTGGAATGGATGGTCTCTATCACATTCCCAATTTTGATCTGGATTGGAAGTCCCTGTTAGCTTTCTCTCCAAACACTATGGAAGGGTAAAATCAATCAGCATAAAGATCCCAGATCCATAGCAGACTCCAGTCCAGGTTCTAGTCTGGGCCAATGCAAGGATCAGGGAAAAAAATGCTCAACCATCAAGCATAGTACCAAAGACAAAACACTAGGTTTGGAGTCAGGGGATTCAAAGCCCAGTGTGACCACTGACCACCCATATAAACTTAGATAAGTCAACCTTACTGGGCCTCAGTTTTCTAATTTTTAAAATAGGGCTGCTGGATTATATAATATCTAAGGTAATTTCCAGCTCTAAGACTAATTCTTTGAAACTAAGTTGAATGTAAAACTCCTCAAGGGAAGGAGTTATAGCTTTATAACTTTATAACTTTATAGCTCCAGCACCTAGTATGGTACTTGGCACAGGGGAGACGCTAAAAAAACCAAAACCAAACAAAACCTCCAAAATTTGTTGAACTTAATCAAACTGAGACCAAGAGTGTTTCTATTTCTATTGCTTAGGACCCGGATTGATCCCAGAGCTGTTCAAGATGGAGGCATTTGGGGGCAGGGAGCCAGGTGAGTCATCATACCTCTCTTCCCTTACAACTAAGATTCATAGTTTTCCCCAAATATAAACAAAGGGAAATAATTTGAGCCTGGGTCACTGAGCTTCAGTGAAAATGCTTTGTTTGAAAATAACATCACCAACCCAAACCCCCTACAAATTTGCATCTCCCACTGCTACACTGTGCCTTGCCTAAAGATGTGGGAGTATAAAGTAAGTAGGGATGAATCAGGGAATAGAGTCAAAGGCCCCTATCCCTGGGGAACATTGATGAGCTATATCTGAGCACATTGTGTATGAGAAGCAAATGTTTGTATTGTCGTGGTTACATATTGAATAGTGTGGGCGTTTGTGCTTTTTACTACTGTCCTGATCTGTATGGATTAGGAAAACAAAAACCCAAATGAAGTCAGCTGGTTGTCTAGTAATACTTGAGACAGGCCATACCCTGGAGTCTAGAGGAGATATCATCAGACGGCAATTAAAAAGAACAGTGGTTTAAACGATGACGTTAAAAATCCTACAGGAACCTAACTATCCCTCAAAACCCCTAACAAAGAGCACCAGATGGAATGATGATAAAAGAAGAAGGTCAAAGAGAAATACCAGGGAGTTTCTCCATCCAATCCATGACTGGGCAAGAAGACAGCCAGAGGGAGCAGCTAGGTGGCAAAGTAGATAGAGCACCGGCCCTGGATTCAGGATGACCTGAGTTCAAATCTGGCCTCAGATATTTGACACTTACTAGCTGTATGACCCTGGGCAAGTCACTTAACCCTCATTGCCCTGCCAGAAGAAGAAGAAGAAGAAGAAGAAGAAGAAGAAGAAGAAGGAGAAGAAGAAGAAGAAGAAGAAGAAGAAGAAGAAGAAGAAGAAGAAGAAGAAGAAGACGAAGAAGATGATGACCAGAATTTTATAGGTGCATGGAGCTCTGGTAAATAGGGCTTAAATTGGGATCTCAGCCCTAGCCTAGAGTGGAGTATAGAACTAGTCCTCAATAGGACACTGTGCAGAGAGATAGGGCCAGGCAGTAAATGAATGCCTTAAGGCTTAAAGTCAGTGCTTGAGATATATGAGGAGACAGGGCTAGCACAGCACCAGGGCAATCTGTGCCTCAGTGGAACTTCCATGAGATCTAAGACCAGAATGATCTTTGACATCTGACTAAAGACCACAGCAGAGGGTAGATCCAAGTCCTGGTTGGGATTGTTATGGAAAAGGAAAGAGATCCAGGTCCAAGACCAGCACTCACATCATGCCACCTGTATACAGAAATAGAAACCAGGGTTTTCAGAAGAGGTCAGGTGCAGCTAGGTAGCTCAGTGGATAAAACACCAGCCCTGGATTCAGGAGTACCTGAATTCAAATCCAGCCTCAGACACTTGACACTTACTAGCTGTGTGACCTTGGGCAAGTCACTTAACCCCCATTGCCCCACAAAAAAAAAAAAAAAAGAAGAGGTCAGGGACAAGGTCTGGTAGAACTGCACCAGCAGTTTTGGTCCTTCAGGACCAAAAAGGATCTGTCCACTCTATCCAAGAGAGTGGGAGGGGGAGAAAGCTAACCCTAGCACAAAGACCCAGTTACTAAGGCTAGAGATATGAGTAAAGAGAAGAAAACTCTAAATAGAATGAATAAGTATTCTGAATTCAGAGAAGCCCAAGCAGTAAACCTAGAAGATAAATATTCTGCACTAAGTACAAGGATAGCCTCAGAGAAAAGAATAGGTTGGCTATTCCAGCAGTGGCTGGAAGAAATGAGGTACATGATTTTTAAAAAATGAAATTACAAATGAAATTAAAGCTCACAAAGGGAAAAATAGAAAGAGAATAAGTCACTTAGAACAGAAAGGGGAAAATCTTACTCAGTGGACTTTCTTAAAAATAGAATGGAATAAACAGGACCCAAATTTAATGAATCCAAGAAATATTAGAACACAGTCAAAGAACTGAAAAATTAGAATAGTATTAAGCTATCTACTGTATATATACATATGTAAAGAATTCCCTGAAAAATAAGACCAAACAAAAGCCATTATACCATATTACAAGAGCCACAAAAGACATATGCCTAGGTCTATTAAAAATAGAGGGGAGGGACAGCTAGGTGGCATAGTGGATAGAGCACTGGCCCTGGATTCAGGAGGACCTGAGTTCAAATCCAGCCTCAGACACTTGACACTTACTAGCTGTGTGACCCTGGGCAAGTCACTTAACCCCAATTGCCTCATCCCCCCCCCAAATAGAGGGGAAAGTGCAAATAGAAAGAATTTATGGGTCACTTCCTGAAAGAAACTCCAAACTGAAAAATGAGGGAACATTTGTAGCCCAAATTCAGAGCTTAAAGGTTAAAGAAAAGATATAATATATAACTTCCTTTTGGAAGAATTCAAATGCCAACAAACCATAGTCAGAATAAAATATGGCTATGCTATAGCTACAATAAAAGAGAGAAAATCTTGGAATATGGGCTGCTATTCTCTAAGGAATCTTGGAATACTAAAAGACAAAAGGAAAAGAATTACCACCAGAAAAACTTATTCTGCAAAAGTGTGTATAATCCTCTGAGGGAGAAAATGGGCCTAGAGGCCTTTCAAGTATTCCCAATGAAAAGATCAGAGATGGTGTTTGAAACACAAACGGAAAGATTAGAGAGGAGAAAGCATCTCATGAATCTCACTCTTAGCTGGACCAAGTAAAGCATTTATTTGAACAAATAAAAATATATTAACTTTAACAGAGAAACAGATGAGAGGGGGCAGCTAGGTAGTGTAGTGGATAGAGCACTGACCCTGGATTCAGGAGGACCTGAGTTCAAATCCAGTCTCAGGCACTTGACACTTACTCACTGTGTGACCCTGGGCAAGTCACTTAACCCCAATTGCCTCACCAAAGAGAGAGAGAGAGAGAGAGAGAGAGAGAGAGAGAGAGAGAGAGAGAGAAACAGATGAAGGTGGATCATGTGGGGAGTAGAGAGAAGCAAAATAAATTTCAACTTTGGAGGGTAGATCCTACATTGGAAATTAAAAAGAGGTAAAAAGAATCAGTGATGACAGTCTGAACTGAGTGAAGAGAGGGGGGTAGGGCAGAAGAATGGATTAAGATCACTTTAATTAGTTTTTTAGTGTTCCTTTTCTTCTCTCTCCCCTCCACCTTCTTTGTAAAGATCAGGGCAAGTGACAAAGAAGGGAAAAAGTATGAGGTATGATCAAGGGGAAAATGCCATTAAAAACTATAACCATTATTATGAATTAGATGAACTCACCTATAAAACAAAGTAGGTTAGCAGAATAGATCAGAAAGCAGGATCCATCAATATGTATTTTTCCTAACATGAAGGGTCAAAATAGAATTATTATGCCTTAGGAGAATTTTAAAAATCAGGTGTGGCTATGATGATTTCTGTCCAGGGAACTATAAAAAGAAATATGATTAAAAGAGATAAGCAGATAAGAGATGCTTAAAGGCATAGATAATGAGATAATATCAATACTTAATAAATATGCACCAAATAGCATAAAATTTAAGGACCTAAATGAAAGTTAATACAATTTTAGAAATAGACAGCAAAACTATAATAGAGAATTTAGTGTGCCTTTTTCAGACCTAGAGAAAGCTAACAAAAAGATAAACAAGAAAGAAATTAGGGACCTGAATAGAATTTTAGGGAAGTTAGATGTTATGGATCTTTGGTAATTGCTGAATGGAAATCAAAATATGTATTTTTCAATTCTGCTTTATAAAAATCTCATGAATAAATGCAGAGATGCATAAACATAAAAAAGTTTTACTGGCTAAAGCACAATTATAATTAAAGTTATTTGAAGATAGGATTCAAACTTAAATGGAGACTACTATAATCTTTAAAAATATATGAGTTAAGGGGGCAGCTCCGTGTCACAGTGGATAAAGCACCTGCCCTGGATTCAGTAGGACCTGAGTTCAAATCCGGCCTCAGACACTTGACACTTACTAGCTGTGGGATCCTGGGCAAGTCACTTAACCCTCATTGCCCAACAAAACAAAACCAAAACCAAAAAAAAAAATGAGTTAAGGAACAAATTTTAAAAAAAAGAAAATTTCACAAAAGAAAATATTAAGAAGCGTTTTTGGATACAGAGAAAAAGAATAGATAAGCAAATTGGACATGCAACTAAAGAAACTAGAAAAGTAAGAAATAAAAAACCCAACTTAACACAAAACTAGAAATTCTGAAAATCAAAACATAAACAAATTGAAAACAAAAACTCCATTTAGTCAATAAAGGAACTAGCTTTTTTATTTTGAAGCAACTAGTATAATAGACAAACTCTTAGCTACTTTGATATTAAAAGGAAAAAGGAAAAGAAAATTGCCATTACTCAAAAACAAAAAAGGAGAACTCAAAATAGAGAAGAAATAAAGGAAAGTATTAGAACAATTTTGTTCGATTATATGGGAACATTAATAATTTAAATGAATAGATGAATATTTACAAAAATATAAATACCTAGATGAAAAGAACAAGAATTGGAGAAAGCTTAGAAAAAGCAATTTAACTAATCATAATGATAACTTCTCTGCCAAAAAACCAAAACCAAACAAAAACAACCAGAGAACCAGATTAATTTACAAAAGAATTCCATCAACTATTCAAAGAACAATTAATTCTAGTGTTATATAAATTATTTACAAAAATAGAGAAAAAAGGGATTCTATCAAACTCCTAGGAGTAGGGAGAGATAAAACAGTGAATGAAAACCATAAACCATTATCTCTAATGAACATCTATGCAAAAATATTAAATAAAATATTAGCAAAGAGTCTTTAGCAGCACTTTTTAAATGTTATGCTATGTAATGCTATGACCAGGTTGGATTTATATGAAAAACGAAAATTTGGTTCTATAGTCTAAAACTATAAATGTCACATAACAAATTAATAACAAAATTAATATATTACTAGAATCTGAAAATCTTTTTAGACAAGATACAACACACAAATTTACGAAAGAACTTTTTGAATATTGTGAACTTCTTGAGGGCAGGGATTGTCTCTTGCCTTTCTTTGTAGCCCCAGTACTTAGTAGAGTACTTGGTTACATAGTAGGCACTTAAATGTTTTTTGACTGACTTATTAACTGACTGATTCTTTCTACCATATCACATATTTACTAGGTCTTCTTAGTTCTTTTTGTAAAGTTACTGTAGAGGATGCAAAGCCAGTGTTTAATTATTATCATTAAACAGATGAGGCATATTCTCAAAGAACTCAGAAAGAAATGAAGTATACTGTAGGAGATTGAATGATTCATCAAGGTCTGGGTTCAAATTCTACTTCTGATATTTGCTAGCTCTGTGACCACAGCCACATTTCCTAACCTCTCTGATCCTGTTTCCTAATCTGTAAAAAAAAAAGGGGGGGGATAATAATGATTATAATTATTATAATATCTATTTCATGGGGCATTTGTCAGGCTCAACTGAGATAATAATTTCAAATGTTCCCTCTGTCCCTTTCCCACACAAGTGCCAAATATCCAGGCATCCCACTGTCCTGGTGACAATTTCCTATTGCCTTCTGGGAGTAGTTGCATCCTTCATGGGACCTGGTACATAAGGGAAGAAGCAGTTGGGCAGAGAGAACAGAGTTCACGTTAAAGAATCCAGGAGATAATGGTGCCACTCCACAGGTTCTATAATACTTGACTGCAGCATTCCAATATCAGTATTCCATGCTTCACCAATCATTATCATCTGTCAGGAGACGTCAATTCATCAGAAGCTTTAGACCTGTTTAAGGTTTGCTTTGTGCTGTGTTGGTAATGAGGGAAATCAAGGCTGTGGATACAGAACAGTTCGTACATAAATAGTGTAATTCACTTAGGTGCCACTGTGCAATTAAAAAAGCAGCAGTGACAGGAAGAAAGTTGTCTGGTTTCTGAAAGGCAAAGGCAGAGAGAAATATGATCAGCTTGTAAATGTCAGCCTGATTAAGGTTTTCACAGAGACAGATAGCTCTGGTGGAATCCAACTGGTCATTTGACTCACCACTCCCCAAATGTTTGCTATTACAAAATGGGTTACACAAAGCTAGATTTGGGAATTCTGGCACCTAAAGCATATTTAATTTGTGTGTGTGTGTGTGTGTGTGTGTGTGTTTGAGAGGAGAGTGCACAGTGTACATTTCAAGTACTGTTTATTCTCCATCCACAAGTTTCTTCACATCCAATCTATGCTCTCTTCTCCCACTGCCAACAACCTACTAGCCCTCACTACTACCTTCGTGAAGTAGGGGTCCCCTTAAAGGTTTTCCAGCCTCTGCTTTCTTCACACTCCCTCCAATCCATCCTTTATACTGCAAAGATAATCTTCCTTAAGCATGCCACCCACTCTTTTGCTCAAAAACATTTAGTGGCTCTCTATTGTATCCCAAGTAAAATTCAAACACCCCTGCCTAGCATTCAAAATGTCCCCTTCTCAACACCCCCCCCCAATAATCTTGGCACCATCATAGCCTTATCACATAATCCTCCCTTCCTTGCATGCTGTCTTCCATTCAAACTTCTTCCAGATATGCTCTGTGCTTTCCCATGTTTGTGCTTTGTTTATATTTTTTCCTATCATTGGAATGCCTTACTACCCATCATTACTCTCCTTTATGCAACCTATAGTCCAGCCAAATTGACCTAGTTGCTCCTTAAGTAGACAGCAATCCATTTTCCCACCTCCATGACTTTGAACAGAAATGCTCTTCTTCCTCATCTCTGCCTCATAGAATTCCTAGTTTCATTCAAGGCTAAGCTCACATGATAAATCCTTCCCAGGTCTTCCCGGGTCCCTTTAGTTTCCTATTCACTAAATTACTTTGTATTTATGTTCTGTGTATTTTGTATTTACTTATACAAATATTCAGATTGCTTCCAAAGGAAGGGCAGTTCCTTGGGGGTAGAGACCTGTGTGTGTGTGTGTGTGTGTGTGTGCGTGCGCTCGCCTCTAGTATCTATCAGAGTTCCTGACACATACAAAGTAGGTGCTTAATGAATACTTTTTGAATTGGATTGCAATGGTTTGGATTGGACTGAATATTCTTTCTGTCTTGGCCTATTGAAATCTTTTTTGGGGGGGAGGGCAATGAGGGTTAAGTGACTTGCCCAGGGTCACACAGCTAGTAAGTGTCAAGTGTCTAAGGCTGGATTTGAATTCAGGTCCTCCTGAATCCAGGGCCAGTGCTCTATCCACTGCATCACCTAGCTGCCCCTTAGCTATGTTTTAAATTATTATGTTTTAAGCTTAGCCATCTTTTCAAATTCCAACACAAATGCTATCTCCTTCACAAAATCTTCACCAGTCTACACCACTTTCTCCTCTAGCTTCACTTTCAGAGCTCTTATTTCTTCTCTAAGTCTTCTTTTTATCTTATAAAATCAGCACTTTTATTTTGGACTTGTCTAACTCACTTATCATGTATGATTATGCTTTATAATTATCTGTATTTGAATCTTATGTCCATGAGGACAGGGAATGTGTTTTATCTAAACATTCCTATCTGTCCCAGTGCCTAGTGCAAACTTTTGTAATGTGTGATCCTGTGGTTACTGAACCTCTTTCAGCCTCAGTTTCCTCATCTGTAAAATGGAGATAATAATAGCATCTATCTCACAGGGTTGTTTGTGAGGATAAAATGAGATTTTTGTAAAGTACTTTACAGACCATAAAGTGTTATATAAAAAGAGAATTATTATTATTTCTATTGAAGGGCAAATGAATGCAATCCCCCATTTATATGTAGGGTAGTCCCTCTGTAGAGTGGTATCAGATACTGTGATAGGTGCTGGAAACAGAAAAAAGAAAGAGGATAGGAAGGGAAGGGAAGGGAAGGGAAGGGAAGAGAAGGGAAGAAATAATCACTATCTCCAAGGAGCTCACATTCCTTTGGGAAGGAAACAACCTGAATACATCTAAGTAATTGAGGATTTTTTGAGTGGGGAAGGGACCAGTACTGTGATTTGGCTGGTATAAAGCTTCCCCTATCAACACAGTCTGCACCTTTTCTGTTATTTATCATCTTAGAGGTCTGTCTGGGAGCAGTGAAAAAAGTTAGTGACTTGTCCATGGTCACCCAGCCACTACTGCTGAGGGAGAACTTGAACTCAGTTGTTCCTGACTCCAAAGGCCTGCTCGCTCGCTCTCTCACTCTCTCTCTCTCTCTCTCTGTCTCTCCTTTCCCCCTTCACTATCTAGCTGTTGCTGTCATATGTGGGCTACTTTTGTTATGTTCTTTTTTTTTTTTTTTTTTTTAGTGAGGCAATTGGGGTTAAGTGACTTGCCCAGGGTCACACAGCTAGTAAGTGTTAAGTGTCTGAGGCCGGATTTGAACTCAGGTACTCCTGACTCCAGGGTCGGTGCTCTATCCACTGCGCCATCTAGCTGCCCCTGTTATGTTCTTAAAACCAGGGGAAAGTTACTCCATGGGTCTGTTGACTTCAGCTGTTTGCTGCTTCTAAGCAGTGAGCTAAGTCTGGGTTAGTGCTGAATTGTGCCACTGAGATAATTGCACAAGAGAATATATCATTTGCTAATTGAAAACTGAGCTCTGAATGCTTTGTTGTTTGTGTTGGCTTTCTATTCTTTTTCCTTTTTTCTTTTAAGAGGCCTTAACTTGAGAGAATTTCAATCCAGCAGGTCCTAATATTCTAGTAATTAAAGCTCTTGGCTACTTTTTTTAATTCTCCCTGTCTTTCCCTCTTTCCTCAGAAGCTGCCAGAAAATGCATTAAAATCGGGAGAGTGGTTGTGCAGGCCCAAATTACACCCTCCCTCCTTTCCCTCAATGAAATTACTTTGAGAAAGGAAAACACATCCAAAAAAAATGAGCAGCCAATGTGGGCATGAGATCTTGGTGCACTAATGTTCAGCAAATATGAGAGAAATCAATCTGTAAGGTTCTAAATGTGACGATTCTGGAATTGAGCCATTAATAAGGAGAGTGGATGAACCCACTTATCAAGGAGGTGACATGGTTCCTTGGAAAGAATGCTGGTTTTGGAGTCAGAGGAGCTGAGTTTGAAACCTGACTCTGTGTGACCCTGGGCAAATCACTTCACTTCTCTGAGCCTTGATTTTCCTGTTTATAAAATGAGAGGATTGGATGAGATGTTGAAATTGATCATCCCTGGGTAGGTAGCTTATCTATTTGATATTGAATAATAATAATAGCCATAATCTATTTATCACTTTAAAGTCTGCAAAGCATAGTACATATTATCATTATTTCTTTTGATGGAAGAAGCAATATGCTATCCAAAAACGTGATTCAAAGTGGATTGAGAGGATTCACTTTTAAAACGACTTCCAAAAAAATAAACAAACAAAAAAAAACCCGACTTCCTCCCTGTGGTGGCTCAAGGTCCTCATTATCTCCTCACTTCCTTTAAATTACAAAAATTAAGCTGAGAAAAGTGATGATGTCCACAATCACGGAGACTGGGCAATCGAGGTGTGGGAACAAGAAGGAGCAGGTGCTGTTAATAGCCTTAATAATGGCATAATCATGAGATCATAAGATCACAGATTTTGAATTAGAAGGGACCTTACAGGTCATCAACTCCCATATCCTCCTGTAACAGATGAAAGGAAAGTGGGACTCAGAAACCAAGGTCACACATCCAGTAAGGGCAGAGTTTTCTCTGATTGTAAAGTGACCTTTTGTTGTTGTTGTTGTTATTTCAGTCCTGTTGGACTCTTTGTTATCCCATTTGGGGTTTCTTGGCAAAGACACTGGAGTAGTTTGTCATTTCCTCCTCTAGCTCCTTTTACAGATGAGGAAACTGAGGCAAGCAGGTTAAGTGACTTGTACAGCGTCACACAGCTAGATACTGTCTGAGACCAGATTTGAACTCAGGAAGATAAATCTCCCGAACCATTGTGCCACCTGGCTGTCTGTAAGGCTACCTATATGCAGAAAATACACAAAGATCTAGTGCCTCTGGGCTATTATTCTTAAATAGGTCCTTATAATGTGAATACAAAAATGACTATATTCAATTCAGTGAACATTTACCAAACTTCTAAGGTGCACAGAGCATTGTGTTAGATCCCGAGAGAGATACAAAACTGAATCTTTGTCTTCATAGAGTTTATAGTCTATAGTAGCAGTATATGACATAAATATACCCGGCTATGATAGCCACTATTACAGGTCCAGTACATTGTAGTGGTTTGATCACAAAATGACATGTGAGGTTCAAGTCGGGAAGATTGTTACTAAGAGGGAGATCAGAGAAAGCTATGAAGGGAGTGACATCTGTGTTGGTATTTAAAGGATAGATAAGTATTCAAATGATAAAGGAGAGCCGGAAGGACATGGAAAACAAAACAAAACAAACAGTATGAGTATAGGCACAGAGTCTGCAAAGTACAAGGGAGCATCAAGGTAGTTGAGTTTGGCTGGAGTGTATGCAGAGGACTAAAATGAGATAATGCTGGAAAGGTAGGGTGGTGCCAGGCAAGAACAAAAGATCTTAAATTTAGAGGTGGAAGAGACCTTAGGTGCTCTTGAAATCAAAGTAAAGGATTTGATTTTTTTTCTTTGTAGCAATCCAGAGTCACTAACATTTTTTGAACAGAATGGTGGTCAGCCAGATCGCTGCAGAAGAAAGCTTATTCCATAAGCAACATGAGGGATGAACTTGCCAGGAAAGGGTCAAAGGGGGAATATCTGATAGACTGATCTCCTGGAGTGGTCCAGGCTTGTACTAGGGTGTTGGCCATGGCAGAAGAAAATAGAAGATGCATGACTGAATCATTGTAGAGCTAGTATCCATTAGACTTGACAGATGGCTGCATGCAAGAGGCAATGGATTTAAGGCCCTAATCAGAAATTATGTAAGAGGAAAAGCTGTGAAACTGGAGAATTGGATTTGTGTCCTCAGTCACAGTGTTCCATGCAGGGGAAGAAGTGAATCATCTTGGTCATGCTATTGACTACCACCAAAATGTCATTGTACCCCCTAGGAGGAGGGCAAGTATATGATGAACTTTAATGTTACCACTACCTATATATGGAAGAATTCGGAAATAAACTTCAATGGATCCTGATCACCTCCAGAATTAACATGAAATCCTCTGCTTGAAATTCAAAGCCTTTCAAAATCTATCCTCCAAGTAAATTTTCAGTTATTGTGTTTGAGATTTTAACAAAAGGGTAAACTGAGGCAGATGTCTGAGCAAAATAACATTTATTAGCAGGGGGATGCTCTCTGTCAATAAATGAGTCCAAGCATTGCCTCCATCTATGCCGAAGACCCCAAACAGAATAAGTAGTTCTACTTTTATAGGTTTGAGGGAGTACAGAACAGGGCAGATGAAATCATGGGATCAAGGGCAATATCATGAGGAACAACATGATTGGTGGGAAATTTGGTAATGGGGGTTAGCAGTGACCCCTTTCTTTTCTCATCATTTGAGTGAGCCAGCAGCCCAGACTTTTGGACAACAAACCAGACATCCTTGAAGAATAGCTCAGCAGAGCAAAGAGATCCCTTTCTTTTGCAAACATTCGCTAAGGTTAGCAAAATTCCTCAAGGCAAGAATAGATCAATGATCAGCAGGAGAGATGGATTTCTAAACCATTAGAGTAGCTGGCTGACAGAACCGTGACTTAAGAAGTTACAGAATATGGAGCAGCTAGGTGGTGCAGTGGATAGAGCACCGGCCCTGGAGTCAGGAGTACCTGAGTTCAAATCTGGCCTCAGACACTTAACACTTACTAGCTGTGTGACCCCAGGCAAGTCACTTAACCTCAATTGCCTCACTAAAAAAAAAAAAAGAAGAAGAAGTTACAGGATAAAATCAATTGCTTGTAAATAGGATCAATAAGAAAATGATGGAGGATCAATTTTAACCTCCTCACAGTCTTCTTACATCTTACCCCCTGCCTGACATGTACTCTTCAATACCATGTCACCGGCCTCCTGGCTGCTCCACAAACAAGGCACTCCATCTCTCAAGCTCTAGGCATTTTCTCTGGTTGTCCCTTATGCTTGGAATGTTCTCCCCCCTCATCTCTGCCATTAGACTTCCCTGACTTCCTTCAGATCTGAACCAAAATACTATCTTTTACCGGAAGCCTTCTCAACCTTTCTAAAGTTTAGTGCCTTCCCTTTGTTAATGATGTCCTATTTATCCTTTATATAACTGGTTTGTATATGTTTTTGTTCTCTCTCCCATTAGATTGTGTGCTCTTTGAGGGCAGAGACTATCTTTTGCCTCTTTCTGTCTACCCAATGCTTAGCACAGTGAATATAGTAGGTGCTTAATAAATGTTTGTTATTGATTGATTGTTCCAGTGGACAGTAGACAGACCATATACTTCATGTCATTAGATGTCTATAAGTATCATATTGCACTTCCAGCCTCTAAGATGATGTTACAGATGATGGAGTATAAAGTTGTTTTGGTTTTGGTTTTGTTTTTTTTGGTGGGGCAATGGGGGTTAAATGACTTGACCAGGGTCACACAGCTAGTAAGTGTCAAGTGTCTGAGGCTGGATTTGAACTCAGGTACTCCTGAATCCACAGCTGGTGCTTTATCCACTGTGCCACCTAGCTGTCCCCTGGAGTATAAAGTTTTAATGAGCCCAATGGACAACTTCTAGATTATAATGACATGGGTGAAGCATTGGCCTGGAAGTACCGATGCAGAGGTCCTGGGGTCACAGGATTTAGGTGGAGAAGAAATCTAAAAGATAATCTATTCTTTTTTTTTTAAGATAATCTATTCTAACCTTTTTTGTTGCTGAGAAATCTGAGGCCCTAAGAGGTTAAGTGACTAAAATCATCCAGATAGGATGTGCCAGAAGGCAGGACATGAACCCAGGTGAGACTGACTCTCCCTTAGATCTGGGCATTTTGCTCACTTGGATGGTAAACTGGGACCTAAGCATAGGGATTCAGCACCTGCTGTTGGTAGATGAATTCTAATAGCTCTGGTTAAGTATTAGTGTTTGCAAAATCCATAGAAGAGCATGTTCGGATGACTCATCTGTCAACTGTCCAAATTCAGATTTTATAATAACTCATCAGCTAGTTAATTGCACTGTCTGAAAATATAGGTAATAGGGATAGAGATAGGGATTTCGGTGGTCTAGAGCAGGGCTTCTGAAACTTTTTCCACTCACCACCCCTTTTTACTCCTGGGGAAAATTTTACATGACCCTGGGTATATAGGTATAGAAAAATAGGTATACATAATCTTTTACTGTTTCCAAATGTTTCACCACCTCCACATTCAGTTATGTGACCCCATGTAGGGTCACAACCCACAGTTTAAGAAGCTAGGGAAGAAGTTGAGTGATTTGTCCAGGGTCACTTAGCCAGTATGCATCAGAAGTAAGGGAAGGGCAAAGAGATCATAGAAAAGGGAAAAGGAACCACATGTACAACAATATTTATATCAGCTCTTTTTGTGGTGACAAAGATTGAGGGGATGCCCATTAATTGGGGAATGGCCGAGCAAGTTGTGGTATATGAATTTAATGGAATACTATTGTGCTGTAAGAAATGATGAGCAGGAGGATTTCAGAGAAACCTGGAAAGACTTAAGTGGACTGATGCTGAGTGAAGTGAGCAGAAGCAGGAGAACATTGTACATAGTAACAGCAACATTGTATGATGATCAACCGTGATAGACTTGGCTCTTCTCAGCAGTGCAATGATTCAAGACAATTACAAAGAACTCATGATGGAAAATGTTCTCCACATCCAGAAAAAAAAGAACTGTGGATTCCGAATGCAGTTGAACCATACCGTTTCTACTTTTTGGCGTTTTTTTTCCTTATTGTGGTTTTTCCCTTGTGCTTGGATTCTTCTTTCACAACATGCAGAAATATGTTTTATGTGATTGTACATATATAATCTATATCAGATTGCTTTCTGTCTGGGGGGAGGGGAAGGGAAGGGAAGGAGGAAGAAAAAAATTGAAACAAAATCCTATGAAAACAAATGTTGAAAACTATCTTTACATGTAACTGGAAAATAATGAAATATTTTTATGATAAAACATTTTTAAAAAGAAGGGAAGGGAAGAAGCATTTATTAACTAATTAATTTATTAAAGGGAAGAAACACTGTTCTAAGTGCTTTAGCTATATTATCTCATGTGGTCCTCACAACCCTGCAAGGGTTATTATCCCCATTTTACATTTGAAGGAACCCGCTAATCCACCTAAATGACCTCCTAAACCTTGCCACCCATCCTAAGGTGCACCATGCTTTTCTATCTACCATGCAGCTGAGCCCTTCCATAAGTATTTTCTCTCCAGCTTAGAATGCAAATTCATTGAGAGTAAGGACTCTTTTGTTTTTCTATTTGTATTCGTAATGCTTAGCCCTTAATGTTTTCATTCTAGTATTTTCATTCATTAACAAGATATATTAGAGCTCTGTTATGGGAAACTGAATGTCAGACAAAGCTTTTTCCCTGGTCTTGCTCCAAGAACTTGCACAAGCACACCCTCTTTGGACTGACCAAGGAATAGTAGCCTGTTGGTCACACAATCACACATATTGTGGAGGCTGGTTTTTTACCTTGTGGGGATGTGGAAACTCTATGTCAAGTCATAAATAGGTGGCCCATTAAGTGGGTAGTGAGAAAAGAAGGTCTAGGGAGTCCCTTGTTCATAATGGCTGGTCTGTGGTTAGCTAACTTCTTGATTAGGTGGAGCTTTGTACTCAGCAGTGGGGATGAGCTAAGAGCAGTCTTCCCTGCATGGAACTGTCTCTTCTCCTGTCATGTCATACAACCAGCTCCCTATGGCTTCTTGGGAGAGTGTAGGAGTTTCCATCAAATTTTTATTTAAGCTAATGGTAGAATTTCACATACACACACACACACACACGGTAGGATAAATACAGATAGGTCAGTCACAATATCCTCCCAAGTTCATTCATCATAAAGCCAAGCCATCCAAAAATTAAACCACCAGAGCAGGATTATTCTCCACCATTTCCTGACTTGGGACCAGGAACCCGCATATTCCACCATGGTCTCTTGCTCCTGTTAGAGCCAGTGAACCTGGTGGTTAACAATCAACCCTTTAAAGAGGTCGGGTACCAAAAATTCTCCTGAGTTCCTGATGAAATCCTTCCACATTATTAAGTGAGCTGTTTTCAGTGAAGTAAAGGGTGGTCCAGGGGAAAATTTGTCCCATTACAAGGAACACCATAAAGACCACCCTGGTCTCATATATGGGAAAATTCATGTAGGTAAAAGTTCAAAAACCCCTTGTACTTAAGGAACCTTGGGAAACTGTTGACTCAACAAGAGAGTAGGCTGAGGGCTCCAGGTGCTGTCTAGGGACAGGGCTACCAAATCTAAGTGCAGACTGAGCCCAGAGTTTGTTCCCTTTAGAGTGACAAATATGAGCTGCCAATGTCAGATACAGTAGTCAAGTTATATTGCTATACCCTGCCTAAGGCTGGGATGACACATATGGATGATTAGGCAAACATCCAGATGGAAGAAGACAATTCCTGCCTGGGAGGGGAGAGGTGGGGTCTGAATCAGGTGTAAACCAAAAAGCTGGGCTAAGTTGCCTTCAGAGAATTTATAGCTACACAACCCAAGGGGCTGAGGTAAGTAGAAAAATTCATGGCTGAGCCAAGACTGAAGTTGGGAGGTGTGAGCTAAATCAGGAGGCAGAATTTGGAGAATTTCAGAAGACAAATTGAACTAAACCCATAGTTAGTTTCAAAAGCATTTTATGAAAGCTGTCACTCTTCTCTCCACTGTGACCCATGCCTATGGTCCATTATGATGTGACCCAACTAAACTGAACTTAATGGGTTTGTACAAAGGCTTTTTTAGGATTGGGAAAAGTTGGTGTAGCCTTCATTGTCCCCTCTGTCATAGACATAAGTGCCTGAGAATGAACATTCTATTGGTTGGAGTGGAAATTCCTCCCTGTTATGACCCACAGTCTCTTACATGGAGGTCAAGAGGTGGTCATGTGTACCAGGCCACAAGACTGAGCAACGATGATTCCCAAGTGATCTGGAAAGGGAGTTCTGATGGGAAGATTTGAGAAAGAGGGACTGCAGTGGGATAGTGTGAGACTAGAGCATGACATCAAGGCATCTGGCTGGCATGGCCAGCATTTGAGGAGCTCTCTCTGGAAGATCGCTATCAATATAATTTGTTTCTCCTCCCCACACACCTCCTCAATACCTCAATGCCTTACAAGGCAGATATTAAATCCAAAGTCTTCCTGTTCCTTAAAGTCCATTTATACATTCTATTTCAATTAGTACCATGGACAGCTGTGGTACTAAAAATTGTAGGATAACAGCTAGTGGGACATTGAAGGGGCTAGATCATGTGGACAGAAATGGGTGTAAAGGTGAGTGAAGCTAGAGTGAGGGAAAAGAGACTAGATGAATAGGAATCAATCAAGGGAGCAGAAGATAATAAGGGTGAAAAATAAGTTTACTATGCATAAGAGCAGAGGATAAGTTGGAGGGTAAGAGATTGTTGTTGAAGGTATGTGATGTAATTCCAGAAGACAGTGAGGTCTGAGGTACATTCATGTTAGTGTATGGCTAAAGTGGGGGAAAAGGGAGATTGCTGAAATTCAGGAGGTAGAGGAATTGTTTGATCAGATTGTTAGAGGGACTATGAGCATGAATGATGAAGATGGTGGGAGATGGGGTACAGATGACTGTGAACCAAGTAAAGTACTAATGTTAGTGTGATAGTTGTGAACATGATCTGAAAGTCATATTCAGAAGATGAAAGAATAAAGAAGCATTCGCTAAGGACTTAAATTCCAGGTGCTGTGCTCAGGGTGATGCAGATACAGAGATACAAATGCCTGCCATCAAGGAGCACTCATTCTGATGGGGATGACAACATATGGCAGTGGTGGCCAGGAAGAACATTCTGCTCTGGGGAGTTACAGGGATGGTGAATTGATTCATGCATGACATACTCATTTACATGTCCATTATAGGAATAATGGAAATATTAATTTGATTACTGGGGCCAGAGCAAGAGGTAGGGAAGGAATATTTCAACATGTCCTATGGCTAGATGGGATGCAAAGCATGGTCTGATGCTCTGAGACCAGCTAAAAAGAATTAGCTAATTCTCATTAATACAAAATAGATTTACACTATCCCTAGGAAGGAAGACAGCTCCACCACCCCACCCCCAGGCAGGGCCTCATAAAGAAGGTGGTGCTTGAGCTGTGGTTTTTTTTTTGGGGGGGGTGCAATGAGGATTAAGTGACTTGCCCAGGGTCACACAGCTAGTAAGTGTCAAGTGTCTGAGGTCGGATTTGAACTCAGGACCTCCTGAATCCAGGGCCAGTGCTTTGTCTACAGTGCCACCTAGCTGTCCCCTTGAGCTTGTTTTGAACGAAACTCAGGATTCTTAAAACAGGTAATGAGATGGGAGTGAATTCCAGGAATGGGGAGTCAGTGCAAAGGTTTGGAGTCAGGAGATGAACTGCCCCATGAGGAACAGAAAGAATGCCACTTGGATAGCAGAATGTATGGAGTGGAGTTCTGTGTAGTAAGCCTGGAAATGTAGGATGGGGCCAGGTTGTAAAGAGCTTTAAATGTTAAATAGAAGAATTGGTGTTTGTTCATAGAGGTCATAAGAAATCACTGGAATTTATTGAGGGGGGAGAAAGAGAAGGGGAGAAAGGGAGAGGGAGGGAGGAAGGCAGGGGATTGCGGGGGGGGGGAGATAGGGAGAGAGGGGGGGGAGGGAGAGGGAGAGAGGGAGAGGGAGAGGGAGAGGGAGAGGGAGAGGGAGAGGGAGAGGGAGAGGGAGAGGGAGAGGAGAGGAGAGAGAGAGAGAGAGAGAGAGAGAGAGAGAGAGAGAGAGAGAGAGAGAGAGAGAGAGAGAGAGAGAGAGAGATGAATAGACCTTTGCTTTAGGAAAATCACTTTGGCAACTGAGTGGAGTCTAGAATGGAGTGGGGAAACTCGAGGCAGGGAAACTAATTAGGAGACTCTTGAAGTAGCCCAGGTGAAAGGTGATGAAGATTTGAATTAGGGTGCTGTGTCAAGGGTATCCTGGTAAACCTTTAACCACAGGCTCTTTGGGGGAGAAAAAGTACTCATAGCACATTTTAAAGTTTAATTGGTATCACTAACATTTTCTCTATCACTTTAAGTCTAGAAATCAACAAAACAGTAAATCAAGCCCTGATTCATAGTGATTCCCGAGGTATAAATGGTCACACTGAAAATTTAACAATCAGCTCAAGCTGATTGGAGCTGTCTCCAGCACACCCCTAGGGTTCACCTAGGGTTCGCATATTGGATTGTAAACTGCCTAAGGTCTTAGGGACAGAGTATGAAAGGTGATGATACCTTTTTTCCCAGAAGTCAGCAACAGTTATATCCTTGACTCTTCTCTATTCTTCTAGGCAGGCTTGTGTCAGAAGTGCTGGCATCTTGACAGTAATACAATAGATCAAGTTTTCTTAAACTTTTCCCACTAGTGATCCCTTTCAGCCCGATAAATTTTTCCATAACCCCAGGTATATAGGTATATAAAATAGGTATATATAACCTTTTACTGTTGCTAAAATTTTCATGACCCCCACATTCAGTTACATGACCCCATATGGGATCATGCCCCACAGTTTAAGAAGCTGCGCAATGGACCATTAACATTTTGGCTCAAATAAGTTCATTAGCATCCTAGAACTACTTTTCCTTGAAATTGTTCTTGATTCTTCCCTTTCCCCAGACCCATATCTGATCAGTTGCTAAGTGTTATTGATCCACCTTTCACAGTGTCTTTCACATCTGACTCCTCTCTACTGATGCATCCTTTACTCTAGGTCATGTTCTTATTACCTCTCACTTAGATTGTTCTAACAGCCTCCCAAGTGGCCTCTGCCTCCAGCCTTATCCATCTCCCATACATCCTCCATACAGCTATCAAGATGCTATTCCTGGGGACAGCTAGGTGGCATAGTGAATAAAGCACTGGCCCTGGATTCAGGAGGATCTGAGTTCAAATCTTGCCTTAGACGCTTGACACTAGCTGTGTGACCCTGGGCAAGTCACTTAACCCACATTACCCTGCAAAAAAACCAAAAACAAACAAAAAAAGATGCTATTCCTTCAATACACACACACACACACATATACACATACATTTGTGACCATATCATTTCTACTCCTAATTTTCAATGGTGCCCTTTTTCTTCTAGGATAAAACATAAATTAAAAACATCAGCTCTACAATATGATACCCACAGTCCTTTCTTCCCAGCTATGTTCCCTATTACTTCCTTTTCTGTACTCTGGTCTAGTCAAACGTATCTTGCATCTGTCCCTGTCCATGAAACTCCACTGGCTGGCCATGTATCTTTGCACAACTGTATTCTATGTTTGGAGGTCATTTTCTCCCTTCCTTGGCCTTTGACAGTCCCTAGCTGCCTTCCACGCACAGCCTGGGTGTCACATCCTACAAATGACCTTTCTTGCCCCTTCCCCCACCCAGTTATCTGCACTCTTTCCCTTTGGAAAGGACTTTCCTTTGATTTGATGCACTTTGCATTTATTAATATAAGTTGTATTTTCCCTAGTATAATATAAGGCTAAACATCTATTTCATTTTTGTCTTTGCACTCCTAGTACCTAGCAAGGCACCTTATGTGGGTTTATTTGTTTTTGTGAATGGACTTGTATTTCATCATGTAGGGCTATCCCTGGTAAGAAATTCCTTCTACCAGTGGAGGCCTGGCCAGCATCTACTCAAAAATTTAGTCCTGGGGACTTGTCTCAGATACTGAGAGATTAAGTAACTTCCCTAGGGTTGCACCTTGTACATAGCAGTGGCTTAATAAACATTTGCTGAATTGAACAGAATTTTAGAGCAGCAAGGGACCATAAAGATCCTTATTTTATAGATGAGGAAACTGAGACCCAAGGAGATGATGTGATTTGCCTAACATCTCACAGTTTAGTAAGTAACTGAGCCAGGGCTAGAACCCAGGTCTGACTCCCAATCTGGTGCTCCTTCTACTGCATGCAACAGTCTGCTTGAAATTAGGCTCTTAACTGGTCTCCTCCTCTGTTACCATGGCAACATTGTTCCTTCCTCTCATGTCAGATGATTTTTCCAAGGTCACGCAGCCAGCAGATGTTGGTGTTGGGATCTGAACCCATGTCATCCGACAACAGAGTCATCACGCCATGTTGCAGACCGGAGCAGGAACTAGAGAAATAGTCCAGTGCTGAGTTCCCTTTCCATCTCATGCATCCCTGCCTAAGAGGTATTTTATTTTTTTATTTTTTTGCAGGGCAATGAGGGTTAAGTGACTTGCCCAGGGTCACACAGCTAGTAAGTGTTAAGTGTCTGAGGCAGGATTTGAACTCAGGACCTCCTGAATTCAGGGCTGGTACTTGATCCACTGTGCCACCTAGCTGCCCCTGCCTTTGAGGTATTAGACTCCCATTGAATGATTATTTCAAGAAGGGGTGAGGTAGGGTGGAAGTCACTCAAAAATATGCTATTTATAGTAACAATTTAGTTAAAATAAGTTGAAGCTGATCAGTCAATAAACGTTTATTAAACACCTACTGGGGGCAGCTAGGTGGCACAGTGGATAGAGCACCGGCCCTGGAGTCAGGAGTACCGGAGTTCAAATCCAGCCTCAGACACTTAATACTTACTAGCTGTGTGACCCTGGGCAAGTCACTTAACCCCAATTGCCTCACTAAGAAAAAAAAACACCTACTATGTGCCAGGCATTGTGCTATGTGCTGGGGATACAAAAAAAAAAGGCAAAAGACAGTCCCTGCCTTCAAGAAGCTCGTGATCTAACAGGGAGATGACAGAAGTTTCTATGTAGCTCCCCCTTCAAATGAAGCACACAGCTCGATAACCTCTTAACACCGGATTTTTACTACTCTGTGCTCACATGGTGGCATTAGCCCATGTGCCAGGGGTACCCATGGAAACAACTTAAGGAGGACTCATTCTACATGTGTGCTTTGCTTTATTCAACAGCAGTGTGATAAATGGGCTGGATTTGGAAGCAAAAAGGCCTGGGCCCAAAGCCCAACTCTAACAGTCACTGACTGTGTGACCTTGGGTAAATCACCTGACATTCTGAGCCCCGGTTTTCTCATCTGCAAAATGGGGGTGATAACACTGCTAGAACTTATAAGGTGTTAAGAGGTATTAATCAAAGACTAGCACCTCTGGCATGAGCCCCTTTCAGAGATATTCACCCATCTGCTCCCCAGCTTGTGGCTCCAAGAAGCTGTAGCGTGCTCAGCAGCCACACCTGGTAAAACTGTTTCAGCAGACGGGCTAAACCAGGCTGAGGGTAACCAATAGGCCTCAAACCTGTCGGTGAGTCAGGGGGATGTCTACCCCTAGCATGTGAAGACTTTCCCTGGTGGAATGGGTGAGTGAGAACAATTTATTGCAATAGGCCACGAAGGTGGTGAAGCAGGTGTTAGAGCTTGTTGGCCATTGGAAAAGCCAAGGTCATCTGCCGTATCCCAGGCCATCTTCAAGGGTGTTGACTTTTGTCTTGCCACTGGACTTCAGTGACTCTGGAAGAGAGAGTGAGGCTGACAACTCTGAGTAACTCCGTCTCACTTAAATCCAATTTATTCGTGAGTCAAAAAAAGACATTGCCTCACAAAGTTGTTATGAGGTTCAAATCAGCATATCTAAAGCACTTTGCAGACTTTTAGTATTGTTTTTATTATTACTATTTTGAGTAGGTGATTCAATCAATTAGCAAGTATTTATTGAATATACATAGATAGCCCCGTGCCTATCCATTTTTTTTTAGAAATACATGATTTTGGGGGCAGCTAGGTGGCGAAGTGGATAAAGCACCAGCCCTGGATTCAGGAGTACCTGAGTTCAAATATGACCTCAGACACTTGACACTTACTAGCTGTGTGACCCTGGGCAAGTCACTTAACCCTCATTGCCCCACAAAACAAAACAAAAAACAAACAAAAAGAAATACATGATTTTGTAAATGAAATAATTTTTAATGCCATGGGGACTTTTCTCTTTTAAGGAGAGCCTATGGTGAAACCTTTTATGAAGTGAATAATTCTCTGTTAATTTATTTTGTACAAATCTGGGTTTTCATGTCCCAGGATTTGATCAAAGTGAGGGATGCCATTCAATGCAGTCACAGTTCTTAGTTAGAAAGGGGAGAAGTGGGTGGAATGGGGTTCTCAACAGGATGGTGAAAAGAACCAGAACCTTCTCTGGGGACTTTCAGTAGCTTGGAAAACATATGGAATGTGCTTGACAACTGGACTTCATTCCCCTAGGGCCATGTGGGAAATGGAAACATGGAGTCAGGTCAAGGCCAAGTACTCTACCTGGGTCTCATGAGAAGCCAATTGCTTCCTGTTGGACTAGACCTCTGGCACAGGGGCCTACAATCCTGAAAACTGAGAGGAGAGGAAGTTGTTGCTACCCAGAGGAGAGACCGAAGCGCCCAGGATTCTGACTGCTTCTTACTTTCAGTGATTTCTTATGTCAGTTATTAAATTACTGGACTAGTTGTCATAGGGGTCATGTGGCCTCCAGCCCTCTTGACTCCTGAGTACTCTCTCCTGCACTGGGCTGATACTCTACTTTGTCCATTTCTTTTCTATTGCATTTGTTTCTAAAGGCAAGATTTATTGGCAAATGCTTCTCTCAGCACTGAAATTTCCTGCTGCTGCAAATGCACTGGTGATCCCTGATTCATGATGGTGGGGTTAAGATAACACTAAACCCACTCTTTGGGCTATGTTCTCATAGGCTTTTGTTGTATCTAATGATGCTTGAGGGGGTGAGAAGATGATTTGATTTCAAATTTATTTGGATAGTGTTGTGCCTGGAGTCAGGAAAACCTGAGTTCAAATATGACCTCAGACACTTACTAGCTCTGGGCAAGGCACTTAATCCTGTTTGCCTCAGTTTCCTCACCTGTAAAAGGAGCTAGAAAAGGAAATGGCAAACCACTTCAGCATCTTTGTCAAGAAAACCCCAAATGGGGTTAAAACAACCGAACAACAATATGTGTTTATATCTGTTTGGTGAGAGACAGTGTGGTAGAATGGATAGAGTCCTCAGGTTGGAGTCAGCAGCTATGTCCTGGGATGAAGTCCGTCTTGCCTCTGACCCTTACTGTGACAGAGGACAGTTTGCTTAAATTATGTGAGCCTCAAGACAGCTCTCAAAAACTATGAATTATAGATAGATTTCAATGCATATAAGTGAAGAGAGCTCTCATATGAATGAAATCTCAGGTCCTTTACATCTCTTCATTCAAAATAGGGTTCTATTATAATTGGAATAAAAAATATACAGTCAGGGGGTGGCTAGGTGGCGCAGTGGGTAAAGTACCAGCCCTGGATTTAGGAGTACCTGAGTTCAAATCCGGGCTCAGACACTTGACACTTACTATCTGTGTGACCCTGGGCAAGTCACTTAACCCCCATTGCCCTGGAAAAAAAAAAAATATATATATATATATATATATATATATATATATACAGTCAACTCTGATTCATGCCAATAGAGGAGAGCAAGCGCATGGATAATTCAAAACAGTGATGGATAATCCAAAACTTGCCTATTTAACTTTGGAATGCATTATGTGGTACTTCTTTTTTCTCCAAGAAAAAGCAGACTAATTTGTTTTTCCTGGGAATGCAACCAACTGCCATTACAGAAAGGTAGCCTGGGCTCATGCTGTGTGATAGGAGGGAAATCAGCTTCTGATTTTTAAATATACCACAGGTAATGGATAAAGGAAATAATCCCCAGGGAGATAATTGATGGACTGACGGTAATATCCTAGAAGAAAAACAGGTCCAGCCCTTTCTGTTGCAGAGGGGTTGTGCAAGGATAAATGAGGAGAGGGTGTTGACTTTGTGCTAGAGAAAAATGACGGATAGCGACTACTTTTCCAGCCTGATTTATTTTTGAACAGACTGACGAGTTTTCTTAGGAGGATTTGGGGGGTTTGTGGTTGTCAGTTAAAGTCACAAAGGAATCACGCAGATTAGTACTGTATAAGGCAATAGCCTTTATTATAGTATGTGGAGATAAAATATATTCTAACAAAGGCCTATTATATATTACTCAGGGGCATGAGCTAAACACTTGGGGGCAGGAGCAACAGGGAATGAAGAGGATAAGGGTGGGCCCTGGGACTCTGGGTTGATTGGTCTTCAGGTTACAGCAGAAGGAAGAAGGGAAGGACCTACCATTGGACAGGGCTCAATTAGCCCAGCATCTGCTCTCAGGGAGGCCTACCTTCAAACTCAGCATCTGCTTAGTTCTTCCATCACTCCTCCAGGTCAGCTTGTCATGCAGTAATAATAATAATCACTGACATTTACATAAGGCCTTCAGTTACACAGAATACCTTCTTTACATTAACCTGTTGGATTCCTACAACAACCCTGTCAAGTAAATTTTGCCCATTTAAGGTTTGCAAAGTGCTTTATATACATTATCTTATTTGATCCTTACAAGAAGCCTGTGAGGTAGGTGATATTATCCATTTTATAGATGAGGAAACTGAGGCTGAACTAGGTGGTGTTGTGGATGGAGTGCTGGGCCTGGAGTCAGCAAGACTCGAGTTCAAATCTGGTTCAGCTATTTGCTTGGCTGTATTAATCTGGGCAAATCACTTAACCTTGGTATGCCTTAGTTTCCTTATCTGTAAAATGGAGATAATTAATCCCATTTACTTCCCAGAGTTGTACTAAAATGACATAATATTGTAAATTATTTTGCAAATTGATATAAATGCTAGAAAACAAAAGACAAATTACTTACTCAAGGTTCCACAGTGGGTATCTACTATACCACCTTAGCTGCATTTTTTTAAATGCAGAGAAGAGAAGGAAAGCTAGAAAGAACCACAGATAAATAGCTTTGAAAGCTATAAACCGAACTTCTTATATACTTAACAAGAAAAGCAAGCTGTATATAATAGAGATCTGCAGTTACAGGGTTAATCGTCTTTTTTCTGTTCTACTATGTATGTGGAAATTCTCATTTTATATGGCATTTGGTAAGTTCATAATAAATAAAAAAGGAGAGGAGAGGAGAAAAAAGGAAAAGCAAAAAGAAGAGGGGAAATAATAAACCTTTCCTCTCCATGAAACCCATGGCCATAATAGAAAAACTACTAGACTTGAAATCAGAAAGATCTGAGTTCAAATCTTAACCTCATCCACTTAACAGTGTGATTCTGTGTAGGTCACTTAACCTCTTTATGCCTCAGTTTCCTCATCAGTAAAATGGGGATAATAACAGCACCTACCTACCAGGATTGTTGTGAAGATGGAGGAAGATATTATTAATAAGTGCTTTGCAAACCTTTAAGGGCTATGTAAATGCTAGTTTTTCATTTTATAATTAATAAGCATTTAGTAAATTGTTACCATGTGCCAGATGCCGTGCTAGGAACTGAAGATATAAAGAAAAAAGTGAAAGTAGCCTCTATACCCTCAAGTCTTCTCAGGGGAGATGAAACATGGGTACAAGATGATTTGGGAGAGGAAGGGAAAGCACTAGCAGCTGGTGGCAAAGTCTTCACATAGAAAGAAGACGGTCTTTGAGCTGGGCTTTGAAGAAAACTAAATATTCTAGGGGGAAGAGTTGAGGAGTACCTGTCGGGCATGGTGAGGACAACCAAAGCAAAGACAAGGAGACAGTAGATGAGATGTTATGAATGAGGAAGAGCAAGCAAGGTCAGGTTGGCTGGAGGTAGACACACTGTGTATAGAGGGCAGTTACATGAAACATGGCTAAAAAGGTAGGTTGAGGGAGACTTTTAAGGATTTTAATCAAGTCATTGATAAAATTACTAAACAACACAGAGCCAGTGACAGATCCTTGGGTGCTTTACTGGATATCTTTTTCCAAGTTGACACTGGATCATTAATGAGTACAAGAGAAGGACTGTTAGCTTTTTATTTATACCTCTTAATTTAACATGGATCAACCAAAAAAAAAAAAAAAGCCCCAAAACAAACAAACCAGCCTTTGGGCATAGTTTCTGAGTTTGGCCATTCAACTAATTCTGAATCTACCTAATTGAATGTCATTCCAACCCTACATGTTTCCATCTAAGTGGCACAGTGGATAGAGCACCGGCCCTGGAGTCAGAAAAACCTGATTTCAAATCCAGCCTTAGACACTTGACACTTACTAGCTGTGTGACCCTGGACAAGTCACTTAACCCCAATTGCCTCCCCAAAAGAAAAAGAAAAATACCATGAGAGGATAGGATTAGGAACTGAATAAACCTGGACCTGTGATTTCATTGGTACAGGCAATTCCCAGGTGAGGAAACCCCTTTTACCAATGCTTGTTGGCACCTTATAGTCTTGTAAATTATGGTTGCCTCGGGCAATGAGAGATTGGGTTACTTGACCTCTTTTTTTACTACACTATAGCATAGGCTAAGTCAACCTTGATGTTGTTGCTATTCAAGACATAATCATTTATCCACAGAAAAATGTTTAGTCCCAAGCTGGTGGATTCTCCCTGCCATCGAATAAAGAGTTGGACTGCTGGGGGCAGCTAGGTGGTGCAGTGGATAGAGCACCAGCCCTGGATTCAGGTGGACCTGAGTTTAAATCTGGCCTCAGACACTTGACACTAGCTGTGTGACCCTGGGCAAGTCACTTAATCCCAATTGCCTCACCCAAAACAAACAAACAAACAAAAGAGTTGGACTGCCTTTCCCTAACACACTGGGTCATCTAGCCTGTGTGTGGCTGAGGCAAGTCCTAAACCTAGATCTCCCTGGCTTTAAGACCTGCTTTCAATTCAATCTGCTAAAGTCTAGGAAAGTCCTGTCTATAGCATTCCTTATACTCAGTCAATAAAAGAAAATAAGATTGATTTCTAAGAAAATGAATACATGTTTCTGGTCCCTCTGGCAAATATGAAATATACAATAACATTAGGATTGAATATCCCTCTATTTCAATATAAGAAAGAAGGGGGAAGAAATCTCTTCCACAGAAAGCCTAGGGGATCTACAGCAGTCAGCTAATAATATTTATTAAGCACCTACTATATTTATTAAGCACTGTGCTAAGTGCTAGGGATTCAAATAAGAGAAAGAAAGACAGTTTCTGCCCTCAAGGAGCTTACAATCTAGTGAGGGAAAATAACACACAAAAGGAAGCTGAAAGGGGAAGGGGAGAAGGCACCCAGCATGGAGGCATGGTGGAGTCCAGTCTAAGGAGTGCAGCTGGTGGGAAATGAAGAGTTAATTGGTCTGGGAGCCCTCTTTATTATTTTTTTTATTTTTAATTTTAATTTTTTTTGCCAGGCAATGAGGGTTAAGTGACTTGCCCAGGGTCACACAGCTAGTTAATGTCTAGTGTCTGAAGCCGGATTTGACCTCAGGTCTTCCTGAATCCAGGGCCGGTGCTTTACCCACTGCACCACCTAGCTGCCCCCTGGGATCCCTCTTTAAATGGAGACTTTGGGAGGAGCTCTTTGCTCCATTTTCTATTCCTTTAAATAGAGGGTGTTGTTCATCCTTCATTTTGATAATGACCAATGACATCACGAAGTAATGTCTTTACCTGTGTGTGAATTGGATTCAAGTGAGGCAGAGTTGCACAGCTTTACTTTTCCAGAGTTATGGGAGTCTACTGACAGGTATAAGCAGTTCACAGTACCTTCATTCAGTACTTCATTCACCTTCATGGATGTTGGAACAAATTGTTCTCATCCACCCATTCTGCAGGGGGAAGTCCTCACATTCATGGGGTAGACATCCCCCTAACCAACCAATGGCTTTGAGGCCTGTCAGTTACCTTCAACCTGGTTTAACCCATCTTCTGAGATGGTTTTACCTAGGTGTGGGCATTTTACAGCTTCTTGGAGCAACAGATGAGAGTTGGGGCCAAAGGGTACTAAAGACACTGATGAGGTATGAGGGCCAAAGCCGATGAAATCTCACAGAATAATGAGTTTCCTGCTGATAAGGTTTCCTGGGAGATGATGGAATGGAATCCAGTCCAACGAGGGCAGCTTGTGGGAGATGAAGCATAGAGCAGGCTCAATGGGATGAACCTCAGGTAGTGTAAGTAGCTAAGCTAAGGGCTTTCCACTTGAGGCATGCACTCAACTCTTCAAAGTAAGCTTTTTTTTTTTCAGGGCAATGAGAGTTAAGTGACTTGCCCAGGGTCACACAGCTAGTTAAGTGTCAAGTGTCTGAGGCTGGATTTGAACTCAGGTTCTCCTGAATCCAAGGCCAGTGCTTTATCCACTGCGCCACCTAGCTGCCCTCAAAGTATGCTCTTAATGGGAGCAGGGTTAGTAAAATGAAGATGCTCCAAGTTATACCTGGCCGGGACAGGGGAAGATTTGGACCTTGTTGTGTATGCTTTAGATCCCTAGGGTGTCCTAGAGAAAGCTTCATTTTCCCCTCTTTTCTACTACACTGTAGCACAGTCTAAGTCAACCCTGATGTTGCTGCTATTCAAGACATAGTCATTTATCCACAGAAAATGTTTAGTCCCAGGCTGGTGGATTCTCCCTGCCATCGAATACACAGTTGGGCTGCCTTTCCCTAACAACAGCTGGTGTGTGTTCAGGGAAGCAAATTCACTTTAATGTCAGACTAAGCCAAACATAATAAAAAGAAAATGATAATACAGGGTGATTCAAATCCAAGTTTAAATGACTGTTGGATAATTTTATTTGGGAACTAGCTGTGTGACCTTGAATATGTTATTTCACCTTTCTAGGCCAAGTTTCTTCCTCTTTAAGATCAGGGTTCGGTTGGTATGATCCCTTAGTCCCCTTCTTTTGTCTTTCTTGTTGGACCCATAAATTAGTAAACAGTTGACTGCACATATTTGCCTTTTTTTTTTTTTTTTTTGGTGAGGCAGTTGGGGTTAAGTGACTTGCCCAGGGTCACACAGCTAGTAAGTGTCAAGTGTCTGAGGCTGAATTTGAACTCAGGTCTTTCTGAAGCCAGGGCCAGAACTCTATCCACTGCACCACCTAGCTGCCCCTCGTATTTGCCTTTTAAAAAAAAGTTTCATTAGTATAGGGAGTCCCTGGAGAGTAACTCCCCCTACCAGTGCAGATAGACACCTTTTCTGCAAAGTAGAATCTTAGGTAGGGAGTTGCCTGGGGGGGACTGAGAAATTGAATAATTCACCCATGGTCACATACTATGTGTCAGAGGCAGGATGTGAACCCAGGATTTCCTGATCCCAAGACCAGCTCTCTATCCATTATATACCATGTTGCCCCATTAGACCTTACTTAGGTGAAATTTTTTAAATCTAAAGTGGTTTCTTCTAGGTGGTGCAGTGGATAAAGCACTGGCCCTGGATTCAGGAGGACCTGAGTTCAAATCCAGCATCAGACACTTGACACTTACTAGCTGGGTGACCCTGGGCAAGTCACTTAACCCTCATTGCCCCACCAAAACACCAAAACAAAAAACAACAAAAAAAATTAAGTGCTTTCTAGGACCAGAAAAAAGATAAAAACAAAAAGCTTGTACCTCTATGTTTATTCAGGTTGAAAATATAAAAGACATTAAAATGCCCTCTATCCTTCCTTATCCCCAAAGTTTGATGGTGACAGCAGACCACCACAAAGTGGAAGAAGGGTGAGGGTGAGAACACTTGTTTGGTATCTGTGGGATGTTACAGTTTAGTGTGTGTTTGTGTGTGGGGGGGGGTAGGAGTGGGTGGGGACTGAAGCCTAATATTCTGCAAAGAAGAGAAGAAGTTAAGGGGCTAGCAGTGTGGAGGGGGCCTGCCTGCTGCAAAAGATGTAAGGAGTCCTTAGTTTCCTTCAAAGCTCAACCCAAACACTACCCTTTATCTGAGATCTTAGATCTAGAACTAGAAGGGATTTCATCCAACACCTTCATTTGGCAGATTAGGAAACAGGTGCATGGTGGTTAAGTCACTTGTCCAAGGTCACACGTGTAGGAAGTACCAAAGTGAACCCAGGTCCTCTAATGCCAGTCAGTGCACTTTCCATGTGTCGCTCTGCTGGGAAGCCTTTATTGATACATTCCCTAGCTGCTGGTGCCTCTCTTCCCCCTCCCCCATTAACTTGGGTTTAGATGGAATATACTTAATATAGACTTATTTTGTAGATGTTGTCTCCCCTGGTTGAATGTAGGCTCATTAGGAGCAGGGGCTGTTTCATTTTGGTTTTGTATCCCTGGTGCCAAGAATAGTGCCTAGTATATAGTAGGTGCTTAATAAGTGTTTATTAATTGACTTTTTTTACCATCACTTATCTCCAACCAAAAAACCCCGATAGGACCCAGAATCCTAAAGCCATCTCATAAACTATAGCAAGTTGAATGTCAGCTATATACCCAGACTGAAGTATGAGTATAGAATGTGGAAGGCGTCCTTTACTATTGCTTGTTTTCCATATGCATTTTTGAAATGGCTGTTTTAGGGCTTCCCATCCAAGTCAGCTCAGCAGAATATTTCTTCCAATGTCTCCTGCCTTGAGTGTGCAGCCTTGGCACAGAAAGTGGAAAAGACCACACCTTGAAGCCTGTTTTCCATTATCCTTTGAGGATTATTTGACAACTAACTCAGGTCACAATTTACCATCTGCTGAGAGAGTCCCTGGTAAAAGAATAGGCTTCTTAATTAGGAAGAAGATAGAGAGTAGTGATTGAAAACAGTTACCATCTGCCGTTGGCTCTTTGGAGCAAGGGAGGGGAGATGGAAAGGGGAGATTGAGTTGGTGACCTCAATTTGGTTTGATGCGAAACAGCCTTCAGGTCCAAACTAAAGAGAGAGGTGTCCTTGATGACTACTTCAGCAGAGGAATAAAGGTCTTTGCAGCCCAGGCCTGGGAAATGGCCTCTCAGCCTTCTCCAACAGAGCTTGATCACCTTTATCAGCAGGATGTCTGTAGTCATTCAATAGTAATTGAACATCATCTGTGTGTTCCCAGCAAAGGTGTGCTGAGGGTACACTCAAAGCTGGTAATCAGCTCTTTACCAAGCAGAGCCTGGTTCCTTCTCCCCTCCCTGCTGTCTTGGCTGTAGGAAAAGTGGAAAGAAAGGGGCTTTAGAGACCTTCAGTTTTGACATCATTATTTCATAGATAAGAAAACTCAGGCCAAGATAAGGTGATACAAGTCATTAGAATGAATAATAATAGCATTTATAGTGCCTTGAGATCTGCAAAGGACCTTACAAATGTCTCATTTTATCCTTACAAGCACTCTGGGAGATAGGTGCTTATATTGTTTTACAGATAAGGAAACAGGAATAGGCCAAGGCACTTACCCAGGGTCACACAGCTAGTATGACCCTAGGTGCAGACAATGAGAAGAAGAATTAGAAGAAAAATTAGAAGAAGGAGGAGGAGAAAGAAGAGGAGAAGGAGGAGAAAAAGAAGAAAGAATTAGAATTAGAATTAGGAGAAGGAGAAGGAGGAGGAGGAGGAGGAGGAGAAGGAGAAGGAGGAGGAGAAGAAGAAGAAGAAGAAGAAGAAGAAGAAGAAGAAGAAGAAGAAGAAGAAGAAGAAGAAGAAGAAGAAGAAGAAGAAGAAGAAGATAAAATTGGACACTTTACACTTACTAGCTGTGTGACTCTGGGCAAGTCACTTAACCCTCATTGCCCCACAAAAAAAAAGTAATTGGGAAAAGATAAAACTGCAGTGAGACTTTTGGGATGCCCTCTATAACTCTTTAAGGTTGGCAACATAGCCAGGATTTGGACCTAGGTCCTATGACCTAGAGTTCTTTCAACTATGTCATGTTCTGTTTCCCTACACAGCTTTTGATATTCTCCCATAACATTTGTCATCATTTTGAGAATACTAGTGGATCTGTCCAGTCTGTCTGAGTGGGAAGGTAAGACTAAAGCTGATTGTAATAAAAGGACTCTCTCCCTCTTCTGGCATCCGCCTTTGGAAGGTGGGCAGTGTTGGCCCAGTCCAGCCACACCTTTCCTTCTCCCACCAGAAGGTTCCTATTTCCTAGTCACTACTTCAGACTACAGAAAGGTAGTTTGAGGCACCAATGGGACATCCAGGGAGAGCTGGAGATGTGGGTCTGGATCTCAGGAGATGGGTCAGGGATGATGATATAGATTTGAGAATCAACTACATCGAGGTAAAGGTTGAAGCCATCAGAGTAAGTGAGATTCCCAAGGAAAAGAGTATAGAGAGAAAGAAAAGAACTATGGAGAAAACTCGGGGATCATCCATCTTAAGGGGCTTAGTAAATGAACCATGGAAGAAACAGAAGTGGTATGGTTAAGAGTGGTGAGAGGACAACTAGGTGAATGTGTGTTGTCTCAGAACAAGGGAGAAGCAAATATCCAGAACTGCAGAAAGGTCATTGGATTTTGTGGTTAGGAAGCCACTGCAGACCTTTGGAAACATAGGAGTAGAACAATAGGGCAGAAATCACAAAGTAATGGGTTGAAGAAGGAATGAGTAGTAAGTGGAGGTATCAGGTATAGACAATTTTTTCTTGAGGTTTGGCAGTTAAAGAGAAGAAGAAGAATTGATTGAGAAGGCAGACAGGAAAAAAAAAATTATTAGGAGTTGGGAAACCTGAACACATTTGCAGGCAAAGGAAGAGAAAATGATGATGCATGAAAGAAAGAGGATGATTGCTGAAGCTAAATACTAGAAATAACAGAATTCATAGACTCCTAGAAGAATCTAGAAGGGATTTTAAAGATTATCCAGGATACCCCTCACACTTCTTCATTCAATTTGTAGATGAGGAAATCAAGTTCCAGGGAAGATAGATGATTTGTGACAACAGTCAACTAAGTGATGAGAGGATGAGAATGGTTTCAGACTCAAATATGTACATGAGGATTCCTTCATTGTATATTGACTTAGAAAATCACATATTAAAGGGCAGCTAGGTGGTGTAGTGGATAGAACCCTGGAGTTAAGAGGACCTAAGTTGAAATCTAGCTTCAGATATCTGTGTGACCCTGGGCAAGTCACCTAACCCTGATTGCCTCCAAAAAAGGAAAGCCACATATTAACATTATTTATGTTCTATTTTATTTTTATATATTTTGTTAAATATTTCCCAATTATATTTTAATCTAGGGCCTCCATGAGGCCCTTCATTGACATTATCTGGGTAAGAGCAGAGAACTTGGAGTCAGGAAGACCAGAGTTCAAATCCTGTCTCAGCTATTACTTGTCTCAGCCTCAGTCTCTTCATCTGCAAAGTGGGGATAATAATAATGTCTACCTCACAGGGTTCCTATATACAGTGCTTTACAGACCTTAAAGTACTATATAAATTTATTATTATTATTATTAATATTGACCCTGTTTTTAATCAGCAGCACTGGGACTTGATCCCTGCTCCCCCTAACTTCAGCGGGAGTGCTCTTTCTTTCTCCAGTAGTGAGTGATGCCTCAGGTAGTGTTATGAACTTCATGTTCATAAACCAGTGTTTTCAATTTTATGCACGGTCCCTTTAATTGTTCCAGTAATAGCAGGAAGGTCTTTTTGGTATCCATTTCCCCAAATTCCGCTTTTAACATAGCATAGCAACAGGAGCATTTCTTTGAGAAGTTCTGATCTGTCCCTTATAATGAGAAAAGCATTGGACTGGAAACCAGCGAACCTGGGCTTGAGTCCCAGCCCTGGCATTTACATGTGTGGTTGTGGCCTCAATTTCTTTATCTGTCAAATAATGAGTTTGGACTAATTGACAGCTAGCTTTCCTTTCAGGCTCCAGATCTCCCATGTGATGAGTAGGTGATTTCTAAGCTCCTCTTCCAGCTTAAATCTCTATGAGTCTATGACTCATATTAAAAATTACAAGAAAAACAGACTCTCAGACAAGGAAAGGAAAATGACCAGAGAGAGGAGGCAGGAAAACCACATCCCTTGAGAATATAAACCAGGTTGTAGGGAATGCCCTTTAGACTGCTGACCTGAGATGTAAGAACAGGAGATCCTTGATATTTCCCTTTCCCCCAAATGTCCTTAGAATAACTTCTACACAATCGATTCTTTCTCAAAGTCAGATCAAGGATCATAGATTTATTATTAATAATAATAGCATTTAGACAGCACTTTGAGATTTACAAGGAATTTTGTGTATACATTATCTCATTTTAATTCCAAGAGAACTTATTTAGAACTCTAGGGGCAGCTAGGTGGCACAGTGAATAAAGCACCGGCCTTGGATTCAGGAAGACCTGAGTTAGAATCCAGCCTCAGACACTTGACACTAGCTGTGCAACCCTGGGCAAGTCCCTTAACCCTCATTGCCCCACCAAAAATAAAAAACAAACAAACAAAAAAAAGAACTCTAAGGGACCTTAGATTTAATCTAATCTAACTGCCTTGTTTTACAGAAGATGAAATTGAAATTCAGAGACTGACTTTTCTGTGATTACACAAGATAGTAAGTGGCAAAGTAGTTGAGCCCTACTCTTCCTGACTCAAGCTCTAGTACATCACCCAAAGGCAGTTGGGTGATGCAGTGGATGGAAAACTGGGTTGGGAGTCAGGAAGATGCCCAAATCTGGCTTCAGTTACTTACTCTCTGGGTGACTTTGGGAAAGTCACTTTACCTTGGTGTATGCCTCAGTTTCCTTATTGGTAAAATGGGGATGGTAATATCACCTACCTCCCAGGGTTGTGGTGAGGATAAAATGAGATCACATTTGTAAAATGCTTCATATTTTATATTGATATCAAAACTCAAAGAAATGCTAGCTATTTTTATTATCACCATTCATTTTGTCTCACCAGCTCTCTAGAGACACAGAGCACAAGATTTACAGAGAGTTTTCACATTTATTTTTCTTCTCAGGAATATTCAAATGTTGCTAGGAAGGTTTTTGTAATATGTCTTTTTAATATGAATTTACACAGCACTCTGATCCTGAAGTCTAATGAATGTTTAACAATGTTTATCAACATCTTCAGGGCTTGGTCACCCCAGCTTTTCCAGGCATATGGCACAGATTTCATGGCTAGTCATGAGTTCACTTTGCTACAGGATGATAAACTTTCCATTTTACATTAATTTCCATGATTTAGTCTTTCGTTTGACACATGAATTATGTAAAACACCTTTGTACAGCTCAAATGGGATGTGAGTGTGGGAGATACTGAAATACATGGATGAAAAAAGAATAATTATGGATATTTGGGCCAAATTCCATTCTTCTAATTCTTTTCTAATGTGTGTTTTTAAAATTATGTAGTATCAGGATTTTACTCCTGGAAGGGTTCTTAGAGGTCATCTAGTCTAATCTCTCATTTTACAGGTGAGGAAATGGAGGCTCAAGGAAAATAAATTACTTCCCCAGGGCAAATAGGTAGTAATTATCAGAGAAGAGATTTGAACTAGGTCCTTTGACACTGAAGCCAATACACTTTCCACTAAATTGAACTGTCTCCTTAGTCCAATCCACTCATTATTTTTTAGAGTTTTATTATTGTCTTTTGTTTTTATACCAGTTATAGTTTTTTTCAACTGCACCCAACCCTCATCCCAATCCTTCCTTGTAAAAACAAAGAACAACAGTTAATTAAGTAAAGTCCACTAACAAAGCAGCCATGTCTGTCAGTCTACCTCATTCCACAACCACAGTCTCCACTGCTTGTCCTAAGAGAGTGATAAGAGGTGATAGAGCGTGGATGCGAATCCAGGTCTGATTCAAACCCAGTGGTATTTCCACTATGCCAAGCTTGTCTCTAAAGGCAAGTAAAAGCTCACATTGCAGAATACACCTATTTTGCCATCCTTGCCAGGCCATCCTTGTCTTTCACTAGCTTATCACCTCCTCCATCATCACCACTCAGGTACCAAGTACTATCTTACTATCTCCCACCATTATCTATTTCTGCCTTTTAAGATTAACCTCCCCTCCAAAAGAAACCTATACCCAAGAACTACAATCTAGTTCAACCCCAACTCCTTTCTCCAAGTTAGATTGTTGCTATTCGCATTTTACAAATGAGATAACTGAAGTCCAGAGACATTAAGTTACTTATCCAAGCCCAGCACTAATAAGTGTTAACAAGTAATATTGTGTTGTGGAGAGCACACCAGATTCAGAGCCAAGACCTAAGTTCATTTCTCAAGACTTACATTCACTCTTACTACCTGTTTGATATTGGCAAAACTCAATCACTTCTTTGGGTCTTAGTTTCCTCAGATATAAAATGAAAAGGCTGGATTGGATGACCTCTAAACTCATCTTAGAGGCATCTGGTTTCTAGTAAACAGAATGCTGAGCCTAGAATCAGGAAGACCTGAGTTCAAATCTGACCTTATGCAAATCACTTAACTTCTGTTTGTCTTAGTTTCCTCAGTGGTAAAATGCAGATAATCATAGCACCTACATCCTAAGTGCAGCTAGGTGGCATAGTGTATAGAGTGCCAGGACTGGAGTCAGGAAGACTCATCTTCCTGAGTTCAAATCTGGCCTCAAACACTTCCTAGCCATGTGAACCTGGGCAAGTCATTTCACCCTGTTTGTCTCAGTTTCCTCATCTGGAAAATAAACTGGAGAAGGAAATGGCAAACCATCCCAGTATCTCTGCCAAGAAAACCTCAAATGGGGTCATGAGGAGTAGGACCCAACTGAAAAATGACTGAACAAGGATCAAATGGGGTAACAATTGTAAAGCAGAGTACCCAGCACATAGTAGGTACTATATAAATACTCATTCCCTTTCCTCTGAGATTTTTTCCATCCTTTGATCCTATGAAGGTGAACTAGAACCCAGGTGTCCTGTGTCAGAGTTTAGGGTTCTTCCTTCTCCTCATATTCTCTTTCTCCTTAAAAAAAGTATTGTTATATAATATATATATATATATATATATATATGTGTGTGTGTGTGTGTATTGCTACATAATATATACAAAACATAAAGTGTATTGTTATATGATGTCTGTAAACTGGTAGTCTTATTATAGCAGTTTTCAAGCCTCATCAATGTTAATAGGTTCCATTAATGGGTTTGTTGTTGTGTTCACCCAGAGTCAATAATGCAATTGCTAACTTGCTTCAATCAGCCCGTGTTGCAAGTGTGTTGATGCTTAGGCTCGTCTTGAATGTCCCTAAGTGGTTCTTGGAAGCTGAACATTCCCCAATTGGCCGTTGGTAGTTAAGTGAGATAGCACAGTTCTATATGGTGTATAGATAAGAAGAGAGCCAAGGAACCACATGCTGATAGGTTGGGAAAGATTCCAGAGCATCCTATTAGCTGGTCCCACATGGGACCATAGAAGTAGAACTGGCAGGGACCTCGGAGGCTGTCAAGCCCAACCCTCCTCACTTTTCAGATGAGGAAACTGAGGCACAGAAAGGTTAAAGTGACTTGTCCAAGGTTGTACAGGCAGTTAGATTTGGAGGTCATTGAAAAGGAGAAGGTCCTCAAATACAACAAAATATTTTCAATAATACTTTTTGTGGTAGCGGAGATCTGGAAACAAAGCAGATGCCCATCGCTTGGGGAAGGGCTAAACATATTGTGGTATATGAATGTAATGGGTTATTACTATGCTGCAAGAAATGATGACTATGATGAAGCCTGGAGAGGCCTCCACAAACTGATGCAGAGTGAAGTACACAGGGCCAAGAAAACATTCTATACAGTGACTACAACAATGTCAGTGGAAAAGATAAACACAAAACTTTTAATCCTAGAGAATACTGCAAAATGAAAAATAAACCTAGCCCCAGAGAAGAGATATGTACCCTCCCCTTCTCTCTCCCCCAAACACCCACACACAAACGGGGTCCATGGATGTGGAATCTTGTGTCTATTTACAGATCTTTATGGCTGTATTGACCAATTTTTTTTCTTTTTTTTCTTCTTCTTCTTTTTTTTTGCGGGGCAATCAGGGTTAAGTGACTTGCCCAGGGTCACACAGCTAGTAAATGTCAGGTGTCTGAGGCTAGATTTGAACTCAGGTCCTACTGAATCCAGGGCCGGTGTTTTATCCACTACACAACCTAGCTGCCCCCCTGTATTGACTAATTTTGCTAATTGTTTCTTCTTTTTTTATTGAAAAATATTCTTCATTATATAGGATTGCTCTTTGGTAGGGAGATTGAGCAGGATAATGGGAGAAATTCAGGCAAGATGAAAACACGAGGTATCAATAAGAATTTATTTTTCAAAAGAAAAGATGATTTGAACCCAGATCTCTTTCTGCTTATGCTATGCTTCCTCATTCAAGGGGCCTCTGAAGGAGATACCTCAGACTGTGTTCCTCAAATAATCAGTCTTCACTCTTTATCCTTTCTAAAACCTTAGTTTTGTTTCTGCCCAGAGAGTTATACCCTCAGTTGAGAATGGCTCCTTTTCTTTTCTAAATGACATTTCATTTAATTGAGGAGCAGACAGGATTTTTTTCAAATCAGGGACCTAATTAGCTCTGTTAGTGATAGAAAGTGAACTGTGATGGGCAGTCCAGCTCATGCCCAGGGTAATAAGGAAGGCATTCAAAGCAGGAAAAAAAGCTCTTTTGTAAGGATATGTTGAAATCATACCATGGAGAGGGGAAGCTGGACAGAAAATGAATTGTGACATTGAGAAACTCCTAGCTAAGGTAGGAAACATTAGCTCTAAACAAAATTGAGTTGCTGCCTATTCCTTGGATCAAATAGGAATAGAAAAATAGAGGCCCGAGGGTAGAAGGTCTACTTGTCCTTTCCTCTGCCTGTTGTTCCAGATGGTTGAGGATATTTTTTTAAGACCAAGAATCTACAGCCTAACTTGGTTGCTAATTCAAAGGGCTAATGGCTTTTTATCAGAGAAGGAAATTCAGTAATTCAGAAGTTGAGTTTTTCAAACTTTAATTTTTTAAATTTTATTTTTTGATACTGGCCTGCTCTATCTCACCTAGGTTGGAAGTTCAATGGCCATTCACAAGCCAGATTCCACTGATGAATGGCATGGAAACTTTGACCTGCTCTGTTTCTTTTTTTTTCTTTCTTTCTTCTTTTTTTTTTTTTGTGAGGCAATTGGGGTTAAGGGACTTGCCCAGGGTCACACAGCTAGTAAGTGTTAAGTGTCTGAGGCCAGATTTGAACTCAGGTCCTCCTGAATCCAGGGCCGGTGCTCTATCCACTGTGCCACCCAGCTGCCCTGACCTGCTCTGTTTCTGACTTGAGCTAGTTTGCCCCTGCTTCCGCAGCCTGGCAAACCCCTGCTCCTGGGGTCTCATCCTGGGGCTTCATTTAGTGCCAATACCAAATCAGCTGTAGCTCGGGACTCCTGAGCTCGAATAATTTGCTAGTCTCAATTTCCCCTGTAGCAGGGATTCTAGGTACACACCACCATGTCTGGCTAAAATTGATTAGATCATTAAAAGCTGGCTCATAGAGAGCTTTAAGGTGTGTGAAGCATTTTGCATATTTAATCTCATTTGGTCCACACAACAACACTGTAAGATAGATGTTACAAATAATCTCCATTTTACAAATGAGGGAACAGAGGCTCAGAGAGGAAGAGTGACTTCCCTCCTTTCCCGGAGATAGTGCCTGAGGCTAGATTTGAACACAAGTCTTCCTGACTCCAAATCAGTGTAAGGGCTGGAAATGAGATTTTGAGTCAAAGTTTCTCCAGATCCCAAGTGGAACCTTCAGAAGACAACTTGGCTCTTGGAAATAGAGAACATTTGGTCATTCTTGATATAATAATAATAACTAGCATTTATAGAGCACTTTCAACTTTACAAAGCCCTACATAGATGTTATTTCTTGTTTTTTTGTAGGAGATATTGGGTTTTTTTGTTTTTTTGGTTTTGTTTTGGTGAGGCAATTGGGGTTAAGTGACTTGCCCAGGGTCACACAGGAGTAAGTGTCAAGTGTCTGAGGCTGGATTTGAACTCAGGTCCTCCTGACTCCAGAGCTGGTGCTCTACCCACTGCGCCACCTAGCTGCCCCGGTTTGGTTTTTTAAACAAAAATTAATTGACAAAAATCCTGGTGAGGGTTTTTATTGGGACTAATAATAGAAGGACTATTACTATTCTTATGAGAGAGCTAAGTGGTACAGTGGCACTGGACCTGGAGTCAGAAAGACCTGAATTCAAATCTGAACTTATTTACTAGCTGTGTGACTCTGGGCAAGTCACTTAATTTCTGTTTACCCCAGTCTCCTCAACTGTAAAATGGGAATAATAATGGTATCTACTTAACCAGAGTTGTGACAAATGGGATAATTATCAAAAGCATTTAGCTGGGCAGCTAGGTAGCACAGTGGATAGAGAACTGGCCCTGGAGTCAGGAGGACCTGAGTGCAAATTTGACCTCAGACACTTGACACTTCCTAGCTGTGTGACCCTGGGCAAATCACTTAACCCCAACTGCCTCCCCCCCCCCCAAAAAAAAAAGCATTTAGCACAGTTCCTGGAATGAAGTAGGTGCTATTAAAATGTTTATTCTCTCCCATTCTTCTCCCACTTAAAGTGGGCACCAATTAGTTTCTCATTTTATAGGTTTTATAGGTTTTAGAGTTAGATGGGACCTTGTAGAACATAAGTCCAACTCCCTCATTTTACAGAAAAAGAACCTGAGGCCCAGAGAGGGGAAGCATCCCAAGACCATGCAGAGAATAAATAGCAGCAAGGAGAGTCAAATAGTTTTTGTCTCCAGAACTCTTTCAATTTTGCTAGGATTCAAGATAAAGTGACTTCACCATGTTGAATAAGGGGCATGACCAGACCTGGCTTCTTTCAGCTTTGCTTTGCTCTGTCCCTTTTTCCCAAGTGTCTCATCATTCAGTCTGACCCAGCACATCTGTAAATTTTCTTACTTTTTGTGTTTTTTTTTCCCCTTCTCCGAACTTGAATGTTTTGGAAAGTTCATTCCTAAGATAAACTGACAGTGTGAAAACTCATACCATTATTCCCTTCATTTGGCTCTCTACTAGGGTGACTTAAATCCTTATTTCGACATCAAGGACCTGTTTTGATTCAGGCATTAGATTAATATAGCTGCTTTCCTACACGATTCATTTTGGATGATTAAAGTTCCATACATAACTGCCTAATTTGGAAATTAGACTGCTGCAGCCTTAAGAAGGTTCAGAAGGATAAAGACTCATGGCCTAAAAAACTGGGGAAAATTATTTTTAAAGCATCAATGTCAGGTCCCCGGACTAAAATGCCCATCTATGTATTGCTTTGCATACTATTGCACCACAGACAAGAAATCCTCGTTTCCATGTATTTAAAGTGAAATTTGTTTAACTAAGGGGAAAATGTGTTAAATCTAGTTTGAAGGGCTTCACCCATTGGCACCTATCACAGACTTTACTAATATAAACTAATACAAGCCCTTACTAATATAAACATGCTAACCCAGTGATGTTACACCCGGTTAACTGTGAAGACTTATGAATGATTACTCCTCTCCCCTAATGGGTTAGAGAACTGGGCTTGGAGTAAGGATACTGACTAATCCTGTGACCCTAGACAAATCACTTAACCCCAATATGCCTCAGTTTGTTTATCTATAAAATGGGGATAATAGTAGTACTCACCTTCCAGGGTAAGGATTAAATGAGATAATAATGTTTGTAAACCTTAAAATGCTATATAGGAGCAGCTAGATGGCGCAGTGGATAAAGCACTGGCCCTGGATTCAGGAGGACCTGAGTTCAAATTTGGCATCAGACACTTGACACTTGCTAGCTGTGTGACCCTGGGCAAGTCACTTAACCCTCATTGCCCTGCAAAAAACAAAAAGCAAACAAACAAAAAATGCTATATAAATGCTAGTTCCTATTATCATTGTTGTTGTAATTGTTATTATACGAATCCTACACATTCCATCATGGTAAGTCAAACTAGCATGTAAATGCTAGCTACTACTACTACTATTGTTGTTATAATTATTCAAATTCTACCCATTCCTTCAAGCCAAGTCAAAAAGACCTGGGTTTGAATCCTCTCTCCCAGGTGTGCTAGAGTTCAGCTGGTTTTCAGACTAATTGATAAATTTTTAATGTGAACATTTACACCTTGGAAATCAGTGAAAACTGCAGATTGGGGCTTGATTTGTTGTTTTGTTAGTTGTCTAGGTTTAAGATAGTGATGGAAAAAATGTTAATAATACAAATTAGACTTGAAAGTGTATTGTACATGTCTGATTCTCCCCCTTCCCCTCCAAGCTGGTTGTAAAACATTTACCAGCAGATCCCTGCCTGTCTCTGACACTTTATTTGCTGTGTCATGATGGCTGAGTCATTTAGCTTTTCTGAGCTTCAGTTTCCTCATGTGAGAAATGGGGATAACGATAACTAATAGCTATAGCATTACACTTTCTTGCAGGGTGGTTGCCAAGCTCAAAGTGATATAATGCATTTGAAGTCCTGTATAATTTTGTAGCATTGTATAAGTGTCAGGTACTTATGTTATCATTGTTTTTCCTCTGACTATGCTACTCACATGTTATGGGGAAATCGATGGGGGTTTGGTGTAGGGGTAAGGGTTTGGGATAGGGGTGAGGGGAGACAAGCAGGAGACAAGCAGATATTATAGAGGATTGATGGGGGTGATCATCTAACTGTGGAAAGTTCCCTTATTGGGGGAACTTTTTGGCTGGGGGAAGTTGGGTGAGGGGCGGCTGCGGATCTCTCAAGCCATCTCTCCCCCACCTCACACCACAAAGGCAGCAGCCACACCTTATCCCCCCAGGGCTGGGGGAGACTGGAATGAGGGGTGGGGGTCCTGGAGCTAACTCAGTCCCCATCCAGTGCTGCTTATCTCTTTAAGTGTGTCTGTCCTTTGGTTTAGTTTCTCAAGGAGAAGGTTCTTTTGATTTATCCTAGTAAACTTTTGGGTTACATAGGGCCATTCACATGAGCTACCCCGGCCATAACATCACACTAATCTTTTTCTTCTCTAAATACTTGAAGTCTGAGCCCTGCCAATGACTGACTTTTGTGTATTGCTCTGTGTTTATCTTGTATCTCCCCCAAACTGTAAACTCCTTGAGGGCAGGGTCATGCTCATTTTCTTGTTCTCCTTCCCTACATAGCCCAGTATTTTTTTTTTTAAGTGAGGCAATTGGGGTTAAGTGACTTGCCCAGGGTCACACAGCTAGTAAGTGTTAAGTGTCTGAGGCCAGATTTGAACTCAGGTACTCCTGACTCCAGGGCCGGTGCTCTATCCACTGCACCATCTAGCTGCCCCCCTACATAGCCCAGTATTGGGCATAAACTAGAAGTTCAGGCAAAATATGATTGATTGACTTTGGGAGTACAACCTGTCTCAAGAGTATAGACAAGCACGGGCTAGAACGTGAAGGAGCCATGGAGTCTAGGGGGATAGTAGAATTTTCCTGTTCAGAAAGAAGTACTGGATATGCCATAGGTATGAATCTTGTCCTACAATGAGCCCTAGGTTTTTTGAAGACCAGGACTTCTAACCATTGAAGGAGATGATGAAAGTTTTGGCAAAGAGAAGCTCCCTCTTCTCTCTCTGAAATAAATTCTGGTGGATCTAGATGAGAGGAAAGGTTGACATTGATAAGGAGGGAGGCCATTAGGGTCTTCCCTCTGAACCTAGCGCCCCAAGGCCATATGGTGCCTGAGAATGAGCCTTAGTCCATGGTCTTTCATCTGTCCTTTTCCATTCTAGGTGCAGCACCTAGAATGGAAATATTGAGATTTTTAAAGGCAGAGGACTTGAGCTGGAAGAATTTGAGTTTGGGAATCTGGACTGAGTGAAGCAATCATAGGACCTTGATAGCCTTCGAAGAGATGATTGATTTAAGGCTTACATTCTGATTTCTGAGAGGCAGGACCTGAAAGCAGATTTTCCAACTTCAATGCCAGGGTTATGGGGCCCACTAAACTAATCGCCTCAGTTCATTTCACAGTATGATTGTCATGACCCATCTTATAATAACTTAGCAAGTTAGCTACATTATTGGTCTTGGAGCCTCAAAGTGCTGGGTTCAAATCTGGATTCAAACACTGGGCAAGTCTTTTAACTCCTGTGCCTCAGTTTCCTCATTTGTGAAATGGGGATGATAATAACTACCAGTGTTGTTTTGAGGATAAAATGAGATAATATTTGTAAAGTGCTCTGCACACCTTCAAGTGCTATATAAATGTTGTTCAGTTGTGTCTGACTCTTTGTGACCTCATGGATCATAGCACATTGTCCACAGGATTTTCTTAGGAAGGATACAGGAATGGTTTGCCATTTCCTTCCCCAGTGGAGGTAGAGTTTAAGCGAACTTGCCCAGCGTCACATCTGAGGCAAGATTTAAACTCAGGTCTTTCTGACTTCAGGCCCAATGCTGTAACCACTGAGCTACCTAGCTGCCTTTTTCTATATTAATATTAGCTATCATATTTTATGTGCAGACAGACATGTTTGCTATTTACAAATATTGTAACTAAGTTCCATTTATCCTCTAGGAATATAAATGAGTTGATATTGCACACTAGAGAATATATATATATATATATACATATATATACATATATTTATACATAGCTATATTAGTCATGGAGATCCCTTTCCCTTAATATTAGAATCTGTTATGGGCCCAGAGCACCCCAGAAGTTCTCTGGGGGTACATCAAGGAAACTTCTCCTTGAGAAGCTAAACCAAAGGACAGACACACCTAAAGAAATAAGTGGAACCAGATTGGTCTGAGCTAGCTTCGGGACCTCCACCTTTCATTCTAGTCTCCCTTAGCCCTGGGGAGATAAATTTGGGTGTGGCTGCTGCCTTTGTGTCCTGAGGAGAGAGATGGCTAGAGAGATCTGCAGCCACCCCTCACCCAATTCCTCTAGCCAACACCAGTGGGGGATAGTCCTCCTTTACTAAAGGAACTTTCCACAGTCAGTTACCCCCATCAGTCCTCTATAAAAGTACCTGCCAGTCTCCTGTTCGAGGGGATTGGTATCTCAGAGCTACATGCTCTGTGCCATGCCTTTCTCATCATGAGAAGTCCAAGGATTTCTTTCATGGTTTCCCTTCCCTTCTCCAGCCCCTAGTAAACTATTAATCTTATTCTAATTGCTTTTGTGTGCAAGAGGGTATAATTCTTTAAAGAGGAATTCCTGAGGACCCCGAACTTCTAACCCCTTTCCCAAACCCCCTACCCCATTCTCTCCATGACAAAGCCATGTGTATTAGAAGTTTATTCCCCAACCCTCATAGTTTATCTAGGGGAAAGACAAAAGCACTTTCATCGGAAAGTCTTTGTCCTCTTACTTGAGAAAACAGGCCAAGGCCCTTCTCCTAGCACCAACCGAGAGATTTAGAGACAGAGAAAGCTCCCTGAGGAGTCTTTGACCATCCCAATTGTTTATTTTCTTGTACATCTATAGAGTCTTAATTGGGTCTGTTATTTTTTTGTTTTATATGTTTAAATCTAACTGAAAAGTTCTCCTTGTGTTTTTACCATTATTATTTCATTGCCCTAGGAACTAGCTGAACATACATCAGAGACAGGACTTTCCCCATACAAGAGGAGAAATCTGGGAAGCCATCTTGGAAATGTTACACTGCCTTTCTCCTTTCTTTCCTCTTGATAAGGGGAAACCGATAGGAGAAAGCACGTGGGTCCTTAAAATTCCTCTGTAAAGAATTACACTCTCGCACAAGACCTAATCAGGAATAAGAGAACAGGTTTATTGGGGTACAAGAGAAACCGGCCGGGAGGAAGGTTTTGCCAGAACAAAATGCTTTACCCCCCCCCCCGCTGACTTGTGGGGTGCCATTTTATAGGGTTTAGATGGGGGGTGGGTAAGAGTCTCTTATTGGGTGAGGGGCTGGTGGTCTTCCCGCGTTGCACTGTGGTAGGAAGAATCCCTCGTGAGAGATCTGGTGGTGGGTGTCAACTTTGTCCTGACGGGTCTAAGCAGTCTGCTGATGGGCGGTTCCAGGTGGTCTTCTCCTGGATTACCTCATCCAGATGCTTAGGAGGACTGGAATGTGGGGTGATGGTCCTGGAGCATGCTCAGTTCAATCTGTGCCGCTTATCTCCATTAGGTGAGTGTGTGTCCTTGATTGTGTTCAAGGAGAGGCCTACTTGATTTCAAGGGAAAACCCCTGAGGTTTCAAGGAAAAGGTTCCTTGAACCCCCCAGAGAATTGTTGGGGTGACCGGGGCCCATAATCCTCCCATGACACTCTCTCACCTCAACTCAGTTGCACTGGATACAAACTTGGGAGATTTGAAGCACCCTCCCCCTCCTTTCTTCACCTCTCCTGAGGCCTCTGTGGGATCATACAAAACATCCTTCCATAAATCTTATTTGAACACCAAAGTTTTGAACATGGATTTTTTTTCCTTTTCCTTTCTTTGTATGGTGGCTCATTTACCACCAAATTTCTTATTTGGAGACATACTTGCTACCAAATGAAGAAATTAAGATGGATGAGAGTAGGGATCAATTATCCTTTTCATTTTAAGAAAAATCAAAATAAATGATAGTTCAAATGGCAACCCCTTTACGGGAGCTAACTGAGTGAGCCCTCCAGCCACTCTGCCTTTTGCCTCTCATAAACAGAGTATGTAAACCTTAAACAATAAGAGTTCCTTGAAAGTCATTTATTAAACAAAAATGGGCAGGGAAGCGAAGATCTAATCATATTTTAAATTTTCTAGCAGATCTGGCTATTTGAAAGAGCCCAGTGGTTTAGTCTTGTATAGTATAATTGTCCTCTAATCTATTTTGTGAACTCAGATCTTTACATACTAGGTTTCCTTAAATAGGGAGATGCATATTTAATATATGTTTATTAGCAATTTTGCAGATAATTTTCTTAATGAAATATCTAAGAAAATGGCATAGGATGTAACATGCCAGATTGTGGTCCAGTGAGCACAGGCTTTAGTAAAAGACATATGGCTGATCTTCCTCTGAAAATCTCTAATAAAACTCCCAGTAAATCAAGGGCTACTCTTTCCTGAGGTCCTATGAGGTAATTGGAAAAAAAAAAATTAGCTATGTTAAGATTGAGACTACAGGTTGGTGGTGTATTGCTCTCTTCTTAGGGTCCTGGCTTTGTTCTAAAGCAATGTGACTTTTTGTACTTATTCCTTCAAAAGGCAACTTGTAAAGGAAGTCATGCTGGTTGGATTGCCAGAGGGTCATGGCTATACACTTAGCATTGATGTGGAGTTAATAAAATGTGTGCAGCTGAAAATGTGCTCAATTTAGATTAGATTCTTAGGAAGAGAACTCCCATTCCCCTAAGCTTTTCCCTGAAAAACAAACACACAAACCCAACAACTCATCTTTTTGACAATAATATTCATCCAGTGATGATATATGGCTGAACTACCACAGGCTCTAATGAAATCCAACAAGCATTTATTAATTGCCTACAGAATGGAACACAAAAGAAGAATTATATTTGTAGGTCACTCAGTAATGACACAATAGAGATGTGCATGGTGGAGGTGGGAAGGTGACATTACTAAGCAAGAACTATACAATAGGAATGATATGAAGGCCATCATTAAGAAAAGATGTGGAAAGGGAAAGGTCAGAGCCCAGCATCATTGAGCATCTCATGTGCTCCATTGGTATCCATGCTATCTTAAGAGATCTAGGGGATATAGCTCCTGATAATTTGGGTAAACCCCTCTATGCAGGAGTATATTGACAATAATTATAGCATCACGGATTTAAAGATAGAAAGGACCTCAAAGGCTTTTGAATCCAACACACTCACCTTGCAGATGAGGAAACTGAGGCATGGAGAGGGTTAAGTGACTTGTCCAGGATCACACAGCTACTAATTGTCTAAGGCAGATTTTGTTTTTCTTTTTTCTTTTTTTTTTTCCTAAGGCAGATTTTGACCCCACTCTTTCTGACTCCCACTCTAGTGTCTGATCTATTATACCACCAGGAAAAGTGGAAAGGAAAAGGAATAAGCATTTATATAGCACCTACTAGGAGCCAAGCACTGTGCTAAGAAAGACAGTGACTGCTGTCAAGGAGCACACATTCTAAAGAGAGAAGACATAAAAGGAATCCAAAGGCACTCACAAGAAGAAACATGAAAGAGAAAGAAGTCCAGAGATTCAGGAGTGGAGCCAAAAGAGGAATGAAGGAGGAAACATGGCTGGCTTGGGCATTTTCCTTAAAATGGAGGGTCCAGGGGGAACTGACCAATCAGAGGAAGGGATAAGAAGGATAACATGATCTTCCAGGGGGTGAGGACTGCTGTGGCATGGTGGAGAAAGAATTCTGGAAAATCAGAAGCACAATCTGGAGAGGAATGAAAGAGTGAATTGAGAATGAAGGGAAAATCTTGGGTTCAGCTTGTACCTCAGCCACATATCGTTTTACCTCTCAATGTCCTAAGACTTTTAAGTTACAGATGAGTTGCTGATCTGCATCAGTGGAGGGTTTTTCCTCATGGGGAGTTCCCTACACTAATGAAATCACAGGTCTAGACCAGAAAAGGAAAACAATTATGACAGATTCCATGTTAGATGCTAAAGACACAGTCTTTACCAACACAGTCCCTGCCTTCCCAGCCTCAGCATTCAAGTTGAAATAGTTAACCTTTTATCATCAACAATTTTCCATCTTCACAAACAGAGATAATGAAAAATAAATTATCCCTCTAATTAAATCAGCCCAAGATTTCTTCTTGGAGGTTCCAAGGTTTAAGGGAGGACAACAACAGGTCCTTTGACATGGAAAAGGTGGGGAAATTGCTATTTTAATGAAATGGAGAGTTGAATAAACTTTTGTCTCCTCAGATGAATGGACACCTGGGGATTTGGATAATACCCTCTGAAAAGTAATTAGTCTGTACTTTCAAAAATGGGTCACAGCAACCAACAGAGCTCCTATCCTCCTCTTCCCCTTCCCTTCCTTCTCTCCCTGCATCATGGGCTGCTAGCTCAGTCAGCTCACACTCTGCTAGTCCACTGCCCCTCAGCTCACTCACTGCTCGGGATTTCTGCTGGCTTCCTCTCCCTTATTTCTCCCTCTCTCACTCCCTTCCTCTCACTGTCTCTGATTCTAATTCTGTCTCTCTCTCCATATACCTGCATATACATCCCCTCTTCCCTCTCTACTCTTTGTTCTCTCATTCTTCTTGTTTTCTCTTTTCTCTCTCCCTTCCCTGTCTCAATATCTGCACTTCCAAAGGATTCCAGGTATAGACCTTAGAGAGGATCTGGTCTAACCTCTTCATCTTAGAGATGAGGAAACAGGCCCAAAGTGATTTGCATAAGGCCACAAGAGAGTGACAGAAGAAAAATCTCAATCCAGGTCCTTTGATTTCAAAGCCAAGGGTCTTTCCCCTATATTACACTTTAATCTTCTTCTCCTCCCTCTCTTTTTTCCACTCTTTGCTCACTTCCTCCTCCTGCTTGAGCTTTACCCACCTGCCATTAGGCTATTTGTACAAAAATGGTTATGGAGGCATAACCTCTAAGACCTCCTAAAGAAAAGGGTAGGTCATGGTTCATTAAATTATATTGAAAGTGGGCCTACATGGAGATGGACTTCAATGCTTCCAGAAGCATGTGCCAGGGTGATAATCCTGAATTTAAAAAATAATAGAGTAGTCTTAACAATTTATTCTGAGATGATACTTTCAGAGGAGTTCTTTTTGAAGCATCTAAAATCAGAGAAGAAAAAAATACCGCTTAAGTGGGACCTATTCTCTTTACAACAGATCTACAACACTGCTGAAACTCAAGTATAATGTTTATAGGTGATTCTAATGATTCTTGACACCTCGACCTAATTAAAGCCTGAGACCAAGGTACCATTTGTCAGTGGAGTAATGGATTCATTGTGCAAGTACAAAATGCTCTAAGTTTGACCTTAGGCCATGTGAATATTGAAAGCCCTGCCCTACATTTTGGGTAGGGCTATTAACAACAGCTCACATTTATATAAGCACTTGAAAGTTTACAAAATACTGTACATTCATCACTTCATGTGATATTCATAATACTCTGTGAAGTAAAGAGTACAGGCATTATGCCCATTATATAGAAGATGAAACTGAGGATCAGAGACTTGCTTATGGTATTGTTTTGGGATTCAGATCCTGGGACCTCCTAACTCTAGGTCTTGGGTCTTTCTCCTAAAACATACCATTTCCTCTAGAGATATAGTTCTATCCACATGTCAGAAAGTTAGCCCTTAGAATGTTGGAATTCTCTGTGTAGACCTTGCCTCAGAAGGGTTGGGATATACTCTAGAATCTTGGCTCCTGGTTCTGCTCAGACAACCTGGGCATTTAACTACCTAACACTGTCCCATCTATTGCCTCTAATGCAAGAATCAAAGAGTAAAGTACAATTCTTAGAGGTCAAAGAAAATGGTATCATAACAGAGCTCACATGCCACTATGAGCAAGACTTTCCTGGTGACTCAGGTAGCCTAAGTCACTCACTGTCATACAATGCTCATGACAACTGGCAAGCATGAGCTCTCATACTTCTGTCCATCCTTCCTCTTTCTGTAGCAGGACACAGTGTCTGGTAGTAATTGCCCATCCTTGTCTTCTGAAACCTTCTTCTGGGTAGGAGATGTTATGAGTAAGAGTGAAGAGACTAGAATGCACATGGCATGTAGATGAAACCTTGCATGGACCTCTTTGACTGAAGTGGAGAGTTCTACATAGGACGGTAAAAAGATTTGAAAATAAATAGAACTAGATTATGGAGGGCTGTCCTGGATCCCTCTCCATGGTTGAGACCTGGAACTCCACAGACCCATAATTCTCCTTTCTACTCTCCCAAAGGAAGATACAAACAAAGGTGTAAGGTCATCAAGGAACTCCACTGGTCATTTCTCTGTATGTGCAAAGGGGCGTCATAGAATGTTGTTGTTTAGTTGTTTCAGTTGTGTCTGATTCTCCATAACCCCATTTGGTGTTTTCTTGGTAGAAATACTGGAGTGTTTTGCCATTTCCTTCTCCAACTCAATTTACAGATGAGAAACTGAGGCAAACAGGGTTAAGTGACTTGCCCAGGGCCACACAGGTAGTAAATGTCTGAGGCCAGATTTGAACTTGTGAAGAAGAGTCTTTCTGGTTCCAAGCCTAGTGCTCTGTCCAATGTGCCACCTAACTGTCCTGTGAGTCATAGAATATATACATATATACACATTCTTATAGACCAGGCTCATTCTTTCACTGGCATAAGGAGATCTCAATGATAAATACCCTCTATCAATTCAGTTTGACACTTTCTCTGCTATTTATAGTCTGAGACAGTTGCCTAGAACTCTGAAAGGTTAAGTGATGTTCCTAGGGTCACAGGGCAAACTTGTGTGAAAGGCACAATGTGAACTCATCTTCCTGGCTTCCAGACTGGAAAGTCTCTCCCCTTGAGCAAAGGGATAATATAAAGACATGGTTCAGGAAGAGTAATCTGGCAGGGCTGTGCAGGCTATGACAGAGTAGGGTAAGTTTGGAAATAGGAAACCCAATTAAGAAATGAACTCAATAACCTCTGAGAAGGAATTGCTTGTGGGGCACAGAGAAGAGTTCAAACCTCTGCCTTAGTCTCAGTCTTCTCCCTGAATCTTGATGGAGGAAGACCTTGTGAAGTTTGGGAGGTTGGAAGACTTGGCATTGGCATTCTAGCAGTGCACCCAGGACTGCAGCAGTTGGCATTGCTGTCTCTGCATCAGGAAGATAGCTTCAGGACTCTATAAGGCAAAAAAAATATGTGGTGACCAAGGAGAAATTCATAAGAATCACCCCTTTCACTATTATGTGCTCTAAGGCCTAACCTGATTTCTTTCCCCTGAACTCTTTATGTATGTGTGAGGGGTTTTGGGGGGAAGTATTGTATCAGCTATGCCACCATAGTAAATACCAATTTCTAAAGGCTAAATAAATCTGGCTAATGTCAACCAATAGTCATAGGGAGAAGTTCAGCAGTGAGAACTCATGAGCTGTAGCATTAGAAAGATAGCCCCCAACCCTTCAGGGCTATCCCTAGGCTCTGAGGGATAAGAAATAGCTGAATTCTGGGGTTGCAGCCTGCCAGTATGAGTGGGTTGAGAGTAGCTCTAGATCCTATATGTGCTATGCTTACTTTAAAAAGAAACTTGTCATTGCTCTCAAGTTTGGAGTTCAAAGGCATGACTTTCCTAAACTGTCTCTTTCTGGAGGAGGTGTGGAAGAAAAATTCCATTTTCCAAGTGAAAAATGAAATTTCATTGGAAAAGGATGAAAATTCCTTGTGCAAGCATTTTGCCTCAAATCTAGATTACTATTATTCTGAAGCTAATTTTATCTTTATTCTCTTGGGAAAGTTCACCTACTCTGTTCCCCGAATAGGATTCTCTTGCATATTTACCAATATTTCCAAGAAGGATTTTCCCAGACCTCAGTGGAGGTTTCTCTGTGAGAATTGACCAATATGTCAGACCACCCCAAAGCCCATACCTGGGAGTATCAATTCACTTATAATTATTCCACACTGGGCAGGTTGTAAGATAGCCTGCCTTTCAACAATCCTCCTCTGCTGGGGAGATGAGTCTGACATGTACTCCTCCATAAGAATCTGGTTAGTGATAATCACAGATGTTCAGAAAAGATTTTCAAAACTACAGCTATAACTCAGTCGTATTCCAGGAAGATAAAACATCTTAAAAAACATGTATATTTTAAAAGTTTTATTTAAAACTGAATCCTTTATAATGGCCAAGATCGTTTGCTGAGAAGAAATAATGTACTACCCTCCTTTCTTTTTTTTCCCCTTTTTGATAGTATCGTGTTTTATTTTCTCCAATTACATGTAAAGATTGAGTTCCGATTTTTTTCTTCCTCCCATCCTTCTCCTCCCCCTCCCCAAGACAGCAAGCAATCCAATATAGGTTATACAGTACAATCATGTTCAGCATATTTCCACATTGGTCATGCTGTAAGAGAAGAATCAGAACAAAAAAGAAAAAAACGCAAGAAAAAAGAAACAAAACCAATGACAATAAAAGTGAAAATAACATGCTTCCATCTGCATTCAGACTCCATAGTTCTTTCTCTGCATGTGGAGAGCATTTTCCATCACGAGCCTTTTGGAATTGTCTTGTATCATTGTATTGCTGAGAAGAGCTAAGTCTATCACAGCTGATCATCTCATGATGTTGCTGTTACTGTGTACAATGTTCTCCTGACTATCGTCCTTTCATTGGAGAAATTGGGGAACATGGATATAGAATATTTCAAATTTTGTCAGACATGGAAGGTGTATTGCTTGGGGGTTTTGTTAACAGGGGCCCAGTGCTCTGGGCATGCACTATCTACTCTTCTTCTTCTTTTAAAATAATAAACAGGGGGCAGCTAGGTGGCACAGTGGATAGAGCACCAACCCTGGAGTCAGGAGGACCTGAGTTCAAATCTGGCCTCAGACACTTAACACTTACTAGCTGTGTGACCCTGGGCAAGTCACTTAACCCCAATTGCCTGACCCCCCCCCAAAAAATAAATAAACATTTTTATTTAAACTTTTGAATTCTAAAATCTATCTCTCCTTCCATCCCTCCCCTCCCCACCCTCTCCAAGGTGGTAGGCAATCAGATATAGGTTATACATGTGCAATTATGTAAAACATTACCAAATTAGTCATTTTCTAAAAGAAAACTTGAATAAAAGAAAAAATGAAAGAAAGTGAAAAATACCATGCTTCAGTCTGTGTTCAGTCAATATCAGTTCTTTCTTTGGAAGTAGATACTGACCCACTTGGAGTCTTGGGAAGCCTGCTTCTGAAAATGCGTGATGATATGTAATGGAGGGGCCTCTGCCTCAGATTCTGAACATACAAAGGTATTATGTGAGTATTTCTTCTCCATTTTTTAATGGTGAAGAAAAACCTTTTAAATGGATGCCAAGATTTAACTGAGTATGTATATAAAAGGTGCTTACTTGCTAGCCAGCTCACAATCTCTTCCCTGATGTGGATACAAAATACAGTGATAGGCCACTGGGTGGGAGAAGAACATTGGCCCTTCTTTTCCCTGGTTGCTATGAAGCCTGGAATATATGATGCTGCTGTTTTTCTGTCTTTCTTATGTTTTGTCCTTTCCTGGTCTTAATTAAAAAAAATTCTATTTTCCCCAAGTATATGTTAAAACATTTAAAAAATATATTTTTAAAAGTTTTGAGTTCCAAATTCTATCCCTCTCTTCCTCCCCTGTCCCCTCCCTGACATGACAAACAATCCAATATAGCTTATACTTGTGCAATCATGTAAAACATTTCCATATTAGTCATTTTATATGAGAAGACTCAAGCAGAAAGGAAGGAAGGAAAGAAGGAAGGAAGGAAGGAAGGAAGGAAGGAAGGAAGGAAGGAAGGAAGGAAGGAAGGAAGGAAGGAAGGAAAGAAGGAAAGAAGGAAGAAAAGAAAGAAACAAAAAAGAGAAAATACCATACTCAACTCTGTATTTAGGCAATATCACTACTTTCTTTGGAGGCAGATAGCATACTTAATCATGAGTCCTTTGGGAATGTCTTGGATCATTGTATTGTTGAGAGTAGTCAAATCATTCACAATTCTTCATCAAGCAATATTGCTGTTATTGTATTCAACATTCTCCTGGTTCTGCTCACTTCATTTTGCATGAGTTAATATAAGGCTTTCCAGATGTCTCTGAGATCATTCTGGTTGTCACTTCTTATAGCACAATAATATTCACAATCATATACCACAGCTTATTAGCTTTTCTCTAATTGATGGCTATCCCTTTGATTTCCAATTCTTAGCCACCACAAAAAGAGCTGCTATAATATTTTTGTACGAATAGATCTTTTTCTCTTTTGGGGGATGTCTCTGGGATATAGACCTGACAGTGGTATTGCTGGATCAAAGGGTCTGCACAGTTTTATAGCCCTTTGGGCATAGTTCCGAATTGCTCTCCAGAATGGTTGGATCAGTTCACAACTCCACCAACAATGCATTAGTGTCTCAATTCTCCCACATCCTCCCTAACATTTATCATTTTCCTTTTCTGTCATATTAGCCAATCTAATAGGTATGAAGTGTGCCTCAGAGTTGTTTAAATTAGCATTTTTCTAATTAAAAGTAATTCAGAGGGGCAGCTAGATGGCGAAGTGGATAGAGAACCGGCCCTGGAGTCAGGAGTGCCTGAGTTCAAATCCGGCCTCAGACGCTTAACACTTACTAGCTGTGTGGCCCTGGGCAAGTCACTTAACCCCAATTGCCTCACTAAAAAAAAAAAAAAAAAAAAGTAATTCAGAGCTTTGATTTCTTCATCTAAAACTGCATTCTCATATCCTTTGACCATTTATCAATTGAGAAACAACTTGTATTTTTATAAATTTGACTTCATTTCTTATAATTTGAGAAATGAGGCCTTTATCAGAGACACTTGCTGTAAAGATTGTTTCCCAGCTTTCTGCTTTCCTTCTAATGTTGGCTGCATTGGTTTTGTTTGTGCAAAACCTTTTGATTTAATATAATCAAAATTATCTGTTTTATATTTTGTAATGCTCTCTACCTTTTTTTATTTTTGGTCATGAATTCTTCCTTTCTCCAAAGATCTGACAGGCAAACAATTGCTTATGGTATCATCATTTATATCTAAATTATGTCCCCATTCTGACCTTATCTTGGTGTATGGTATTAAGATGTTGGTCTATATCTAGTTTCTGCCATATTGTTTTCCAGTTTTCCCAGCAGTTTTTGTCAAATAGTAAGTTCTTATTCCAGAAGCTTGGGTCTTTGGATTTATTAAACACTAGGTAACTATGATAATGTGTCTATTGTGCTTAATAAATTCCACTGATCCACTGCCCTATTTTTTAGCCAGTACCAGATAGTTTTGAAGGTCACTGCTTTATAATATAGTTTTATATATGTTATATTATATTATACCATATAGTATATTGTTATTTTGTCTATTTATATCATAATACTATTATATTGTAATATTATATTATAGTATAATATAGTTTTGATACTACTAGGCCACCTTCTTTTGCACTGTTTTTCATTAATTCCCTTGACATTATTGACTATTTGTTCTTCCAGATGAATTTTGTTATTATTTTTCTAGCTCTATAAAATAAGTTTTTGGTACTTTGGCATGATACTGAATAAGTAAATTAGTTTAAGCAGGATTGTCATTTTTATTATATTGGCTCAGCCTACCCATGAACAATTGCTATTTTTCCAGTTGTTTAGATATGACTTTATTTGTGTGAAAAGTATAATTGTGTTCATATAGTGCCTGGGTTTGTCTTGTCAGGTAGACTCCCAAGTATCTTATATTGTCTACAATTATTTTAAATGGGATTTCTCTTTCTATCTCTTGCTGTTGATGACTTGTATGGGTTATTTTATATCCTTGCAACTTTACTAAAGTTGTTAATTATTTAAACTAGATTTTAGTTAATTTTCTAGGATTTTCTACATATACCATCATATTATCTGCAAAGAGTGATAGTTTTGTTTCCTTGTTGCCTATTCTAATTCCTTCAATTTCTTTTTCTTCTCTTATTGCTATAGCTAAAATTTCTAGTACAATATTGAATAATAGTAATGATGATGGGCATCCTTGCTTCACCCCTGATCTTATTGGGAAGGCTTCTAGTTTATCCCTATTACATATAATGTTTGTTGATGATTTTAGATTGATACTATGCATCATTTTAAGAAAAGTCCATTTATTTCTAGGCTCCCTAGTGTATATATATATATATATATATATATATATATATATATATATATTTTTTTTTTTTTTTAGTAAGGCAATTGGGGTTAAGTGACTTGCCCAGGGTCACACAGCTAGTAAGTGTTAAGTGTCTGAGGCCAGATTTGAACTCAGGTACTCCTGACTCCAGGGCCGGTGCTCTATCCACTGTGCCATCTAGCTGCCCCCTAGTGTATTTTTAATAGGAATACATGCTATATTTTGTCAAAAGCTTTTTCTGCATCTATTGAAATAATAATAATTTCTGTTGGTTTTGTTATTGATATGGTCAATTATGCTGATAGCTTTCCTAATATTTAACCAGTCCTGGGGAAGCTAGGTGGAGCAGTGGGTAGAGCACTGGCCCTGGATTCAGGAGGACCTGAGTTCAAATCCAGCCTCAGAAACTTGACACTTACTAGCTGTGTGACCCTGGGCAAGTCACTTAACCCCAATCGCCTCACCAAAAAAAACAAACGAAAAAAAATTTAACCAATCCTGTATTCCTGGTATAAATCCCACAGGGTCAGAGTATGATCCTTATGACATATTGCTTTAATCATCTTGCTAGATCTTATTAATTTTTTTTTGCATCCATTTTTTATTAGGGAAATTGATTTTTAGTTCTCGTTCTCTGTTTTAGCTCTTCCTGATTTAGGTATCAGCACCATATTTGTGTCATAAAAGGAATTTGGTAGGACTGCCTATTTTTCCAAATAGTTTATATAGTATTGGGATTAAATGTTCTTTAAATGTTTGGTAGAATTCACTTGTGAATTCATCTTGCCCTGGGGATTTTTTCTTAGGGAGTTATTTACTGATGGTTTGTTCAATTTATTTTTCTAAGATGGCGTAATTATTCTATTTCCTCTTCTGTTAATCTGGGTAATTTATATGTTTGTAAATATTCACTGATTTCATGCAGATTGTTAGATTTATTGGCTTATAATTGGACAAAGCATTCCTTATGATTGCTTCAATTTCCTCTTCATTGGTGGTGAATTCACCCTTTTCACAGGGTGATAGATCTTTCGTGCCTCTTCTTGTGAGATAATTTATCATTTTCTACCTCTCCCTTCCTTCCGCAATCAGTGTAATTCTCTTTCTCTTCCCTTAATTTTTTTGTCATCCCCTCACAGTCACCTTATACCCACACCCTCTATGTCTACTCATTCTAACTGCACTATTTGTGATGTGGTTCTTAAGAATTACAAATATCATATTCCTATGTAGAGATGTAAATAATTTAGCTTTATTGAATCCCTTATGTTTTTTCTTTCCTTTTTACCTTTTTATGCTTCTCTTGAGAATTGATAATGAGAATCAATTATTTTGTTCAGCTCTGGTCTTTTCCTCAGGAAAGCTTAAAAGCTTTCTTTTTCATTGAATGACCATTTTCCCCCTTGAAGGATTATGCTCAATTTTGCTGGGTAGGTGATTCTTGGTTGTAGTCCTAGCTCCTTTGCCTTTAGGACCTCTGATTCTTTAATACTGAAGCTGCTAAATCTTGTATAATCCTGATTGTGGCTCTCTGATATTTTCCCCTTGACCTGGGAGTTCTAGAATTTGGTTATAATGTTCTAGGGAGTTTTTGTTTTCGTATATCTTTCCAGAGGTGATTGATGGATTATTTCAATGTCTATTTTACCCTCTGGTTCTAAGATATCAGAGCTGTTTTATTTGATAATTTCTTTTTCTTTTTTATTTTATTTTAGTAACAAATATTTATTTTATTTTTTCCAGTTACATGTAAGGGTAGTTTTCAACATTCATTTTCATAAGATTTAAGAATTCCAAATTCTTCTCCCTCCCTCCGTTTCCTCCTGCCTCCACAAGACAGCAACCAGATTTTATATATATACAATCTAAAAGTGCTCTTTTTTAAATCAGTTCTTTCTATGGGGGTGGATAGTAAGCTTTGTCATTAGTCCCTTGTGATTGTCTTGGATCATTGCATTGCTCACAATTGCCCATTGAACAATGCTGCTGTCACTATGCACAATGTCCTCCCAGCTCTGCTCACTTCACTATGTATCAGTTCATGAGTCTTTCCAGGTTTTTCTGGGATCATTCTGTGTCATTTCCTATAGCACAAAACCATTCCACCACAATCATATACCACAGTTTCTTCTGTCATTCCTCAATTGATGGACATTCCCTTGGTTCTCAATTCTTAGCCACCTCAAAAAGTTGCTATAAATATTTTTGTATAATTTTCCCCCTTTTCTCTTTTTCATGATTACTATTGTTAACTGTTTCACTTCCATCCTATTCCCTTCCCCATGATATTTCTTCTATTATCCATCTTCTTTCATCCTATCCCTCTTCAAATTTGCTCAATTTGAAATTATGCCCAAAGGGCTATAAAGCTGTGCATACCCTTTGACCCAGCAATACCACTTTTGGGTCTTTTTCCCAAAGAGATCATGGAAAGGGGAAAAGGACCCACATGTACAAAAATATTTATAGCTGCTCTTTATGTGGTGGCAAGGAATTGGAAGTTGAGGGGATGCCCATCAGTTGGGGAATGGCTGGACAGGTTGTGGTATATGAATGTAATGGAATACTATTGTGCTGTAAGAAGTGATGAGCAGGAGGAATTCGGAGAAACCTGGAGGGTCTTGTGTGGGCTGATGATGAGTGAGATGGGCGGGACCAGGGGAACATTGTACACAGTATCATCAACATTGTGTGTTGTTCTACTGTGATGGACTATATTCTTCTCACCAATGCAGTGGTACAGAAGAGTTCTAGGGAACTCATGATGGAAGAGGATCTCCAAATCCAGGGGAAAAAAAAGAACTGTGGAGTATAGATGCTGAAAGAACCATACTATTTCTTTTGGTTTTGGTGCTGTTGTTTTTCTATTTTGAGGTTTTTCCTCATTGCTTTGATTTTTCTCTTATAACATGACTAGTGCAAAAATAGGTTTAATTTTATTATGTATATATGTGTATATATATATATATAAAACCTATATCAGATTACCTGCTGTCTAGGGGAGGGGGGAGGGAGGGGAGGGAGGGAGAAAAATCTGAAATTGGAAAGCTTGTATAAACAAAAGTTGAGAACTATCTTTACATGTAACAGGAAAAAAATAAAATACTTTATTAAAAAAAATAAATAAAGGTATGCTTAAAGAAAAAAAAAGGGATTTACTTCTGTCTGTCCCCTCCCCCAATCTGCCCTTCCTTCTTTTGCCCCTCTCTCTTCCTATTTTTTAATTTTTTTAATTTTTTTTAATTTTTATTTTTTTCCTGCAGGGTTAGAGAGATTACTCCACCCAATTGAGTGTGTATATTATTCCCTCCTTGAGCCAATTCTGATGAGTGTAAAATTCATTTACTGCCCTGCTCCTCTCCCATCTCTTCCCCCACTCCATAAGTCTTTTCCTGTTTCTTTCATGTAGGATTTCTCCTCTTCCCTTCCCCCTCCCCCTGTGAGATTTAAAATTGGATGTTAGATCATAAATCTCCCCTCTTTAACCTTTCCCTTAATTTATCTCCCAGACTAGTAAATGGAAGAAGCTTCTGGTTTTCTAGTTAGAGCTTTTATTGTATGGTAGTCACAAGGTGATGTTGATTAGAAGGATAGGAAAGTAGAAATACAATACAAATCGTCTTAAGTCTAAGCTTAGTCTATATTCCGTATAAAATTCACCAAAAGCCCAAGGCCACCTTTGGGGAGAGAGAGAGACCGTGTCAAGCGGGTGCTGCTGCTAACCGTGAGCCGGGCCGAGTCGAACTCCCATCAGCATCAGTCTGTGCAGCGCAGTCAGGAGACCAGCAGAGCAGGAAAAAGCTCCCACTTCCGTTCTCTCCTTGCCTTTTAAGCTCGCACCCCGGAAGTTGAGTGCTCAGCAGGCAATCTGGCGTGTGTCACAGGTGGACTGGTGTGCGTAGCTCATGCTGTTGGTCTCCTCCCCGAAAGGGTGGTCCTTCAGTTATCCTAACCGACTGTTAAAAGACTTTCTTTTTTTTTTTTTACCACACCCCAGTGCATTCCCCTTACCCCTCAATTTAACCCTAAAGATGTCATCATGGGGCAGCTAGGTGACAGAGTGGACAAAGCATCCACCCTGGACCCAGGAGGATCCCAGTGAAAACCTGGCCTCAGACACGAGACCCACTGCATGACCCCAGGTATGTCCCCCAACTCCAATTTTTTATGGTTCTCTAGGGTCTTGTATTTGAAAGTCAAATTTGCCATTCAGTTCAGGTCTTTTTGCTGGTTCTGCTATCCCAGAAATTGTTTTGGGGGAGCTATTTTATAGTTGCTTATAGGGAAATATGAAAGTGCTCAGATGATTTCCTGCTTACTGCCATCTTGGCTCCTGGGGGTTAAGTGACTTGCCTAGGGTCACACAGCTAGTAAGTGTTAAGTGGCTGAGGCTGGATTTCAACTCAGGTCCACCTGAATCCAGGGCCAGTGCTCTATCACTGCGCCACCTAGCTGCCCCTTATCTAAATAGGTAGCATTTATAGAGTGCATTAAGGCTGGTGAAATGCTTTACAAATATTATGTAACAATAGCCCTGGGAGATAGGTGCTATTATTATTATCCCCATTTTACAGATAAAAGAACTGAGGCAGACAGTGGTTAAGTGACTTGTTCAGGGTCACACAGATAGTAAGTGGCTGAGACCAGTTAGGTCTTTTTGACTACGATGTGCAATACTATATCCACTATATCGCCTACCTTCCCTCCTTCCTTACAATCCATTTCCTTCTATGACCACGTGATTCTTGTGATTTATCTTGTCCATTTTGCTAAATTAGTATATATATGTTTGTTCCATCTTGGTATCAACCAAGCTGTCTTAGGCAAACACCACCACCTGATGGCTATTACAGGGCACTGTGGCTTCTATCTTCTCATTTCAGGGAACTCATGCACAATAGTACTTTGCTCTTTTTATCTCTTCCCAAATGAAAAGAGAAAGGACTAATTCTGCCAAACTATGTTTTTCTCTTTGAGACATTTTGGGTTGGTTCAAGGAATAATTTTTCTTTGATCATTGCCTCTCTGCCATTCTTTTGTTTACTTTTGAGGCCAATGGTTTTGACTGGGTTCATGTTTAAAGCAACTTCTTATGACAAACAATGAGTTCTCAGTTTTAGACTAGGGATGATGGCCATCAGATCCACATGAATCTCTTTCTCTGTTTTTTTTAAAGGAGGCTTAAGAATACAGGTTATTGGGGGCAGCTAGGTGGCACAGTGGATAGAGCACCAGCCCTGGAGTCAGGAGTACCTGAGTTCAAATCCGGCCTCAGACACTTAACACTTACTAGCTGTGTGACCCTGGGCAAGTCACTTAACCCCAATTGCCTCACCAAAAAAAAAAAAAAAGAATACAGGCTATTATTTAAAATCAGCCTTATTCACCCACATAGCTTGTGAAGCCCCCAGGTTGGAAAAATTCTTAATATTTGATCAGATGAGTAGCTCTCCAACTGGGTTGAATTCTGTATATTTAAGTTAGTCACTACCATTCCTCGATTTTCATTTTCTGTACACAATTAAAGGCACATATAATTCAGAAGCAACTGAGATCTATCTTATCTTTATCTTGAGAGATAAAGTACTGTTGAAAATAGCCAATAAGCCTCTTAAAAGAAATAGAGAATTTAGCATTTCTATCATTTCTTTGGAGGGAAAAGGAAGAGGAAATAGGATAAAGATGAGTAAAAGTTTTATACATTTTTTTTTCAGTTCTTAAAGGCTGATATGCTCAGTCTAAAGTCTTTTTTTTTTACATAAAGAAGAGGGCTTGGCTCTGAGGTCAACCTGCCATGCTTAATTTTCAGTTCCAGAATGCATACCACAGGACTTCTGAAATAGGGTCCCAATGGCAAACCTTCACACCAAATACACCCCTCTTGGCTCCATCCCCTTATAGAGTAGTTCAAAAGCTCCTAATGGAAGAAGTCTTTGCATCCACCCTCTCCCATTCCAATATTTCTGCAAAGGAAATTGGAACTCAATTTGATTGTAAGGTTAGGAACTCCTACAAGTAAAATAAATAGAAATTAATCACAATACAGGTTAGTAATCATAATGGTCATTTAAACTAGATTAGGTTCACTCTACTCAAAGAGCAAGTTCTGTGTAGATTTTATGGGACTCCACCTGCAATGCTGAGAAACTGAGTCACATGTCAACTCTTAGAATTTCAGGAAATTCCACAAGGCTCTTGGCTCTGTCATAGAGTACACATACACACACACAATTCCCCCCAATTACATGTTAAAACACTCTTTTGACATGTAAAAAAGGTTTTATGTTCCAAATTCTCTCTCCCTCTCTTTCTTCTCTCCCCATTCTATGAGATGGTAAGAAATTAGATATAGGTTTTACATGTGCAATCATTTAAAATATTTGCATATCAGTAATTTTGTACAAGAAGACTTGAATAAAAGAAAAAAAAGAAAGTGAAAAATAGTATGCTTCAGTTTGTATTTTTTTCCTCTGGAGGTCATTAGTTGGGATTGTCTTGTATCATTGGAGTGCTGAGAATAGCTAAGTCATTCACAGTTCTTCATCTAACAATATTGCTTTTACTGTGTATAATGTTTTCCTGGTTCTGCTCACTTCACTTTGCATCATCAGTTCATGTAAGTCTCCAGTTTTTTCTGAAATCATCCTGCTCGCTGTTTCTTATAAGAGAATAATATTCCATTACAATCACATATCACACCTTGGTTAGCCATCCCCAATTGATGGGTATTCCTTTGATTTCCAATTCTTAGCCACCACAAAAAGAGCTTCTATATTTTTATAGAAATAGGTCCTTTTGGGGCAGCTAGGTGGCGTAGTGGATAGAGCACTGGCCCTGGAGTCAGGAGTACCTGAGTTCAAATCTGGCCTCAGACACTTAACACTTACTAGCTGTGTGACCCTGGGCAAGTCACTTAACCCCAATTGCCTCACTTAAAAAAAAAAAGAAATCACTTAATCTAAGAAATAGGTCCTTTCCCCCCTCTTTCAGATATAGATCTATCAGTGGTATTTCTGGATCAAAGGATTTGTACAGATTTATAGCCCTTTGGGCTATTTGTTCCAAATTTCTCTCCAGAATGGCTAGATCAGTTCACAAATCCACCAACAGTTTATTAGTGTCCCAGTTTTCCCACATCCCCTCCAATATTTATAATTTTCCTTTTTTCCCCCCATATTAGCCACTCATATAGGTGTGAGGTGGTACCTCAGAGTTGTTTAATTTGCATTTTTTTTCTGATCAATAGTGACTTAGAACAAAGAAATCAAAGCTATGTATAGTCATATAAAAATGTTCTAAATCACTATTGATCAGACTAAAGGCTCTTCCATCTTTTTTGTTAGCTCATTGCCGAGTTTTTACCAACATGACAACCAAGAAGCTTTCCCATATAACCAGCTTCAGATCTCTCCTGCTTAAATGTAGGCTTATTTCCTCTACTTCAAATTTCCATAGCCAACTCCTTAGCCTACACTAGTGCAGTGCTATGCACGGAACAGCTGCTTAATAATGGGTTGTTGAACTGGATTAAGTCCATCTCAAAAGAAAAAAAAAATTCCTTATATATTCAATCAATAAATGAAAAAGCCTTTATTGAACAGTTACTATGTTCCTAGACCCTGTGCTAAGTGCTGGCAATACAAAGACAAAATAACAATTAAGTACAATTAAAACAATAACTGAGTAAATATATACATAATTATACAAAATGAACATACGGTAGTTTTGAGATGGAGGACACCAAATATTGGAGGATCAGGAAAGGTTTCATGAAGAAGGCAAGCCGAAGCTTGAAGGATTCCAAGGGGTCAAAGTGGAGAGGAAGTATATTTCAGGCATGGAGGAGAGCCAACGCAAAGGCACAGAGAGAGGAGGAAAAGAGTGAGTATCCATGGTACTAAGTAATGAAGCATACAAAGTTTAGAAGGACAGGAAGGAGCCAGGTGGTGAAGAGATTTAAATGTCCAACAGATGCGTTTATGTTTGCTCCTAAAGGGTGACCTTGGGGTTTATTCAGTAATGGAGCAACATGATCAGACCTGTGCATATTAGAAGACAGGAATAGAAATGGCTCCTTAACCTTCCACTGAATAGGCTTTGATCTTTTAAACTTCTCTCATGAGACCTCTTGTGACAGGACCAGCAATTCCCTGGCTCAGCTTTTTTCCTCTCATTCATAATATGGGGAGGCTTTACCCAGGGGTAGGCTGGTAAATGTTTAATAACTGGGCTCTTTGAAAAAAAAATAGTATTAATTTGCATTATCAAGGTTTTCTTAAGTCTAGACAATAGACAAAACAATAAACCAAGCCCTGATTTATGGTAGTTGATTTCTAAGTGCACACTGAAAATCTCACAATTATTAGAACTGGCTCCAGCTACACCCCTTTGAAAACAAAACTGTTCCCAGGCCTTGATAAACCTAAATGCAGTTTCCTCACCCCAAACCCCCAGACAACATTGGGGAGTCCTAGAACAAAGCTGGCCTTGGGTCTTGATTGGCCCCAGCTTCCCTGATGTAGCATAAAAGTCCTACTCATGTGGAATTCCTTGGACGAGGTGTATTTCTGAAGACCACTCAAGTAATGATGCCTTGCCTTGCTGACCACACCTGTTTCCTTATGGAGATAGGGGACCCCAGCCTAGCAGAGCTCAGTACTTTTGTTTCCTTGTTCATATCGTTGCTGTTAGGGCAAAAACAGCCAACTCCTGTTAAATGTCCAACCACTTGCAAGTGATTCATTTTATCCCATCCATCGTCGAAAGCAGACTAGCAGCTTTGCTCTGAGAGATCGCTTTTCTCTACTCTTTTAGCCTCCTGACCATTGAGGTTCTTTGACTCTTTGTCTGGTGCTTTCTCCACTTTGTGTCTCTAGACCTCAGTTTCCTCACCTATAAAACGATGGTCTTGGAGTAAATGATCTCTCCAAGTCCTTTCTTGAGACAAGATTCTGGCTCACGCAGGAGTATTTTTTTTTTCTGGTCCACGAATGTCATCCATACTCTTTTCTATTATATCCCAGTATTCTCCATTCCCCCCCCGACAAACATTGAGGTGATTGATTAGAGAGATTAACTTAAAATGGTTTGGCAATATCTAAGAGCAGCTATCCTAAACTAATGGTCACAAGCTTGTGATAAATGACTTTTCTTCCTGAAAGCACTGTAAGGTCATTTCCTTGGAGGCAGGAGGTTATTACTAGTGGAAAAACAAAGGATGCCTCATGTTTCATAGGTGGCTAGATTATGATGATGAAAATGACTTTTTAAAATAATGGACTCCCTACAGAGGGATAAGACTGAATGTAGGTTTAAAAAGGATTCTAGGTGAATTAAGGGATGACGGATACATAATGGGGAAAGGAATCTTGGGAGGTCTTAGAGGTACATTACTAACCTTTAGAAATGTAATGTTATGGAAGATTAATTACATTCTTCCTTCCACAGCTTGTCGTTTTTGATGTCGGTGTTAGACACAAAATATTGGGCTAGATGGACTATGGGTCTGACCTAGTCTGACATTTCTGATATCCCAATAATTACAATAACGATTTTTCAACTATCTGGTAACCTTTTAGACTTTTCACTAAAAAAAAAAAAAAGATTTTTGATATGTCTTGTCTTAATTTTGTGCCCTTATAATCTTTTTTATTTCCTTCCATTTTCTTTTCTAGTTATGTTTGTCATTTGAGTAAGCCAAGTTCTTGATAATTTGACTGTTAATACCCATCCTGTTTTTCTCTCTTCAAATCTACTTTCTCAGTATATAAAAGCAAGTTAATTGATAAAGAGCTTTGGTTTCTTTTCCTCACAATAGCCCTGTAAGGCACAAAATCAATCAATCAATCAATCAATGACTTCCATTTTGCAGGTGAGGAAACCAAAGTTTTGTGAGGTGACTTGCCCACAATCACAGAACTAGTAAATAGCAAAACTAAGACTCAAAGCCAGATTTTCTGATCCTAAGGTCAGTACTATTTCTACCACAGCATGCCCCTGTGAGTCTTAGATTCTTTATCTGTAAGACAAAGAAGTAGCACACAGTGGAAAGAGTGCTGAACTTGATGTCTTAGGACCTGGGTTTAAATCCCAGCTCTGCCGCTTCACTAACCTGTGTGACCTTGGGCAAGTTAGTTAACTTCTCTGTGACTCAGTTTCCTTAATTGTCAAATCATGGAGTTGGACTAGATGACCACTAAAGTTCCTTCCAACTCTAGGGCTATGAGTCTATGTTTAGATGTCCTGTAAGGTCCCTTTTGGGTCTTCCTATGATACAGATGACAATTTTCTTTGCCTAAGAGAGTTCTGTCAATCCAGACAGCTTTATCCTTGTTTCATCATGGAGTTAAAGGCATTGTGGGTGAAAGATATTCAGATAAATCTCTGTGACTAGAGTTAATTTGTTTGCTATCAAGACATGGCTTGAAACTCAATTGCTTTTGGTGGCTCATATCCCACTCTACTGTTTTATCAACTTTTTACAACCTAGCTTCTAGCTCTACAAGTAGATTTAAATTATTCTGTCCAAAGTTATGAACAGTCTCTTAATTGCTACATCTGATGGGCTTGGAATAAGGTAAATCTGAGTTCAAATCCTGTCTTAGACACTTATATATGACATTGGACAGTCACTGGAGCTCTCTGAGCCTGTTTTTTCATATGTAAAATAGAGATAATAATAGTACCTTCCTCAAAGGCCAGGAGTTTTGAGATAATAACAGCTAATATTTATAGTGTCTACAATATACCACATACTGTAAAGTGCTCACACTTTATAAATATGATTTCATTTGATCCTTACAACAACCCAGTGAGGTAGATATTATTACCCCCATTTTACAGGTGAAGAAACTGAGGCAGAGGGTGACTTGCCTAGGGTCACATGGCTAGTAATTGCCTGAGACTCAGGTCTTCCTGACTCCAGGCCTTGCTCTCTATCCACTGTGCCATCAAGACAATGTATATAAAGTACTTTACAAACCTCAAAGAGGTATACGAATGTGAGTCATTCTTCTTCTTCTTTTTTTTTTTTGGTGAGTCTATTGGGGTTAAGTGACTTGCCCAGGGTCACACAGCTAGTAAGTGTCAAGTGTCTGAGGCCAGATTTGAACTCAGGTCCTCCTGAATCCAGGGCTGGTGTTTTATCCACTGCGCCACCTAGCTGCCCCTACTGTGCTACCTAGCTACCCTGTGAGCCATTATCCTTGACCTCTCTGCAGTGTTTGACACTGTTGGCACCACCCTCCTGGGTACTCTCTCTCATTTTTAATGCATTATTTTTTCTTGGTCCCCCTCCTAGCTATTTGATGTCCACATGTGGATGACCTGCAGAGACTCTTTCCTGGGTCCTTTTCTTTTCTGTCTCACTTTCTTGGAGAGAATCAAGGAGCTGGAAGGGACCTCCCAGTCCATCCCCACACAACCCCATCCATTTGCCCTCTCATCATTATAGAGGAGAAAACTGAGGTCCAGCAAGATCAAGAGACTTGGCCAAGGTCTCACAGGTAGCAAGCATCAGGTAGGTTTGAATCCAAGTCCTCGAGAACCTCAGAGTCAATGCTCATTCCACTTTCCCACATTGTTTTATTAAAGTGGAGACCGGTGCTCCTTTTACCACACTGATCACTTTCACGAGTTATCCAATGTGGAAGGAACCAGAGGACATCTTAAAATGTTTTGTTTTTTTTTTAAGTACACCTTAATCCCAGTGCCTTTGTCTAGATTATCTCCAATTTATCCCGTGATTTTTGTTTATGTTTTATCCCATTAGACTGTAAGCTCCTTGAGGGCAGTGGCTGTTTTTGTTTTTCTTTGTATCCCCTGTGCTTAGCTACTTTAGTGCCTGCCACATAGTGCATGCTTAGTAGTTGTTTGCCGACTTGAGTTTTCATTCCCCAGCTAAGAGTCACCTGATTTGGTCTAATACATGCCTAAGGATACTGGTAAACAATTTTAGTAAGAGGTAAAATTTTGTAAGCACAATTTCCTTGGTCCTCTATTAAGGAGTAAAAGCAGCTAACAGGGAAATTTCCTGGGCTCCAAGAAGACCAAGCCCTAATGACAGGACAGTCCTTATGGTAGGACCCACCCTTGGATTTCAGTTCCATCTGTCTAGAGGTGGAAGAGGAGGGAGAGGAGAGGGAGGAGAAGATGAATCAATTTATGCCAGGTCTCTGTCACAGCATCCTGGCCACAGCAGAAGGAGAGAAGTCTCATCATAGCATCAAATGGCTTTCAGGTGTGTGTACATTTCAATAGTGTCTTTTGGCCTACATCCTGTACCACAATTCATTGAAGTGACAAAGTCTTGGTAGAAGTAGGATCGTTTACATTCACAGATGAGCAACATAGGAGCCAGAAACCCCAGAACATCAGGTTTCAGGTAGCACTCAGCTAGGAATGCAGGTGGGCTTTATTACAATAACAAAGCCTGGATTTAAGCCTTTTTTTTTTTTAACCCCTCTGGGGTATGTAGCTACCATTTCAGCAATTATTCTGGGTCCCAATCTTTTAGTAAGAGGGGAAGCCATTGTTGCCATGAGACTGACATTATCAGAGCATAATCAACTGTTAAAAATCTTTGCTCATCAAAAACTAGATGGAATTCTGCCAGAAGGGAATTCAAATTAATCTGTTGTATGTTTCTTTTCAAGCCAAAGACATTTTAGAAATTTATCATTGGCATCAATTAATATTCCCTGATTTCTCTATAATTCATCAGCTTTTCTTTCTGTTATGTTTGATTAACTAGAGTTGGATCATGCCTGCTAGCTGTAGAATTATTGTTGAAATTTGAATTCTTAACTCTCAGTATATTCATGTAAAGATGACTTCTAACCTTTCCAGAACTTAAAAATCTATCAATCATGAGTGAGATGAGCAGAACCAGAAGAACATTGTACACAGTATCATCAACATTGAGTGTTGATCTACTGTGATGGACTATATTCTTCTCACCAATGCAATGGTACAGAAGAGTTCCAGGGAACTCATGATAGAAGATCTCCAAATCCAGGAAAAAAAAAAAAGAACTGTGGAGTATAGATACTGAATGAACCATACTATTTCTTTTGTTTTTGGTGCTGATGCTTTTCTATTTTGAGGTTTTTCCCCATTGCTCTGATTTTTCTCTTATAACATGACTAATGCATATATATATATATATATAACCTATATCAGATTACCTGCTGTCTAGGGGAGAGGGGAGGGAGGGGAGGGAGGGAGAAAAATCTGAAATTGGAAAGCTTGTATAAACAAAAGTTGAGAACTATCTTTACATGTAACGGGAAAAAATACTTTATTAATTAAAAATCTATCAATCAGCTGTGGGTCCTCTGTTGTATATTTTACCAAGTTGTCCAGTGCAGAGAGAAGCAAAGGAGAATTTGTGATTGTTCTCATTCCCCAGCGGTGTGAGCATCCAGCATTATCACACTTGGAAAAAACCAATCATCCCTTGACAGGAGCTACAATTATCAGCCCTGTTGGAGGGACACTGCCAAAACGTCTACACAACATCAAATAGCTTGTTTTCTTAAATGATAATTAGAGTATCTCCACGGGTGGACTGTTTCATAAGGGAGCTTCATGTGAAGTCTCTTCTTCTACATAAACAAACAAGATGAAATGTTGTGACCAACAGGGCACAGGCCACCAATAATTAGACATGGCAGCAGTATTAATAGTCCATTGGCTAATTATATCTGCCGAAGTAAATCAAACCAACTAAACTCCGCCCTCCCCCCTCCCCAATCTGCCCTAGAAGCTTCCCATTCCCATTCCCATTCAATAACTAGTTAAGGATGCCTAGAAATCTCATTGTTATAGGTCTTTTTGGTTGCCTTATTCATTACCAGAACTCCTTAGAGGAAAAAGGCTTAACTAAATGGAATAAATAAATCAAACTGTTCCAGTTTGCCAGGAAAGACTGAATAGATTTTGGAATTTATTTTTCAAAGGGTCAATGAAAAGAAAGAATTTTGTTCTAGAAATTCTAAGGTGAAACCCAGAAAAGGCCTAATTGAGGGCACTATGACTCTGGAAAAACAATCTGTGAGACACTGAGTGGATCAGAGTACAGATAAGCCACCATGGGCTTGAGTTCTGGGGACAATAGATCCTTAGGTATTTACTGAGAAACTGCTATGGTTACAGGCCTGACACTACTATGTGGTAGGGGAGGTGAGAGGTGGGAAGGATAAACACACACATATCATACATAGACATACACACATGTATATACCTATACATGTACATATGTATATATATATATATATACATACATACACATATGTGTATATTTTAGTCATGAGAACAGACCCCAAAATCTAAAATAGTTTTAGAAAGAAATTTAATTTGGTCATTTGGTAGAGGAGAGAGCCAGGAAGGAGAGTTGACTCCCTCATCTAATGTCTGTGAGACTATATAGAGTTCAGACATGAGCATAAGGACATTCACCTGATTAAACTCATGTAGTCAGTAGCCTCCAGAGTAGGGCAGTTGGAGAAATATGTCAAAAGGTATGTGGGGGCAGCTAGATGGTGCAGTGGATGGAGCACCGGTCCTGGAGTCAGGAGTACCTGAGTTCAAATCCGGCCTCAGACACTTAACACTTACTAGCTGTGTGACCCTGGACAAGTCACTTAACCCCAATTGCCTCACTAAAAAAAAAAAAAAAAAGGTATGTGAATCTAATTTGGGGACCCCAAAATGTAAGCTTTGGGTGAACCCAAAACAAGATCTTAGTGGACCTAAAACAAGCACGGGGTGGCAGAGATCTAAGCATTCCTTATAGTCATCCTCCCTGGAGTGTCTCCGAGATCAGCCTGACCGCTACAATAAGTACAATTTTCTAGCCACATAAAGCTAGGTTCAAAAACATTGATGAATACATTTATCAATAATAAAGTATTTTTCCACATACATTTTATTTTATTTTATTTTTTAGACTTTTATTTTCCAAATTACATGTAAAGGCAAATTTTGTTTTTGCTTTTTTGCGAAGGGCAGTGAGGGTTAAGTAACTTGCCCAGGGTCACACAGCTAGTACGTGTCAAGTGTCTGAGGCCAGACTTGAACTCAGGTCCTCCTGACTCCAGGGCCTGTGCTCTATCCACTGTGCCACCTAGCTGCCCCCCTAAAGGCAAATTTTGACATCAAATTTTTAAAAAAACCTTTGTGTTCCAACTTCTCTTCCTCCCTCCCCTCCCACCCCCACCCCAAGAAGTCAAACAATTCAACATAAATTATACATGAGTAATCATGGAAAACAATTCTACATTATCTAGGTTGTGAGAGAAAACAGATAAAAACAAAACTTCAGATTAAGGAATTGTCAAAAAAAGTTTCAGTCTGTTTTCAGATATAATCAGTTCTTTCTCTGTGGATGGACTGCAATCTTCATAAGTTCTTCAGAGTTATATTGGATCATTGCCTTGCTGAAAATAACCTTTCCAGCAAATCATCTTAAACTAATGCTATGATTTATTTTTTATTTTTTTTGTGTGTGTGAGGCAATTGGGGTTAAGTGACTTGCCCAGGGTCACACAGTAAGTGTCAAGTGTCTGAGGCCAGATTTGAACTCAGGTCCTCCTGACTCCAGGGCTGGTGCTCTACCCACTGCACCACCTAGATGCCCTCAATGCTGTTATTTTGTATACAGTACATTTCTCTCTGCTTCAGTTCATGTGGGTCTTTCCAGGTTTTTCTGATAGCATCCTGTTCATCATAATTTTTTTATAGTACCTTGAGCTTGATAGAGAATTTTCTTCACAATAGTCCAGCAGAATAGGTACCATACATTTTGACACTGTAGTCAATCGTCATAACTATTTCCCTCCATCCCATTCCCTTCCAATGATATTTACTCTGCTGTCTATCTTATTTTGCCCTAATCCTCCTCAAAAGTGTTTGCTACTGACTGTCCCCTACCCCACTCTACCCTCCCTTCCTTCACCTTTCCCTCTTTATCCTCTTCTCCTCCTACTTTCATGTAGGGTTAAATAGATTACTCTTCCCAATTGGATGTGTGTGTATGTTATTCCCTCCTTGAACCCACTCTGATGAGGTTAAGGCCTTTGAGCTAATTCTGTTTTCTAAATTTTTCTTCCTCCCTCCCTCCTCAACTTTCCCTATGAAATCAAGCAATTCAATATATATCATATATGTGGTGTTATGCAAAACAACTTCACTTTCCTCAAAAGTGTTTTACTTTTTACAGTTCCCTCCCCCAAACTTCCCTTCCTTCTTTCCCCTCTTCTCCTCTCCCCTCCTCATTTCCTTTTTCTCCCACTTTTCCTCAGGGCAAAAATATATTACTATACCCACTTGAGTATGTATGTTATTCCCTCTTTGAGCCAATTCTGATGATAGGTTCACTCACTCCCCCTCTTCCCCTCCCCTCCATAGGCTTTTTTCTTGTTTCCTTCATGTGAGCTACCTCTCCCCATTCCACCTCTTCCCTTCTCCCCTCTTCCAGTCTATTCCTCCTACCCCTCACCCCTATTTTAAAGATGTCATCATGGGCTAGCTAGTTGGCATAGTGGACAAAGCACCAGCCATGGGCCCAGGAGGCCCAGAGCCCAAATCTGGCCCCAGACACCAGAGAACCCACACTGTTTGCTCCACAAAGGACAAAGATACACAAAAAAGTAAATGCTTTACAAATACCATCCCTTCATATTCAGTTCATACCTGTGTCCTCTGTGTATTCCTTACTGAAAAAGTTCTTATGAGTTGGAAGGATTATTTTCTCATGTATGACTGTAAACAGTTTGACCTTTTAATGTCCCTCATGATTTCTTTTCCCTGTTTACCTTCTTATGATTCTCCAGGGTCTTGTATTTGAAAGTCAAATTTTCTATTTCAGTTCAGGTCTTTTCATCACAAATGCCTGAAAGTCCTCTTTTTCATTGAAGTCTCATTTTTTCCTCTGAAAGAGTTTTGCTGGGTATGTGATTTTTGGCTGAAGTTCCAGTTCCTTTGCCCTCTGGAATATCATATTCCATGCCCTCTGGTCCTTTAATGTAGAAGCTGATAGATCTTGCTTTATCCTTATTGGAGCTCCACAGTATTTGAATTCCTTTTTTCTAGTTGCTTGCAATATTTTCTCCTTGACCTGGGAGTTCTGGAATTTGGCTATAATATTCCTGGAGGTTCTCCTTTTGGGATTTCTTTCTGGAGGTGATCAGTGGATTCTATCAATTTCTATTTTGCCTTCTATTTCCAGAATATCAAGGCAATTTCCCCTCACAATCACTTAGAGGATGGTGTCTAAGCTCTTGTTTTGGTCATGGTTTTCAGGTAGTCCAGTGATTTTCAAATTATCTCTCTTGGATTTATTTTCCAGGTCAGCTGTTTTTCCAAGGAGATATTTCACATTGCCCTCTATTTTTTCATTCAACTGGATTTGCTTTACCGTGCCTTGGTTTCTCATAAGGTCACTAGCTTCCTAATTCTTAGGCAATTATTTTCATTAGTTTTTTTTTATATCCTTTTCCATTTGGCTTTTCAAACTGTTGACATTTTTCTCATGTCTTTCCTGCATCACCCTCATTTCTCTTTCCAGTCTTTCCTCCACCTCTCTACATCTTCCTTCTACCTCTCCTACTTTCTCTTCAAAGTCCCTTTTGAGTGCTTCCATGGCCTGAGACCAGTTCATATTTTTCTTGGAAGCTTTGGATGTAGGGGCCCTGTGGTTGATTTCCTCATCTGGTGGTGCCCCTTGATCTTCCTTGTCACTGAAGAAGCTTTCTATAGTTCTGAACTTTGCTTGCTTATCTTTTACTTGACTTTAAACTCTCCACTGGGGGCCCTGTTTTTTGGTTCTACTATTGTTCCCAGCTTCAGAGGGTCCCAGGTGTTTTGGTTTGAGGGAGGGCAGGTTTTACTCTCACCCGGCCTGTTCTCTGATCCAAAGATAATCTCAAGCCTACTTACTAACCAACCAACCAGCAAAGCTTTCTGTGGTGTGGTTCTTAGCTTTGACAAGCTGGCATTCCTCCCCCACCTGGGCCTTCCACTGCTCAGGATTTCTTCCTGTTTCCCCGCTGGGATGGGACAGCTTAATTCCTCCCTAGGTCCTGTTGACACCCCTGCACTCCCCCCCCCACCCCGACCCGCCAGCCGTTCAGCCCTCTCACTGGACTGCACACTCAGTTCTAGAAGATGCTGGTGCTATAGCTGATTCAGAGGCTCTGGGGTAAATTCCTCTGGTGGTGTGGATGGGGTCTCTGTTGGTGAGATTAAGGGGTTGGACTTTACTCACGGCCCCCTGTAATCTATCTATAGCTGGAGAATAATCTCAGTCCATACTTCTGCTCCAGGGGTTCTTTTATTGCTGTTTTTGGGGTAATTGTATCAGGAGCTCTGTGTGTTTAATGTCTTTCCTCTGCCATCTTGGCTCTGCCCCTCCTCCACATATATTTTAAAGCAGATGATAAAAATGTTTTTTGTTTTGTTTTATTTTGTGTTTACCCTTGAGGATCTTACTAGAGAGGTATAAAATAATAAAGAGAGAAAAACCAAACTATATATGTATAATCTTGTTTGTTTTTGGCATGTACTTGTATAGATATCTAGAGGGGTATTGTAGACAGAAAAGTCTTTGGAGTAAGGAAAACATGGATGAAGTTCCACTTTGGACATTTACTAGCTCTACAGATCAGGGATAAGTCTTTCAACCTCTCAATGCCCCAGTGGACTCTGTAACATCAGAAACAAATGAGAAACATTAGCACTGTTGGAGAACATTTTCACACTAAGATTTTTCCACCCTGATGTTTGACTTACACATGTTCATGCTCTTGCTCTCTGTCACACATACACACACACACACACACACACGTGCGCGCGCGCTTTCTCTCTGTCACACAGACACACACACACACACACACACACACACACACACAGAGCTATGATTTTACCAGTGAGGGATCTACTTCCTATGATATACATTTGCAGGATACCAATGAAGCATGTAAGCTGTCTATCATTTACTTGCTCTCAGGACAAGACAGACCCATCTTTTTTTTTTTTTTTCCTGGTCAATTATATTTTTATGACATCATCCCTTATATGATTTCTCCTGCATAATTTCCCCCTTGTTATAGATTGTTGTTTGTTCCAATCTACTATGTCACTCTCCTTTGTCCTTCAGATGACCATCAGTTTTGGTTCTTTGCAAATGATGTTAGTCTATGACTCAGAGCCATACAGCATCACTATTAGCTCTTAAAGGATGGACCTTTGTTTTAAGGAGAAGCTTGGAATCATTAAATGAATTATACCATTTCCCCAAAACAAATTCAATGCGCTCTGCTCCTCCTTTTCAGTTCTGGGCCAAGTTCATGGTTCACTTGCAGTGTCTGTCCCAGATCTACCACTGATAGATGAATGTTAAAGGTTGTTCATTCAACTGATTACCATTGTCTGGCTAATAGGATCATTTCCTTGACTATATAGGCTGTCTATGAACCTGCTGATTATCATCTGGACAAGTGGACAATGTATCCACACCAACAACTCCCCTCTTCCACCCATACCTCTCCCTATACATACACAGACACACAACCAAAAGCTAATTTATGTAGGATGTCAGAGGAGGGAGAGATTGGCATGGGTTAGGGTAGTCATGGAAACCCTCATGGTGGTGGTGGTGAATCCTTAAAGAAATGCCATATTTGGATTTGTAGAGAGGAGAGCATTCTAGGCTGGGATTGGGGGAGGGGGAGAAGAAACCTAACTAGAGGGCAAGGTTTATCAAGACTAGTGAGAGAAGATGTTTGATCAACATACAGAAGTTCATGGAAGGCCTTGATTGCCAGACTGTGCTAAGGGATTTGGTCTTGAATTCTTCAGAGGGAATTATGTAGTCAATTCTGGTTTTGAGTGTGGAAGTATAGGATCTGAGATTTCATTGGTATGGGGAACTCCAACGTGAGGAACTTTCCACCAAGGTCACAAAACCTATATGGGTCAGAGATGGGACTTAAATCCAGGTCTTTCTGGCTTCAAGGCCAGGTCTCTTTCTAATATGCCATGGCAGTAACATGATACAAATGTTTTGTGAGTATGAATTTGGCAGTGATGTGCAAGATAGACTGGAGAAGTTGAGAAAATGAAAGACAAGGATTCTCATTAAGAAGGTTGTTGAGGAAGGGCTCAAAAGGGTGACAACTGTAGGGAGAGAAGGGAAGGAAAAGACTCCAGAGGCACTGCTTACAATAAAGAACTCCAGTTCTTGCCATTCAGTTGGAGTCATGCATTAACTCAGTGATGCAAGGCTAAGAACTCTGGGGTCAGATAAAAATGGATTTGGCAGATTGTCAGAAGTGGCATGTCCACTTTCCATTTATTTCCTCTGCTTTGAGTTGGAATGGGTAAATGCCATGCTTGCAACTGCCTCTGCTTTGAAAATATGTGTAGTAGGCCTCCACCAGTCATGGACGACCATGGATCAGCGCCTTGAAGAGCCACAGGCCACAGTGTGGCTGTGCAGTCTGATACGGGAGCCGCAGCTCCTGAGTGACTTATAACTGATAACTGCCGCATCCCATGTTGTATCTACCCCATGAGGAGTAGCTGGAGTGTCCTCTCCAGGGCGCTGGCCTGGGTGGATCAATATGGAAAACAAGCTGTTGCCCATGCAGCAGGTTTTCTCTCTCCGCGACATTGGTGGATCCAAAGGAGAGGCAGAGCCAATACAGTTTGGCACCAGTGCCACCACAGGAGTTGCCAGAGGGATGTGATGTCCAACATCCAACTGCCTAAGGGACTCCTGATTTTTCCTCGGGGTTAACTCCCAAAGCCTTTCCCATATATGGGTATAGCCGCAAGGCAGTGGAAGTTTAAAATCAGGGTTCCTTCCCCTAGGCAGGTTGCCTGTCAAGGCTAACGAGCCCCACCTGCCCAAAGCGACTGGTTTTAAGGCGCCAGTGACTCGCCTTTGCCCCTTCTCCTGTTAGTGGAAACAGTTCCGCCACGAGAAGGCCAGGAGTTGGGCTTCGGTTGTCAGAGGCTATTTGAGATGCCCGCTATTGGAGCATTTTATAGAGAGTGGGAGCTTATCCCCACTCCCACCCCAGCATGAAAACCTTTGTGTAGGTACTAGGCATATACCCTAAGGAATCAAAGACATAAAGAAAGGTCCCATACTAACTAGAATATTCACAAAACTTTGTGTTAGTAGAGAAGCAGAAAAAAAGTTGGGTGTTCATCAACGGGGGAGTGGCTGAACAGTATAAGCACATAATGGAATATTATTGAACTGTGGCAAATGAGGAATTCAGAGAAACTAAGAAAAACTCATCTGAACTGATACCATGTGCAGAAATATGCAGAACCAGCTCAACAACATACACAGTGACTTCAGTAATGTGAAGGAATGTGACTAAATACTGTGTAATTATAATGATAAAATCTGGCCCAGGGGAAAAGATGAGAAAATGTCCCACATTTTTCTTTTTGGAAGGGTGGGTGTCTATGGTCTGGAATTTTGTGTACTGTCAGATGGGGTTGATGTATTAATTGTAAAACACTTAGCATGGTGCCTCACACAGTAAGCATCACATAAATTTTAGATATTATTACTGTTTTCTGATTAATTTAAATAGTAGTACAACTTAATCTACAGTCAGAATATTTTTTCCTAATAAGGAAAAAAAAGCTAAGCAGTCTATCATGAAGTAACAAGGAAAGAATAGAGATGGAAACAGAGAGGGAAAGTAGAAAATGAAAATGTAATTGTAAGAGCTTAGAGCAGCCACTACAACAAAGGACAGCCACAGTTGTATAGCTAAATGAAAAAGGTTTTCATTCTCCATATGCCATAAATGAACTTTTTTGCTCTTTGGTGAAGGATGACTTTTAAAAATATTTATTTATAACATGCTTTTCTTTTTAAATTTTGAGTTCCGTAATCTCTTTCTCCCTCCAACACCTTCCTTACCCTTTGAGAAGACAAACGATATGATATCAATTATACATGCAAAATCATGTAAAACATATTTCCATATTAGCCATATCACAAAAAAATCAATAAATAAAGTGAGAAAATTATTCAGAGTTCATCAGGTCTTTCTCTAGGGGTGGAGAGCTTCCCCCCCCATCATGAGTCCTTTGGAATTGTCTCATATCACTGTATTGATCAGAGTAGCCAAGTATTTCACTGTTGATCATCCTTACAACATTGCTGTTATTGTACAAAATGATCTCCCAGTTCTCGCTTTACTTTGCATCAGTTCATTTAAGTCTTGCCATGTTTTTTCTGAAACTACCCCCCTCCCTCATCATTTCTTGTAGCACAATAGTACTCCATCACAATTATGTCACAACTTGTTCAGCCATTCCCCAATTGATGAGCATCCTCTAATTCTTTGCCACCACAAAAAGAGCTGCTATAAATATTTTTGCATATATATATATATATATATATATATATATATATAAAATTTCCTCTTTCTTTGCGAGGCAATGGGGGTTAAGTGACTTACCCAGGGTCACACAGCTAGTAAGTGTCAAGTGTCCAAGGCCGGATTTGAACTCAGGTACTCCTGACTCCAGGGCCGGTGCTTTATCCACTGCGCCACCTAGCCGCCCCTCCTCTTTCTTTTTCAGTACTAAAATTTTGCCTTTTCATCTTCTACCTATTGCTTCTAGTTCTGGTCTCCAGGGCAAAGCAGAACAAATGAATCCTCTATTCCGCATGAAGGCAGCATTCATATTCTCTGTCTTCTCTTTTTCAGATGAAATATTCCCAGTCCCTTCAGCTAATTCTCATATACAATGGACTTGAGGCCTTTCCTCATCCTGGAAGCTCTCTGGCTTGCCATTGTCCTTCTAAAAGAGTAGTTTCCAGAACTGACATTATGGTAGATATTAACTGCTCAGCACAAAATCCTATTACATCCCCTTTCTTGGAAAGTATAGATTTCAACATAGTCATGATCATATTTACTTTTTTTGGTTGCCATATTGGACTCTTCAAGTTGTATTGACCTTGTAGTCCTCCAAAACCCCCAGATTTTTTTTTTTTAATTTAAAAATTTTTTTTAGTGAGGCAATTGGGGTTAAGTGACTTGCCCAGGGTCACACAGCTAGTAAGTGTTAAATGTCTGAGGCCAGATTTGAACTCAGGTACTCCTGACTCCAGGGCCGGTGCTCTATCCACTGCGCCACCTAGCTGCCCCCAGATTTTTTTGCAGTGAAATGTTACCCAGTCACTCCTTTACTTTACTTTATTCTTTACTGTGAAGTTTGAACTCAAATCTAAGACTTCACATTTATACTGGTTAAATTTCATCTTATTAGATCTAGTCCCACATTTCTAGCCTGTTGACTTCTCTTGGATTCTTATTTTTTTCATTACTTATGTAATCTGTATTCCTGATCAGCATGACCCCTATATGTTTATCCAAGTCATTGATAAAAGTTTTGAACAGCACAAGGCCAAGCTTGTTTGTCCTGGGGGACATTCTAGTAGAAACCTCCTTTCAAGTTTACACTGAATCATTAATGACTACTTTGGAGTCTGGGCATTCAACCAGTTCTGAATATCCTCAATGGTACTATCATCTATTCCATATCTTTCTGTTTTGTACACAAGAATAGCATGAGAAGTTCTGTCAGATGTTTTGCTAAAAAACTAGGAAAGTCATATCTATAGTATTCCTTTCATCTACTGGTAGAGTAATCCTCTCCAAAAAGCAAATAAGATGAGTCTTGTATGACCTGTTCTTGATGAAGCTATGCTGGTTCTTTGTGATCATTGTTTTCTTTTCTGTTGATTATCATTAATTAATTGGCAAATTAGTTAACTAACATTAGTTAATGTTGATTAACATTAAAAATATTGAATTTTGGAAGGAATTTAAGTCAATCTCATTGCTCTTCATTTTCTTTCTGTTTCTGGAAAATTGGACACTATGTGCCATATTCCAAACCCATGCCACTTTTCCTATTCTCCATGAGCTTTCAGAGAAAAGTGGGAATAATATCTGACCATTTTTCCAAAAGCTGGGTTTCAGTTAAACTGGGCCCCAAATTTTGAATTCATGAAGGGAGGGTAGGTGCTCTCTTATTATATACCTATTGATCTTAGGTTTCATACAACATTTTTGTTACATCTGTCCTTTCCAGCCCAAAGACCATTCTTTCAGAGATGCAAAATATAAATAATTTTAACTTTTCTCCATAGCCAGTTTTCATCCTATCGCCCTAAAATTTTCTACCTTCTTCCCCAACACTTTTTGTTATCATTAGCATTCCTTTTTTATCATAAAAGTATTTTATTATTTTCTAGTTACACGTACAGATAGTTTTCAACATTTGTTTTTATAAGATTTCTAGTTTCAAATTTTTCTCCCCCCCCTCCCCAAGAGAACAAGCAATCTGATATAGGTTATATATGTACAATTAGCATTACTTGATAGCTTCCTTTCCATCTGAATTTTGTGCTTCTAACACTTTATTTTTACAATGCCGTGGAATGTTTTTGTATGTATTCCTCTGTTACCCATCCTTTCTTCTAACTTCTGAATATGGAGTCCCTCATTTCTAAATTTTAAGCTGTGGTTCAGAAATATGCAATAATAGAGATAGATTTTGTGGGAGAAGAGGTAGCATTATGCTTTAATGAGTCCTATGCTTTTTAGGGATTCAATAAAAAATAAACACAGAAGGATACTCTGTTCTCTAGATTTCAGTCAGTTTTTTAGATGAGATGTGGTCTGTTGCAGAAAACTCTTTGAGAAAGTCTTCCTGTTCCCTACTCATATTTTTATAGAAGATATTCTCAATGTGTGTAGATCATTTTTGTGAAGATTTTTTAAAGATGAGAAAATAGGTACATGGGTCAGTAGGTTCCAATGGTAGGTACATGGGTTGGTAGGTTCTTGGTCACCTTTCTTTAGTAATAATTCCATTCATGATTTTTTTAAACAACTGTTTGATACCTTTTTCTCTTCAAGAAATTTTGAAAATTTATCCCAGTGCTTTCAAAATTCTGCTGACTCTGGTATCAGTTTTTCTAACGATAACATTCTGGTCAAATGCTTCTTCCTGACTTCATCTGCTCAAGTGCTATTTTCACTTGGTTACACAGCATGTTGGGTTCTGAAATGTTTAAGGAGTCCAAATGCAGTGGTTTCACTGTCACCAATAATGAAAACAGACCATTATAGAAGTGCTGACAAATGTGTTATTTTCCATCTACTTGTCCTCTTTTCAGTTTTATCTTTAAATGCTACCAGGATGATACACTAGAATTGGGTCTCATGCCAAGTCTTCTGCACTCATTTTTCCTTTCCATGAATTTTTGTTATTTTCTAAGGTTGTCTGTAATCTGGCATCCTTTTAGCTGCTATGGCCCTACACTTGGCAAAGAGATGAAGTGTTTGCTGGCCATGGGTTGTGGTATAGTAGATGGAGTGCCAGACTTGGAGTAAGGAAGACTTGGGTTCAAAATCTGCCTCCCTAGTTATCTGACCATTTAACCTCTCAGAACCTCAATTTCCCAATATATGAAATTGTGATAAATATTTGGAGAACCTATCTCACAAGGCTAAATTGAGATACTGAATAAAGTATCTTAGACATTTCAAAGAACTGTTTAAATGTCTATTGTTGTACTGGTTTCTGGGCTTTATTTTGGGCCTTATTTTTGTAACTACATCAGTTAAACTTATCTAGTAACTGATGATATTGAAAGTCAAGGTCTTTACCTTTATTCAGGTCCTTTTATTCATAGTGAACTCTTTGAATAAGTGAGGTCGGAGCTTTGAATAAGTGAGGTTGGAGCTTTTGTTATTGCATGTGGTATCTTCTTACCTAATTTAAATCCTTCTCTCTATATTGATTTTAATTTGGACTTTTCTCAACTTTGAAACACCTAAGAACTATTATCAGTGGAAATTACTAACCCCAATTCCAGTGGATCCAGGATGAAATAGTGCTACCCACTTAAAGAATTGATGGGGGCAGCAGTGGATAAAGCACCGGCCCTGGATTCAGGAGGACCTGAGTTCAAATTCGACCTCAGACACTTGACACTTACTAGCTGTGTAACCCTGGACAAGTCACTTAACACTCATTGCCCCGCAAAAAAAAAGAAAAAAAAAAAAAGAATTGATGGACTCAGGATACAGACTGCGACACAGACACACATGCACGCACACACACACACACACACACACACATATTTTTGGTTTTGGGGGGAACATATTTGTTTTGCTTGATTATACATATTTGTTATCAAGTTTTTATTTATTTTTTCTAAGAGAAAATAGATTTTTATTAATTTTTAAAAAATTAAATTTTTTGATCTTTGTTCTAACTAGCATTCTCTGATAAATGAAAACAATATTTAAAAATAAAGTACAGCTAGGTAGAAAGAAGGATTGCTCATAGGTTCTTCTGGAAGAGGCACTGAAATAAAGAAGTTAGCTTCATTGAATGCACCCCAAGGTAATCAGAAAATTTCACTGGTACACTTAGCTGACCTACCTTGCTGAGCTCATGATGAGCTTAGAGAAGACAGCATTATGCTCATAGATCTAGAGTTGGATGGCACCTCAGGGGCCATGTAATCCAATCTCCTGGGCATAAAGCAGAGTAAATTTCAAAATTAAGCAATGAGAGAAAGGGAGAGAGAGAGAGAGAGAGAGAGAGAGAGAGAGAGAACAAAAGCTTGTACTCAAAAGTGTCACGCCAGGACATGATTAATATTTTCTCCTAAAAGAGAATTATGAACATGAAGAGCATTTAACATCTTAGAAATTGTTTACATTTTCACACAAATGACTGGATACTGACATGAGGGTCATTTCCAAGACAATTGTCTGTGTCAAAAGTAGCATTCCCTGGGCAGCACAGTGGATAAAGTACCAGCCCTGGACTCAGGAGAACCTGAGTTCAAATCTGGCCTCAGATACTTGACACTTACTAGCTGTGTGACCCTGGGCAAGTCACTTAACCCCAATTGCCTTACCCCCCCCCCAAAAATTGATGTGACATTAAAATTTTACACACAAACTGCTGTAACCTAACACTATTTCTGGGCAGAGTATAGACAAAAAGAAAATGTTATCTTTAAATCTGTCCAAAAATTTTTTAAGCTATTGCTTACCTGAAAAATAGTTATCACTTGTTACTCATATGGCTTGTTTTGTGGTTAATTTCCAAATATTCCAGAATTGATATTTTAAAACTTGTTTCAATGGTGACAGAGACATTATTAACTTATCTTATTTATACAACTTCCAAGAAATCTGTAGTAGTGCATATGTATACACATACATATATTTAAATAAAATATATGTGTGATATATATATAATATACAGTGAAATTAATATGGTATAATGGACTTTTCTGTCAGTTGTGGATTTTGTTTTTAAACTAAAAACCTTTCTAATACAACGTAGTATAAAGGAAAAAGTTGTGTTTCAGGAGATTTAGGGGTTGTTTTTCCATTACCTATTCTTATGACTTTGAGCAAGCCTTATATCCAGTTCTGTTATCTATAAAAACTAGTGTGTGGGCTATCTAGTCCCTAAGGTCCCTTGCAGTTCCAAATTCCTATGATTTTATGATGGATTTGTGACCTTTAAGACTTGGATACATGGTGCCACATTTATTCTTCATTAGGTCTATACAATAGAGCATAACTGAAAATAAGGATTTAGTGATGGGCAGATGGTTCCCAATTCTAAACAGATGGTGGGAATGCCATTGTATTTTGCCAAAAAATAAAAAGGTACAATATGCTGAAATTCAGAGAGTCATACCTACTTTCTTATGAACCACAAATAAATGAGATCTTTGGTTAAAGCCCATTATAGGATATTTATCAATTATAAGTATTGAAAAATTACTAATCCATAAATGAGAAAACATTTGAGAAAAAAGCCATTGTGAGCTCCAATAACATCCTATTTCCTTTGTCCCACCTTAGTAGAATTTACAAATAGCATTAAGGAATATGAAAATTGGATTAATGTTTGCAAAGTTTTGGTAGTCTCTATTTTTCTTTGCATGAAAATGACATGGCTATAAAATACTTTTTAATGTTGAAATATTACAGTAGGATGGCATGTATAAATTTTGATTATATGCCATCAATCTTATCTACCCAGATTAAGCCTTTAAGCAAAAACTTTAAAAACCAACAACTATGCCATCTGGACTAAAGAAAGTAAGGAAAACAAAAAATCCATCAGTAGAAAAAGAGAATTCATTCCTTTAAAGACTTTTTTAGCAAGATGACAAAAGTCTTTATTATTCTAAGAAAATAATATTTCTTTAATTTCCTACAAAACAAAATATGAATGCCAAGGTCATTTATAATGTTATAAGGTAGCATTTCTTAAGGTTATGTGTATTACACATAGAAGGTTGTTAATGCGCATTTAATAAATGCATGAATAAAAATAGGTATCATAGGACCTCTTCTAATTACATTCTATGAAGAATAGTATGTATTGCAAAAATACACATTATATTTTATTTCTAAATCATTTTTTAAGAAATCAATATCTAGACTTTGAAACTTAGATTCTAATGATAAAAAAAAAACCACAAAGATTTTTTTTTCTTTTTTTTTTTTTTGCAGGGCAATGAGGGTTAAGTGACTTGCCCAGGGTCACACAGCTAGTAAGTGTCAAGTGTCAAGTGTCTATTTATGGCATAAGATAAATGTGGCTAGTGCTCCTGTTCCCTTTTCCATATTTTTTACCTTAAAACATAAATTATATTGCTTGTGTTGCATATAGGTATCTGCATAAAGGAGACAACACTGAATTAAAGGACCAGCCTTGACAGAATTGGATTCTTGTCTTACCTGACACTCATGATATATGTGATTGTAAGTTGTTAGCCACTCTGTACCCCAGGCAGGTTTTTAAGACAATAAGTTACAGACATATTTCTGATTTACATTGTTGTAAGGAGTTTCCAAATCAGAAATTCCCCATGCTGACAAAATCTCAGGCCTGGATAAATCTGGGCCAAAAAAAAAAGTGTGTGTCTATTTGTGTTTATGTCTAAATCTAATTACATATGATTTGTAACTAGGCATCTTTCTATGAAAAAATAACCCATTTTTTCTAAAGCTGTCATATTATTTAGGTTTGAAGTCAACATTTTTCCTCTTAAACTACTTTTTTCTCAGCAGTGGGTAATCCTGTAATTGAAAATTTGAAGGTAAAATCTTAATATAACAATTTTCTGTCTCCATTTTAATGCCAATAGAATAACTTTAGGAGATGTTTTCTGGTCTCTATAATATTATTATAGTGACATTAGATGTTGTCAAGAAAACTAAAATTAAGATAATCATTTATTCTACACACAGCATTGTATTAAAAATAATTTTGTCACTTCCACATCTCTCTTCCCCCACCAAATAAAAATGTTATATGCAATGTTTATTTTAAAATTAAAATCCACTTTGTTTTGTAATACTTCTTGAGATTGGGAGAGGCACAGGAAAAAGGTATTCCAGGAGGAAGGAACATGAGCAAAAATGGAGAGGCACATGAGTGTTCAAGGAACAGACAGTATGTCAAGTTGGCTAGAGAACAGAATAGAGTCTGAAGTTTCATAAAACCTGCAGTGAGAAGTCTGATTCTATAAAGCACTGGTTGACAAAGAGAATTCTGTCGCCCATGGCCAAGTGCTTCAGAATGATTTTTAAGTCTCAGTTTAACTCCTTTGTTTAAATCAAAACAATCTATCCTTACCTAAACAAAGAGACTGAACAGGGGACTTACTCCCATTATTATGTTTTCCCAAAGAGCTGTCGTACCATAATTGTATGAGGGCTTCTCAGCAATGGCCTTTGGGCCCTAGAACAAACACATACTTGAGTTAGGTTCCAATCAAGGTGCTAAAACTTACTTCTACTTGGCCCATGGAGAAAGGCCCTGAACCTCTCACTTATCTAAAACCAGTTACTATTAACTGTTATCTAGGTCATACAAATCCAAGCTGCCTAAGGCTATGAAAATGCCCACAAGAAAAAATAAACAAAGTCTCTTTAGAGCTATCAACATTAAACCTTTTTTTCTAGGTTCTCCTATTACCTGGTTTACCCATCTATAAGCAAACAGCATTCCTATTTGTGACCAGTGATACTTCTCACTCTTTATCCTGAATATTTAACCTGCTTTCTCCCACTACACTACAAATCTCAAATGCATCTTACATATGGCTTATTTTCTATTTCTGATCTTTCTTACGTGACTGTTTAATGGTGAAAAAACTGACCAAAATAACTAAAGTATGTGTCAAAGTCAAAAGAATAAAGGATTTCCTAATTTCAAAACAAAACAAAATATGGACTTACCTATGGCATGTGAGCTTGTCATCAATCTACCAAATAGAATAAATTTCTTTTGTCTTTTACTTCTTATACCTTTGCAGAAAAAATATTTGTTTAATTTTCCTAGATTTTATTATACTGACCAAGACTTTCTTATAAAAAGTATTTAAATGTAATAGACCTTACAGTTCAGTGTATGTAACTGGTGAGCTTTTTATGTACCTTTAGAATGACTGAATATTATATGACAATAACTTTTTTGGGGGAGGCAATGAGAGGTAAGTGACTTGTCCATAGTCACAAGCTAGTTAAGTGTCTGAGTCCAGATTCAAACTCAGGTTCTCCTGACTCCAGGGCCAGTGCTCTATCCACTGCACCAAAAAGCTGCTCCTGACAGTAACTTTTAATGGCAACTTGAGGCTGCCATTCAGTACCAGAGTAACCAGGCAATCAATAATAGCAGCAGAATGAAATAAATGGATGAAATTAATACATTGCTCAGAAATCACTGAGTTCTGCCAGTAAATTTAAATTCATTTATTTGGGAAATTCCCCTTATAAAAATAATACACTTCATTTTGCCAACAGACGTTTGAAAAAAAATAAGAAGTATAATTAATCACTTAGTAGCCAGTGTGGATAATGGTAGTAAAATATTGCTTATAAAAATAACTATCCCCTGATTCCTTGGTTACTGCCCAAACTCCGTTTGATTATGCAGACAGAGTCAAAGTGTAATAGGGTGATTCAGATTTATGAAGCTATTTGCTCATATATAATGCATATATATATGATGAGCTGTTAAATAACTTTGCAAGGGAGGTTTCCAATCTACTTTTTCCTGATGCCCCTTTTATGTACAAGCCAATTGACATGAAAACAACATAGCTTTTCTAGCTTCAAGGCAAATATATTCAAGGTCTGATTTGTGTAAACGATTTTCTACTTCATCTGTCATCACTGAAGAGAAAATAGTCAGAACTTATTTCAAGTTGGTTATCTAGCTCTATTTTAGTAGATATACATATTTCTTTGCACTTTTAAGAGGCTGAGACAGTAATTTTCACCAGAAAAAAGTAACAAAAAACCTCTAAAAGAACAAAATGCTTCTTTATTATAGTTGACATCTTGAGAGTCACAACTATAGTTTGACTGGGGTGTTCTCAAGAATTAAGACCTGGATCTGATTGGAAGTAAGGAGAAAAAGGGAAATTATTGACAATATGCTACCATAAAAAGAATTAAACAATCCTCACAATAGTTTCTTCAAACAGCAAACAAGAAAGATTCTAATCATAATGACCATTCATTGAACTCCCTTCCATAAGGGAGGGAAAGTTTTCCATTTTCTTATTTAAGAGAGAATGAAGCTAACTTTTATGCATACATATCCCCAAATCACAAATCTTCAAGACTTCGCAATTGTGTTTTAGTGAAGCATTCCTTGGAAATGCTGCTCAATGAAAAATCAAAATGATAGAAGTGAATAATGAGTGGCACTTAAAGAAAAATTACTACTCTTGTTTAATCATATCCATCAGATCTTTCTCTATTCCTTCATTACTGAGTTTATCTAAGCTGTAGTAGCGATGAACAATTTTCTCAGCTGTGACCACCACAACACGGAGTCCGTGGGTATCTTCACCTAATTGGCAGCCTATCGCAGATGACACCACCATGTCAAGGTCATTGCAGGATCCACCAGCATTCCTATGGTAGTGTCCAGAGAAAACAGCCTTAATGCCTATGGATTAAAAGAGAGAGAGAGAGAGAGAGAGAGAGAGAGAGAGAGAGAGAGAGAGAGAGAGAGAGAGAGAGAAACGTTAACAATTGTGAGACATGAAAAGTTGACCATTCACATAATTAAGCACTTAAAACGTTATTTTTGGCATAATAATCACTAAGAGACCAGGCTACTTAAGTGATACCTGTGGTTTTGTTAGCCCAACTCATTTAGAAAAAATAACACCAGTAGTTTTCTGACTCTAAAGAAGGCCAATAGAAAAATATATACTATGCAAATTGCATACATGTTCTACTATGCATATAGCATATATACTGTGCTTGATTGGGCTATTCTATATGTGAAAAATTAAATATGTATTGATTATATGCAATCCAAGAGTTGTGGAATTCATGAGCACTTTAAAATCGCATTCTTGGGCAGGACTTCCAAACCATGTCCTATGATGTTTGAAGGAAAATGGGATAGTGTAGAAATAGTTCTGCCCTGGGGAGCTTGTAAAAGCCTGACATAGAAAGCAGTTGGCTTTTTTGCATAGTAAACTATGTTTATGAAATTTTACTCTTTATGCTTAATTCATAGTTATAAACTACACTATTTTGGAAGGATGTTAGGCAATTTTGAAAGTAGTTCACATTAGCAATAATTAGCTGTAAAAGCTCATTTATGTTTAAATTTCATGCCATATTTAATGGCATTCTCAAAGGAAAGTACATTAATGGTGATTTTTTTTTCAAGTAACCAGAAATGCTTATACAAAGAATCCAATTGGAAGTTTTTAGGTTTTAATAATATGTATAGTTTAAAAATTATACTGTTTTGTGCTATCCTGCTTATAGTAAATTACAGCAAATATCATCACAGAAGCATTCTCAGATTGGCCATGGTGTTTAAAAACACCAGGAATAAAAGAGACTACTGGTGATCTAATCAATCAGTACTGTTCAAAACCTGTTCTTTTCCTTACAAAGCAGCTTGCTAGCTTATTAAAATAAAGTATGTAACTTTTTTTTTTTTGACAAGAGAAGTCAAACAATAACTTTGTAATGAGTGTCCCAAGGGCACATGTGGGGCCTTTGGCATGGACAAGGGAGGGTATCATGGAGGGAAGAGTGAGTGGCTTTTTGACAATCTGTTACCTCTAGCATCTGTCTTCTCCATTTTTCCTGCCACCAGCTTTGTGAGCCAGCAGCTCACAGACTCACAGACTCACTCTCATCTAAACTATTTCAACTGTTCTTCCTGACTCCAGTTTTCTTGCCTTCCTATCTCATCTACACATGATGGCTAAGACAATCTTCTCAAGGCAGTTATGATCCTACCACTTCTCCCTACTCAAAAACTGACTTCTCACTTCACACATGGTCCAGCAGAACTGTCCTGATAGTGCCTATTGTGACATTCCATCTCTGGCATTTATGCCTGGGATGCTCTTCTGTACCTTTGCTTCTTAGAATCCTTGGTTTCCTTCAAAACTTAGCTCATGGGGCAGCTAAGTGGCTCAGTGGGTAAAGCACTGGCCCTGGATTCAGGAGGACTTGAGTTCAAATCAGGCCTCAGACACTTGACACTCACTAGTTGTGTGACCCTGGGCAAGTCACTTAACCCCCATTGCCCCATCAAAAAGAAAGAGAAAGAAACATTTAAAAAAAACTCAGCTCATATGCTACATGAAATCTTTTCTAAGCATCTCAATTTTTAGTGCTTGCTTACCCCTTCTCTCCAGCCCGTTCCCATCACTTTGTATGTGCTTTGAAAATATTTTGTAACTACTTTATTTGTACATATATGTGCAAGTCCTCAAGGGCAAGGACTATTTAGTTTTTGTACTTGTGTCCTCAGTGTCTGAAACAGTGCCTAGAACTCAGGAGATGCCTGTATACAACAGACTGATGATCCTAACTTTTTTTTTTCAAATTTTGAACACCTAATAATAATAATTATAACAATAATGATAACAACAATATCAATAATAATAAACATTTCCACATAGCACAGAACACAAAAGATTGTACATATAAACATGAATCTCCATTTTATGCCTTTTAAAACCAAAAAATATAAATTCCACACATTTTCAAAATTGTATTACTTGTCTGTGTTTCCTTCTGAACTCCTTTCTTTTCTGTGCTTTTTATAAAAGTAATTCAGTGACCTTTTTTTGGGAGAGGGGCTTCTATTGCTAATTCCCTATTCCTTCTCAGCCCCTCCTCTAATTAAAAAAAGAGAAAGAACCACCCCCCAACTTGTAACAAATAAGCAGAGTCAAACAAAATAGATCTGTAAAGTATCCATGTCTGAAAACATGTCTCTTTTTTTCACCTAAGTCCATCACTTCCTGTCAGGAGGCAGGTGACATGTTTCATTACAGGTCCTCTGGGGACATGGTTGGTCACTGCACTGATCACATTTTTTCAAAGTTGTTTCTATGTTCAATTATGATTTCCTTGAATAAACTGATCTGGTTCTGCTCACTTCCCTCTGCATCAGTACATATTACTCAGGATTCTCTGCAACTATCTCATTATTTCTTATAGGTCAATAATATCCCATTACATAAATATACCGTAATTTGTTTAGCCATTCCTCAAGTGATAGACACATCCTTTTGCTGCTATTGTTGTTCAGTTATTTTGGTCATGTTCACCTCTTTGTGACCCCATTTGGGGTTTTCTTGGCAAAGATACTGGAGTGGTTTACCGTTTCCTTCTCCAACTCATTTTACAGATGAGGAAACGGAGGCAAACAGGGTTAAGTGACTTGCCCAGGGTCACTCAGCTCGTAAATGTCCGAAGTTGGATTTGAACTCAGGCCTTCCTGACTTCAGGCTCAGGACTATTTCAGGATCTAATTATTTTCTTTTTTCCCCTTTTGAATCTTTTCTTCTTTTACTCTCTCCCTGCATCTCCTACTTTGCCATGCTTTTCCTTCAACACCACAGCATACTTTATTCTTTAGCCAAATTTACCCATTCCTTGAACATGTGGTATGCTTTCTTGCTTCTACATTTTTGCTTAAATTGTTTCTTCTACTTGCCCTCCCCCTGTGCTTCCATCTATCAAGATCATACTCATCTTAGAAGGCCCAGCTTGAATATAAACTCCTTCCTGAAGCCTTCTGTTCCACTCAAATAGATAAAATATTTTTTCTCCATGAACTCCTACAATCCTATAAATAACTATCTTATAACTTATCTCCTGACCTCCAGTCTTCTATCTCTAAGTGACAATTGGACATCTCTGGACATTTCTGACATCTTAAACTCAACACGTCCAAAACAGAACCTATTATACTTCCCAAACCCTTCCCTGTTCCTAACTTCGTTATTACTGTTGAAGGTACCACCATCCTCCCAGTCACCTATACTCCCCAACATAACACCTCTCACTGCCCACCTAGCCCTCCTCCCATCCAATTAATTACCAAATCCTTGTCTTTCCTACTTCAGTCGGGCACTGTTCTAAGTTACTTTTCTAATGTCTCTGGTATATGCCCCATTCTTTCCACTGACAGTGGTGCAGGCCTTCGTCACTTCATGCCTGAGCCTGCTGGTTGGTCTTGCCTCAACTCCAGCCCATTATCTATTTATCTGTCAAACTGATCTTCTTAAAGTGCAGGTCTGATACATGTCATTCGGTATCATGTGGATCACATCTAGGCTCAAATACAAAAATCCTGTTTGTCTTTTATAGCTCTTCCTAACCTGGCTCCTTCCTGCTATGTCAGGGTTCTTATGCCTCACTCCATGACCCCCACCTCCAACATACTCTGTGATGCAGTGACACTGACATCCTTGCTGTTCCCTGAACATGATACTCCATCTCCTGATTCCAGGCATTTTCCCTGGCTGTCCCTCATGCCTAGAACTCTCTTGTTCCTCATCCTGCCTCCTGGCTTTCCTAGCTAAAGTCCCACCTTCTGCAAGAAACATTTACTCCTCTGCTTTAATCTAAGTGCTTTCCCTCTGAGATTATTTCCATTATTTCTTGTATATATCTTGTTTGGATGTAGTTGTTTGAATGTTATCCCCCCATTTGACTTTAAGCTCTTTGAGAATAGGGATGGTCTTTTGTTTGTTTTTATTGTTAGTGCCTAGCACAGTGCCTGGCATATAGTAGGCACTTAATAAATGTTTACTGACTTGATTTTTGGCACTCATTTTATTCTAATTCGGATCATAGTTACCTATTTTATTTTCCTCAACTAGAGTATGACAACAATAATTTGCTTTTATATAGTATTTTATGGTTTACCTCCACTAATGCCATACTTCAATGCCTCATCTTTACATGGAACTTACCATGAGGCTCTTGAAGATTATAACAGCTACGCCCAATTTCTGTAAGGTTATGGTCTGTTGGAAGGCTTTGAGCAGGGTATTGGTGACAGATAATGCCTGTTGTCTGAGAATCAGCTTAGTTAAGGGTAGAGAAGATCATCACCAACAAGTTGGATATATTTGGTAATGAATTATTTGGTATAGGCCTATGAAACAGATAAAAATATAAAACAGCCCTCAGTACTGTGCCCTTGTTTCCACAGTGATGGTACTGGAGTGGATAAAAAGAGGCTAAGAATTACACAGTTTTTAGACAATATGCAAAAATTAATTTATCATTTTGTACTTGAAATGTGAAGTGTTTATACAATGACTAGTGAGTTAAAAAAAAATCCAACTAGTGGAGGATGTGAATCAAATACTTATTAACATTTTTCTTTGTTAAATAGGACCACATAGAGAAATTGTAGCCCTAAAAGAAAAGACTTTTGTAATGAGATGAGGCTGTTGCTGAAGACTAAGGACAATAAAAATAACTTATTCAATTATATTAGTGGGGAAAAAAAGGATTAAAGAAAAAACAGGGTCACTTGCATAAGGTGAATGACATTTTGATAATGGATAATATGGAGAAGGCAGAACTACTTTCCTTCAAGATTAACTGTTCTTGATCATTTAAAAAAATAATAAACATTTTTATTTAAAGATTTGAGTTCCAAATTTTATCCCTCCTTTTCCCCCTCCCTGAAGCAGGAAGCAGACACAGGTTATACATGTGCAATTATGTAAAACATGACCATATTAGTCATTTCGTATAAGAAATAAATGAATAAAAGAAAAAAAATGAAAGAAAGTGAAAAATAGCATGCTTCAGTATGTGTTCAATCAATATCAGTTCTTTGACATTGTCTTGGATCATTGTATTACTGAGAATAGTTGTCATTCACAGTTCTTCATCAAACAATAATGCTGCAACTGTGTACAACATTCTCTTAGTTCTGCTCACTTCACTACACATCAGCTTATACAAGTCTTTCCAGGCCTTTCTGAAATCATCCTGCTTGTCATTTCTTTTAGCACAATAATATTCCATCACCATCATATACCACAGCTTGTTTAGCCATTCTCCAATTGATGGACATTCCTTTGATTTCCAAGTCTTAGCCACCACAAAAAGAGCTGCTATAAATATTTTGGTACAAATAGATCTTTTTCTCTTTTTTTTTGGATGTTTGGGATATAAACCTAGCAGTGGTATTGCTGGATCAAAGGGTATGCGCAGTTTTATAGCCCTTTGGGCATAGGTCTCATGACCATTTTATACAAAGGACAATGTAGTTTGAACCGAAAAGGACAGAACAAAAATTGTTAATCAAGAACTGAAACCCACTAAGGAGGGCAATAGTAAGAGGGAACCTAGATGATCTTGATGAGTTTGGATGGATTAGGCCAAGGCAAATTTCATCCAAGGAACGTGAAAGAACTGGTAAATGAAAATAGGAACACAGCAGGATCTGAATACTACTGGTCAATAAATTTGACTGAAAATTCCTGACTAAATTTTAGATTGTGTTATGGAAGAGATGGGTTGTAAACAACTGGAAAGGAAAGGGGTGACTCCTCAGAGCTACATCACTTTATCAAGAAGAGGCCACACCTAACAGGACATTTCCTCTATTAAAAAAAACAAAACACATTACTAAACTGGTAGTTAAAGGGAATATTGTAGAAATAGTTTACTTAGATGCCATCAAAGCATTTAGCTAACTCTGAGAACAGGGAAAGATGTGGAGGAGATGATAGTAAAATTAGGTATATTAAGAATTGGTTGCATGATTGGATCCAAAAGTAGTCATTAAATACTTCAAAGTCAATTTGGAGGGTGCCCCCTAGTGGAATGTCTCAGGGATTTGTTTTCGGCCCTATTTTATTTTTGCCAATGACTTTGATAAAGGTATAGATTCTATGCTTATCACATTTGAAGATGCATCGAATTAGAAGGGATAGCCACCTCAAGAGTCCAAAAAATGGCAAGAATGACGAGCCAAATCTTGTTGTTTAGTCCTGTCCAACTCTAATCAGATGATTTCTATTTAATGACATAAAGTCTGCACTTGAGTTAAAAATCAACTTCACAAATACAAGAGGATGGAGGAATAGGCTATAAATTTGGCTCAGCTCCTTATTTGAAAAATGTGGCCTCTGTCAGAGAAATTTGCTATGAAATTCCCTCTGGTTAACTGTTTTCCTTCTAATTTTGGCTGCATGAGTTTTATTTGTACAAAACCCTTTTAATTTAATAAAATAAAAACTATCCATTTTACCTTCTGTGAGCCTTTCTATCTCTTGTTTAGTCATAAACTCTTTATCTTACATTTTTCCATATGTTTCCTTAATTTTCTTAGGATATCACCTTTTATGTTTAAATCATATAGCCATTTTGATTTTATCTTGGTATATCACATATGGTATATGCTACATGTTGGTCTGTGCCTAGTTTCTGCCAGATTGTTTACCCATTTTCCCAGCAGTTTTTGTTGAATAGTGAGTTCAGGTTCCAAAAGCTTGGATCTTTGGGTTTATCAAACATTAGATAAATATTGTCAGTTACTTCTGTATATTGTGTATCTAATCTATTCCAGTGATCAACCACTCTACTTCTTAGCCACTTCCAGATTATTTTGATGATTAATGCTTTGTAATATAGTTAGAAATCTGGTACAGTTAGGTTGTCTTCCTTTACTTTTCCCCTGATTATTCTCTTGATAATCTTGACCTTTTGTTCTTCCAGATGATTTAAAAAATTATTTATTATAGCTTTATAAAATAAATCTTTGGTAGTTTTATTGGTATGGCACTGAATAAGTAAATTAATTTAACTAGAATTATCATTTTTACTATATTGGCTCAACCTACACACAAACACTTAATATTTCTCCAGTTGTTTAGATTTGTCTTCATTTGTGGGAAAAGTTTTTTGTAACAGCGTTCCCATAGTTCTTGCATACAACATGGCAAGTATTTTATACTGTCTGCAGTTATTTTAAATGGAATTTCTCTTTCCCTACTGGGTGTTGTTGGTAATATAGAGGAATACTGATGACTTATGTGGGTTTATTTTAAATCCTGTAACTTTGCTAAAGTTGTTAACGGTTTCAAATAATTTTTTAGTTGATTCTCTTAGGTTCTTCTTTAAGTATATTATCATCTCATCTCATTTGAAAAGTGATAGCTTTGTTTCCTTGTTGCCTATTTTTCTTCCTTCAATTTCTTTTCTTGTCTTATTTCTATAGCTAGCATTGCTAGTACAATACTGACTAATACTGGTGATAATGAATATCCTTGTTTCACTCCCTGATCTTACTGGGAAGGCTTCTAGTTTATCTCCACTGCAGATAATGTTTCCTCTTGGTTTCAGATACTACTTTTCATTTTAAGAAAAGTCCCAGGGGCAGCTAGGTGGTGCAGTGGATGGAGCACCGGCCCTGGATTCAGGAGGACCTGAGTTCAAATCTGGCCTCAGACACTTGACACTTAACTAGCTGTGTGACCCTGGGCAAGTCACTTAACCCCAATTGCCTCACCAAAAAAAAGAAAAAAAAAAAAGAAATGCCCCATTTGTTCCCATGCTTACTAGTGTTTTTTTTTTAAATGGAAATGGGTGCTGTATTTTGTCAAAAGCCTTCTCTGTACCTATTAATTATAATTTTTGCTGTTTTTGTTATTGATATATTCAATTATGTCAATTATGCTTATAATTTTCTTGATACTGAACAAGTCCTACATTGCTCATATATCAGATCTCACCTAGCTATAGTATATGATCTTAGTGATATATTGCTGTGATCCCCTTGAAAGGGATCTAAGAATTTTCTTTCTCTCTCTTTTGCTTTCCTTAATTTAGTTATCAAAACCATATTTGCGTCATAGAAGGACTTGGTAGGACTCTTTCTTTACCTATTTTTCAAATAATTTATATATGGAATTGATTATTCTTTAAAAGATAGAATTTGAAAGAATTTACTTGTATATCCATCTGATCTTGGGGATTTTTCTTTTTCTTTTATGGCTTGTTCTGTTTCTTTTTCTAAGATGGGGCTCACTAAGTATTCTCTTTCCTCTTCCGTTAATCTAGGCAATTTCTATTTTTGTAAATATTCATCCATTTTACTTAGTGTGTCAGTTTTGTTGAAGTATAATTGGGTAAAATAGCTCCTAATATAGATTGCTTTAATTTCATCTTTGTTCATGGTGCAATCACCCCTTTCATTTTTGATACTGGTAATTTGGTTTTCTTTTTTAAAAAATCAAATTAACCAATGATTTATCTATTTTATTGTTTTTCTTATTAAGCCAGTTCATAGTTTTATTAGTTCAATTAAAAAAAACCTTTCAATTTTATTAATTTCTCCTTTGATTTTCAGGATTTCTAATTTGGTATTTAATTGGGAATCTTCAATTTTTTTTTGGGGGGGAGGGGGCTAGTTTTCTTTAAATTGCATTGATCTACTCTTTCTTTTTTTAAATTGATGTAAGGGATAAATAAAAAGATATATATTTTCTCATAATTTTTACTTTGGCTGCATTTCACTGTGTCACTGTTATCATTATCATTAATAAAATGATAGATTGGTTCTATTATTTGCTTTTGGACCCATTTTATGATGAGATTATTTCATTTTTAATCTCTGCTTTGACAGTCCTTCCTTGAATATAATTTTTATTGCATTATGGTTCAAAAAGAGTGCATTTAATATTTCTGCATTTGTTTGTGAACTTGTTATACCCTAATACATGGTCAATGTTTGAGGCACCATTTATAGCTGAGAAAAATGTATATTCCTATCTATTCCCAATTTTCTCCAGAGGGCTATCATATCTATATATTATTCTCCTTTTGTTATTTATTTCATGTTTAGATTAATCTAGTTCTGAGATAGGAAAGTTGAGGTCCCCCACTAGTACAGTTTTACTGTCTATTTTCTCCTATAATTCATTTAACTTTTCCTTTAAGAAGCTGGGTGTGGGGCAGCTAGGTAGTGCAGTGGATAAAGCACCAACCCTTGATTCCAGAGTACCTGAGTTCAAATCTGGCCTAGCTGTGTGATCCTGGACAAGTCGCTTAACCTCAAATGTCTCACTAGGAAAAAAAAAAAGTTGGGTGCTCTGTCCTTTGGTGCATATGTCTAGTATTTATATTACTTCATTGTCTATGGTACCTTTTAGCAAAATGTAGTTACCCTGATTATCTCTTTTAATTAGGTCTATTTTTGCTTTTGCTTGGTCTGAGATAACCCCTGTCTTTTTTATTTCAGTTGAAATCTAATAGATCGTGTCTCTTATTTTAAATTTGTGTGTGTGTCTTTCTATTTCAAGTGTGTTTCTTGTAAACTATATCTTGTTGGATATTGGTTTCTAAATTGTTTTGCTATCTGCTTCCATTTTATGGGTGAGTTCATCCCATTCACATTCATAGTAATGACCACTAGCTGTATTTCTTTCTTTTCTTTTTAAATCATAAAAAAGTCTTTTATTATTTTCTAGTTCTACTAGCTGTATTTCCCTCAACTCTATTTTATTCTATTTATCTTTTTTTCTTAATGTTGTTCCTCCTTAAAAGTCTGTTTTGCTTCTGACTACTGTTTCTCTCAATCCTCCCTTTTGGGTATAGGATATTCAGGGAAGACTAGTACCTCTGGTGTGAAAACTGCCAAACCCTTTTCAGGGCTTAACACTTCTATAGTGTTCTCAATAGACCATTATCAATTAATGCTGAAGCCACTGACTGTAAACATCAGGTTGAAGTCAATCTGTCTCTAGCTGAACTTCCAACTAAAAGAAAGGTATTGAATGTGATTAGGCTCCTCTTGTGTGGCAAAGCACCTGGTACTGATTTTATTCCAGCCAAGATTTACAAGGCAGAGGGAGGGGTCTACTGTTTATACAAAAGCTGATGGAAATTTTCTGGGTTATATGGCAAGAGGAAGTTATACCCCAAGAGTTCAAGGATGCCTTCAAAGGAAAGGGATGTTCCTGTGACAATCACAGGTAGGGTCCCTTTCTTAGTCATTGCTAGCAAAATTCTTGCCAGAGTCCTCTTTAACAGGATGATCCTTCACCTGGAAGATGGTCATCTACTTAAGAGCCATTGAGGCTTTGGAATGGGCCGAGGAATGGTCAGTATGATATTTGCTACCCAACAACTCTAAGAGAAATTCCAGGATCAGAATGTAGGTCTGTACAAAATGTTTATCAATCTAATGAAAGCCTTTGATACTGTCGCTTATAGAACTTGTGGAAAATTATGTCAAAATTTGGTTGTCCTGAGAAGTTCATCAGTATTGTACATCTGTTTTATGATGGCATACTTGCCCAGGTTCTGGATAATGGACACTGTTCTTGCATTTTCCCGGTCAACAATGGAGTGAAACAGGGCTGTGTACTTCCTCTCATGCTTTTTAGTATGTTTACAGTGATGTTGTTGAATGCCTTCAACGAGGATGAAAACAGCATGAAAGTGAACTATCACAGTGATGGTAAATGATTTAACTTGAAAAGGCTACAAGCCAAGATTAAAGTGGAAGGAGAGGTGGTGTATGACTTTTTGTTCACAGATGATGGTGCACTCAATGCAGACTCTGTGTTGCTTTTGCTAATCTGATCTAATAAGGAACACCAAGCAAACAGAGGTTCTCCACTAGCCAGTACTATATCATCCATATGTGGAATCATTAGTTATAGCAAATGGAGGAAATCTGAATGCTGTGGATAAGTTCACTCACCTTGGCAGTATACGTTCCAGAGATGTAAACATTGATGCTGAGGTTGATGCACACAGTGCCAAAGCTAGTTCAGTAAAGTGTGGGAGAGAAGAGGTATTAGACTACCAAACTGAAGGTCTACAGAACCATTATGGGGAGAGTCATTGTTGTATGCCTGTGAAACCTGGACAGTATACCAATGCCATGCCAGGAAACGGAATCATTTCCATTTGAATTGTCTCAGGAAGATTCTGAAGATCACCTGGCAAGATAAGGTACCACACACTGAAGTCTTTTTCTTGAGCTGAACTGCCAAGCATTCAAACTCTACTGCAGAAAGTACAACTTTGATGGGTTGCCAAAAGTATGTTTGCCTAAAAGACTAGTTTATGGAGAACTCACACAAGGTAAGTCCTCATATGGAGGTCAGATGAAGCGATACAAGGACATTCTCAAGGTCTCTCTGAAGAACTCTGGAATAAATTATGGGACATGGGATACTGGCACAGGACCATCCAGCATGATGTGCCCACACAAAAGAAGGTGCTGTATTCTACAAGCAAAGCAGAATTGCAGTAGCCCAAAAGAAACATGACATGTGCACATTTAGAGAATCCAACCCAAATGTTCATATGGACTCTTTGTTTCTGAGCTGTGGTAGAACATTCCAAGCTCATATTGATCTGATCAGCTGGATTACACTGTACTTTGGTTGCGCCCCCCCCCCATTTTCGCAGCTTATATCTTAACTTTGAATTTTATGTTAGAGTTATGCTCTGCTCATCTTTTCAGGAGTGGGATCATTGTAACCAAGTTTCAGGCTTTTTTGCCTTGCTGTTTTCACAGCTAGTTCTGGGTGGGGGAGAGGTGGTCTGTAAGCTTTTGGTACTTTCAAGGTGGTATGATCCAGGGAGAGGTATAGTCACTGCTCTCTTGGTCTGTGTTCTGGGCCCTACTCACTACTCAGTTATGGCCCCCATTCTCTTGTTTTGTTTTTTGTTTTTGTTTTTTTTTGGTGAGGCAATTGGGGGACTTGCCCAGGGTCACACAGCTAGTAAGTGTCAAGTGTCTGAGGCCGGATTTGAACTCAGGTCCTCCTGAATTCAGGGCCAGTGCTTTATCCATTGCACCACCTAGCTGTGCCCCCCCCCACTCTCTTGTGACCACAACTCCTCTCCCTCTTTGGAACTTTGACCCCCCTGCTCCCTCTCAGCCCCGGAACTGTGGACTGGAACTAGGGTCCCTGTTCTCTTATGACCCTAAATGCTCCTATGTACCATGGAACTATGACCCAAAATTGGGTAATAGGCAATGGAATTGTCAGATGGTGCCCAGTCCTTGGCCCAGGGCCAGCACAGAGCTCCACTATAACCTCTTTCTGACTAGGTTTCTAATCCCCTTACTGTCGCTGGGTGGTGAGAATTCCCAGTAATGTAGCTGCTGCTGTCACCCTGTTGTCTCCTAGGCCCACAGATGGTATTACCAAATGCTCCTGGCCAGTCCCCACAACCGTGCTACAGATCACTCTTTCTAAACATGTAAGTTGTCCTGGTCCTGGTCTCACCCCAAACTTTCACTGGCCATGCCACTCCAGAATTTGCTTTGATGCATTATTTTAAAGTTGTCTGGAGAGGAATGTTTGAAGAGTTAGGCCAGAATGCTTCCTTTACTCTGCCATGTTGACTCTACCTCAAATGAAAAGTTTGATTAGTCATGTAATTAATAAATTGTTACATAATAATAAAATAAGTGGGCAGCCAGGTGGCGCAGTGGATAGAGTGCCGGCCCTGGATTCAGGAGGACCTGAGTTCAAATCCGGCCTCAGACACTTAACACTTATTAGCTGTGTGACCCTGGGCAAGGCACTTAACCACTTAACCCCAATTGTCTCACTAAAAAAAAAAAAAAGGCATCAAATTAATTAAATAATTAATCAGTGTTTAGATCAATTTCAAATTAGACAGAAAAGTAGCATTCACAGTATAACACCATGATCTAATGAAAAAAAAAGCTATCTAGGAAGAGTCAGTTTGTGAAAGTTATTTTGGAAGGATTAAGAATATAAGAAATTTATTCTCTTCTAATCTCACATCAGTTTTTATTCTATTAGATATACACACATATGCATATATATATACATATATATATATATTTAACAAGCCATCACATATCTTTGCATAGAGATATGGCTATGCATTTAGAGAAGTTATTAAGATAATGTTGCAAACAAGGTGGCATAGTAGTAGATAAGAGTATCAGATCTGTCAGGAAGGTCTGAATTCAAATCTAGCCTTGGATACTTATTGGCTCACCCTAGACATAACCTGTCTGCCTCAGTTTCCTCATCTTTAAAAGGGGAATAATAACAGTACTTATCTCAAAGGATTGTTGTTGTAAATATAAAATGAGATAAATGAATACAAATGAGATATTTGTAAAGCTCTTTGCATACCTTAAAATTCTACACAAATACTATTTTATTGCTATTATTATATCATTAGTCACATTCAAAGCATACACTAAGTGATCCATTAAAAAAAAGGAGCCTGCAGAAAAAAAAGAAGTAGCTAAAGTATACTTTGGGTATAAAATATTCATAGAAGGAGATGTAGATGAAGTCTGCTCTCCCTGGGAATGTTACCTCACCATCAGATATAAGTGAACACTTTTACACTAAAGAGACCAAAGAGAAGTGATAGATATTAACAAGTGGACTTTGGAGGTGCAAGCTGCTAATATGAAATTTTGTTTAAATACCACATGATACTTTCAGCAAGAGGCTCTTTATTAAGTTAACACACTTTGGTTGCCAGCTTAGGAACTTAGAATTCCAGTACAATTACCCTTACCAGAATTTCACTAATATGCATTTTTAAAAAAGTCTGTTATCTAAGCACAAAAGTATATTAAGGAGAGACTAAAAGGTTTGTGCTCTAGTGGCTTGGCAGATCAAACCACTGGCATATCTATAATTCCAGCTACAAAGGTAATTACAGGAGAGGACCTTTGTAAGGCTCTCAACCTTCTTAAGACATTGGATCTAAATTCCGTCTTCATGATGTGATTCTATAAACTGAAATTCTGCTGTAGATGCAAATGAGACTACCAGCTGGGAAGCCCACAATGGAGGCTGTTAGCAGAGATTCTAATTGGGCAATGACTTGCTAAGGATAGAAGAGTGGCCTTTCCCTGAAAAGGGTCTACATTATAGAGGAAATATGTGTTTTAAAGGAATTCCCTAGTTTTCTTTTTCATTAACAAAAAGAAAAGTACACAAACAAACCCATTTTTGTACATAACAAGATTTCAGGAATCACAGTATGACAAATTAAAGAGACAATTTGGTCCCCATTGTCCCCTCAGGTGGCTTATTCTTCACTCTGCTAGTCTAGACAAAAGGATTCCTATAGCTGTATCCCAGCTCAGAGCCACTCAACTCAATCACTGTTAAGTGTAATTGTCTCAGTTCTGGGTTTTGGGGTAATTCACTGTTTTTTCATCTTCTTGCCTTTGAAAATATATAGTCAATTGAAAACTGGAAACTCTCCCATTTGATACTGAGCCAGACCTCTTCCAGGTACTATCCAAACTGCAGTATGAAATGATACAAATAAAACCCCCCAAACCTCATCTCTCCTACTAATATCAGTCAGGATTTTTGTGAACAGTAGAACAGGGCCTTCAGAATACATTTCTAAAAATTTCTGAAAGAACAATTGCATTAAGATAGTCAGGGACTACTTTCCATAATACTTTAAAAGTATGTACCATCTGAGATATACACTTCAATCTCCTGTTTCCTTAAACATTTTGTTCTGGAAGCTGTCATAGGAATACTCCACATGACTCCATTCTGAATTTGTAAAGAACATATGTACTCTAAACTCTTAAGAATGTAAACAACTAGACTGAGAAGGACTTATAATCATATGATTATGAGGAACATGCCTCGTTACACTGACCAAATGATTGTTTATATTGGTCAGAATGGCCAGATCTATTTATCATGAATTGTAAGTGTTCATCAATAAACTTGAATATATTGATACAACTGGCAAACTTAATTGGTACAAACAACCTGGACCATGGATTGCATCAGTGAAATGCAGATTATCTGAGTTCCCCTTAAAAATGGGTCACAATGAATTCACATTGCCACTTACTCACAGCAGAATGGCTTGGCGCTACAGTAGAGACCAATTATAAGCCTAAGCAAAATGGAAACAGAAAAGTCAGTACTGGCAAGGACCCAGGATTTGAGAAGAAACTGCACTGTGAGCTTCCTACCTTTTACCAGAGCAGGCAGAAAACAGCTCCCAACCATTAATGTCCATAGGTTTTAGGGCTTGATTTTCCAAACCCAATTCCCTATAGCTGTCAAGTCTCAAATCTATCACAGTCATTTCCACCATCCTGGGTGTGGTAAGACTGTTTGAAGGTAGTCTGAATGTGATATTAAGCTTTACATCCTATACATCTCAGAGAATTTAGGTGATTTACTCTATGTAAGGGTGATAATCAGAGTAGGGGCTTTTTTCTTTATTGGGGTGATTAAATTAATTGAGTAAAACAACCAAAAGTGCATATACAATTTCATTGAATGAATCATTGAATGACTTACTCTTCTTTAGAAGATACATTCTTAGCTTTGCCCGTTCTTTTTCATATAATGCCCCAGGTACTTGTATTTAGGAAGTCAATAAAAGAACTGAGACAGAAGTCTATGTGCTAAATCAAAGAATCAGGTGTTTGACATTTTACTATATTAAGTTATAGATGGCATAAGTAGACTAAGATAGGTAGGTAAGGATGTATAGGACTGAATAGAGAACAGTTATTTTAATCACAGTGGAAATGCTTCTGCTCTGAGGTTCAAGATTTCATTTTATTGGGCACTACCGTTCATATGCTTGGATTTTAGAAAGTAATCCCTATAAGAAACAATTAAGAAGGCTGCCATGTTTTTCATTAGTCACTGACAGTTGTAGAATTTCTGTAGTTATTACTCATAATACTCTGATATAGAAGCCTGAGTACTTGAATAGAATGCTAGCATAACACAGGCTTGACAATTCAATACAGTCCAACAAACAGCTTATTAAGCACCTACTGTATACAAAGGCCTGCATAAGGCCCTGCTCTGATGCCTCCTTGTGATGTGGAGGTGACTCTAAGTTCTGTGAGGCTGTGCCAGTGGTACAGAGTTAGGACAGGTACTATTCGTTCTGGAAAGGCTTCAATCAGGCCCTTTTGAAGCTTGGTTCAAGTACCAAACTTACAGAAGGCCTATTTCTCCTGATTGCTGGTGACTCCTCCCAACCTTCAAATCACTATACATTTGCTATATCTATGCCTATATATATGAAATTATATTTATATTTGTTCAAATGTGTACATGCTGTTTCCTTGATAGAATTTAAGATCCTCGAGGGCAAAGACTATTTCATCTTTGTATTTATGTCCCCAGTGCCTAACACAGTTCCTGGCACACAAAAAGTGTTTAATAAATGCTTATCAATGGATTGATTGACTATGATCCCAGTGATATGATGTGTCTGTTATCTTAGGACTAGCTAAATTGAAAGAGGCTCATCACGAATAGGCTGACAATTAGGCGATTATTTGGCAATGGCAACTTAGAAAATAAAGAAAAATACAAAATAGCCCTCGGTCGTGAGTATAGTAACACAGAGGATACAAGGAATCATACAGTTCAGAGGCCTTCTTAAAGAAGATGTCTAGTTCAGAGTCTAAATGGAAGAATTCCCTAAAGATGGTGAGAACCTCCAGATATTGCAAAATGGATTGCTGCTTGTATCAAGTCTGAGGATGCTGCAAAACCTCTTAAATAAGATCTATTATCATACATGAGTAATTACATATCTCATTTAACACAGGAAGAACTAGATGGATGAAGAATACCAACTTTCTATACCATGGTCAGCAAACTGGTCCAAGGGTTAAATCTAGTTCATTGTCTAATTTTGTACTGATTGTCATGTTTTTATACCACCCATGAGCTAAAAATTGTTTTTATATTTTGATAATAAAATGATAATGGTAGAAGCTGATGATAAAAACCATTATTAGGCTATATAAAAAAAGGCAGCAGAGTAGATGTGGCACATGTACAAACCCCTTGTCTAGATTATATACAATTAGGTGTATAGCTTATTGCACTGATTGAAGAGTACACATATCTTTAACAGACACTATGGGTAAACAACTGGACCCAGAATTGAAGAGGAAGTGTGTGTGTGTGTGACAGGATTGCATTTAGAAAACTGTGGTAGTGCTTTTGATGACCCCTAACCTTCCCCCTGAAAAAAGGATCATTTTTTAAAAAAACACTAATATTCTTCTGCTAAATTCTATATAACTGAAAAGCATGGAACATCACAGTGTTTAAATAATTAAAGTTGTGGGTTACTTAAAAGGGCACTGGAAAAACACATGAAAAGTGTGAGTAAATTGCAGTTTATAACCAAAGAACTGCATAGAAGTGGGATAAGTGATATTATTTGAAAAATGGAAAATGGTAAAGGCAGGAACTTGCCTGATATCTCCCAAATTCCCACCCACACAACTTTAAAATAATACCTCAAAACAAATTTTTGGGCAGGGGGTGGGAGTGGGGGTGGAAGCTAGGTGGTGTAGTGGATAAAGCACTGGCCCTGGATTCAGGAGGACCTGAATTCAATTCTGGTCTCAGATACTTGACACTTACTAGCTCTGTGACCCTGAGCAAGTCACTTAGCCCTCAATGTCCCGCAAAAAACCAAACCAAACCAAACCAAAAAAAACAAACAAAAAACTCCCCACAAATTCTGAAGTGGTAGAACCAAAAAAAAAAAAAAAAAAGAAAAAAGAAAAAAAGTAAAAGGATGAAGTGAAACCATTTTCTAGCTTGAGACAACTTAGAAGATGACAGGAAAGGTCTGTCTCACTGGGATGAGAATGGAGTGCCACCCCGTACAGGCTGTGCCTAGCAAGCCAGCAGTATACCTTAGGGACAACTCAATTAAAAGCAGCAACTCTCAGCCCACATACATAAGGGGGATGGACAACTGGTCAGGAGATATTACAGGGGACCTTTTTCTGGCACTTGGTTCAGGACTGTTGCATTGCCTATATGTGATTCCAGGTTGCAGTCCCAGGGCAAGGAAGAGTACTAGCACACCAAAGCGTAAGGCAGCAAGAGAATGGGTACCCTGGTCACAGTTCTATTGTTCACAGACCACAGTGCAGGCCAGGACACCATGACCACACTTTCCTTAGATTATACCACCTTGGAAGGACCAAAAATTTATAGACCTTAAGAACTAGCTTTGAAAATAGCAGCACAAAAATTTGGCACAGTGCCCTCCCTGGGAGTAGAAACCAATTTTTACATAAGGTTAAAAGTCAAGAAATAGGCTAGAAAAAATGAACAAACAAACAAACAAAAAAGACCTGACAATAGGAAGTTACTATGGTTACAGGGAAGATCAAAACACAAACTCAGAAAGCAACAAGGTCAAAATTGCTATACCCAAAGCCTCAAAGAAAAATGTGAATTGGGCTCAGGCCCAAAAAGAATTCATGGAAGAGCTCAGAAAGGATTTTAAAAATCAAATAAGAGAGGTAGAAGAAAAATCAGGAAAAGAAATGAGAGTGATGCAAGGAAATCATGGGAAAAAAAAGAGTCAACAGCTTGGTAAAGGAGACACAAAAAATATTGAAGAAAATAACTTTTAAATAAAGGCCAAATGGTAAAAGAGGCACAAAAATCCACTGAAGAGAATAACTGCTTAAAAAGTATAATTGTTCCTATGGAAAAAAGATGTGCCAAATTCCAATGCTCCTAGGTCAAGGAGAAAATATTTCAAGCAGCTAGAAAGAGACACAGTCAGGACAATACAAGATTTAGCAGCTTCTACATTAAAGGACCAGAGGGTTTAGGATATGATATTCTTGAGGGCAAAGGAGCTAGGGTTACAACCACGAATCACCTACCCAGCAAAACAGTATAATCTTTGGGGGGGGGGGAAATAGATATTTAATGAAATAGAGGATTTTCAAGCATTCTTTTTTTTTTTTCCCCTTGAGTGGGGCAATGAGGGTTAAGTGACTTGCCCAAGGTCACATGGCTAGTAAGTGTCAAGTGTCTGAGGTCAGATTTGAACTCAGGTCCTCCTGAATCCAGAGTTAGTGCTTTATCCACTGTACCACTTAGCTGCCCCCTCAAGCATTCTTGATGGAAAAAAAGACCAGAGCTGAATAGAAAATTTGACTTTCAAATACAAGACTCCAGAGAAGCATACAAAAGTAAATAGGAAAGAGAATTCATAGGGGATTCAATAAAGTTAACTGTTTATAATCCTATATAGGAAGATGGTACTTGTAACTCCTAAGAACTTTATCATTATTAGGGCAGTTAAAAGGAGTATACATAGATAAAGGACATGGGAATGAGTTGACTATGATGGGATAATATCTAAAACCATACTGGGAGAAAGGGAAAGGGAATAAATTTTCTCATATAAGAGACACAAAAGAGCTTTTACAATGGTGGGGAAAACGATGGGGGTGGTGGTGGTGGTAGACAAAACAATACTTTCATCAGAATTGGTTCAAAGTGGGATTAACGTACATATTCAATTGGGTATAGAAATCTATCTTATCCTACAAGTAGGAGGGAAAGGGGATAAGAGAAGGTGGGGGAGGGTTGATAGAAGAGAAGGAAGCAGTGGTCAGAAGCAAAACACTTGAGGAGGCAAAGGTTCAAAGGAGAGAGAAGGATAAACAGGGGAAAAATAGGATAGAAGGAAATACACAGTAATCCTAATTGTGAAAAACGTTTTACAGCAAGTTTTTTTTTTCCTGATAAAAGCCTCATTTCTCAAATATATAGAGGACTGAGTCAAATTTCTAAGAACACAAGCCATTACTTATGTGAGAAAATAATTATTAATAATGGATTTCTTGGGGCACTCAGAGATCAGTTTCTCAGTCCCCCCCCCCACCCCCGCAAGTTCAGATCTAGTCTGGGACAAACCCAAGGGAACACAAGAAATGGAGACTGATTCTATTGTCTAGCTCAGAGAAGGACAGATGGGATCAAACCACATCTAGATAATGGACTCTGCCTTGAGCACCTTCAGTGGATGTCTTTTACATCCTTCTTCCTGATGTCATCTCTAGAGTTCATTTTATTGTAGACCACCCTCAAATCATGTCAACCAATAGAACTGAATGATGCTAACCAATTAGCTTTGATCAATGTATAATGACCCATCTATTGAAAAAGGAAAAAAGGATAAGGGATAAAAACACTTTGAAAAGCGCTCTCTTGGTGCATACTCTTGGCTCTCTGTCTTATAGGTCTTCTGAACTCTGGTAGGGACTCTTGAGACCATGTGCTGTCTCTCTGGGAGAAAACATGGGTCTTCTGGGGTTTTTCTCCTGCTTGTACTAACTGCCATGCTGAAGCTCTCTCCTTGCTTTTTCTACCACGTGGCCTGAGACCATGAGAAGTTAGGGAGACACATGGTCAATTCTTTAATGGTATATCATATTAATAAAATAATAATATGCTTACCGCCAAAACTGATATAGCAATAGTAATTATTTTTTAAAAACACACCTAATTGATAAATGGTCAAAGGATATGAACAGTTTTCAGATGAAGAAATCAAAGCTAACTACAGTCATGTGTTTTTTTAAATGCTCTAAATTGATTAGAGAAATGCAAATTAAAACAACTCTTGAAGTACCACCTCACAATTGATAGATTGGCTAATATGAAAGAAAAAGAAAATTACAAATGTTGGAAGAGATGTGAGAAAATCAAAACACTAAAGCACTGTTGTTGGAGTTGTGAACTGATCCAACCATCCTAGAGAGCAATCTGGAACTATGCCCCAAAACCTATAACTATGCTAACCTTTAAAAAAAAAAATAAAGCTCCTACTCTGTGTCAGAACCTCCACTTACCCTCCCCACCAAAAAAAGTATACCTGAAAAAGGAGTTGGACTTTCTCTTGTAGACTGAGAGATAGAGAGCTTCTGTGATCGACTGGTACCCATACGGTGTATTTTTTTTTTAATCAGACTTTGAAAAATGTCTCCATACTTTTAAAAAGGATTTATGGGAGGACATGGATTTGAGTCACATGGGATGAAGTATCAATGTGTATGGAAGGCACCATATTAGGTAGCAAGAATCCAAGTAAAGCAGTCTCTAACTTCAGAAAGCTTGCATTTTGCAGGAGGGATACAACATATGTCCAAATGTATAAATGACAGTATGAAGAGGAAGAGAGCACTAACCACCGGGAGACTCAGGAAAGGCTTCACAGAAGAGGTGGCACCTAAGCTGAACCATGAATATACCTAGGGATAGGGAGGGGAGGGTACATTCCAGACACAGCAGATGGTCTTGCAAAGGCAAAGAGGGATTGGGAGCTGCAGACTACATATAATTAGATGCAAGAAAAAGCTCCTGGGTCAAGGTTTTCTAAATGTTATATGTTAGTGAATATGAATTTACCTAAGAGTTGAGCATCTGAGAGTGCTCTGGAACTCCTGGTGGGCATCAAGCAAATATAGTATAACTCATTAATTAAATTAGCCACTGCAAATTTGACTTTTATCCTAGAATATAGGCTACAATGCAAAATAGAGACAACACGATGCTACTTAATTTATAAAGTCAGTTCATTGGATAGGATAAAAAATTCACATGGGGATGGATGGCTGACCAATTAACCTGAATAGTCAATCTGGTAAATAAGAGAAATAACAAGACTATCATGCCTTAGCCACTCACAGATTTCTCCAAGAATTGGAAATATTTTCCATTATTTTGTAGTGGGACTCTCTTAAACTTTAATTAGGAAAAATGATAACTTGGAGACAATGCAATCTGAAACTAGAATTTTTGCTAATGTAAATATCTTCTGTTGGCCTGGAGATAGTCTTTGGATTCTAAAAGAGCTATTATATTGGCTTTTGAAAGCATCTCATAGTTGTAAAGGTAAGAATGATGAAATAATGACAAAAATAACAAAACTCCCTTAAAAAAAGTAAGAAATGAGAGCCATTCAAAAAAGTGTCCTTTTATCTCTTTATGATAAATATGTCAATTACATACTTATATCATAACACTTTTTACAATTTCATATTTTTATGCTGTTCTTGAATACTTGTGGTATGTATTATACACTCTGGCACTCAAAAAACAGTGGAGTGGCAGTCAAGAGACCTGAGCTTTTGGCCATGGCTCTGCCCCAGAGTCTATTAGGTGAGTCACTTTTCCTCTCTAGGACTCCATTTCCTCCTCTGTAAAATGGAGTTGACTTAGATGATTTTTAAGGTATGAATGGTGAGATGACAAAAATAACAAAACTGCCACTTATTAAAAAAAAGTCGGAAATGAGAGCTAGTCAAAGTGTCCTTTTATTTCTTTATGATAGGCATGTAATCCGATACATGTGTGACTATCAGTCTTGCCTTCCTAATGAGATTGCAAGTTCTTGAAGGCAGAGACCATATCTTATACTTTCTCTATATTTACCCCTAAGTATATAGCAGAAGCACTCTGATTTTGCATTTCTACTTGCCTAATGGGGATATGTATTTGTTGTGGCAACTACCTCAAATTCGACCATCTAAAACCACTCATCTTTGTCCCAAAAGAAAGTCTCCTTCATGACTTTTCTCTGTGTTTTTTCCTACTTGGTTCTATCATTGTCCTAATCAACCAAACACTAAAAGCTGGATTCATTCTTATTCCTTCCTCTCATATTTCAACAACAAAGTGACAAACTAGTAACAAAGTGATGCCACTCTGTAATATTATTACATCCATTCTTTCCTTTCCATTCCCACTGATACCACCTGATAAACACAATTGACTGAAAACTGACTGACTTCATCTAGTTTCATTCCCAGGCCAATGAACTGCCTGAGGCTGACCAGAGTTTGTCAATTCCAAACTCTGCTTATTTTGTAGATATCCACTCCAGAGATTCCCAAGTTTTCCTTTTTGTACTTTTGCTTGTCATATAAAACAGCTACCTTAAGAACTTTTGAGATACTTAACCCGCACAAAGGTATCACCAAATCTCAGCTTGTTATATAAAAGAACTTAGCTGGTGAAACTATGAGGTAAATTAATCCAGAGGCAATCTCTTCTCTTCTTCTTCCTCTCTCTCTCTCTACCCCATATAAACCCTGTCCCTAGTTCCCATCTTTGGGTACTCCTAGTGCTCACTATGGAGGTATCACGATAACTCCTCTGCCCTGATTAAAGACCTTAATTAATTTTATTATATTATTTCATTAATTTTCAGGTTGATATACCCTAATGTAGGCAATATCCTGTCATGTGAAATGAAAGAAAAGTTTTTGAGTGATTAATAATCAATTTATTAATTAGGCTAGGAAATAATAAATTGATGGTCAGCAGTCTCTTTCAGTAGCCAAAGACATGGATCACTAAATGCTTAAATAACTTTGGAAAAGTGGGTGCCCCTGACAGGTGGAGATCAAACCTGACTGGTGAACAATTAATGAGGGGGCAGACTTTCAAATGAGGAGGTGGGCTTGTGGTGGGAAGTAAAACACCCAAGAAACCCAAAGACCCCAACCCCTAATAACCTTTAAACACTGAAACCAAAGATTCCAGAAATGCAAAATAATCTCTGTCTCATACCTCAGGAATGGGATGTTGCCAGAAGTCATGTAGGCCCCAGGATGTTTAGAGACATTTCTGTCCATGATATAAATGCCAACAAGCGTATCAAGGTCTGCAAGGAACCTTGCAGATGATATGCAAGATCCATACTTGCACATCAACAAGTCACTTGACTCCCAAATGCCCCCTCCCAGATAGCTTTTGCAATGACATTACTCTTGGCATATAGCTTTCTTTGTAACTGTATAAAAGGTGAACTCTTCTATTCAGTGACACAGTCTCCATCATGACTCTCTCCTGGCCATGTACTGGAGTTTGAAAAGTATGAGCCTAATGCTCTTAGGGCTGGAATTCACCTAGATTAGATTCTATTTACACTTTAAGCAGAATTAAACTCTCTTAGTTGGGTGGGGTTCCAAGAAGATTGAGAAGCATGTTCCCAAAAGATTAGGCCAATCTCATCAGCAGCCCAGTCAGAAACTGACTGATCTACAAGAACTGGTCCCTGAATGAAGAAAGGAAAAAACCTCAATCCTAAATTTAACAATTCATTATAATGGAAAATAATTTCTCTTACATGCCTGGCCTGCTACAATAGTCTCTTATTTGGTTTCCCTGCCTCTTGTCTTTTCTATCTCCAATCTGCCTTGTAAACTACTGCTGGATTAATTTACTGACAACTGTACAGTTCCCCAATATCTACAGGATGAAGTCCAAACTTCTTAGTCAGGCATTCAAAATTCTATACAATCTTTCTTTTTAAAAAAATTTTATTATTTTTTTCAGCAAACATTTATTTTATTTTATTTTCCATTTACCTGTAAGAGTAGTTTTCAACATTCATTTCATAAGATTTAGAGTTCCAAATTTTTCTCCCTCCCTCTCTCTCTCCCTTTCCTCCCCCCTCAACAAGATCACAATCAGGTTATATATGTACAATCCACAAGAGTTCTTTTTATCAGTTCTTTCTATAGGGTGCATAGTATGCTTCCTCATTAGTTCCTTGGGATTGTCTTGGATCATTGTACCGCTGAGAGTAGTTAAGTCATTCACAATTACTCACTGAACAATACCGCTGTCACTACGCACAATGTCCTCTCAGCTCTGCTCACTTCACTATACATCGATGTTCATTAGTCTTTCAAGGTTTTTCGGGGATCATCTTGTTTGTCATTTCCTGTAGCACAAGGCCATTCCACTACAATCATATAACACTTTTCCCATCATTCCTCAATTGATGGACATTCCCTTGATTCTCAATTCTTAGCCTCCACCAAGAGTTGCTATAAATATTTTTTGTACAATTTTTCCCCCTTTTCTCTTTTTCATGATTACTATTGTTAACTGTTTCCCTTCCATCCTATTCCCTTCCCCATGATATTTATTCTATTATCCTTCTTCTTTCATCCTATCACTCTTCAAAAGGGATTTGCTTCTGTCTGTCCCCTCCCCTACTCTGCCCTTCCTTCTTTTGCCCCTCTCTCTTTATCCCCTTCCCCTCCTATTTTCCTGCAGGGTTAGAGAGATTACTCCGCCCAATTGAGTGTGTACATTATTCCCTCCTAGAGCCAATTCTAATGAGATTGAGGTCTTTGAACCAATTTTGATGAGTGTTAGGCTCATTTACTGCCCAGATTAAATAGATTACTCCAACCAGTTGGGTGTGTCTATTAGTCCCTCCTTGAGGCAGCTCTGATGAGTTTAAGATCTTTGAGCCTTTTCTGATGAGTGTAAAATTCATTTACTGCTCTGCTCCTCTCCCATCTCTTCCCCCACTCCATAAGCCTTTTCCTGTTACTTTTCCTGTTACTCCCCCAATGAATTCCCTTCACCCCTCAATTTAACCCTAAAGATTTCATCACCCCTGGACCCAGGGGGATCCCAGTCAAAACCTGGCCTCAGATACAAGACAGTTGCCCACTATACGACCCCAGGTATGTACCCCAGCTCCAAATTTTTTTTTTTTTTGGTTCTCTAGGGTCTTGTATTTGAAAGTCAAATTTGCCATTCAGTTCAGGTCTTTTCATCACAAATATCTGAAAGTCTTCTTTTTCATTAAAGTCCCATTTTTTCTGCTGAAAGATAATGCTGAGTTTTGCTGGGTAGGTGATTCTTGGTTGTAAACCCATTTCCTTTGCCCTTTGGAATATCATATTCCATGCCCTCTGGGCTTTTAATGTAGAAGCTGCTAGATCTTGTGCTATCCTGACTGGGGCTCCACAGTACTTGAATTCTTTCTTTTTGGCAGCTTGCAGTATTTTCTCCTTGACCTGAGAGCTCTGGAATTTGGCTATAATATTCCTAGGAGTTTTCTTTTCGGGATCTCTTTCTGGAGGTGATCAGTGGATTATTTAAATTTCTATTTTAGCTTCTTCTAGAATTTCAGGGCAATTTTCCCTGAGAATATCTTGGAAGATGGTGTCAGCTCTTTCCTTGATCATGGTTTTCAGGTAGACCAATAACTTTCAAATGATCTCTCCTGGACCTATTTTCCAGGTCAGCAGTTTTTCCCAGAAGATAATTCACATTGCCCTCTATTTTTTTATTCATTTGGATTTGCTTTATTGTGTCTTGGTTTCTCATAAAGTCACTGGCTTCCATTTGTTCAATCCTAATTCTTAGGCAATTATTTTCATCAGAGAGCTTTTGTACCTCCTTTTCCATTTGACTTTTCAAGCTGTTGACTTTTTTCTCATGTCTTTCCTGCATCACCCTCATTTCTCTTTCCATTTTTTTCCTCTATCTCTCTAATTTTATCTTCAAAGTCCTTTTTGAGCACCTCTATGGCCTGAGACCAATTCGTATTTTTCTTGGAAGCTTTAGATATAGGGGCCCTGATGTTGACATCTTCCTCTGAGGGTGCCCCTTAGTCTTCCTTGTTGCTGAAGAAACTTTCTATGGTCCTCACCTTTCTCTGTCAGCTCATCTTGCCTTTCTTTTACTAGACTTTTAGCTCCTTAAAGTGGGGCACTGTTTCCAGGCTGCAGTATCCCAAGCTTAAGAAGTCCCAGGTGGTATGATTTAAGGAGAATCAGGTTCTTCCCTCGCCTGGCCTGTTGCCTGGTCCTAGATGACCCCAGACCAACTTGCCAATCAACCAGCTTTGTGTGTTGTGGTTGTTAATTCTGATGAGCCTGTGCCCCTCCCCAACCGGGGCACTTCTACTCGAGCCTACCACCTGGTTCTCAGTAGGGGTGTAAATCCAAGTTCTGCCTTAGCACCAGCATAGACCCTGTAGTCTCTTCCCTGCCCAGGGTTCAGCCCACTCACCAGACTGTGAGCTTAGTTCCAGATGACACTGGTGCTTCAGCTGATTCAGAGGCTCTGGGGGTCTCCTTCTCTGGTGAGGACTTCCTGAGACTGGATCTGTGTCAGGGTGACTGTGGGGTTGGGTCCGACTCCTGTATTAGCACAGCAGCTCCCTCCTTCTGACCTTCCAAGATGTTCTTGGTTAGAAGATGATTTCAGCACATTCTTCTGTGAGTTTTGCTCTATACAATCTTTCTTACAATCTGCCACTTCCACCTTAACTTTACTGCTATGCAATATAATTCTTTCACTCCAAATGGCATTTTTGTTTGTTTGTTTTGTTTTTTGCAGGGCAATGAGGGTTAAGTGACTTGCCCAGGGTCACACAGCTAGTATCAAGTGTCTGAGGTCAGATTTGAACTCAGTTTCTCCTGAATCCAAGGCCAGTACTCTATTCACTGTGCCACCTAGCTGCCCCCCTAAACGGCTTTTAATCACTGTTCACCTAAATACAGTACGCTATGTTCTCTCTGATCTACTTTCCTCCATTGCTCTCCATCTCCTCCTATACTGGAAAAAAATTCTACTGTCCTTTCAAAGCCTAGTATCTCTGGAACCTTTCCAAAGGACCCCCTCCCCCACTGTGATCTGTGCTTTGAAATCATATATATAATAATTATATTTTCTACCACTCACTTGGCATTTATCATATCTTGTAATGTTATTAATATTTTTGTGTTATGTAAATGTCTGATATCTTCAAGTAAATTCCAAATTTTGTCCTATGTCTCAGTATCTTTAGCCCTGGACACAATAATAGGGGCTTAATAAACATATAATGTTGATAGCACCATATTTCTGTCATTAAAATTCATTGATCTTTCATCAACAAATATTTATTAAGCACATTAATTAATACATGATAAATGGAAAAGAGAAGAACCAAACAATGTGCTGTGTGATCTCCAAGGGAAAGATTCTCACTATCAGGGTGGGGTTGGAGCAGGGGAGGCTTCACAGAGGGAGTATAATTTGGGTAGGGATTTCGGGGGAAATGAGGGGGAATGAGGACCTGGAGGCGTGGGGAACAACAATAAGCAAGGGCATCAGGTTGGGAGGAGCACAGAATATGTTTAAGGGACAGAGGAGTATACTTAGAAATGAAATAAGGGGGCCAGATTTTGGAGGGCCATGAATGCCCGGCAGAGGAGTGGGAACTTTATCCAAAAGAGCAGTCAGAAAGTCACTGAAAATTTTTGAGCAGAGGACTGATGGAACCTGTCATGCTTGATGAAGATTACTCTGGCAGTGACATAAAAATGGAAGCAAGGTAACCTGGTTTTGGAGCCTGCTGTAATAAGATAGGTGGCAATAAAGGTCTGCTTTAGAGTGCTGAGGGTGGGAATACAGAGTAGGGAATGGAGGTAAGGAATGTTTTAAAGGTGAAACTGGAAGGATTCAGTAACTGGCTGGAGATGCGGTAAAGAAGAGGCTATGCCCCAAAAGGCTCCAGCATATGTTGCTCTTAGTCATATCAGCAGGACTTAGATTGAAAGGACCAAGTCTTCAGTATATTCTTGTCTAGACTCAGGGGTTGGTGCTTGGGGTATTAGTCTGTGATTATGGAACCAAGTTTCTTGGTAGGAAGCTAATCTGAATCCTCTCTAACCTGCCATAGTTCATAGTCATATATCTTTAGAATTGGAAGGAATCTTGGAGATCATCTGATCTAACCCCCTCGTGTTGCTGAGGAAGAAGCGAGGCCTCAGAGGGGTGAAGCAACTTGCTTATGGTTTTATGCTCTACCAGCAGACTTCTGGCTCCTGGAGGACCAAATCTTTGTAAATAACAATGTTAGTGCCTTTTCAATATTCATACACTGTTCACATGTAAGATTTATGTTCACCCACCTGATCTAGGAAGGGAAGAACAAAAGATAACCTGAAGGTTATAAATATAGGAGATTGCATGAATGGTGGGGTCATAGAGAGAGTGGAATCAAAAGGACGAGAAGGAAAATTAGCTTGGTTTTTGGAATGCTGGATTTGATATGCCAGTGGGAGAGCCCCATAGGAGCATTCTGGAGATACTTGGCAATACAGGCTCTGGAAGTCAGAATAAAGGTCAGGATTGGCGATATCAGTTTGGGAGTCATCTGCAGAACGGTGTTAGCTGAAGCAAAGAGGGATGCACAGACAGAGTACAGAGAGGAGTGCCAGGAAATCCTTGGTGAACACCCACATTAAGGGGGCAAAAGGAATAAATGGATCAGGTAAAGGAGACAGAGGAAGATGTATCGGAGCAGGGCTTGCTAAAACCTTTTCCACTTGTTACTCCTTTTTGCCCGAGAAATTTTGATGTGACCCCAGGTATATAAAATAGGTAGATATAACCTTTTTCTGTTGCCAAATTTTTCATGACCCCCACATTCAGTTACACAACCCACATGAGGTCGTGACCCACCATTTAAGAAGCTTTGTGTTACAGCAGGGATTCTCAAAGTATAGTCTGTGGACCCCTATTATCTGAGATCCTTTCAGGGGAATAAAAAGTCAGAACTATTTTCATAACTAAGACATTATTTGCCCAGTAAAATACTTGTCCCTTTTCCAACTATATAACTATATATGGCTGAATTTTCTTGACATACTTCAACCAAAACATCACAACAGACTAAATAAATGCAGAAAGGGATATGAGAATCCAGCTGTCTTCTGGTAAGACAAACACTGAAGAAATTTTCAAAAATATGTAAAACAATGCCACTTTTCACGTTAATATTTTTTAAAATTTTGGAACATAAAGTTGTTTTTCATGAAAATGTTTATATTTGTACATAATGGCAGGTTGTTATGTTAACACATAATGGGTTTATTACTGTTATTTTAAATGAGTTAATAAACAATCTTAAAAATAATCAGTTTTAATTTTTAATGTGGTAATATCAAGCTATAATCTGCATCAACAAAAGCTCTTTGGGGTCCTCAGTAATTTTTTAAAGAGTGTGTAGGGGTATCGGAACCAGAAAGTTTGAGCACTTCTACGTTAGAAGAAAATGAAAAGACTGGTGGTTTGGAAGTCAAGGAATGTGAGAGCATCTAGCTGAATAGCCCTGTCACCAAAAGCTGCAAAAAGGTTGAGGAAGACGAAGATTAAAGAGATGTTAATTAGCAAGATTCATAGAATCATATGACCTATAGATAGAAGGGACTGTAGAGATCATTTAGTTCTACTTCTTTAACACCCCCACCTACCCTGAAAGAAACAGGTCCCAAGGTACAGGAACCTTGGTCTTCTTGGTGACCCGGTGCCTTGTACCTAGTAGGTGCTTGACAAATGCCTTATGAACTAAAATGTCTGAAGTTAAGGAGAAAATAAGGGAGAAAGAAATTTCTAAGAGGTTTAGAGGCGAGATGCACTTGAAGCTTTTTTATGAATAAAGTCCAGTAATACTTTGGGGCACATCTTATTCTGTTAGGATTCTAGCCTGCTTCTGGATGGTAGGATTAGAATAAACCCTAAAAAGTGTGCTTAATGGGGGTATATGTAGAATTAATTGGATGATGTCTGAGCATAGAAAAGAGCTTGACTGAGTCGAAGATCTATTTTCATTTACTCCATTAAAAATTATTTAGTGAGTATCTACTATTTGCTTAATAATCCTGTTAGATGCTAACACACCATCTCCTATCTTTATCTATGGTTCTGTCTCAACAATAACAGTTGAAAATGGAACAATTCTGTCAACTGATTGTTTATTTATGTGATCTTAAACCACTGGTTTAACTTAATTTTTTACTGGACTAATTTTTAAATGATGCAAATGAAGGAGAAGGTAGTTGTTATGGCATGGATCTCCAGTGAGCTGCATTGCGGTATGCTTTTTAAACAAAGCTCACTGAAAAAATTGATCTCTAAATCAATTTAGCCTTAAAGTACAAATCTGAGGACAGTGTGAAAACATTGTTTCTCTTCAGGAGGTGAGAAAAATAGTAGGAGAAAATGAATATTCTGTAATCATTCTAAGGGCAATCAAAAGCTAGGGAACAACAATGTGCTTTGTCCACTAGTTGATACACAGTGAAAAGGCAAAGTACAGAAGAAATTGTGCTCTTTGGCACTTCAACCAATATCAAAACTCCAGAAACTAAGTCGCTTGTTTGCTATTCCTCAATAGATATCTTTAATCAAGTACCTGGAACTGATGCTGAACCAACTTAAAATAGCACTGTGAGACAACACTGGGTAGGGTTGGATTGCTAAAACACTGTTATTTACTTTACGGGGTGGGGGGGCAGGGAGGGGGGAAATGTGTCTCATGAGCAAAGGTGATTTACATGTACAAATCTCTGCCCTTTGATTCCTCAAGGATCTTAGGAGAGCAAAAGGAAGTATGAGTCATCTAAGACAACATGGAATTAACTCAGCTAAGTCTAGAATTTATGAATAACCTTCCTTCTCCTTGCACATTTCCCTCTCTTCCATTAACATGAGACAACAAATGTTTAAAAATTTTTTTAAATGGAGCTTCAGCCAGTTGACAGCTGCAGTCTGAAATATTGAAAACCAAATTCCAAATGCATGAAATCTAGAAATTTATGATTATTTTGGAAACTCCCACCAAGGTGCTACTCTGCTGGCTGACTGAATCATTGAAGTTAACCCTGAATTCTCAATGGCTATGATGCCACAAACTCTGACAGGTCCTACCACAATGGAAAAGCCAGGCCAGTTGTTGGAGAGTATGTCTCCAAAGTTCTGAAAGCCTAAGTTCTGAAAGAGTAATTGGCAGGCTGGGCCCAAGATGGTGAAGCTTTTTGACCACAGTAGTTATTGAAGGGGGCCTACCTGGTGGTAGCAGGGCCATGCTATATATCGTGGCTCTCTAAATTGTGAAGAAGTATTTGAACAAAAGGAAGTCCAGTACTTTGGCATGACTTTACATCCTAAAGCCACCAGGAAGTATACTGGAGCAGTAATGAATTTAAATTTCCTACTGGTCTGAAAGAGTTAAGACGATTTCCCACTGTGCCAAAAGCACTTCAAAGGAGGAGATCATACCCTGTGAGAAAATGTTTGCTCTACAATAGATTATTTATAGCGCAATTCTCAGGTGAGGGGAACCCAGTACTTGTGTTTCAATAGTATTAAAACAAAAATTTCTTGGGTTATAAAGTATACCAACCAAATACATAGGTTGCTGAACAACATTTGATGAAACATAACCTCATTTCAACAACTGAGTCACTGCCTTTTGAAAAATCTGAGAGCAGAGAAGACATATAAAGCTTCTCTGTTTGTATGAAAAGAGTACATCATTTTGATGGGAACAGATTTTTCCTGAACTGTCACTGCAGGAAATCTTACATTCATACCCTTTGTTGCATCTACACAATACCCAGATAGTTAGTGAATTTGTTCACTTGTCCAGATGTTTGGTCTATGTGACACTAAACATTTAGACTGCCTAAAGGCATCACAGTCTCTGCTCTCATTTCTTGTATTATTCTCTTTTTCAGGAAAAAATCAAGCAGTTGTTGAAATGAGGTTTCACCTGAGGTCATTCCAGAGCTTGGATGCTTGATTGGTGCACTTTATAACCTTAAGAGATTTTCTCTTTTTGTACTGGTAACTTTGCAAGTTTCTTGCCTAAGAACTAACTTGCATATTAATCTTTCTTATGTCAAGCAGTAATTATTATTATCATATGTAGTGATAATATTACCAATCAAATATTTTTTATTGCTTTTACTCAATTAAGTTTTAGAGAATGAGAGAAAAAAGGAAGTCACCAATTCTTCATGGTGCAGAAACAGAAAAGAGAATATTTAGTTATTTATTTTCAGCTTAATTAGAAGTGGAAATTGTACCATTTGGAGAAATGAATGAAGGGGAAAAAAAAGAGTTCCACTTGTGAGATACCATCAGTATAATGCACACCCTGAGATGAAAAGCTCCTGTTTATATTACAATATTTTAAACTTCAAAAATACCTCATCCACTTAAAAAAAAAAATCTGTCTTCTAATTCCTTGTGAGTCCACCAGTTCTCAAACTCCAAGGAAAAGGGCAGGATCCTTATGAAATAATTAGACTCTGGTAGAACAGTAGTACCTAGCTATATTCATGCATCAAAATCCCCGGGGAGTGTGATTAGCCATAACATCTATGCCTTTGCCCTACCTTACTGCTTAATTATGCTCCCAGAATTTGCAGCCTTAACTTATTCTAATGTTACAAGTCAAGTTATGCAAAACCCATTTGTATTTTTAATTTGTCCCTGATGCTTTGGTCATTCAAACCTGTTAGTGAAGTGAAAGGAGGAGGTTAATTAGAAAGCACATTTTTTTTTTTTGTGAGGCAATTGGGGTTAAGTGACTTGCCTAGGGTCACACAGCTAGTAATTGTTAAGTGTCTGAGGCCAGATTTGAACTCAGGTCCTCCTGAATTCAGGGCTGGTGCTCTATCCATTGCGCCACCTAGCTGCCCCAAAAGCACATTTTATTACACCAAAATCAGTATATATGTTTCTAGTTGCCATAAAAAAGTGACTGAATAGGTAATCATAATATCTTTTATTTATTGTTAGATATTAAGAAATTGTTAGATATCAAGTCCTTTAGAGTTCAGAATTTATCCTCATTTCTAAAAGAAGATAGTTGGCTTGTATATAAAGTGTAGCTTAGAGCCCATTATAGTTATGGTCCAAAATCTACAATTTTCTAGATTTCCATTACAGGGTATACACAGATTCCAAGTTCTATACTAAACACAGCTGTCAGGACAAGAGGCTCATTAAAAAAATGGTTTTGACTGATGAAATGTTCATGTATCAAAACTGGAAATCTGAATTTAGGGCCAAAAATACTTGAGGGAGGTTTAGAAAGGTGCAGTCTATATGGCCATAGACAGGAAATGTTCTTTAGAATGTTAAAGATGGAGTCTGTTAGGAGAAAGTGTGTTAACTCTGAATAGCTAAATGTTCTTTAACAGAAGAGCTCTGAAGCTAGCAAGATATGAATTCTTTAAAGAAGTTGCTGTTAGTCTTAATAACTAGGAAAAGAAATCCCCAATTGACAGATATTCCTGTAAGGACTTATTTCTTTGGTCTCTTGGAAGTACTAAACTATCAAACTGGAGACAACTCCTAAGGTATATTTTAGCATAAATAAGTTACTTGTCCCAGATGAGAAACTCATGTAGGCTCAAGGGATGTATATTATGAACTTTAGAAATAGAATTTCATGTAAATATGATTTTGTAGCTATGAATATTTTTCTCCCTAAACTAAAGGCAAAAAGGTTTGTGAGGCAAAACGTGATCCCTGACACAGACCACAGCACTGTGTGACTAACAAAATAAAGTTCTTAGCATATTAATGAAGGTTAGGTTCATATTGCTTCAAGAAGAAATACAACATCTGTGGCTATAGTTTTATGATGTCTTGTATATCTTTACCCCTACTTTTTATGTTCTCTAAGGGAGAGAGAATTGCAGAATTTAATACAATTCCAGTAAAGAAAAGAATTACAAGTGGCTGTTATAAAAGTAGTTATGAAATGCCTTACAAGCCAAGGATAAAATGTTTTTGAGCAATTTTTCTGGAAATAAGGCACTAATGTGATGCTTTCCTTCTCATTAAATTCATACTTGGGTAAGCAGGTATGGGATATCACAATGGCATGCCTGCCATTGTTAAGGGTAACCAATGACAGGTAATCATCAGCTTCTGAACCATGTTAAGACTTAATTCAAGAAGCTCCTACAGGGTGATGGAGTTCACACGCCACTTGGAAAGTTCTACACAATTCTCTTCCCTTTAAGCCAGAATTCAATTGCAATCTTCACAGTTGTAGTATTCAGCAAATGACAGTGTTTAGTAACCTCCTTGACATCATTTCCATCTTTCATGAAATTGATTTTCTTCTTGTTATAGATGGTGTACATGCAATAAGACCAATCTACAGACCAGATGGCAGTGTGAAAGCAGCATAAATTGACAAGCTTTCTAAAAGTGGACAAAATACAATCAGTTCATAATTTCTGTACTCTGATAGTATGGTCTTTGCCAACAAACAGGGACTACCTGGATGGTAAGAGAAAGCACAGTAACAATAGATGAACAATTATGTAACATTTTGGGAATGAGGTGAACCCCTTCTCCCACCTCCCAAGCACAGTCAGTGAGGTTCTAATTCTGAAGGCATCCAAAATGCCGTCACTGAAAATGCAGGAACATTGCTAAAACCATGCCAAAAACTCAAACCAAAAACATGAAAAAGTTTGACCACCGTTTTCAATTGCTCTGGTGTATACTTCCATATTTGAAACCCATTTGGCATATACCTGGGATACACTGTTATTTGTAACTATCAATTCATCTTATGTAAAGTTCTTCTTTCCACTGATCTATATGATCCATCCATACTCTCTTGGTCTCCCTAGTAACCAGTTGCATACATCCCAAAGACAACTAGCTAATTCTTGAGATGCTTATTGTGAAAAGAACTGATAGTTCTATAATTAGAGTACATAAATGCAAATGTTTTTGAGCTTTCCATAATTAATCTTAAGCAGTCAGGCTTCCACCACTTACTCAGATGCCTAAAGGAATGGAATCACTGAAATGCGATGTTTACGGGAGGCAGGTGGGCCCACTCATAAAAGTGTTTCAATGCCCCTGGAAATGTCATTGCTGCTGTTGTATGTATGGCTGCCAAAGGATGGTTTTTGACTAAAACATTTGTGCTGTTGGCTTTGTGTAGACAAAGCCATAAAGAAAAATAGGCTGTTAAGAATTTTTAAAAAAAGAACTGAGTTAAAAGTTAAAAGTAGTAAATTTATTATCTCATTTTGAAATTAAATTTGTATAAGAGTATTCATTGATGACAGATGGTTATGCATATCTATGAAAATAACAATCCTATCAGATGGGCAGAGGAATTCTACATGCAGCAAGTGAAGTATTCACATATATACAAATATAGTTTAATGTTAGAAAATTATATGTTAAAAAAAAAACCAGGGTGTTATACAATACTTCAAAACTTCAAAAAATTTATGATTTCATGAGTAGTGCTACTTCTTACATTAATGGGTATCTTAATCTTTCTTTACCTTAGCGATCATTTTCTTTTTCTTTTTCTTTGAGGCAATCAAGGTTAAGTGACTTTTACCCAGGGTCACACAGCTATTACTATCTAAGGTCATATTTGAACTAAAGTCCTCCTGACTTCAGGGCCAGTGCTCTATCTACTGCACCATGCATGTTTTTTTTTTCCCCCTTAGCAATCATTTTCGAGCTCTGCCATAGCCCCTTGTTCATTAGCTAGGCAGTGAGGTAGCATTGTAGAGTGAATCTGGCCTCAGCTATTTAATTGCTTGTTTTCTGGTGGCATGCTCGTCTGTACAGTTAGGCTGACCCTCTTATGACAGATACAGTGTGTTGCTGGGCTTACTCCTCAAGCCTTTCCAACCTGATGGGGAAAGCAAGAGTTTCTGCTTTTCCGGTATAACCTTTGGGAACCGAGGATCACCTCCCCATCAATGAAGTAGGGCTTTAGTGGAGAGATGCAGTAATATTATAAGCAAAATATACCCCAGATACATTAGAAACTCCACTTTCTATCTTCAATATACCATGTATACTGCTCCAAAGCAAAATATGAAACATGGTCAAATTGGCTGGCAATAAATCTAGTTGTGAACTTATTCCTTAAAATATAAGAATTTTTATTCTAAAAACTTTGCTCTAATGTTACTTAACAGTAGGAATGATTAATTTTGCTACTGGAAAATGATAGGCATGACATGTTTTAAATTTAGGTAATAAGTGTTTACCAGAGTAGCTACCTAGGAATCCTGTTCTACCAAATTGTGACTCACACTTTTAGGCCAGCTGATTGTAGTACCATGCCAATGAGCACATGGTCATGGACTCAATTATTGATTGAACCAGCTAATTTTTATTCTGATCCATGGTCACAGATGGATCTTAACTCTAGCCAGCTTTCTCTGATATGAATGCATTTGGTCACAAAAGAAACAGAACAAGAGAGTATGGGTAGATCACTACAAATCCATTATCATCTCTGTAAGAAAAAACAACTCCAAGTGCATATTCTACTGGACAGATCAGTAACACCACTTATGTATAGAAAAGCACATTTCATACATGCAATATGAAGTAGAGAGTTGAAGCAATTATCCAAGCTAAAGAGGACTCCTGCAGTTGAAATACTGAATATTGATCAAATTCATTGATCAAACAATCTACCTGTCATTTCTCCCAGAGATAAAGCCCTAAAAACCTGATTCTGTGAATGAGAATCTAATGTGATACATATATTTACAAAATGGAACCCTGACAATAGGAAGAAGAATGCTGTGAGCAACTTGGGAGCTCGGCCTTTTTTTATAGCTTTCATTGTCTGCACAGACTGGTACTGGTAGGTACTTACTAAATGCTGGCCTATTTATTGATAGCTATAACTAGAGTTCTAAGAAAACACATTTTTGGCTACACTGATGTGGCCCCAAACTGCATTTTCCATGACACTGTGGGAGTTGCTGTTATAAAGTTTCAGAGTCACTAAACATAAAGAGCAACAAGATCGTTTGAGCCACACAAATACATGACTAAACTGTGAAATTAAAAGTGGACATAGACTCCAGCTTCTGGGATAGGAACTCAGTATTTGACAAAAACTGCTGGGAAAACTGTTAGATAGTATGGCAGAAACTAGGTATAGACCAACATCTTATACCTTATATTAAAATAAGGTCAAAATGGGTATGTGATTTAGGCATAAAAGGTGATACCATAGGTAAATTAGGAGAGGAAGGAATAGTTTACCTCTCAGATTTATGGAAAGGAGAACAGTTTATGACCAAACAAGAGACAGAGAATATTATGAAATGCAAAATGGATGGTTTTGATTACATTAAATTAAAAAAGTTTTTGTACAAACAGAAGCAATGCATTCAAAATTAGAAGGAAGGCAGAAAGATGGGAAACAATTTTTATACCCAGTATTTATGATAAAGGCCTCAATTCTAAAATATATCGGGAACTAAATCAAATTTATAAGAATCCAAGTCATTCCCCAATTGAGAAATGGTCAAAGGATATGAACAGGCAGTGTTCTGATGAAGAAATCAAAGTTATCTATTGCCATATGAAAAAAAAAAATTTCTTCCTTTGCATTTCTTTTCTTTTTTTTTTCAGGGCAATGAGGGTTAAGTGACTTGCCTAGGGTCACACAGCTAGTAAGTGTCACATTGTGTAAATTATTTACCAAAAATGATTCTTTTTGGGTAATATACAAACAATTTAAAGGACTGGAATGCCATTGTGTGTATATATAATTCTTTCTCTCTCTATAGAATACATGTATGCATATTCTACACACACATTTATAGGTAGTGAAAGAACAAAATGTCACCCTTTTTTTGCATTATACTTCAGAGAATATTTGAGGCACTCTGCTAGGCATTGAGGAAGAAAAAGATGCAATTTAGAGTATTAGGGAGTTCGTTTCCTAGGAAACAGAGGTTAAATGATTTGCTCAGAGTCACAGAGCCAACATGTGTCAGAAGTAGGAAGTGAACCCAGGTCATTTTGACACAGAAGTTTGCTCTCTCCAAGGCCCCATGCTGCCTCACAAATTAGAATATCAACAAATCTCTTCTTATTATGAAGAGAAAACTACCCCTTATAGCTACATCTAATTTCTAGTAAGTAAAAAAAAATTTTATCTAGCATGTGAAAATGTTTATTCAAATTACAGAAACTAGAATTTTTTAGTGCTGAACACAACTGGTAATTGCAAAATTATACTGATTCTTGTTAATATGAAACTAAAAGCAATAATTCTTATATTCTCATTTCACTAAGTCTTGATCTAGTAAGGGCTGGTCAGTTAGTCAGTGCTTTTGTGTCCTTTGCCATTTGTAACAACTGAAACAAAAATGTCACTTTACAAAATTCATTGTGGGTTTTTTTTTTGGGGGGGGTTGAGGGTGGGAAGAAGAGGTGGAAAGGAAACAACAAAATAATAACGAAAGTGATTTATTTTCTATGGAAGAGTTATCTGTTTAACTTCAAAACGTAACAGTACACATTTACAAGCACCAGATTCTCAATTTATAAATATTTATCATAAGGACATGATTTTAAGTTTAATTAGCCCAACTGTTAAGGATACCTCCAATGTGAGAAATGCAATTCATCACTTCACACCAGATGTAGCTTCTGCAGTTGGTCTTTTATCTAGGTTTATAGTGAATGAAATACAGACATCAAATGACTAAAACATGATGTTTACACAGAATTGATTGAAACATAAAAATGTAGCTAACCACATCAAAATGAGATCTAAACTTGGAAAATGAAATCAAGAGGCTAAAATTACTGAAGTGGATTTATTCCTAGGGTCTTTGTATTGTGAAAATGTTAATAAAAAGGACTGTTTGTTGTTATTTCCCTGTTTTTTAATTTGAAGATTGGTAAGAGGTCACTGAAATATTTTCTTAAGGAATAAATTTGAAACTAAAGGCAACAACATACAGTTGCCAACTTTGCTTCATGGCTTTTAGGTTAGTCACTTAAAAATGAACATAGAGGGGCAGCTAGGTAGCTCAGTGGATAAAGCACCAGTCCTAGATTCAGGAGGACCTGAGTTCAAATCCGGCCTCAGACACTTGACACTTAGTAGCTGTGTGACCCTAGGCAAGTCACTTAACCCTCACTGTTCTCCACCCCCCCTCCCCCCCGTCCAAAATGAACATCATGCTGGGGATACAGCACAAAGTTTGCATAGAAGCTTGTTTGCCAATAAATCAATCAACGCTTGTGTAGGTTAAAAATCTAAGTTTAGTGCCATATATGAATGAATTCCGGAGGAATTTTTCTTTCAGAGAAAGAATATGAACAATAGGGAGATCTTGCTAAGAGGCTTTTCTGCACAGCCCATGTAGGGGACATCAATGTAACTGGATAGTGGTGTTTCCACAAGTTACAATGAAAATTTTGAAGGAGGGGGGAAGGAGGGTGGTCCTGTGAAATATTTGAGGAACTGCTTTAATGATAGCTCCTGAGCATCCTTATTAATTGGCACAAAACTAAACATGATTTCACAAGACTTCTGGGACTTGACATGGAAAACATTTCTGTGGGTAATAGAGTTTTCTGCCTGAAGGTCAGCAAGGAATACTTCCCTAGTCTGTGCTGGTAACCTGATCTGGCCCGAAACTTTTGTGGTTTGGGATGACTATCAAGACTCTATAGACTATGCATTTTATCTTCCAAATTCTGATGATTCTAAAATTACCACTGTAAGCCACAACATTCTCCTTTTTACTACCACCTTCCACTTTTGTTTTAGAAAAGAAAGCAAACATAATGGGGGGGGGGGAAAGATTTTAGCAGGAAAGATCAATTTATTGGAGTTTTAAATAATTATTAAATCTGCTTGGGGCGTTTTAAAACATGGTTCTAATTGCTATGTTAAGAAGAGAAAAAGGCACTAAGGACATCAAGGGAAACATGTTCACTAAAAAACTGAAGTAATTTGGTGGGGGGATTAAGTTTTGAAAAATTGGTATACATATTAAATTGCTCATAACTTCATGCTGAAAAAACACAATGGCTAAAGAAATTATAGAGGTACAACTGGGACTTCAATAAAGTCTATTCTATTGTCTGTTTCTTGGAACTCAAAACAGGTATCAAGTGAACTAGAGGGAAAACTAATTTTCATAATTGTGGATTTGATGAAATTGATTATTCCTGAGCAAGACAAAAAGATCCAATATAACTGGTGCAATTTCCTATCTGTGTTTCTGTCCTGCCATGATAACTGTTTATTTATATTATCTATTGACAACATTTCGTACACATACAAAGGAGGTTTTTCATGAGACTAAAATGTAGGAACCAAATGCATCTGTTACTAAGGAAACCTGTAGACATGAAGAGCTCACACTTTTTGATTAAGAGAACTCATCTCAGCGTTCTTCAGTTGCCCTATTGTATGCTTCTTCCTCCTTCTCCTCACAGGCCTCCTCTCATTTAAAATAAAAATTAATACAACAATGTGAGAAGATTATTGGTATTCCTTATTAAATCATTTATTCATCCCACACAATGATTCAGAATTATTCATTAAGACAGCTATAAAGGATCTGGGTTTGGCCTCCATGGTCGTTTGGGGAGGGATTTGTTCTTTAAAAGGATGTTTTATCACAACACAATTATCATAATTAAAAGCTATCCTAATATTCTGATGAGCTTTTGACATATTTTTGAGTACTGGCATTTCAGCACTAGAAAAATGCGACTGAAATAGTATTTGAAAAAAAAAAATACTACTCAGAAAAAGCCTGAGGCAATATTAAATACAATCTGCCATCATCACCTATCATTTTTATTATGGTCTTTAAGTTAATGAATTTTTGCAAAATATCATTTGAACTTCTGGCTTTCCAAAATAGGTTCAAATTCATTTGCTACTAACTGAGAAATTTTTTGAATTACTCATAGATGCGTTACATGTACCATTATAAGCCACCTAATTACACTTCAAAACCAAACATGTAATTCACCTATTGACATAATCGTGTCAAAATGAAACCCTAAGCTGCTTCCTCCCCCCCGCCCCCATTGCTTTTTTGTTGGTTTGTTGGTTTGTTGGTTTGTTTAGAAAGTCATTAAAAGAGGAGTTCTGTTGAGCTAACAAAGTCAGATTCAGGGGTTAATGTGGAACCTCTTTGAAGGATGTCCTCTGTTCTAGATTCTCCAAGGTGAAATTTCAGAGTAATTACAAATTAATCATGATATGCAAGTGTACAGGAAAAGGTAGCCATTCTCAAGCCTGAATTTCAATCTCATAAGGTGAGATGAAATATTAGGTTTATGCTCACAAAGAATATCAAGGTATGCAGAGAAAGTTGAACTTATAGTCTAATCAGAAGGCAGCTCCACAAAACCAGAAAATAAGCAACAGAAGCAAATACTGCATTAACAAATACCAGTCACACTGATGGCATTTACATAGTTTAACATTTGATATGAAAGAAATAATTTCAGCGGAATTAAATGTTCTCCCTGACATTCTTTCCTGCTGTAAAACAGTCTCTATGAAAACGAAACAAAGAGACTTTGATGCCACTTTGACACTTCATTTACTTGTCACTGAAATGGTTTTCTGCATTACTTCAAGCATGGAGTAAAATCCAGAGACTTTAATGGAAGTTGCCCAACTACATCACCATGCTCCAGTTGAAAAATGTCTCCTATTAGGCTTGCCTTATGTGCAAAATCTCCTCAAACAGAGAAGTGCTTATTACTCTTCAAAAGTAAATGCTACCCTATTTAACGAACAAATATTAGAATGAGTCTGTCAAGGTTTTGGGGGGGCATTTTTAATAATAATTGCTTTCCTAATATTTAGAACAACTTTCTGCAACTGAAATCTGCTTACTTTATTATTACCAAATGTCTTTGTAAGGCAAGGCCATTAGGTATAACCAATTATTCCCTACCAAATAAATATCTAACTGTGTCCAGGACAAAAATATAGCAGATCATGTCTAACTACAGTTTCACGACATTAGGGTTCAGGTCAAATATATTATTAATTATAAAATTCTGGGAAGAACTTAGTCCACCTCACAAAAGCAAAACTATTAAATATATTCTTTGTACTTCCCCATTAATATTACTAGTCAATGTTTCTTAGATACTAAAAAGTTTTCCTCTTAACTCTCATCTGTTCAGGTAACCTAATAGAAATATATGCAATCCATGAAAATGGGAAAGTATATTCTTCCACTGTCCTTATTCTCTGTACACATGATGAAAGCCATCACAGCTACCTTCTCAGATGCTGAAGTTAAGTTGGTGATTGTCTGATGGGGTCTTTGCACGCCTCCCTTCAGGCTTTGCTTTATCACTTAGATCTAAGAAAGTCAAAGAACTGGAAGGCACTTAGAGACCTTCTAGTCCACTCGCTTCATTTTCAGTAAGATGAAATTGAGGCCTAGCAAAGGAAAGGGATCACCCAAAGTCACAAGGTTTGTAAGTGGCAGAGTCAGGACTTAAAACCAGATGTTTTGACTCTGAGCCCAGTGTTCTTTACATGAAAGCGTTTTTCCTCCAAGGCATCCCAGGCTTCTATCCCTCCCGACACCATACTTCTCCTTATGTTATTTTTTGAAAATGAGTATCAATGATGTGTACTTTCCCACCTCAAAACCTTTGGCCATTTAATTTCTTCAAAAGGTAGAAATAACCTTCATAAGACAAAATGAGGAAAATAAAGAAAAAAAAATGTAAAAGTCCCCAAAATACCAACCTGCATTGGTGAACTTGTCCACTAATTCTTGACGTATTGGCTTACTTATGTTGAAGTAATCGTCTTCTTCATCAGCTTCTTTGAGGAAAAGAGGGATGTGCTGGAATATGATGGCATGCTTGCACATCCTCTGTTTTGCTATGGTTAGTTGGGTGTCAAGCCATTCATCTTGGGCCTGCTTTAAGTTGGGGCACTTAGAGGAATCAACATATAATTGTGAGTTCAAGACAAGAAACAGTACTCCTCCAACCCAGAAGCTGAAATAGTCATCTCCCCAAGTCTGGCAATATTCATCTATAGCTTCTGATGTAGGAACATTACCAATGTCATGATTTCCACTGACAAATACCAATGGGATTTCTTTGTTGATGTTCTTAAGAATTTTCTTTAAATCCTTTGTTTGATTTTCTCTCCAGGGAGTTCCTAGAAGAATAATAGTAAACAGTCATTAAATTCATGAAAGATTTAAAATTTTATTAACTTTAAGATATTTAAAAAGGCCATACACACAAGAAAAAAGTATTTATTCTAAAGAATTTTATATATATAGCACTAAGATAGGAAGCTAATAGAATGTTGATACCATGGTTATCAGCACTTTGTACAATGGCTGGCACATAGTTGGTGCTTAATAAGTGCTAATTGACTAACTGAGGCTATAGCATATTCTAATTATTAAGGAATTAGATCTAAAGTGGCTAGAAATTCAGTGACCTTATTGGTTTCCTCTTCTATAAAGTCCATAGGAACTGACTACTAACATTCTTAAGGCTCATTTAATTTTAAAACAATCTAGATCCTGATAAGGAAGAATAAAATGTGGTCCAGGAAGTGATTAGTTTCCATCCATTGGGGGAAAAGTAATTTTTTAACAGGACCGTTTCTCTCTGCTGAAATGTTGTTTATCTTATGTCAATTTATTTATTTCTTGCTAAGACTTGGTTTTCCAGTTTAAGGCTCCCTTTACATAAATTTCCTTACTCTGTGGTTTTATATTTAACTCTACAAGTACTTTTATTAGGTAATTCACTCTAAAGTTCTATTGGTTGTTTGTGAAATGTTTGTAGATATGGAGATGATCCATTCTCTTAATTAAAACCCCTTTCTCCTTTTATTTTCACAAGACTGATAGAAATCTCTAGGGTGACTCAGGTCTCCCTTGTACTAAGGTTAATTTGGATTTTCTACTCATTATAGTTAGTTTCTTTCCTTATCTGACTTTGTAAAAGATCAAAAGCCTACAGTTATCTGGGATTTTCTTAAGAGATAAACTCTAAAGGGATAGGAACTATGTAATTGGCACAGTTATGGGGCATTACATTATGAGGCTGATTATCCTGTTATAAACAATTCCCAGTGAGTAAATTAAGTCCTTTTGGAGGCTTTAGTATAGTAACTCATTGCTTCTATGAAGTTTCCCTCATGTTTTTGTTTTGTTTTCTTTTGGCAGGGCAATGGGGGTTAAGTAACTTGCACAGGGTCACACAATGAGACCAGATTTGAACTCAGGTCCTCCTGAATCCAGGGCCGGTGCTTTATCCACTGCACCACCTACCTGCCCCTTCCCTCATGTTTTAATGTGGCTTCCAAAAGTGCATTTTACTCTTTAGGTATAGATTAGGTATAGGAAGGCATTAAGGGGGATAGTCTTCATTTTACTAGATACATAGTAATCTTTCATTTCTAGCTTTGCCTTTCACATTGGCCTAAAAATCTGCCGATAGTGATACCATAGTCATCATAAGTCACCAATGAATCACCACTTCATGGAATTAAAGAAAACTCTGAGCTGGAAAGAGCTTCCAGCCCTTTGTCCTTATCCTTTTGTCCCTTGTCCTTATCTCTTCATCTCTGACAAGTGTTCACCCTGTGGCTACTTAATTACCTGCCTCCTCAGGCAACTCATTCCACTTTTAGACAGCTTTGATCATTAGGGAATTTATCTCATATGGACCTGAATTCTGCCTCTTTGTAACTTCTATTCTCACTCATCTTTGAGATGAGACCTGAATTCAAATACCTGAAGACATATTTAAGTCCTTCTCCTAAATAGTCCCCAGAGCAGCAGTTCTCAAATTTTTTGGTCTCAAGACACCTTCATACACTTAAACAAAAGCTTTGGATTTTGAGTATTATATCTACTGCATCAGAAGTTGCAGCTGATAATTTTGAAAAAATGTCAATTTATTAAATACAACAAAAATGAACCCATTAAATGTTCACATGACCTATTTTATGAAAAACAACTATTTTCCAAATAAAAAATCAACAGGAGTGGTATTGTTTTTTATTTTTGTAAATCTCTTTAATGTCTGACTGATGAGCTAGTTTCTTATTCTGCTTCTGCATTTAATCTGCTGTGATGTTATTTTGGTTGATGGTTGATGAAGAAAATCCAGCCTTAGCCAGTTACAAAGCTGGAAAAGGGAGAAGTATTTTAGTAGGCAAACAACACCTTAGTATTATTACGAAAATAGGTTTGACCTTGTGGAACCTCTGAAACGTTCTCATGGCCCCCCATGAGGGCTGTGGATCACACTTTTGAGAACCACTGATCTAGACTATCCTTTCTCTAAAATGTGGAACTCAGTACAGATGACCATATTCTAGAATACAGGAGAAATATCTCATGTTCTAGACTTAATGAGGGGCAAAACTAATAAAGTTTTTTTTTTTTTTAACTTTGATGTCACTGTTGACTCAGATTGATCTAGGAATCAACAAAAAGCCCAGATCTCTCTTTTTTTTTCTGGTAGTGTTAGCCTCCCCATCCTATATTTCTACGGGTGATTTTTTTGAACCCATGTAGAAACTTTACATTTATTCCTATGAAATTTCCTTATTAGATTTGGCTCAAGACACAATTTTTCTTAGGAAGATTTAAAAAGGAAATCTACTCTGTAACGTGTTTTGAAATCTCTATATTCTTGTTTTAAAGGTACATAAATAATGGGACTTCACAAACCTATTCAGAGAGAGAGAAGTCACGAACAGGTCATCGAATAGTGAATAACTACAAACAGAAAATTGAAAAACAGGTATTTAAATGATTTTAAACTTTTTCTACTGCCTCATGTTTTCAAAATTCATTTAGGATCAAAATACCAAATGTGCTTTAGATTCAAATATCTTTTATCAAATTACCTCTAATATTGCAATTAGATTTTTAAGAAATGCCAAATGAGGCCCCTAGAAAACGGGAAAAAATTAGTAAATGAAGAAACTACTGATAACAGAAACTGAAAAATAGAAACCATGACTCCATGATGTTGGTTTTTCTGATTACTAAGTAATTCTCAGAGTCCTAAAGATGATCAGAACTAAAAGGGACTTTATTGGGCATTTAGTTCAACCCACTTATCTTATAGATAAGGAAGTTGAGGCCCACAGAGGCTGTGTATTTCCCATGGTCATATAGCTAGTCAATAGAAGGCTGGGACTAGGACACAGGTCTCTTAAATCACACAATGTTCTTACCAAAATACTATGAAGGCCCCTCAACCAATTACAGAGCTCAAAGACCTCAAAGCATAGATCTAGCTGCAGAGACAGTAAATAAAACCTTTCTTTCCCACCAATCACTGTTCTAGAACTTTTGGAATGCAAGGAAAACCGGTGAAACACCACAGATACACATCAAAGCTGGGACTTTTTCTAAAACAAAAAACAAAAAACAAACAAAAAAAGGGAAAGCTGGGAAGCCATTTTTACTATCCCCTTCCATTTAGTCAACCCCACCTCAATGTCCTGACACATTGGTCATGAAGACAGCTCAAACTAATGGAGGTCTGCCTTGAGATGCACTTGCAGCATTCTTCTCCAGCTCTCATGAATAAAGAATATCATTTAATAAGTCATTTGGATAAGTAAGTTTTGTGTGGGGACTTTATTTTGGATTTTTATTTGATTTGGATGTTGATTTACCATTTAAGTTACTCATATGGAGTGACATTTGTTACCATATATAGGAACTGAGATGGAAAGGAGAACTTTATCAATTTTCCTTTTGGTTTTAAGAGGAAAGAATTCTTGTGGACCTAGAGAAATAGTACAATTCACCCCATATGCCTCATCCACCTATCTTATATGCAAACTGCTCTTCAAAATGTTCTGCCACGTATGCATGTAGAAGAGACACTGCTAAGAAGGTTGGTCCACAAACAATGTGAAATGGGGGGAAAAAGAAAAAAAAATTTGTTAGTAAAAGACTAATGTACAACTTTGGTTTTTCACCTGTAGGACTCACATATTTTCAGACACTTTTCTAGGACCTGGAGATATAAATATAAATAGAAAATGGCAAGAAGGTGACAGAGCACATAAAGGAATGACTGCAAACATGGCTACATGGTACTATGGTTGCAGAATGCCCCAGTTTCTTGTTGTTGCTTTGCAAATACTGATTTAATTCAGAGACCTTTACTGGAGGTAAATAAAACTGTTCCTGGGATATATAATTTCAGAAATTATAATTCTATGGTGAATATTAAAATTAAAAAGATCTCTACTATCATTAGGGCAGCTAGGTGGCACAGTGCATATTCAGTACCAGGCCTGAAGTCAGGAAGACTCATATTCCTGAGTTCAAATCTGGTCTCACTCGACACATCATAGCCACAACCTAGGCAAGTCATTTAACCTCGTCTGCCCAGTTTCCTTATCTGTAAAATGAACTGGAGAAGGAAACGGCAAACCACTCTCTTATTCTTACCAAGAAAATCCCAAATTGGGTCACTAAGAATTGAACATGACTGAAAAACGAATGAACAACAAAAATTGTTTTGAGATCTGAATGAGAGCTGAAAGTGATTTACCCATTCAACAAAACATTTATTAAGTTTCTACTATGTCCAAGGTACCCTGCTAGGTGCTACAAAGGATAAAAGTAGAAGACATGGTCTCCATCCTCAAGGTTCTTACAGTTTAGTAAAGGTGAGGCATTTAAAGAAGCTGTAAGAGTAATGAAACATTGATTAAGAGTTTACGATGTGCAAATCTCTGTGTTGGGGACTAGGGACAAGGATGAAATGAAATAGCTCCTGGCCTTCAGGACTGTACCAGACTAGAGAATACCACACAAACACAGATAAATCAATAATACAAGAATATTTCAGGAAGAAGAGATCACTAACGGGTATGAAAAGCTGATGGAGGATCTAGGACCTGTGCTCAGTGCTGTATGAAGACAGAGATGGGTGTGGTGTGTATGTGGGAGGAATATACATTCTAATAGTTGACCAAACTGAAAATGACCTTAAATGCCAGCCTGGGAGATTATGTTTTTAGCTTAAATGTGCTCTCAGTAGTGGTAGTGATAGAGGGAAGAACATATGAAAGAAATTGGGTTGTTTCTTTATCTTAGATACAACCTAGGTTTCTTTTAAATGGTGATGGTTCAGGGATGGAGGAATCATTTTAAAGAAATTGGTTTGTTTCCTTTTATCATAGAAGCATAATGAAGTCTCTGAAGATTTCTGAGCAAGAAAGTGACAAGGTCAGACTTGTACTTTGGGAAGATTATTTTGGCAGATGGTTTGTGATGGCAGAGGGAAGAGACCAGGAAATGAATGAATGAGTCAAAAGGCATTTACTAAGCACATTCACATTTACTATGTGAAAAGTACTGGAGATCCAAATGGGAAGAAGACTCAGGATGAAGCCTTAGGGGATACTCATGCCAAGAGGGTAAACGATCCAGCAAAGGAGACAAAGAAGGTGCAGGTGGATGGGAAGGAGCACAGAAACAAGGGACAATAGTGAAACGGAAGGCAAAGATGAAATGTGTGTGTGTGTGTGTGTGTGTGTGTGTGTGTGTTTGTGTGTGTGTGTGGTTTGACACAATAAAAAACAACAGAGATGGCAATACAAAAGAAAATGTGGGGGCGGCTAGATGGCGCAGTGGATAAAGCACCGGCCCTGGATTCAGGAGTTCCTGAGTTCAAATCCGGCCTCAGACACTTGACACTTTACTGGCTGTGTGACCCTGGGCAAGTCACTTAACCCCCATTGCCCCACAAAACAAAAAAAAAAGAAAACGTGATTAGTGTCTTATGAAAAGGAAAAATAAATGAAGTTTATTTTCCTCTGGGAGTTCAGAGGAGAGTAAAATTATGTTTGGCTGAGGGAATTAGAGAACACTTCCAGGAGAAGGTGGTGTTGGAGGTGGGGTCTGAAAGATGGGCATGATTTTGATAGAGGTGAAGGTGAGGTAGGAGAAGGGGGGAGGAAATGACTTAAGCAAAGATACAGAGACAGGCAAGGGCAGGGCACATTTAGGGAATTTGAACTAGTCTGCTTTTGCTGGACCTTAAGGTAGGTGTGTAAGAGATTAGGCTGGAAAAGTAGGTTTGGGACAAATTGTAGAGGATAAGGAATTTGAACTTTATAGGCAATAGGGAGTTATAGAAGGCTTCTGAGTAAGGGATTTATATGAAGTAGATTTGCATTAAGAAGTTTGCTCCGGGGCAGCTAGGTGGCACAGTGGATAGAGCACTGGCCCTGGATTCAGGAGGACGAGTTCAAATCCAGCCTCAGACACTTAACACTTACTAGCTGTGTGATCCTGGGCAAGTCACTTAATCCCAATTGCCTCACCCCCCCCCCCCAAAAAAAAGAAGTCTGCTCAAGGGGCAGCTAGGTGGCACAGTGGATAAAGCACCAGCCCTGGATTCAGGAGGACCTGAGTTCAGACACTTGACACTTATTAGCTGTGTGACCTTGGGCAAGTCACTTAACCCTCACTGCCCCACCAAAAAGAAAAGTTTGCTCAAGAAGCTGTGTGTAGCTAATCCATTGTTGGTAGAGCTGTGAACTGATCCAACCATTCTGGAGAGCAATTTGGAATTATGCCCAAAGGGCGATAAAGCTGTGCATACCCTTTGACCCAGCAATACCACTTATGGGTCTTTTTCCAAAAGAGATCATGGAAGGGGGAAAGGGACCCACATGTACAAAAATATTTATAGCTGCTCTTTACGTGGTGGCAAAGAATTGGAAGTTGAGGGGGTGCCCATCAATTGGGGAATGGCTGGACAAGTTGTGGTATATGAATACAATGGAATACTATTGTGCTATAAGAAACGATGAGCAGGAGGAGTTCAGAGAAACCTGGAGGGTCTTGCATGGGCTGATGATGAGTGAGATGAGCAGAACTAGAAGAACATTGTACACAGTAACATCAACATTGAGTGTTGATCTACTGTGATGGATTATATTCTTCTCACCAATGCAATGGCACAGAAGAGTTCCAGGGAACTTGTGATGGAAGAGGATCTCCAAATCCAAGAAAAAAAAAAAAAGAACTGTGGAGTATAGATGCTGAATGAACCATACTATTTCTTTTGTTTTTGATGCTGTTGTTTTTTTTCCATTTTGAGGTTTTCCATCATTGCTCTGATTTTTTTTCTCTTATAACATGACTAATGCAGAAATAGGATTAATGTTATTATGTATATATCTATCTATCTATACATAGATAGATAGATATAACCTATATCAGATTACCTGCTGTCTAGGGGAGGGGGGAGGGAGGGAGAAAAATCTGAAATTGTAAAGCTTGTATAAACAAAGGTTGAGAACTATCTTTACATGTAAAGGAAAAAAAATAAAATACTTTATTAATTAAAAAAAAAAAGAAGCTGTGTGTAGGATAGACTGAGGAAGAGACTAGAACAGGGAGACCAGTTAGGAGGAGGCTACTATCAAATCAAGAGGGACTGAGGTACACTGGCAGAATTAATATAAGAATTGCTGGTTAGTTTTGCTGAATCAATTTGTCTTTCCTTCCTCTAATCCTTCCTCCCTTCCTTTCTTCCACCCACCTTTTATTCTTCATAACTAACTGCATTCCTACCAGGGGTGGCTTTCTGGTGAAAGGAGGAAGAAAGTGACATATTAGAAATTAAGTACACATAAAAATAGATTATCAATAATTGAAAAAATGAAAGAGAATGAAGGCTTAAATCTGGATTGCAGAATTAGTAAGAGCAAGACAGATAATATTTTTTAAATTTTCATTATTTTTATTAAAACATTTTCTTTTTATGAGAAAAAAGAGAAAACACTAGAGGAACAAAACATCCAAACTGTATGATTGCTATTGCCTCAACATGGCTATAATCAGCCAAGGGCTTCCATAAACTGATTTTTCCTTTTGTATTAATACATATTTATAGCTAACCTTGTTAGTTCTGCAACATTTATCCATACATGATGATAGGCTATTGTTCAGGGTGACAGAAAAAAGAATTAAGAATTTCCAGCAATGAAATTTTGTACGTTCACCTCTGGCATTCACAAATACTCATGTTTGCAGTAATTACTTTAAGGAATAAGTATAATTCATTTATATTTCGATCTTCTGAGATGCCAGGTGTTCAGAAAAATCATGTTCCAAATGACTGCCTTTATTTTTAAGATTCCATTTAGGCAATATCAACTTTGGAATCAGTTATGCCACTATATTTTTCAGTACCATTTGGAGCTTTATATGTGATCTGGTGAAAATCAATGGATGTATCATAGTTAAAGAGCCTCCAAATACAGCCCCTAAAATTTCAAAATCAGAGACAAAATACAGAAGGTCTCCCAGAATGGTAGAAACACAAATTACTTTTATTCATCTATATACCAGAAATTCCTTATCTGTCATTTTATCAGTGTTAACAGAGGATACAGAGTTAAGAGTACTGCCTAGGACAATTAAAATAAGGAGCTTAGAGCATGGTATGTATGTAGTCCACAGTTTCTGGTTCAGCTATTTTGGGGGTTCTGACATTATGTGTCAGAGGTGGGACTTTAATCCTGGTTGTCCTGATTCTGAGGCCTGCTCTACAACCACTGAGCCAAAATGCCTCTCCAGTTCTTATCTATCTTAAAAAGAGCTGCTATAAATATTTTGGTATAAAGGAGATCTTTCTCTCTTGTCTTTGACCTTCTTGGACTTTATGACTAGTAGGGGTATCACTGAGTCAACAGGTAGGTATAGTGGAATGTTTTTTCTGATATAATTATAAACTGTATTGAATCGATTGGGCCATTTACACAATAACCAAGGTTTCAGCAACAATTCATTAACATACCTGTCTTTTCATAGATATTTTGTCAACTTGATGGGTGTAAGGTGAAATGTTAGAGTAGTTTTAATTTGTATTTCTCTTATTGTTACTGATTCTCAGCATTCTTTCATATGGTAGTCAAAAGTTTCCAGCTCTTTTGAAAACTGTCTGTTCACATCTTTTGAACCATTTATCTATTGGGGAAAGGCTCTGATTTGTAAATATTTTTATCAGCTCCATATACATACATAAAGGCAGTGAGGTGGTGCAGGGGGTAGTCTAGTGAACTTGAAGTCAGGAAAACCTGTGTTCAGACACTAAATAGATGTGTAATCCTGGGCAAATCATTTCACCACTGTCTCTTTCAGTTTCCTCATCTGTAAAATGCAGATAAGATGAATATCTGTCTCCCAGGGTTGTTGTAAGCATAAAATGAGATCATTCTTGTAAAATGATTTGCAAAACTTAAGGTGATAATATAAATGTTACTTATCATTGCCACTACTACTACTACTACTACTACTACTACTACTACTACTACTACTACTACTACTTATCTTGACTATTAGAGATAAATAAGGCAATGGGTTTCTCCCCAGTTAAAGTCTTTTCTTCTTATTCTTTCTAAATTGATTTTGTTTGTGCAAATTTTTTCATTTTATGTAACTGAAATTGTTTTTTAACTTTTACGATCACCTCTATCCCCTGTTTAGACAAGAATTCTTTCCCCAGACCTATGGTTTTTAACTTTTTTCTGTGTTGTGGACTGCTTTTGCAGTCTCATGAAGCTCAGAATTTTTAAATGCATAAAATGAGATATGGGATTGAAAAAGGAACCAACTATATTGAAATACAATTATCAAATTTTATTTCATGGAACCTAGGTTGAGAACTCCTGCCTTAGACACAGACATGTCCTTCAATTTTTTCCTAATTTTTAAATGATATGACCTTTTCTTGACTATCTTGCAAATGTCTGCCACTGTCACAGAGTGAACTGGACAACAGCTTGGATGGCTTCATATAAAAATAAAAATTACTGACCATTTAGATAGAGTTATAAGATTTGCAAAGTACTCTACAGATATTGCCTCATTTAACTCTCACAACAAACTTATGAAGAAGGAAGTACAGGTATTATTTTGCAGATAAAGAGACTGAGGCTCAAAGAGGTTAGACTTGTATTTGGGTACAAGGCTATTGAGTACCAGTAGTAGGATCTGAACCCAGATCTTCCTTTCTCCAAGTCTAGTATTCTATCCATTGTGCAATTCTGTCTTTCCATAACTAAAAGCATAAGTTCTACTGATGTTTGATTTTAGTACCATCTTTATACACAAAAGATAGCAGAAAACAATCAAAATAGTCTTTCTGATTGACCAGTGACTGGTAGAGGGAATGCAGTTCTTGAATAAAAATTTAAAGTTCATTCATTTGCCTTACATTTATTAAGGGCCTACTGTATGCAAGGTACTGAAGTACCAGCTTACTTCTTTTCTTTGGAGGCATACTCAAAATAATCATGAAAACTTATGCTTTCATTAGTGGTAAATGATTCTGTTTGAAAAGTTGTTTTACAGCAAACTATGTGTGCAGATCTCATCCAGTGACCTGCCTGGGTCAAAATACTATCCCGTTTTCTTTTCTTTTCTTTTTTTTTTTGGTGAGGCAGTTGGGGTTAAGTGACTTGCCCAGGGTCACACAGCTAGTAAGTGTCAAGTGTCTGAGGCTGGATTTGAACTCAGGTCCTCCTGAATCCAGGGCCAGTACTCTATCCACTGCGCCACCTAGCTGCCCCCTGTTTTCTTAATTAAAAAAAATAACTGGACAATTCTCCATACATATGGTATACTGAAGTCTTGATTTAGATCAAGCATACCAAAATTCAATTAAACCAAATGAGATACATCATTATGATGCAAATGCTTTATCTAACTATTTCATCCTATAATTAAACATTTTATGGTACAGTAGATTAAACAACACAAAAAAAGTAAATATAATGATGGTTAATGAAAGATTGCTCTAATACTTCAGCCGCCATAGTAAAACCCCAAATGGATAAGGTGACCTTTCAGGAGTGTAGTTATTCCTGTAGCTTTAATGCATTACATTACATTGGTTATTGTGAACCCAGGCTGCTTTTCTTTTTTTCAACTACATGGGTGTCCACTTAACTACCCATTTCTTCAGATTATGGTTCTACCTTCTGCTGTGAAAATAATCACTATGCTTCATTTAAGCACATCTCACCCAGGACTCCAAATATATACCTCAGTGATTTAGTCCTTCCTTGTCAACTACAAACTGTCACAGCTTAAATTTTTTTTTTTTTACTTTGAGGAGTAGGGAAGTCTATGCTAATTATAGAAAAGTTTGAACAATAAAGGAACAGTGAAGCCTCTAGCTACATGTGTCTAATTTTTCTGCTTTAAAGGCTCTTTTCTCTCCCCCCTCCTTCCTGCAATATGTATGCATGGAAACATTTTTTAAAAAATATAAACAACTGTTCAAAACCATATTCCAGCTTCCACCTTTGAGGCCTTCAAAATATTTTCCCTTTCCCACTGAGGAGCTACTAGGTTGGCTAAATAATGGATACTACAAATAGATTTCAAAAACCCACCCCCAAAACAAAACAAAACAAACCCACCAAGTCAACAAGTTGGAATCTACTTTCGGTTGTTGTAGGCAGTTCCTTTTTATGAAAAGTAGTGGCAATGGTCTCTATAGCTGTTGTTGTTTGTCCTTTGTTCTAGAAGAGGACCATGACAGATGTCATGATTTGCAATGAACGGAATTTAAGTGAGGAAGCACTGTGCAAAGTCACCAGACTTACTTTCTCCTCCAGAGCCATCTCAGTCTAGTGGTAAGATTTATATCAGGATGACTGGCCCCGGATGTTTTTTAAGGTAATTGGGGTTAAGTGACTTGCCCAGGGTCACACAGCTAGTAAATACTTGAGGTGACATTTGAACTCAGGTCCTCCCACTTTCATGGCTGGTGCTCTATCCACTGAGTCACTTAGCTGCCCTGGTCTCTGTAGCAAATAGATGAACAAAGATATAGTAAAAGAACACTGGAATGGGAGTTAGAGGACTCAGTGCTAATCTCAGTGGTTCCACTGACTGGTTATCAGACTTTCGGCACATTGCTTACTAGCGCCAAGTTTGGATTTTCTCATCTGTAAAATGAGAGGGTTGGATCACATGAACTCTATCCCAGTCTGTTCCATATATATCTATATTCTAATTCAAAGAAGGTAAGGCTTAAAGGCTCGACATGAGTCACCCAGAGAGAGGGTATCCCTCAGAGATTTGGGGAAATGTGGACAATGGAAGAGGGGTGCTGCGTGGTCTCTGGATGATAGCAGGAGAGGGTTTACTGATGTAACAGGCTCTACATGATACTACCTCCACTGGGCCTGGTGCCTGTGCTGCTGGGGCCTATCCTACTCCAGTGTTTCCCTGCATGAAAGGGCTTAGCAACATTTACCCTCTGTGGGACATGAGAATTCCTTCTTTCTCATTCCAAGGCCTGAGCCCTGTTGCTTGTGCTGCCACTGTGTCTATGCCAGGCATTGCCACTCCTGGAATCTGACTTCTCTCTCCTGTGTCCTAAGCATTATCTCCTCATTCCAGGGCAAAACTGCTACCCTTCTATACTGTGGTTGAGCTGGGAGCTACACCCCTTGCAGTAGGCTTGTTTTATGTGCAACAGTCACCACAGGCCAGGGCGTCATTGACCTTGGCTGGTTCACTGTGTTGATGAAGTTAGGGATGACCAAGGCAAATCCAAGGGGTTTTAGCCAGTCGGGCCAGAGCTTGGGTTTCTCTTCCTCTCAGGCATTATCTTTTCCAATAAGGGAAATTTAACCAGCTGCCAGTCAGCCCTATCTGAGGGATTCAGGATCTCCTGACTTCTCCAACTCACATGGCTGCTGTCAAGACCAGGAACTTCCCATTCTGAGTCTTCTATTTATGTTTGGGGATAGAGACAAAAGGAACAAGAAGCAGCCAGCAAATATGTGAACTATGCTCCATTTATGCAAGGTTGGAGAGGATACCTGGAGCCTGAGTTCCACAGAAGCCCCTCACTGAAGTCTGAGGATTCTGGAGTGAAAATGGAAGTGCTCTCTCTCTCTCTCTTTTTACTTCTGCAGTCCCTCTAGGCTCTTGGAGAAGACCAAGCACTATCCTCTCAAGAGCCCCTGCAAAGTCAATGGCCTCCCTAACACCAAATAAAAAGACCCAAGTTGTTCCTTTAGCACACTTTTTGGGCAAACTCAAAATTCCAGTCTTGGAGACAGTGGTGCTTACGGGTCTGGGAAATCACAATTATCCTCAATTAAAAAATTCATGCAAATTCAAAAAATGACCATTTATTTTCATGCGACACAAGCATATTCCTATTTGTCTCTGGTTATAAAATGGTGACAATTTACTAGCTAATGCCCTAGGTAAATGGGGGATTAATTGGCAATCACTGCCAGAAGCACAGAGACCACTAGATCACTGCCCTCTGTACAGCTAATCCATCTCTCGTTTCAGTAAGGTCCATTCCAAACTAATCCTGCACCAGCCATGCCAAATGTAATAAGCTAAAGCTCACCAGGCTGGGCTGGTATATGAGGTTTGATATTAGAATAAAACAGTCATACTACATCCAATAGTTCATAAAAGAATATTTGCTTAACCAAATTAGGGAAAGGACATTCTGAGAAGGAAATAGATATTCATTTAGCCATGGATACAAAACTGGTTGAGCATAGTGTTCCCTGAGCAAATAGCAGTCCATTGGTCAATCCTTAGGTCCCAACTGGAGCTCCATACTATACTCAGGGGATCAGGAAGTTATGTCAACAGCCTAAGCCTTAGTTTCCTGAACCAATTAAGTCTTGAGGACAGTTTCAATGCCTTTTAAGGAAAAGAAGCAGCTCATTCTTCTTTTTTTTTTTTCTGTACAATAATCTTTATTACTTTGCAGCTTAAAAAACATTTTTATGAAAGAACATTTATTTGAAATCACATTGTTCATGAATTCAAAGAAATTTCTTTGAGTTAAAAAGAAGTTTGAACAGATTTCTCCCCTTTAAATCATCTGACTTGTTCACAGTGTACTCAGTCGCACTCAGAAGCAGCTCATTCTGATAGATATTCCCACTACCACAAGTGATAATCCTGCAAGAAGTCACCCTCAGACTTGGCACACGGAGGTTACACATTTAAGCTCTGGTTACTCTTCCCAGCTGATGGATGGCATACCCAGGTGCTTTGTCACTTCCACACCTGTGAGTCAGCGGAGACGATGAGATCTTGCTCAGGTACATTTTGATGGTCACTCATCTCTGATATCACATATAGGGAAATGGAAGGGGCTAGCTGGGGAATAGCTGCTGCTTACCAGCAGGGATATGAAAGCTTCCAATATCTTCTAGGAAGGAGGGGAGAAGGCATTTTATGAGGACGCTTCCCCCCAACCCACAAACCTTCACAAACACCAGAGAGAGAGGTTTCTGCTTTTTGTAATGACTATCACAATCTCTATCCTCCTCCCAACTCCCAAATCCTAGGATTCCAAGATGTTACTCAGTCCACAGTGCATGGCACAGAGTAAGAACTTAATAAATGCTTGTTCATAACATTTACACTGTTGGTATGAAAGACCAATCAGGAAGTTAACTTTGAAGAGGAAAATTTCTATTAAATGGCAAGACAGCCTTAAAGACTGTGAAGTGCAATGTAATAAGCTGCTAATGGAGCCTTTCATTTATTCTCTGAAATCTGTACCAGACTTCACAATTCAATACAACTAATAGTCAGGGAACAACAAAATCAATATGATCCTGGAGTGAGTAGACGATGATCTTTGCAAGCCAAATGATTCTTCCACGAAACAAGCTAAGGGCAAGAAAGGTGAAATGATAGTTTATGGTTTGAAAGAATTTCCTGACTGTCAGGATTCCACCATTTTTCTGCTTTCTTCATGGAGTCTCCCCTCCTTCCTCTAATTATCCACATTATTTGCAGATCTTACCATCCCTCCCTTGAAAAAGCTGTTTCAACCAGCATTTCTGCTTCTTCCCCAGTGACTTAGAGATACACAGAAGATAATGAAAATGACTGATGACTGAAAATAGAGGCAGGTAGGAAGGGAGAAGAATCATGGAGGAACTTTCCATTCTGTGGCCTAGAAAAGTGAGCTTTTTGAACCATTCTCCCTTTGTCTTTCAAGAAGGGGGTAGGGAGATTTCTTTTCTTCCCATAGTCGAAACTGAGTCTTGCAGTGGAAGCCTATGGAGCTGGGGAACATATATCCAAATCACTTGAGACTGGCGTCCCTAAGATGCCCCAATTCTTGGATGCCTCCTGCTTTTGTTTCTTTTTCTGTGCATAGGTCAACAGTGAGAAAAAGACAAACATAGAACATCAGGAGTAATCCCAGTTTTCAGGTCTAAGTTTCAGAGTGGTTGACCAAAGGAAGACTTTCTTAACAACGTGATCCTCAGACAGTCAACAGGACTTTCCAGGAGCTAGACATCTAAAGACATATGATGAAGGACCAGGAGCCTGGAATCTTTTCAACCCTCCATGATAACTGTGACCTGTTAAGACAGTATAGCTCCAAAGCCAATGTGAAATATCTCTCCAGCAGTGCCACAAAATGGCTTTCCCTCCTGGGGGAAGTATAATCAGTAAAATGGCCTATTTCAGTATTCCATGTTTACTTCATTTATTCATGAAGACCTCTGAATCTCTTGTGTATTATGGAGTGGAGTCTATGTGGTGGAGGAAATAAAAGCTGTCCCATAATGGATGTCCATGTTGCAGAATGAATGCCTTTTGAGAGAAAGATCCTGTGACCCAGACCTGAGGAGACTTCAGATATAAACCTTTGTTTAAAAGATTTTCCTGAAAGAATGCTGGTGGGGGAACATTAACAAGATAGAGGGAGAACCTAACCCTCTTCGGGGTCAGGCTGCCCAGTTTTGAACATGGGTCCATGTGAACCCAGTTTCATTTGGGGGAACTTTGGGCCTTGAAGTGCAGTGAATTCATATCTCAATGCACTGACCTGCCAGGGTGGACAATGACTACTCTGGTGGCTTTGGTGATAGGGATGGCCACTCTCATGAAAAGAAGGATCATCAGTCAAGTGTTCCTATTTCAGAAATTGCCTGTACTTTGGGAGAATATGGACAATTTGAAGATCTAGACTTGAGTATAGAGTGCTGAAAACTCAGAGTGACATTTTCAAAAAAGCACACATTGTGCTCATGTTTGTACTTCATCATTAACCATCAAGACCAATAAAGGCATCGGATTATAATGTATCTGGTAATTTTGTTGGTAATGCAGGGCACAGAAAACGCTGCATCCAGTTCTTAAGTGGCTCCAAAATGCCAAGTGTAATAAAAACATATTTTTATTAGATCATTAAGTAGATGACTCAGAGAAAACATAGAGGGTAGTCATGTTTTGTGTAACAAAAACATTCAAATTTTCTCCTGGTTATAATATTGTTTTGTTTTATTTAGTCTATGTGTATTGTTTATGTTAACTATGACATGAAATAATTTATTTTAAAGCTGAAAAAAATTCCCCCCGAACTATAACCAGTTACATTACATTGTTACTGGTGCATTACATTCTCCTTACCCCCCAAAATTTTTTTTGGAAATTACTGAATTTGCTATAGTATTCAAATGTATCTTTTAAATTTAGGGTTAGATACTACGGCAGTATTGTTCAAGATTTATAAAGATAATTCCATAGTTAATATAGATAAGATTTCTGTATAAAGTGACTGGATCAATAATAGCAGGGTTAAAAAAAAAGGGATGTGTGTGCTGTTGGACTCTTTGGGAATAGTTGCCAGACTTATATTGTTTTCGCTGGGTTTTGGGTAGTCTTCATCTAAATATCTCAATTTACATCTCCCTTAGGCACTGCTTCCCTCTGTCCTTTCCCCACTCCCATTCAAGTCTAGCACATACTTAGTCTCCAGAGGTCATCTCCCCTTTGTGCTAGTATGGAATACAATCTGAAGAAAACTCAGGAAATTGTTATGTTTTGTGAGACAGACATTTTAAAAGTATTATTTCCAGGGACAGCTAGGTGGTGCAGTGGATAAAGCACTGGCCCTGGATTCAGGACTACCTGAGTTCAAATCCGGCCTCAGACATTAGACACTTACTAGCTGTGTGACCCTGGGCAAGTCACTTAACCTTCATTGACCCCCCCAAAAATTTTTTTAAAAAGTATTATTTCTGATTATAATATTATTTAGTATAACAGCTATATCAACAATTATGAGATATGCCAGGGGAAAACATATGATCAAACTTGTCTTGTATTCTACAGATTTCCCATGAAGTACATGAGCAAAGCAAAATGCCTGAACAGTTTAGACCATATCCAAGATACCAGGAATCAAAGGGTTTTCCATATTGGAATTATCAAATAAACACTTTTTTTTTTCTTCCAGGTTACTTGCAGTACTTTCATTTTTCCTTACACAATGGTATGTTAGGCATTCTCAAGTCTTTAGGATGACTACAAATTTTGGTTTGGTACTGTCATGTGAGAACACTAAGGCAATGTACAAAAATCTTATATAAATTCAACAGATGCACAAATTTACAGATGTGTAAAGACAAACTGTTTTTTTTTTCCCAATTCAAGGTTGAATGAATTGGGGAAAACCAGTGGGTTATGGGGAAAAAAACTAACAGGTTCTAAAGGCTTGAAATCAATTTATGTTCCTTCTAGAATGGTGACATGATGTCATACTCATTTTTTAACTCCTTCTTGTCAGCCTCAGAAGAGAATTCTAGAAGAATGGGCACCTTTTTTTTGTCCTTTAGATATCTTGCATATATCTGATAGTTCTGTGCTTCCTCCAAAGAAACAGAATGTTAGAGCTGAAATTGATCTGCCTGATCCATGACCCAGATTCCTCTTATCATTCCCTTTACCTTAACCCTACCTCAATGATACAGTCTGGAGATTAGCCAAGCCAGCTCAGCCTTGGCCAGAGAGGTCTTCAAAGCCAGAAACAGAAGCAGAACTGGAAGAAATTAAGTTAGTAAGAATTTTTACAAGGGTCCAAGGAAGGAGAAGTACATACATGGTATAGTTCTGTCCTTCTTCCAAAGAAACAGAATGTTAGAGCTGAAATGGATCTCACTGATGACATTTCTGTTATTGTTCTGCCATTCTATCTATTCTATCAACTCTTCACTTCAACGTTTTAGGAAAGAGAAAACTCATCATAAAATTCTGAGAGCTGCCTCACCCCTGTCAAATAATATCATTAACTATGCCAAGAAGTAGGGTTCAAAAATAGGTTTAGTTGTGAATTGAGGACAGATCCAGTACCAGGAACTTTGGGGCCTCAGGCCATATTTGAAAATGGCACCCTACATGTTCACCATAGGTTTCTGAGCCTTCATTTTAACACTCAGAACCTGATGTATCACAAAGCAAATACCTATTTGAAATAAGCACTCAACCACTACGTGTAGATTGACATTTATCTTTAAGGCTGAAGTATCCAGTGATTTATTTATTGGGTAAGGGTTTCCTCTGTCCTGTTTTCTAATAGTCAAGAAAAAATGTCTAACAATATAGTATGTAGATATCATGTTTGCTAATACTTATTTGAAGTGTTAGACTATTGATAATTCAATGTACATATCATTAAAACTATGTAGCAAAGATTAAATTTCTTAGACTAGTTCAATTCACAAAAGTATGAATGGCAGGTTCTGGCCATGAATTTAGTACTTAGTATATACTAAAATAGGAATGCTAGTCTTTTAGGAATTGTAAAGGGCTTAGGAAAAATGCTTTGCCTACTAAGATACACAAAAAAGATTATTCAAAGAATTTATAGATTTAGTTTAATGTACCTGTAAGGATAATGCTTGTTAAACAATTTTATATGCATAGTACCATGCTAAATGCTAGAAAGAAATTACATTACGATGGTGTTCATAAAATGAGGGTAGACTAACCAATCTCCAAATATAAAATCACCCAATGTCACAAGTGGAATCCATCAGCAAGCTTGTTCCATAAAAACATGTTTCCCTTAGAAGCCAATCTTGGCAAGGCTAATCACTGCTGACCTTTTAGCAAATTGCCAAAAACAAAAATTCTGAAAATCTGATCCTAATACCTTTATTACAAACACAAATCAATGATATGTGTAAAGTGGGTGAAAATTTTTCCAGTTCTATCAAATGGTAAAGCATTTGTTCATCTAAAGCTATTTGTTTCTGGGTATTTGTGTGTCTATTTTTATATAGCTTTCCTGGGCCTAATCACAAAGGAAAGAGCCAGGAATCCATATGTATTTGTCATGCTTGGTAAGTAATTTAGTTAATAGTTTTGAGGAGCTAACATTGTACTACATAATATTCCCATTTCTATACTGGGCAAATTGCCTATTGCAACAATGTAATAGGGAGTAATTTTGACAAAATATGACAGTCACTCTGGGCCAACTAGTCAACTAGTACTTAGAATTTCATCTTGTGGGGGGAAGAGAAATGGGTAAATCATTAGAAACTTCATGAATGTTTTTTGAGACACTCAGAATGATTTCAATTAATGTTTTAAGAACAAGCAAAAATACAAATCACTATTCAAAAGTCTTTTGATAAACCACGTGAATGACTATATGCATATTTATAAATCACTAAGACTATTCAGATGTTACTGTAAATGGATACTAGTGGTTTTAGTATTAGCAACACTAAAGAAACCATCCATTCTATTTATGATTTAAAGCTTTAGGCTCAATTTAGAAAAGGAAGAAAATTTTAAATATTCAGAACTGTTGGCTTCCTTTGTGACTGAGAAATTAACTGGTCTACTCTTGATCTGTTTACACACAAAGTTGACATGTACTAAGCACAGTGCTATAATTGCTGTTATTGGAGAAAATAAAAAGATAAATTGATAAAGGCACACTTCTGCAATAATAGAGGGAAGGGGATAAGCATTAATGTAGCGCCTACTATGTGGCTATTACAAATATCTTATTTGATTCTTATAACAATCCTGTAACATAGATGCTATTATTATCTTCATTTTACAGTTGAGGAAATTGAGGCAAACAGAAGGTAAGTGATTTGCCTCAGACTAGTGGTGTCAAACTCCCTGACTTAGAAAACCCCGTAGCAATGACTACCAGATGTTTGATACCTCTGTTCTAGATAAGCAAGACATTTAAGAAGTATTTGAAAATGAGTGTATAGATGACTATACTGAAACTATTATAATTCCTATCACAGCTATTTGTATACATGTTTAATAATAGCTGTTAATGAACAAAGATAGCAGCCTTTCAGTTTAAGACTAAAATGCTTAATACATTATGAAACAGATTGATTCCTATAAACAAATTAACACAGAAACTATATACAGAAGTAGCTATAATACTCATAGAAAAAATCCAAAGGTAACTACACGCGTTGCCCAAATTGTTTTCATTTTATAATTTAATCAGTGAATTAGTTAATACTTGAAGAAGCATTATGAGAATAATGCCAACTGCTTGATTAGCTAGCCTAATGGCTTAGCAAATTACACAATGATTTATAGGAAAGACAGTGAAGTATGTTAAATAACCTTGGGATTCATAATTCTCAAGAAGGATTAGAAAGGTTGTAACAATTTCACCACCTGAAGATATTAAAAGGAAGCTATCAAATTAAAAGTGAAATTTTAGTGCAGTTTTGTATTTTTTAAAAGAATTAAATGAAAAAAATGTTAAAATCTAAAATAAATGTGGGAGACAAAAGCAAAAATAATAAAAAGAAATCCCCTAAAACACTACAGTCAATTCAATACTATAAGTGTTTGTGTTGAAGCAGTGAAAGCTTCTTTATAATAAGCGAGTATTTAAGATACCATGTAATTAGAACCTGATAAGGTAGAGGTGAAAGACTTTCTAAATGACCTGGCTAATCATTTCAATGGGGAAATCTTGTAAATAAACACTAGAGTGTGACTCTGTTTGGTGAGAAGCCTTTTTTAGAACTCCAAAACTACTTTGTGGGACGTGCCTACTATTTCTACACGTGAAACAGCTTTTTTCAAGTTTTAATGAGTTGCCATACTTTATAACCAACTGTCCTGTTTTCTATGACCTTACTGTGCAGAATGGGCCATTCTGTTTAAGCTTGACAGTTTCCCCTTAATTTTCTCTCAATGCGTTCTGTTCATTAAATTAGTAGTTCTCATGTCAGGAAAAAGAAATCAACGTGTACTATTTTGGCAGGATGCACTAATTTGTTAAGTTTTGGAAATTAGTGGTGTGCCAGCCTTGGCAGGTAAACAAATTAATAAAAAGAGAAGAATGAATGCATGAGAAGTCACAATTACGTTTTTGTGTTTGAAAGTTGCTGTAGGTGTGTGTGTGTTTTTAATTTTTAGAGTGTGGGCAAAGGAATGTGCAGTAGTACTGTAGCCTCAGCAAAATAAAGTATGGTTAAATAACTTTTACATGTCTAAAATGCTGTAAGTTCCAATGCACTACTACTTTGTCACAAAAACAACTATCTTTCATATGTTTCCCTGTTAACACTGACAAATAAAAATGTTTTTGAAAGACTAGTGAATTGCTTAATATTCTGTGAAAGAATTCCTATAAAAAGATGCATTCACAAAAGGGGAAAAATAGTTAATACCCATTATTATTTATTTCCAGTAGGGAAATTTTATTCAATCAATATCATTACTGTTCTTTCAGTGTATTTATAAAACAAGTATATATTTATGCCATTTAGCAAACATGCTCACTTGCCTTATTTGAAAGTAATTTAGATATAAAAACTATGGTTCATAAATCTGAGACCCCAGGAACTTAAGAGGGATGAATCTTCAGAACTTGTCTGCCCCCTACAATGTTTGTTTTAATTGTGTCATGTCTCTAGGGAATGAAGGCTAGTTTGATGGTGTCCAGAGAGTTTTTTGAAGGTGATATTTAATAACTAGTTAAGAATGGGTTTTGGGGGGGGGGCAGCTAGGTGGCACAATGGATAAAGCACTGGCCCTGGATTCAGGAGGACCTGAGTTCAAATCTGACCTTAGACACTTGACACTTACTAGCTGTGTGACCCTGGGCAAGTCACTTAACCCTCAATGCTCTGAAAAAAAAAAAAAAAAGAAGGAATGGGTTTTGGTTAGCAGAAAAGTTTTAATTTGCTTCATTACACAACTTGTGCCCCTTTCCTGGATGTGAAATTGCATACCTTGATTTGCTTGGACCCCTCAATTGTTCAGGTAACCAGAACAACTATATGAGTATTGGATTTATTGGTTAACATGCCAGCTATGCTTTGCATGATCAAGAGAAAACCTAGCTGGACTTGCAGGGAATCAGTAACCCTGAAGCTAATCAAAGACTTATCTGACTGCAGGAAATGGACGTGGACCTTATCTTTAGCTATTCCCTAACTTTGGAATAATCTTTTTTCCTTTTTGAGGTGATCTTGTTCTCAAGACTTCTAATCAAGTGTACACACACACACCCCTCCCTTTGGGAGTGGGCTCTTCTAAGCCCACCTTCCCTCCAAATTACTTGCCTGTCTTTGTTTAAACTGTATATAACCCCTTGCAATCTATTGCATGGTTTCCTATTCACCAATAGGCTGGACAGCACCCATGATCATGTTTGATTTTCTTCCCTGCTTAATAAAATCTTTCTTTTAATTTTCACAGGCATTGTCTTTCTCTGGTTTCCTTCCCTTTTAGAAAGAAAGGGATTTAAATCTTGAGAACTGGCCTTTGCAGTCTCTGGTCTTCCCCTTTAGGCAAAGAGAGATCTTAAATTACATTAAGAGAATGTTTGCTGTGGTTTACACTGGAAGATTTTTTTCCCTCTTTTTTGTTTTGTTTTTAGCTTTATTCTTGCACCTTCTGGCTGTGGAATTGGACCTTCCTTATTTTTTGTACTGCTCTGTAGGAAAAATGTAGACATAATTCCCTTTTCAGGTACAAAGAAATGTGGACAATATTTCTTTATTGTTTCAAAACGATATTTCGGTAAAGGATAAATGGATTTAAGCTAAGTTAAATCACAGATTCAGCTCTCCCTCATCCCCCCCCCCCATGGAAAAACAAACAAAGAAACAAAAAACCAATATGGCCACTTGAGAATTTATGGGTTTTGCAGGAATTTTGTTGTTGTTCAGCCATTTTTCAATTATGTCTGATTCTTCCTGAACTTTTCTTGGCAAAGATACTGGAATGGTTTGTTATTTCCTTCTCCAGCTTATTTTACAGATGAGGAAACAGGGTTAAGTGACTTGTCCAGGGTCACACTGCTAGTAAATGTCTGAGGCCACATCTGAACTCAGGGAAATGACTCTTCCTGACTCCAGCCCTGGCTGGTACTCTATCCACTGTGCCACTTAGCTGTCCCCTTTGTAGGAATGCTAGTGAAATAATAAATATTGATTCTAAAAATTTCTATCTAGATTAATTTGGCAAGATGGATGAATACAAAACACAGATGAAGCCCTCTTTTCTGATGGCAACTGCCATAGCAGCTATTGATTTGGGCTTTTATTTTAGCTAAATAACCATAAGAAGACTATCTTCCTTCTTTGAGGACTGGTATATTCCATTCATATTGACTTTCTTCTTTTAGGGAGGTAAACCCACTTAAAACAGATCAAGATTTAAAAAATGTTTAAAAGAAAGATGAAGATCAACATTTATAAAACATAAATAGTAAGAGCTAGGTCCCCAAACAGCAGAGTTATAAAAGAATTTCAAAGTTATCTGAAAATATATATATAAATGAAAACATTTATTGGTTTTCCTCTGTTTGCAATTGTGTAAATAGAGAGTACTGATATTTTTCTAAACACTTTGCAGGCATATTCGCTAGCATAGGCTAAAGGATTCCTAATCAGTCATTAGATTGATGACAGCCAATCCTGGGACTGTTTAAGTATAAAAGAATCCTTTTGCCAGCAAATAATTTTAGCACTCCCTCCTGTGACCTCAGTAGTAATGGTGTCCTGCATGCTTGACAATTTAGACCCATAGGAAGCTAAATTCTTTCTAGCTAACTTGCCAAACCTTTTTTGACGGTAACTTTTTGAAGAGATATTATGTTCATACATGTGTTGACAGATCCTGCCAAAATAAAATGTTAGTTAAATTGTTAATAGAAAATGTTGATGTGTTGGGTCAAGAAAACAAGGTAACAATGGCAAAACTTCCTGAACATAGAGGTTTCATAAAATGCCAACCAAAATACCAACAGAGTAAAGAATTATAACAAAAAACATGGAAAAAATAGATGGACAAGAAAAAAGAAATGAAAAAAGACAAGTATTACTAGATATCAAAATGTACTTTACAAGAATAATTATAAAAAGCTAACTGTACAAAAAAATAGAAAAAATGGATCAATGGACTAGAAAAGAAAATCTAGAAATAGAACCAACTGAATATTTAGAAGTTGATGTCTGCTATACACACACTTTAATAAACTGCGAAAGACAGCACTAAAACCAGCATGGAAAAGAGGCAAAAACCAAAAAAGTTTGGATCCAGACCACATATCATGCACCAAATAGGCCACTTACATCACTGACATGAGAATATCTTTAACAATAACGTTAGGGAGGCAGCTAAGTGGTACAGTGGAAAAAGCACCTGCCCTGGATTTAGGAGGACCTGAGTTCAAATCCAGCCTCAGACGCTTGACACCTATGAGCTGTGTGACCCAAGTCAAGTCACTCAACCTTCATTGCCCCACCAAAAAAAAAAAAAAAAAAAGGTCATGGGGAAATGAACAAAATAAAGAGAAATAAAAATTAAAAAAAAAAACCATAGATATTTAAAAAAAAACCCAATAACTTTAAAAACTAGAAAAAAAGAATATGCTATTTTATCAAATAGATGACATCAATGGAAACAAAAACCAATGGCTCTGATTATATAAATATAAAATCATTTTTCATATAAAAAGTAATATATTTTAAATGAAATGAAGAGAAACAGATAGGAAAATATGTGAGCTAAAGGTCTGACATTCAGACCATATAAAGAACTGATGCATAGTGTGAAAATGGATATGCTAACTACCTTGATTTGCCTAAGCCTCCCAATTATCCAGGTAACGAAGAAGGACTGGCTATATTGATTAAGATACAGAGTGGCTTGACATACTAACAATCCTTTGAGTGACCAAGAGTAAAACCAGACATGCAGAAAATCAGCAACTCTGAAGCCAATTAAGCTTATATCAGCTTTGAAGTAGACCTTGAGCCATTTGGTGATTTAGAGACCTTTAAGAGACATCCTTATCTTCAGAGACTCCCCTAACTGTTCATTATGGGCCTCTGGGACACATTCTGTTTTATAGCTTTTGGAGACATCTTATTGTTTGTGTTCAAGCCTTGAACTGCCAGCCCTGCTTATTATCAGGAATGCCTTCTGATTTGTTTATCAAAGAGCCAAAGCTCTTACACTTGGAGTTTCTCACTCCCCCTACTTCCTGTATCTTCCCCTCTCCTTGGGAATGGGGCTCCCCAACTTGTTTCTTTCTAGGGCCTGTCCAATTCCCTGCCTTCCTTCATTTGGAAAGTGTAACCCTTACTCTTTCCAACTGGGTTTTTGAACAGATGTGGACTTTCTCTCTGTTTTAGCTTGCAAGCTCCTCAGGCAATAAATGCATTTATAATATTTGTAAACTGTGATCAGACTCTGGTTCATTCCAGGTCCCTCTTTTTGGGACCTGGAATGTTCTTTGAACATTTTGAAGGAGTTTAAAATTTAACAATAACTATAAAAACAAGTTTTCCATAATCCTCAAAGAAACAATGATAAAAGGTCATAAACAATCAATTTAGGAAGGATGGAATACAAACTTAATAGCCATATGAAAAGATGGTCAAATTTCCTAATAATCAGAGAAATGCAGATCAAAAGGACTTTAAGGGACTACTTTGCCCATTAGAATGGAAGAAATAAACAAAAACTGTAAAGTCCAATGTTGGCAAGACTGTGGGGAAATAGACAATGTTGGTGGGAGTATATACAGTTGCTGATATTTTGGAGAGTCTAATGGCAATAATACCTTTCAACATATATATATACACACACAATACATATACATGTATATGTATACACATACATATATGTATAACATGATAAAAACTTAGAAAACGTGAACTTAGTAACCATCAACAAAAACAAGCACTCAAATAAATGTACAGATACATATATATACACACATACATATATATGAATACTGTACATACATACATCTATATATGTATCTGTATTTGTATTTCTGTAAAATTATAGAAACATAAACATATATTTATTTTTTAAGGAAAAAAGGGAAATATGGGCCAAAGGTAGAGGAACTTGAGCCAGGCTTGGAAGCGGCAACAACAAATACCATTTCTTCGTTTCTTGTTCCTTATTTATGTCCTTGTTTTGTATATTTATTTGAGTGCTTGTTTTTGTTGATGGTTACTAAGTTCACATTTTTAAAGTTTTATAGTGTTACTTTTCAATAGTTTATTAAATATCTAGTGTTGGCTCAGAACAAAGCAAAATCTGGGAATAAAGAGGAAGTAAAGAGGAAATTAGTTTTGTATTTAGACAAGTCAATGAAGCTGAGGGTCCTTTTCCCTTTATAAGTACATGAGAGTCTGTTGGACTCCTGTTATTATTTTATGCAGTGAGTATTCAGAGTACTTTGAATAAATATTCCTACTCTTTTCTGTAGCTCTATGAAAGAAACAAATCCCTTTTCACCTTCTATCTCAGGCTCCTGCAGCTGTTTCCAAAGCAAATTATGTTGTGAAATAAGAGTGGATCATCATCACCAACAAGCATTTACTGAACACCTATTGTCACATGTATGGAACAGGGGAAGAAAGCTAAGATGCAGTCCATGTCCTCGAGAGGCTTTCAGTCTTATTGGGGATATAGTCCCTATACATAAAAAGATGACTGATAATACAACATAGCATATTCTAAATGCTAAATGACTAGAATAGCTAATAGCAAATGTTATAAGACTACTAAGAAAATGTGAGCAGCAAGGAAAACTCTGTGGAGGAGGTGGGACTAAGCAGGTGGTCCTTGAAGGAAGGGTAGGATTTTGACAAGGGGAAAGAAAGGAGAAGGCATTGCAGGAATGGGAAGTAGCAAAACAAAATAGAGAAGAATCAATGTGGATGACATATTTTAGGAACACTGGAAGCATACATTTTAGTGCAAAGTGTGTGGTGGGGAGCAGAAAGATATAAAGCTGCCAAGTGTCAGTGTAGGGGACCTTTAATGCCAAGGTAAGAAATCCGAGCATTTTTCTGTGTGCAACGGGAAGCCACTGCAAGTTTTCTTTTAATTTTTTTAAGCAGGGACAAATACAAGGATTCACTTTCAAAATTATGCAAAGTGAGGTACATGAAGTGGTGATTGATAGGGACTGTTTGAAAGGCAATGTAGGGAGGGAGAAATTAGTAGACTACTGCCAGTGGTTCAGATATGGATTAGAATAGAGGCAATGGGTATAGAAAGGAAAGGACAGGTACAAGGACAATTTAAAGGAATAAATCAACAGACTTTGGTGACTTGAGTGGATGTAGTGAAGAGAGATAACCTGATGGTATTGAACCTAAGTGACCCATGTCACGTGTTATATGCATACAGATGTCTGTATGCATGCATGTTGTACACATGTACAGTACACATACAGTCATTTGTATACACCTGTATGTATACAGTTGTTTGCATATTGTATCTACCTTTAGAATGTTAACTACTTTAGGGCAAGGACTGCCCCCCCCCTCCACCTTTCTAGGCATGTAAGCGGCACAATGGCTACAGCAATACTATATGCTAAGCACTGTGCATGTTGGGGGTTCCAAAAAGAAGCAAAAGATCATACCTGCCCTCAAGGCGCATACACTCTAATGTGGGAAGCAACATGCAAACAAACATATACAAAGCAAACTATATACAGGATAAATTATTAACAGAGGGAAGGCCCTAGAATTAAGAGGGATTAAGAGAAGGTTCCAGTAAAAGACAAGATTGTAGATGAGACTTAAAGGAAGACAGAGTGGTCAGTAGTCAGAGCAGAGAGGGGAGTGTTCAAGGCACAGGGACAGTTGGAGAAAATGCCTGGAAAGGAGAGATAAAATGTCTTGTTCATGGAGCAGTCAGGAGGCCAGTGTGAATGGACTGAAGAAGGATGGATAGGGTGTAAGAAGATTGGAATGGTAGAAGGTGGTTGGGCTATGAAAAACTTTGAATGGCAAACAGCATTTTGTTTTGGATGCTGGGGGATGACAGGGAACCACTGGAGTTTACTGAGTAGGGGGAGTGTGTGTGACACAACATGACATGACATGACTGCACCTGAGCTTTAGGAAGATCACTTTATTGGTTGAATAGAGGATGGACTGGAGTGGGGAGAGACTTGAGGCAGGCAGACCCACCAGCAGGCTGCTGCAATAGTCCAGGCATGAGGTAAGAAGGGCTTACATTAGAGTAGTGGTAGTGTCAGAGGAGAGAAGGGGGCATATTTCAGAGATGATGCCTTGACAACAGATTGGATATCAGGAGTGAGAGATAGTGGGGAGACCGGGATGACTCCTAGGTTGACAGCCTGAGGGACTTGGGAATATGGTATTGTTTGCTACAGTAATAGGGGAGGTAGGAGGTAGGGTAGGTTAGGGAGAAAGATAAGATGTGAATTCAAATTTGTCCTTAAACACTTATTGGCTAGTGGTCTTGAACAAGTTATTTAACCTCTGTCTGCCTGTCTCCTCACCTGCAAAATGGGGATAACAGTACCTATTTCCCAGGGATTTTGTGAGGATAAAACGAAATAAAGTTTGTAAATTCTTAGGACAGTGCCTGGCACATGGTAGGCACTTAATAAAGACTCTTTTCTTCTCCCTTCCCTTTTTCCCTTCCTTCCTTTCTCCCTCCAATGATTGACAGTAACAATAACAATAAAGAAGGAAGAACTTTTTTGGGAAAAGGTCAATTTTATATATATATTGAGTTTAAAGTGTAACTGGACTTCTAAGGAGGAATGTAGGACTAAAAAATGGGGATGAATCTTGAAAGGAGATGTAGATTTAAGAATCATCATTTATAAACTATATCAGACTGTGGAGTACAGATGCTGAATGAACCATACTATTTCTTTTGTTTTGGGTGCTGTTGTTTTTCTATTTTGAGGTTTTTCGTCATTGCTCTGATTTTTCTCTTATAACATGACTAATACAGAAATATGTTTAATGTTATTTTATATTTATATATATATAAAACCTATATCAGATTACCTGCTGTCTAGGGGAAGGGGGAGGGAGGGGAGGGAGAAAAATCTGAAATTGGAAAGCTTGTATAAACAAAAGTTGAGAACTATCTTTACATGTAATGGGAAAAAAATAAAATACTTTATTAAAAAAATAAACTATATCAGATTACTTTCTGTCTGGAGGAGGAGGGAGGTAATGGAGGGAGGAAAAAAGAAATTTGGAACTCAAAATCTTATGGAAACAAATGTTGAAAACTATCTTTCCATGTCACTGGAAAATAATAAAAGACTTTTATGATTAAAAAAGGGGGGTGCAGCTAGATGGCTCAGTGGATAGAGCACTGGCCCTGGACTCAGGAGGACCCGAGTTCAAATCCAGCCTCAGACACTTATTAGCTGTGTGACCCTGGGCAAGTCACTTAACTCCAACTGCCTCACCAAAAAAAAGGGGGGGGGGGAAGAATCATTGGTGCAAATATATTTTCTGAAAATGAAGCGCACTTGAAAATATTCAGATGGAACTATCCTCTCATCAGTCTGGGCCTTCCCTTTGATGATGCAGATTACAACCTTTCCACCTGTGCCAGCACATTCTGGGTGACTTGTTCATATCCTCCCTCACCTTCCTCCAGGGAGTCTACCCAAATAAGGGTGGGGTACAGTGGGGATTGGGGAGGGGGGGGAGCTTTCTCACTTTCCCAAGCTATCAGTTGAGCCTTTTTCTTGCCATGTGACCAACCAACTTTTATTTTGCTTATACATTTTTGAAGTCCTTGACTTTACTCCATCCATAAATTGTTACAGCCTACTTGCTTTTAGCCATGCACCTTTCCTCATTTTCAGTTCTCAGAAACTGTGGTGTTTAAAATCTTTGCTCAAATGAATCGTGATTTTAAAAAAAAGTGGATTTTAGTTTTAGAGGTAAATTTGGGGGCCATTAAATTTCCTAACAGCAACTCAGCTCACTTTTCTCCTCCTGTGTAATTCTTTTACATTTCATTTTACAACAGGGGTTATTAACTTTTTCTGGTGTCATGGACACCTTTGGCAGACAAGATACATACAAGAAAATACCTAGCATTGCAAAGGAAGCTAGTTATATTGAAATAGCTATCAAAATATTTTAAAAAAGTTTTTAAACTCCAGTTAAAGAACCCCTGATATACAGTGTTTACTCAAGCTATATATTCTTTTTAAGGTATTCACTTAGTTCTTTGCTGAGATATCACATTAACTAATCCACTTAACTTTTTGCCTTCAAAAAATCCAAGATTTCCTCAGCGTGGGTACTCCTTCCATTGATGCTACTCTTCCTTCATCCCTTGAAATAACCTTTCTGATATACTGGTGCCAAAAAACATTAAACACTTGGTGGCTGTGTGGGATAGGTGAACTTGAGTCAGTTCAGATTCTGAGGATGGGGTCTGAAAAGTACCCAGCCCCCAATCCCTGTTATATAGTCAGATTATTTTGTTCATGTTTTATTCCATTGCTAGTAACAGAAATCATGTATCTTGCTTTACTGAACCTGATGTACCCTGATACCATCCCTTACCCCACCTCCCTTGTTCTATGACCAGGCAGGAAAGATGTCTCCTGTTAGTACAGATACACCCAGATCGTACCTCTCCCTTTTTGCATTTCTAAGTCCAACTACCCCCTGGTACCAGCTCCTGGTACCATCACTCCCTCCTTCCCCTTGCCCCTCCTCACACGGGTGGAATGGTTTCACCCTCTTCCCCTCCCAAGGTTTGACCTTTTCCCCCTCGCTTTTGGAACATGTACCCATACCCTGATCACGAGCTGAACACGCATACTGGGTGAGACAGGATTGGATATTAGATTGTGAGTTCACCCTGTGCACGGGGGACACCCCCCTCAAAATTTCCATAAAAACCCAACTCATGAGCCCAGTAGTGCACTCCTCATCCTTTGCATGGGGCTGTCCATTCTCATGAGAATGTAATCAATTTGCCTCTGCTTGACTTGCTGGTCTCCTCGAATTGTTTGGGTAAACTGAGGCAATTTTGTCCCAAATAAGTGGCCAAGCTAAGTGGGTATGGTGTATGGCTAAAAGGTTTACTTGCCTTTGCAACTTGACAGGAAGACCTGATAGGAGTTGTACTCTAGCTGGCAGAGGCTTCAAGGGCCTATGGTCATGTACAGGTCATGACAAGGCATGGAATTAGGACTTGTAACGATTGGAATGATGCCACCTGCTGGAGACTTACTGTAGAAAAGCTCCGCCATGAGGTGAAGGTCTCTGAGGGCAGGACCATGCATCTTTTCTTTGGCATCAGTAAGTGATGTTTGCTTGTGGGAGGAAGAAGGGGGAGCCTGGCGCTCTGACTCTCTTTCTTTCCTGAGGACTCCGGTGGAGAAGGGAGCTAGAAATGCACTCTCCCTTTAATAGATGGATGAATGTAGGCCTTTCTCTCCCTCTTTACCAAATTCTTATTCTCCTTAATAAATGCTTAAAAGTCTAACTCTTGCTAAAGCTTATAATTTATTGGTGACCACTCATTAGATATTTTAGAAGGACTAGCTAGAATTTTAGCCTTTACAGACTTCAGTCTAAGGAGAGTAGTAACAGCAATCCAATAACCTAACTGCAATCTCTTTCTTTCTGGAGGTCTAAAAATATAGATTATTTTAGTTGTGTTTGAGTGTACTAACTATTGAAAATAAGGAGACAGACTTGGGGAGGGAAGAAGGGCAAAAAATTTGGAACTCAAAATCTTATAAAAACATATGCTGAAAGCTATCTTTACATGTAGCTGGAAAACAATAAAATACTTTTATGATTTAAAAAAGGAGACAGAAAGACTAAATTAGCTCTTTTGGTCTCATTTGGGGATTACAATATAACAATTTTAATTTACATGTAACTTACAAATTTTACTTTTAAAGACAATAATATATTGATCTTTTATTCCAAAGATATTATTTATTCCTTCACATGAGATTATTTAATTAAAAGATTTTCTAGTGCCCTCCCCACAATGACTGCAACTTCAAGATCATTTGAATCCAGGGAAATCAAGAAATTAAAAAGAAAAAACACAATCATCAAAACCCAAAAGGTGCATCAAATAACTAAAAATAGATGGGATTAATTTGCACAATAATATGACTATGATGGGAAAAAAGCACTATTTAATATCTGTCTTTGTGTCCTGAGTGCCTAGCATAGTACCTTGAACTTAGCAGCATTTTAATAGATGTTGAACTGAACTGAATTATATGATTTATTTCTTCATCTTAAGAGATTAACCCAAATAGTGAGTGAATTTTCAGTGCTAAAACTCTCATTTTTGATGTTTTTTATTATCTTTCCTAATTAGCATATGTATATAAATTCATTGATCTGAAACTTTGCAAGCATAAACATTACTCACTTGCTGATCTGTTATCACATTACTAACAGACCAAGCTTAATCAGATTCTGCAGTTTTTTCAATTATGCACATTATTAGACAAGATTCATTTCATTTACCCTCTAACAGCTATAGCTTATTAGAGCAGGAGCTACTAGAAGGGATTTTTTGCAATTAATTTACTGTCATAGTTGTTCTATTACCCAAATACTTCAAGCTATATATTTTTTTGTTTTCCTTCTTTTTTCCCCAATCTTAATTATTTTATTTTTTTCCAGTTACACATAAAGACAGTTTTCAAAATTTATTTTTATAAGATTTCTAGTTCCAAATTTTTTCCTTCCCTCACCTCCTCCTCCCCAAGACAGAGCACAATCTGATATAGGTTGTATATGTATAATCACATTAAACATAGTTCTGCATTAGTCATGTTGTGAAAGAAGAATCAGATCAAAAGGATAAAAGCTCAAAAAAAAATAGTAGAAATAGTATGGTTCAATCTGCATTCAGATTCCACAGTTCTTTTTTCTTGTTGTGGAGAACATTTTCCAACATGAGGTCTTTGGAATTGTCTTGGATCATTGTACTGCTGAGAGGAGCTAAGTCTATCATAGTTGATCACCGCACAATGTCAAGGTATAATTCTTTAAATAGATTTAACTACCTGACAAGGCAGAGTATGATACATTTTACTGTATTTTCTATCTTCTTTTACCCTATTCCCCCTCAAAGGTGTTTTACTTCTGATTGTCCCCTCCACTGCTCTGTACTCCCTTTTTTTACCCTTCCCTCCTTATCCTCTTCCCCTCCTACTTTCATGTAGGGTTAAATAGGTTACTACCAATTGGGTATGAATGTTATTCCCTCCTTGAGCCCACTCTGATGAGATTAAGGTCTTTGAGCTAATTCTGTGTTCTAAAATTTTCTTCTTCCCTCCCTCCTCAACCCTCCCTATGAAATCAAGCAATTCAATATGTCATACTTGTGCAGTTACGCAGAACATCTTCACCTTCCTTGAAAGTGTTTTGCTTTTTATTGCTCTTTCCTGGAATCTACCCTTCCCCCCTTCCCCTATCCTTATCTCCCTCCCCTCCCACTTTCCCTCAGGGCAAAAATATATTACTATACCCACTTGAGTATGTATGTTATTCCTTCTTTGAGCCAAATCAGATGATATTAAGGTTCACTCACTCCTCCACTCCTTCCCCTCCCCTCCATAAGCTTTTTTCTTGTTTCTTTTATGTGAACTACCTCTTCCCAGATCATCTCTTGCCTTCCCCATTCCCCAGTTGATTCCTCCTACACCTCAACCCTATTTTAAAGATGTCATCACGGGTTAGTTAGGTGGCACAGTGGACAAAGCACCAGCCCTGGGCCCAGGAGGCCCCAAGCCCTAATCTAACCCCAGACATGAGACACCCCACCCTGTTTGCCCCATAAAGAACAAAACATAAATGCTTTACAGATATCATCCCTTCATATTCAGTTCAGACCTGTGTCTTCTGTGAATTCCTTACCGAGAATATTCTTATAAGTTTGAAGTATTATCTTCTCATGTAGGAATGTAAACAGTTTGATCTTTTAATATCCCTCATGAAATCTTTTTCCAGTTTACCTTTTTATGCTTCTCCAGGGTCTTGTATTTGAAAGTCAGATTTTCTATTCAGTTCAGGTCTTTTCATCACAAATGCCTGAAAGTCCTCTTTTTCGTTGAAGTCCCATTTTTTTCCTCTGAAAGATTATACTCAGTTCTGCTGGGTACATGATTCTTGGCTGTAGTCCCACTTCCTTTGTCCCCTGGAATATCATATTCCATCTCCTCTGGTCCTTTAATGTAGATGCTGCTAGATCTTGCTTTATCCTTATTGGAGCTCCACAGTATTTGAATTCCTTCTTTCTAGCTGCTTGCAATATTTGCTCCTTGACCTGGGAACTCTGGAATTTGGCTATAATATTGCTGCAGGTTTTCCTTTTGGGATCTCTTTCAGGAGGTGATCGGTGGATTCTTTCAATTTCTATTTTGCCTTCTTCTTCTAGAATATCAGGGCAATTTTCCCTGACAATCTCTTGGAAGATGCTGTCTAAACTCTTATTTTGGTCATGATTTTCAGGTAGTCCAATGATTTTCAAATTATCTCTCCTAGATCTATTTTCTAGGTCAGTTGTTTTTCTAAGGAGATATTTCATATTGCCCTCTTATTTTTTTATTCATTTGGATTTGCTTTACTGTGTCCTGGTTTCTCATATAGTCACTACCTTCCATTTGTTCAATCCTAGTTCTTAGGCAATAATTTTCATCAGACAGTTTTTTTATCTCCTTTTCCATTTGGAAAATAATTTCAGCATCTTTTTGTGTGTTTTGCCACTCCAGGACTTGTTTTATTTCTGTTTTGGAGGTAATTGTGTCAGGAGCTCTGTGTGTTTAATGCCTTTCCTCCGCCATCTTTGCTGTGCTCCAGTATGATACATTTTAAAGAAAAGTTGAAGAATGTATACTACATAAGAATTTTTCAAAAACTTACTAAATAGTAGTTGATGTAAAGTTTCTTCAAATCTCCTTACTTGTAAACTGACATGTATAGATTATAATGGCAGCACTAGGGAAGGGAATAAGCATTCACATAATATCTCCTATGTGCCAGGTTCCGTGCTAAACATTTTTCACAAATATGATCTCATTTGGTCTTCATCACAACTCTGGGAAGTAGATGCTATTATTTTTTCTTTCTTTCTTTCTTTTTTTTTTTGCAGGCAATGGGGGTTAAGTGACTTGCCCAGGGTCACACAGCTAGTAAGTGTCAAGTGTCTGAGGCCGGATTTGAACTCAGGTACTCCTGAATCCAGGGCCGGTGCTTAACCACTGCACCATCTAGCTGCCCCAGTAGATGCTATTATTATCTTGATTTTACAGTTGGAAAAACTGAGACAGTCAGAGGTTAAATGACTTGTCTAGGGTCCCACAACTGGTAAGCATCTAAGGCCAGATGTGAGCTCAGGTCTTCTTTTCTCCAGGCCCAGTGCTCTGTATTATGACTCCACAGCATGCTCTATGTATGCATTACATACACAACAAGTGGCTTACAAAAAAAGGAGGTAAGCGATTTATATAGGGTCTACCATAGTTACTGATAAACTCTTCAGGAAGTAGGGGGAAAAAGAGAATTAACAACCTAGTTAAATAGGTTTCTAAATTCTAGTACTCTAAAGAAATGTGTGTTCTCAGCAGTTTTAGCATTTAAATGAGTTTCATTTTCCAACCCCTCATTATTTTTTTTATTACCCATTCTGATCATTTGACCAATTACCTGGTAATTCAACCCCTTTGGGATCATGATCCTTTTTAGTTTTTCCACTTAGTAGGAGAAAACTTGCCCATCAAGGAGGTAAAGTGTACCATTCCCAGGAAATGAGTGTTTAGGGTAAAAACTAGCATAGAGGAAAACTTTGCATATTTTAATCAGTTAAAAGATAGGATGTAAAAGTCTGGCCTTTTCTATGCTATACAAATTCATCAGAGATTTTGTAATTCTTTGGTAAATTTGGTTACCTCTCAAGTGTAATTTCCTCTAAAGAATCTATAGGATGGACAGTAGAAGATTTCCTTGGTTCTATTCCACTAGACCACATATGGTAGACAGAAAAATTAGTGTATGACACAAAGGGGAAGAAGACCATAGTCGGGAGCAGAAAATTGAGCCACCTGGACAATGATCCCTTACAAGGCAACTCCTTTCTCTCTTAAATGCTAAATTATCTATTTTTAGTTTTATAGTTCATGATTCAAACACTGGAAACCAACAGCAAGGACTGAAAAGAAAGAACAGGAAAAATTTCCACAGACAATAATAACTATTTGCAAAAATACTATTTCTGATCACATACCTAATCAAAACAACTTTTCAAGTAATATTCTGAGTTTCCTAATTAGTGATATTAGGTAAATTAGTTCAAACCACTTTTAATCAGCATCAGTCTATGGAGGCATTGTCACTGATTACTTAGCTGCTTTAACAGCATTTGTAATGGATATGAAGTGGTAACAAATCCAGGCATTTCATCTGATTGCTTCCTAGGTTATCTGCTCTTCATTCTGCACATCACCTGTCTCTTCTGACAGCCCTCATTTGAAGGAACTAATATTAGTTCAAATAACATATTCGTTTATAAAACCTTTTTTCTGTGTATCAAAAAAGAAGTAGATTATATTTAAATTTTGGAATTTCTCATTTGAGGTCAAGATTTATGGACCTTTGCCACCAAATACAGAATTAAGAGGTTATGGTTAATTATATTGTTGGGGTGATGGATCTAGACTAAAAGGATAATTTTTAAAGCAAAGTCCAGACTGGAATATTTACAAAAGCATTTCCATACTATTTTGTCACTTGAATGATGACAGTATGCAAAATGAAAACCGTAACCAAGACAATGAAAATCTATAAACAAGTGCTCAGGCCTACCAGAAGGTCAGTATGGGAAACTGCAAACTGAAATGGTGGCTTGTTCTTTTCAAAATGCATGTTTTAAAACAACCCAGGCTATTCGGCCAGGCCATGCTTTATATCTTATCTGCCTATCTATCCCTACTGTCTTGTCATCCACTCTTCTATTTCCCCCACTCTACTACCCTAATTCTGGAAAAGGCACACCAATTGACTGCCCAACTGAACAAGATGCCATCTCTGATTCCAGATACTCTGATCTGTCTCTGACTCCAGATACTTTAATCGATGGCCAGCATTCCATTATAGTGGCTGTATATCCCTGTTGGAGAGGGCAAAGAATGTCTTATTTTTATATTTGTATTCCCAGGGCTTAGCTTAATAGCACAGTGCCTAGAAGACAGCAAACACTTAATAAATGCTCTTCTATTCTTTCATCTTCATGTTCCAAATATGAATAAAAGTAAAGGATTAGAGTCTTAATGGTAGGAGGGATCTTTAAAGAAATAATATAGTGGGGCAGCTAGGTGGCGCAGTGGATAAAGTACCAGTCCTGGGTTCAGGAGGACCTGAGTTCAAATGTGACCTCAGATACTTGACACTTACTTACTAGCTGTGTGACCCTGGGCAAGTCACTTAACCCCAATTGCCTCACCAAAAAAAAAAAAAATGTAGTACATATAATCTCCTTCAACTCTCAAATTCAATAATCTTTATATAATTACCAACAGATGGTACAATGGATAGAGTACCAGGTCTGGAGTCAGGAAGACCTGGATTCAAAACTGGACTCAAAACTAGACTCAGCCACGTAGTAGCTGTGGGAACCTGGGCAGATCTCTCTGACTTTCTAAATTTTCTGAACTGTAAAATATGGATAATATCACAGATAACATCACAGGGTTGTTATAAGGATCAGATGAGATAGTATTTGTAAAGCACTCAGCACAGTGCACAGCAGAGTAAGCACTATGTAAATGTTAGCAATTATTATTACTGTTATTAGACCTGAACTTTTGGGAGCTTTTGATAGTCCCTGTTAGACACTCCTCCCTTAGCTTCAGTGATACTGCTACTCCTGGTTCTCTTCCTCTTTGCTGATCCTTCTCAGTTTCCTTTGCAAGATCAACATTCTCATCTTATCCACTAAAGTGTGAGTCTGCACTGAGGCTCTCCTCTCTTTCTAGACTTCCTGGGTGATCTCCTCAGTTGCCCTGGCTTCAGTGACTAGTTCTAGGCAGAGAGAGAATTCCCACATCTAGATGTCTAGCCTTAATCTCTCTCCTCAAGTCCAGTCCCAACTGTAAGCTAGTCACTGAGCTCACTGAGGAATAGGAAGAATAGGAATAAGGTGGATAAGGAAGAGGAACATTGAGTTTTGAGAGCAGATTGACAAGAGCGCAGTTTGATTAGGGATTGCCCACTGTACATGGAGGGGGATAATTTGAGAGGTTAGTACGTTAAAGTGGCACCAGATATTGGAGAGTCAGTAATACTAGGCTAAGAAATATGAATTTTACATGGTAGGCAATATGAAGTGACTAAAGATTTCAGCTCAGAAGTGACATGGATAGATCTAGGTAGAAGAAACTTTACTCCAATAACACTATAAAGGGGATATTTAAATAGGGATGAAAAGAGGGTAGAAACAGGAATTCTTATTTGTATACTGGTTTCCAAACTTTATATGATGAAACATTTCTTTTTTAAAAAAAAAGTCAAACCCTCTATACTTTTCATAAAACAACATATTCAAACAATTTTCTTAGTTGATATTCAAATAACATTAAGAATTTACTACAATTATTTTATAACACATAAACTTTAAACATATAATAAAACTACGAAATAATGCACATAATCACTGTGCTGCATTAATTGTCACAGCACCACAGATTTAGAGATGGAAGGGCCCTTTGAGTTCATTTACTCTAATCCCCTCATTTTATAGGTGAGGAAATGGAGGGTCTAGAATATTAATGATTTGCCCAAAGTCATACAGGTACTAAGTGGCAGGCCAGGGTTTGAAATCAGGTCTGACTCCAAATTCAGCACTGTTGCAACTTCATCATGTTGCTTTCCAAAGCTGGAGGGGAAAACAAAAGGATGGCAGGCTCTTGCATCTCTAAACACATGTTTAGAGATGGGTTTCAGCAGGACATTGGCCCTGCCTGGGAACTTCAAGGGAAGGGGAAGAAAGGGAGAGTCAGGAAGGGACATGGCTGGCTGTTGCTGAAGAAGCCCTATAGAGCAGCAGCACCCCATTCCCTAACTAGCTGTGGGAGGCTGAGGTGTTTTGCTACCAAAAGGGTCCTGGCCCTTTTCCCCAGAGAACAAGAGCAAAAAGAGATAGGTGCCAAGGGCTGCCTAAGAATTACTATGTGATCCAGGGGGCAGGAAGACGTGGGGAGGGACAGAATGCAATAAAAGATGCTGACTGTTCCCACTAGCTATGACAAGGTCTAGCACTTGGGATCTGCCAATAGTTCACTCTCCTTCTGCCATGACCCCCATTTGTCCCTACTTACAAATGAATTCTCTAAATAGTTAAGGATGCAGCCTATTAAGGCATGCTCTAAACTGAGCTAGTTGTTTATTATTATTTTTTATTATTATTTATTGATGGGTGGCCATCATTTGGGGAATAGTGCAACAAGTTGTGTTATGTGATTGTGATGGAATACTACCATGCTATAAGAAATGATAAGCTCAATGATCTTAGAAAAACATAGAAAGACACAAAATAATGAAGAATGAAATGAGCAGAACCAAGAGAACATTGTATATAGTAATAGCAGTACTGTTTTAAGAACAACTTTGAATAAATAAGTTTTGACTTTTATAAATACCCAAATTAACTATAAGGGGCATATGAAGAAAGATGTTATCTGTATCCAGAGAAAGAACTGATAAATAGAAGTATAGAATAATTTTACATATTGTAATGATTGGAATGACGCCACCTGCTGGAGACTTACTGTAGAAGAGTTCCGCCCATGAAGCGAAGGTCAGGACAAGACCAGGAGTCTTTTCTTTGGCGTCAGGAAGTGACGTCTGCTTGTGTGAGGAAGAAGGAAGAGACGGGGGCTCTGTCTCGGGCTCTTTCTTTTGGACTCTGGTGGAGAGTAGAGCTAGAAATGTGCTCTCCCTTTAATAGATAGATGAATGTAGGCCTTTCTCTCTCTCTTTACCAAATTCTTATTCTCCTTAATAAATGCTTAAAAGCCTAACTCTTGCTAAAGCTTATTATTTATTGGCGACCACTCATTAGATATTTTAGACAGACTAGCTAGAATTTTAGTCCTTAACAATATTATATATATATATATATTATGTATATATGTATATATACATATATATGTATATACATGTATATTTGTATAATGTGTATCTAACGGTAGCCATCTCTAGGGCAGGGGGAGTGGGCAAGAATGGAAGGAAAAAAATTTACATAATAACTGTTGTATATTTAAAAGGACTGGCAAGTTGTACATAGGAGATTTGCAGTTTAATGTGCAATCATCTTTTTATATATACCATATTATGGAAATGCTTGTTTATTCCATAAATTAAAAATAAAAATAAATTTAAAAAAATAAACTGAGTTAAATATTAGGCACCTTGTGTGGGTTTTTAGAAGCTGATTCCTAGGAACCCTGAATACTAAATGCATTTTGGGAGTGCCACCTGAGGTTAAAGTTTACCAGACTCTGTTTTAACTCCTTTTGAACTATGCTTGCTGGTCCTATTTTGGGGTGACTTAGGAATTCCATTAGGATCGCCTTTTTAGTGGTAAGGATCCATTGGAGATATTTCAAGCGTCCTCCAAGTATCCAGAGGAAATCTTATCCCACACCTCCAGTACACAGCCTTCATAGAAAAGGATAGCTGGAGAGAGAACGGTTGGATTGCCCTTTGCTGAAAGGAATCTTGGAAGAATTGTGAACAGCTTCCAGTCAATCCCAGGCCCTTTATCTCTTTGGGGAGAGCTCCTCCTGTTTGGGAACTTGGAATTAGAGTTTCTCTGAAGAGAGAAATCTCTTTTTTCATTTGTTTCTTCTCTCTTTGCTTGCTATTATTTCTCCCATGATCATTTCTTTGGTCTATCTGCCTGGGTTGGAACAGGTCCTTGTTAAAGACTAAGTGCACTGTAAACTGATAAACCTACATAAAATGCTGTTTGATGAATTTACACAATTCAGTATTTAGGACGTTAACTGCGCTTTCTGCCTGTGAGTTTTGGACTGTGTAACACCTGTGCCACATGGGCAAATTCTAACACTTTAGTATGAAGCACTAGAAAAGGACTATGTTAAGAATTCTGAGGACCCCAGAAGATGGTTTTGGAACAAAAAAACTACTGAGCTCCCAAGATATGCTGAGGGCACAAAAATGCCAAAAATTAGAGAGGAATACAGCATCCCCTTATACCCATCCTTTGCAGCACGCTCACCCAGCATTCCAAGCAAGTATAGGAAGCCTGTGGGACTGGGGGTGGGGGAAGAGTGCTTTCAGGTATGTGTGATGGAGGAGCCCTTTTCCCTCATCCTTCAGAGCATGAAGCTGCCCTATCTCCAGACTAGTCACCCTGTGTTCCATAAGCACACTGCTGCCTCCTTTTGTCCCCTTTGTGTTTAGCTCTCCTCATTTTAGGTAAATGAGTATCTTGAGAGGAGAGTGAGTGCCCAGGCAGCTGCTAAGCTTGGGAGAGCCATCAGAGACATCTGAGAGGTAACACCGCAGCCACATCAGGTAAGAAACTAGATCAGAAGTAGAGTGAGCTGCTTAACTCAGTTCAGCAATCAATCAAATGAGACATGGATCCTGAAAGGAGCCAGCCCAGTGGGGCAAAGATATAATTTATCCATTGTTGATGCTATTTACCAGGAGCAAGTTTCCACAAAAGTGATATGTCCCACAGTTGTGAAAATTCTGTCAGGAGGTGAAACATGAAAAACAATTTCTATTTTCACTAGATTGTTCATTAAAAAAATTTAAATATTTGTAATATAAAGACCAAGTCTGGTATATGTTTAGAAGATTAAAGTATAATCACTAGTTAACTTATTGAACATTTTATTTTTTAAAATTCTACTTCAGCAGTACTATACAAGGGAATGTCATTCTCTTGCTATTTATACTTACTTATATATTGGGTTGGGGGAAAATAAAAATAATTTTCCTTTAAATAGTTTAGTCTTTAATGACAGCTTGTGTAAATTCCTTTGCTTAACATCATGCTTTTTAAAAGTTTTTAATTCAATTTTACTTTATTTTCATTTCTGTTTTCTTCCTCTCCCTTCCCCCTTGAACCCATTGAGCAAGAAAAACAGAAACAGGGGCAGCTAGGGAGTGTGGTTGGATAGAGCACCAGCCCTGAATTCAGGAAGACCTGAATTCAAATCCAGCCTCAGACACTTGACACTTACTAGCTGTGTAACCTTGGGCAAGTCACTTAACCCTCACTGCCCAACCCCCCAAAACCCCAAAACCAAAACCAAAAACAAACAAAAAAGAAAAACAGAAACCATTTGTACAGTCATGCAATACAAATGAACACATTGGCCAGGTCCCCCCTACCTCTTCCCCTCCCCAAAAAGCAAGAAAATGAAAGAAATAGAAGAATATATGCTTCAGTCTTCACTCTGAATCTATCAGCTCTCTATCTGGAGGTGGATATCAGGCTTCATTGTGGGTCCTCTGGAATTATGGTTGTTCACTGTATTTTTAAAAACTACATAATGTTGTGGGTTTTTCCAGTCATGAGGCATTATTTTTATGTTGTTTGGAAGGAAATTTGGGAGAGCTTAAGCAATTCCCTGTCTATACTCTATCATCTGTCCTCTAACACCATGCTTTTTAAGAGATGAAAACAACTTTAACATGGAACTTACCCCCCCACCAAAAAAACCCTCCATAAAACACCCTAAACTCAATACAAACAAGTCCTAGCACTGTACTTTGTTTTACATATAAAATTTTTATGTTCATTAAAGCTGTATATTAAATTGTAACTTTGAAGATCAAATCATGTTACAGTGACATGAGAGAAATTCACTAGTAATTCTCCAGTGATTTTCAAAAACCATATTAATTCCCCCTGATTTTTCTGTAAGCTTAGATTTAAAATATAAAGTTCTATTAAAGAGCATATCTGTAATATTATCCAAGAGCATTATTAGGGATCAATGAAAAAGCTTATGTTCAAATTTTATCAGAAGCTCTCATATGTCTGTCTTTGTTTAAAATTAATAAGGCTTGAAAAAAAATTAATAAGGCTCCTGAGCACAATTAAGTAGGTCAATGCTTCAACTTTAAGTGTTTTTAAAAGTAATACTGGGCTCAAGAGACAGAGATTAAAACCCATAGCTTCAATATTTTGGTAATTTTAACTTATTATTTTATTATCTGTTTTATCCTATAAAGTTTTTGAAAACAGTGGCATACCCCCAAAACTGTAGTGAAATAGAATATCTGTTTCATAATGAAATAAATGTCCCAAATCTGATCCAAGCCTTTCATTTTTATTAAGATAAATTTTATTGTTAGTATTTATAATGGAAAGAATGCTGACTTTAAATAATAAACACTATTGCTATTAAAGCTATTTTTATTCATTTTGAACTTTAAACTTTTGCATTGAGATAATGTCATTTACAGAGTATTAAAATCTGCATTATGTTCGCTATGAAAATGATTAACAATTAGCATTTAATTATTGACACAATGCAAATCAATAAATAAAGCAAACAATTTTGTAGTGCTTGTCCAGCATCCTCATTCTCCCTTTTTGGATATTAAAAAATAAGATTACTCTATTTAAAAAACTTTATTAATCTCAAACTAAAATATTCAATATACTAGGGGTCTTTCACTGATTCTTATAAAAGTGCTACAAGTACAAACTTTCAAAACAGAAAACTGCATATGCACATTGATTCTATTCATGTAACACTGTGTTCTTACATAATAAGACAAATGTTCAAAAATTTCCAGGTGCAATTTGGGAAACAGTTTGACAAAAGTGGTCTGTGATGACCACTGCAAGTACATTTTGCAATTCATTGGACCAATATATTGTATTGAAGAGGCAATGTCATTTCATGGAAAGCTTTAAACAAATTCCCATTTTGAAATGATATGCCAGAATACATAACATAATCTAGAACAAGCTAATAAACACCTATAGGAACATTTTATATAATCATCCTGGGAAATGCATTACATTGTTCTGTTTTGTTTTTAAACAAGGAAACCAGTGGACAGAAAAATGCTAAGCACTGTATCTTCCTTAAATCAACCAAGCAAAAAACAAAGTATACTCATAATGTGTTTTTGAGTGAACTATCCTGCCTAGTACTGAAGAATATAATGAGGTAGGCTTCACCAGGGTTTAAAGAAACTACCTAACTCAAAAAGATTCCTTAGAAACAGTTTTCCAGATATTTTGGTCCTGCTCAATCTGCCACTACAGTGTGGTTAAACTCCAATTTTCTGGAAACCTCAGTGGAAAAGCAATTTTGACTAGCAGGATTCTTTTTGATTTACTTAAGATTTACCTCTGTAAGCAAGAAAACTTTTTTTTTGTGATGATTCAGGGTCATCATTTGGAAAATAAATTGTCTGTCATGTAATATGCTGTAATGTATCATCATCAGGACCTGTTACAGTCAGTAACAATGGCTCCACATAGCTGTGCTTTTTGAGTTTCTGCTTTTTTACAGATTTTTCTTTCATTCTTCCCTTCCTGTAACTACTGTCAGTGCAGTGGCTCCTGCAGCCTCTTTATACTTGTATAATTTGAGGCTTCTAGTTTGAGGGAGGCTTGGAAACCCATGAGATTCTTTTCTCTAAAAATCCTTAGCAAAATAAATTAGCTTTATTTTTACAAAACAAACTACATGGAAAGTCATCTTAGAATGTTAACTCCTTGAGGGCATGGAATCTTTGTATCACCAACTCTTATCATGCAGTAGGCATATAATAAATGTTTGCTGAACTGAATTGAATATAAGTCAAACATGACAAAACTGAATCTCTAATTAATATGGTAAATGAAGTAGGCTAGTTAGAATTCTGTGTAGTATGAAGAAATGGGCTCTGAAGAGTAATTGCACAAGTTTTAATGGAGTCTGTGTCATCAATTCTGGATACATAGAGGACTTTCATGCAGCACATTAGAGTACAAAGAGCATTATTTGTAGAACCATGGGCAAATTATTTAACCTCTCTGGGTCTAGTCCCTTATTTGTAAAATGGGATAATAATTTTAACAATCCCAAACTCATTAGGTTGTATGTGCCTATAACATTTACAGAGGACTTCCATGTATTTTCATTTGATTCTTATAACTATGATATCTCTACATAGTATACTTGAATTATAAAGTTTTAATGTAGCTTTCAAAGTAGAAATTTTTAGTAGAAATTGATGAGCCTAAGGTGTCACCCTAGGAGCTAAAGTCAGTAGATGATTCAGAACTATTGCTACCAGGGCAGCTAGGTAGCACAGTGGATAAAGCACCGGCCTTGAATTCAGGAGTGCCTGAGTTCAAATCCAGCCTCAGACACTTGACACTTACTAGCTGTGTGACCCTGGGCAAGTCACTTAACCCTCATTGCCCCGCAGAACCAAAACAAAACAAAACAAAAAAAAACAAAACCAAAAAACAGAACTATTGCTACCAAAGCCAAAGCTTTGGTCTTAAAAATTGTAATCTTTAGATTATTTTGCAATTGATAAAGTGCTGGGCCTAGAGTTAAGAAGTTCTAGTTTCAAATCCAGTCTCAGATACTTACTGGTTATGTAATCTTGAGCAAGTCACTTAACATGTATTTACCTCTGTTGCCTCAGTTATAAAATGGGGATAATAATACCTCAAGGGGTCACTTTGAATGTCAACTGAGTTAATATTTTAGCACAATGCCTGGCACATAGGAGATGTATTTAATAAAAGCTTATTCCCTTAATAAATGTCCCCCTACCCCTTCTTCCATGTTAAGCTGAAAGGCACCAAAAAGTTGCTGAAGTACCAGTGGTGGGGGGCACTGCCAAAGCTACAACTAGGATAATTGGGGGTTGAGGGATGGGGAGGAAGGCAGGGCTGAGGCCAGTTGGGCCTCACTAGATAGCAGGTGGTCCATCCCTTTTACAGTCTGTTTTGCCACTGAAGAAGAAAACAGTATATGGAAAGGGAAGGGAGGTTTCTGGAGGTACCTGGTCTTGGGGTACCACCCTGAGGGGGAGGCATACATATTCCAGTGGAGGACAATGAGGTGAGACAAGCATGCGGATGATGTTTGCTGTGAAGAGCAGAAATGATCCTTCTGAACATTTGTGCCCTGGGACAAAGTTCTGTAGACCTGGAACCAGGTATAGCTCATCCTTCACCCCTTCACTAGGTAATAGCCACTTCCTTTTGCGGCAAAGTTTCTTCCTGGGCTTGCTCTTACACAATATTATAACAGGGTGGAGGAAGGAGAACAGAATAAATGCGAAAAAGGAAAAAGGGAAAAAACAAAAAGGGAAAAAAGGATAGGAATAGAGAAAATAATATGAAAAAACAGGAATAAAGAAAGCTAGTGGGAAATGAGAGGGAGGAAACTAATAAAAAACATTTCATTTATAGACATAGAGACCTAAGAGCAATTCAAGTTTTTCCTTTTGGAAATGAAAGAAAGGTGGTAGACTGTGATCCTCTCAATTATTCATATTTAGTAAAAATTATAAAAACTGTTGCTTTGCCTAATTACTCTTATTAATCTCCTTGAAATCTAAATATAAAACCAATACAAATTTTCCTATGTTCCATAATGCTGGAATGATCACAAGAAGAAGCAAAGAACACTTGCTTCTTTTTTGATCGACCATTTATTTTGCATATTAAATATATACGTTACTAGTTAAAGAAGAAAAATCACCAAAAATTTCTTAAGTCTTACCGGGCATGGCATGTATGAGGTCACCACATAGAACAAAGAATTTAGGCTTGGGGTTGAGCTTGTTAATAGCTTGCACAGCTTGTTCTGTTAATCTGATCTCCTCTTCCCATTCATCACCACAATTCTCACAATCACCAAGTGCCCAGGCTTTCATCAGTCCAAATTGTGGATCTGCTCCTTGGATGAAGTAGAAAGGGGATTTCCACTGAAGCTCTTTTTCTTAAAAAGAAAATGGAAGAAATATAAAATCATTCAGGGAAAACAGCCAGGTTAAAACACAGCACTTTCTTAAATTAAGTAGGTCATTTTAATAAGCTATTGTTCAAACACACCATTTTCTTATCACAGACATTCTTAACCTTTTTTTGTCCACTGGAACTCTGAAGGAGCCTACTGATCCCTTCTCAGAATAATGTTTTTAAAGGCACAAAATAAAACACACAGGATTACAAAGGAAACTAATTATATTAAAATGCATCTAATCAAAATTTAAAAAAAATTAAGTTTGCAGACCTTAGCTTAAGAATCCCTGGTTCACAACATCTCACACCATATACTAAAGTAAGGTCAAAATGGATATATGATTTACACATAAAGGATGATACCATAAGCAAATTAAGGGAGTATAGAATCATTTATAGGCAAGGGAAGAATTTATGACCAAAGAAGAGAGAAAGAATAAAATTAAATGTAAAATAGATCATTTTAATTATATAAAATTAAAAAGCTTTTCCATAAACAAAACAAATGTAACCAAGACTACAAGGGAAGTAGATAACTGGGAATGAATTTTTGAAATGAGTATTTCTGATAAAGGCTTCATTTCTAAAATATATAGAGAGAACTGAGTCAAATTTACAAAAATACAAGTCATTCCCCAATTAATAAATGGTCAAAGGATATGAACAGGAGTTTTCAGACAAAGAAGTCAAAGCTATCTATAATCATATAAAAAATGTTCTAGATCACTACTGATCAGAGAAATGCAAATTAAAACAACTCTGATGTTGGAGGGGATGTGGGAAAGCTGGGATGCTAGTCCACTGTTGGTGGAGTTGTGAAAAGTTGTGAAAAGATACAACCATTCCGGAGAGCAATTTGGAACTATGCTGAAAGGGCTAAAGAAATGTTCATACACTTTCTTTGATCCAGCAATACCACTGCTAGATTTATATCCCAAAGACATTCCTAAAAAGAGAAAAAGACCTATTTGTACAAAAATATTTAAAGCAGTTCTTTTTCTGGTGGCTAAGAATTGGAAATCAAAGGAATTCCCATCCATTGGGAAATGGCTAAACAAACTGTGGTATAGGATGGTGATGGAATATTATTGTGCTATAAGAAATGACAAGCAGGATGACTTTGGAAAGGCCTGGAAAGACATGTATTAAATGATGTATTGTGAAGTGAGCAGAACCAAGAGAACATTGTACACAGAGACAGCAATATTGTTTGATGAGAAACTGTGAATGATTTGACTATTCTCAACAATACAACGATCCAAGACAATCCCAAAGGATTATTGATGAAGCATACTATCCACCTCCAAAGAAAGAACTGATATTGATGGAACAGACTGTAGTGTGCTATTTTTCACTCTTTCATTTTTTTCTTTTAATCAAGTTTTCTTGTACAAAATGACAAATATGGTAATGTTTTAAATAATCATAAATGTATAACCCATATATGATTGCTACCTCAGGGAGTAGGTAGGGGAGGGAGGGAAAGAGGGATAAAAATTGGAATCCCAAAGTATAAATAAAAATATTTATTATTTAAAAAAAAAAGAATCCCTGGTTCAGAGTATTTTGATTTATATTAATTCTGAGAGGCCATGTGGTCTAGTAGCTAGACAGCTGACTTCAACTCAGGAGGACCTGGATTCAAGTCTTGCCTCTGACAAAGAGGAAAGGTTAACTGACTTAAGCTCTCAATGCTCCAGGCCATTCTAAAACTAAGTTGCAGAGGTTCCTTGTAGGAGTTCCCTACACCAGTGAAATGACAGGTCCAAATAAGAAAAATAGAAGACACCTGATGATACTCAAAGGCTGGAGAAGAACACGTGGAAGAGCATAGCCAGGCCCTTATTACAAAGAAGGTAATAATCCCGTGAAGTGGCTGGAATTGATGACCATATTTTACATACTTTTAACTTTGAATAGTGCAAAGTCTAATACCTGTGACCATTTCATAGAATTCATTATTCAAACTTGGATTGTATAAGCAACAAAACCAAACTGTTTGTTTAAGAACTGTAGAATCAAAATGAAGTACAGAGCATTAACATAACACTATACAGGATATTAGCTTTTAATAGCAAATTTTAATCCAGATTTTAAAATACCATGAATATCACCTCTTTGAAACAGATGAAATATTTCACTTTTTAAAATTTTTATTCTTGCTATAATGTCACTGTTTGCGCTAGTTAGGGATGAGCCATCATTTTAATTATAAAACTTAGAACTTGGGATTTTGACTATCTGGTTGAATATATAGTACCATAATTAAATCTTGAAATTAGTCAACATGGAAAATGTTAACATTTTAAAGACTATAAGTTTAATGTGAACACACATGGGAATAACAGTACTTTTAGAGGAAGTCTTCATTACTACATCCTTATTCTGTTTAACTGAATTTTGCAAGTCATTAATGTCTATCTTTAGAAACTAAAGCCTTAAAAGGAAATATAGAGGGAAGTTGTTATTTAAATGTTTTTCTATTTAGCCTAGTTAGCCTGGCTAAATAAGAAAATGTAAAAAAAAAAAACAAAAATTAAAAAAAAATGCTGCTATGTCTATTTCTTTTTTGGCTTTAGTTTATGAAGGTAGATGGGTTGTGGTGTTTTTCCATTATTCTTATTTAGTAAAGATCATCAAAACTGTAGTTCTGACTAATTACTATTTAGCTAAGGTTCAACTAGGTTAAACAGCAAAACATAACAATTTCCATAAGTATTTTTTTGTTTGAGCTCCTAAAGATAGAAATTAGTGCCTAAGGTACCTTCCAGCTCTAAATTTCTAGCGTATATTAAGTCTTCCTCAATAAGGCAGATCCCAAAGCTGGTTCTGGTACACATACTAGATAAAATGATGGATTTGGAGTCAAGAGACCTGGTTTCAATTCTGTCTCAGGCTTTTACTAGGTACATGACTATGGTCAAATCACTTCTCAGAGTGTCACTTTCAAAATAGGGAAACTACTGCTTGCATGATCTACCTCGTAGGGTTGTAAAGTTTAAAACACTTTGTGAACCTGTTATACATGTGGCTGCCAGTAACACCAATAAAATGGGAGTACTTAAAAGATGGGCCTCTACTTTCTTGAGATACTTGAGGTCAGTAAAAGAGCCTTTCAGTTTCCCAAAAGTCAACCAGTCCACCCTCCTCATGCTTCTCAATACAGGGCGAAGCTCACTGTGCTATCTGGACCATCTCTCCATATACATATGCATGCATGCATGTATGTATGCATGCATGTGTACGGATGTATGGGTGTATGTATGTATGGAGAGATGGTACAGATAGACAGTATACATACACACACACACACACACACACACACACACACACACACATATACTTGTCCAAACACATACATGTGTCTATACTGTTGAGCAGTATAGACATGCTATGGCATGTCCATCCAAATGCACTTTGAAATCTGGACAGCAAATATTTTTTATCCACATAATCTTTCCTGTGTGAATGGATAGGCCAAACTCCTTTAAGTGATTATAGATTTCTAGGAGAATCCGCTCCAGTATTCATAAAATAATAAGAGAGTGAAAGATAGTTCTCTGGTGTGTTGAATGGGTTCTACACAGACGATTCATGGAAGGACAAGGATAAAAATTCCAAAGGATAAGAATGCAAGGGTGGGATGTAATCTATATCAGTGGCAGGAATATCAACAATTATGAGGTGATGGATATACTGAAATATCAAAATAAAGTAAATTAAGTAAGCTAACAGTTCCACCTGGACTTTTAGTATTGAATTTCCTTTTTTCTCCTCTTACAATTAGTTTTATACATCCATAAAGTTCTCTCTATATCTTATGATGTTTCATAAAGCACATATATATAAATATATATATATAATGCACATATCATTTTCTCAATCAAATCTCAGTGACTGTGAAAAATAAATGCATAAAACTATGGTGTGTGCAATCAATAGTCAAGGTGAAAACAGTTATAATTCTATGTGCTATGTTTAAAGCTGCCACAGCAGTAGCACTGAAACATGGCTGTGCCTATCTAAGTGAAAAGCATGACTTTCTTCACAGTTAACCTGGGATGGCTGAGAAGTCATGAACATCTGCTCTCATGCTGACGTCTTTCCAGTGTTTGTCAGTTAGTCAATAAATATTTATCAAGCACCTGCTATTTGCCAATCTCTGTGCTAAGCACTAGGAATACAAAGAAAAGCAAAAGATAGTCCCTGCCTTTGAAAGGCTCCCAATCTAATAAGGAAGGTAACATGCAAACAAACAAGCTATATATACAATAAGCAGGAACTGAACAACAGATGGAAGGCACTAGAATTGAGAGGGATTGAGAAAGGCTTCTACAGAAGGGGTTTTTAACTGGGACTTGAAGGAATCTGAGGAAGAAGAGATGAGGACAGAGAACATTCCAAGCAGAGGAACAGCCCATGAAAATGTCTGGAGGGAGTGGGAGTGGAGTCCAACCCTGTGATCGGGTCAACACAGATCCAGCCCCAACCAGGTTGTGCCAGAGAAACTTACCCACCAAGCCTCTGAATCAGTTGCAGTGCCAGTGTCTTCTGGAACTAAGCTCATGGTCTGGTGCAAGGACTGAATGGCTGGCCGGGGGATGTGAGGGGAACATAGGGGTGTCTGCAGGAGCTAAGGAGGAATTCAGCTATCCTACCCTAGCATGGAACCAGGAAGAAATATTGAGTGGCAGAGGCCCAGGTGGGGGAGGGATACAGGCTAGTGGGAGCTAACACCACAGCGAACAAAATTTGTTGCCTGGTTAATTAGCAAGTTGGTGTGGGGTTATCTAAAGACCAGAGAACAGGTCAGGTGAGTGAAGAATCTGCCCCTCCTTGAGTCATATAACCTGGGACCCCCTGATGCTTGGGACAGTATAGCCTGGAAGCAGGGCCCCATGTTGGGAAGGCGTTGGGAGTTAAGATCAAAAGATGGGCAGGACGAGCAAGCAGAGAAAGCTGCAACCCATAGAAAGTTTCTTTGGCGACGCGGAGGATCAAGGTACACCCCCAGGGGAGGATGGCAACATCAGGACTCCTACATCCAAGGCTTCCAAGAAAAATATGAATTGGTCTTAGGCCAAAGAGGCACTTAAAAAGGACTTTGAAGATAAGGTAAGAGTGGTAGAGGAAAAAATGGAAAGAGAAATGAGAGTGATGCAGGAAAGTCATGAGAAAAAAAGTCAACAGCTTGAAAAGCCAAATGGAAAAGGAGATACAAAAGTTCTCTGAAGAAAATAATTGCCTAAGAATTAGGATTGAACAAATGGAAGCTAATGACTTTATGAGAAATCAAGACACAATAAAGCAAATCCAAATGAATAAAATAATAGAGGGCAATATGAAATATCTTCTTGGAAAAACTGCTGACCTGGAAAATAGATCCAGGAGAGATCATTTGAAAACTATTGGTCCAAGGGGCAGCTAGGTGGCGCAGTGGATAAAGCACAGGCCCTGGATTCGGGAGGACCTGAGTTCAAATCCAGCCTCAGATACTTGACACTTACTAGCTGTGTGATCCTGGGCAAGTCACTTAACCCCCATTGCCCCCCCCAAAAAACCCCCCCAAAAACCTATTGGTCTACCTGAAAACTATGATCAAAATGAGAGCTTGGACATCATCGTCCAAGAGATTGTCAGAGAAAATTGCCCCGATATTCTAAAAGCAGAAGGTAAAATAGAAACTGAAAGAATCCATCGATCACCTCCTGAAAGACATCCTAAAAGGAAAACTTCCAGGAATACCATTGCCAAATTCCAGAGCTCCGAGGTTAAGGAGAAACATATTGCAAGTAGCCAGAAAGAAACAATTAAAATACTGTGTAGCCACAGTAAGGATAGCACAGGATCTAGCAGCTTCTACATTAAAGGATCAAAGGGCACGGAATATGATAATGCAGAGGGCAAAAGAATTGGGATTACAAACAAAAATCACCTACCCGGCAAAACTGGGTATAATCTTTTAGGGGGAAAATGGGACTTCAATGAAAAAGAGGATTTTCAGGTATTCGTGATGAAAAGACCTGAACTAAATAGAAAATTTGACTTTCAAATGCAAGACTCTAGAAAAGCATAAAAAGGTAAAGCTGACTGAGAAATTAGTTCAATAGAACCTGAGGAAGAGCCCCAAAGGGAAAAAAAAGTTCATTTCACAAGGGTCCAGCCATTCTCTGATCTTCAGAGCCCTGAGGTGGAGTTGGTTCCATTCAGGACTATGGATATAGCCCTTGGCCTGCAGCTCCAGTTTCCACTGGAGTAAGAAGAGATCCTTATTGTGAAGGTGGAAGAAGACTTCCCTTGGGAAGAGGAGCCTCCTTTGCAAAAGAATGATCCTAGTCCTGAGACCTTCCATCAGCTCTTCAGGCTATTTTGCTATCAGGAGGTGGCAGGACCCCGGCAGGCTCTCAGTTGACTCTGGGAGCTCTGTTGTCAGTGGCTTAGGCCAGAGATGTGTACAAAGAAGCAGATCCAAGTACTGTTGGTGCTAGAGCAGTTTCTGACATTATTGCCAGGGGAGATCCAGGCTTGGGTATGGGAACATCGTCCAGAAAGTGGTGAGGAGGCAGTGGTCCTGGTTGAGCATTTGCAGAGAGACCAGGAAACAGAGGCAACAGGTGAGGAAGAGATTTTAATTTGGAGGGGTTGGGGTAGTGAGGATTCAATTCATAAGAGATGGGATCCATTCCGTTTTTTATCCCTTACGGTTCTTCCACTCTTTAGGTAGGCTCTTTAATTGGCACTGTCATTTTACTGAGGGCTGGCTGTGATCAGTTTACTCCTGGTTTACCATTAGAGTTACACCCAACCCAAACCACATACAGAGCTGGGGAAAGTAGAAAAATTCTTTCCTATTCTGTGTTCATGCCCTCTTGTTTTCTTTTTTTCTTTCTTTTTTGGCAGGGCAATGAGGGTTGGGTGCCTTGCCCAAGGTCACACAGCTGGTGGGTGTCAGGTGTCTGAGGCTGGATTTGGGCTCGGGTCCTCCTGAATACAGGGCCAGTGCTTTGTCCACTGTGGCGCCTAGCTGCCCTCTTGTTTTATTTTCAAGCAATAAATTCCATGAAGTAAAGAATTAGGCCCCCTCCCCCTTTTAAAAATCTTGCCATGGTGCCTGTTATGGTGCCTCCAGTCCCAATGGGGGTCATCTCCAGTTGGCCTGATCTATCTCTTGCCACTGGACCTGGATGGCTCCAGAGGAGAGAGTGAGGCTGGCAACTTTGGCTGCCTCATTTAAATCCAATTCACTGCAAATCAAGACATCACGTCCTGATGTCATGGTCCTCTTCCAGAACGAAGGACAAACAACAACAATTGTACCCTATATTGTTGACTGACTTTAGCTTCCCTTTCCCCTCAGAACTGGTCATCATTTTCCCCTTGGTAATGTTGTGCACTGATGTTTCTTGATTAAAAAAACAGATGGATTCCTGAAAACTTGACTATAAAGTCAGTTTAAATTAATTAAGCAAATCTTACTATCATTGATTTAATTATTCAGTTGGAAATGTACTTTCTTTAGGGAAAAACTCTACTTTCTGTCTTTCTTTTCTGATACTCTAGGATTGTCCTTTCCAATCACTAACCAAAACTTCTTAATGGTTATTGTATTATAGAACAGGGAAGGTAGAACCAGGCATCCCATTGGTGAATAAAAACAATAGGCAGTAGTAACCCAGAAGTGGTAAGGGGATTAGCTGATAAACTCTGAGAAAATGACTTCCAACCTGTGGGGTGCCCTAGGATATCTCATAATGTGGGGTGTTTTTCAGGATATTTAAGCTCTCAGAATCAAATTAATATTAATTTAAAAAATAAATATATGCTAGAAGACAGTATTGTTACCAGATCATCAAAGTTAATGGTACATCTGTCCTTTTTTGTTAAGTTGATAAATTTCAAAACTAGAAAGTGGCATGTACTATCAATTTAACTTAAAACAGTTTTGTGTAACTGTGTTGGGGGAACATGCTTTGTGGTGGTATGGTTTGGGTGTTGGACAATATCTTGGGACAAAACAAAATTATCAATAAAATATCACTTAAAATATTAGCAATGATGTCTGGAGACGGTGTTTCTTATGTGAAGAGCAGTCAAGGGACCAGTGTCAAAGGACTGAAGAATATGTATGGGAATGTGAAGTCTAAGAAGATTGGAAAGGTGAGGATAAGGGCTAGGTTATGAAAGATTTTGAATTCCAAACAGAGATTTTATATTAGATTTTGGAGGCAACTGGGACTCAATGAAGTTTACTGAGTAGAGTGATATGGTAGGACCTTCACTTTTAGCTATGATGGCTGAGTGGAGAAATGGACTGGAGAGAGGAGAGACCCCTGGCAGGGAGATCAACCAGCAGGCTATTGTAATAGTCCAAGCATGAGGACATAAGGGCAGGCCTGCACCAGGTTGGCAGCAGTATCAGAGGAAAGGGGGTGTATTTGAGAAATGTCACAAGGGTAAAATTGACAGGCCTCAACAACAGATTGGATGCAGAGGTGAGGGTTGAAGATGATAACTCAGTTGTGAGCCTGGGAACTGGAAGGGTGGTGGTGCCCTTGAGAATAAGAGGGAAATCTGGAAAGAGAGAGAGTTCGGAGGAGAAAAGATAATGATTTCAGTTTTTGACATGTTGAATTTTGAGATGTCTACTGAACATCCAATTTAAAATGTCTGATAGGCATTTGGAGATGTGAAAATGGAAGTCAGCAGAGAGGTTAGGGCTGGAGAAGTAGATCTGAGAATCATTTGCACAAAGATGATAACTGATCACCAAGTGAAACAGTACAGAGGGAAAAGAGAAGAGGACCCAAGACAGAGCCAATGGGTGTGGGATACCCATGGTTAACAGGCGTGATCCACATTAAGACCCAACAAAGGAGTCTTGGAAAAGAACAATCAGACAGGTAGGAAGAGAACCAGGAGAGGGTAGTGTCCCAAAGAACCTAGAGAAGAGAATATCATCAAGAAGAGGGTGACTGAAAGTATAAAGGGCTGCAGCAAAGTCAAGAAGGATGAGGTCTGAGAAAAGATCATTGGAATTGGCAATTAAAAGTTCACTGGTAACTTTGGAAAGAACAGTTTCAGTTGAATGATGATGAGGAAAACCTGACTGTAGAGAGTTAAGAAGAGAGTAAGAGAAGAGTTAATGGAGACAGTTTGCAGATGGCCTTTTCAAGGAGTTAACCACAAAGAACAGGAAAGATATAGAATGATAGTATGGATGGATGATCAAGTGAGGTTTAGCTGTTTTTCTTTTTTTTCTTTAAATAGACATAGGTATGTTTGAGGCAGTAGGGAAGCACTCAGCAGACAGGGAGAGACTGAAGAGAAGTACCTACTGTGTGCCCAGGCACTGTGTTAAACACAAATTATCTTGCCTTTACTGATTTGTGTACATGTCTTACTCAGCACAAAACAAGCTCCCTGTAGGTAAGGATTCTTTTCTTTTTCTTCCTGTATGCCCATAAGCTAGCTCAGTGCTTTGAATTTAATGTCTAATACATTGAACTGAACAGATGACCTGAAAACCATGAGACTAGTAGCACCTTCTGCTTGCTCCTTTTCCACCGCTCTATCACAAGGACTTATTTCAGAATCAGAAGTATGCTGCACAGGACTGCTAACCATTTTGTAGTTTTCTTTTGCTTATGAATTAAAAAAAAAAAAAGTAAGTGCTTACTATGTCTTAACCTTTGTGCCCAGTACTGGGCATGCAAACAAGTGAGGTAGTCTCTGTGTACAAAGTATTCACACACTATGCCCAGGGGTCCCTAGGGTAGATTGACAGAGCAGTTCCAAGTACTCTGACCCAGCTTGTAGGCCTAGACGACCTTAGGATACTGTAGCACACATAGCAAGGACGGATGGTCCTCTTTCTTACCTGAAGGATTATAGTTTTGACTCCCAGCTCATAAGCAGTAAAAGTGAGTACCCACATCCATTCTTCAAGGCAGTGGGCCTGGAGGAGCCTGGCCTCATTCCCATCACTGGGAAGTAGAGAGTGGGCCTGAACGTCTAAATGGAGTGGGGATCCTGAGTTTTCTCATGCATTGGTAGGAATAGGCATAGGTTAGTGTCTAGCTAAGAAGAAAAAGTGGGGAAGAAGGCAACACTGACTAGAAGATTGAGAGTAAACAGTCCCTGGTGATGGTTGTCCCTGACCAACTGTCCTAGATAAGATCTCAGTTGCCCTGTTCAAACAATTAATCAGTTATTGCCATGGTTAAAGGATAAGTCCCTACCTAGGTTGGGACCTCAGCTAGGTTTGTCTTCAAACAGCAGACAGTCTGTTTTTGGGAATGAGAGAAAATGCTGATATGTGGCTCTTCTCAAAAATAAGGAAAACAGGAACAAGAGGGTGGGGGAACAGGGTTGATAACTAGCTAGAACCAGTTGGAACTGGTCCAAGCCAGCAAGGTGGGCAAGTCTGAGCTTTTGGTGAACTCAGTTGTTACTGTGTAGGCTTAATCATATTAATGTTCATGAATATTATCTTCTCTGCCTCTGGGATTTGACAGCCATTTTCTGAACATGTAATATATGGAAATGTATGTAACAGGGAGACCGTGAACCTCCCATTTCCCCATCCAACCAGGGAAGGGAGAGGAGGGACCTTAAGGGATATAAGCTTGTCTGTGGCTTTGTTCAGGCGCACTTCTCTGAGCATAAGCAGGGTGTCTGTTCTCGTGAGAATGTAATAAAAAAAACCCTTCATCCATGCTCCAGTACATGTCTGATTATTTGTAAGTATTTGTTACTTCCAATAGGGAACATACTCTTTAGATTTTCTAGTAACATTTATGTTCTATTGGTCTAGCCTTTGAGAACTCAAGGTTTCTTGCAATGAGTCATTAAAATTCAACTTTCTGAAGGGCAAGTACTTAGTATACTGACATGATATATGAACAGGTTTTATAAAAAATTAGCTTTTATAAGAAAATGAAATAAAAATAGTTGGTTTTATTAGTTGAGAAATTTTCTTACTAAAATCACAAGTCAGTGGATCATCTGTACTCTGGAAGGAAACCCTGATAATCTTAAAGTTAATTTCTTTATTTTTCTTCTTCATTTCTGAACTTCCAGAAAAGTAGTTCACACCTGCTACTTCTATTTGTTCACTACCTATTCATTATCCAACTCCCTGCAATTTTATTTGTCTTTACCCTTCTATTGAAACAACTCTTTCCAAGGTCAACAATAATCTCTAATTGGCAAATTGGAAAGCCTTTTCTCAAATGTCTTCTTTCTTGAGGCTCGGTAGCATCTGACAATGTAGACCATGCCCTCGATATTTTCTTGTTTTTTGACTTCCTTGATTCTGTTGTGTTTGGATTTGCCTCTCAATGGAACAAGAGCTGCATCATTTGATAATTTATAAGTTACAGAAGGTTTACAACTTTGAACCCAAGCTGAGGAGCTAAAGGGAAGTTCACTGATATGGAGTCCCCTTGAAGGTAGGAACTGTTTCATTTTTTATTTCATCCACAGTATTTGGCCACGGTTCCTTGCATATAGTGGGTGCTTAAAAAATGTCTGCTGAATTGAACTGAAAAAGCAAATTAGGTTAAGACTATGGATGAAGGACTTTAAATGACAGCTAAAATATTCCCCTAGACTGCAGCAAAAGATCTGAACCTGTGGTCTGTGAACTTTAAAAAAAACCAACAACATTTTTGTTAAGTCTATATTCTTCATCAGACCTGCTAAAGGGGACAAAAAAAGATAAGAACCCCTTTTCTGGAGGCAACAGGGAACCACCAAGGTTTTTGAGCAGGGAAATGATATGGTCAAACTGTGCTTTTAGAAGACTATTTGGTAGCTCTGTAAAGAATGGATTAAAGAGCAGAAAGTGATGAAGCAGGGACATCAATTAGAAAGTTCTTGTAATAGTCCAGGTAAGAAGTGATGAGGGTCTGAAATAAGGCCAAGTGGGAAGAAAGGCAAAGAAATAGGGGTAGAACTTATAAGACATGGTAACTGATTGAATATGAGTAATAAGGTAGAAGAGAAAGTCAAGGATTACTACAAGGTTAGTAACCTGAGTGACTAAGAGCATCCTCCACAGAAAAAGGGATATTTGGAAGAGAGGTAAGTTTAGGGGGACAAGTATTCTACTTTGGGCATACTGAATTTGAGATTGACCTTATCATTTCCCTGCTCAAAAACCTTGGTGGTTCCCTGTTGCCTCCAGAAAAGGGGTGCTATTATCCATAAGAGCATTTGCTTTATATTGGCATTAAGAGGTTTTCTGGAATAAATACTCAGGGCCAAGACTGATAAATTTGATAAATTACACATAATATTAACATGTGTGTACATTAACACACTATGTCTATGTACGTGTATGTATGATATGAAAACACATATACACATGAAACTCTGAGCCCTGATCAAGTAACTTCTGGTAGAAGCTTGACCGAGGTATGCTACATCCTAAACCAGAGACATTTCTTACCTGCTTGGGAATGCAAGCATTTAAACTTCAGAATGGTAATAGCTAAAAATATGATCTTGATTTATTGTTTTGATTGTCTAGACTTGAAAAAGTGTTAATACTAAATATTAAACAAGAATCTGTGTATTCACACCGCCCCCCCCCCCCACTTTCCCTTGTTAAACATTTACCAGCACATCCGCATATTGCTTTCTAAGGTTTAAGGGAATGAAGTAATCACCAGACAACCTTTAACAACAATTGGCATTTCCATATTGCTTTGAGGTTTGCAAAGAGCTTTATATCCATTATCTCACTTGAACCTCAGTACACACATGGTTCTAAATGCCTTTGTGCATGTCCATATGGCACTTGGATAGGTCCTGCAGCAATCCTTCCCTTTAACACTTCACCTTGGGTTCAGTTTAGTCAAAGATTAAGAATGATTCCTTTTGGGGCAGCAGTGGATAAAGCACCAGCCCTAGATTCAGGAGAACCTGAGTTCAAATCTGACCTCAGATACTTGACACCAGCTGTGTGACCTTGGGCAAGTCACTTAACCCTCACTGCCCCACCAAAAAAAAAAAAAAAAGATTCCTTTCAATAGTTTGTCAAATGACTTGGCCTTTTATCCCATAGAGATTCTAAATTCTCAATTGTCTGACCCCAAAGGATTGCGCATTCATAAAGTGATTAAAATACATTTAACTAAAACAGAACTGAAATAAGCAAAGTATGGGATTAGCAATACAAAAGGGCAGGGCTGTTCCTGGGTAGAATTTGAAACTTCAACTTTTTTTTTGTTCATTACTACAGTGAAAATGAAATGAACACTATTAGCTTTAAAACTCCTAAGTAGGGGCAGCTAGGTGGCGCAGTGGATAGAGCACCAGCCCTGGAGTCAGGAGTACCTGACTTCAAATCCAGCCTCAGACACTTAACACTTACTAGCTGTGTGACCCTGGGCAAGTCACTTAACCCCAATTGCCTCACTGAAAAAAACAAAAAAAAAACCCCAAAACCCCCTCCTAAGTGGCATTATGTTTTCACTTCTTGTAAAGTCCAAAATCCCAACTTGCCTGAGTCACTTTTCTTTACACCTGGTGTTTTCCAGTTGTACCCACAGATGACATTAGTGGGGGATTTCCTCATGAACATTTGGTTCTCAGAATTGAAGGATAAAGGGTAATTTCTGATCTCAGATTTCTGCATTACACCTTCTATTGGCTGGCCTCTAACCACTGTCACTTGAATTCCTTCATAGGTCCTTCAAGAACAGCAATTAGACAAGAGATCTGCTGCATACCTCCCAGCTGGCCACCAGAGGGCACGTGGTAAGGCACTGGTCTCCACGTATCATCTCATGCATCCTCCTCTGAACCATCCTCTGGTCTCTTTTTCATGAAGCATTTTCTCTTTTAAAAAATCTTTCCCTAATAAATAATATGATATTAGAATGACTTTAAGTAACTTCTTTGAAATTAAATGGCTTGGGTCAAGTTACCTCCCTTTTTTTCTCTGGCATCTGTATATGACAAGGAAAAATATTCTTTCCCTCAGTGAAAGATTCTAGATGAATCAGTATATGTAATTAGGATCACTTGCATTACACTGGCACTAAGAGACAGAAGTAGGGCTAGAATAAATACTCAGCAGGGCAATAACCTACCAGAAGGGGCTTTGATATCAAACTGTATCAGCTTCCTTCTTCTGCACAGGTGTGAGCATAAGCAGGAATAAGTAGGACCCAGTCATTCCAAGTCATTCTTTTACATATGTTTCTCTGACCCACAAATGCCCATGAGTCCCCATAAGTAAAGCAAAACACTGTGCTGTTCTTTTAAGAATCATGGAACTTTAAAAACTCACTGACAAAAACTACTTGGAAAACAATATGGCAGAAACTAGGTATAGACCAACATCTCACACCATATGCTAAAATAAGATCAAAATCGTTACATGATTTACACATAAAGGGTCACCATAAGCAAATTCAGAGAGCATGGAATAGTTTATCTGTCAGAATTATAGACAGATGAAGAATTTAGGACCAAAGAAGATATAGAGAGTAAAATAAAATGGGAAACAGATAATTTTGACTATATAAAATTAAAAGCATTTGTACAAACAAAACTAATGGAACCAAAATTATAAGGAAAGCAAAAACTGGGAAGGAACTTTTGCCACAAGTATCTCTGATAAAGGCCTCATTTCTCAAAATATAGAGAACTGAGTCAAATTTATAAAAATACAAGTCATTTCCCAATTGATAAATGGTCAAAGGATATTGTAAAAAAAATTTAACTATATCTACTAATCTAATCTGAAAATTTTATAACTATTTATATTAAAAATTATAATTTTAGAAAAATTATAATTGGGTCATAAGTCTCTTCGCGGTCGCTATTCAATTGTAAAACTATTTTAGCTAACTAGCTTGTTGGGCCTAATCTAGTTTGTGGGCCCTAATCTGGGGGCTTTTGACTGGCTGGCTATCTGACTGCTATTATGGGCCAAATTTCTCCACACTGCTCTGCTCCCAAATTGATAAGCAAATGATTAAGAAGCCTCTTAATTAAATAATCAAAGCAGGGTTTATTTATAAAAATAAATGTAAGAGATAAGAAATGCAAAGTTATGAGACCTGACTGCTTTTAATATAATAAGAGCCTTTGCTGCCTCTTGCCTGAGGGTACGCTTTTTGGACCTGTTCACTTCCAGTCCTCTCCAACCTTCACTCTTTAACTCCTCTCTACCTTCTAACTGAAAAGCCCCTTACTCCGTTTTCTTGCAAACCCCCTTTCTGTACTGTCACGACGAACCCCCAAGTGCTTGTCTCTCACCAACCTCTCAGAGTCTCTAGCCTTTCAGTCTAACTGCCGCACTGAACACTGCGTCTCTCTTAGTCCTCCAGTGTCTTCCCATCTAACTCACTAAAAAAAACCCTTTTCTCCATAGCATTCTTTCTCTGTCTGTCCGCTCCATCAGTCTGCCTCCCTAAGCATCTCTAGAGTCCCTTTTTATTAACTTTCTTTCTCAGGTGAAAGGCCCCCCCAGGGCCGGCCAAGCCCCTGTTGTGCACAGCAGCTGGGGCTGGGCGAAGCAAACCCCAGCGTTGAGGGTTTTCCTGGGCCTTTCTGCTAAGCGCACAAGGCTGCACTATGCCATGTGGCTTGGGTGGGGTGGGGTGGGGTGGTTCATCCTGAGCAGCTTAGCCCAGCTCAGAGGCCCCCCCCCCCTCCGCCCAGGGGGAGGAGCAGTGGCAGCTCTGGTCAGGGAGCCTGAGGCCAATTTCAACACCCACAATATGAACAGGCAATTTTCAGATAAAGAAATCAAAGCTACCTATAGTCATATGAAAAAATGCTCTAAATCACTATTGATCAGAGAAATGGCTAAACAAGCTATGGTATATGATGGTGATGGTATAATAATGTGCTATAAGAAATGACAAGCAGGATGATTTCAGGAAGGCCTGGAAAGCCTTATATAAACTGATACATAGTGAAGAGAGCAGAAGCAAGAGAACATTACAGCAATACTGTTTGGTGAAAAACTGTGAAAGACTTAACTATTCTCAACAATACAATGATCCAAGACAATCCCAAAGGACTATTGATGAAACAAAGAAAGAACCTCCAAAGAAAGAACTGATATTGATGGAACACAAAGTGAAGCATGCTATTTTTTTACTTTCTTTAATTTTTTTTCTTTTATTCAAGTTTTCTTGTACAAAATGACTAATATGGTAATGTTTTACATAATTGTACATATATCTATATCTGACTGCTTACAGCCTCAGGGAGTGGGGAGAGGAGGAAAGGAAGGAGGTATAAAAATTGGAACCCCAAACTATAAATAAAAATGTTTATTACTTAAAAAAAAAGAAATGGAAGGAAAAAGTTGCATGCATATATATATATATATATGTATATATATATACACACACGCATATATATACACATACATAAATATGTATATATACAAATATATACACATACAGACAGACGCATGTGTATATGTAGACTGATACTACTGACAGTAACTATAAATATATAATACATAGATACGTATATATGCAGTTTTCTCTTTCCTACTTCCCTTTCACATATATATGTATGTCTGTGTATATGTGTGTATACATATATATGTGTGTATGTATATGAAATCCAGTAGCCAGAGTATAGAATCATGGTGGAGAGAGTTTGGGTGAAGATCAACAGAGATGATAATTGTCATCACAGCATATTATAAAATACAAAGAAGAAATAAATGAGGAGTTTGGGTAATTGATCACAAACCTGGCATAAAGCCATATATAAAAGTGATGGTGAATTCCCACTATCTAGACATATGTTGAAAGTTTCTCTTTTTCCAAACTAGAGCAGTTAAGTTTCTTACTTTACCTCAGTGATAATTTAATCCTTCAAAAGGAAGAACCAACAAAGAGAACTTTTATATTGAATCTGATTTTCGCCAAAAAGAAGGAATTGGCTGCTAGAATGGAATTGATAGGAATCAGGGAGAGACAACTCCATCTTAGAATTTGTAAGAAAGAAGAAGAAAGATATTCATAGTTTCTAAAGCTCCTTTAAGCTACTAATCTTTGAATATATGACCCTAATGACCATTGGGGCAGGTGGATGAGACAAAGGTACCAGATGATAGACAGAAGGTAGATATAACCAACTCATTTTGCTTCTGTTCTTTCTGCCAAGCATAATCTTTGGTCTACAAATGACAGAACAAAAATAGTTAAAAACAAGTCAAAAACTCAACATAAAAAGATAGATAAGTAAAAGGCTACCTACCTGACCCTTAGGAGTTCAAGTTATTAGGACCAGATGAAGTATACCTAAGGGTACTGAAAAAAAACTTGTAGACATTACTGTTGAGCTAGTCATAGGTTTTCTGAAAGATGATGGAAAAGGAGAGAGTTAGTACAGGACAGGAAAAAATCTAATATCCCCATTACCAAAAAAAATGAAGAAAATGTAACTTGCAAATTATAGATTAGAAATGCTATGCCTCCTTGAAAATTTTTGAAAACATTATTAAAGTCAGTAAGTGAATATATAGAAAAGCAGCAGTCATGAAAAGCTAGCATAGCTCAATTAAAAAACAAAAAAAGGCCATGCCATGCTAACATCTATTTATTTTTTGATAGGGTCTGACAGATTAGCAAATAAGTAAAATGCTACATACAGGTATATATCATATCTATAGCTATATATATATATATATTTCAGCAAAATATGCTATAAAGTCTATTATCCTATTCTCATGGACAAGATATAAAGATGTTAAGTGGATCTAGAACTGACTGAATGACTGAACCCAAAAGGTAGTCATTTATGGTTTAATGTCAGCTTGGAAGGAGATTTGCAATGAAGTACCTCAGGGATCTATGTCTGGTTCTGTCCCATTTGACATTTTTATCCAGTGACTTAGACAAGAACATAGATGGCATGCCTGTCAAATTAGTAGATGACAAAAACCTAGTAGCATTAGCTACTTCCATCTAACACAATGGATGACAATGTCAAGATCAAAAAAAAAAAATCTTGACAGGCTAGAACACTGGGATGAATTAAAAAAGATGAACTTTAATAGGAATACATGAAAAACCTTATATTCAAGTTCAAAAAAAGGAGTTTTATAATCACAAAATGGAATAGATAAGGGAAGACAGTAGTTCATATGAATAAGATCTGAGGGTGTTTGTGGACTAAAAATTCAATGAATCAATAATGCAGTATGTTAACTAAAAAAGTTAATAATGTGATCCCAAGCTGCCTCAAGAAAGGCAGATTGTTCTAAAAGAGGGAAGTGATAGTTCTGCTGTATTCCATCCTAGTCAGGCTACATATAAAGTACAGCTAGATCACAATTAATGTGAGTTAGAATAATGGGAAATTTGATTGATGAATTATAAAATAGTTCAATGGATATGAGCTAGTTAATAGTTTTAACAGGTCACTAAATCATCAGTCTACACTTGTGTATGGTTGCATGTGGATGTGATGTGCTGTTGCATATCACATTACCAACAACTGTGTTAATATTTTTTAAAAGAATCCTTAACAAAATGAACAAAAGGAAGAATACTTCAGATAGAAACATTGCTCATGCAAAATAAAATAAAATAAAAGGCTTATAATTATACTAGAACAGAAATTAGATGTAATAGATCAGCATTTTGATGTGTAATACAAATGTAGTTACTGTAAAATAAGTCTGAAATAAGACAAGATGTCAGAATATCTGAATTTATGGTATAGAGCACTATGAAATACACAGGTAAAATGAAGAGAAAGGCAAAGTTGTTTCATAAAAGAAATATGGTAGTATGCTCTGTCTCTATTTCTGAGAATGATTTGTGTAGCATAACCTTAATTGTTCCTTATATGTTTGACAACATTTACTTGTAAATTGATTTGGCCTGTGCAGGATTTTTTTTCCTTTGGCAGTTTATGGTTTCTCAATTTCTTTTTCTGTGCCTGGGTCCTTCAATATCTCTAGTTCTTATTTTGTTACTTTGGGTATTTTATATTGTCCAGATACTTATCAATCTCCCTTGAAGTCTCAGTTTTGTTGTTGTATAATTATGTATGATAGGTTGTATAATTATGTATGATAGGTTCTGACTTCTGAAGCAAAAATAACCCTGTTTAAAAACCCTTGATCATGAACCCTAAGTCCAAATCATAAAATGGGAAAGTGGATGTTCAGAGTCCATTAATATTGTGTAATAAGGGGCAGCTAGGCGGCGCAGTGGATAGAGCACCCGCCCTGGAGTCAGGAGGACCTGAGTTCAAAGCCAGCCTCAGACACTTAACACTTACTAGCTGTGTGACCTTGGGCAGGTCACTTGACCCCAATTGCCTCACCAAAAAAAAAAAAATATTGTGTAATAGATCTAGGAACCCAGAAGGGCAACCAACAAGGTTTTGGCAACTCTTAACAACACACACACACACACACACACACACACACACACACACACACACACACCCCTGTCCTTCTGTTACAGTTCTTCATTGACTGCCCCTGATTCAAAGGGCATGATGCCATATTAGTGGTGTTGGACTAAGCCTAAGATGGCTCACTTTATCTCACATAGAGGATTCCAGTGGGCCAAGGATTCCTGCCTGCCTTCTCCTGAAAGAAATCTTAAGTTTCCATAGCCTTCTCTTTATAAATACAAGGTATAGAGTCAGAGGATTCATGTTCAAATACCACCTTTGTTTCCTGTGTAACCTTTGACTGGTCAAGTAGCTACATCAGGTCTCAGTTTTTTCATGTGTAAAACAAATAGTTTAAGATGTTAAGTTCCTTCCTAGCTCAAAGTGCTATGATCTGATGATCACTTTCGACTGGAAATCCCAGCACGTCTAACGTTTCTGGCCTGAACTATTAACAATAGTTCAGGTAAAGGTTGTTCTTTTTATATAACATATAACTTCTGTCTAACACAAAGAATACTTAATATAGCTTTTGTCATGATGTCTACCATTATGATGACTCTATTATGCACTTCAGAATTGTTATAAAAATTCAGCCCACTTGTCCACCCAAAACATGGTCTTCTAGATGAACTAGTTTTCACTCCACATTCCCTCCCTGCATTCACTCTGTGTACCACAGTTCTTGTAGTCATGAACTACATGGGGAAGCTGGAGACTCCTGATCTTTTGGCATACCAAATGAGCATCTAAAGTAGCATAAGGATTGCTGACCATATTTCATTCTGCCTTCTTGACATCTTCACCTAAATGCTTTATAGGCAGCTCAAACTTAACATGCCCAAAACACCATCATTTTGCCTTCTACACTGCCCCCCCCAAAAAAAAAACCCCTCTTCTCTAATTCTTTCAAGGGCATTATCAATCAGTTGCCAAGTATTATTGATTTTATATGTGACTTCTCTCAAATCTACTAACTTTTCTTTATTCACGTGGCCACTATCACTATGGTGGTGGATCACTTCTTACTTTGACTATTGTAATAACCTCCAAACTGATTTCCCTGTTTCCAGTTTCTCCTCTTTCCAATCCACCCTCCACCCAACTGGAAATTATTATTCCTAAAACACCAGTTTGACTGTCACTCCCCTGCTCAAGAAAATTCAGTGGCTCCCTGTTTCTAGGATAAAATACAAACTCCTCTCTTTGGTGTTTAATACCCTTCACAACCTGGCTACAAATTATCTTTCTAGACTAGTTCATATTACTCCCTCCTCCCCCAGCATTCTACATTCCAGCCAAACTTGCCTACTTGCCATTTTAGTATAGAACATTCATTCCATCTCCTGTCTGTGCTTTTGAACAGATTGTCCCCCAGGGATGGAATTCTCTTCCTATTCACCTCTATCTCTTAGAATCCCTAGTTCCTTTCCAGGCTCAGCTCAGGTACCACCTCCAACAAAAAGTTTTGCTTGATTCCCACCCTCGTCCCCTACCCTTCTAAGCTCCTTACCAGTGGCAAATGCTCTTACCTCACTAAATACCTTTGTATTTACTTATCTAGGCAATACTATCCAAAAGAAAGTAATTTTTTTTTTGACACAGAGATCTACTTGATTTTTGTCTTGTACTATCAGAGCCTAGCATAGGGCCCTTTACATAGTATGTACTTAATAAATGCTTGTAGAAGTGAGTTGAACTGAGTTCATAGGAAACTCTGGAACACAAGCCACCAGGTATGGATAACCAGCATTTCCTGGAAATTGTCACAAATGTTGGTAGGCCCCCTCCTATTACTCAAGGGGTAAATCTGCCATGGGACCTGGTTCTAGCCACGTCAATGAATATTCACTCTGTGCTGAACTGATCTTTGATATAACCGGCTAATCTTGACCTATACCCTCCAAGTCCCTACTTCCTATGAGTAATGGTAAATTCAGGAAAGAAGGTTAACAGGATATTTTCAATTCATATAATATCATTATTGCCTCCAGTACCTTTTAGACTGACATGTCTAGGGGTCCAAAGAAAGGACATGGGTGTCAGCACACTGAGTGTACATCCTGGAATATTGGTAGAGGCTTTCCACTGAAGGAAGCTACTCCATCAAGCTAGGTAGGGTCTCCTGGTGTGGAGAGGTATTGTAAGGGAAAGAATGATGTGCCAAATGAAAAGAGGTAGTGGGGGCTGGACTAGCAAGAGGTGATGGGATCCTATGTTGGGACCATAAGACGCCATGGGGAAGGGAAAGCAAACCTATAAAATAAATGGTCAAAAACCTCCAAAAAGCAGTTTGTGTTTCAAAAAAGGCTCAATTTCCTAATGTGTCTTGTGGTGTAGCTTCTTAATTCTTCCTTTACCTTGGGTTTTCTGATTAGTACTTGTCTTTACCCCTTTGCTTATTATGTATCCCACTAGTGAATCTGTTAACTGACCTTGACCTAGCCTAGCATGTTTTCTGTCTTCACATCTTTAACCTACCTCTCCATACTTCAGGAAAAATTTATCCTTTTCACATCTTCTAACCCAAGTCATTTCCCTATTTATTGGTTCATACTATATGTGACATAGGGGAAGCCTGACAGAAATTATATCTCAGATATAAACAGATTATATATAATTTCTGAAATAGATCATGCTAAAAATAAGGCTTCAACTTTTTTCTAAGTTTTGGCTTGATGTCATACTAATTTCTAAACTTACTTCAGATTCTTTGTCTTTCATATTGTGTTATTTAAAAATCTAAATTCAGGTTCTAATCTGTTGCCCCCCCTCCCAGTTTTGGGGGGAAACTGGCTAAAATCACTGATAAATTCACCAAGAGTTTAGGCTTTTAAGGGTTTATTAAATGATATAAGATAGTAAAGAGAGAGAAAGATTGAGAACAGATTCCTTATAGCTAGCCTTCCTAACTGCTTACGTGAAGTCCTGCCACCAAGCTGATGTCTCGAACCAAAAGAGGAAAAAGCCCTCCGCCAGCATCTGCTTACTACTTCGTGTCCTCTCCTCCCAGAAATGGGAGGCTCTTCAAGTTGACTGGCTGAGAGCCGTCTCTTGCAGATGCAGCAGTCTACTGCCTCTGAGAACACTCCTTCTCAGGGCTGGCCAAATTCAAATTCCAGATCTAATCACCTCTAAGTGGGCACCCAGTAGTTCCTCATTCACACCCAATTCAAACACTACTAAGTCAATCAAGTCAGATTCCTGGGCATCTTCCATTATCTTAACACAATATCTATAAGTGATTTTGTTTATATCCTGTTTAAAAGACATAAAACCAAACCAACTATTTTGACTTTTAATATCTAAATATATATTATATACTCTCCCTGAATTTTTCTGTGCATGTGTATTTTCCTGTCATTTTTATTACATATTTAGACATGTTTGTTAATTGCTAATAAAGCAGCCCTTTTTTAACACACAATAAATTAAATATCTCATTGATAGTTCTAGTTATTATCAGCAAATCAATGTCACATCGTAATAAAAGTGCCACTAAAAGCAAATGAATCAAGTTTTTAACCACTCCTCTGGGACTATGTGACCAAATACTGCCTAACTTTATGTTCTTATGTATTAAAACTGTAGTGACTGACGACCTCAGTTGATTCACTGTTGAAACCAAAGCTAAATCTCATTTGTAACAAATGGAGATTCCATTCCCCAATTGATTAATAGTCAAAGGATATGAAAGTTTTCAGACAAAGAACTCAAAGCTATCTACAATCATATAAAAAAATGCTCTAAATCACTATTGATCAGAGAAATGCAAATTAAAACAACTCTGTGGTACCACTTCACACCTATCAGAATGGCTAATATGACAAAAAAAGAAAATTTTGGATGTTGGAGGGGATGTAGGAGAACTGGGACACTAATTGACTGTTGGTAGGGTTGTGAACTGAGCATTCTGGAGGTCAATTTGGAACCATGCCCAAAAGTCTATAAAATTGTGCATACTCTTTGATCCAGTAATACCACTGCTGGGTTTATATCCCAAAGATATCCCAAAAAAGGGGAAAGGACCTATTTATTATAAAAACATTAATAGCAGCTCTTTTTGTGGTGGTTAAAAATTGGAAATCAAATTGAAGAATGGCTAAACAGGCTGTGGTATATGATTTTGATGGAATGTTATTATGCTATAAGAAATGACAAGCAGGATGATTTCAAAAAGGCCTGGAAAGATTTAAATGAACTGATGTATAGTGAACAGAACCAGGACAAGAATGTTGTACACAGTAAAGAGCAATGTTGTTCAATGAAGTATTGTGAATGACTTAGCTATTCTCAGTAATACAATGATCCAAGACGATCTTAAAGGACTAATGATGAAACATACCACCTCCAGAGAAAGAACTGATATTGATGGAACACATACTGAAGCATGCTATTTTTCACTTTCTTTTATTTTTTCACCATTTTTATTTGACCCTTCTTATATAAATGGAAATGTTTTACATAATTGCACATGTATAACCTATATATGATTGCTTACTGACTTAGGAAGGGTTGAGGGAGGTATAGGATTTGGAACTCAAAACTTTAAATAAAAATGGTTTTATTTTTATGGAAATTCTATCCTATTTCTTAAAATAATTTCTTTAATCCTATAACTTTCCTTTAAGGAGTAAAGTTAAAATAATGACATTACTGCTTTAGGTGTCTAGTCCTAGTCTATAAAACCTCAGAACTCACACTGCAAGGAATTGATAAGAATTTAATTTACTGGCTGTTGTTAATTCTTCAGTCTCAAGGTGACACTGATAATAGTTCTGGAAGTGCCACATATATCCATTAGAAATCAGATGTTACTATGTAATTAACTAAGAATTGTCTACTGAGGATGGTTAACTCATTTTATATTTCTTTTTCTTTTTTAAAAAAATGCAGGGGCAGCTAGATGGTGCAGTGGATAAAGCACTGGCCCTGGATTCAGGAGGACCTGAGTTCAAATCCAGCCTCAGACATCTGACACTAGCTGTGTGACCCCAGGCAAGTCACTTCACCCTCATTGCTCTGCCCCCCGCCCCAAACGCTTTGGCTAGACACCAACTTCTTTTATATCATACATTGTTGTTTCAGTTGCTTGAAAATGGGAATGATGAGTACTTTAATAGAGGATTGGAAAAGTTTTTAGCTTGATAACAAATGCCAATAAAATGAAATTTCTGCAATTTGTCACAGTTGTACTCTGCGGTGAAACACAACTAAAATGTGTTCAGCAGTACTCCTGATCTTATCTTGGGATTAATCCCATTTTTGTGGTAGAAATAATGTCATAACATCATTCACTACTTCTGAGTTCTTTCAGGTACGACAATCCAAATCCCCTTACAAAATAGTTCTTTGCCTCAAATTAAATACAATAGTTACATATAGGTACCTTAGAATTTAATTTATGTGACTGCTATGCCAAGAAAAATATTCTCTAAATCATATGCCCCAAGGACCAGGGAGAATGTATGCACTTTTCCATACAAATGTAGCCATACATTTTTTCATGGATCACATGCAGTTCTGATATCCAGTACTGGAGTCCTCCCAAAATCCAGAAGTACCAATTCTTCAAGTAAGTAGTGAAGCAAATGGGCAAACCACACTTCTGCCCACCATGCAGCTTTCAACATTACTGGTTCATATGAAGAAAGAAAAACCCAATCAGCTATTTATTCCCAGTACCTCTCAAAGTCTCTAAAGGCAAGTATCACCTTTTCAAAAATGTTCACCTTTCCCTGAATGTGCCAACTATGCCTTTTTCTTTTCCACTTTTCTATTTGCTTAGAAAATCTATGATTTACCCAAATATCAACTTTACCCACAAATGAATTAATCAATCAAAACTTCTTAAACCCCTACTATGTACTAGACACTGTGCTAAGCACTAGGGATACAAAAAGTGGTAAAAAGACAGTCCCCGATCACAAGGAGTTTGTAATCTAATGGAAGGAGGGCAACATCCAAATGTATACAGACAAAGCAAGCTATACATAGGATGAATAGGGAGTAATCAAAAGAGAGAAGGCATTGGAATTAAGAGGAGTTGGGGAAGGTTTCTTGTAAAAGGTGAGATTTCAGGTGGGACTTAAAAGAAAGAAGTTATTAGTTGAAAGGAGCATGAAAAATTGTCATCTACTCAGATGAATTTGCTTTCATAGATGACAATACAATCAGAAGGACTGAGAACTGGCTAGATGGTTGGACTCAGAGAATTCGCTAATGGTTCATTGTTAATGGGGAAAGAAAGTCTCCAGTAGAGGGCCACAGGATCTGTGCTTGCCCCTACACTGACATATTTTTATCAATGACTTAGATGAAGGCATAGATGATATGTACATCAATTTGCAGATGACACAAAACAGGCAGAGATAGCAAAATGGTAGCTGACGGATTTAGGATCCAAAAGGATTTTCACAGGCTAGATCACTGGTCTCGGTCTAATAAGATGAAATTCAACAGAGATACATGTAAAATCTTGCACAAAAAAAATCAACTTATACCTCACCAGTATGACAGGAGAGGCATAAATAGACAGTAGCTTACTCTATTCAGTTCTTGGCACCACAGTTGAAAAAGGCATTGATGAACTTGAATGTGTCCAATGCAACCAGAATGGTGAAGGCCCCTGAGTCCATGACATGTGAGGATCTGCTGAAGGAACCAGGCATATTTCTCCTAAAGAAGAAAAGACTGGGGTGGGAGTGGTGGATGAGGGTATTGACAGCTGTCTTCAAGTACCTGAAGAACTGTCATGTGGAAGAGGAAATAGGTTTGTTCTGCTTGGCCCCAGAGAGCAGAATCAGGAGCAATGGGTAGAATTTGTAGATACAAATTTAGACTTGATGTCAGGAAGAACTTCCTAATAACTAGAATGGATAATCAATTGCTGGGGATGTTATTGTAGAGATTCCTTTCTCATACAGATAGAATTAGATTGGGATGCGGGGTGGGGGCAGGGTGGGGGGGGGGGAAGGGTATGAGGCATTCAGGGAATGTTTGGCGTGTGGGCTGCCAAGTCCTTTTCAGGGCTGCTTATCTACCTTTGGTATCCACCTTCACCCAACTGTTATCTGTGGCTCCAAGAAGCTGTAGCATGTGCGGTGGCCACACCCTTAGCAGACAGGCTAAGACCAGGTTGAGGGTAACCAATAGCCATCCCATTGGTAAGTTAAGGGAGTGTCTACCCCAAGCATATCAAGATTTCCCCTGGTGGAATAGATGGGTAAAAACAATTTGTTGCAATGGTTATGAAGACAGCTGAAGCAGGTGCTATGGAGCCAGTTCTTAGAGCTGGGTCAGACATCAAAGATGCCAAGGCCATTCACTGCATTCTGGGCTATCACCAGTCATTCTGACTTTTGCCTTGCCACTGGACTTCAATGACTCTGGAAGACAATGAGGCTGACTTTATATAACTCTGTCTCACAAATTCAATTCACACATGAGTCAAGATATCACCCTGTGATGTCATTGGTCCTCTTCATAAATGAAGAACTAACAACAACAGAATTAGCCACTGATCTCCTTTCTAAATCTTAAATTCTATGACTCAGACATGCCAAAAGGACATTCAGTTTGAAATATGTAATAGTTGGTGATATGATAGTAGAGTTCAAGAGGCTAGGACTGGATATATCTTTGGAAGTCATCTGCATAGTGATGATAACTGAACTCACGGGGGTCAGCAACTAAGAAATTAGAGAAGCCACAGGTACTTTCCACCCCTAATCAAGAATGTGATCAAGGACATCATTCTACCTTTCAGAAACACAATAAAAACTTCATCCTTTAACCTTTTTAAGTTGCTCAGGCATATTCCTGATCATATTCCCTATACCTGTACTAGCTACTTCACAGAGCTATGGTAATAAAAGTTCTTTGTAAACTTTAAGCCTGTATAAAAATGAACAGTTAGCCTACATTTTGATAGATTTCAGATAGTAAAAAGATAAAACATTTTTTTAAAACATAATTCTCACATATTTGATTTAGTAGTGATTCAGCAAATATACTTGTTATTGTTAAAACATGTATTCATTCCCTTCAGATTTTTAAAAAATCATGGTATCATATTTTTAATACTATTAATAATCTCATTTATATTTTTAAGAAGCATTTTTAAATCTATTGCTTCTATGGCCACAGAATTTTCTAGATTTAAGAGATGGAATATGCTGATAGTGGAAGGGACGTCAAAATTCATTTAAGTCAATACCTTTGTTTTGTAGATGAGGAAATAGAAATACAGTGATGAAGGCAAATCCTTGAAAAGATGAAGTGAGTCATTTTAATGGAACCTGTATTTATTCAGTATTGCATGGGAGGATTTCTCCAGAGAGAATCAAAGAAATCTTCAGGGACACTAAACATGCTCTGTGCACCTGAAGAAACTGGAAAGGTTTAAAGATATGTGAAGATTATCTTTTTTTTTTTTAAAGTACTATAGAGTCTTTTTCTTCAAGGAAAAAAAAAATGCCCTGATAGCAATAAGAATGATAAAGCATGCTGGAAAAAGAGAGTTGATAGCTTAGGATAAGAAAGCAATTGGATATATGTAAAAATCTTTTTCTTTAATGCTTAGAAATATTTCTCTCTTTCATATTTTTAATCTTTAAAGAACATTTCTTTTCTTCATGCATGATTTATTAAAAGCCTGTTTAAAAGGAAATTATTTGTTATGAAAGTTTTTTAATTGGGAAATGTGTTAAGGAAAGCTAATTATCAATTTCCCTAATTAAGGTGAATATATGAACAGAGTTTGGAAGTGTACACCTCGTAGGTGAGATTTAGACAATTTATTTTTTATATAACATCCTTCAAACTGAGATTAGTAGAATATCTTAATAAGAAGAGGGCATGATTGTATGCAGATTTTGCTTTTAATATTGTCAGAAGAAATGGTTGAGGAAATTGTTAAAATTGCTCATATAAATCAAATGGGGAAAGGTAATAAAATTAAGATAAAGAATCTGTTTGCTTGCCAATCTTCACTTGAGGAGGCCATTTTACAACATATAGCTATGTTGGCCAAACCCTATATGTATTTCTTCACCATTCAAACAGGATTGCTTGGGGTCCAAATTTAGATACCATTCCCACTCCTTTGTTGCTTGAATTATGGGAAATACAACTTGCTTCCCTGACAATCATTTTCGTCTTTTTCCTAAGAGGAAACTTCTGGTCACCCAGTTTTTTTGGGGGGGTGGGGTGGGGCAATGAGGGTAAAGTGACTTGCCCAAGGTCACACAGCTAGTGTTAAGTGTCTGAGGCCGGATTTGAACTCAGGTACTCCTGAATCCAGGGCCAGTGCTTTATCCACTGCGCCACCTAGCTGCCCCCGGTCACCCAGTTTTGCAACATTGGGGTAATTCTCAATTCCTCATTCTGCCTCATCTCATATGTTCATTCTGTTGCTAAGTCTTGCTAATTCTACCTTGACCTACATCTCTTATATGCATCCTTTCTTCTCTACTCAGTCTTACCTCTCTAGTTCAGGCCCTCCTTACCTCCTGCCAGGACTACTTACTACATTAGCCTCCCAATCAGTCTCTTACCTCCAGTTTCTTCTCCAATCCGTCTGCCACACAGCAACCAGTGATTTTTTTTTTAAACTACAGGTCTGATTATGCCGCTGCCCTGCTTTAAAAGCTTCTGTTTTTAGGATAAAATACAACCTCATGTTTGGCATTTTGAGATGTTTTACAATCTGGTTACTTTCTAGATTTATTAAAAGCTCAAATGGTGTATTTGCTGACCCCCATCCATACACAACATGCCATCTCCTTTCTCTTTGCCTTTGCATAAGCAATTTTTACTTCCTGGGATGCACTTCAAGGCTCAGCTCAAGTACCATTTCCTATAGGCCTTTCAGGACCACCAGCTACTGATAACTGATCACTGTCATATACTTTTAATAATACTTTGTACCTATTTTGTCCAATTATATATTTACATTGTCTCACTCTTTAGAATATAAGCTCCTTAAAGACAGGGATTGTTTGGTTTTTTGATAAACCCCAGGGTTTAGCACAGCATATGGAAGGTGTTTAATAAATGTTTTTATTGCTGTCTTCTTGACTTGTCCCTAAATCTAGTCCCTAAACTGTCCTAGCTATTTTCCTACCAAACTTAATCCTGAACCCAGTGCTAGTGCAACATCCCCAAGAACAGTAGAAAAAACTAACTAAATGAAGAAGGCTGGTTGTAAGAGAATTCTGGAGTGAAAAAATAAAAAATGGAAGTAGATTTGTGATTGAGTTTGAAAATGATTCCCAGTGGGGACAGCTAGGTAGCATAGTAGATAAAGCATCAGCCTTGGATTCAGGAGGACCTGAGTTCAAATCCGGCCTCAGACACTTGACACCTACTAGCTGTGTGACCTATGGCAAGTCACTTAACCCTTACTGCCCCACCAAAAAAAAAAGAGAGAAAAAAGAAAATGATTCCCACTAAATGTCTGCCCAGTACAGGTACTGTTAGAGGGGGAAGTCAGAAACAAAACACTTTTGAGGAGGAATAGGGTAAAAGAAGACAGAAAACAGAGTAAATATCATGGGAAAAGAACAGGATGGAGGGAAACTGTTAAGATGATGTGTGACTATAGTGACAAAACGTATGGTACCTACTTTGCTGGGCTACTGTGAAGAAAATTCTTTGTCAAATTTAAGGTATTACAAAGTTATGATGAACAGGATGCTATCAGAAAAACCTAGAAAGACCTACATGAACTGAAGCAGAGTGAAATGTACTGTATACAAAATAACAGCAATAATGTAAGATGATCTTCTGGGAAGCATGTGGTTATTTTCAGCAAGGCAATGATCTTATATAACTCTGAAGGACTTAGGAAAATCGCAGTCCATCTATAGAGAAAGAGCTGATGGTATCTGAAAAGAGACTGAAACACATTTTTTTTCGACAATTTTTTTTTGACAATTCCTTAATCTGAAGTTTTGTTTTTATCTGTTTTCTCTCACAACCTAGCTAATGTGGAGATATTTTTCCATGACTTCTCATGTATAACTTATATTGAATTGCTTGAGTTTTGCGGGGTGGGGAGTGGGAAGGGAGGGAGGAAGAAAAGTTGGAACACAAAGTTTTAAAAAATTGATGTCAAAATTTGTTTTTACATGTAATTTGGAAAATGAAAGTCTAAACAAAAAAGAGAGAACATAACTTTCTCCTTTGTTACTAAAGCATACTACTGTTTACAATGCATGCTGAGTGGGACTGCTGTGTTACAGAGTAATCTAAGTAATGAAACACTCCAACTTTTAAGAAGTCCTACAGAAAGGAGAAAAGTGAGAGAATTGATTTGTAGTATTTTAAGAGTGAGAAAAAGTGGTCCTGGCTTTGTTCCTAGGGAGCCTTCCATACCTGAACGATATTAGCACCACCCCTGGAAGTAGGAGCTCGGGGTTCTAGTCCAGGCTTTTACTCTGTCAGACAAACACTGATAGTATATAAAACCACTCATTTCCAGGTGTTTTCCTGCTATTATCAATATCTTCCTGATTGTTCACAATCCTCTAATTCCTTCCGCTGAAAAACATTAACAACTGGAGTGGCCTTGGTGGCAGTGGCTTTGATTATAGCAGCTTAAGGAATTTTAGCATGAAAAAAATGAGTGGAAGCTGAGTGACTGAGGGGAGTTGGTAGCAGTTAGAAATTAAATATAAGCGACAAGCTTCTTGAGGGAAAGGACTATTATTCTTTCTATCTCATACAATAAATACCGAACTTCATACCTTTGTGATGTTTAAAATCTAAATGTGTTGTCTAAAAAATCTAATGTGTGGTTGCCTTAAATTAGAAGCTTTAGCACCAGTCTTTGGGCATTAAGCATTTATTAATGTATACCAGGTGTAATGATTGCAATGACACCACCTGCTGGAGACTTACTGCAGGACGCTCCACCATGAGGAGAAGGCCGTCTGAGGGCAAGACATGTGGCTCTTTGGCGTCAGGAAGTGACGTTTGCTTGTGGGAGGAAGAGGGGGAGGCTGGCGCTATCACTCTTTTTCGTGAGGACTCTGGGTGGAGAGTGGAGCTAGAAATGCGCTCTCCCTTTAATAGATAGATGAATCTAGGCCTTTCTCTCTATCTTTACCAAATTCTTATTCTCCTTAATAAATGCTTAAAAGTCTAAACTCTTGCTAAAGCTTATAATTTATTGGAGATCACTCATTAGACATTTTAGACAGACTAGAATTTTAGCCCCTTACACAGATATTCACTCATTAGATATTTTAGACAGACTAGAATTTTAGCCCCTTACACAGGTATTCACGTGGAGTTCAGAAAGTTAAGGAAAGGTCTATCTAGCCTAGAGTTCCAGCCTGGTCTGGTCTGGTCCTTCCTCAAGTCCTCTGACACGAGCTTGCTTTAATCATGAACTCTTCTCAAACTGAGTGTGGAAGCTTTTTATAGGACTGGAGAAGAGGTAGTCCTTACAGACTGCTTCAAGCTGATTGGTAGACATCATCCAAATCCATTGGTTCACTGGACTTGAAGATGGTCTCGAATTGAGTTCCAAGTCTTTAGCTTCTGAGAACAATACCTCTTTAAGGGCCAGCCAGGTGTGGTTACAGTCTAGTTAACTTGGAGAAGGCTAATCAGCAGTCAATCACTCTCACTTAATTCAATCAGTTTAGATTAATCTCCAGGTGAGCCTTTGAGTATCTGCCAAAATCCCATTATTTTCTCATACCTTCTATGTAGAAGATATTGAATAAATAATTATTAATCAAATTATAGAAGGGAATCTTAGGAGTTGAACCAGGCCTGTGAGGCCGTCTAGTCTTACCCTACCCAAATCATGATTTACAGCAACAGTTTTCCAAACAAGTACTTTCCCCTTAGAGGTAGCCCATTTCATTATCTGGATAAGTGTAGGATTTTTCCTTAATGTTGAATCAAAATCCACTTTCCTATAACCTTTGACTATTGCTGCTATTCTTGCTCTCTAGGGCCGAGCAAAACAATCCTTTTTCCACAAAGCAATTCTTTACAGAAGATTATTGTGTCCCACTTACATTTCTAGGCTACACATCCCTAGTTCCTTCAACTAATTCTTATATGGCATGGTTTTCAAAGCTTTGCAATCATGGTTACTCTCCTCTGGCCAGAGTCCAGCTTTCAATATCCTTTGAAAAAGGGGAATCCAGAAATGGACAGTAAAACTACAGATGTGGCTTGACCATGGCAAAATACATAGGACTATCATTTCACTTTCTCTAATCATTATACCTATATTGAAGCAGCCTAACAATTCAATTCAATACAATTTAATGTGAACAATTCAATGTTCAATTTAACATTAAACATCAATTATGCACAAAACACTTTGCTAGGTTCTGGGGAAACAAAGATAGCTATGATACAGCCTACTTTTCTACTTATTTTTTTTTTAGGTTTCAATTCTTATTAATCATTTTTGTTCTATTTTTCTCAGCTTGAAGATCATTTTCTTGAGGTTAGTTCTCTCTGTTATCATCTTTATAGCTATACCAAGCAAAGAATATATCCTCTCTTTGGTATTCTTGTTACTAAGAGCATAGCTTAAAAAAAAAAAAAGTCCTTTTTGTTGAGTTAGGTATTTATAGAAGCAGTGTGAGGTAGTGGGTAGTGTTGAACTTTGATTCAGGAAGATCTGAATTTAAAGCCAGTCTCTAACACTAGCTGTGTGGTCATGGGAAAGCCACTTATAGACTCTCCAAGCCTCAGTTTCCACATCTGTAAAATGATGACAGGAATACTTACCTCAAAATATTTTCCCACTACTGGTTCAAGTTTATTCAAAATATTCCTTTCTAGTCTCTAGATTTTCCTGAGATCAGGGGAGAATAGTATTCTTGCCTCTAGTCTCATCATCCAAATCATTGAATAGACTTCTTCCATGAATCACAAAATATGTCATTTTTTCAACATGTTCCCCTATTTAAGAACTCACAATGGCTCCTTACAGTAAAAAGACAATGGATCTGGGGAACACATGGTTAAGTTCATGTCTTGGCTGCACCACTCAGTGTGACAGTCAGGACAAATCATCTGACCTCTCTCTCTCTCTACAAAAGAGGTCTAAGACTTTTATACTATTACAGACAGTACTGTACACAGGTTTGTTGTGGGGAAAGCAATTTGTAAACTATAAAGGATCATGTAATATGAAATTATCATTACCAAATCACACTGAAACTCTCCTGTGTAGCTTTCTAAAGCCTTCAAAAATTGGCTATTAGCTTACCTATTTGATCTTTTTTAACTTAGAATGTTTTTAAAATGAAATGTTTATATATTGTTTTTATATCATCTACATTTCCCAGTATCTCCTTTCTTCCTTCCCCTCCCAGAGTCCCTACTGAACCTTATTTCTCACTGCTCTTCAACATTATCCTCAAGACAAGCCAGTATCCTTATTGTCCCCCTTCTACAACACAATGACTCATTTGCTTATGCTACATAACCTTTGCTGAAATTGTGCTCCTTTATTCTCTCTACCTTTTATATATACACATATATACACATACACACACATACGTCCTACTCAAACTTAAAGTGGTGGAGTAAGACGTCATTTCCTTCTCTTCATGACAATTTCATCTCATAATTGTTTCTCTTTTCTCTTAATTCTTTGTGCATGGTCTATACATATCACTCCTCTTCTCAAAAATTTTCAAGAGTTTCCCCCTAACTACCAAATCCAGAATACCTTAGTCTGGTATTCAAAGTCCTCAAGAATTTGGCTCCAACTTACTTTCCAGGGTATATTTCACAGGACATCCCTTCACCTGCACCAAAAAAGTCAAATTGGACTATTCATCGTTCATCTACAAGAAATTCTATGCTTTTCCACCTCAGAGCTTTTACCTATCTACGTGGTTCCCTATATCTAAAATAACCCTCCTGCCATCTCCACCTGTAAAGATACTAACAATTCTTCAAGATCCACCTCAAATCCCATCTTCTTAATGCTGTCTTTGATTCTGGCTCTTCCCCAAAATGCTTTCTTGGAATTCTTAAATTTTTTTTTAGCAATTCCTTTCCCATGCACTCATTACATTTTACTACCTTCTCTTATGAACTTATCACCACATTTTATCTTAGCTAATCTCCACTCTGGTCATTTTCCATCTTGCCTTGTTTTCAGAATGGTAAGCAAAACAACACAACTATTGCCTCGGGGAAGGTTGGGTCAGAAGGAAGGTATTTATAGAAGTTATTTTTGTAGTGCCTAAGAATTAGAAATTGTGAGGATGCTCAACAATTGGGAAATGGCTGAACAAGTAGTGGCATATAGTTGTAATGGAATATTTTTGTGTTATAAGAAATGACAAGCAGGATGATTTCAGAAAAACCTGGAAAGACTTACATGAACTAATACAAAGTGAAATGAACAGAACCAGAAGAACACTGTATACAGTAATAGCAGTTTTGCATGATGAACAGCTGTGAATAATTTAGCTATTTTCAGTAATACAATGATCCAAGACACTTCTAAAGGACTTAAGATGAAAAATGCTATCTGCTCCAAAGCACTGATAACTGAATATAGACCAAAGCTTTCTTTCTTGTTCTAATTTTCTTGAACAAAATGACTAATATGGGACTGTTTTACATGATTGTACATGTATAACCTATATGAGATTACTTACTGTCTCAGGGATGGGGTGGTAGTGGGCGGGGTGGCATCAGGGAGGGAGGAATAGAATTTAGAACTCAAAACTTTGTTTTTGTTTTTTTAGTGAGGCAACGGGGGTTAAGTGTCTTGCCCAGGGTCACACAGCTAGTAAGTGTTAAGTGTCTGAGGCTGGATTTGAACTCAGGTACTCCTGACTCCAGGGCTGGTCCTCTATCCACTGCGCCACCTAGCCGCCCCTAGAACTCAAAACTTTAAAAAGGACTTAACATTAGTTTTAAAAAGATGATGAAGTTTGGAAAGTGACTGCAAATGTGGAATAGAGTGAGGAGGCCAGGATAATGCTGAGGTTATGAATAGGAGACATACCATACCGAAGTATGGTGGTGCCTTTGACTGAAATATGGAGGTCTGGAAAAGGGATGGATTTGGGGAAAAGATAATGAGTTCTATTTTAGTCATGTTTAAGATGTTGTCTGGACATCTGGATTGAAATGACCAACAGGTAACTAGTGATGAAGAACTGAAGCTTAGGGCTGGACATATAGGTCTAGGAATCATCTACCTAGGAATAATAGTTAAATCCATTGGAGTTGGTAGGGTTACCAAGATGGAAGGTATAGGATAAGACCCAGGACAGAACCTTAGAGAACATCTACCATTATGAGCTTAATACTTTTTTCTTTATTCATTATATTATTATGTACATTTCTTCTCTCCTTTACTAGTTTCAAAGCTTCTTGAGAAAGGCAGGGACTATATTTGACTTATCTTTGTTACTACTCCCTACCTCCCCCCCACTCCCCAGTCCTTGGCCATATTCTTACTGCCTAGCACTGTACATAGGTCATCAATAAGTTTTGAATATGATACTATTCTTGATTTTTCCATACCATACAATTTAGCCCTTTATTATATCAGTATATGATGTTACTATGTAAGTGCACGAGGCAGGATGGCTTAGCAGGTAGAGAGGGCCTGCCTCACAATCAGGAAGACCTGGTTCAAGTCTTGCCTCTTAAATATTGGCTGTGTAACCCTGGAGAAGTCACTTAACCTCTCCAAGACTCAGGCAATTCTCCAAGACTATATATAATTTGCAGAGCAGTTGCCTATATGCATTGGCTGAGGTGATTTCCTCCCTAAACCAATGAAATGACCCCCTCTCCCCCAAATTGCATATTATATTACAATCTTGTTCAGTAATTATTTCATATTAAGTTCTATTTTTTCCAAATTATAGATTGTATGACCCTTGTGGACAGACCTCTTTTTGGTACCCTATAACACTTGAAAGAGTTCGAGGCACATAGGAGTCATCAATAAGTCATGATGTGAATGAATATTGGTGATACACTTAAAATATGCTCTCTCCAAAAGGGGGGGGCATATATATATATATATATATATATATATATGTGTGTGTGTGTGTGTGTGTGTGTGTGTATATATATGTATATATATATGTGTGTGTATATATATGTGTGTGTGTGTGTATATATATATGTATATGTGTATATACATATATATGTACACACACATATACACATAGGGTGGGGATGGGGGGGGCCCAGAATAACAACACAATCACTATGACCTATTCTAGGAAAGTTTATATAGTAGAAAGAGAATAAGGCTTGGAATCAAAGGCCCTGGGTTTGAACCCTGAGGATCTGCTTCTTACAACTTGAATGACCTTCAACAAATTACTTTCCCTCTGTCTCATTTCCTTTATCTGTAGAAGGAGGAGGTTGTACTAGATAATCTTTACGATGCCCTTCCCCTATAAATCTATGATCCTATGATAGTTTGTACTCAAGTTTTGTATAGGACAGATCAGGAAAAAAGAAAGCATGACCTATTTTCCTAATGAGACTACTCAATTAAATTCTTTATATTTACATTTTTGCATTAGCAGTTACCAAGTTTTGGCATGAAATCCTAGGAAATTGACTAGGTGCCAATATTTACATTTCTGCATGGTACACAATAGTTAATTTCCATAGGCCTTGAAATCACTCTTCTTCCTCTCCTCAAAAGTTCAGTAACTGGCTGACAGTCTCTTCTCTCTACCCCAGTGCCTGCTTTCAAACTTAAGAACTTCAATACAAAAATTGATGTCCCTTGGAATTTACTGGTTTCCCAATTCATCAACCTCCTTTATATCTTTAACTTAGTAAACACAGGGGTTAAACCCTAGAGCTTGCTACCTTTCATTTATAACTGCTATCTCCATGATCTTGAACTCTGAAATTCTTTTCTCTGATCACAGCTCCTTATCCTTCCATCCCTTTCTCTGCCTCATTCCTCCTAATTCTTTATTTCTCCTATTTGTCCTCATTGTGACTTCCAGTCTCTGTAGTAGAAGTAGAAGCTGATTGATTTTACCCAAACCCAGTTGAAATGACACAAGGAGGCAAGTAGCAGAGTGCTGAAGTGTTAACGTGTCAACTGAAGTGCAAAGGGTGTTGCCCTGTTATTCCTTGATAAAGTATGAGGGAATTCTCCCGGATAGAATGAGAGGGACAGCTTACTACCAAACTAAAGACTGGCCACATCCCTAAGTGGTCTTTAAAAAGCAAGCTTGCAGCCCTGACTATCAAAGTAGGAAGCAGTTTTGAAGAGTGTGATCCTTAGTACTAAGATTTGTATTTTTTTAAAGCACTTAGCTATATAAATATAGCTATAGTATAAATGCTTATTCCTCCCCTCTCCCTTTCCTATTCTAAATATGTTCCCCACTTGGAATGGACCAGTTTTCATTTGATTTCTTGAAATATAGCTCTGGGGGGGGGGGGAAGGCTTTGGAAAAAGCCCATTGTGATTCAAATAGAGCTACTTGACTATGCCTTTAAACCCAAGTCTCTCATGGCAATCACTGAATGACCAATAATAGGTCCCAGTCCAAGCCTCCCCAGCTCTTAGTTTGGGTTTTGATGGCTCAGAGTGAGTGCAAATAGCAATTGTTTTCAGTTCCAGCCAGAAACTCAGAGGGTCTTCCCCTCCCAGATTAAATTCTTTTGTGATGGCAAAGTGGGCCATCTTTTGTCTAATACCTTATCTAGCCCTCAATCACTGAATAGGCAGTGCCTCAGACAAACTGAGACCTAGTTTAAAAAGGCTGAGGTCACCCACTGCTTAGTGGGTCACTGACATCTTGACTTTGTTTTGCCACAGGACTTCAATGTCTCTGGAGGAGAGAGTGAGGCTGATGATTTTGCTCAGCTCTGCCTCACTTAAATCTAATTCACTTGCAAGTAGAAGGAGGAACAAAAATAAATGTGTTCCCACTCTTCTTACTAATACTATGTTAATTTATGAGAGAGTGAATCCCAGCTTTATGGGATGAATATTGTTACTATTATTTTTATTATGCCTTCTTAGTAAATTCCTTTGATCTAATTGACTATAAAAGGTAAACACTAGTGGGGGCTCATGAGCTATAGTTTAGGAGTGTAGACTCATTGAGTATCTTTGAACCTGAGGTAATAGGGGCCCTCTAGGGGACTTAACTCATGAGTTTAATTTGGAGTTGAAGAGGAGGTAGCCCTAGAGGGGGTGCTAGATTTTTTTCCTCATCTAAAAATAAGTGGGGTTGACTTAGATATCTCTAAGGTCCTTCAGATTCTAAAATCCTTTTACATATCTTTCCTGGCCTTCTGTCTTATCTCAACAACTGTGTTCTGGAATCTGCATCTGGATGTAAGGTCATCATCTCAAACTGGACCATTGCCAAAAAGAAACTCATTAACTTTTTTTACTCTAATTCTATTGTTGAACTCAAACTACCAATTTGATGCCAACACAGTTTCAGTTACCCAGGTTTACAATCTAGTAAACATCTTTGACTCTTCCCTCTCTTTTCCCCCTCATATTCAATTAGTTGCCAATAATAATTTTATTTCCCATCTCAGTGCCTTCACTGAGCACTTGCTCACTTCTCAAAATCTTTATTCAATACTCAGCTAATGTGCCACTAGCTATACGAAGCTGGGTCTGTGTCTGCAGGGATCCCAGATAGTAGTGGGTTTTCCAACCCCAAATTACCTTATATTTCCTTATCTGCGAATTAAGTTTTATCCCACCTCCACCACGCCCACAACCCCACCCCCCTATAAGCACTGGAGGGCAAGAACTATTTCTTTTTTTTTTTTTTTTGGAAGTGGTTCCAGTGCCATAGACATAGCAGGTGCTAAATAAATAAGACTGTTGAACTAAACTTTGCTTTACTTAAAAGTGAAAAACTTAAAACTCTTAGAAATGAGGCTGACTCTCTCAAAGGATTTAATTCTACTCCCAATAAGGCTTTATTTCAGAGTTAACAACACAGAACAAAATCCTCTATTTTCCTCCCCCAATCCATCTTTAAAATTAAGTAATTTCAGCTTCTGCAGTTTAAGAGGTTATTACATATTGAAGGAACTCTCGGTGGTGAAAAAAAAAATAAACGCACAAATTTTACCCAGGGGGGAAAGTAATTATTTGGGGGCGGGGGGGGGAGATTTGGATACTTGGGGTTTAGATCTACCTCTTTTAACACCTCATTATCTTTTCCCAGACCAGCATAAGGAAATGGGGAACCCGAATTCTCCCCCACCCCCCTCCGCCCCCGCCGGGGCTAACCGCAGGGCACCAGTGTTCCTTTACGGAACTTTTTTACACAGCATTTGACGTAAAAATCCCCCAACTCAAGGAAGAACGGCCCTAAAACCGAGGGTGCGAGACTGGCCCCCTCTGACCGTTCCCCCCTCCCCCATCGCGCCCCCAGTCTTTTTTTTTCTTTTTTGGTAGAACGCTAGGAGATACGGCCAGGGCAGGCCTCGTGAGGGACGGGGGTGGAAGAGGGGTAGGGGGGATCCGGGGACCCTCCCGAGTCCTAAACCTCAGAAGGGCACTCACAGGGATGAGAGCCCCGTTGCTAGGGGACCCCGGCAACGCTGCAAGGAAGGGACACAGTTCTACGGCTATTCCAGCCCCCCCAAGGCTTCCTCGAACATCAGCCAAAGAGGACCGACGACAAATGCGTCCCCCTCCGTCTCCATGCCCTGAAGGTTGGGTTCCGCTTGCAGCCGAAGTTTCTCCATGTGTCCCCCTCACCCCGCTCTCCGCGTCCCCAACCCAAGCCGGGAAAAAAGGGCTGGGGAGGGGCATACCTTCAGAGAAAGCGTCCAGCGTTCTGCCCCGCGCTCTGGAAAAAACGTCCCTCTCCTTATCGGACATGTCGCTTGCACCAGAGTGGAGTCTGGGTGGGGGGAAAGACTCGGACCATCCGACCAAACTGTCTAGACTCAGCGCCCTTTGCTCAAGGCGGGGCGACACCGGATGGTACCGGGTGGGCGGGACAGAGCAGAGGAGTCGTCTGCTCCACGTGCCACTAGTCTAGCCTGCAGGGGTCAAGGTTGCCCGTCATCGATCTCTCCAGGCTCGATTTCGGCGCCTGGGCTGGAGGCGGCGGCCGGCGAGCGGGCTGGAAGGGCTTGAGATGGCAGATCACTGGCCTAGTCGACGTCCCCTTCCCGACCCTAGATTCATGTCACCGGCGACATATTTCGGCCAACTTAGAAGCATGAAGAGGTAGAAACTAGCGAGCTGCGTGGGGAGCCCCGCTAATATTGGGAGGCTGTAGTGAAAAAGGCCCCTATGGCGTCGTGTCAGAAGTGGGGCCTTTTTGAGGCCTAGGACTGAATGTGGCGCTTGGCCCTGCCACCCCACTTACCGTGTGACTCTCCCCCAAAAAGCCGAGCTAGAGATTCGAACCCAGGCTCTAAGATGTCAGAAACAGTTGTTCCTTCAGGCCGTGCTCCCTCACGCGACTGGAAAGGGGCTCTGTTGGGTCGTTCAACCTGATTCTAAATAGCAAGTGACCCTTGTTAATGAAACCAGACTCAGGCCCATTTGACGGTTATCGGCATGGGCCTCAGTTTTCCCATTTGTAAAATGATAGGGTTGGACTTGATGAGGCCTTCTAGCAGGGTGGGAGAGAATTTCCTGTAATTCCCCTTCCCTTTTCCTTGCATAAACAAAGACCTCATCTGCTAAGGCTGACTAACAGAAGAGTTGACTTTTCCATCCATTCTTCCGTAATGCTTTTCCTTGATCCATGTCTCCACCCAGAAGTGATTTTTACTTCTGCAGTCTTACAACAGTTACTTGAGATGATAATTTAGATTTGGAAAGGAGTCTTAGAGGCTATCTAGTCCAACACCCTCATTTTACAGATTAGGTAAACTGAGGCCAAGAGAGGTTAATTTACTTTCCCAAGTTCTCATAGAAAGCGACCGTTATAATTTGAACTCATCTGACCATCACTGTGGCATACTGCCTCTATGTGGTGAATACTGAAACTCCTCCATGCCCTAGGTAGTTTAATTAATGAATGTGGCCAAAATTAACTGATGTAAAACTCTGGTGATGAACCTCTCTGAAATTACATAGGCTGGTCCCTAATGTGAAAAACATGCAATTGTGCTTATGCTCCAGGTCTTTCTAGCTTGGTAGGCCTGCTCAGAGTTTACATTCCACTAGTATAGCCTTTTGAAAACCCATCATCACTTTGCCATGATGAAGTATTCAGGTAGAATTTTAGTGGAGGACTATATTCAGCTTAATATTTGTGTATGTTGTATTTCCTCTACCAGATGGAAATTTTCCTGAAGGAAGGCATCATGTCCTATTTATCTTTATTTTCCTCAGTATCTATAGCAATAGGGCCTGAAATCTTTGTCAGGTTAGTATTTTTCAGTGACCACCAGTTATCACAGAGAACTGGGCAAAGGCAATGTGGTGGTAATTTTAAGGTAAAATAAATGGCAATAAAACAGTGAGGCCTAAAAGGGAAGTTGGCAATCTATAGCAATTGACATGCAAGCTGGCTACTTCTTATAACAGTTTTAAAAAAGTAAAAGTATCTTTTATCCATTTCTGCAGTTGGCACGAGAATTAAGCCTATTACATAAGTCCGCTGGATATAGTTTAACCTTTTTCATGATAACTCTGAATCATATTTGTGAATCTCAGTTTAGACTACTATGCTATAATAGACTGATGCTCCCAGAATCTAATGAAGTTTATAGAAGACTATTTGCCCTTGTATTCAACAGCCACAGACTGCTGTGCTTTTATAGCTTTTTTGTTAATTTTTAATAGTTCTTGTCTACTGTTGAACTATCAGTTGTCATTTCATACTGCAGTCAATGTTTCTACCTCTACAGAGTACCTCAATGCCCTTCACACTTGCTATGGACTTGGAAATAGTATAACTAAGCTTATTAGAATGTATATAAAATTACCAATTTGTCAATAAGTACTAAATGAAAGCCTGTAGATCTTATTTACAAAGTGAAGTTTTGATCATATCATTTTTACCATTCATCAGACTTTTCCTCTACTCTTGGGTTCATGGCTAGGTTCTAAATGGTTGAGATTGCAAACAATTGGACCCGAAGAATAAGTAGGGATATTACTTTAATTCCACCTAGCTTACTAGTAGTAACATCACATGGATGATTTAAAAAAACAAAACCACCACCAAATGTTTTCCTGTTTCCAGTGAACATGTGACAGTTCCTGAAACTTTCAATGTGTCTGGCTCCATTTTTTCATATAGTAATCAATTTATTTTCTTGAAGCCCTTTAGGGGTCACTGCAACTCTTTGGGTGCTTTAATGTCATTTAAGGTTAATCATTTTTTTTTTTTTGGAGTCTGTAGGCCTATGCAAAAATATAATTGTTGCAATCTGCTGACTTTTAATTTATTCTTTAGTTTTGAACCTAAAAGTAAAAAGCCCATCCAGACAACCATTTGAAACTACAACCAAAGACTACTGTATGGTTTTATATATGCCATGAAAAAGCTACTAAGGATATTGCTTTACCTCCCTATTAACCTAAGTCATTTGAATACAGAATGTAAAATAAAGCATTTTGAATCCCTGAAGAGAAAAAAACAATGATTTCTTAAAATTCACTTTTGGTTACCCCGTGAATACATATCAGTATAAAAATCTTCCTTCAGAATGTTATATACTTATAGACAAAGAACTGTGTCTACTCCTAAGCTTTATTCTATAATGTACTATTCTTTTTTTCTTTCTTTCTTTTTTTGCAGGGCAATGGGGGTTAAGTGACTTGCCCAGGATCATACAGCTAGTATGTGTCAAGTGTCTGAAGTCGAATTTGAACTCAGGTCCTCCTGAATCCAGGGTCAGTGCTTTATCCACTGTGCCACCTAGCTGCCCCTATAATGTACTATTCTTTTGTGGAAAGGAATATATGCTGAATTAGCGATGTCCATAACTTGAAGTTTCCTTTGCCCTATAAACTTAACCTTTAAGTTTTGGAAAAAAATTAATGTCATTTTCTTTTCATTCAAAATTTACAAATTTGAATTTCATTTCTTCAGTAACTTTTTAACATATCCTTTTTAATGTCCTCTTTCAGCATTTTCATGTTTCCTGAAAAAATTCTTTTGGATTAGTTATAGGTGCTCCAATTTTTTCATTTTCTGATTCTCATTTTCCAAGTCTGAACAGTGAGAGAGTAGTTTCATGAATAATTTAAATGGTTTAAATTTTTCACTTTGGTTTCTGAAAGATCTTCTTATCTTTCAAATTTAGTACTTTTTATGCAACATAATTCATTGAACATCAGAATTCTATAAAGACACACAGATTTCTTCTTCATCAACCAGTTCATAACAAATTAATACTTAGTATCCCTCATTTACTTATTTTTGATGTTATTTAAATAATCCATAGTTCTTTTTCACGTGATAGAATAAAAATGCTAAAATTAGAATAGATTGATGTCTTCACATGGCATCCTTATAGTTGAGTCCCTAGTCTCTATCTGAATGATCTATCTTAAACTCATCTAATCCAAAACCAAACTTAACATTTCTCTTCCTCCTTCATGCCCAAACACCCCCTCCTCCAAACTTCCTTATTTCTATCAAGAGTACATACTACTGTTTTCCTAATGACCCTTGTTCATAAACTCTGAGTCATTCTTGACTCTTTCTTCTTTCTTACGTATCCATTTTTAATAGGTTCTTAATGATTTCTACCTCCAAAATCTTTTTTGCACTCACCTGTTATTTGCAGTTACAGAGCTATCATCCTATTTCAAGCTCTTGTCACATGCCTGGACAATTGTAATAACTTCTTAATTGGTCTTCCAGTCTCTCTTCTGTCCTATCCCTCTTACCTACAGATACCTAAATAATTTTCCTAGGGCATAAATATGACTATGCCACTCCTTTAGTGGTTTTCTACTGCCTCTAGATTAAAATGCATACTCTTCTGCCTTGCATTTAAAGTCCTTGATAATCTGGCTCCCATCGATCTTTCTAGTCTTAATTATCTCTCACTATTCTCTTTCATGTTCTACATTCCAGTCAAACTGGACTACTTAAATTTTTCTTGAGCTCAACACATACCTGTTTTTGCATTTCCACAAGCTATCTCCCATCCGTGGAGTGTACTCCCTATTTATTCCTTTCTCTCAATATGTACCTTCAAGGTTTAGATCAGATGACATCTATCCCACCAAGCCTTCTTTAGTTCTAGTTGTTAATGTTCTCTCCTTCTTGAAATGATTTTGTACATGTTTTACCTCTGTACTTGTGTCCCTCTTGTAAAATGTAAGATACATCATGACAAGTCTTTTTTGTTTTTGCCTTTCTATCCCAAGTGCCTAACACTGTTTTGCACATGATGGATGCTTAACAGATGTTTGTTGAATAGTTTAATTGTGCTTCTATTCTTTCCAATTCTCCCATTCACCAGTTCTTTTTTTTCTTGTTTGTGCTTCTAAGTTTTATCCATTATCTAAAGCCATCAGTAGAGTAGTGGAACAAGTCCAGGATTTCGAGTTGGAAGATTTGCTAATTGTAATCTATATAATCTTGGGGAAGCCACTTAACCTCTCTGGTCCTCAGTTTCTTTATATGTAAAATGAGGGGAATTTAATTAATGTCCTTTTCAAGTACAAATAACATGATGATCATTTTTTGATGGAAGGATAAGAAAAAGTTGAATTCTTGTCAAGGTCATAAAATTAAACTACATTTCCAATAAGAGGAATTACTATCATATAAATTTAGGAAATTTCACTTGTCACTTCCATGATACTGGTTGGGGAGGACAGGAAGAGTGAAATCACATAATCAAGGATTCAGCACTTATCATATGCCTAACACTATTTGACAAAGTGTAGGGTGCAAAGAATACTTTTAAAAATGGGGCCTATACCTTCAAGGAACCCACAACCTATTTGGGCAAAGAAAGTTAAGACATGAAATTGTAAAACACAGAACAAACTGTATGGATTATAAGTATAACGAGAATTCAGAGACGGAAAAGTATTCAGAGAAAGCTTCATGTATTATGGGCAAGAGTGATTTTTAAAAAGTTATAAAGAAGGTGACAAATTGAAGAATATATAAGATATTAATAAACAGAGGGCATAAAAGGGAATTTTAAGAAGAAGAACAATATAAGGTAACACAAGGACAAAAATAAGCATAGAATCTGGTGAGGGATATCAGCCTAACAAGCATAGGACATTTACATATGTTAAGGAATGGTGGGAAATTAATTTGGATTAGTAGAATAAAACTAGATTATGAAGAGCCTTTATTTTTTCCAGAAAATTTTTGACTTCTTAAGGGCAACTGGGAGACATTGAAGGTTCTTGAGGAGGGAGTGACATGATAAAAGCCATGTTTTAGGAAGATCCACCGCTCAGCAGAATAGATTGTAATAAGAGGGTGCTTGAGGCAGGGAGACCAATTTAGAAAGCTATCTAGCTGTGAGGTGATGAGGGCTTGGGTATAGTATTTATGGTAGAAATAGAAAGGAAAGGGGGGATCATATATAAGGAAGAATATAGGACTTAGTGCAAGATTTGAAGTTTTGTTCATTTGAGAGTTATGGGATTTCTGGTAGCATTAAAACAACGTTCATTTCATTTCAGTTAGGATGTCCACAAAGAGAAAAAAAAAAGTTAGTAAAAAGAAAGATAGCATTGCAATAGGTATATGGATGGTACATATAGAACATTAAAGATATTAGTAACTATAAAAATAAGTATATTAAAAATAATATTTTCTGACCAACCCTTTTGAAATTATAAAAATCCATAACTTTTTTATTTATTTAGAATTTTATTTTCTCAAATTACATGTAAAATCCAAATTTTGACTTCAATTTAAAAAAATATTTTGCGTTTCAAATTCTCTTCTTCCCTCCACCCCCCACCTCAAGAACTCAAGTAATTCAATATAAGCTATACATGAGCAGTCATGCAAAACATTTCCACATTAGCCAGGTTGTGAAAGAAAATGGAAAAAAAATAAAACTTCGGATAAAGGAACAAACTGTTAAGATAATGGAATGTGATAGATGAGATTTGGCAGATACTCAGGAGCCTACCTGAGTGGATTACTGGCTGATTTGACTGGATTAGTAGTTGACTAGATTCTAAGCACACTGGCTGGTACTTGAGAGTACTTTAAGAAAGCATGGTTCTCAGAATCTAAAAAAAACTTTGAACTTCCGGCCCAATCAACCTACCAGCTTGAAGAACCTCCCCATTCTGGGAGGGGACAGGAAGGATGAAAGGGGAGCCTGCACAAAGAGCACTGTCTTTTTGGTTCCTGACTTGGTGGTGACGGCAGAGAACGACGGAGAGGAGCTGAGGAAAGATAGGATTTCGAGATTGTAGGAATTCCGTTCTCAATCTTTCTCTTTCTATATTTCAATAAACCCTTAAAAATCTAAACTCGTTTTATCAGTGATTTTAGTCAGTTTCCCCCAAAACTGGGGGAACAGACTAGAACCCACATTTAGAATTTTAAATTACACATAACAAAAAAATTATGCTTGAATCTGTATTCCGATACCATCAGTTTTCTCTCTGTAGATGGATTGCATTTTTCATAAGACTTTCAGAGTTATTTTGGATCATTGCATTGCTGAAAATAATCAAGTCATTCACAGCAGATCATTTTACAATATTGCTGTTATTTTGTATACGGTACATTTTTTTACAGTACATTTTATTTTGCATTAGCTCGTGTAGGTCTTTCCAGGAAAACCATAACTTTTTTAAAAAACCCTTATAATTATAAATATTACTGTTTTAGAAGAAGCCTTGTGTGGGTTATCATTTAGCTTTTTCTATTATAGCACCAATTCTTTTCTTCTTACTTGCCATGAATATGAATTTAATATCTTTTCTCCAATATACATATGATTAAAGTTTTATCACAATTTTAAAGAATGTCTCATGAATAAAGATGCTTAGATACCTCCATGTATGTTTAAATCAAAATTATATAGGAAATGTTTCATAGCTACAGAACTACAAGACATCAGCATCATGTAGAAATAAATATACAGTAATCTGAGTGATGTAACATCTTATGGCAAAAGATGGGATTTATGTCTATAGAAAGTGGCTACTGGACTGATAACATCTGCAATACTGAGGGATGATTTATAGCAGAAAGGTTGTCAGTTGGAAGAAATCTCTGACAAAACATTTGTAATAATGTGCATGGAGCACCTGTTGCATGAAGGAGCCCCTTGAAGGTCTTCTAAACAGGAGGTAGAATGTCATTTTGCAAAAATGAAAAATTGCCAAAGCTGAAATGGATAAGAAAGCCCCCAATCTCCTCCTGCCTTTTGGGGGATCAATCTAGGCTTTTGAACTAAAGAAATATTGAGAAAACACATAAAATTAACTTACTTTTGTGTACAGACTAGAAAATTTCAGGGAATCTATGCCTTCTGGAATTGAGGCTATTAAATGCTAGAAGTACAGCTCATGGGATTTGTAACCTTTGTTTTGAATGTGTTCTACTTTATAGGAAATTCATTCCAAAGTACAGTATTATACTAATAAAGGCAGTAACTAAGGTCAAAATGCCTGGGATTAATCACAATGTTTAAGGTACAGAATTAATTTATAATCTATTTTTATGGTGGTTTAAATTGACCTTTAGAGACTACACATAACTCACTTAAAACTAAAGTATTAGTGTCTCAAATTAGAGAATGTGTTATAGCATTAGCAGAGATATTGGATAGTATAGGCAAGTTTAATTCAATCAATCAACCAAAAAGCCTTTATTAAGCTCCTACTATATTCTAGGTACTGTTATATTTTCGTTGAATTGAAAGTAGAACTGTGTCTGAGAAGTATATGTGATAGTAGCCTCAGTTCTAGGACATGGCTTCTTTAATTATTTTTCCTTTAATTTCTTAAAGCTATGAAGGATAACCTTAATAATGACTACAGTGGGGGGCAGCCAAGTGGTACAGTGGATAAAGCACTGGCCCTGGATTCAGGAGGACCTGAATTCAAATATGGCTTCAGACACTTTATACTTACTACCTGTGTGACCCTGGGCAAGTCACTTAACCCTCATTGCGAAAGAAAGAAAGAGAGAGAGAGAGAGAGAGAGAGAGAGAGAGAGAGAGAGAGAGAGAGAGAGAGAAAGAGAGAGAGAGAGAGAAAGAAAGAAAGAAAGAAAGAAAGAAAGAAAGAAAGAAAGAAAGAAAGAAAGAAAGAAAGAAAATAATGACCACAGTGAATTAACAAAGGACACATACCTGCTGAAGCACATTGAAAGACCTGGGGAATTCCTCAAGATATCATACAATCCAGTCCCATTCCCTTCTACTCTCTGTCCAACATCAGTAAAGAAGATGATTAAACCAGCCACAACAAATGGTTGTTCTTTTAAAAGCTTTAGGTGGATTGGACTTCCTGGGCAGAGTCAAGATGGTGGAGGACAGGCAGTGACTCCTTGAAGCTTTCCCCTAGATCCCTCCAAATCCCTTCAAATAATGCCATAAGACAATTCCTGGAGCAGCAGAAGCCACAAAAGATCATTTTCCAGCCAAAGAGGGCTTAGAAGGTTGGCAGGAAAGGTCTGTTAAACCAGGGTGAGAGTGAAGTGTAGATCTGGTCCACACCGTGAGCCCCAGCCCCAGAGGATCAGGCCTCTGGAGCCTTGGAATCAGCTGAGGCAGTGGCTACTTCTGTAACTTAGCTCACAGACAAGTGAGGGGGTTAAGTGGTTGGCTGGGGGGAGAATGCAGGGGTCTCTGCTTTTGTTGAGGTGGAACTCTGTTGTGTTGCCCATGATCAGAACCAGGAAGCATTCTTGCATGGCAGCCCAGGTTGGGGAGGGGAGCCGCCACTTGACCTCTTCTCTGTCCGTCTCCTTGACCACCCCCTGAGTCTAACCCCCAGGTCTATATATACCTTTTATTCTCTCCACTCAAATCTTGGGGCTTCCTGCGCCCCCACAGACCAAGCTAATCCGCTAGCCAGGGCTGGGGCTGGGGCTGGGGGGGTGCGCTTGAGCCTCCTGTCCCTCAGCCCAGGCTACGCCAGAAGCCAGCATCTCTCATATACCTCCGCTCAGGGCGGAGGGAGCTGGGGGCTTTTTTTTTTTTCCCCAGCTGTCTGACCTGGCGTCTTGTACAGCCCACGGGGCTTTTTCGCTCAGCTGAAGCAGAGGGGGAGGGGAAGAGACCCTGAGGGCCTAAGGCTTTCTAATCTCAGCCTAAAGGTAGGGTCCCCAAATCAAAATAAATTTCCACACTAGATATGTTACCCTGGGCAAGTCACTTAACCCCCAATTGCCTCACCAAAAAAAAAAAAAAAATTAGGATTGAGCAAATGGAAGCTAATGACTTTATGAGAAATCAAGACACAGTAAAGCAAATCCAACTGAATGAAAAAAAAATAGAGGGCAATGTGAAATATCTCCTTGGAAAAACAGCTGACCTAGAAAATAGATCCAAGAGAGATAATTTGAAAATCATTGGGCTACTTGAAAGCCATTATCAAAAAAAAGCTTAGACATCATCTTCCAAGAAATTGTCAGGGAAAATTGCCCTGATATTCTAGAAGCAGAAGGTAAAATAGGAATGGAAGAATCCACCTATCACCTCCTGAAAGAGATCCCAAAAGGAAAACCTCCAGGAATATTATAGCCAAATTCCAGAGCTCCCAGGTCAAGGAGAAAATATTGCAAGCAGCCAGAAAGAAACAATTCAAATATGGTGGAGCCACAGTCAGGATCACACAGGATCTAGCAGCTTCTACATTAAAGGATCAGAGGGCTTAGAATATGATATTCTGGAGGGCAAAAGAATTGGGATTACAACCAAGAATCACCTACCCAGCAAAACTGAATATAATCTTTTTGGGGAAAAATGGGAATTCAATGAAAGAGAAGACTTTCAGGCATTCATGATGAAAAGACCTGAGCTAAATAGAAAATTTGACTTTCAAATACAAGACCCTAGTGAAGCATAAAAAGGTAAACGAAAAAAAGAAATCATAAGGGATATCAAAAAGGTTAAACTTGTTTACATTCCTACATGAGAAGATACTACTTGTAACTCATAAGAACTTTCTCATTACTAGGGCAGGTGGATGGAGTATATTTAGACAAAGGGCACAGGTGTGAGTTGAATATGAAAGGATGATGTCTTTAAAAAAATAAAATTATGGGGTGAGAGGAATGCACTGGGAGAAAGGGAGAGGTGGAAATCTCATATAAAAGAAGCAAAAAAAAAGCTTATGGAGTAGAGGGGAAGATGGGGGAGGTGCAGGGGAGCGAGTGAGCCTTACTCTCATCAGAATTGGCTCAAAGAGGTAATAGCATACACACTCAATTGGGTAGAGTAATCTATCTAACCCTGCAGGAAAGTAGGAGGTGAAGGGGATAAGGGGGGAAAGATGAAAGAAGGGAGGGCAGACTAGGGGAGGGGGAAGTCAGAAGCAAAACACTTTAGAGGAGGGATAGGCTGAAAGAAGATAGAAAATAGAGCAAATATCATGGGGAGGGAATGGGATAGAGGGAAATACAGCAAAAGTAACTGTGAAAAAAATCTTGAAGCAGAGGCAAGAGCAATGTAAAGTGATGATGATGATGATGATGATTGATTAAATGTATGATTGAGTGAATGATTAATTGAATGATTGATGGATTATGATGATTAGATGAAGATGAGGATTGGTTGATGATGATGATGGTACTTTGCTGGGCTATTGTGAAGAAAATTCTTTGTCAGGTATAAGGTACTATATAAATATTATTTATTACTCTTGTTGCAATAATCAACCTCAAGATTTTTAAATTTTTAAATTTTTAATTTTTTTAGAGAGGGCTCAGAACTGCTGAGTTACAGAGCCCAGGAATTTTATTCGGATCCCCCTAAATGAGGTCATGGAGACATACAAAGTAATAAGCTAATCAGTCCTCATTTCAACCAGGGTAACCCAACTTCATTGCCACGTTGCCAGCTACCTTTTCACTTTGTGGATTTAGAGCTGCAAGGGACCTTAAAGACCACTTAGTTTCACCTCTTCATTTTACAGGTGAGGAACTGAGCCCAAGTCACTTAAGACTTGCCTACAGTCACCCAGGCAGTGGGTAGCATAGATTCTCTTACTCTGGACACAATCCACTAGTCAACAAACATTTATGAAATGTCTTTGTTGTTGTTGAGTCATTTCAGTTGTGTCTGATTCTCTGTGACCCCATTTGGGATTTTTTTTTTTAATATTTTAGACTTTTATTTTCCAAATTACATGTAAAAGCAAATTTTGACATCAATTTTTTTTTAAAACTTTGTGTTCCAACTTCTCTTCCTCCCTCCCCTCCCATCCCCACCCTAAGAACTCAAACAATTCAACATAAATTATACATGAGTAGTCATGGCAAACAATTCTACATTATCTAGGTTGTGAGAGAAAACAGATAAAAAAACCTTCAGATTAAGGAATTGTCAAAAAAAAATGTGTTTCAGTCTGTTTTCAGATACCACCAGTTCTTTCTCTGTAGATGTACTGCAATTTTCCTAAGTTCTTCAGAGTTATATTGGATCATTGCCTTGCTGAAAATAACCACATGCTTCCCAACAGATCATCTTACACTCTCATGGATTTATTGTGAGGAAATCTCTATTTAAGGTACTATATACATGTAGTTTACTATAAAAAAATGATGAGCAGGATGCTATCAGAAAAACTTGGAATGACCTACATGAGCTGATGCAGAGTGAAATATACTATATACAAAATAACAGCAATATTGTAAGATGATCTGCTGTGAATGACTTGGTTATTTTCAGCAATGCAGTGATCCAAGACAACTCTGAAAGACTTATGAAAAGTGAAATCCATCTGGATTGAAGCATAATTTTTTGTTAGTTCCTTTATCTGAAGTTTTGTTTTTGTCTGTTTTATTTCACAACCTAGCTAATTTGGAAGTGTTTTGCATGACTACTCATGTATAACTTATATTGAATTGCTTGAGTTCTTGGGGAACGGGTGGGGAGGGAGAGAATTTGGAACACGAAGTTGTAAAAAATTTATGTCAAAACTTGTTTTTACAAGTAATTATGGAAAATAAAAATTCTAAAATAAAAAGCTTTAGGTGACAAAAATTCAAAAGTGTTCAAAACTGTTGTAGAATAGGACTGACTATACATTAATCAGTCAGTCAGCCTATATTTATTTAGTGCCTACCATTTGTACAACATTGGACTGTGGACTGTGGAGTTATATAAGAGAATAACATGGCCCCTGCCCTCAAGAAACTAGTTGGAAAGACAAATATTACACATGAAAGACCAGCAAACAAGAAAAAAATGTAAGTGCTAAATTAATTACAGATTATAATTGTGATAGGAATTTAGAGGAGAGAGTAGTAAAATACATTTGTTTCCTTGTTACTAGTTTGTGTTTTGTTAGTAGAAGCTAGTGTTTGAAAATTAATGCTACGATTATCAGATCTAAGTATTAAAAATCATAAAATTCTGAGAAACCACAAGAACTCGAGTCAAATTTGAATTTAAGATGCTTTCTTTAATTTTTATCTTTTGAGAAAACTCAATTACCTAGAACAGACTCCTTAAAGAAGTTATAGGTAAAACAGCAAGCTGGCTTTGAACCATGACCTTTCATCTGTTCAGTAAGAACTTATTAAGCACCTACAATGTTCCAGTGGATCCTTTTGTGACAGGTGCTAGGAATACAAAGACAAAAATGAAACAGTCCTTAACTTTCATGGACCTTACTCTACCTCTGATATTTTGTTTTCAGGAGCCACAACTGACTGAGCAAGGGGTAGGGTTCATTCTAGATTAATGTAGATCTCTTAGGTTACTTTGTGGCATGGAGATATGGTGTCATCTTTTCCTTTTAGTGTGAGCCAGGGATAAATTTGTGTTTTTCTTTGATTCCCTATTGTAAAATTGAATTTCCTAAATGATAAATATGATGAACACAGAAAAGCATGGGAAGATTTATATGAACTGATTCAAAATGAAGGAAGCGTCACCAGGAAGACAATATGCACAATAATTATGATAGAGTAAATGTGAAGAATGATAACAAAATAATTGAAACTGAATGCTGCAAAAGTATAATGATCAAGCTGGACCTCAAAGAAATTAAAGGTTAAAGTTAAAGCACCATCCTATGTTTCTTTGTAGAGGTGGGAACTATGGATGTGAAACTGCATATGATGTTGGAATTTTGTTGATTTTTTTCCCCCTCCTTTTTAACCTTTGTTTTAAGGAGTGGCCCTCTAGGAAGGGAGAAGGGAAGGATACACTGGGAAAGGAAGATGATATAAAAACAAAGATATCAATAAAAATTATTTAAAATTTCCCATAATTTTGCTCCTGACATAGCTAAATGTCTTGTATCTTATTGTGAGATTGATTTGGATCTTCCATATATAATGTTTTGAATCATTATACAGAAGAATTAATCTGGTTTCTCTGGAAGTAATTCCATTGCGTTTTCCAAATATTAATTAATTATTCTGCTATTCTAGTCTGGGATCTCAATGAAGGGTGACAGGACCCCACATTCAGTTGACCTAATTAAAGGATTTTCTGATGGCATATACACCAGTTAGTGGTAAAAACAAGCAAGTATATAAGGTGATGTGTGGTCAGTTTGTCTGCCTAACAACTGTGTCTCCATTTTGATCTTGTTCCAAGAGATAAAGCAACAATGTGATAATCCCAGCAGAACATCCCTACTCAGAACTACAAGTTGATTCTGTGTCATAGAGGGAGGTAGGCTTGATAGATGTCTTTATACAAGGACAAAGGAAGAGAGCTTTTGACAAATGTACTGCCCTAGGGAAGCAGACATCAGCCACTTTTGAATATACCTAAATCATTAGTAGGCTACATGAGGATAATCACAGAGCTTGGCAAATTCCTTTAGTGTCAGGATCTGTTTTGGTGTTCTTCTCATCAGTTATTCTAGCTGTTTCTAGCAATATGTCCCCTCTTCTCTCCCTGGGTGAAATTGCCTAGTCTGTCCAGTTTGTAATACCCTTCAAAAGCTATTTGATAGAGAGGAAAGATTGTTGGATTTGGAGTCAAAGGACATCGATTCAGATTCTGGCTCTAGATATGTAACCTTGAACAGATCACTGAACCTTTATGGACCTCAGGGTCCTCATCTATAAAATGAGGATTGAACTAGATTACTTCTCAGGTCCCTTCCTAGACTGGAAAGATTAAATGGACTTGTGTTGTTAGTGGAATATCTAGTTCTGCCATTTTGAGTGTCAGATGTACTGCAAAAAGGAGAATCCAGGATCTTTATGTGGCAATTTCAAATCCTATTACCTACCTCTTAGTTTCAGACTTCAGTGTAGTCAAGTAGAAAGAACACAGGCCTTGGGATCAAGAAAACTGTGATTTAGTATTGATTATGCCAGGTATCAGCTGAGGGACTTTGATAAAATGACTTATCCTCTTAGAACCTCAACATAACAATAATCTATGTTCCTAACATAGTTGATATGAAGTAATTGCTTTATGAATTGTAAAATACTATACAAATGTGAGGTACTTTATATAGTAAAGTACTATACTGTGTTGTTTTTTTTTAAATGATTGTTGCTAGACTGGGCTTTTCTAAAAATTTTTCTACTAATATATTTATGTCTATATAATAATGACTATTTCACCCATTTTGGCAGTCAGAATTTATTATTAATTAATATTAAATATTAGTAAAGTATTGCCCACATGGCATTTAACACAAGCAGGAGAAAAGCCCCAGCACCATATTGTCTCGCAGAGAGAAAGTACATGGCCTCAAGCAGGGTTCAGAAGCCCTACCTTACCTACACTGTTCTAAGAGGAGAGTGAGCACCAAGAGACAGCAATCTTAGCCAAGAGCATGATTCAAGATGGTGACAACCAGGAGCCTCCTGTGGTCTCAGCTTTTATCCTCTTTTGACATGACTTGAGGGTGGTCCAAATTAAAATGATCTCTACAGATGATATCAGGGAGAAGTATCTAAAAGACTAACCCCTTAATTGTTCAAGGCAAAGTCCATTATCTAGGTGTGGTATAATTTCCTCAGTTCACTGAACTAGACAAAGGGGGTTTTAAAAACAAATTTATTATTTATTTATTTATTTTTAACATTCATTTAAAAAAATTTTTTGAGTCCCAAATTAACTTCTTCCCTCCAGTCACTCCTCCACCCACTGAGAAGGCAAGTGATATGATATCAGTTTTACATGTGAACTCATGCAAAGCATATTTCCATATTAACCATGTTGTAAAAAAAAAAGAAAAAGAAAGTGAAAAAATTATACTTTAATCTGTATTCAGACTTCATCAGTCTTCCCCCTGGAGATAGATAGCATTTTTCATCATGAGTCCTTCAGAATTGTCTTGGATACTGATCAGAGTACTTAAGTCTTTCACAGTTGATCATTAGACAATATTGCTATTACTGTGTACAGTGTTCTCCTGGTTCTGTTCACTTCATTTGGTATAGTTCATAGTCTTACAAGGTTTTTCTGAAGTGATCCTGCTTGTCATTTCTTACAGCATAATGGTGTTTCATAACAATAATATACTGCAACTTTGTTCTGGGCATCCCCTCAGTTTCCAATTTTTTGCCACCACAAAAAGAGCTGCTATAAATAGTTTTTTACATATAGGTCCTTTTCCTTTTCCTTTGATCTCTTTGGGATACAGACCTAGTAGTGGTATTTCTGGGTTAAAGTGTACACATGGTTTTATAGCCCTTTAGGCATAGTCCCAAATTGTTGGACCAGTTCATTCCACCAGCAGTGCTTTAGTATCCCAATTTTTTCCACACCTCCTCCACTATTTGTCATTTTCTTTTTTTTTTATGTTAGCTAATCTGTAGGTGTAAGGTGGTACTTCAGAGTTGTTTAAATTTGTATTTCACTTATTAATCGTAATTTATAGCATTTTTCATATGAATAGAGATAGTTTTGATTTTTTCTTCGGAAAACTGCCTGTTCATGTCCCCTGACCATTTAGTAATTGGGAAATGGCTCTTATTTTTATAAAATTGACTCAGTTATCTATCTTTTTGCGAACTGAGACCTTTATCAAAGAAACTTAATTAAAAAATTCCCCCCAGTTTCTTGCTTTCCTTCTAATCTTGGCTGCATTGGTTTTGCTTGTGCAAAAGCTTTTTAATTTGATGTAATAAAAATTATCCATTATACTTCCCATGACCCTCTCTATCTTTTATTTAGTCAGAAATTTTTCTCTTATCCATAGATTAACAGGTAAATTATTCCTTGCTTTCCTAATTTGCTTATGACATTTTATGTCTAAATCATGTACCCATTTTGATCTTATCTTTGTATATGATGTGAGTAGTTGGTCTATACCTAGTTTCTGCAAAACTGCTTTGCAATTTTCTTGGCAGTTTTTGTCAAATAGTGAGATCTTGCCCCAGAAGCTTGGTTCTTTGGATTATTGGAGTATTTGGAGTATTGGAGTATTGGAATTTATTGAACACTAGATTATTATAATCATTTACTACTGTGTATTATACGCCTAATCTATTCCACTGATCTGTCACTATATTAGTACTAGATGATTTTATGATTACTATTTTGTAATATAGTTTGAAATATGGTACTGCTAGGCCACTTTTCTTCTCTAAAAGGGATTTTAAAGGTAATTTGCTCCAACCTTCTCATTTTACAGGGCAGGAAACTGAAGATTGTAGAAGTTGACCTGCGCAAGGTTACCCAGTAATTGGCAAAGTTAGTACTTGATCCCAGACCTCTCTATTCTCACTCAAGGGAACTTTCCATATGTTCTCCTCCATGATTAGATAGAGAAGAGATAAGTAAAAGCCTCCCTGGCAAAAGCTATATTGTATACTTAGATTCCCTTTTGCCTTCTGTAGTTTGAATCTATAACTAAATCCAGAATTAAAATGACTAGTCATAACAAATGTCTCTCAGACATACTTCTGTGCCTAGTATGGTTTTGGGGAAAACAGTAAAGTTTGGTTCATGGGGGCATCTCTGTGGGCAGAAAAATTATCTTTATTTACTGAATCTTCCTAGGAACAGAAGTTATATATTTTTGCCCTGAATCTCAAAGTATAAGTGGGCAAAATGATGACAGGAAATCTACTGTGTAGTTCAATTGCTTTTTATTGGGGGGGGGGGGCGGGTATCTAATGAGGGCTAAGTGACTTTCCCAGGGTCACACAGCTAGTAAGTATCAAGTGTCTGAAGCCGGATTTAAACTCAGGTCCTCCTGAATCCAGGACTGGTGCTTTATCTACTGTACCACCTAGCTGCCCTTTCAATTGTTTTTTATTGTATGTGCTTTTATAAATATAATCCATGGCCAAAAGCAGCTTTGGGTTATCATGCACCAAAGTTCATATTCTGAATGTGCTACAATATCTGAAAAATTCCATATAAGACAAAATATTCATGGCAGCTCTTTTGTGGAAGCAACAAACTGTGGGGGGAGAGGAAGTGGACGTTCATCAGTTGGGGAATGACAATAAATTATGGCACGACTCTAGTATTAAATAGGACACTGTTGTATCATAAGAAATTATGAATATGGGGGCAGCTAGGTGGCTCAGTGGATAAAGCACTGGCCCTGGATTCAGGAGGACCTGAGTTCAAATCTGGTCTCAAACACTTGACACTAACTGGCTGTGTGACCCTGGGAAAGTCACTTAACCCTCATTGCCCCGCAAACAAAACAAAACAAAACAAAACAAAAACAAACAAAAAAAAGAAATTATGAAAGTGAGTACTTTAGAGAATCATGGAGATACTTGTATGAATTGATGCAGAAAGAAGCATAACTAGTAAAATAATATGCACAGTGACTAAAATAGTATAAATGGAAACATTAAGAACTATCTGAACTCTGATCAATTTTAGTGATCAGACTAGGTACTGAAGAAGACATAATAAAAAACAAAACTCTTTCCTCTCAGTAAAGAGGTGAGGGGGATTACTTATTTAGAGTGTTACACGTTCTACCACTCATAAAACTTGTGTTAGTTGGTTTTATGTAACCGTTTTTCTTTTTCACAAAGGAAGGTTAATTAGAGGAAGGGGATATTAGAAATGACTGAAGTGTGTAGACAAGAAGTATCTACAAAACCTCAAAAAAAAATCATACTCCTGAATTTGTGCCCTTTATTAGTCCATGGGATCAAGTTCTTTTTATGTCTCAGTGAAAAGACAAGGGCTGAATCATTTAATGCAAATACTAAGGAAAGGATACATAAGTATTCAAAAATCTATCAGCCGCATAGCTACTTAAAGATTCTGGATTAAAGGATTCTTTTTTTTTAATTTTTTTTTTTTGCGAGGCAATGGGGGGGTTAAGTGACTTGCCCAGGGTCACACAGCTAGTAAGTGTCAAATGTCTGAGGCCGGATTCGAACTCAGGAACTCCTGAATTCAGGGCCGGTGCTTTATCCACTGCGCCACCTAGCTGCCCCTAAAGGATTCTTAATTCTAGTTTGTGGAGTAAGTTTGTCCATCTAGGAAATCTACATATCAAGAGAAAGGACGAGAGTTATCCTGCCAACTTTTTCTTGACTACCTCCTTTATAGTCTAAAGGGAGCATTATACACAAAGATGCTATCATTTGGTCCAGGTCACCTGATATAGTGGTGACTAACCAGTCTCCAAGGGGACCTCCAGTCTTGAGTTGCGACCCCAGTCCTAATGCTAATCCCACATTATGTCCAGTGATCCATAGGTTAGTAGGAGGAATGATCTTATTTCTTTTTGTTGTTGTTCTGGACAGCCATGTGGGAATATACATAAATCACGAAGTTGAACAATATATAGAGTTACACATTATATAAAACCACACATGTGAACTAAGAAAAATATAAGTTGTGCCTAAGTGTTTCCATATAGAGTAGTAAGAAATAATGAGTTGTTGGGGCAGCTAGGTGGCGCAGTGGATAAAGCACTGGCCCTGGAGTCAGGAGTACCTGAGTTCAAATCTGACCTCAGACACTTAACACTTACTAGCTATGTGACCTTGGGCAAGTCACTTAACCCCAATTGCCTCATTAAAAAAAAAAAAAAATAATAATGAGTTGTTATTAGGAAATGGGAAACTCATTCTTCTAGTACTAGATGGTTTATAGAATTCTGACTTTAGAACAACAGTTTCTAGTTACACATTTAGAAGACAACATGTTTTGTTTTTGTTTTTGTTTTTGGCGGGGCAAGTGGGGTTAAGTGACTTGCCCAGGGTCACACAGCTAGTAAGTCTTAAGTGTCTGAGGCCGGATTTGAACTCAGGTCCTCCTGAATTCAGGGCCGGTGCTCTATCCTCTGCGCCACCTAGCTGCCCCATGACAACATGTTTTTGCTACAGTCCCTTCTCTATCTCTGAGGGCCATAAAAAACCAGAGAATTCTGGAGCCGAAAAAAAAAAAGTAAAAAATCCCCAACCTTCACCTACTACTGAGTTTTTTCTGAAAATATTCTATGTGGCTTATAGGTAGGCTTATCTATTTATTTCTTAGGAGCAGAAATATTACATATTTCTTTTTTTTTTAACTTCAGGCTTTATTAGAAGACCTATGGTTGTATTAGACTAGTTGAGTGAGGACAGCTGAATACCCAAGTCTATCACAGTTGATCAACACATAATGTTGTTGATACTGTGTACAATGTTCTCCTGGTTCTGCTCTTCTCACTCATCATCAGCCCATGCAAGACCCTCCACGTTTCTCTGAACTCCTCCTGCTCATTGTTTCTTACAGCACAATAGTATTCCACTGCATTCATATACCACAACTTGTTTAGCCATTCTCCAATTGATGGGCTTCCCCTCAATTTCCAATTCCTTGCCACCACAAAAAGAGCAGCTATAAATATTTTTGTACATTTGGGTCCTTTTCCCTTTTCCATGATCTCTTTGGGAAAAAGACCTAATAGTGGTATTGCTGGGTCACAGGGTGTGCACAGCTTTATAGCACTTTGGGGATAGTTCCAAATTCCTCTCCAGAATGGTTGGATCAGTTCACAGCTCCACAAACAATGCATTAGTGTTCTGATTTTTTCCACATCTTCTCCAACATGTATTATTTTCCTTTTTTTCATATTAGCCAATCTGATAGGTGTCTGGTGGTGCTCAGAGTTGTTTTAATTTAGAGCATTTTTTCATATGGCAATAGATAGCTTTGATTTCTTCATCAGAAAACTGCCTGTTCATATCCTTTGACCATTTCTCAATTGGGGAATGACTTGGATTCTTATAAATTTGATTTAGTTCCCAATATATTTTAGAAATGAGGCCTTTATCAGAAGTACTAGCTATAAAAACTGTTTCCCAGCTTTCTGTATCTCTTCTAATTTTGGATTCATTGCTTCTGTTTGTACAAAAACTTTTTTAATTTAATGTAATCAAAATCATCCATTTTGCATTTCATAATATACTCTATCTCTTGTTTGGTAAGTGGAAAATTTAATTGTATGGTCTGACTATTCTAAAAAATATAGCCATCATCAGCACTGTTGGTATATTTTGACTAGCATATTTACTGACATAGATTGTTTTACATACATCACTACTCTGTTTTAAACATAATAATAAACCTTAGGCAGCTAGATAGTGCATTGGATAGAGTGCTAGGCCAGAAGTTAGGAAAACATTTTCCTGAGTTCAAATCTGGCCAGACACTTGTTAGCTGTGTGAGTGGGCAAGTCACTTAACCCTGTTTGTCTCCATTTCCTCATTTGTAAAATGAGCTGGAGAAGGAAATGGCAAACCACTCTAGTATCTTTGCCAAGAAAACCCCAAATGGGGTCATAGTCAAAAATGACTTAACAACAAAAAGCATGAACCAACTTTGGGATATTCACCAGCAACTGAATTTGTCCCAGGTGCCAGATTTGGAATAATGACCCTGAGGTCATTTTGAACTAATGTCTTGAAGTTCCTTCTTAAATCATCATATAAATATTAAACTATACTCACAGCATTTTTCATGTTAATCATATAATTGAGAAAAAATTGATAATGTATATATGATATTTAACTCTCCTAACCACATTATTTAATTAATCATTTCTTTCTCTGAGTCCCATTATACTCATTGGCTACTCCTTGCTCCTTGGCTGTACAGTACAATCAACAATTACATAATATCCTTTTCTCTAATTGATCTGCATATAGATCTTATCTTCCTAACTAAATTGTAAGCTCTTTCTGGGTAGGGACTATGTCTTATAATTCTTTTATAATCTATAGAGTATCTAGCATAGTCCTAGGCTCATGGTAGTTGTCTGGTTATTAACTGATTTTTTTAATCACACCTTACTATTTCCAAAGGATAAAGTCTGAGTAAATCAAAAAGTTTGTTGTATTAAAAAATTAATTAATTTATCTCTTGAGTTTCAAGAAATGAGTGCAAATCAACTTCAAATATCATTTGACTGGGAAAAGACAGAAATGACATTGATCATTTCCAGAAGTATAGTTTCACAAATTAATTGATTTTTATCTGACTCATTTAGTATGGGCTCAAACCATTTATCTTTAAAAGTGGTAATATATTCTTTGAAGAATTTTAACAATAAGTGCAAAGGGAGGAACAATGAGTTAAATACTTGGTTGAACTATATATTATTCCCATGCTTTTAATGTCTATCAGTATCATTTATACACAATATAAGTTTCAGTGTCCATTTTGTCCTATGTAATGAATGATATGATGCATCTGCTCCTCATTTGACTCCCAGATCTTATATAAGCTAGGGACCTGCCATTCTGTCTCATAACTTCTGTTAAGGTCAGTGGATTTAGGCAGATTTGTTACTCTTTGTTCAAATATTGTTGTTCATATAGTCTAACTATGCTGTGCTCCTACCCCCATAGTAGAAATATTTAGTGAAATAAGAATTAACATATGAGTCACAATTATAAGTGGCCAAACAAATTGAGATCCCTTTCTATAAATAGCCTTAAACTAAGGAGCACAAACAGTTTTCTTATTTTTTGTCTCAGAGGTGTAGTATATATTTCTAGGACAAGGGTTTTGTCCAAATTCTTTAAGGTGCCATAAACACCTTAGAGCCTAAGGGGTACTTTAATTTTTTTTTGTAGTAGATGACATTTCTTTATGTGCTTTATATATGATTCACTGGAAATATTCTTATATTTCCCTTTTAAACTGTCCTTCCAATGCTTTTAAAATCTTATTTTACTGATACTTTTATTTATAAACCACCTTTATTTCCATCTATCTATCTATCTATCTATATCCCTTCACCCCCGCTTAAGCCATCCCTTGTAAGAGTGAAAAAAAGCAGTTCAGTAAAGCTAAGCAATACATCAACTATGTCTGACAAAATTCCATCTCCATAGGGAAAAGAAATGCATTTTATTAGCTCTTTTCTGTGGTTGTTTGGTCATTATATTTACATAGCATTCAGTTTCATTTTATTATTCTTTTCATTTACCTTGTAGTCATCATTTTGCATATTTTTTCTGGTTATGCTTACTTCATTCTGTATCAGTTAATATAAATCTTTCCATTCTTCTCTGTATTCTTCACACTTATTTCATATGGTTCTATAACATTCCATTTAATTAATTTGATGTGAGAAATACTATGCTAAATATTGGGGACGCAAAGACAAAAATGAAATAGTCCTCACCATCTCCTCCAAGAACCTTATACTCTACTGAGGAAACACAGCTAAATAAATATAAATTATACTCAAAATAAATATAAAATTATTTGGGGAGGGGCAACAATAACAACTGAAGGAATCAGTAATCTTGTAAGGAGAAAATCTGTCAGGAGATCACAATTCTTTTGGGCCTTGAATATATTTCAAGGAGCAGAGATGAAGAAGGAGAACATTGCAGGAATGGGGTACAACCTGTAGGAAAGGAGATAGAATGTCATTTATGGGGGCTAGTAAGTAGGTCTTGGCCCAGGATATATAATCCTTGGGCACTCCTACACATTGCAGATCAAGACTAAGATTCCTTTCCCTAATACTGAGCATATGTGGGTGGGGTGTGAGGAGTGGGGTGGGGGCAGGGTATGTGAATAGGTGAATAAGAACTTAAGCTTTTGAGGAAACTAAGAAGAATAAGCTTTGGCATTGGTCTCCTTTTACTTGTAATTTCTTTTTCTTCTTTCTTCTTCATGCTCCTCTTCCCCCTTCTCCTCCTCCTTCTTCTTTTTGGGGGAGCAATGAGAGTTAAGTGACTTGGCCAGGGTCACACAGCTAGTAAATATCAAGTCTCTGAGATCAGATATGAACTCAGGTCCTCCTGAATCCAGGGCCAGTGCTTTAACCACTGTGCGACCTAGCTGCCCCACTTGTAATTGCTTCTATTCATTCTGCCCCCATTGATCTTTACCCAAATGATTGGGCTCCTGAACTTTTTAAGTTAACCTATTGTTTCTTTTAAAAAAAAATAATATGTTCTCCTCAGCCAATTATATGTTACAACAATTTTTAACATTTATTTTTGTCTTAAAAGTTTTGAGTTCCAAATTCTATCTCTCTCTCCCTCCATTCCCCACCCTGCTCTTTGAGATAGTAAGCAATATGATCTAGGTGATACATGTGTCATCATGTAAAACATTTCCATATTAATAATTTTGTACAAGAAGACTCAAACAAAAAAAATGAAAATGAGAAAGTAAGTGAAAAATAGTAAGCTTCAATCTGTATTCAGATAACATCAGTTCTTTCTCTGGAGGCAAATAGCATGTTTCATCATGAGTCCATTGGGATTGTCTTGGATCAGTGCTTTCCTAAGAATTGCTAAATCATTCAAAATTCTTTATTGTGCAATATTGTACAGCATTCTCCTCAGCTCACTTCACTTTATATCAGTTCATCTAAGTCTTTCCATTTTTTCCGGAAATCATACCTTTTGTCATTGCTTATAGCACAATAATATTTCATCACAATCATATAGTACAACTTGTTCAGCCATTCCCTAATTGATGGGCATCCCCATAATTTCCAATTCTTTGCCACCTCAAAAAGAGCTGCTGTAAATATTTCTGAAAAGTAGGTCCTCCTCCACCTCTTCTTTATCTCTTTGGGACTGAGCAGTGGTATTGTTGGATAAAATGGTATGGACAAGTTGATTGCCCTTTGGGCGTTGTTCCAGTTTGCTCTCTGGAATGGTTGGATCAGTTCACAATTCCACCAACAGTGCATTAATGTTCCAGTTTTCCCACATCCCCTTTAACATTTATCATTTTCCTTTTTTTGGTTATACCATATTGTTTCAATATATAATTAATTCTACACTACCTCTACTCTCGAATGGATCATACACATTTTAAAATTCTTAATTTTTATTTATTTTTTGCAGAGAAATCTTTATTTTCAACTTTTTTATAAAAAGAAATATGAATAAATTCAAAGGATATTCATAAGCCTTGTGCACCTGAATGTCTTAACCATGTTAAGAACAAATTTTTACATAAGGACTTCACTGTGGAAGTATTATTTAAATTGCAACAAATACATGGTTCTGTTCTTTTTGATTATTCAGGGATATCCAAGAGGTTAAAGGATGCCACACTAAAATCAAATTCTAGACTAACACAGATGAGGTTTTTGCAAGATATTGAAGATAATGCTTAAATAAAACTTCTAATTGTTGAATTTTCTTTATAATTTTCCTGGATAAGTCCAAAATTATTTTTATATTCTTAGTAAACAATATTAGGAAACACCAGCTAAATATAATACAGATGGGTGGGTTTCAAATTGGGATAAAGATCCATACCTGTACTAAATAATCATTCCTCTACTAGACCCTCATGTTTCCAAAAGGTTTTAAATTATTGAATTGAATCCTAACACTAGAATTTAATCTCAACATTTTGACCAACTGAATTACTTGGAAATAATAAAAAAGTTTTTCTTTGGATGATGGTTGATACAGCACTAATATAATAATCATCTTCCGAAGAGTCCAGGAAGGGGGAAAGTAGTGTCTGTTACTATATTAGTAAAATTTGGGGAGGATTAATTGTTTATGTTCCTGGTATTCAATACAAGATATCTCTAAAAAGAAGCAAGTTTGGGGGCAGTTAGGTGGCACAGTGGATAAAGCACCGGCCCTGGATTCAGGAGGACCTGAGTTCAAATCTGACCTCAGACACTTGACACTTACCAGCTGTGTGACCCTGGGCAAGTCACTTAACCCTCATTGCCCATGGGAAAAAAAAGAAAGAAAAAGAAGCAAGTTTATCCACATAGTTCCTTTGTAATAACTATGTTATATGTATATATATTTTTTTGGTTTTGTTTTTTTGTTTTTGTTTTTTTTTTTGAGGGGCAATTGGGGTTAAGTGACTTGCCCTGGGTCACACAGCTAGTAAGTGTTAAGTGTCTGAGGTCGTATTTGAACTCAGGTACTCCTGAATCCAGGGCCGGTGCTCTATCCACTGCGCCATCTAGCTGCCCCTGTTATATGTATATTGCAGAATGGTCTATATGAGCAACAGTTTAACAAATACTGAAAAGGAGGTAGTGAGGATAGTGCTTAACCTTTTTTTTTTAATAAAGACTTTGCACAGGAAATGTTCTGATTACATTTTTGACATTTGAAATCATCAATTACATAAACTACATGAACTATATAAAATAGGTATTTTTTTGTATTGCACATTTAAAGGGCTGCAAAATAATACAGCTTAAAAGGTCCTTATCCATGGCAAAAATTTATATTTTTGCATACCAAATTATGGAAAGGTTAAATAGCTTGCCTTATAAATGCACAATGATGCCAGCGGCAAGCTTAATGGGAAAAAAAGTCCTACAAAAAACCAAAAAGTAAACCCTACCTATGAACCTATAATCATGAAATGAAACTAAAATATATTTAGAAGCCAATGAAGTTCTTTGCTATATGAAGTGTTCCAACAGTCAATTCTCTGTTTGAAGGTCAAAGTTATACAATATATACTAGAGATGATGCATACTTCTCTCTGCTTCCTTCAGAAGGAAGAGGTGAATCAGGAGTGAAAAAGTCGCTAAAATTTGAAGGTGAACAGTCTCTCATAAAAGGCAGAGTTCCTTGGACTATGTGCTGGAGATGGCAATTCTGGGCCAGGAGGAAGGCACTCTTCTCTTGGGCCAGGAGGGCCTCAATAGACGCAAAAGAACTTGGTGTCCACATATACATGCTCAAGAGGTAGGTCCATTATTTCTGGTGGACTCTTATGTAAATACACCTGAATTGGACGGGGAGGTTGGGGCCCATCAAGGTCCTCGTAGTGGAGGAAGTGGTTCAGATGGAAAAGGTGGTGGGGGAGGTCCTCCTATTGGTGACATGAGGGGCATTGCTGGGGATGGTGGGTGGCCCTTGGAACCAGTGTTAACCATGCCATCCAGCACTGTAGAGGGTGCTATTGGTGACATGATGGGCATTGCTGACTGTGGTGGGTGGCCTTTGGGACCAGCGTTAACCGTGCCAATCAGGAGTGTTGAGTGAGCTAATTGTGACAGGAGGGATATTCCTAAGCATGGTGGATGGCCTTTGGGACCAGTTTCATCTGTGATTTTCAGCACTACTGAGCGAGGTAATGGTGACATGAGAGACATTCCTGGGCATGCTGGGTGGCCTTTGGGACCAATGTTAACCAAGCCATACAGCTCTGTTGAGGGAGCTATTGGTGACATGAGGTTCATTCCTGGGCAATCATGGGTTACTGTTGGCACCAGTGTTAACTGTTGTAAGGAATCAGTTGTGATTTGGGGTTTCTGTGACCCCATCTTTGGCTGGGATTGGAGGCCCCAGCATGCTGGCCCTTGTGCGCTGGCTTGTACTAGACACCCGCGTGCCTGCATGTGCCTGGCCAGATTATAATGATGGGAAGCCTGGTGAGGACATCAGATGATTTTTAGTGTCCGAAAGCTGGGGGGCTGGTGTTTGTAGTGCTGTCTGTTGATTCTGTCAATCAGGGCTGCCAGCCAGTTAACTTGAGGCTGTGTGTGTGGAAGGCCCAGTTTCCTGTAGGAGGGGGGCTTCTGGGAGAGAGAAAGGAGGAGAGAACACTCTCTGGCATGAGAGGTGGAGGGAGCGAGATGCTGGAACACTGTGCATCAGGTTCTCTTTCAAATTGCTGATTTCCAGGTGGTGGTGAGTTGCGGATTGTATCTTTTTCCTTCCCCTATTCCCTTTGTCCCCTAGTTCTATTAACCTTACTTGTGTTTTAAATTTGTTCCCATTAATAAACCTTGTTTTGTTTTTTTTAAAGGCTGTTAATCTCCTTTCTTACCCCAATAATATTGTTTTGTACAGGATCTTAGGGCAATTAATTCTTATGTTATACTGAGACATGGCATAGTCCCTAATCCTGCCACCATAATTTCTTCAATCCCATGTGATACTACATGCTTCATAGTGGTAGATCTCTGCTCTGCCTTTTTCTCTATACCAGTGCATGAGGACTTCCAATATTTTTTTTTTGGTGAGGCTGTTGGGGTTAAGTGACTTGCCCAGGGTCACACAGCTAGTAAGTGTCAAGTGTCTGAGGCCAGATTTGAATTCAGGTCCTCCTGAGTCCAGGGCTGGTGCTCTATCCACTGTGCCACCTAGCTGCCCCACTTCCAAAATTTTTTACCTTTACCTGGAAAAATATACAGTGGACCTGGACTAGACTCCCAAAGGAATTTATAGACAGTCCTACATTATTTTCTCAAACTTTACAGTAGGATCTGGCCTCCATTACTTTTAAGGCTCTACTTTAGTACAGTATGTTGATGATTTACTTTTAGCCTCCCCAAATGCTGAAACTTATCAGGAAGACAGCTGCTACTTATTATTAGAACTGCACAAGAGAGACCACAGAGTCTCTAAGTCAAAGGTACAATGGTGCTTACCTCAGGTAGAATAATTGGGCTTCATTCTGACTGCTGGAACTTGCTCTGTCTCTCCTAAGTGAGTCCAGAGTATTCAAGAACTTGCTGCTCCCTCTACTAAGAAGCAGTTAAGAGCCATTCTGGGAGCAGCTGGGTATTGCAGATAATGGATACCCTCTTTTGGTGAAATTACTAAGCCTCTTATATCTCTAACCAAAAATTCTGTCCCAGAACCTTTACAACTGGATTCCCAGCATCTTTCAGCTATAACAGAATTGAAACAGGCCTTATTATCAGCACCTGCACTAGGACTCCCAGACTACAGTAAGTCTTTTACTCTTTTTGTACATGAACAGAAGGGAGTGGCTTCTGAGTTCCTAACTCAATCATTAGGATTTGTCCAGTGCCCAATATCTCATTATTCCAGCCAACTAGATTTTGTGGACTCCGGGGTGCCACTTTGCCTCAGGGCAGTGACAGCTACAGCCCTTTTGGTAGAAAAAGCCTCTGATTTGGTCCTAGGTAATCCTCTTACAATATAATGCACTCATGAAGTAGAGGCCCTCTTACTACACCATAGAACACAAGCCTCTTTGGATCAAAGGCTAGCTAAGTATGAAGTAACCCTGTTAAGTAATGAGAATATCATTTTAAAATGTGGTACAGTCCTTAACCCAGCAATACTGCTCCTTAACTTACCACTCTCGGGGGAGCCGTTGCATGACTGTGCCTCTTTAGTTGATATGGCTGAGAAACACTGTGATGATCTTTTGGATACACTTTTAGAGAACCCTGATATAGTCCTCTATATGGATGGTTCTTTGTTTATGAAAGAAGGCACCCTTTATACTGGGGCTGCTGTAGTTTCTGATTATGTTATTATCTGGGCAGCTTCTCTGCCTTCACATTTTGGTGCACAAGCTATTGAACTTGTGGTTCTCACAGAAGCCTGTAACATGGCCAAAGAGAAGAGTACTACCATTTATATTGACTCCAGGTATGCGTTTGGTGTCTGCCATGCTGTAGGCATGATTTGGATACAGAGAGGCTTTCTAACATCCTCCAGCAAAGCTATTGCTAACGGAGACTTTATCAAGGACCTCCTATCTGCCCTGAAACTTCCCTCTGCTTTAGCCATTGTACATTGCCCTGCCCACACAGGGAATAATGATCCTGTTTCAAAGGGGAACGCACAAGCTGATTCAGCAGCTAAGCTCACTGCTTTAGAAGCCCCTGAACATGTATTCAATCTCTCACCTTCTGAGGATGTTTCTCTCCACCTAACTTATGATGATTCTGAAGTAGAAAGGTGTAAAAGGAATTCAAGGCTAAATAAATCAATGGAGTCTGGATGTCTTCAGAGGGAAAACCACTTTTCCCCTGGAAATTCTATCACAAGGTATGCCTCTCTATTCACAGGAAAGGCCATTTTGGCACGCAAGGCATTGTGGACTCAGTTAGGAGGACCTAGATAGCACCAGGTATAACTAACACAGTATCTCGAATCTGCTCAGGCTGCTCCACATGTCAAACTTACAATCAACATGCCTTCCGTGCTAAAGCATATGGAGGGTGCCCTTTGGCTTATACATCTTTTGAACATCTACAAATTGACTTTATTTTTATGCCTAAAGCAGGACATTAACAATTTTGCCTTGTCATTGTTTACCAGCTCACTCGATGAGTGGAGGCTTTTCCTGCCCCATGAGCAACTACTGGCTTTGTGGCCAAAGCTCTCCTTAAAGAGATTGTCCCGTGCTTTGGACCACCAGCATGCATTGATTCTAATAGAGGTACACATTTTACAGATTAAATTCCCTCCCAGATTTATTCTTGAGAGTAACTCCTAGATTTCATACCCCTTATCACCCTCAAAGCTCAGACTGAGTTGAATGTATGAACAAAGAGCTTAAGAACATGATTGGCAAATTATGTACTGAAACCCATTTAAAATTGCTGATGTTCTACCCTTGGCATTATTATATCTACGCAGTAGGCCAAGAGGAAAACTACATATATCTCCTTATGAAATGCTTTTTGGTCACCCTCCTATGCAAGCTAAAAATTTTTCCCCAGTTTATATATCACTGGTGGGAGGTGATACTTCTGTTGCTTCCTATATACAGGAATTACAAACTAGGCTACGTGAGCTCCATGAGGCAGGAGTCACTGTACAAGGTGGTCCTTTAGATTTTTCCTCACATGATTTAAGTCCTGGAGACTATGTATATATTAAGAATTTTCACTGGCCCTGGACTCAGGAGGACCTGAGTTCAAATCCAGCTTCAGACACTTAACACTTGCTAGCTGTATGACTCTAGGCAAATCAATTAACCCAAATTGCCTCACAAAAAAAAAAAAAAAAAAAGAAGTGTTTGGGGGCTGCTAGGTGGCACAGTGGTTAAAGCACCAGCCCTGGATTCAGGAGGACCTGAGTTCAAATCCATCCTCAAACACTTGACAATTACTAGCTCTGTGACCCTGGGCAAGTCTCTTAACCCTCATTGCCCCCCCCCAAATAATTTTCAGCAAACCAGTGGGACTGAGCCCGCTTGGGAGGCACCCTTTCAGGTATTATTGGCAATTCCTACTGCTATTAAAATTGGAGAAAAAGAATCTTGGATTCATTGTTCCCACATGAAACCTGCACCACTTGTAGGTAAAGTAATTTCAGATAAAACTCAACCAGCTGCTAACGAGCAAAGAAACCAAACGGAGCCTAGAGGTAATAGGCAGTTCCAATTTGCAAACATTATCACTCACTTGCAAACCCTGGGACTCAAACTCCGTAAGGTATCAGGAGATGGAAATTGTCTTTTTATAGACCTTGGAGACCAGTTAGAAGGTCATTTGAAAAACCATTTCAAACACAGAGAAGAAACTGCTAATTATATGCTCAGTCATAAAAAAGACCTTGAGCCTTTTATAGAAAATTATATTCCCTTTGAAAAATATGTTGCTGATTTGAAAAAAGATGGTACTTTCATTGAGGACAAGACAATTGTAGCCTTTGCAAAACATAACCAACTGAATGTAATCATTCATCAGTTGAATAAACCCCTATGGCTTCATCAATTTGTGGTACAGACAAAGCCAACACTAAAGAACTCCATATTTTCTTTCATGACAATTATTATGACAGCATTAGAAGAATCAATGATAATTCAGAAACCCCTGCCACTTTGGCATGCAGAGATTTGGGGAACCAGTTTATAAAATGTGGTGTACCCCAAATTCTAGCAATATAGGCTCTTACCTTAAACAAGCTTTTTCCTCTATAGGTGAAGAACTTCTCCACCAAGAGCACATGGCTCTGCCTTCTAGAAAGGGTTATTGAACCTTTGTAAGGCAATCAATGAAGATATTGGGTCTTGCTGATGTTTTATTTCTTTTTGATAAATTGTTTATCACTTCAAGTATCTGTTATTGTTATTATACTAGATAGAGAATTCATGGACAAGATGGTGTGGTTTGTTTGCCTAATGAAGATTCTGTAATAATGTTTAATATTATCAGCCATTTACATTTATATGTCATTGTGACTATGTATACTCTGGGTATGGTTTGGGATTGTTGCATATATTACTAGTATATCTTGAGTTATCCAGCATAACAAGTATTTTACCATCATATTGTCTTTCATGAAATTAATATGAGATTTGTGAATTATGGAAACTTACCATTTCAGAGACTTACCATTTCAGCTCTTACACTGAGCTTAACAGAGATGGTTCAACTCCACGATGCAGGCCCTGGAGAGAATATATGTACAACAGGAGGAGAAACAGGTACAGGTAAGATGCCCTCATGGAGGCTGAGAGAACAGCCTTTCAGTGAAACCTGGAGGCAGGATTCCCTTAGTCCAAATACATTCAGGAAGTCCAAAGTTTGCTGATGATAGTGGCTATGGAGAGCACAATCACTGGACATAGTCCAGTTTCTTCCTCTCTTCCTCCAAAAACGGCCTGGCATCATGGTAATTCCAACACATGCACCTGGTTTTACTTAACTTGACTTTTTTACTCAGTCTGGTGGCATGGTCAGAATCCATCCACCTGAGGCCTAGCACAATTACCGGATGTCTATGGAACCACAAGATATGGTATGGTAACCTTTCTATAACATTTACACATGTCATCACAGACACATTACTAAATTTGGCCTTGATCCAGATATATGGTGGTAATAAGTGTTATTGATATTATAACTACCTCAACTCTGTATTGCATATGTGTATAAGTATCCTCCACAGGAGGGAATGTAATATGCTGTATGTATCAAGTTTAAATTTTTTCTATATGAGTTATATTTTGAAGAACTCTCACTGTTTAATTTGATTACTGACAATGCTATACTAAAGATTAGTGGAAATCCAGCAGTTCAACAGCTAAAGAAGTAGAAGTATCCAGAGACAACCAGAATCCAGTCTCCCTGATGGCATCTTAACACTCAACAAAGACAAGATTTCAAGTACTCCAAATGGACATTTTTGTTTTTTCCTTTTGTTACTATATACACGATCTGTAATATGTATTTTTTGCAGAGGCCTTCCTTCTGTAGACATTGTCAGAGCACAAGTCCATGAGGGACTGCCCCTCTCGACAAAATTTTCCCTTTCTCTCTTTCCTATATTGTTATTAGCATATTGTTTGTTAGAATAGGTTATGATAGTCTGTTATTTTTTTACTGCTTCATCAAGGAAATGCTTCTTAATGAAGCAAAGGGGGGAATGTAAGGAATTGGTTGTGATTTGGGGTTTCTGTGACCCCATCTTTGGGTGGGATTGGAAGCCCTGGCGCGTGTGTCTGTGCATGCTGACTCGCACCAGACCCCCATTCCTGCATGGGACTGGCCAAATTATAATGACAATGTGAGAGTTGGAATAATGCCCCCTGCTGGGAGGAACATTTTGTGAGCTCTGGCCTGAGGACAATCCATGTGGCCTTCGCATCAGGAAGTGATGTTTGCTCATGGGTACTGTTGATCAAAGCTACCAGCCAATTAGCTTGGAGCTGTTTGTGTGTGGATGGCCCTGTTTCCTGTTGGAGAAGAGGCTTCTGGGAGGAGTAAAGGGTGAGCACTCTCTCTTTTTGCCCAGGACCTCAGCTTGGCTGGAGCAGAGGTGCTGGCTCCCTTAGATAGATAGATGAAGGAACCTTGGCCTCTTTCTCCTCACCAAATTTGTGTGCTCCTTAATAAACACTTAAATGTCTAAACTCTTGCTAAAGATTATAATTTGTGGTGACCACTCATTAGATTTTTAGACAGTCTAGCTAGAATTTTAGCCCCTTACAGATAGCAACCTTACAGATGGTGACTACGATAAGGACATAATGAACCCTGCGATCTTCTGATCTTCCAGTTTGGTAAGACTTTTCCCCAGATTTCCCATGTTCTGTCCCTTTAAGTTTTAAATTGGCTGTTAAGTATACACTTTAACTCTTAAGTACTCTTAGCCTCCTATTTTCAAGCCTCATTCCCATTTACAAAATGGACCAGGGTCTGTGGGACCAAAAAAGGCATCTAAATTTTACCCTTCTAAGCTTCTTCTCCTTATGAATTTGAATGTTCTATTCCTATTTTAATTTTTATTCTTACTTTTCTTTGTGTTATAGTGAGGAAATTAGAGGAGAAGGCAGCTTTTCCAAATTGTAACACTAAGCGTTTCTCTCCTTTTGCATGCCTGGAGGCAATGACCCAGCCTCTAGAAGCCTTTATCCCCCTAGCAGCAGTGGGGGAAAGGGAACCCAGGCCCTAGTTTGAGACCAAGCCTGATTCATATTGTCCTGGTACCTCCCCAGCTGAGCCAACATGTTTCAGTGTAAGTGCAGTGGTGGTGCAGCATGTGTGAGAGATGGTCCTACCCCCTCCTCTCGGGACCCCACCTCCTCCACCTCCTCTGGCTCCACTTCCTGCTCCTCCCATGGCCATGCCCCTTGATCCTCCTGCCTGGGAGGTCAAGAAATCTAATCCACCCACCGCAGGTCCTGAGCTTGAGCTTCTCTACCTGCCCTCGCAGCTTCTACTCAGTTGCCGGAGCAGCCAGCCACTGCCCCCACCCAGTCAGCCTCAGCCCTACCCCAGCCAGGCTGTGATTCTGACTCAACCTGCTGTGGTTCTCCCAAACTAACCTTGGAAGGCCCTTTGAATTCCAGATATGCTCATTTTGTTCATAAACATTTTGTTAATCGTCTTTTGTCTTTAATTAGTAACCTTATAAAAAAACATTTGTATTATGAAAGGACTGAGAGAAAATAAGGGGCTAAAGACAAAAAAGATAAACTTAACCTGAATAAAAATGTACAAAACAATTATCGTATTTCAAGAAGATATATTTTGCAGAAATGTAGGAATAAACAGCAAGGTATTAATATGAGCGTTGGGGATTTTAGATATCAGAATAAAAAATATTCTAAATTCATTCAGAGTAATGTCAGTTCAGAGGTTACATAGGATTTCTGTGCTATTACATCTACATTTTGAAATTAACACTATGGGTTTAATTTCATAGAGATTTTTATGCTTTTAAGATTGCATTTTATACTTAGTTTAAAAAATGGGGAATATTTGTAAAAGCCTTTTGTAGTCATGTGGTCAAATTTATATTTTGTACTATTCTTATTAATGTTAAGATCATATTCATTTAGATTTCTCCAGTTTGAATTTCATTGTCTTTTATTCTTCCATGTGTATTTTGTTCTATTCATCTATCTAATTTTGAAACAATGCAAGATGGTTTTGATTTCATAATACAATGTTAACTCTGGGAGTATTGTGCTTCCATATTCTAAATTGTTTGTGTTTTTTTTCAACTGACTATTTGATTAAACTCTAGAAAGCATTTCCCTGGCAAATTGGTTACCATGGCAAGTGTAAATTGATTTTACAAGTATTATTTTTGATAAGCATATTTAAAAAGGGGAACATTTGCAAAAGTTTTTTTATTCATGTAATCAAATTTATTATTGCCATAAATAGGGACATATTTTGCAAAATAATAATATGCTATTTGTTATTTTAGATATCAAAATTTTTTTTAATTAAAAAAAAGAGAAGTCAGTTTAAATGTTACCTAAGGGTTTCTTTTTATGCTATTGCAACTTCATTTTGAACTCAATAATATGGGCTTATTTTTGTAGAGATTCTTATTCTTTCAAAATTATGTTTTAACTTGTATTAAAATATGTTCTGATTTTTCACAAAAATAATTGTATACTTAGCAAAAAATTATTATTTGGAATTATTGTACATTGTAACTTATATTCTGAGTCAAAGCAAATTCACATTTTTTGTGATCATTATTATCCTCAATTTTTAAATCCATATGAGACTTGGATTGTGGGAACTTACCGTTTAATACATTAATTGCCTTCACCCATGAGAGGAATACATACAAGAGTAGGCATTGGACTCTCACAGAAGGGGAGACATGTATGAAGTCCAGGTACTGCACTGACTTGGGAAAGGCCGAGAGAACGGCTATTGACAAGAGCTGAGGTTGTCTTCTTTTGGATCCATTTCCCCACAATATTGTACAAATGGCTATAAGTTTTCATCCCACCCATCTTATTCTATGGCTGGCTTCTGTTTCCCCTCCTATATGCCTGATGCCATGGACATCTCAATCCCATGCATCTGATTAAGCCTGACTCAGTTTCCTCCAATATGTTCGGTGGCATGGACCATCCCATCCACCTATTTTAAGCCTGGCATACTGCATGGGCTGTATATATTGTTCAAGTGTGGGAATGCTCATCTCCCATCATTTCTCTGTTCTTTTATGGTAACCCCCATAATTATCTCAGGTGTCATGATAAATGCAGTGTTGGATTTGGCTTTGACATCTGTTACCAATTATATTAGATTCTTTAATTTCTCATAATGGCATGAGGATAAATAGGCAGATGATGCAAAAATTGATGAAACAAAGATAAAAATTATTTTTAAAATTAATATCACAATTGTCTTTTTTTTCCCCTCCAAGGGGGGGGGCGGGTTGGGGGGGACTGTAATAATATTAAGTTTTAGAGAATGTTTCATTTTTTTTGTTTATATTATATGTTTCATGTGTAACAACTAAGATTCTGAATTTCCTTAGACATGTTTTTGAGAACTCTCATTGTTTGATTTCATTATTAGCAATAAAGTTGTGTTAAGCTCAATTTTGTAGGAAATTTTACTGGCTGATTACCAGCATCTGTACATCAACACCTGAAAAGACTTCCATTCCATAACTACACCCAGAGCACATCCCAAGAATCATCTGAGAAAAGACTTCCAAAGACTTAAATGGATGTTTTCCTGTTTTTCTTTTCTATATTGTATACACTGTTTATAATGTCCACTTACTAAAGGGGAGTGCCCCCTTTAGTTCTTCTGCTTGTGATGTCTACCTGCTAACAGGGGAGTGTCCCCTTTAGCCTTTGTCAATGTGTCACTCAATTTTTTTTTCTCTCTTTCAATTACTTTTACTTAGTCATAAGCATCTGTAATGTTATCGCTTCATGAGAGGAAACCATGTTTCTTCACCTAAAGCATAGGAGGGACTGTGAGAATTGGATTAAGGCCCCTTGCTGGGAGGAACATTTTCTGAGCTCTGGCCTGAGGACAAGACATGTGGGCTTGGCTGATGTCAGGAAGTGACGTTTGCTCATGGGTACTGTTGATCAAAGCTACCAGCTAATTAGCTTGGAGCTGTGTGTGTGTGTGTGTGTGGCTCTGTTTCCTGTTGGAGAAGAGGCTTCTGAGAGGAGTAAGGGGTGAGCACTCTCCCTTTTTGCCTGGGACCTTGGCTTGGCTGGAGCAGAGATGCTGGCTCCCTTAGATACATAGATGAAGGAATCTTGGCCTCTTTCTCTCTTCTCACCAAATTTATATGCTCCTTAATAACTACTTAAAAGTCTAAACTCTTGCTAAAGCTTATAATTTATGGTGACCACTCATTATATTTTTAGACAGTCTAGCTAGAATTTTAGCCCCTTACAGATAGCAACCTTACAACAGGAAGCCTTGCCAGGGCAGTCAGGTGATCTTCGGTGTGTGGAAGCTGGAGGGGCTGGCATTTGCAGAGCCGTCTGTTGATTCTGTCAAGCAGGGCTGCCAGCCAATTAACTTGGGGCTGTGTGTGTGTGGAAGGCCTGGTTTCCTGTAGGAGGGGGGCTTCTGGGAGAGAGAAAGGAGGAGAGAACACTCTCTGGCATGAGTGGTGGAGGGGGCGAGACATTGGAATGCTGTGCAGCAGGTTCTCTTTGAAATTGCTGATTTCCAGGTGGTGGTGAGTTGCGGATTGTATCTTTTTCCATCTCCTATTCCCTTTGTCTTTGTCCCTAGTTCTATTAACCTTACTTGTGTTTTAAATTTGTTCCCATTAATAAACCCTGTTTTGTTTTGTTTTTTAACGTCTGTTAATCTTTCTTACCCCCAATATTACGACGAGCCACTTAATTAATACTCCCCATATTAAATTTGACCCTTACACTGTGTCATCCATCACTGTTAAGGGTAATATTGGTGACATCAGGGTCATTCCTGGGCATGGTGTGTGGCCTTTAGGACCAGGGTTAACCTTGCCATCCGACACTGCTGAGGGAGCTATTGGTGACCTCAGGGGCATTCCTGGGCATGGTTGGAGACCTTTATGATCTGGCTTAACTGTGGCATCCATCACTGTTGAGGGACCTATTGGTTACATCAGGGACATTCCTGGGTATGTTGGCTGACCTTTGCCACCAGTCTCCACCAGTGTTGGAGACCTTTATGATCTGGCTTAACTGTGCCATCAATCACCGTTGAGGGGGCTATTGGTGATGTCTGGGACATTCCTGGGCATGATAGGTTGTCTTTGGGACCAGCGTTTACTGTGCCATCCTGCACTGTTGAGGAAATTATTGGTGATATGATGGGCATTCTTTGATATGGTTGATGGTCTTTGGGACCAGTTTCATCCATGATATCCAGCATTACTGAGCTGGCTAAGGATGACATAAGGGGCATTCCTGGGCATGCTGGGTGACCTTTGGCACCAGTGTTAACTGTGCCATCCATCACTGTTGAGGGAGCTATTAATGACTTCAGGAACATTCCTGGGGATGGTAGTTGACCTTTGTGACCAGGGTTAACCTTGCCATCCATCACTGTTAAGGGAGCTATTGGTGACATCAGGGTAATTCCTGGGAATGGTGAGTAACCTTTGGGACTAGTGTTAACCATGCCATCTGTCACTGCTGAGGGAACTATTGGTGACATCAGGGACATTCCGGGGCATGGTGGGTGACCTTTGGCACCAGTGTTAACTGCCATCTCTCACTGTTGAGGGAGCTATTGGTGACATGAGGCACATTCCTGGGCATGGTGTGTGGCCACAAATTAGATTTTAAACATCACAGTTGGCGAACCATGAAGAGGAAAGCTGAACCCGGATCTTCTGATCTTCTGTCAGGGTAAGAAAATTTCCCCTATTTCCTATGTGCCTGTCCTTTTAAATTTCAAGGTACTGCTAAGTACCAGCTGTTTTCCCTTTAGATTTTCAAATGGATATTTTTAACTTCTGAAGTACCCCTTTTCTAACTTTAGCTTGGCTAATCAGACAAACAGGGGAAAGAGCCTTGTTGAGGCTTGGTCGATTTGAATTTAATGAATATTTTTATTCCTGTTCTTATTTTTCCTGGGCTTTGTTATGTGGTATGGAAAGTTCTGAATGTCATGGGGGAGATTAAAAAGAGTGATATTCTCCAGGATTCCCCATTAGGAAAACTACTCATGGATTCAGGTGAGGGAAAAGTTACAGTAAAATCAACCATGACCAGAGGAAAGCTTATCAGATTGTGTTTTATATGGCATAGAGTATTACAGGAAGAATGGCCCAAACATGAGTCATTTAATCCCCAAACTTTGAGGCATTTGCAAAGAATCCTATGCCAATGGCCACCTAAACATTCACTTTATTGGAAAATCTGGTTCAGAGTTAGCAGGGATTATGATACTGGGGATATGGACAAGGAGGATCCACACCCCAGCTTGAACCTGCACCTGCCTCTCAGACTGAATTGCCAAATGACCCAACTCAATCCAAGCCTGAGCTTGAATGCAAGGCCTCTCAGACTGAAATGCCACATGACTGAACGATTTATTTATTTATTTGTTTGTTTGTTTATTTATTTAAGTTTTTAACCTTTGTTTAGATAAGATATCCAATTTAAAATTTTTCTCCCTCCCTCCCCTCCCTGCTCCCCTCCCCTAGACAGCAGGTAATCTGATACATAACATTAAACATATTTCTGCATTCGTCATGTTATACAAGAAGAATCAGAGCAAGAAGGAAAAACCTCAAAAAAGAAAAACAACAGCACCAAAACCAAAAGAGATAGTGTGGTCCAATCAGCATCCATATTCCACAGTTTCTTTTTTTTTCTGGATTTGGAGAGCCTTTTCCATCATGAGTCCTTTGGAACTTTCTTGTACCATTGGACTGGTGAGAAGAATCTAGTCTATCACAGTTGATCAACACACAATGTTGATGATACTGTGCACAGTGTTCTCCTGGTTCTGCTCATCTCACTCATCAGCCCATGCAAGACCCTCCAGGTTTCTCTGAACTCCTCCTGCTCATCATTTCTTACAGCATAATAGAATTCCATTACATTTATATACCACAACTAGTCCAGCCATTCCTCAGTTGATGGGCATCCCCTTAACTTCCAATTCCTTGCCACCACAAAAAGAGCAGCTATAAATATTTTTGTACATGTGGGTCCTTTTCCCTTTTCCATGATTTCTTTGGGGAAAAGACCCCAAAGTGGTATTGCTGAGTCAAAGGGTATGCACAGCTTTATAGCCCTTTGGGCATAATTCCAAATTGCTCTCCAGAATGGTTGGATCAGTTCACAGCTCCACCAACAATGCATTAGTGTTCCAATTTTTCCACAGCTTCTCCAACATTTATTATTTTCCTTTTTTGTCATTTTAGCCAATCTGATAGGTGTCAGGTGGTACCTCAGAGTTGTTTTAATTTGCATCTCTCTAATCAATAGTGATTTAGAGCATTTTTTCATATGGGAATAGATAGCTTTGGTTTCTTCATCAGAAAACTGCCTGTTCATATCCTTTGACCATTTCTCAATTGGGGAATGACTTGGATTCTTACAAATTTGATTTAGTTCCCTATATATTTTAGAAATGAGGCCTTTATCAGAAGTACTGGCTATAAAAATTGTTTCCCAGTTTTCTGCCTCCCTTCTAATTTTGATGCATTGCTTCTGTTTGTACAAAAACTTTTTTTTTTTAATGAGATATTTTATTTTTTTCCATTACATGTAAAGATAGTTCTCAACTTTTGTTTATACATGCTTTACAATTTCAGATTTGTCTCCCTCCCTCCCCTCCCTCCCCCCTCCCCTAGACAGCAGGTAATCTGGTATAGGTTATATCTATTTATCTCTATACGTATACATATAGATATATATATATACACACACATATATATATATATACACACATAATAACATTAATCCTATTTCTGCATTAATCCTGTTACAAGAGAAAGAATCAGAGCAGTGATGCGAAACCTCAAAATAGAGAAAAAAAAAACCAACAGCACCCAAAACAAAAGAAATAATATGGTTCAATCAGCATCTATACTCCACAGTTCTTTCTTTCTTTTTTTTTCTTGGATTTGGAGATCCTCTTCTATCATGAGTTCCCTGGAACTCTTCTGTACCATTGCATTGGTGAGAAGAATATAGTCCATCACAGTAGGTCAACACTCAATGTTGATGATACTGTGTACAATGTTCTTCTGGTTTTGCTCATCTCACTCATCATCAGCTCACGTAAGACCCTCCAGGTTTCTCTGAACTCTTCCTGCTCATCATTTCTTACAGCACAATAGTATTCCATTGTATTCATATACCACAACTTGTCCAGCCATTCCCCAATTGATGGGCACCCCCCTCAACTTCCAATTCCTTGCTACCACGTAAAGAGCAGCTATAAATATTTTTGTACATGTGGGTCCCTTTCCCCCTTCCATGATTTCTTTGGGCAAAAGACCTAAAAGTGGGATTGCTGGGTCAAAGGGTATGCACAGCTTTATCGCCCTTTGGGCATAATTCCAAATTGCTCTCCAGAATGGTTGGATCAGCTCACAGCTCCACCAACAATGTATTAGTGTTCCAATTTTCCCACAGCCTCTCCAACATTTATTATCTTCCTTTTTTGTCATTTTAGCCAATCTGATAGGTGTCAGGTGGTAGCTCAGAGTTGTTTTAATTTGCATCTCTCTAATCATTAGAGATTTAGAGCATTTTTTCATATGGGAATAGATAGCTTTGGTTTCTTCATCAGAAAACTGCCTGTTCATATCCTTTGACCATTTCTCAGTTGGGGAATGACTTGGATTCTTATAAATTTGATTTAATTCCCTATATATTTTAGAGATGAGGCCTTTATCAGAAGCACTGGCCTCAAAAATTTTTTCCCAGCTTTCTGCCTCCCTTCCAATTTTGGATGCATTGCTTCTGTTTGTACAAAAATTTTTTAATTTAATATAATCAAAATCATCCACTTTGCATTTTATAATATACTCTATCTCATGTTTGGTCAAAAACTGTTCTCCTTTCCAAAGATCTGATAGGTACACTATTCCTTTCTCTCCTAATTTACCTATGGTATCACCTCTTATGTCTAAATCATGTATCCATTTTGACCTTATTTTAGTATAAGGTGTAAGATGTTGGTCTAAGCCTAATTTCTGCCATACTATCTTCCAGTTTTCCCAGCAGTTTTTGTCAAATACTGAGTTCCTATCCCAGAAGCTGGAGTCTTTGGGTTTATCAAACACTACATTACTAGTGTCATTTACTACTGCATTTCCTGAGCCTAGCCTATTCCATTGAACTTTTTTTTTTTTAAATATGGAATGCTTCACGAATTTGCGTGTCATCCTTGCACAGGGGCCATGCTAATCTTCTCTGTATCATTCCAATTTTAGTATATGTGCTGCCGAAGCGAGCACTGTACAAAACCTTTTTAATTTAATGTAATCAGAATCATCCATTTTGCATTTCATAATATTCTCTATCTCTTGTTTGGTCATAAACTTTTCTCCTTTCCAAAGATCTGAAAGGTAGACTATTCCTTCCTCTCCTAATTTACCCATGGTATCACCTCTTATGTCTAAATCATGTACCCGTTTTGACCTTATTTTAGTATAAGGTGTAAGATGTTGGTGAAATGCCACATGACCCAACTCTTATTCCCTCTCCCTCTATTTCCTCTATGCCAACCAAAAAAATTTTTAAAAGAGAAGCTTCACTTGTAGAGGAGACAGAGAAGATCATAATTATTCTCCTTCAAGAGATCCTCACCCATGGTGAAAAAGGTGCTATACGAAAGCTCAGACAAGACATACCTTTTGGTCTCAAAGATTTGATTTCATGGAAACAAAATATTCCTAAATTTGATGATGATCCCACAGCAGTTATCAGCCAGTTTAGGGCAATTTTTGGAGGATATCAGCCCACTTGGAATGATGTTAGCAATCTCATAGAAACAATATTATCCCCAGGGGAAAGAACTGATATGATAGCCACAGTGAACTTCTTAGTAACATCAGGAAAAGTTGCTATAGGATGGCCTTTAGAAGACCCTGACTGGGACCCCAGTATCCCTGAGCATTTTGATAAACTGCAGGAAGCAAGTGAAACTTTGTTGAAGGCAATGGAATCCTGTGCATCTAAGTCTGATAACTGGCAAAAATTTATAGATACAGTTCAAGAACCTAATGAAAGACCTAATAGATTCTATGACAGACTGTGTAAGCATGCCAGGCAATATGCTAGTCTAGATCCATTAGACACTAGAGATGCCCATGTTATCTGTTCTCATTTTATAGACCAGTCCTTGCCAGAAATACGGAAATATTTTGAAAGGCAGTGTCCAGGTTGGAAGACCTTGAGTCTTGGCAGACTTAACTAAATAGCAACATATATTTATGAAGGAAATGAGGAGGAAGAAGGGAACAGACAGGGCATTTTAGCTCCAGTACAGGAAATGAGGCAGTGAGGCTGGACAGTTGAGAATCACTATCAACTTCAGTATCGCTATCGGTTGATAGCTATTTTTTGATAGCTAGATTTTGCTATTATTGCAACGGGGGCACATAATGTGGTATTGTAGGACTATGCAAAGGGGACTGAATCTAAACATATATAGTTTCAGAGAAATACAGAGAGGCAGAATCAAAATAGATATAGATCTTTTCAGGGGATACAGAGAGACAGAATCAAAATATAGATCTTTTCAGAGAGATATAGAGGAGCAGAATGAGAACAGTTACAGACCCTCTCAAAGGGGTACAGATTGGAGACATATAGAGGACTGATGGTGTAGGGAAGGGGAAAGGACAGTGGAATCTGAAGACTTTACCTTTCCAGACCCTGAGATTTTTAGCCCTCTTGTGCCAGCCCATTCACCTCCCCAAAGTAATGAACCCTGTGTAACCCTTAGGATTGGGGATACTTATTATGATTGTTTATTAGATACAGGAGTCTCAAGATCAGTCCTGGTGAGCAAACCTGACCCTGAATGTACATGTATTGGATCTCTAAATGTAGTTGGTGTTTTAGGAAAAGCTCAATCAGTTGCAAAATTAACCCCTCACATAGTGAATCTGGGCCCATTAACAGTAGAACATTTCTACTTACACCTGACTCTCCTGCAAACCTATTAGGTTGTGACCTCCTTTGTAAACTTAGAGCAACCATATCTTGTTCTCCAGATGGTGGCATTTCCCTGGAATTGCCAGAGGATACTGTTCACTTACTGCCAATTTTGATCTCAGACACTCAGGAAACAGTGGGGGATACATTGAAAATCCCTTCTGATATTCCTGAGTCCCTATGGGCTTCCTCCTCTACTGATGTAGGTCTCCTTAAATCTGCTGTGCCTGTTACCATTAAGAACAAAGATGGCCCAGCACCATCCATTCCACAATATCCCTTATCTAGAGAAGCCATTGAGGGAATTTCTCCTATCATTGTGGCTTTGACAAACCAAGGCATAATTGTCCCATTCCCTTATTCCCCATGCAATACATCCATTTTGCCAGTTAAAAAGCCCAAACCTGGGCCAGGTGGAAAGCCTGTTTACCATTTTGTACAAGACCTGCGAGCAATTAATTCCTATGTTATACCTAGATATCCTATAGTACCTAACCCTGCTACTAACATTTCCTCAATCCCATGTGAAGCAACATGCTTCATAGTGGTAGATCTATGCTCTGCTTTCTTTTCAATACTAGTACATCAGGATTCCCAATACTTGTTTGCCTTTACCTGGAAGAACAGACAGTGGACTTGGACCAGACTCCCACAGGGGTTTGTTGACAGTCCCACACTCTTCTCTCAAATTTTGCAATAGGATTTAGCCTCCATTACGTTTAAAGGTTCCACTTTAGTCCAATATGTAGATGACTTACTCCTGGCTACACCTAATGCTGAGATTTGTCAGGAAGACAGCCGACACCTGTTATTAGAGTTGCACAAATGAGGCCATAAGGTCTCTAAGTCTAAAGTACAATGGTGCCTACCTCAGGTGGAATATTTGGGTTTTGTCTTGGCTGCTAGAACTCTCTCTGTCTCTCCTAAGTGAGTCCAGGCTATTCAACAACTCATTGCTCCCTCTACTAAGAAGCAGTTAAGAGCCATTCTGGGAGCAGCTGGGTATTGCAGACAATGGATATAATCTTTTGATAAAATTACTAAGCCTCTTATATCTCTAACCAAAAATTCTGTCCCAGAACCTTTACAGCTGGATTCCCAGCATCTTTCAGCTATAATAGAATTGAAACAGGCCTTGTTATCAGCACCTGCACTAGGACTCCCAGACTACAGTAAGTCTTTTACTCTTTTTGTACATGAACAGAGAGGAGTAGCTTCTGGGGTCCTGACTCAAAAATTAGGACCTGTCCAGCGCTAAATAGCTTATTATTCTACTCAACTTGATTCTTTAGTTGCTGACATGCCACCATGCCTTCGTGCCATGACAGCTGCTGTTCTTTTGGTAGAAAAAGCCTCTGATCTAGTCTTAGGTAACCCTCTAATTGTGCAGTGTCCTCATGAAGTTGAGGCTCTCTTACTGAGTCATAACACGCAGGCTTTTTCAAATAAAAGGCTCACTAGATAAGAAGTAACCCTGCTAGTAAATAAGAGAATCACTTTAAAGTGTTATACAGTTCTTAACCCAGCAACACTGCTCCCTGACCTGCCACTCTCAGGGGAACCTTTGCATGACTGCACCTCCCTAATTGACATAGCTGAGAACCTCATGATGGTCTTTTTGACACACCCTTAGAGAACCCTGATTTTATTTTCTATACTGATGGATCCTCTGTTATACATGAGGGAACCCATTGTACAGGTGCTGCTGTAGTTTTTGATTATGATACTCTCTGGGCAGCTTCTTTGCCTTCACATCTTAGTGCACAGGCTGCTGAACTGATGACTCTCACACAAATCTGTTCTCTAGCCAGAGGAAAAAGTGCTACTATTTACATTGATTCCAGATACATATTCATTGTCTGCCATGCTGTAGGAATGTTATGGCTGCAGAGAGGATTTTTAACCTCTGCCAGCAAAGTTATTGCTAATGGAGAATTTATTAAAGACCTCCTATCTGCCTTAAAACTCCCATCTGCTCTAGCTATTGTTCATTGTCCTGCTCATATGGGTAAAGGCGACCCTGTTTCTAAAGGGAATGAATGAGCTGCTGCTGCTAAGCTTGATGCTTTGGAAGCCCCTGAACATGTGTTTAATCTTTCTTCTAATGATGATGTTTCCATTTCTCTTACTTATGATAAGTCTGAAGTAGAGAAGTGGAAAAAGAAATTCAAGGCTAAAGAAGTCAGTGGGGTCTGGGTGACTTCCAAGGGGAAGCTGCTTCTCCCCCAGAGTTTCTATCATCAGATTTGCCTATTCGCAGAAAAGGCCATTTTTGGCACACAAGAAATTGTGTTCTCAGTAAAAAGAGTTTGGATTGTCCCTGGAGTTCCTAATGTGGCCTCTAGGGTTTGTGCCTCTTGTTCTGTCTGTCAGACTTACAATCAACATGCCTTCCAGGCTAAAGCTTATAGAGGGCTTCCTTTAGCATATTATACACTTTTTGAGCATCTACAAATTGATTATATCACAATGCCTAAGGGGGGACATCATAAGTTTTGTCTTGTTATAGTTGATCAACTCACTCCATGGGTGGAGGTGTTTCCCAGCCTGGAGCCACAGCTGCCTTTGTTGCCAAAATCCTCCTTAAAGAGATTGTTCCTCACTTTGGTCCACCCACCAGCATTGATTCTGACAAAGGCACACACTTTACTGATTCTGTTTTATCCCAAATCTACTCTTTCCTGGGAGTAACTCCAAAGTTCCATATACCCTACCCCTGGTAGAACATATGAATAAAGAACTTAAGAGCACAATTGGCAAATTGTGCACTGAAACTCATTTGAAGTGGCCTGATGTTCTACCCTTGGCACTGTTCTATCTGCGCAGGACAAGAGGAGAACTATATATATTACCTTATGAGATACTTTTTGTCCATCCCCCTATCCAAGCAAAACCTTTTACCCCATATATACAGAATTGGTGGAGGGAGATACCTCTGTTGCTTCCTATATACAGCCAGACTACATGAACTCTATGAGGCAGGAGCAGCAGTATAGGCTGGCCCCTTGGACTTTTCCTTACATGATTTGAAACCAGGAGACAGTATATATATCAAAAATTTTCAGCAGACTAGTGGGACCCAGCCAGCTTAGGAAGGTCCTTTCCATGTATTGCTAACAACTCTGACTTCCATCAAAAGCATAGATAAGGACTCATGGATACATTGCTCCCACATAAATCCAGTACCAGCACATGTAGAACATTGAATTTCATTGTTTCTTATTCTTCCATGTGTATTCTATTCATCTACCTCTCCAATTTTGAACCAATGCAAGATGGTTTTGATTTTATAATACAATATTAATTCTGTGAGTATTGTGCTCCCATATTCTAAATTTTTTTTCCAACTGACTATTTGATCAATGAAATGGACATGGAGGTTGGGGCCGATCAGGTCTTCGTAGTGGAGGAGGTGGTCTAGATGGAAGAGGTGGTGGGGGAGGTCCTCCTATTGGTAACGTGAGGGGCATTGCTGGCTGTGGTGGTGGCCTTTGGGACCAGCATTAACCATGCCAACCAGGAGTGTTGAGTGAGCTAATTGTGACAGGAGGGACATTCCTCAGCATGGTAGATGGCGTTTGGGACCAGTTTCATCCGTGATTTCCAGCACTACTGAGTGAGGTAAGGATAACATGAGGGGCATTCCTGAGCATGGTGGGTAGCCTTTGGGACCAGTGTTAACTGTTCCATTGAGCACTGTTGGGGGAGTTATTAGTGATATTAGGGTTATTCCTGGGCCTGTTGGGTGGCCTTTGGGACCAGTATTAACCAAGCCATCCAGCTCTGTTGAGGGAGCTATTAGTGACATGAGGGCCATTGCTTGGCATAGTGGGTGGCCTTTGGGACCAGGGTTAACCATGCCATGCAGCATGGTTGAGGGAACTATTGGTGATATGATGGGCATTCCTTGGGATGGTTGATGGTCTTTGGGACCAGTTTCACCCATGATTTCTAGCACTATTCATCAAGCTAATGATGACATGAGGGACAATCCTGGACATGGTGGGAGGCCTTTGGGACCAGAGATTACCATGCCATCCATCACTGTTAAGGGAGCTCTTGGTGACATGAGGTTCATTCCTGGGCATGGTGGGTGGCCTTTGGGAGCAATTTTAACCTTGTCATCCAGCACTGTTGAGGGAGAAATGTTTCTTGGCTCACTGTTCATCAAAGCAATTGAACTAGGGCCCAAGTCTGAGGCAGATGTTGTTCTAGATACTTCAGGTGACCTCCTTAGACTAGGACCAAGAGGAGGCCCATCCATAGACCCTCTCTGTGGAGGAATCATCAGATGATGATTGGGTCTTATTGGAATTGGTTTTACAATCATTGTTCTTTGAGTATTGTTAGCTTTTGATACACTTGTAGTAATTTTTGTCTCATGCTGGCTCCTTGAATCTTCTCCCCTGAAAGGGCCCTTTTTGCAGCATGAGCCATGAACCAGTTGTTATGGGCCACCTTGTCCTTTCTAGCAATCTCTTTCTCATATGATCTGTCTGTTTTATGTATTTTATTCTGAAGCTCCTGAATTCTTTTCTTGTAACTTTTCACTTCTTCAGCCAAGCTGGCTTTCTCATCTATAGCAATGAGCTTCCATTCATTTTCTTGCTTTTCCCATTCTTCCTGAGCAAGCTTCTTCTTCAGAGCCATGTCTGTCTTCTGGTAGAGTTCATTGAGAGTCTCAATTTTTTGTTGCATTTTTACATTCCTTTTTTTTTTTTTTTGCAGGGCAATGAGGGTTAAGTGACTTGCCCAGGGTCACACAGCTAGTAAGTGTCAAGTGTCTGAGGCCGGATTTGAACTCAGGTACTCCTGAATCCAGGGCCGGTGCTTTACCACTGCGCTATCTAGCTGCCCCCTACATTCCTTTTCTAACTGTGCTTTGGCTGACTGAAGAGAAGAGGAGTCATGTTCCAAGTTTTTAATCTGTTCTTCCAATTCATGCTGACGTTTTCTTTCATCTCTTACTTGGGATTGCAAATGGTTTCTATCTTATTCAACTATCCTTAATGTAGTTTTCAGCCTAGAGACATCCATCATCTGTTCAGTCTGGCTCTCCATGTTCTCATTCTGGTTATCTGAGGTGATCTTATCTGACAGCTCTCCATTGGCTAAGTCATCCCATCCATTTCTCTCTTCATTTTTATTTTTGCCCTCAGATGCAGAACCATGATCAAGTTGTTTCAGCTGCATAATGAAATCTTCTTGAGGATTATGATAGCATTTAATTAGCTCACTGCATTCAGTGTGCTGCTCCCTCCAACCTTGTGTTTCCTGCAGTAGCTGCTTGTTTCTCATCTTGAGTGGTGCATTCTCTTCTTTTTTTAATTATAAAAGCATTTTATTATTTTCCAGTTACATGTAGAGATAGTTTTCAACATCTGTTTTTATGAGATTTTTAGTTTCAAATTTTTCTCCCTCTCTTCCCTCCCTCCCTCCCATCCCCAAGACAGCAAGTAATCTGATATAGGTTATATATGTACAATAACATCAAATACATTTCTGCATTAGTCATGTTATAAGAGAAGAATCAGAGCAAAAAGGAAAAACCTAAAAAAAACCCAATAGCACCAAAAAGAAATGAAATAGTATGGTTCAATCTGTATCCTTATTCCACAGTTCTTTTTTTTCTGGATTTGGAGAGCATTTTCCATCATGACTCTTTTGGAACTATCTAGGACGATTGTATTGCTGAGAAGAATCAAGTCTAGCACAGTTGATCAACACATAATATTGATGATACTGTGTACAATGTTCTCCTGGTTCTGCTCATCTCATTTATCATGCAAGTCCTTCCAGGTTTCTCTGAAATCTACCTGCTCATCGTTTCTTACAGCATAATAGAATTCCATTACATTTATATACCAAAACTTGTTCAGCCATTCCCCAGTTGATGGGCAGCCCCTCAATTTCCAATTCCTTGCCACCACAAAAAGAGCAGCTATAATTATTTTTGCACATGTGGGTCCTTTTCCCTTTTTTATGATCTCTTTGGGAAAAAGACCTAATAGTGGTATTGTTGGGTCAAAGGGTATGCACAGCTTTATAGCCCTTTGGGCATAATTCCAAATTGCTCTCCAGAATGGTTGGATCCGTTCACAATTTTTCCACAGCTTCTCCAACATTTATTATTCTCCTTTTTTGTCATATTAGCCAATCTGATAGGTGTCAGGTGGTACCTCAGAGTTGCTTTAATTTGCATTTCTCTAGTCAATAGTGATTTAAAGCATTTTTTCATCTGGCAATAGATAGCTTTGATTTCTTCATCAGAAAATTGCCTGTTCAGGGGCAGTTAGGTGGCACAGTGGATAGAGCACTGGCCCTGGAGTCAGGAGTACCTGAGTTCATATCCGGCCTCAGACACTTGACACTTACTAGCTGTGTGACCCTGGGCAAGTCACTTAACCCCAATTGCCTCACCAAAAAAAAAAAATTCCCTGTTCATATCCTTTGACCATTTCTCAATTGGGGAATGACTTAGATTCTTATAAATTTGATTTAGTTCCCAATATATTTTAGAAATGAGGACTTTATCAGAAGTACTGGCTATAAAATTTTTTTCCCAGCTTTCTGACTGTCTTCTAATTTTGGATTAATTGCTTCTGTTTGTACAAAACCTTTTTAATTTAATGTAATCAAAATCATCCATTTGGTGCATTCTTGCTTATGAAGTGACTTTCTCTTCACTGGGCTTAGCTTCATTAAGGGCTATTTGCAGTTCTGAAAGTTTAAAAGAAGTCATTGTAACAACTTCTTGTAGCTTTTCTATTGCTTCCTGTATTTCCATGATCACAGCCTGAAGCTTTACATTCTGTTCCTTCTGAATTCCCAACAATAAACATAGATTTTTTACTTTGTCACCCACTTTTCTGTTTGTTTCCTCATGCCCTCTGATTTTCTCCTTAAAACCAGCTGCTTCATTAGAAAGATGACTATTTTCTTTCCTTTCCTTTAGTTACTCCTTTGCTTTTTTGATCTTCTGCTTATATTCTGACACCTTTTCTAAAATTTCTGGTTTTTTTGTAAGAGGTTCATAGTCTTCTCAGCAAGTTGTTTCTCATTCTCTTGATAAACTCTGTTCTTTACTGTAAGGAAAGTTCTCCAGAAGAAAATGGCTAAGACAATTGCTCAACAGGCTACTATAATAAATATAGGTTCCCATGGTATTCCACAAAATTCAGGACTAGGATGAATATTCTTGGGCAGTGAAGCAAAGAACTCCAGAAGCTTGGCCAGGAGGGAGGCCCTGCATTCCTGGTATAAATCCCACCTGGTCACAGTCTATGATCCTTACAATGTGTTGCTGTGATCTTTTTGCTAGTGTTTTATTTAAAATTTTTGCATCAATATTCATTTGGGAGACTTATCTATAATTTTCTTTCTCTGTTTTGGCTCTTATTGGTTTGGGTATCAGCAACATATTTGTCCCATAAAAGGAATTTGGTAGAATTCCTTCTTCAACTTGCTGTTGAGCAGTCTTGGGTGGGGCTTCACTAGTGGTCAGCAGTGGGGCCAAAGCTTTTCTGGTGGTCTCTGCTAGCTTTGGAGTGCCTGGTGAGGGTCCCTGCTATGGTGCCCAGGCTGCTCACCTTCCCAGGGAGCTGCTGGTTTGTAGTTGGGTGGAGCCTCACTGGTGGATTTCCCCATGCTCAGAGCCCTGGTTCAGGCTCCCTGCTTTGAGGCAGAAGCAGAAGTAGTAACAGCAATAGCTGTTGCTGCTGCTAGACCTCACTTTCCTTCCACCCAGGTAAGACAGATCTTTCCTGTCAGGCTGATAGGCTTTCTCCCTTCTCCTGTCATGATTCAGAAGCAGTTTTATATTGGTTTGGAGGGGAAATTTGGGAGACCTCCAGAGGGTTGCTTCCTCACTCAGCCATCTTGGCATAGGAAGTCAAGATAGTATTTTTTTTTTAAATGGTTGGAGTTTTATAAGAATTTTAAAGAGGGTCACAGATTGAGAGTTTAAAGGGACATTAGACATTATCTAGTCCAACTAAGTAACTTTATAGATGAGGAAACTGAGGTTTAGATTAGTGAAGTGATTTGTCCAATGGTCGAACAGGTAATTGCAACAATGGGATTCGAATATAGCTCTTCTTACTCCAAATAAAGTACATTTTCTACTTACCAAGCTCCCTCAAAGGTTCTTCAGTAATCCTTTGGCTAGAGTAACTCATAAAAGAAAAATTTTAAATGTTACTCAGTTATTCTATGGTGTCAAAGATGGAATGATAGAAAAGGAAGCTGAGTCACACAGTTCTTAGACTTTTTCTAATCATTAATATAACTGTTGCCCTTATTAATATGAAGTCTTTGTTTACTTATCAATAAATTTGCATATCATTAGAAGAACTAACTTACACCAGTATTTAATAAATTAAATTAGAAGACAAAAGAAAGTTGCATCCAAATGAAAGTTCACAGATTCTCCTTTAAAAGGTAGTCTAAAACAATTATATTTAGTTAGTGTCCAAAGGCAATAATTGACTAGAGCAGGTTGTCAACTATCAAATTCTGGACATTATATCTCTTTTAACACAGCTTAAAAATACATTGGTGTTTTTTCCTTTTTCTTTTTTTTCACACTGTTGACTCATATTAAACTTTATGCTTACTAAAAATGCTAAGATCTTTTTCAAATGAATTGCTGTCTAGAAAAATTTACCCTATAATATAAATACAAAGTTTAATTTTTGAACCTAACTATAATACTTATACCTATTAAATAGCACCCCACAAGATGTTGCCCATATTTCTATCCTGTCATGATCCTTTTGCATTCTGACTTTATTACCAGCATGCTAGGCATCCTTCCTTCCTTTGTGTTATCTTCAAAGTAAGCCACGAATGCCTTTTAACCAATTCACTAATAAAATGTTAAATAGCAGAGGATCAAGTACAGATCTCAGGGTCATAGTATTAGAAAATTTATTCCAACTCAATAATATGTCATTAATGAATACTTGTTGCATGTTATTTTCTAGATACTTTTGAATCTTCCAAAGTATAAGATTGTCTAGACTACATCTCTCCATCATCTCAAGAATGGAATACAAAATTTATCAAATGTGTTGCCAAAAATACAGATAAACTATATCCACAGCATTCCCCTGATCCAGTCTTGTAGCTATCAAGAAAGAAAATTATATTAGGCTGCCATGACTTGTTTTTGATGAAACAATGCTGTTTTTTGGGACCACTGCTTCATTTTCTATATTTTCACCAACTACCCTTTTATTAATATGCCCTAGAATCTTGTCAGGGACTGAAGTCAAGCTCACTAACATATTATTCTTGGACTACATTCTGTCCCTCTCCACCTCCCCTCTAATAGTGGGACATTTGCAGGATTCATCTTGAGTGTGTCTGCTAGTATCCATGATCTTATAGAGATAGCTGACAGTCTCTGAAATCACATTTTTCAGTTCTTTCAGTACCCTGGCATCTAATTAATTTGATGGCTGTGATTTGGACTTAGCAGAGTACTAGCTAGGTGTTCTTTTGCTATTTCCTTATCATATATTAACTATTATTCTTCCTTCCTTCCTTCCTTCCTTCCTTCCTTCCTTCCTTCCTTCCTTCCTTCCTTCCTTCCTTCCTTCCTTCCTTCCTTCCTTCCTTCCTTCCTTCCTTCCTTCCTTTCTTTCTTTCTTTCTTTCTTTCTCTCTTGTGGGGCAATTGGGGTTAAGTGACTTGCCCAGGGTCACACATCTAATAAGTGTTAAGTGTCTGAGGTCAGATTTGAACTCAGGTCCTCCTGAATCCAGGGTCAGTGCTCTATCCACTGTGCCACCTAGCTGCCCCCTAATTATTATTATTGTATATTACCTATGTTAGGCATTTCTTTGTTCTGTTCTTTCTTATTCAAGGATCACTCTAGTTGGCATAGAATACTGAAACAAAATGAGAATTAAGCAATTTTTCCTTTTCTCTATCATTGGTCATGACCACCCCATTTAACCTGAGCAATGGTTTTATCTGTTCTTCAAAATTCTTTGCCACAATGTAGCTTAAAAGAAAACAGCAACAATGGAAACAACCTCTTTTTGTAGTCCTTAACTTTACTTGCTGGAACTTCCTTGAACTTTAGTGCTCCTAACATTCTTATAGCATCAGGATATGCTTTTATATTTATTCTCTATAAACTAGATCACATAAATTTTCTATACTATGTCTTTTTCTTTTTCTTTTTTTTATACTTTGTCTTTTTAAAAATAATTTTGTTTATTCACCTGTGCCTCCACATTGGTCTCTTTGGGCAATTTCTTTTCATCAGAATGGTTTCTCTTTGTATTCTCAACAAGCTAGTCAAACATTAGATTGTTGGCAATCTTCTTTAAAATATCCCCTTATGTTTACATTACAAAATAATCTCTGATAATTTGTGGGGAGGGAGGGTGGTGTTGGTCATTTGTCTCTTTCTAATAAAAATGGAGCATAAGATACATCAGAGGTTAGGCCATTAGGAGGTGGGAAGGCATGAATTTTTTTTAAAAACCTTAGTTTTAATTTGAGATATTACTAAGTATATTTGACATGATAATAAAGCATTTTAAGGGAGAAAGTTATTTCCTTATTTAAAGCTTTTTTTTCTATTTAATGTCTATTGACATATAAACCTTCTCCTTAAACCAAAACATTTCTCTTGGACAAATAAGTCTTGGGAAATCTTGTTAGACACTGTAAGTCAGTGTATCTATAATGGTTGTAAAAACCTCTCCCTTGAATGTTTTTAGGTATACACAGCTTAAAGATAAATAAGTGTTGGAAAGAATCTGGTGACTTAGAGATATATGGATACTTAATATAGAGAAATTTGAACAACTCATGTATACAGACTTTTACAACTTGAATGAACATTATGAATAGCACTGCTCTTTTCTAGAGTTAGGTTAAAAGTGAACAAGTATCATAGGAAGAAAATATTTAAAATGAAAATAAGGTGAAGTCATCACTAGTTAGGTAATTGCTGGAGTAAAATATTAATAATGGGTATAGAACATTAAATGGATAATTATTGCTATTGTAAATTTTTTAGTTTAATTTTAAAATAAAAAGGAAACTTGAAAATTGTTAATTTCACATTCCAAGGTAATATCTCTCATCAACATGAAACCCACTAATATATATTTTTTTTAGTGAGGCAATTGGGGTTAAGTGACTTGCCCAGGGTCACACAGCTAGTAAGTGTTAAGTGTCTGAGGCCAGATTTGAACCCAGGTACTCCTGACTCCAGGGCCAGTGCTCTATCCACTGCGCCACCTAGCTGCCCCAAAACCCACTAATATTTAAGTGCTCTGATGTACTTTAATATTCTAGTAGAGCTATCAGTTAGGAAGATCCACTTTTTTTTCTTGGCGAGTAATCAGGATTAAGTAACTCTCCTAGGGTCACACAGCTAGTAAGTATCAAGTTTTCAGACACTTGGCTGGATTTGAATGCAGGTCCTCCTGACTCCAGGGCCTGTGTTCCATGCACTACACCATCTAGCTGCCCCTAGTAGGGTCCACTTTCAAAGAATACTTAATTATAGAATCATAACTTAATTTTTAGTAAAACATTGAAAATATTTTTCTGGAATCTTGTATCAGGTAAGAAGGGTTATGGAAATTTTCAGTCTTGTGTATAACCAACTCAGTGTCACATTGAACATCTACTTGATATCAGTTTCTTGCTCTTTAAGTAAAGTTATAATTTGATTCTTCTGAGAACTTAGACTGAGAAAATAGTGTGCTATATAAATAGAATTATAAAATTAAGTTATTTTCTGTAATGATTATTTTATAAAATTTAAGTATTCATGTTACACATTTCTTTTTTAAGGATTTCTCAATGTTATTATGAAGAGATGAGTTAAAGTCTAGATATCAGGGCAGCTAGGTGGTACAGTGGATAAAGCACCGACCCTGGATTCAGGAGTACCTGAGTTCAAATCCGGCCTCAGACACTTGACACTTACTAGCTGTGTGACCCTGGGCAAGTCACTTAACCACCATAGCCCTGCAAAACAAACAAACAAAAAAGTCTAGATATCTGTAAGCTTTATAAAAAAATTTTTTTGACATTCCCCCCACCCCCCACCTCAGGTCTATCTTCTTTTGTTGTTTTGGGTGCTAAATGTTAAATAAGTTGAAGGAGAAGTCAATCAGCATTTACTTTAGTTGAGCAATAAATCTTGAAATTTACTAAAAGTAAAGGTCAACATCAGTTGTTTTTAATAAGGGTTCATTATCCATCCCTTTTGAACAACCTTATTGACAAAAAGAAATTTTTGAGATAAAAATTTATTTTGGTAATAACTACTTTTGTTAAAAAAAATAACCTTCTACCCTAAATATGACTATAAATTAGGAGACTATACCCAAAGCTTAGTGGGGTTACAGAAGAATAAGTTGTTGTTCAGTCACGTCTGACTCTTCATGACCCTGTGGACCATACTTTCCATGAGGTTTTCTTGGCAAAGATACTAGAATCATTTGCAGTTTCCTTTTACAGCAGATTAAGGCAAACAGAGGTTAGGTGACTTGCCTGCACACAGCTAGTAAGTCTCTGAGTCTGGATTTGGGGCAGTTAGCCTGAAAAATGGCCTAAAAGAGGAAAAGAGAGATGTTTACATAACCTGGAAGGTGGATCAAAAGCTAATGAGCCAGAGGGACAAACTCTTCAAGGTCTATGTCACAGGCTGGAGACAGAAGATAGAACACACATAGAAGGATGTCTAGTTACAAATCATATGTAATTGGATTTAGACATAAACACACACACACACTCACACACACACTCACACACCCCAGGATTCTGACAACAGATTTAATGATCAGCAGAACAGGCTGGATAGACTAGGATCTGGATACTGGGCAACCCCACCAAGGAAGGGAGGTGTGGGTTATCCAAAAAATATCCTAGCGATGGTCATGAGGAGGAAATCTGGAAAAGTGGGAATTTAGGAAATCACAGTTTCTATGTACTCCAATTTCTTCATCTGTAAAATAAGACATTGGACTAGATGACCTTTAAGATCACTTCCAGTCCCAATTTTCTAAGCCTCTTGAGTAGGTAGAGTGTTAAGAAGTGGGTAGAATGTCCTAGGCAGGATGGTAGTCAGACTCAGGGATGACTGATGATTTTTTTTGATGACCGGTGTTAAAATACAGAGTAAGAAATGATCTTTGGTAGTAAGTAGAAATTCTGGCAGATAACTAGTATCAGTATACCATGTTGAACCAGTTTATAAGCCACATGAGAAAATACTACTACTCTTTTCCTCCCTGAAAACAAACAAAAAAACTGTACCAACCAACTTCATTATATATCTTAGCTGAGATCTTAGATGAATAAAAAAGTCAAATTTACTCTCAATTGTATTAATATTTGCCAATACTAAGGATATTAGTCATAGCGGCAACAATGGGCTCCATCATAATATGATGATGATCAAGTGCTCCAGACATCTCTTAGATTATAAATTGCAGATGAGTTGTTGACCTGCAGTAGTAGAAGGGGTTTTATCATCTGGAGAAATGAGCAGTAGAATAGGCTGGAAGGGGATCTGAATATTAAATAAACATATTTAAATCACAGGTCCAGATAAAAAGTCATAATGGGTTCCAAAAATTCTTTGAGGGATGGCAACATAATTGACATACATGTTTCTCTTCTGAAGGTGACTTTGAAGGAGACAATGCTCATTTATGTAGTTATGTTCTAGTAGGCTTGTTAAAAATGTCACATTTCTTTCTAAATAGTAATACCTAGTAGACAGGATCTAGGATGTTGGTAATCAGAGTCTGGTAATCAGAGCACTCTTATGAAATCAGCCAGAAGATCTCATAAATAAATTATATGATGAAGCTAGAAAATACTGTTTTTCATTTCAAGAAAATCAAGTATGGGTTGGCCTAAATGATCTCTGAGGCTCCTCCTAACAAATTCTGTGCTATTACCATTAAAAATCAGAAAAATGTAACTGTAAGGTCCCTAGCTATGTTTCTATGGAAAATATGAGTATATCCAAATTAAGATGAGGCTGAGGTATAGTTCTCATACTGATGCTAACTTTGCCTACTTCTATATCTTTAGCCTCAAGTTTTTAAAAAATAATTTACAACTTATGAGAGGTAGCAGAATATAGTGGATTTGAGATGGCTTTGGAGTTTGGAAGATGTGGATTTAAATCCTACTTGTCATTTTCTCCTTGAAAGCAGGAATAGTCAATTTTTATCTTTGTGTCCTAGGGCCTACCACAGAGTCTGGCACATAGTGGGCAATAAATGCTTGCTGATTGATAGCGTTGTGAACATGACTAAATCACTTAATCTCTCAGTGCTTCAGGTAACCCTAAACCTCTATAAATTATAGATAGTCTGCTCAGTAGAAGGAATTTCTATGTTATGAGTTCGCCACAAAGATAAAATCACAGGTCTGGACCAAAACAAAAACAATAACAAAAAACTCATGTGAAATCTAGTATATCTTCTTTTTCTGTGTTATTTTCACCAAGTTACTTTGCTCTTCAAAACTTCCTCAAAGATAATAAACTTTCTCAAGGATAATAACATAAATTAGCAGGGCAAAAATCTAATCTCTTTTCTGAGTTCCTAGGAAGACCATACATTTGAAGTTAAGAATAATGGCTTTACTTTGGTCCTTCACAGTGTTAGCTAAAACCGGTTAAGTATGGACTATGGACATTTTAAAACTTGATTAGTCAAAAATACCAAAGTTAATTGATCTCAGTAATTCTCATCCCTTTCCCCCTAGAAAGATTGACTTTGATATAGAAAACAACTCATCTCATCTCATGTCATCTGATCTCATGTCATGTCATGTCATGTCATCTTATCTCATCTCATCTTCTTTTCAGGTTTGGAGCTCACAACTAGAGAATTCTTAAGCCCTTTCTGAATCACAACTGGTCCTGGTCCTAGTCCCACAGCTCCTACTGCATTCTGGGGAAAGTAAAGTTTACCTTTAGATATACACATACTCTATACACATCCCTGTCTCTGTAGATCTCTGTCTTCCTGGTTCTTTTTTTGGTATGCTGAGGGATATGGGCAAGACAGGTTGAACATTTTTTGACTCAACAAAGATCATCAGATGATATTTAGGGCCTCTTCTCTAGATGTGTTGCTGCTGTGGGAATTCCTATTATCAGATGACTGGGAAAGAATAAAGAAACCTCTACCCTTCTATACCAGGGCTGGTACAGCCCTGGTTGTTATCAACCAGTAACTGAACAGCACTGCAAATATTGCCTGTCCTGAAGGCAGATTGTAAAGTGCAATGAAAGCAAGACCTCAATAATCTATGATTTATTTGAATGGAGTGTTCATTAGTAAATAAATAGCAAAAAAGATATCAATAAGAATATGTTACTAGATGGTCATAAAAATGCAGTGAATCCTGTTTAGAGGAGGTTAACCTATTTGATTAATACTAATTGCTAAAGCACAGAAGATCATTTTCAGTTTTAGTGAGTGTAGAAGATATGGTAATATGAAGACTTAATGTGGGAATGAAAATAAGACTTACTACAATCCTAATAAGACAGATTCCTACAGCTTTCAAAGACCCCCATTTTAGCGCGATGATTTGTGTCTTTGAGTTGTGATTTGAGGTTGGGAACTAACTAGAGATCTTGTTCCCCTTACTGTGAAGCTCTTAAATCCCCAACTTTTTCCTCTCCCTTTCCTAATATCAAGAAAGCAGATGATATTAAATGAGCAGCTGAATTTATTACTTTATTGCCTAGTCAGGGACAAACTCTAAGAATAGCATATTAGGAACAATTTGGCAAAGTTGTGTTGTTACCTCTAGAAAGAGAGCACATATTAAAGACCAGGAAGCAGGTATAGGCTGGGGAGCTGCAATTACCCAAAATGGTGCCCTGAACTCTTGTCTTATGATTTTAACCCTTCTTTTCATTGGGGTTGCTTTCACTTGAACTTGTTTAAACTGCATAGTCAAAGAAGAATTTAGCAGCACAAGTTCTATTAACATCTGTGCTAAATGGGAGTCAGGTGGAAAAAGGAAATCCCTGGGGACCACTTTAAAAACTTTACTCAAATATGTTACTTTTATTCTCCACTGGGAATTATAGATGAAAAAGAACAGATTCTTCACATAGGCCATGAAACTGAATCCTGGTGGTCAGTTTGAGCTTTGCCAGACTGGGGAAAAGTGGTAAGAGGAGAAGGACAAAGTCTAGTATTGATGATATAGGCAGAGGGAAGGATGAGAATAACCTTTAGATTTCCTAACAATGTTTTGAGGTTAGTAGAAGTAATGGATTTGTGAATTTCCCTTTATCTAACCCCCTGTCTTTGGAGGTTCATTGGTTTTCTCTTCCTTTTTACCCTCTAAAGTCTTTGGAATGTGAAATTGTTTGGACAGCCCATTTTCATTTTAAAGGCAGAAATAGTAAAGCTCTTAGAGACAACAGATGAGAACACTGTGCCTATAGCCTCTCGGCCTGAGAACAATGCCACACTACCAATTTCTGGATTACTTGTTTCTGGTGTTGATTATTTTACAAGCAAGAGGATCCTGGGCTGAGGTTGTGCTCTCAGAATATTTATTCTATGGTATTTTATAATAGCTATTTCTGATATTGAATTGAAAAGGAACCCGGGGTTTCCATAATAGAAGTGTGGTAACATAAAACAGCCAAGATTGAGAATAAATAAGTTGGGTCAGTAGACAATTGAATTTATAACAAAGAGAAATAGTTCTTACTTGAGGTGCTAAGAGATATGTACTTAATTCTCTAATGCAGAGCATTACATGAGCCAAGCATTAATATTCTATTGCTGAACATGAGGCATTGAGAGGTTATTTGAAATATTAAATTATTCAATCCAGCATTAACTGACTTATCTTTGGTTAGTATGGTCACTTCTTTAATTTTCCTCATGTCCATAAAGAAGCACATTTAAAGAAATAGAACAAGAGACTAATAGTAAGATTTTTCTCTTTTAGAAAAAAGGGATTTTTGCTCACATTTATTTTATTTTAAACTCTTTAACTCATTATTGTCTGGAGGTAGCCCTATATTCTTCAGAACCATCACTAACCAGAATGGTCTCTCTTGCTTTGCCATTTTCCCACATCATCATGATTTATTGCAAGCCTTTTATGTACTGCTTGTTCTGTGGGAGATGCCCCTTAAGGAACTTGCATTCTAGTTAGAAATAAAAGAGTAAAATATGTAAATCACCTAAGGGATAATACAAAATAGTGTTTATATAGTATTGAGAATAGGTGTGCAGAGAAGGGGGTAAGTAATATCAGTGTAGGCTGAAGAATTAGGGAAAAACTTCAAAGAAGTAGGAAAGCCCTTAAAATATAGAGAGGATTTAGGTGGGGAGGTCATACTGGAATCAGGACCTATTTTATTACCATACATGCTACTAACTGCAACATTCTCATATAAATTAATAAAAATAATAACATGGAAACTGCCTAGCAATTTCTATTCCTCATTTTGTCACATTAGAGTCAAACTTTAATCAGCTATGACCTAAAATAATGAAACCCTTCAAACAATTAAATTTTACCTCCTGGATTCTTTTCTTGTTTTACTCAAATCTCATAAGTAGAATGATTAAACAGATTATTGAGTTGAAATTTAGTGAGGAGGGTATAAAATTGTAGCCTCATGTTTGTATTTAAATCATTTTCAAAATTACAACTCTTTAATTAGTAATTTTTATTCATTAATTGTTATATTTCTTAATAAGGAACTTATTTTTATTAATAAGCATGATTGATTAGAATTGTGCACTAATTATTTTTTGGCTCAGTTATCCAGGATTTATGGAAAATGTAAATGTTTGGATAAGACAGTCAGGTCTAGGCACTACCGTTCACCTAGTGGGTGATTACTTGAATTTCTTAGAGAGTGACCATTCCATGATTCATTCTATGAATCAGAGACTCACAGAATATTAAACCTGGATAACCTAGTACAACTCTCTCATTTTATGGATGAAGAAACAGAAGCAAAGTCTTCTTTCCCCCAATCAGTGACATTTTGAATTTAGAGTCAAAGTGTCACTCTTGAAAACCAGAATGATACAAATAACCATCCATATATACCCTCTTATCCTTGTCAACCCTCATCCATTTCTTCCCAAAATTTCACTACAGGGGACACACCCAACATGCTGAAGCCCCTTCTCACTTTTTTTGGATATTAACAGGGTAATACTAGAGTACTACTCTGACCAATCTACTTGTCATAACCCCTCATTCTTGCCAGTTGATGAACCATCTCCTGCCATGTGATTTTTAAAAAATGACATTCTCAACTCCTATTCATCTTCAGAGTTAATTGTTGGTTGATTATGTTACAACCTAATCACACCCATCTTGTACTTTTCCTTTTCCCCCTTTTGATGCTTATCATTAGTTCTTCAAAGGCAGTGGTGTTCCAGTTCTTGCTGCTATCCAGCAATACCAGGAAAATATTTACATTGAAAATATGGATCTTTGATGTTATGAGTTTAGGGGCTATTAAAAATGCTTTGCAATTTCCCAGAAGTAACCTAACCCACTGTGTTTCTTCTTTTCAGCTCTGGACCCAGTTCATTGTCTACCTGGATTCTTCATCCCAGAGAAACATACTCTTCAACAAGCTTTATAGGGTGTCCATTCTGATGCTTGTTGAAATCAGGGCAATAGGAATTCATCACTCCTTTGATATTTTCTCTGGGAATAAAAAGCCCAAACTTCTTTGATATCTTTGTAGATATCTTCCAGAAGCCTTTCTAATGTCTTGGGGCTTTATACAAATAATATTATGACATTTGCTATCAGGAACATCTAGAGGTCTTCTCTATCCAAAGGGAATCTCTCCTTGGCCTGTGAGCCTGAGGCCATATTTCAGTCCTTTCCAGCATGGTAAAAACCAGAAATAGCCTTTAGGAACACACTTTATCTCAGTACAAAGATGAGGCATCAGAACCACACTTAGATGCAAATCTGTGTTAGATCTCCTCTATCACAATGGCAAACACTTTTGGCAAGTATGCATCTCCCTGTTTTATGCCTTGCCTGTTGTTTATTATCAGAGGATCATTGAACAGGGTTATTTACATTGTTAAGTGTTCCAAGGAACCTTAAGTGGACAAGAGACAACTTGTAAAATAATGTGGTATTTTGTTTGATCAAGTCAAATGCTCTTGTTTGTGGGGGGAGAGGGTGTTATCATAATTTTAAAAGGCAATAAGCAAAAGAATATCTTAAATTTTTATATCTTTTAGTCAGTTGTGATATGACAGATATGTGGTCTGTTGTTCAATATCATTTATAAAAGTCTGCTTGTTCTCTACTAATATCTTTGCTAAGGATGCTCTCAAATCATACATAGAATTATAAAAACCATTTTTCTGGTATTGGATATTTGTCCTAAAGAGACCAAGTTAGCATCATTTTGGGAAGTAGGGAAAGAAGTATGGAGGGCAGCTAGGTGGTGCAGTGGATAAAGCACTGGTCCTGGATTCAGGAGGACCTGAGTTCAAATGCGGCCTCAGACACTTGACACTTACTAGCTGTGTGACCCTGGGCAAGTCACTTAACCCCCATTGCCCCGCCAAAAAAAAAAAATGTATGGTAGCCATATCTTTTTCCACCCATGTACCTCATCTACATGACCAAAAGAAACCAACTGGCCTTCTTAGTGACAGTTTTATGAATTTTATTTTGTATAATCTTTAAAATTAAACCAAGTGGGGGCAGCTAGGTGGCACAGTGGATAGAGCACCAGCCCTGGAGTCAGGAGTACCTGAGTTCAAATCTGGCCTCAGACACTTAACACTTACTAGCTGTGTGACCCTGGGCAAGTCACTTAACCCCAATTGCCTCACTAAAAAAAAAATTAAACAAAGTGAATTAAAAATTTATTTATTTTAATTTTCATCAATTACATGTAATGATATTTTTTGAGTTCCAAATTTTTCTCCCACCCTCCCTTCCCTCCTGCTCCCGAAGCTAGTAAGCAATTTGATAGAGGTCATATATTACACTCATATGTTGGTTAATTAATTAATTAATTGACATTAATTAATTAACATTAATCAGAAGAAAAGGAAAGAAAAATGCAAGAAAAAATAAACAAGAACAATAACAAAAAAGCAACAATAAAAGTGAAAATAGTATGCTTCAGTCTACATTTAGATTCCATAGTTCTTTTTCTGAATTTGGAAAACATTTTCTACCGGAAGTCTCTTGGCATTGTCTTGGATCATTGCATTGATGAGAAAAGCCAAGTGCATCACACTTGATCATCACAGTTGATACTTTGTATAATGTCCTCTTGGTTCTGTTCATTTCACTCTTCATCAATTCATGTAAATCTTTCCAGGTTTTTCTGAAATCCATCTGCTCATCATTTCTTACAGCACAATAGTATTCCATTGCATTCATACACCACAACTTGTCCAGCCATTCCCCAATTGATGGACATCCCCTCAATTTCCAATTCTTTGCCACCACAAAAAGAGCAGCTATAAATATTTTTGTATATGTGGGTCCTTTTCCCTTTTCCATGATTTCTTTGGGATATGGACCTAGTAGTGGTATTGCTAAACCAAGTAAAATAAGATTAATAAGATTTACCCCTTTAAAGATTTTTAAAAATAGATTGGAAAGCATATAGGTCAATAGTTGTTCATATTTTCTTGATCACCTTTTAAAAAAAATAAATGCCTTCCAAGATATTTTTACTACACTTTTGACATATCTCTCTCATTTAGATACCTTGTAAATCAATCTTTCAATGTCCTCCCAACCATATTGCTTTCAGAAAGAATTTCTCTATAAAGAGTTGATATAATCTGGCTGTTTGTTCTGTCTTTTTTCTCTTGTGCCATTTCTACTTTTTCTGTAGGTACCCCAGGGACTATTATGTTAGGATTAGATTGTAGCTCCATTATCCTTGAGACAGAAAAAAAGTTTTTGTAATAATTTTTGAAAATATTTTTCATTTTTCTTCAGTCTATAGTCCTCTTTCTCTGGGAAGTAATTAAAATGTTTAATGACTATTGCACTTTCTGGGTTCTTTTGATCTTTTTGTAATTAATTTACCTTAATTCAATCTCTGGATTAAATTATTATAGTCAAGGTCAAAGTCATTCTTATTATCTATTTTTCTTTTTAATTGATTATGTAAACAATTCTGGTTTACATCTTAATTATATAAAATATCTCTTCCTCATTATTTCTTGTTATTATATAAATTATCTCTTTTTATTATCTCTTCCTCATTATATATTCTTGGTTATTATAAATTCTGATCTTGGACCTGACAAATCTATGGTATGACTCTGATGCTTCCCTTTTGTGTTTAGGTAAACTGGGTCTTTGAAGGCTATTCCAGGGTTTTGTTATGTTGGAAAGGATTTAAATATGTTCCCAGGAACAGCCTGAGTTAAGCTAATCAAGGAGGGGCACATCACTAGTAAACTGGCTACCTGGTGATAAAACATTTTTTTTTTTTGCCATGGCAACACATACAATAGGAAAAACACAAATGGTGCTTCTACTTCTTCAGTGACAGTGGCACAGTGGAAGAAAAGGGAACAGATGCTGTGAAGAATCACACAGCTATTAAACCATCAACAAACTTTAATTTGACTGTTGGTACTCGACATGTGATATCCTTGTCCACTGACCAATAAATGGATATACTGCTGGAAGAGCTGGAAGAAACCAGCAAGAAAAAGAAAATTTCAGCTAAATGAAACGAAGATTTACAGGTATTACATGAGAAGCAAAGAAGAGAGTTTGCAGAGTGTGTTGTATATACTCAAAAGTTTTTAAAAGATATTTCATGGTAGTTCCAAAGGACTCATGATGGAAAAGGCTCTCCAAATCCAGAAAAAAAAAAAGAACTGTGGAATATGGATACAGATTGAACCATACTATTTCTTTTATTTTTGGTGCTGTTGTTTTTCTTTTTTGAAGTTTTTCCTTTTTGCTCTGATTCTTCTCTCATAACATGACAAATGCAGAAATATGTTTAATGTTATTGTACATATATAACCTATATAAGATTACTTACTATCTTGGGGAGGGGGGAGGGAGGGAAAAATTTGAAAGTTAGAAATCTTATAAAAACAAATGTTGAAAACTCTCTACATGTAATGGTAAATTAATAAAATACTTTCATAATTTAAAATGAGAAATGGTCAAAGGATATGAACAGGCAGTTTTCTGATGAAGAAACCAAAGCTACCTATTCCCATATGAAAAAATGCTCTAAATCACTATTGATTAGAGAGATGCAAATTAAAACAACTCTGAGGTACCACCTGACACCTATCAGATTGACTAAAATGACAAAAAAAGGAAAATAATAAATGTTGGAGAAGCTGTGGGAAAATTGGAACACTGATGCAATTTTGGTGGAGCTGTGAACTGATCCAACCATTCTGGAGAGCAATTTGGAATTATGCCCAAAGGGCTATAAAGCTGTGCATACCCTTTGACTCAGCAATACCACCTTTGGGTCTTTTTCCCAAAGAAATCATGGAAAGAGGAAAGGGACCCACATGTACAAAAATATTTATAGCTGCTCTTTATGTGGTGGCAAGGAATTGGAAGTTGAGGGGATGCCCATCAATTGGGGAATGGCTGGACAAGTTGTGGTGTATGAATGCAGTGGAATACTATTGTGCTGTAAGAAACGATGAGCAGGAGGAGTTCAGAGAAACCTGGAGGGTCTTGCATGGGCTGATGATGAGTGAGATGAGCAGAACCAGGAGAACATTGTACACAGTATCATCAACATTGAGTGCTGATCTACTGTGATGGACTATATTCTTCTCACCAATGCAATGGTACAGAAGAGTTCCAGGGAACTTATGATAGAAGAGGATCTCCAAATCCAAGAAAAAAAGAAAAAGAACTGTGGAGTATAGATGCTGAATGAACCATATTATTTCTTTTGTTTTGGGTGCTGTTGTTTTTTTTCTATTTTGAGGTTTTTCATCAATTGCTCTGATTTTTCTCTTATAACATGACTAATGCAGAAATAGGATTAATGTATATATATATATATATGATTATGTGTGTGTGTATATATATGTGTGTGTGTATATATATGTGTGTGTGTATATATATATATATATATATATATATATATATATATATATATATATATATATATATATATATATAAAACCTATATCAGATTACCTGCTGTCTAGGGGAGGGAGGGAGAAAAATCTGAAATTGGAAAGCTTTTATAAACAAAAGTTGAGAACTATCTTTACATGTAATGGAAAAATAAATAAATTAATTTTTAAAATGTTTAAAAAGAAAAAAAAAGTTAATCTGAGAGATATTTACACTGCTTGTCCCAATTGCATTTTGCAAAGCTTCTGTATGGCAAAATATTTTTCAGTTATATCTCTCCCAGCTAACATCAATCAGAGAAATTGTAAAGATCACTTAATAATAAAGTATCAATCAATCAAGAAATATTTATTAAACATCTAATATGACTCTAGTCTTGGGAAAAACAAATATAAAAGTTAATAATTTCAAAAGGCTTATACCAAAGAAAATATAATAAGTAAAAGAAAATGTAAAATATATCATTTTGATTATATAAAATTTAAAAGCTTTTGCACAAACAAAATGAATGTAACCAAGATTACAAGGGAAGCAGAAAACTGGGAAAGAATTTTTGAAACAAATCTCTGATAAAGGCCTCATTTCTCAAATATATAGAGAACTGAGTAAAATTAATTAAAAAATACAAGTCATTCCTCCATTGATAAATGGTTAAAGGATATGAACAGACAGTTTTCAGACAGAGAAACCACAGCTGTATATAATCATGAACAAATGCTCTAGATCATCACTGATCAGAGAAAGGCAAATTAAATCAACTTTGAAGTATCACCTCAAAACTATCAGAGGGGCAGATATAACAAAACATGAAAATATTGGACGTTGGAGGTCATGTAGGAAAGCTGGGACACTAATCCACTGTTGGCAGAGTTGTGAAAAGACCCAACCTTCTGGAGAGCAATTTGGAACTATGCCCAAAGGGCTACAGAACTATGCATACCCTTTGATACAACAATACCACGGCTTGGTTTATATCCCAAAGGAAACCACCCAAAAGAGAAAAAGACCTATCTGCACAAAAATATTTAAAACTGCTCTTTTTGTGGTGGCTAAGAATTGGAAATCAAAGGAATGCCCATCAATTGGTGAATGGCTGAAAAAACTGATATATGATGGTGATGGAATATTATTGTGTTATAAGAAATGACAAGCAGGATGACTTCATAAAGGCCTGGAAAGACATGTTATGAAATGATGTATTGTGAAGTGGACAGAACTAAAAGAACACTGTGCACAGAGACAGCAATATTGTTTGATGAAGAACTGTGAATGACTTGACTATTCTGAACAATACAATGATATAAGACAATCCCAAAGGACTCATGATGAAGCATACTATCCACCTCCAAAGAAAGAACTGATGTTGATGGAACATACTGAAGCATGCTATTTTTTCTCTTTCATTTTTTCTTTTAATCAAGTTTTCTTGTACAAAATGACAAATATGGCAATGCTTTACATAATCATACATGTATAACCCATATCGGATTGCTTGCTGCCTTAGGGAGGTTGGAGGGGAAAGAGGGAATGAGGGATAAAAATTGGAACTCCAAACTATAAATAAAAATGTTATTACAAAAAAATATTTCATGGGCCATACTATATTAATGAAAAATATTTGCAAAAGGATGACAATGAAAATAGTTGCAATTTATAGCCCAACATCATTAACTGAGGACAAAATGGTAAAGAAATTATATGAAGGAATTTTAAGATTTATTAAATCAAATCTACATGTACTCTGATAATTTTGTATCTTCAGTGAAAAGGTGGAAAAAGTAAGGATGGGAAGAAATATATAGGAAAGTATGATTCAAGAGAAAGAAGCAAGAGAAGTCAATGACATCATTTATACAGAAGACTTCTTCAAAAGAAGAACTGGTAGGGGAGCAGCTGGGTAGTACATCGGATAAAGTACTGTCCCTGGATTCAGGAGGACCTGAGTTCAAATTCACCCTCAGACTCTTGACACTAGCTGTGTGACCTTGTTCAAGTAACTTAACCCTCGTTGCTCTGCCAAAAAAAAAACTGTTAGGGAAGGAGGAACCTCTCTACAACCAGGTTCCTGATTCATGTGAATAAGGCCACATTATTTGAATTCACATTGCCTATTTCCATTGGGCTAGAACCTATTATGATATTGGGGTAGCTAGGTGGTGCAGTGGATAAAGCACCAGCCCTGGATTCAGGAGAACCTGAGTTCAAATCCAGCCTCAGACACTTGACATTAGCTGTGTAACTCTGGGCAAGTCACTTAACCCTTGTTGCTAGAAAACAAAGAACTGGTAGGCACTGGATATGGTAAGTACCAAATAACACTACACACGAAAAGAAATTGATTACGTTTTGACAAAAAGGGAATAAAATTTTTTATCTACGAATCAGCTGTTTGTATATAGTCAAGATGATTGACTTGTCATTGCTAAGATAAGAATGTAATAAATCATAATGACAATAGTAAAGGATTATTATCATCAATGAAATATTAAATTATATGTTTCAATCAAGGTCAGGGACTAGACCTATGATTTCACTGATATAGACAACTCCCAGATAAGGAAACTACTACAAAAGTGGATTGGTAGGGCAGCTAGGTGGTGCAGTGGATAAAGCACCAGCCCTGGATTCAGGATGATCTGAGTTCAAATCTGACCTCAGACACTTGACACTTACTAGCTGTATGTCCTTGGGCAAGTCACTTAAACCTCATTGCCCTGCAAAAAAAAGTGGATTGGCAACTTCTCTACAATTTATAGTCTTAGAGAGTTTCCTAGTTCAGTGAAAGATTAACTGATTTGTTTAGGGTCACATAACCAGAGGTGGGAATTGAACACGTTTTCCTGGTGCCAAAGCCAGCTTTCTATGCTTCTCATCTCTTTTTCAATATAAGGATAATTCAGTTTTGAAAGTTGTAGGGTTTTTTTAACAGCAAAGTTTGACCCAAAAAGTGAGTCTTCAACAACTTCAATTATCCACAACATACCATTTATGGAACATTTCCAGTAATTGAAATTCAATAGTATTTTGTTTAAGTGTGAGAAGAAGCAAGACATAGTATGGAACATGGAATTTTGAAAAATAGGACCTATAAATGAAATCAGGTCTGAGTAATTTCACTTGGTTCAACTTTTCAGACTGTACAAGATGAAATTCATAAAGCAGCCACCAAAAAAGGCCAATTTAAGGTTTGTTTTTTCGTCAGGTGGATGAGATACACAGGTGGAACTGACACATGACTTTCCTATCTTCTCCACACTTCTCAATAAAATGCTAAGTTGGTCTCTTTAGAGCCATTGTCCCATCCCAGAAAAGTGGCTTTGATATAAAAGTCATTGTCATATCAGTTTCAATGCTTTCATTTTTCATGCCTCCAGTCTGATGTAGCAAATTATGGGCTGTTTAGAACTAGTTGTATAATTGATAAAACTTACTGGCATATGATACCTGCATCTGGGATTAAAACTTATTTTTTATTGGCAAATGCCACAATCTCCTGTGTATGTGTTAGCAGTTAAATGCTTTATTAAAATAAGATGATGCTCTGATGTTTACATATAACATGCTGATGCAAGAAAACAAACCATAAAAGACACCTCTAGGACCTGCACTCAGCAACTTCTCCCTTTGTTTTTCCCAATGACTTCATGTCCATTTCAAATTAGAATTAAGTCCTTTTTCCCATGCTGCATTATTCTTTGGCTGGGGCACCACTGCAATTCTTGAGTAAACCTCGATGTTAAACTACAAGAAAAAATAGTGAGTACATGATAACCTGATGTGCTTTATTTACTTAAAGTTCCCTTCACCTCTACCTCCAGCCTTATACTAAAAAGCTATGAAACAAATAGATGGAATATTTTTTTACTTCAAAATACAGACTGTTCTGTATTGGCAAATATAAAAAGATTAATCATAATAATGTAATCATAATAATACTTATAAAGAAATTATATGTAACTACTGGCTTCTTTCTTTTCATCTGGTTCAGTGTTTGGCTCCTTTTGCTGTCAGTTACATCTGTTTGGAAGATGGTAATCATACCTGTTGTCTTCCTTGAGGGTGGATAAGCAAATTTTTCTATAGCCAACTTCTATAACCAATTCTTTGGCTAGCTGTCAAATGGAGCTAATAAAAACTTGGATTGACTGACCAAAATTTTTGTGCGATACTCAATCCTTACTAGTCTAACCATATCCCATTGTCTGTTCTTTTCAATTCTCTTTCTGCAGAAATCCATTTTGAATGTGGAAGTGGTGTGATTTGAACCCCACTTACATCAGTTATTCTTAAACTTTTCAATCCATGGACTAGTTCAGGAAAAAAAGAGTGTTTTGGATCTCTTACACCTACTTTTGTTCATTATTTCAAAACTAAAGCAAAATAACAACAACACGATGGAGTACTTTTTTTTCAAGTGTGTGATTTAAATTAGTAATAGTATTACTGTCAGAATCTATCAATGGCAGAAAATACCATTTACAACCCTTACAATTTAATTAATTTTTTTTGAGGCAATGAGGCTTAAGTGACTTGCCCAGGGTCACACAGCTAATAAGTGTCAAGTGTCTGAGGCTGGATTTGAACTCAGGTCCTCCTGAATCTAAGGCCGGTGCTTTATCCACTGTGCCACCTATCTGCCCCTCCCAACCCTTACAATTCCATGTGGCTTTCATTTAAGGAGACTAACTGAAAGATCCTTTAACACACTTTAAAACAGCTGACCTAGACACTATAAAAGATTTTCTTTGAACATGAAAAGCTTGGATTATACAGCTTCAATGTCATTCACCAACAAGGACTGAAAATAGAAGGAAATTCCTGTAAGTTTTCATTCACTCTCCAAGACTTTAGTAATTACATGGATAAGTGTAATTAGAAGAACTTAATTAATATCTTAAAATAAACCCACTGGACCAATATTGTATTAACATAGATGTTAGTACATATTTGAACAAATATTAGGATGTTATAGAATCTGAGACAGTAAAATTTTATTATGTGGTTATGATTACAAAATATTTTGATCACATTTCTCTGGTTTCAAGTTAACTTTGTTTCTTAAAAACTTAAAGCTGGGGGCAGCTAGGTGGCACAGTGGATAAAGCCCTGGCCCTGGATTCAGGAGGGTCTGAGTTCAAATCCAGCCTCAGACACGTGACACTTACTAGCTGTGTGACCCTGGGCAAGTCACTTAACCCTCATTGACCTGAAAAAAACAAAAAACCCCAAAACCTTAAAGCTGGAACTTCCTGATGGTCTTGGTCTAAAGATTGTCTGGGCTGAGGGGTGGTAGAGTGGCAGGTGAAAGAGATGAGTTTACAACTTTGTTCTTGCATTTAGTGTGCTATTTACTTGCTGTATTAATTCCAACATTTTCCCAATGTTGTTCAGTCATCTATGTATCCTATATTGTATATCCAAATTGGTTCATTTTCCTCGTATTATAAAATTCCACAAGGCAAGGTCTTATTAGCTTCCTTTTTATGATGTTCTAAATAGCAGTAAATGTTATTTTTTGTGATGGTAAATGTTTTTTTAAAATATTTGGGCTGATAGTCACTACTGAGATCAAGGGTCTTATATCTTTTCTTTCCATATGTTATCTCCTGATTTCAGGAAATTTAGGGCCAGGAATGCTAAATGAATTGCCCAAGGTCACATATGTAGTAAGCTTCAGAGATGATATTTGATCCCAGGTCCTCTGACTCCAAATCTAATTCTTGTTCAGCAATGATTCCTAATGAGCTGCTTGTTAAAAGGTGGAATACCTTGGACAGCTCCAAAGCCATCCTGTCTTCCTAATAGAAAATACAGTTTATTCTATAATTTTAGATACCATTAATATTATCTTGACATAAACCAAACTTATATAGTCCTCTGGGGGAAAATATTTTTTTTTGGAAAATAATATTATATTCCTGTTATTTTTTTCATGGGATCATAGACTTGGAGTTGGAAGGGACTTTAAAGGCCACATAGTTTACCCTCCTTATTTTACAAATGAGGAAATTGGAGCCTAGCAAGGCTATGTGACAGGGTCACACAAGTGGCAGAGCTGGGACATGAACCTAGGCCTTCTTATTCCAAATTTGGTAGTTATTCCATGACACCACAATGATTCATCTTGTTTCTTTTGATCTCTCTGATCTTAAAGAAGACATTGACACCAGTACTGGGGAAAAGATATTTATATAATATTTTGGCAACTCCTATTGTTACTTTAATTGACCATGGCAGTTTTCTACTTAATTTCTTTGTTTTGTTTTGTTTTGTTTTTGTGGGGCAATGGGGGTTAAGTGACTTGCCCAGGGTGACACAGCTAGTAAGTGTTAAGTGTCAGAGGCCGGATTTGAACTCAGGTCCTCCTGAATCCAGGGCCAGTGCTCTATCCACTGCACCACCTAGCTGCCCCTCTACTTAATTTCAAAGTGCTCTCTAAGTGATAAGTTCTTTCCCCACAAACTCTTTCTATTAAAGACTCTTATAACCAAATACATTGTTAGAACTGAATGGAACTTCAAAGACTACACCAACTTGGGCCTCAGTTTTCCTTATTTGTAAAATGAAGAGATTGGATTTCTAAGGTCCCTCTTAATTCTAAATCTGTGACTCCATGCCTGGTGTATTCCAATACCCTGATTTTACAGATAAGGAAATACGTCCGGTCAGATGATTTATCACCAGAGAGGTAGAGATTTGTCAGTTGGTGGCAAAGTCAAAACTGAATTTGGATCTCTTAGGTCTAGTGCTTTTTCTACTACATCACTCTTTCTGAAACCCATTATTTTTAAACAAAGTCATTCTATAGACCCCTCATTGTGTGTGCTGCACACTCATCAAATTACATATTTCCCCCCAATGGCCATAAATGTATCTTGATTATGAGAATACAAAAAAAGTTTAGTCAATTCTGTAGGAGATAATGAAGAATTGAGTGACTCAATGACTATATTTTGAAATTTTTAAATTATCTGTGTTTATATTTTGTTTTCTTTTTGTTTCTAATTATTCTTTTACAAATATATTTTGAGAGATACTAATGTTGTAGAAAAGTATGTAATATTAGATTTTCAATTTTAGAAAAATATTCACATAGCCTTTCTTGAAATTCATTTTTCATCACTGCATTTTGTTTATTATATTTAATTAATTATTTTCTCCTTCTGAAGACCATAAAATCTTAGAATTATAGCATATTACAATGTTTCACAATTCACGTACTCCTTACAACTACTTACATAGAACTTTAAGGGTTACAAAGCATTTTACAAACATATAACTGAAAGACCTTTTACTATAATTTAGCCCTTTCCCCTTTGAATTGCTTTCAGTGGAAATTGAATAGCTGTTAGCTTACACTAACCAAACATTTTCTCTTTCACTGCAAGATTGTAATTGTCTCCCCTTGGCTAGCCTAAAATACTTTTCTGGCCTATATAAACCCATTTCCTCTAGTTTTCCTTTGCAGGTCCTTTCATCTCTGAGTTGTTCTCTGGCTCTTCTATACACTTTCTACAATGCACTTAATTTGTTAAGTTCCAAACTGGATCACTGAGTCATAGAACTGGAAGTTTTTTTTAGAAATCATCTAATTAAATGATATTATTGCTACAATTTTGAAAGTGGAGGCTCAGAGAGCAGAATAGACTTGACCAGTCAGTTATCTAATTCCACAGTAAATTTCTTTATTGAATTATAGAGATTCAACTCATAGTCTCCACATTATCCTTTCATATTTGGATTTGTGTTACTCAAGGGAGACTTTTATAAAATAGTATATTGTAAGATCCTAGATCTAGAGTTGGAAGGGACATCAGAGGCCATCTAGTTCATCTCCTTATTTTACAGATGAGGAAACTGAGTCCCAAGGATGTTGTCTTGCTCAAGGTCACACAGGTAGTACAATAAGTTAGGATTTTAAAATAAAAGTATTTTATTATTTTCTAGTTACATGTAGAGATAGTTTTCAACATTTGTTTTTCTAGTTTCAGATCTTTTTCTTCCCTCTCCTCCCTACACCCTACCCAAGACAGCAATCTGATATAGGTAATATATGTACAATCACATTAAACATATTTTTGCAATAAGTAAGGATTTCAAGATGTTTTCTAAATATATAGAAGTTAAACTGACCAACATATAGTTTTCTGTTCCACGACCTGAAAAGCAACCTTTAATTTTTTCCTTCATTTTTGGATAGGTCATAGAACTTCATAGTAATGGAAAGAAATTGATGTATGATTTAGTCCAAATTATCATTTTACAAGATAGCCCAGAGATATGAAGAGATTATGCCAAAGTCACACAGCATTAATAAATGGGATAAAAACTTTGAAAAGAATAATTATTTTTGGTGATGGTGATGGTGGCACAGTAAGGACAAGAACACAGATTCTCAACAATTACGTCTTTCCCCCTCTTTCTTTTCCTTTCCATTCTACCCCACTCCACTGAAACTCTGAATTTTTCGTTAGTGTCCTACACATTTTTAAAGATGGATACAAAATAGTTCTGAGGTATTCCATTTAATGCTGTAGGTTGTTCAGGGGCTTAGGTAGAATTCATCTGAGTTTGACATTATGGAAACTAAGTCTGTGAGAGGGGAATTTGACTTTTGAAGGACCAGTGGTTTAAAATGAAAATAATGGCCTCAGTAACTTTCTTCCATGTAATGTGCTACATTGCAACAGATCTTTCCTTCCTTCCTTCCTTCCTTCCTTCCTTCCTTCCTTCCTTCCTTCCTTCCTTCCTTCCTTCCTTCCTTCCTTCCTTCCTTCCTTCCTTCCTTCCTTCCCTCCTTCCCTCCTTCCTTCCTCTCTGTCGTGTTAAGTGACTTGCCCAGGGTCACATAGCTAATAAGTGTCTGAGGCTGGATTTGAACTTAGGTCCTTCTGATTCCAGGACTGATCCACTGTACCACCTAGCTGCCCCAACAGGTTATCATTTCAACATTTCTCCAGTCCTTATTTATTGGGGGAGCATGGTATAGAGGAAAGGGCCCAGAACTAGAAGTCAGGGAACCTCACTCTAGTCTCAGCTATGACACTAACTTTCTGCATAAGCTTGTATAAGTCACATCACTGCTATAGTCTTCAGTTTCCCCATCTGTAAAAGGAAGGATTTGGACTAGGAGATCCTGGTGGTTCCTTCTAGCTTTAGATTCTGTTTCATAGGTATTTGTCAAATCTTTAATGCTACACCATTTAATTCCTCCTATATTTATCTCTGATTCATCAATAGAGGTTGTTGTTCTTGTCTGAGGAGAGGGTTGTGTAGGGGAGAGATAGGAGAAGGGGTAGGGAGGGAGAAAGGGAAAGGGAGGGCAAGGGGAGAGACACAGACACAGACACAGACACAGACACAGACACAGACACAGACACAGACACAGACACAGACACAGACACAGAGACAGCAGTGACACAGTGATAGAGACAGAAAGAGAAAGAGAGAGATGGGGAAACAGGACCAGTATACGCCAACTTCTTTACTTGGTTTTGCTACCACACTCTTACCTTTCTAACTTCCCCTCTGGCTTATCATTGTTGTTATTAAAATGTGTCCCTAAAGTGTATTATCTTTCATCTGCTTCTTCTCCCTGCATTATTTATGTCTGGGATGCCACTCTTCACCAATTCTCTCATATTTGTAACCTCAGGAGATTGATTGTCTTTGGATTTCTCTCTACTTCACCTATCACATCCAAACTTCCGAATTACCTTTGTATGGACCCTGATTCCCCATTTCCTTGGAATAGTTGCAAGAGTCTTCTAAAAAGGTCTTCACAGCTCTTTTTCCTCTTGCTTTCCATGGGTCCTTCATGCCACTGCTAGAATAAAATTTCTTAAACATGGAGCTGGCCATGTCACTCCTGTCCTTTTAAAATTGTTTTATTTTTTTCCAATCAGCAAAAATCAGCTGTATTTATATATGTTTATATAAATACATATAAACTCACATGTATATATGTCTTATTCTGAACTTTTACTTCTTCCTCAGGAGCTGACATTAGTTCTCTGGAATTGTGTTTGGTCATTACACTCATCATAGTTCCTAAGTCTTTTAAAGTTGCTGTTGTTTTATTATATTATTTTCATTGTGAAAATTGCTCTCCTTATTCTGTTTACTTCCCTCTGCATTAGTTCATAAAGTTCTTCCCAGGTTTCTCTGAAACTATTCCCTTCATCATTTCTCACAGCACAATAGTATTCTATCACATTTATATACCATAATGTGTTCAGTCATTCTCCAGTTGGTGGGCATGCCCTCAGATTCCCTTTTTTGCTGCCTCAAAAAGAGCTATAAATATTTTTATGTATTCCTGGATTTTTTTTTGGCTTAGAACTAATTCCTTTATCAACCCTCCCTCTAACTCCACCATCCTCCCCTATTTACCCACTGGGTGAAATATATTTCTGTGTCCAACTGTGTGCATGTGTTTAATATTCTTCCTTCAGATGAGAGTGTGGTCAAATGTCAGCCTTTTCCCTTTTTTTTATAATCTACTTGTACACCCCAGTTACATGAGATGATTTACCCTAATCTTCTTTTCCCTTCCCTGCTCCTACTGTCTTCCTCTTCTTTCAATTCTTCTTATAAGGTAATCAAGATATAACAAAATCATTCCCAGGCCTTTTGTCTACTTAGACTCCCTCTATGATCCTTAATGATAATAGAGTTTAAGGGTGACACATATCATCTTCCCATAAGCATTTATCCTCGTTTAATCCTTTATGATTGCTCATTCATGTTTACTTTTTAATGTTTCTCTTAACTCCTGTTATTGAACTTCAGAGTTTCTGTGCAGCTCTGATCTTTTAATTAGGAATACTTCTAAGTCCTTTCTATTTTTCTCCCTGTAACATTATACTCATTTTTGCTGGGTCAGCTATTCTTGGCTGTAAACCTATATCCTTTGACTTCTGGATTTGACTTGTAACAAGCTCCCCACTCCTTTATAGAGGTAGCTGCTAAGTCAGGTGTGATACTGACTATAGCTTCTTAATTCTTGAATTCTTTCTTTCTGGCTGTTTGCAGTATTTTTTCTTTGACTTGGAAGGTATAGATTTGGGCTGTGATGTTCTTGGGAGTTTTCATTTTGGAGTTTCTTTCAAAAGGTGATTAGTAGGCTCTTTCTAGTTCCACTTGCCCTCTGGTTCTGAAAGATCTGGGCAGTTTCCTTTTCAATCACTATTTTTTGTTTGTTTGTTTGTTTTGCGGGGCAATGAGGGTTAAGTGACTTGCCCAGGGTCAGTCACACAGCTTGTAAGTGTCAAGTGTCTGAGGCCGGATTTGAACTCAGGTCCTCCTGAATCCAGGGCCGGTGTTCTATCCACTGTGCCACCTAGCTGCCCCCTGGGCAGTTTCCTTTTAAGAGTTCTCAAAATATCATGTTAGGCTCTCTTATTGGTCATGGCTTTCAGATAGAACAATGAGCCTGATGACACCCATTCCCATACCCTTCAGGAGGTCATGGTGTCTTTATATTCATCTGGGGCATATCCTCTCCCTGTGTTGGAGTGCTTGAAGCATTGAGGTCCTGGCCAGACCTAGTCCCCAGTGTCCACACACCTCCCTGTGTCCCTCTGTTGACTTGGGCTAGAAAAAATGACTGATTTTTTTTTCTTGAATTTCCCCATCTAGTCTAATGTATTTTCCAGATGTCTTTGAAGGAGCTTTGGGGAGTGGCTTGATTTACTTCATCCTGCACTCATGTCACTCCTCAGCTGAAGTTTTCCAGGCAGTCCCTATTGCCTGGTACTCAAGGCCTTCCATAATCTGCTATCACTCTCTCTTTCTAGTCTTATCTCATATTATTCCCTTTCACACAATCTTTCCTCCATGGACACTGGGTTATTTTGTGCCTCCTGAACATTGTGTGAGCTTTCCTGCCTTCATACCTTTTCCCACACTGGTTCTTATACCTAGAATATTTTTACTCCATCTTTATCTGTTGAATTCCTAACCATTCTTTAAAATCCAAGTCAAATGCCATCTTTTCCAGGCAGTCTTTCCTGATCTCTGGCCACACCAACTTTTCTTCCTCAGTCCTCACATAGTACTTTGTTTTGTAACTTTCTACTATCACCATAGCTACTTATATTGATGTAATTTGCCTTATTAATCTGTAAACTTCTTTAGGGAAGGAATGGTGTTATGTTTGAACTTTGTATCTCCTTCAGTGTCTATATCATGGTATTTTACATACAGTAGTCACTTAATAAATAATTGTATTGCATTTTGCACAGATTTCTAAATGACAAGACACTTAAAATTTTAGTACTTAGAAAAAGAATATAGAACATCAAGAAATGCAGATTTCTCACCTACAGCAGCTGGCTCTTTGTCAATAGTCTATACTGGCAAATTGAGGTGGGATAGATAAGGACTAGGTTCATTTTGGTGGTATAGCTAAAGAAATTTAGATAAAGCTGGGCCCTAAAGCATACTTTTGTTTCACAGTAGTTTGGCTGGAGGTGTTAATTAATAGCTTTATTATAGCTATATCATATCATAGATATATATCTATTTATAATTATGTTATATATTGCATATAAATACAATTATAGCTTCATTATCCACATGTTGATATAACTATTATTTGCCCTTTTTTTTGAGGCAATTGGGGTTAAGTGACTTGCCCAGGGTCACACAGCCAGTAAGTGTTAAGTGTCTGAAGTCGGATTTGAACTCATGTCCTTTTGACTCCAGGGCCAGTGCTCTATCCACTGCGCCATCTAGCTGCACCTTTTATTTGCCTTTTAAAGAATTAAACAAATTGATTCAAGAAATATATACCCAGGATTCATATTAAACAGAGAAGTAACAGTGAATAGAGCACAGAGGCATTCTTATTTGGGGAAACATGACAGGCCTATGAGTCCCCAAATGTTAGTTAGAATGGAGAGATTAATACAACGGAGATAAGACTGGAATGAAAGCTTAAGGGTAAAACTGAAGAATTTAGACAATGGGAATAATAATATCTTATTTACATGTAAGTGAGGATGGGACCAAATGATTCATAGAAATATCTCTTAAAGTATGATTAGATCTATGGGAGACCCCTAATGTCCAACAACAATATGAAAAGTAGCAGATCATATCTAGGTTGGTCTTTCTCTTTCTCTGTGTTTACTCTTGTTTCTAAGGATGTTTAGTTCATTATAATGTTTTTAGGGTATTAATAGTCCTTAATGAGGACAGTTATTGCAAAAAAAAAAACCCCTTTAGGTTGTGGGACAGACTGTTCTTGGTGGTGGTCCTTCAGACCATGACATTAGGGTGATTTAAGTGAGGGAGGACTGTGCAAAGTCACCAACCTCACTCCCTCTTCCAGAGCTATCTGGGTCCAGTGGCAAGATGATTGGAGATGGCCCTGGATGTTTTAAGACAATTGGGTTAAGTGACTTGCTCAGCATCATACAATTAGTAAGTGTCTTGAGGTGAGATTTGAACATGGGTTCTTTTGACTCCAGGGCCAGTGCTCTATCCATTGCCCTACCTAGCTGCCCCAGGGATAAAGAATTAACAGTTTAGCAGATGACTTGTTGCAGATGGAAGTGAGTCATTAATATTTCTTTTGAGTAGATAGAAATAGCATGAGGTCATGGATAGAGTATGCAATTTTGACAGAAAAGTTTGATTCCTGCCTCTGACACTAGTTGTAAGGGCAAGTCATTGAGCCTCAGTTTACTTATTTGTACAATTAGGATAACACTTGCCCAACCGGTTATTGTGAGTTCACAGAATTAAAAAAATTTCAGAGTGGGGTGAGACCTGGTGGCCATCTACTACAACTCATTTCCAAAACAAATCTCAACAATATACCTGAGAAGCAGTCATCCAGCTTTTGCTTGTAGCTTTCTAATGAGGAAGAAGTTACCTCCTCCCCACATAGTTCATTTAATTTTTGTATACCTTCATTTGTTTTTAAGTTTTTTTCCTTACATCAAGGCTAAATTTGCTATTTTCAACTTTGACTTATTGCCCCTAGTTCTGTCCTCTGGGATCAAACATAAAACAATCGATTCCCTCTTCCTTGTGATGGCTCTTCAAAAATTTGAAGACAGATATCATATTCCTTCTAAATACTCTCTTCTCTGGCTAAATATCCCCAATTTTTTTCAGTCACTTCTCGTGTGGAATGAACTCAAGGACTTTTACCATCCAGTTTGCCTTCTTCTGGACACTTTCCAACTTATCAATGTCCAAATGTGATTTGACAAGGGTAGAAGAAATGTAGACTATCAGCTCCTCATTCTCAGATACTATGCCTTTCTCAATGCAGTCTAAGACCTCAATAACTTTTCCTCAATTCCATATTACTCAAATTGTAAAGCACTAAAAGCAAACAAAAACAAATTCTTCCCCTCCCCTCTCAAAAAACCCACCCTACATTTTTCAGAATTGCCAAGATAATGTATCCAAAATCCTTTGCAAACTTTAAGCACTAGCTACATTTCAACTGTTATCAACAAAAATCCTTGTATATTATAGTTCTATGATCTAAACCTGTGCTACATTATTGTTGCAGTTCCTATAGAGATATGAAAAGTTACTCCATTGTAAATAATAATGTAAATTTCTTTCACAGAAAATACTCTAAGTAGGAATTATTCCCTCATTTCACCTCATTTGCATGTATACATTTAGTGGGAAATATGATGATCCCTTATCCTTGATGATCTTGTTGCAGTTATGCAGGATTTGAAGCCCCCTACGTACATTGCAAGAAATGGTTTCCCAATTACATCCCAAAGAGAGAGATGTTCCCATTAACCATAGACCTATTATTGAATGTATTTACTGCAATGCCATACCCTGCAAACACTGATTTTTAAAACTCAGGCAAAGATTCTCTTTGCTGCTTTAAATTCTGAAGAAACATTTTCCTTGACTGACATGTCTGGAAGCTAAAGTATATGCTACACAAAAGAAAGTGCAAGAAGTTTGGTTTGGAAAGAGACGAATCTTCTCGTCAGAGGTGTAGAGGTGAGGTGTGTAAAAGAATTTCAAGTGAAGCATATAAAAAACGCAAAAGTTTGGTCTGTTACTTTCACCTTTGGGTTCTTAGCACTTTTCCCCTCCTTAAAACATAAACACTGTTAATTGAAGACTGTCATTAAAGTCAAGGACAATTCTTTCCTGGGAACTAAAGATAGATTCATTGGTAACAGACAATACTTAACAGATTTAGAGAGAAGTTCACAAATGGACATCTTTGCTAAGACTTTTTTTTCTTTGATGTTTAAAGATCCAGTAACGAGCATTAAAGCATTAAAATAGACTGCGGGTCAAAAACTCTCCTCCTCCAGGGAGATAGTTCTGACTTACATGACCCACCTCAGCTAATCCTTTAGCCCTTTTTCTTTAAGCGCTTATGCATCCTTGTGTATTAAATCCCTCATGCCAATATATTTCTCCAAAAATGTGACTTTTGGTGACTTCTCATGGTACAATTAGCAACAGCACTGGACTAAGAAAAGTGAATCCTGGGTCCTAGGGTCTTGCCTCTGCTGAATGGTCTTGAAACTATTTTAAGCTCTCTGGAACTCAGTTTTCTCTTCTGTAAAATTGGTGTGTGTATGTGTGTGTGTGTGTGTGTGTGTGTGTGTGTGTGTGTCGCTAAAAGGAATTTAGACTAGACTTTGTGTTTACTAACCATCAGTGCGTAGAGAGGCATCTATCTAAGGCATTTTTTTTTCGTTTCATAAAATTTTTACTGCTAAAGGTCCTTTCTTCTTAAAACTTAAAAAAAGAAAGCTGTTTCCTTCTTTCTGGGCCCCGCTGCTTCACCTTTTCTCTCTTTATTTACTGGTTTAAGCTTTACTAAAGGAATAGTTTCTCCATAGGATCATAGATTTAGAGCTGGAAGGGTCCTCACAGGCCATCCAGTCCACTCCCTCTATAGATAAGGAAACTGAGGCACAGAGAAGTTAACAGACTTGCCCACACTTGATTACTACTCCTCCCCTGTATATCTCCCCAGTTCTATCCCTTCTAGTCATAGGGAGTATTCTGTTTCCCTGTTTTCATCAAATGAGATATGCTAAGGGCTTTGTGCTATATATAAGACATTATTATTAATAAGAATATTGTGCATTATAACTATCTATGCTAGCTTTCTATACTCATACTAGACTTCCTTGCCTTAAGGGCAAGGACAGAATCTTATCTCAATTTTGCTTTTCAGGCAGTAGCTACTTAATAAATGTTTATTTTTGTTCTTCTCAGTTGATGATCAGTGACTTGGGAACAACAAAGTAGAAAATTTAGATATCCTAACAGGTTGCAGTATAGCTTGGGCTTGGAGACCCTAGAGAAGCTGATTTCTAGCAGAGCTTTCAAAAATAATTTTGTCTTTGTGCTCAGTCTAGAAGTGTAAATTTTCTTGAATGTGAGGTGAAATGATATTTTCCTTATAGCTTCTCTTATCTTTACCTTTGCTCCCTGTGTACCAGGGCCCCACACATAGCCCTATTGTAAATGACATTGACTAAAGGCTGTCTGTGTATATATGTGTATATCTTTCCTTTCTATGATCTTCTATTCTAGGAGGTTATACAAGAGCTCATAAATCATACATAATATGCTACATCAACAGTCTTTGTAGATTCAATTTTAATTAATAGTATCTGTCCAGAGAAGATACTTTCACACCTTTTTAATGTGGTGATTGCAGTTGTGAAATGATAGTCTTCCACGTGAACTAGGCATAGTCACTGAGTAGAGTGATCTACAAAACAACTGCTGCTGCTTTGAAATAATACATGAGTTCATCTTTCCTAACTCTTCAGGGGGAAAAGGCAAGTTTTCTCATGTAAGAAGCAAATTACTAGGGAATTACTAGGAGGATCACACAATCCCTCTTTCTTTGGCAGACTTGTAACGGAATAACAGTAAATATATGCACATCTTAAAATTCTATTTAGAATGTTGAGGAGCCCTCAGCGTATCTTCCCTCATGAGGCCAAACCTATAAAGGCTCTTGCAGATTACTCAGGTCTTGGGTGAAGAAAAGAACCACATAAAAATCTTACTTCACTGCAAATAGGACAGCAGACTGCCTGCAAAGTGTATACTTAGTTAATGCAATTAAAACAACAACAAAATGCCTGGGTGGGTAGAGCTCTAAATTTGGCAAGCATAGTTGGTACAAGCCATATTCAGAGGACTATAGGAAGTCAAATTCGAGCAGAGGAGAGGAAGGAGTGGGAGAAATAGGAAGGGGAAATGTTTGAAGATTGGATGGAAAGATGAGAAGAAGGGGCCTTGGGAAGAGTTGTGAAAGCAGAGAGGAGGTTGTAAGCAATAGAAGCCAGATGGAGGGGCATCTCGTCTTGCCCTTACCAGCTCGGGGTGAGGATTCAGCTACCCAGTTTCTTGGGAGCATCACTGGGACTATCCTGAGGGACAACGAAGGTTCTCGGCTTAAGACAGGGCCTGATGATCGACTATGAGATTAGCTCACCCAGGAGAGAGGAGAGACCCAACTGAAGGCAGGTGTGTCAGCCTAGTCAGGGAAGGACGCAGGGCACGGGAAGAAGGACAGGGGCTACGTGCAACAGTAGCTCTTTGAGCTACTAAAATTAGGCATAGTGAAGCTAGCTGTTTCTGCGGGAGACTGATGTGAGGCGAACTGAGACGTTAGCCTTTCTCAACCCCCTTTCCACCAATCTGCTCAAAGAGGTGGTTCCAGCCGGGTTCAACTTGGCGACGGACCGCAGGGAAGAAGGTTGCAGGGGTGAAGGTCCCCTGGGCTTCCGCAAAAGAATGGCGGGTACTTCCTTGCCTTTCCCCGCCGCCTTTTTTTCCTGTAGCCCTGTGCTGGGATGAAACCTCGGATAGCCAGTAAAGCTTTTAGAGAAAGAATACTCTGTTCCAGCAGCACTCTGCGCCTACCATTTCCTAATCATCCCTGGACATCCCCCACAATTGCTCCTCTCTATTTCCCATTCTCGGCCGTAGGGTTCCCGCACCGCTCTAATCTGCAGCAGACCCTCTCCAGCAGCACCACTTTACCCTCTTCTCAAAGCAGGGGCTAGTTGTCAGTGCCTACCATCCCGCCCCCTTGATCCGCTTTCTCCACTCTGCGGCTGCTGGGCTCGGGGTAAAAAGGGATCAGGGGTGTCTGTTGGTTTCTTCCGTGCTTCCTGAGCTCCGCAGGGCACAGTAGGGCGCAGACACCAGAGTGCAGTCTAGGAAAGCATAGGACAACTCCATGTGCAGAAGGGGGTCGCCGGACTTGGGGATAGATCTCTTCCCAGTTCCCAAGTCCGAGCCCTCTCCAACCCTTCTTACTGCTCCCGCAGTCTCCTGGAGTTCGTTGCTCTGCCCCGCTATCTCCTTTTTCCTCCTCACGCGGGTGAAAACGTTACTGGCACTCCCAATTCTGCAGCTCCCTGAGAGACTAGGGCCATTTCTGCAGGTTCAGGTCTATGCTATAACTCCCTTGACCTCTCACACAGTCCATCCCTTTGGGAGAAGGCGAGTCCTCTTTAGTCAGAGAGGTCCTGAACTGGAGACGTGCCAGGTCTGCTAGGAGATCAAGTGGCTTCTCCCCTCGCAGGCAGATTAAGAAGTGCTCTGTTCTTTCCTTCCAGTCTTTCTCTCTTCTCCCGGGGCTCTACACTGCCCCCGACTCGCTCCCCCGCTTGCCACCCTTCCCAATTCTCCCCACCCTTACCCTGCTCCAGCTCCATCCTTCCCCTCCTACCACTCTCGCCTCCTCAGCTTGCGTGCCCTCACCCCTCCCTCTTTCCTCCCCGTCACCCCTCCTCTCTTCACACACACTCCTCCTTCCTCTTTCTCTCCCTCCCTTCATTCCACAAGTGTCGCTTCCCTTTCACTCGCGCACTTGGGGAGCTGGAGAGGTGAGAAGGACCCGGAGAACGAGTGCAAGGAGACTGAAGAATAGAAGGAGGGGGACCGCAGGGACATCGGACAGCAGGGTCCCTAGGACAGACTGACATTCTCAACCGTCCTGCTCAGCCCAAAACACCTGCTACTGAACTGACTGTCTTCTCCTCTCCCTCCTTCCCCCTCCCCACACCTCCCCCTCCCCCTTCAGACCCTACGCGCAACGCCGCGCCCAGCCCCTTGTGGCCGCGCGCTGGAACCGAGCGCCGCCGGCTGAGAGCGCAGTGGCCGCGGACAGAGCGCCCCGCGCCGCCCCCTGCATGTGCCGCTCTTGGCGGCTCGCAGCCCCCGGCAGCCTCGGCAGCTTCAGCAGCTCCAGCGGCGGCGGCGGCTCCGGTGGTGGCGGCAGCGGCTCCGGCGGCTGCAGAGCGGCGGAGCCCAGGCTGGGAGACACAATGCGCCGTGTCCTTCGCTTGCTCCTCGGCTGTTGCCTGACTGAGCTGTGCGCCCGCGTGTGCCGGGCGCAGGAGCGAGCAGGGCAGGGGCAGCTCCACCAGCAGCAGCAGCAACAGCAGCATCAACACCTGGACAACGTGGTGGTTCTGTCCGGGGGTAACCGCTCGGGAGCCGGGGAGCCCGGGGAAGCTACCGGTGCTTCAGAGGCGTCCCCGACCAAAGCCCCTACGCCAGACTCCTGCCGAGGCTACTTCGATGTCATGGGACAGTGGGACCCTCCGTTTAACTGCAGCTCTGGGGACTTCATCTTCTGCTGCGGCACTTGTGGCTTTCGATTTTGCTGCACGTTCAAGAAGAGGCGCCTGAACCAGAGCACCTGCACCAACTACGACACGCCACTGTGGCTCAACACGGGCAAGCCCCCGGCTCGCAAGGACGACCCCCTGCATGACCCAACCAAGGACAAGACTAACCTTATAGTCTACATCATTTGCGGGGTGGTGGCTGTCATGGTGCTGGTGGGCATTTTCACCAAGCTGGGGCTAGAGAAGGCTCACCGACCCCAGCGGGAGCACATGTCCAGGTGGGTTCCCCCTTCTTTCCCTTTCCACCTCCGTTTTCCCCTCCCCCTGGCAACGCCTCTCCAGCCTCCCTCCTCACTCTCTTCTAAGAGCTGAGCTGGGAAAGCCAACTTTGGGCTGGGGAGTGCAGGGAACTGACACTTTTCTCAGAGCAGGTGGGGGAGGTTCTCTATTCCCCATCTTGCCACACTCCTCTTCCCCCGCAGAGAGGTGTGTGTGTGTGTGTGTGTGTGTGTGTGTGTGTGTGTGTGTGTGTTTCGGGGGGTCGAGGGGAGGTATGCATTTGTGTGGCAGAGACATTGAGCCGTCCCGTCTCCGTTTGAGTTCTGGGATTCAGCACCACCTTCTCTAATTGATCAGGGTTTCTTATGTACCTTAGATAAACAGCGCTAGGCTAGGCGCAAAGCTAGGAGGGTTGCAAGGGGAAGGGGAGGGGGGGAGGGGGCGTGTGTGTGCGAGCGTGTGTGTATTGCTTGCACCTCGTCTGACTTGGGAAAATAAGGCGAAGGAGGCGTTGGGTGTGGGGAGGAGAACAAAAGCCTCTGGGAAACCGATCGGTTTTCCAAAGCAACTGCGGATTCTCCCAGAGAGGACTACAGTTCACCCTAGACAAGAACCTATTGTTCCCCCTCCTCCCCTCAACCCCCGCCCCCTTTCTTTCTCTTCTCTCTAGATTTCGAAGCTAGGAAGCTCCGGTCACAGCACCGAGTAAAAGCAGCGAGAGTAGTGCTCAGCGCTACTGGAGCTGAGCTGGGCGCCCAGCGCCAGGGTAATCAAGAAGTACCGCTACTAAGCCCCCTCCCCAGGAGCTCGAGTCCCACAGAGCCCTTCCCTTCAAGACAGCTATTTGTTAAGTTTTCAGTCTGTCTCATTCATTTTGCAAATCCCAGGCAGGGGGAAGTTGGAGCAGATGGAAGAAGACATTTGAGGATTAATGGAGCCATTTTTCTTTTATATATACATCTATATATCTATAGCTAATAAACAAGAGAGTTTAAATTGATCCCTACGTCTCGGTAACTTTTGAGAGCTGACAAAGTGACAAGGACGCCTTCTACTGGGGGATTAGGAATGGGTGGCATGGGCTTCCAGAGGGTCTCTATCCCGAGTGCCGTAGAGGTTGGATTGAGGCTGGGAAACAGCTGGATGACAGGAGCCTGAGAGCTTTCCGTTGCTCATAGAGCTGAAACCTAGAGATGAAGTTCTCGCATCCCCCCTCCTCCCTCCCCCCGCCTCAATTTCGGGGTCGTGTGTGTGTATCCCTGTGTGTGAGTGCTCTGTTTTGCCTCTCCTGAACTGAACAAAGAGACCCACCAAAAATAGGCGAAGGAATGCATCAGCAGTTCACTAGCAATTATTTTCTATTTATACACAGGGGATCAGATTAATTTTTCCTGGCAGGGAGGGGTTTTGGGGGTAGGTGTGTGTGTGTGTGTGTGTGTGTGTGTGTGTGTGTGTGAGTATGTATGGTTTATTTGGGGGGGTGTTCTCGGTGTCTGCAGGCTACCTCGAGTGGATGAAAGGACTGTGGAAGAACGGGATTGGTTAGTAGTATATAAAAATAATTCTCTAGAGGTTTCAAAAAACCCTGACCTACTAAACAAATAAAAAGACCAAGCCCCATCAACACACTCAAACCACAGAATAACCCTCTACTCCATTCAGTATCACAGTATATCCCCTTAACCTTGGTCAATTACTCTCCTCTCTGGTACTTGCTTAGTAACATTAATTTCCTGTATCTTTGTTTTTATTAAGGCAAGTTGTATAGACAGGTCTTAGATTGACTTTGGATGTTTCTCTGAAACTAAATGATTCATAGAATCATAGAATGTAATACCTATGAAGGTCCTTTCAAAGAATCTTGTCTGCCTCCCCCCCCCCCATTTTACAGATGAAAAAAAAGGGCCTAGAAATAAAGTGTCATGCCCAAGGTCACACTATGAATGAATAGCAACACTAGACCAAGACCCAGTTCTCCTGAATCCCAGGCAACTGTACCATTTAAAAAGGGAGAGATAAACCCTACAGTTCTGCTACTTGCTTGAAATCCCAAGCTCTTTTCTTTGGGAAGATCCTCTTAACAGAGCTCTTAAACAAGCTTTGTTCATATTTATGGGTATTGGAGGACAAACATTTCCAAATATCCCATAAAACAATATACTTACTCTAATGGGGTGGTGTATTTTGGGGAGATCTTTAACCTGGTTGTTCTAAAAGTAGAGGAACTTTATTATACTAACATAATTTCCCCATCCTATCAAAGTTACAATGGCAAACTCATTCTTATTATATTTCCCTCCTTCTGCTAGTAAAAAAAAAAAAAAAGCTTTGGCCAACCTCTTTCCCCTTCCCTGTAAAGCTCAATTCTGGGAGGGGGGGGGACCTGGAGGACTTTAACATGCAAATATCCTTCAAGTCCTAAAGAAAATATAATTCATAGTACTTATTCAGGTAAAGATGAAAACCCTAAGTCCCTGGGGTAGTTCAAGAAAAGTTGTACATCTTGAAATACTTTTACGAGGCATAGAATGTTTAATCAGAAAAGGTGAGCAGTGGCCAAGATAGTTCTTCCATTCATTTGAAGTATTTTACATTGTCTCTCTTTGTATGACCTTTATGCTTACTTTCATAAAGTTGGAGCAGTGCTGAACAGGATAGCCCCAAATTTACTGTGCCCTGTTCACTAACCTCTTATGCTGCCCACAATTTCAGTTTCTAACAATGATCTACTAATTAGTGTTCATCTGAAGATACATAGGGAATTGCTAGGCCTGGCGTGAAACACCAAGCTTAGTTGCAGGAATCCTTGTATAAGGCTGCTGCTTTGTAAAATTAATTTGATGGTCCCAGCCTTGTTAATTAGTTTTGTCTGGGACAGAGGGACACAGAGATTGAATTAGCTCTCATCTCATCTGAAAGCATCTCCTCTTCAGGGAGAGGTTGAAAACCTAACTGAAAAAGGAGAACAGTGTTTATTCAGCTTTTAAACTTTGCTTGTGGTGAACAACATGCTTCAGTCTTTGTCTGAAGGGCCTTGGGCACCCACATTTTCCCAAGGAAAATGATGTGGATGCCAGTGCCAGTGGCACTGAAATCTGTGGTGGTATGCTGGGCATTCCTTTCCCCCTCCCATTGCTATATGAAAGTAGTAAAAAACAATAGCGCCAGAGGGCTTTGAGGTCCCTAAACATTTGTGGAATAACATTAATTTCCTAAGGCCCAGAGAGGTTAATTGATTCCTTCTAAGTAGCACAGTGAGTTAGAGATAGGGCAAGAACTTAATGTAAATCAGTGGAAAGTGGACGGTATACAGTGGATAGCAGAGAGGAATGACTAAAATAGGAGTATGTAGACTTGAGTTCTAATCTAGAATAGATTAAGAGCATGTGGGACCCTCAGTCAACACTGCCACCAAGATCCCTTCAATGATACCCATTATTTACTTTGTATTTTGTAAGGCAAAATGAAACTGTTGGACCCCACAAACCTGGGGAGCCCTGAGGTAACAGCTCTTTCTGTCATTATATAAATCTACCTTTGCCTCTGCCTTGCTTTATTTTTCTCAGTCTTAGTCTCCTCATCTGTAATACCAGGAGGTTGGATTAGATGGTCTCTAAGTCCCCTTTCAGTTCTATCACTCCAAATCCTACATCTGGTTTGGGTGCTGACAATGATATTGGGCTGAAGGGGACTGCCTGACCCACTTTGGGCTGTAAATTAAGCCATCAGTGAAAGTAGAAAAGCATTCCCACAGATACTCATGTTTAATCTAAAGTCTTTTCAACCTTAGGAGAAAGAAAATTGTAAAACTCCCAGCCCACCCATGCCCTGTATAAATGCTTCTTTTGCTCTGCACTATTCTCTGCATATGAAGGTGGGTTCAAATATCCACAGAGTTATCAAAGCCACTAATGCTTTCTGTACTTGCCCCAAGCAGAATTGGACTTTATTCTAGAGGCATCCATTATAAGTGACCTTTGGGGGAGTAACATGTGTTGAAGGCTCTTTAGACTTGTAGCCAGTAGGGAGCATGTGTCATTGTTTTGCAAACCTTCAAACAGAATCAGAAATTCAAGTGGCAAACTAAATAGCAGTGTGTCCTGTGTATTTTTTAAACACTCTTCAGAGGAGCTGGAGTCCTTAGATTTATGGAGAAATGGCAACATATCATTAATGTGATTTCTTTTACTTGACCTTCCTCTCTCTTTTTCAATTTCTTCTCCCACAACTCCTCCCCCTTTCCTTTTTTCACAAAGACATAAAATTTAGTCTCATGATCTCTTCCATCTTCCCAAGCTCAGGAAAACCATACATTCAATGATGGACATTGGAGAATGTCAAGGTTGTTTTTCTTGCAGAATGTTTTGTATTTTGAGAAAAATCCAATTCTTGTTATGAGCAAGAAAATGCCCATAAATCTTTCCTCTGTCAAAAAGTCAGAATACATCTTCATATCATAGGAACTAATATTGGAAAGTATAGAACCATGGAGAGGAGAAAAGTCTTAATTAAAGAAGTGTGTTACTTACCCATAGTGACCAACTGAAAAAAATGTGGAAATCTTCTTACTCTGTGCATTTTTGACAAAGGAAAAAAAGGAGTACTGGATACATATACCTTTATAGCATTTCTACATGAATAAACAGATATTTAGCATAGAGCTCTTAGTTCATGACATTTTTTATTAAAGCATCACTTTAAGCATTTTGGTTCTTTCTGGTTTCAATGGGAGCATTGTTTCTAAGAGTGCATAGGCATCTCATGTTACTCAGATTAAGGCTGGTTCCTCTGTGAGAAGTTTCTTTTGACTTTTAGTTGGTGGTGTTTTTTTGACAGGGCAATGAGGGGTTAAGTGACTTCCCCAGGGTCACACAGCTAGTAAGTATCAAGTGTTGGAGGCTGGATTTGAACTCAGGTCCTCCTGAATCCAGGGCTGGTGCTTTATCCACTATGCCACCTAGCTGCCTCTTTAATGTTGTTTTTTATAAGTATTTGAGAGCTGAGGTTAGGTGATTTCTAGAATCCAATTTTTACAAGTTCCTGATTACAATCCCTATTACACATTTATTTTCCTATTCATAGTCCTGAAAATTTAGAGAGGAAATGGGTTTGGAGATTGTCTTCTCATCTGTTTTCCCCTTTCAAACTCTCTGCAAAAGTATCTATGGTGCAATTCCTAGTGAACATTTGATAACTAAGTAGAATTGGTAATGCTTTCAGCTGAGTATGCCTTCTTGTCTTACTTACGCAGACATGAGTAACCAGTGTGGCCTAGACCTAGACAATACAACTTTGAGCCACTTTTTGGGGGGACCAATTTTGGCTCTTTTGTCTCAATGCTGTTCTTTTATTACCCTCTATGGTACTTCTGTACTCAGAGGGAAGTGGTGTTCAGAACATCTGGGCTCTGTAAGTTTATGTGTATTTTTATTTTGTCTATCTTGCTTACTTTCTCTGTCCCAATTTTACCATTTGTACACCAAAAATGATACCATTTGTACACCAAAAAGATTCTCAAAGGTGTAGGTAACCTTGTTAGCTCAATTGGTTAGATAGAGGTTAAAGTGTTGGATTTCATCCCTATTTGGACCAGTTAGTTCAGCTCTTTTCCATGGTCACAGCTGCCACTTATCAGTGGCCTTGAAAGCATATACAGTTGGACACAATGGGTCATGAGGGACAACAAAGAGGACAACATGGATAGAACAACACAAATCCATCACTGCTAATAGGAATATATGTATGTATGTATATATATGTATATATATATAATGTATTCCTTATTGATTGTGAATCATCATCATATGTGAAATTTCAGTGGCTAATATTTTTTAAGCATAGTACAAGCAGTCTGTATCTTGGGAAAAAGTTTTCTCCAATGCAAATTCAACCTTCAAAGAACAACTTGCAAATATATTTTGTCTACAATGCCTATGGAAGGCTTGTGGGACAGTTGATGTCCTAAATGGTAAGTATAAATATGCAAAGTAGGAGATGTTTGATATTAATAATAAGCTTGATTTGAATCCTCTCTTTCTAATTACTTCTATACTTAGGTTCTGTGATTTTATAGGAGAATACAGATTACTCATGTTCCCATCATCCTAAAGGAATATCTCTTCATTAGCTTCATGTCATACTTTTTTTCCAGTTCTACATCCCTTCTTCCCTTCCTACTTTGTAAATTCCCCAGGATCATTTTGCCTGCTGCCCATTTCTGTTTCTGGTTGATCCAATCTGACCAGGTTGATCCACTGGGTCCATGGAGTAATAACGAAAAGGAATTTTATAAAGCAAAACCCTCTTTAGTGATTCATGTTTTGTATTTCTGAATTTTGCCATTGCTAATTTTAAACTGACTAATAAGCATCTATCTATACCTGACTTCTTTACCTTTACCTACTTACTTGACAGCCTCCACCAATTATGCTGGACATAACAGACATATACAACAGTACAAACTTAGTCTGCTTTCAGACAATCTAGTTTTTTCACATGGCTTCCAAGAATGCATAGCATCTAAAGAAAGCTCTTTTATGACCTGCCATCAAGAATGGCCCATGGCATTCCTACAGGACTTGAAATAACAATAAAAACCTCTGAGACGGTAATGTATAGTGGACCTGTGTTGTCTAGGGCAAGATACTACTCCTAATGTGAACCTCTACATAGCACTAGTCTGGCACAAATGGGTTTCAGAATATATTTCTTCTATAGGCTGTTTATGTAGACACAGACACACAATACAATGTTGAATGTGACTTTATGACATCTCACAATATAGCACAGGCTAACTAGTCAGGAAATTCCAGCCTTAGTGGTAGAGTGAGAATTAAAGTTGATTATCATTTGTGAATTAAAAAACCCATTTCCTATACTTCTCTCTGTCCTTCCCTCTTCCCCCATCACTCTTTGGCAAGAAAATTAGTTTGAGACCCTGAACAGTAGAGTATTTTGCATATATTCCTAAGATTATGACTGTTCCTTTTTGATGGATGAAACTGGAGGGGGGGGTGGCTGAGGAATGATGATAACAAGGATGGTGATAATGATAACATCTCACATTTATAGAAGATGCTACAAAGTCAGTATGGCATAATGGATAGCATTCGGGCCTTTGAAGTAAGGTTGTGCCTGCCTCAGACACATACTAGTTGTGTGATTATGAGCAAGTCACTTAACCACTCAGTGCCCCAAAGAACCCTATGCTGACCATGAGTTACAGATAAGCTGCAATCTGTATTACTGGAGAGTCTTTTCACAGATGAGGTTCATAAACTGATGACTATATTACATATAGACATATATGTGTATATGTATATCTACATGTGGATGTCTGACAGATATTTATTATACATAATATAAAATATTTTAGAAGAGAAGGATGTATAACATCTACTACATCTAGTAGAAAGTGATTTTGGGGGGGAAGTCATTGATTATATCTATGATCTTCATTTTTCTTAGGGCTCTTGCTGATGTTATGAGACCACAGGGCCACTGCACAACAGACCACATGGAAAGAGACCTTAACATTGTTGTTCATGTCCAGCATTATGAAAACATGGATACAAGAGCCCCTGTAAATAATTTACGTAAGTACAGCTGGTACAATCCACTTTATGCCATACAATGTGCTATGTAGCAACTGCCTTCAAAGATCACAAATTACATATTTGAATCAAAATAGTTTTTCTTTTGTTGGATTAGTTAATCAGTACCCCTCATAGTTAAAGGACAGGGCTGTGGACAAAGTTGAGTTTAGAGTGATTGTGTTTTGTTAGAGATGCCTTGTTTGATGACTTTATTTCCCTAGATGGATTGATTAGGTTATTTCTTCTTTAAAGTTTTTATGGTAGTGGTTAATTAACAGATAGTGTCATGGCTAAGGAGGAATTTTAGACTCTATCTAGAATACTGAACTTCCTAAAAACAGTTAAATACTATGATTTTTAAGTGGTGGTGGTCACAGGTAATTAATAATCCAAAGGGAGTTTAATTGCTTTCTCAAGTCAAAGGAATTACATTGGGTTTCATATTGTCATTATTGTTCTGCAACTGAGCAGTATATATCTTGGAAAGTTCCAAAGATGCTTTCTATTCTCTATCTGTCTAACAAATACTATCGACTAGAAACATTGACTAATGGGAGCTGAGGAAAAACAAGATTCTTTGACTTTTGAAACTATTGTACTATTGTGGTTATTCATAGCTATTCTGTTTTCAAGTAACCCCCACATTAAAGTAATGTTCAAGGGTTGGTTTAAAATACTAAAAGCCAGACAACTCAAGAGATGCATTTAACTGTCTCTGGGTTCAGAAAATTTCATAATCTCTGTTCCTTTAACTGAAACTTACCTTCACAATTATGTGGAATTTCATGAACTGCATCACAGTTTTAATGATTTCTGGGTTTAGTTTCTTTTAGCTACAATGTTTAATAGGCAGAGAAAAAGATGTTGGGAACAAATGAATAAATGATGTCAACTCATTAATTATACATTGTAAAGATTTTTCACTGCCACAAAGGCTGTCCTAACTTTGGACACTCTTGCCATATATTATGGAAATACACATTTGTGCAGTATTCGAAATGGGTTAACAAGTAGAATGAATGAATGGTTTAGATTTCATTATAATCAATCATGTAGATCTAATTTACAGATTGGACTGTACATATGTGTAAGTAAGCAGCAATCATTTTTCAGGGTAAAGTATCTTGGTTGAAAGTTTATGACTGATTGTTACCTCCCTGAAAAGTGTGGTAAATTTGAATCACTCTGGCAACACTACTGTTGTATTGGATTCTGACTTTAATAGAAACAAAAATATTCTCTTTCAGATCTTTTTTCACTAGGAAATAATTTATAAGATTTATAAGGTGTGTTTTATATATGTATATATGTATATGTGTATATATGTATATATATACATACACACACACACACACATATATATATATATATATAAAATAAGTGATTGATTGCACTATGTGCGTACAAGAGATAAAATGGTATTGAGACTATGGCTATAGGGGCAGCTAGGTGGCGCAGTGGATAAAGCACTGGCCCTGGATTCAGGAGGACCTGAGTTCAAATCTGACCTCAGACACTTCACACTTACTAGCTGTGTGGCTCTGGGCAAGTCACTTAACCCCCATTGCCCCGCACAAAAAAAAAAAAAAAGAAAGAAAGAAAAGAGAGACTATGGCTATAATAAGTGAGCATTAACAGGTTTCCCATTTAAATTTACAACCTTCAGGATCATTTTAAGTAGGGGCTTAAAATGGACATACGAACTTATTGAAGTCACTTGGGTTTCATTGTTCCATGGGGCAAAAGGGGAGAGAATATTAATGTATCTTGTTTAAATAAGGTATTTTCTTTTAAAGTTTTACTAAGGTAAATTGGATGATATAGGAGGCATAAAAAAGCTTCTTTGAGAAGGCTACCAGTGTTGGCAGTTTCTTTGAATGTACTTTCTATACTTGGGTACCTGATAGCCTTTTAGGCCAAGGATTACACTTTCGCCAAAGCTTGGCCTGTTTCATAGAATAATTGGCTATTTATGTAGTAACCTTTGGATTGGACTGCCCATTTTTAGAGTAGGTGAAGGAAAAATGGTGATTCACTACCTCTAGAAGCTCTGCTTAGTGGGTTAGCATTGTGGGAATTTTCCCAGTCTGTTTTGGAGGGATTGTCCTACTTTGATACAAAGGCAATGAAAAAGGTTCAGTTATGCCCCTGTAATATATGTATAGTTGTATTCAGAGAACCAATAGATCGGATCCCATTTTTTAAAATTCTCATTTTTATTGCTAGGTCATTTGTTTTTAGAACACATTTATTTCTGAATATATCCCTTCTTATCCCTTACCCATCAAGCTGTCTCTTGGAACGAAAAAATAAAAAGGAAGAGAAAAAAGTAGTTCAGCAAACCAACTCATGTATTAATTGTGTTTGACATTATACAGTATTATATACCCACAATCTCCCACTTTTGCAAAGAAGAAATGGAAGTAGATTTTTCTCAATTATTCCCTGGGGCCAAATTTTGATCCCACTGTATTAAAAGTCATCATTCTTGCTATGGTCCCCCCACCTGTTAGGCAGAAGACTTTTTAACAGGCATTTGTGTAGCAGTAAAATCAATTTTATGGGAAATTATTTCCAAAATTCATGTTCCTGCATCTGGCTAGAGACTCTATGGCTATCACTTGTACATTATGTTTGGCCTTTGTCAGTGATTCTATTTGTTGTTGTTTCATTAATTTTTAGTCATGCCCCACCCCTTGTTACCCCATTTTGGGGTTTTCTTAGCAAGTATTAGAGTGGTTTGACATTTCCTTCTCCAAGTCATTTTACAGATGAGGAGACTGAAGCAAACAGGGTAAAGTGACTTGTCCAGGGGCACACAGCTAATGAGTATCTGAGACCAGATTTGAATTCAAAAAGATGAATCTTAGAGTATAGAAATTCTCTAGCTATTCATTTTTCCATTTCTGCCTCTCAGTCACTTATATTTGATCACTTCCTAGCCTTTTCCCTATGCTTCTGAAAAATGTTAGAGAGCACGGATCGGTGTAGAATCTTGAGTATATGTATGAGCTGCAGGGAGAGCATGTCCTGGTGAGGAAAGGAATAATAACAATACTGAATAGCACTTGCTAAGATTTATATAACATTTTAAGGTTTGCAAAGACCTTTGCATATGTTATCTCATTTGATCCTTACAATGACCCTGTGTTATAGTACTATCATCTCTATTTTAAAGATGAGGAAACTAAAGCTAAGAAAGGTTAAGTGACTTCCCTAGAGTCATGCAGCTATCAGGTGTCTGAAGCAATGGTATTTGAACTCAGGTCTTCTTGACTCCAAATTCAGTGTTCTATCACAGGTACCCCCTGGCTGCTAATAACAAGCAAGGAGGAGATATTGTCAATTGAAGCCTTTCAGTATAATTTATCATACTATGTTGTTTCTGATATGTGAGACTTCAGATTTTCAGCTCAAGATGGATTACTCTTCAGCTGATGCTAATCATATTCCCCTAAGACATTCATTGCTATTGCCTAAAATGTTTAGTCTGATCATTCAAAAGCCATTGGCCTCTTTAAGTACCAGGATATAGATCCAGATAAGATGGTAATCCCCCCCCCCAAATCTTCCTCCCTTCTCTCCACCCACCAGACTACTGTATAATAGTAGCAAGCATTTAAAGGGACATTTTGTCTTCAAGTATTTTATACATGTTATACCCCTGAAAATAAACCTTTGTGATTAGGGCAGCTAAGGTCTCTTAGCTGGTGCCAGAGTAAACACTGAATGAACAACTAAGAATGAGATCTGTACCATGATGTACCATAATATTTTTGTCATTTAGTTGTTTTTCAGTCATGAATGACTGAAAACCCCATTTGTAGTTTTCTTGACAGAGATTCTGGAATAGTTTGCTATTTCTTTCTCTAGCTCATTTTACAGATGAGGAAAGTGAGGTAAACAGGGTTATGTGGCCTTCCCACGGTCACATTGCTAGTAAGTGTCTGAGGCTGGATTTGAAGTCAGGTATTCCTGACTTCAAAAACAGCATTCTATTCACTGTGCCACCTAGCTGTCCCAATAATATATTAGCAAGCACTTGGGGCAGTTAGGTGGTGAAATGAATAAAGTGGGGTCTGGAGTCAGGAAGACTCATCTTCCTTATTTCAAATCTGGCCTCAGACACTTACTAGCTGTGTGACCCTGGGCAAGTCACTTAATCCTGTGTGCCTCACATTCCTCATCTGTCAAATGAGCTAGAGAAGGAAATGGCAAACCACTCCAGTATCTTTGCCAAAAAACCCCTAAATGGGTCACGAAGAGCCAGATACAACTGAACAGCAATAACAACAATATAACTTTTTTTTTTTTTTTTTTTTGCGGGGCAATGGGGGTTAAGTGACTTGCCCAGGGTCACACAGCTAGTAAGTGTCAAGTGTCTGAGGCTGGATTTGAACTCAGGTACTCCTGAATCCAAGGCTGATGCTTTATCCACTGCGCCACCTAGCTGCCCCAACAGTATAACATTTTAAGGTCTGAAAAGTATCTTAGATAGGTTATCTCTTTTAATTCTCACTACTGTGTGAAGTGGGTGCTGTTATTATGCTCATTATCTACAGATAAGAAACTGAATCTCAGAGGTTTTCCAAGAATCACACAGCCAGTAGTTATCTGAGGCAAAGTTCTAATTTAGGTCTTCCTGATTTCAGGTCCTATGTTCTATTCACCACCCTACCTAGCTGCCTCATAGCCATTAACACTTTCAGGAAAGGGATGGAAGAGACATTAACTCCAGGGGCTAGGCTAGGAAAATGAAGACTATGTTTATGAAGAACCATACTGCTATGCCACATTATTGGCCTTATAGTGAGGCAACACAATGGAGTGGAATGAGTGAAAGATTTGGAATTTCCAGGACCTGGGCTTGAATCGTTGGCTCTACCACTCACTATATGTGTAGCTCTGGGAAAGTTGAAGCCTCTTTGAACTTCATTTTCTTCTTTTGTAAACTGAGAGATTTAGAGATATTGATCTCTACGGGCCTTTCCATCTTTAATTCTATGATATGATTGCTAAGTCACATATTGCCAAATGTATACCAGACCCGAGGATCCGAGGATGACTGTGAGGATAAAATGCCATAACATTTTAAAAGTATTTTGTAAACCTTAAAGTACTATATAATTGCTAGCTCTCCTTATCATCATCATCATCATTAGTAGTAGTAGTAGTAATTATTGTAGGTACCAGTGGACTTGTAATTTCATTAATTTAGGAAATTCCCCGGTGAGGAAACTCCCTCTATCACTGGAGGTCAGCAACTCCTCTGTAATTTATGTCTTTTAGGGCTTTCTAGCACACAGAGAGATGAAGTCCCAAAGTTGCAGTACCAGTATTTATCAGAGGTAGGCCTCGAACCCAGGTATTCTTGGCTTTGTGGCCAGCTGCACCTTGCTTTATGTGAAGGTTCATAGTCAGGTTAAACCCTTGCATGTTGACCTCTCTGCAGTAGAAATGGGTCCATTTGAAGTTAAATGAAGCTCTCTTGTCAAAGAGACAAAGCTCAGTCCATATGGCCAATAAAATAGTGAATAGAAATTCCACCTCAAAAACTTTGAAAGAGACCCATTTTCTTTTTTTAAAATAATAAACATTTTTATTTATAGTTTTGAGTTCTAAATTTTATCCCCCTTTCCTCTCCCCTTTTCCCCTTCCCTGAGGAAGTAAGAAATCAGATATGGGTTATACATGTGCAATTATATAAAACATTACCATATTAGTCATTTTGTACAAGAAAACTTGAAGGAAAGAAAAAAATGAAGGAAAGTGAAAAATAACATGCTTTGGTCTGTGTTCAATCAATATCAGTTCTTTCTTTGGAGGTGGATAGTATGTTTTATCATTAGTCCTTTGGGATTATCTTGGATCACTGTATTGTTGAGAACAGTTAAGTCATTCACAGTTCTTCATCAAACAATATTGGTGTCACTGTGTACAATGTTCTCCTGGTTGTGCTTACTTCACTGTACATCAGTTCATGTTAGTCTTTCTAGGTCTTTTTTAAATCACCCATTTCTTATAGCACAATAATATTCCACCACCATCATATACCACGGCTTGTTTAGCCATTTCCCAATTGATGGACATTCCTTTGGTTTCCAATTCTTATCCACCACAAAAGAGCTGCTATAAATATTTTTGTACAAATAAGTCTTTTTATCTTTTGGGGGGTGTCTTTGGGATATAAACCTAGCAGTGGTATTGCTGGATCAAAAGAATTGGTATGTACAGGTCTATAGCCCTTTGGGCATAGTTCCAAATTGCTCTCCAGAATGTTTAGATCAGTCCACAACTCCACCAACAGAGGATTAGTGTCCCAGTTTTCCCATTTCCCCTCAAACATCTAACATTCTCCTTTTTTTGTTGTATTTTCCACTCTGATAGGTGTGAGGTAATACCTCAGAGTTGTTTTAATTTGCATTTCTCTGATCAAATAGTGATCTAGAACATTTTTTTCATATAATTATAGATAGCTTTGATTTCTTTGTCTGAAAACCACCTGTTCATGTCTTTTGACCATTTATCAATTGGGGAATAACTTGTATTTTTATAAATTTGACTCAGTTCTCTATACCATTGAGAATTGAGGCCTTTATCAGAGATATTTGTTTCAAAAGTTCTTTCCCAGTTTTCTTCTTCTCTTGTAATCTTGGTTACCTCAGTTTTGTTTGTGCAAAAACTTTTAAATTTTATATAATCAAAATTATCTATTTTATATTTTGTTTTGTTCTCTGTATCTTTGTTGGTCCTAAATTCTTCCTTTGCCCATAAATCTAACAGATAAATGATTCCATGTCTACTTAATTTCCTTATGGTATCATCCTTTATGTGTAAATCACATACCCATTTTGACCTTATCTGTGGAAGAGTAAACTTGCCAGCACTTGTGAATGGTAAAAGAACAGTGAACTCAATAGAAGGGATCTGTAGGGGAGATAAGTAAAGATAAGTAATAATAAGTATAATGCAAAGATAAGTCAGACAGATTGACTTCTTGGAAGGAGAAGACCTGTTATTCCTTTAGCCACACCAATTATGAGGGGGTTTGGTGCCTTGGGTAAGTCATTTCTCTGGGCCTTAATTTCCTCACTTGTCAAATGAAAAGTTTGGCGTGGCTTATCTCCAAAGTTCCTTCCAACTCTATGAGTTTATCCTGCTAATTGGGAATCAGGGACAACCTTAGCTACATGTTAAGCTCCCACAGGTAAGCAGAGTCAGTTTCTACATCCAGAGATGGGCACACCTCTTTGTGAATGGATGAGTCTCTGCATATGGACATTAATGCCTACACAATTTATGTTAGGGGATGGGATCCATTGGTTGGATAGCAATTGTGGGTTTAGCACAGTAGTCATGAAAACTCAAAATGGTTTCCCTTGTGCTTCTTTTGACAGAGGCCTAGACTGCCTCTGGTCAATCATTTCTGACATTGACATGAGTGAAGATGGAACATTTTGCCAATAGAAATTTTCAGCAAAGGGATCAGACAGAACTGTTAGGGTTTTGACTTCATCTTTTGATAATATGACACATAGATATCAATGGCAGGATTTTCCCTTCTCATCACTAAGTATCTCTACGTGACAAATAATTTTATTCTAGTTTAAATCTCTTCTAGCATAAGAATCAATCTTAGACGTATATTCTTGTGAATTACAATCTCAGGTTGTAATTCATATGTGTTAAACCAGTCCAGTATTCTGGTGTTTATTTGTTGAGTACCTAATGAGTGCACAACACTTTGGAGGATACAATGATTGACATAAACAAGGGGAAAATGGATTAACAATATAGTAAGTACTAGATGAGTGATATAGGCCATAAGTGCTAAAGATATTTCCAGTAAGAGAGAGAACATGTGAGAAATAACTTCTTTTTCCTTTTGGCTTTCTAGTTAACATACCTCCCCTCTTCCCCTAAGGTAAGGAGCTTCCCAATTGTGATGAGTAGCAATGAGGTTTGTCAAACTGTTTTCTTATCTGTAAGATAGGGGACTGTTAAGGTCTCCTCTATCTCTGCTGCTCGCTAACTGTTGTTCACCTTGATCAAGTCATTTGAACAACTTTCAACCTTGCTTCCTTTATCTGTGAAAATGAAAATTATAACAACCTACTCCCTCTCTCCCAATATTTCAGTTGATGCTCACTTTTAAGACTCAAATAAGATAACATATATTAAATGTTTTACACTGCAAAAGATTATACATATGTCAATCATTGCCTTTATTGTTATTTTGACTCCACAATGCTATATTTTCTTAAGTAAGATCCAGGAGGGGGATCACAGATATAGGAGCTGACTCTCTCGGTTCACTAGGGGGCAGTGTCATGCATCTGCTTACTTTTTCCATCAGGAAGGCAGCCATTGTCTTCCTAGTCAAAATGCTCTCCCCATGGTTGTTTGTCCCCTGATAATACTGATTTTTACAAATTATTCTGGTGCCAAAGGGAAATAAAGACATTGTCAGTGCCTTTCCAGAACCTAGCAGGGTGCATCTTCCTCCATTCTCACTAACTTGTTCCTGTCTTTTCATTGTCCTTGCACATTTATACTTTTCTTATTGATATCATAAGAGCTTTTGTCTTCTGTTAGAATAATTGGTTTTAATATTTTATTTACTAACATGATGGGCCAGAATGACAGAAAGATATTTTATTTTAGACGAGTCTTGTGTTTCAGATTAGTTCTTCAAAAAAAAAAAAAGCTTTATTTTATTTGAACAAACCCTGAAAAAAAGTCTCTGTAAATTATCTCTGGAGCTCTTAAAAATCCTCCAACTTCTGTTAATGTTGTTCACATGGTACTGCTTAATTCAATTTGCATGACCTTTCAAAAGTGTTCTCAACCAGATGTGTGGCTACTCTTCTCAAAACAGAGCCTAAGTGGGCAACACAATGTCCTGTTTATATAAGTAGGCAGTAAGTTCTCTGTCTTCATTCAGTCTGGGGATAAAAAAGAGACTATACATATAGCCCTTCTTTCTTGCCTTCTATGTTTCTACTTGTGACAGACCTTCCCTTCAGCCTTTTTTTTTAAAAAAAACATAATTCTTGAGGGTTTAATTTTTTGTTGTCGCTGTTCAGAAGAGAATCAGGATCTATCATTTTATCCATGTAAGGAACTTTCAGTTTGAAAACTCCCTCCACCAATGCAGATGAATATCTCAACTCTGGCTTCTAGAAACTCTAGAGAGTTTCTTAAGATAGTGAGAATAAGTGCCTGGTCCATAGGAGCATAGCTAGTTTTGTATGAGAAGCAGTTCTTTTCAATTCCAAGGGCAGCTCTGTATGTTGCCTCTTATTTTCTGAGTTAGAAAATGAAAAAAAAATATGCTTTTGACATGAATGGAAAGCATACTAGATTCAGATTATTAAATAATCCCACAAGTAAACTGAAGAATGCTGAAATCCATTGAAAATCTTCCTCATTTACTGTGGGATTCAAGGGTCAATCAATCAACACCTTAATTAAGTGCTTACATGTATCAGGTACTGTGCTAGGCACAAGGGACTGAAATACAAAAGATGAAACAATCCCTACTTTCAAGGAGTTAACATTCTAATGGGGGATACAGATCATATATAAAAGCATATAGAATCATTCATTTAGAGTTGGAAAGCACCTTAAAGGTCATCTAGTTCAAGGATGAAGTTTCTGCACTGAAATGAACCAGGAGTAAATTTGGGAGCTTAGATTTGGAAGCAGAGTGGATAGTTGGATTTTACATGAATATAAAGTAAAGTTTGCTTTCAGAAAAGCAAAAAAAGAAAAGAAGGTAAAACTTGTGCATTATTTCTCATGCTTCATAGAAAAGTGCACACCTTGAAATTCAGCTTTCAAATTATAAGCATCATGATAAAATGGAGAAGGAAATGGCCTTGGAGTCAAAAGATGTAGAGTTGAGTTTTGCTTTTAACCATAAACTGACTGTGTAATTTTGGGCATGACATTTGGTCTTTCTGAGTCTTAATTTCTTCATTCATGAAATGGGGATTGTTGTTATGGTTCAGTCATTTTTCAGCTATATTTGCCTCTCCATGACCCCATTTGAGGTTTTCTTGGAAAAGCTACTGGAGTGGTTTGCCATTTCTTTCTCCAATTCATTTTACAGATGAGGAAACTGAGGCAATTGGAGTTAAATGACTTGCCCATAGTCTCACAGCTAGTAAGTGTCAAGTGTCTGAGGCTGGATTTGAACTCAGGTCCTCCTGAATCCAGGGCTGGTGCTTTATTCACTGCACCACCTAGCTGCCCCCTATATTTTTATTTCTTAATGCTTGAAAGGGAAAGAAAATAAGTTCTTGTTAATTGAAAAAACACAATTTAGTAAAGAGGAAAAACAATATTTCAGAATCAAATATCATGAAATGAATGTGACATTTTCAACCTTCTTTGAAATTCAATCAATTTTTTTTTTATCCTGGCTTGAATGAATTCATTTTGAAGTTATGTTTACTGTTTTTCCTAATGGTTAATATGAAATTAAGCAATACATTTAATACTATAATTCATATTATAATAATATGTAATGAAATTTTGTAAACCTTTAAAAAACCAATAAATGTTCTTCAGGAAGTTAATTACACATTTAAAAAGAAATTCAATCACATAAGTTTAAGAACATACCAATGTTGAAAGAAAGTATAATAACAATCTGAATATTTCATTAAATTCTTGCTTAAATTTATCCATTTAAACCTTAGGACTGACTTGCATGTATTTGGTAGGATTGCTTGCCTTTTGTCCATTGCCATATGATGGAATTTAAAAATCAATCCTGCAACTTGGCAGGCTTGTCTTGGATTTGTCCTTGGTCCTGAACTTTTTCTAATGTAGTGAGATGATACACTCCCCTAAAACACGAGGTTGGTGAAAATAGTTAATATTATTATTAAATTTTTAGTAAACATTAAGCCATCACAGCCATATGTTAATCAGTGGATTAACATCGTCATGCACAAAGTAAGAGCTTAATAAATGTTCAATTGAATTGAATTTAACCATTCCTAAAAAAAGGTTCAGGAGCAAATTAAAAGGGAGGTAAGACATACTCAATGTGGCATTATTATTTTCTTATATGTTATCTGGATCAAATCTTATAAGTTGTTTATATATACTTGAAATTTTAAGCAAAATATTTAGCAGTCTCAAAGTAATTTCATGGAAATACTACATGGATTTGATTTATTTGTTGAATAATAACGATCAGGAAATTTTAAAAATTAATTTTTATTAAGACTATCATTTAACAATTTTAAACATGTTTCAATAGTACAACAGAATATCTATCCCATTGTCCTTTTATGAACATTTTGTTTCTGAATCATCAAAAATGTAGAAAGCAATAAAAAAAACTCAGAAACGTTGGTTCTGAATGTAATTTGAATAGTGAATTATTTATTCCATGATATCTTTGGTTCCATTGTCTCTTATGTCATCTTCATTGATGAAAACTCAAAATATCAAGTTACTAGGGGCTTACATTTTCATGGTGGTCATAGAAGAATCTGGCATAAAGTTGGGATTGTCACCTTACCTAAATGAAAGATCAATTATAAAGAAAATATTTTGAGGATTTACTGTCATTTTTCTATGTCTCATAAACTGTTCTTATTTTAAATTCTTATGTAGTAGGTTTAGATGTTTATATGAATTGAGTGAATGCCCAATAAATTTCTTAGTTTAGTTGCCTATATTAAAAATCTTATGAATAAATATTCTAGCATCATCAGACAATTATAAAACATCCTATATGCAAAGATAATGTTTTCCAAAGTCCAACCTATAGATTAATTCACAAATTATTTTTCAATAGCTTTATTCCATTTAATTTATTTTTGGTTTTCTGCATCGTAATTTGCCTTACAATGTCATCATACATACTGATTCTCAATTTCATCATCATAAAAGAAAACCAAGGAAGGAATTGGGTGTGATTAATATTTATAGACTAACAATGTTGTTGATATGAATAATACAAAATGTGATTCTGGTGATGCAAAACAACTTAAATAATCATGCACTTATGATCACAATATTGAGTTTAATGCACTGCCAAGTATACTGTTATGTCACTAGCAGCTATATTTCATATTTAATTATTATGCTTTACCATAGCTCTTAAAAACTGGAGATGGGAGTGGTGGTGCTTCAACATTTTGTTCTTCCAATCAAGGAATTCTCCAATTCTGCACTTAAAGAATAGTTGAATTAATGGTTAAAACCAAACACATATACTTGAACTGTGACTGAAAAGTCATGAAATCCTCATCTTTGGAACCAAATATAGCTTAGTTAAATAATGGAGAAAAAATTACAGTACCTCTGTGTAAGTTAAAGAGAAAAGCTCTGATCAGCCCTTGTCTTTCAGTCTGGCCTTTCTTTTGATTTGGTTATAGGTGAGGGATGAGATATTGTGGAATATTGCCTAGCCTGAAGTTTTATGCTCTTGTACTTCTCCTGGGTTTCTTGGATTTCTATGTGACCTAGACATGAATTCATCCACTATTTATATTATACTTTATCTCATAAAATAAAAACAAAAATTATTTTAATCATGTTTTAATAGTATAACAAAATATTAATACCATTTTTCAAAATGAATATTTTGGTTCTGAATCATCAAAAATGTAGAAAGTGACATAAAAATCAGAAACTTTGGTTCTAAATGTAATTTGAACAAATGAATTATTAGTTGTTGTGTAGTTTTTCAGTTGTTTTTGAATCTTCATGACCCCATTTGGGGTTTCTTGGCAAAGATACTGGAGTGATTCACCATTTCCTTCTCTAGATCATTTTACAGATGAGAAACTGAGGTAAACAAGGTTAAGTAACTTGTTCAGGATCATATAGCTAGTAAGTGTCTGAGGTCAGATGAGTCTTCCTGATTCCTGGTCCAGTACTCTATCCACTGTGACAGCTAGCTGCCCTAAATTATTTACACTATGATATCTTTAGTTCCATTGTCTATAATTCCATCTTTATAGATGAAAGCCCCAAACATCAAATTACTAGGGGCTTCCTTTTCCATGCTAGATATAGAAGAGGCTGGCATAAATTTGTGACTGTCACATCAACTAAGTGAAAGTAAATTATGACCAAAATTTGTTGAGTTGTTATAATTTTTCTGTCTCATAAGCTTATCTGTTTTTTTAAAAAATTCTTATGTACCAGCATAAAAAGATAAAAATTTTTAACAAGGATTTATAATTTATTTAATAATTATGACTTTAATTTTACTGAAGGGGATCAGGGAAGTTAGAAGACATCTGTAGAATTAAATAGAAGATAATAGTTTCTCCACATCCTTAAATAATTTACCAAAAATGTTTTCATGTAGCACAAAACATACGATTAAGTTTGATTCCAGTCACTTAATGTATTTTCTCTACTATATGGATAAGGGAACTATTTGAGGAACTCTCAGTATATAAAAGAAATAGATTGTAGTCCCTTCAACATATGTGCTTATAATCTACTTAAGGAGACAGCAAAAGGAGATGAAACACAATTTGAAATATCAGTAAGTTAAAGATGCTACTTATAAAATACTAAATGCTGAGTAAGGTTGAACAGAGGAGTTATTAGTATAAAATGAATTTAGGAAGGTAGGTGAGTATTGGGTAGTATTTTGAAGGAAGTGACTACCATGGATTTATAGAAAGATTGAGAAGAGATGTTCCCAGTGTGAGACCATCATAAACAAAGTTCCAAAGGCAAAGGCAGGCAAAGAAAAGGAATCAAGCAAGATGGAATGGAAAGACTTACAACAGGGCACAACAAGATTGCTTAGGTTGATGTAAGGCCTGAAATATCAAGCTAAGGAGTCTCAGGTTAATCTGATAATAGGAAGCAATTGAAAGCAATAGGATAAAGTAGGAAGTAATAGTGCATTCAGAGCTCCAAGACTTCATTTCACATCTCAGCTCTGTCATTTGTGATATGTGTAACTGTCAGCAAGTTACTTCACTTAATCTGTTTGACCATTTGTAAAATGAGGGATCTGTACAACATGATTTCTAAAGTCCCTTCCAACTATAAAGTCTTATGATTCTAGGATCAAGATTAAGTCAAATAACCTTAATTTGAATCCTGGTTCTGCTATTTAATACCTCTGTGACCATGTTCTCACTCTGGTTTTCTTTATCTGTTAAAAGGAAGGGGTTAGATGAGATGATCTCTTAGGTTTCTTCCAACTCTAAATTTCTGATCCTCTGAGACTATTAAAAGTTGAAGTCTATCCCAGAGAAGAGAAGAATTAGTGAAAGGATTTTATGGTTATCTTTTAGCATTTAAGGTCTAAAATATAGAATAAAGATTTAGACTTTCTGTGTTTGACCCAGAGGTCAAAACTAGAACTAACACATGAAAACTGATGAGAGACAGAATTCAGTCAAATGTAAGGAAAAATTCCCCTACAAAGCTACAGCAAAGTGGAATAGATGCCTTGAGAGTTAGTGGGCTCCCCCTCACAAGAGGTTTTCCTAAGAGAGGATAGGTGACCACTTATTGGGGATTCTTGTTCTTCTTTCATATATGGGTTGGATTGGATAGTCTCTCAGCAGGGCTGAGATTCTGTGGCACCACTTTCAAATACCTGATCCTATGATGCTAATGCTCATGAAAATATTTTTATCTATCTGTGTCTATATATTTCTTCATTAACTATATCCATGTTTTTCCATGAATTATTTCTATGTGTATGTATATGAGTATGTCTTACCTTAGCTGACCTTATCTCACAGGAATATTGTCATGGATAGAGGGGATGAGAGTGCTTTGAAATGTCAGGAAAAGTCCCACTTGAATATAAAGGGATGCTGCTAAAATTATTATCACTTTTCCTTCATTCATAAATATTTACTGAGTATTTACTATGGTACTAGGGATATAAACTCCATGGAGTAGGGACCATGTCTTATCTAAGCTTTGTATCTTACGCGAAATCTATTATATTGCTCTGTATACTGTCTGTGCCTAACAAATAATTCTTGATTTTGAAAGAGGAATATGAAACATACCCTGCTGTCAAAGAGATTACAATATAGTAAAGGGGATAAGGATTGGAATAAGAATAAGGATTGAGACTGGACCTGTGAGTTTCTTGGTAAAGGGAACTCTCTTGTGAGAAAACTCCATCTACCAATGGCGTTCAGCACTCTTTCTGTAACTTTCAGGAGCTGTCTAGATAATTGAAAAGTTAAATGACTCATCCAAGGTCACATGGCTCTGACAAAGGCTCTCCTTCCACTGCCTCACCCCAAGTGAGATAGGACAAATCACAAATAACTATAAGGTTGGTGTCCAGAGTAATGCTACCATTCAGAAATGGGAGAGATTACTTCCCACTGGGAAGATCAAGGAGGGTTCCAAAGGTTTGGCATTATGTCAAATAGGAAAAGATTGGAAGTAAGGGAGAAGGAATTTCAAACTGAGAGTAATGGCATGTGCCCAGGCAGAAAAACAGGAGGCTGCTTACTGAAAAACTGCCTTGTGGTAGCCCTTGTATTGTCTGGGAGGGATAGGGTGAAAGAAGATAGAAAATAAAGTAAATATCAAGGGGAGGGAATAGGATGGAGGGTTAGCAATAGTAACTGTGAAAGAAATGATGAGCAGGATGCTATCAGAAGGATGTATGAAAAATGCAAACCATCAACAGAGGAAGAACTAATGTTATTTGAAAACAGATTGAAGTATAATTTTATATGTTAGTTCCTCTTTCTAAAGTTATTCTGTCTATTTTCTTTCACAACTTGACTAATGTGAAGATGCTTGACATACCTGCACATGTATGAGTTATATTGAATTGCTTGATTCCATAGGGAGGGTTGAGGAGGGAGGGAGGAAGAAAATTTAGAACACAAAGTTTTTTTTAAAAAAAATCAATGTAAAGAAATAATGAGCAGGCAGATTTCAGAGAAACCTGGAAGGGCTTACATGAACTGATGCTGAGTGAGATGAGCAGAACCAGGACAACATTGTACACAGTATCAACAACATTGTGTGTTGATCAACTGTGATAGACTTGACTCTTCTCAGCAACACGATGGTCCAAGATAGTTCCAAAGGACTCATGTTGGAAAATGCTCTCCAAATCCAGAAACAAAAAAGAACTGTAGAATCTAGATGAAGATTGAACCAAACTATTTCTACTTTTTTTGTTTTCCTATTTTGAGGTTTGTCTCTTTTTTCTTGATTCTTTTTTCACAGCATGACTAATGCAGAAATGTTTAATGTGATTATACATATATAACCTATATTAGATTGCTTGCTGTCTTGGGAGGAGGGAGAAAAATTTGAAACTAGAAATCTTATAAAAACAAATGTTGAAAACTATCTCTACATATAACTAGACAATAATAAAATACCATAAGAGGCTATTAGGTTGCTCAGTTGTCTTAATCCATTGTAGAAGGAAATGGTAAAACACTTCAGTATTTTTGCCAAGAAAGCCCCATGGATGATATTGGTGTGCTATGATCTACGGGGTCATGAAGAGTCAGAAAAAACTGAACAACAATTGTTATTTCACATCTGCACTATAATTTAGCTTTTTTATTTGGGAGCACCTTGTCTCCTGGTTGAGGTACCTTGATTATGGGGGCCAAATATTATTTGTACTCCTCACAATACCTAGTATATGTTATGGATATATTAGGTACTGAGTAAATATTTGTTAATTTTTTTTTAGCGAGGCAATTGGGGTTAAGTGACTTGCCCAGGGTCACATAGCTAGTAAGTGTTAAGTGTCTGAGGCTGGATTTGAACTCAGGTACTCCTGACTCCAGGGTCGGTGCTCTATCCACTGCACCACCTAGCTGCCCCAAATATTTGTTAATTTAATGAACAAGCAATTGGATTTAGTTACCATTTTGGCAATTTCCTAGAAAATTCTACCATGATAAAAGCTTCTGGATAAATATCTAGACTTACCTATATTTTTGGTCATAGTCTTTGGTAGTTAAAAAAAAACACATGCCTCTGACATGCACAAATCATTATGGTGAAAACAGTTACAAGTGTTGATTCACATAATATTTTCCTCCAAAGATCTATGTGAATAGAATTTTTGAGTTCTACCATACTTTAAACATACTAGAACTGTTTTTAAACATTAGGTTTTCTTAAAGCAGAGTCTACTTTGATAGATACAATCCAATCAATCCAAAAAATTTTTATAGACATATCAGAATTCTATTTAAAACTACATTTAAAGTTTAATGTTATAAATCACAATGAATAAAAATAAAGGCAGTCCCTGCCCTCTAGGAGCTTGAAATCTAAAGGAGGAGACAACACACAAAAGGAGGCAGGAAAATGGGGTAGGGGATAGGACACCAGGGGGGTTCTCAGCTTGAGCATCCTGTTACATGGAGTTGAAATCAGACAAGCAGCAGATTCAAAATGGAATGATCTCTGAGTCCATATTCTGCCCTTTATAAAGAAAGGCATTGGGAGGAGTTTGCCTTCCAGCCTTCCACTCAGAGGAGAGAAGGAGGCTGAGGGAGGTGATTTCAATCAAGGCTTGAGTTAGCAGCATGGTGGTAAGTTTGGAAGTGATGAGCTTATCCTGGGAGGGACATCTTGTTCTATGGAGTGGAAACAAGACAGAGCAGCAGATGTAGAGTATGTACCACTGGAGTATGACCCTTGCTTCTCCTTCACCATGCTAATTTCAGGTTTCTCTTGAGAGATAATTTTCAGAAGACTGCAAGCTCATTTTTAGAAAAAAAAAAAGTAGTACCAGGAAACAGGCTATTCTGCTCACCACAAACTCTGTCCAGTCTTCCAGTCCAATTTCCTTCAGGTGGCTAAGCTTGCGGGGAGGCACCTGGTTGTATTTTGTCAGTGATTCCTTAAGACCCTGAAATTTTGGTGAATTTTTCAGAATTCATTTGCTGAGTGGGCTTTCCAGAAGCTGAGCTGAAACCACAGCAGAAAATTGCTATTCCTTCAGTCCCCCAAATTACCTGATCAGCAGCATTTTATTCCTCAGTGCTCTCAGCCTTCAAGCACAAACTCCTCAAAGTGAATGAGCTACCTTCTTAGTGCTTTATTTCATTTAAATTAATTCTTGGGAATAGTTATTTTTCTTTCATGAGGAGAAAAGGCACACTCACCAGTGTCTCCTTTTTCTGCCATTCTGTTGTGGAGCTGGCACACCAGGGACATTGAATTTCCTCCTGCCTGTAATGTTTCCTGATGCTATATAGACTAGCTCTTAAGAAAAGAGACAACTGTCAAAATGAACTCAGTTAACCCTAGAAATGTGCTTATTTTGACCTTTTTGTTCTTCATTCATATTTTAAGAACCAGTTCCCATATAGGACAATATTATATCATTAGGAAATGAGTGGAGATTTTTTTGTTTTGTTTTGGTATTTTAAGGAATTATGGGCATCTCTTCCCTCTGTTCACTTAATTTTATTTTTAATATCTGGAAACTTTTGGTGTTTGGGTATGTTTTGTTCTGGACCTATGATTCCAGTGTGGATACTTCCTCCACCAATTCCTCAATAATTTACAGTCTTAAAGAACTGTATGGAGGACTTGAGAGGTTAAGCTGACTGTAGTCACATAGATTGTATGTATCATAGTCCAGAGTTGAAGTCAGGCCTTCTGGACTTTGAAGATAGGTCTCTATCCACTATGCAATACTATCTTTCTTGTCTATCTTAAATGGATTAAATTACTCAAAGTACAGGCACCAGCAAAACCTAGAAAAGGCTAGGAGCTGAGTGAGAGGCACCCAGGACCAAAAGCAACCTTTTGGACTCATGATTATGGGAGAAGGTAGGGATTGAAATTCATCAGATCTTACTTAAATTACTTATTGGGGTGGAGGACCTTGGAGGTATTGGTCAGGTAGAAAATTGAGAAGGGTCATATCTCATCAGAGTTTGGGCTTGCATTTGAAGGAAGGACTAATCCTGTTCCATTTGGAACCAGAGAATAGAAATAAGAGCACAAGAACAATGAGTGGAGATTTCTTTCTTTCTCTTTTTTTTTTTTTTTGTGGGGCAATGATGGTTAAGTGACTTGCCCAGGGTCACACAGCTAGTAAGTGTCAAGTGTCAAGTGAGGTCACATTTGAACTCAGGTCCTCCTGAATCCAGGGCGGGTGCTTTATCCACTGTTCCACCTAGCTGCCCCAGGGTAGAGGTTTCAAAGAGGACAGTTTAGGCTTAAGTTAGGAAAAAATGCCTAACAATTAAAGTGATTTGAAAGCACAATGAGTTTCTTAGAGAGGTGGTGGGTTCCTCCTCTTTGGAGATCTTCAACTAGATGCTGGTTGGATATGTTATGATGAGGATTCCTTTAATGTGTGGATTGGACTAACTGGCTGCTGAGGTTCCATTCAACTATCAAATTCTATGATTCTGCTCATGGAGAACAATCAAGGAAGATTAACAACTGAGAAGATATAATAATGGGAAATAGGAGCAAAGAACAAAAATAAAGGTAAAAATAATGGTCCTCAAAGTGTGATATGCAAGGGTCCTATGCTTTGTTATTGCTAGTTTGTCAGTCAACAAACATTTACTAGAGACTTACTATGTGCCAGCACTATACTAAGCAAGGAAAAGACACAGAAAGGTAAAAGCATAGTTCATGCCCTCAAAAAGCATATATTTTAATGGGGGGAGACAACATATAAACAACTATATATATATATATATATATATATATATATATATATATATATATATATATATATGATATATACAGAGTAGATAGAAGGTAATCATAGAGGGAAGGCATTAGTAGTAGGGAGATTGAGGGGGAACCATGAAAGGCCTCTTCCAGTCAGTTAATAAATACTTATTAAAGACCTGCTATGTACCATACACAGTGCTAAGCACTGGAGATACAAGCAAAGATAAAAGACAGCACTGGAGCTCAAAGTGCAAACAACTGTCCAATCAAGCCATATTCAGGATAAATTGGGAATACTCAATGAGGGAAGGCACTAGAATTAAGGGGAATTGAGAAAGGCTTCATACAGAAGAGGAGATTTTACCTGCTACTTGAAGGAAATCCGGGAAGTCAGAATGTGGAGATGAGGAGGGAGAATATTCCAGGCATGGGGGATATTCAGTGAAAAATGGCCAGAAATGGAAGAATGGATTATTTTGTGTTAAGAACAGCAAGGAAGTCAGTGCCACTGGATTTAAGAGCATGTGTCAGAAGAAAAGTGTAAGAAAACTGGATTGGGGCATGGGGGTAGATTATTAACATCTTTGAATATCAAAAAGAGTATTTTGGGATTGATATTGGATAGAAAGCCATTGGAGTATACTGAATTGGGGTGTGTGCGTGTGACCTGTGCCTTAGGAAGATCATTTTGACAGCTAAGAGGAAGGTGGACTGGAATGTGGCAAGCAGATCAATCATTGTCTAGCATGAAGTGATGAGAGGGCTTGCATTAGGATGGTGCCAGTGTTAGAAGATTGTTGGGGGCATATGCAAGAATTGATCTGAGCTCAGTCTTGAAGGAATCCAGGGAAGCCAGTAGGCAAAGGTGAGGAGGAAGACATTTCTACCTTATCTTTATCTAGGATATAAATAAAAGATTTAGTTAGGATACCTTTGGAATACAAAATATCCCTTATCAAAAGCATCACTACTCTGTTTTTCTCAAACTGGGAAGCTACTTTCTGATTTTGAGGTGGTAGGAGAGAGGGGAGTGGCATGATCCAAAAAGTGGGAGTAGTGGCTCATGGGATTTTCTAATTGACTGAAATGGTACAGCAACCTAACATATTTGGTATATAAAGTATTTCTGGAGAGAAAGAACAGAGAAGAGTGAAATAACAATCTAAGGGCCTCTAGGTGTACAGTTATATCAGTAGCCCCTGAGTATTCTGTATAGGGTTAAACTATTGGAATGTTGGGGAATGATCACAGAATACAGTTGATGACAGAACTATTATCTTTTGATGACAGAAAATTATATAATTGTATCAGAACTTGGGGAATCTGGAAATGGTGATGTTGAATGCCCTATCACTTCCTCAAGATCCCATTGTCATTAATAACTATGATAGATAGTAATTAATTTTTCTCTTGATTCATAAATGTTGATATGGCATTTCTAATTGATTTTAAACTTCTTAAAGGCAGAGACTGTTTCTTAGACTTCTATTTTTATCACCTAACAAATAAATAGCAGGCAGCAAAAGGCTGGACATAGTAGGAACACAATACGTATTTATTATTTTATTAACAAGTAAGATTAAAATCCTGCTCTGATGTCTCATGCTATTATGGCAAGTGGTCTTGGTAGTGTCAGAGGCTATGCGACAAAGCAACAATCTTTTTTAGATCTCACCAAATCAGAAAAATTTGAACATGCTTCCATCTAAAAGCTATGTGTCTCTCTTCTGAGGATGAATCAGGCTAAATAGGGATAGGCTTTTCACTACCAGAAGATTGGTTGCCATTTTATGCTGTGGAGGAGTTGGAATATTCATCATTGGAGAGAGTACTCCCATTTTTTATCATTATAAATCTTTCAAAATTCATAGCAATATCCACTAAATATTGTCATAAACATCTTTCAAATTTTGAGATTTTAAGCACTATTCTCATTCACTGGATTTACCAAATTTCCCTTGTCAAGTTTACAACAAACTTACCAACAGTGAGCTAAAATCTGTTACATATATTGTGATCACATTGATAAGGCTATCTTAAGTTACTAAAAACTCTACAACAATTCATATTGTCCCTGTTGAGTAGTACTTTCAAAGCACTTCCATAACTCTTATCTCATTGTAAGATTATTGGGAGCAGGAACTGTCACATATATCTTTTTTTGCATTTCCTTTAATGTCTAGCTAGTGTTCTGAACATAACAGACATTTAATTGTTTGCTCACTAACATTTAGTGATTTAGATGTGATAACCCATCTCTTCTCCATTTTTTTCCTTTTCTTATGTACTTTTTTCTTTCAGAACTGTACTTTGGACCACTGTTTTTACTCTACCTAGTGCTACCTTTGGAGGACATTTAAGTCCATTGCCTGGTTAAGTAAAAAGAGCAATCAGAAATTGGAGACTTTGAACTCGGAATCTGCAGAAGAACTTAAGTTAGACTCAGGAAAAATATGATCTCAAATATCAGTTCTGACTATGAGTTGTGCAACTCTGAACAAGTTACTTAATCTCTCTCAGCCTCAATTTTCTCATCTGTAAAACTGGCATGATTATAACTGTTCTACCTACCTCCATGATTTATTGTGAAAAAGATGCTTTGTGAAGCTTAAAATTCTATATTAGTGTGTGTTGATTTTATTATGAAAGCTCATTCATAGTGGAGTATTCAACTAAAACTGAATAGGAAATGAACTTGAACCACTGTTTGGATCTTTAGATGGATTTCATACTGAGTCAAAAACACATTTCTGGGAACATTTTCTTTAATTTTTAACTGAAATAACCTTAGGCACACAAGACCCCACAAGAATAATGAACAGTTGCCTAGGAGGCTACTTTTTCTGAATATTTAAAAGTAAGACCAGATAGCATATCTTTTATGGGGAGCTCCTTGTGCTTGACCACACTGAGTCTCTTTTTTCCACTGATCTCTCCCAGATGTAATATCAATCATGCTAAAAACCAAGGGTAGATTCTCCTGCATTTTTATATTACAAGGATTGGGCTTATGCAAAGTTATTAATGCATATTTTGGGGAATTGTCTGAATTTTCATTAGTGGAGGAAACTCCTGGTATAGGAGTTTCAGTGATGCAGATCTGCAATTTAAAATAATAAGATCACAGATTTTAAGATGGAAGGGATCTTAGAGATTAGACAGTCCATTTCCATCTCACTTTATAGGTGAGGAGATAGGCAAAGTGAACTTAGGGATTATGGTCTTATACAGATACCTGGTCACTGAGTGGTTAAGTGATTTTTTTTTCTTGATAACAAATTTAGTAGGTTTCAGAGGAAGGACTTGAACCCAGACCTCTATGACTCTAAGGTTGGCCCTCTAGTAACCATGCCATTTTGCCTCTCTATACCTATTCTCTGCATAATATTTTAAAGTCCACAAAATGTTGTCAAATACATTATACCATTTGATTTAAAAAAAAATATCCCATTGAGTCATGCTAGGAAGATACTATTATCTATGTCTAATATATAAGGAAACTGAAGTGCATTGAGGTTAAGGCACTTGATTAATATCACACGGTTGGTAAATAATGGAGTCAGGGTTAGAGTCTAGATCATCTGTTTCATAGTCCCTGACTATGGATGCCACTACACTAGTAGATTAACTTGACTATGAAATGGGTGAAATTTATCTTTCCAATTCTCATTCTGAATTCCCTTTCTCTTTTAGTCCTCCAATCTCTTCTAAGCCCTGGATTCTAATGTTATCTGGTATCTTCCTGAGACTTCCCACTTGATAAATAAATCCCAACCTCCAAATCTTTCCATTTTTCCTTCTCATCTTAAGTGCTTGACCTATGTGACATTTCCTGAGATCCATGCTGATCCCCAAATGTGAGGAACTATTTTTTGCTAAGGTGTCAACAGCTGATAGTGACTTAATGTACTTTGCCTTCTAGGTAATTTCTGCATTTTATTGATGGCTCATGAGGTACTTGACACAAAGGAATGAATCATGTGGCTTTTTTTTTTTTTTTGTAACATCAACAGGGCTGATATCTTCCAACTCAAAAGAAGTAGTCTGCTTTTCTATAAGGTCAGCCAGACTTAGCTTTGATATTCTCTCTTTGTCCAGAAAGATCCCCTTTAAGAAGTGTATTTGTTAGCCGTTTCTCAGCTCTCCAACCTCAAAGTGACACAATAGCTTCATGTATGTTCTTTTTTTTTTTTTTTTTTTGGTTTGTGAGGCAATTGGGGTTAAGTGACTTGCCCAGGGTCACACAGCTGGTAAGTGTTAAGTGTCTGAGGCCAGATTTGAACTCCGGTACTCCTGACTCCAGGGCCGGTGCTCTATCCACTGCGCCACCTAGCTGCCCCTTCATGTATGTTCTTAACCTGGGTAGGGAGAGAAAACAGGAATGTCTAGAGAGCTCCAGAGTGATATAGATTTTAAGGAAAATAACAACAAATGAAGGAGTTCTTCCTAAAGGCCTAGACTGAATGTGCAATGATTATTATTTTTTTAAAAACAATCTACCCCCTGAAAATCCTTCTTACTGGTTTAGCTTGTGAACCATAAGGGGAATAGTACCAGCATTTACAATAAATATATAAGGCAATTAATATCCCAGTCTGGATTCATAGTTAAACCACTGAGAAAACATTGCTATAAAATCACATTAGTATCTTGCATATTGAATGAGGTTGTATGAGTCCCTTCAGTGTACTGTCATAAAAGTGAAAGTTTGTCGACCAAATTGCATTTCTTGTTTTATAAGTACAGGACTCCTCTAACAACCTATTACTTGGACTAGTGCCATTTGAAATCTTAGGTGCTGTGACATCTTGAAGTGAACATGATATTCCAGAAGCCAAATTGATAATAAAGATGAAAGCAGCAGAATGGAGAATGTTCTCAGAGGATGACTTCTTACATATGTCAGTAACCTGGACAGCTCACTGTCTTAGGAGAGATTCCAATCTTCTGGAAGTTCTACAGGAACCAGATTACTAGGACACACCTTGGAGAGAGGAAAAACTTCAGGAGTCAATGCTAATTAGAGGCTCATTTCTGAGGAAAGAAGAATTTACAAAAGAACCAAGAGTTAGCAGTGGCTAAAATGTCTTTGAACTAGAGACATAGAGTATTTAAGAACCTAAAGTGACTCATTGGGATAAGTATATTAGTGTTATGCCTTTTACAGAAGGTTAGAATGACATTAGCGAGAATGTTTAGTAAACTTGATAATATGCTTAGATAAGTGAAAAAAAACACTAAAAAAAAGTCCTCACTACTTGGTGAAAGTGAAAAAAAATTATTCCTACAAAAGTTGGATGGCCACTCTTTGGCATAATGAAGGAGGGGATTCTCATTACATAGCTTCTGAAGTCCTTTCCAACTTAGATTTTCTCACAATGTAATACACTTAGAATCCTAGAAGTCAAGACATCAGAGTCTTATTTGTAAGATGATACTGTTATACTAGAGTTCTAGAGTTTTACAGCTATTCAAGATCTTAGAGATATGCAAAATGAGGAGAGATCAATAGTATCTTAGATTTGTTTTGCAGATTGTGTAAGTGGGGGTGTATACTGGAGGTACAAGTCAATGACATATTTTGAAGGCTCTTTTTTAGCCCTGCTGGCTTCTAAGTAACTCAGTTCTTTCCTTTATTGAGAATTGGCAAGCCCAAAGCTTCTTATTGATTGATTTGTCCTCAGTGCATAACTCCTCATATGCTGAACCGAAAGTCATTTGATGTCCTTTTTTTTTAAAACAGGGCAATGAGGGTTAAGTGATTTGCCCAAGGTCACACAGCTAGTAAGTGTCAAGTGTCCGAAGTTGGATTTGAACTCAGGTCCTTCTGAATCCAGGGCCACTGCCTTATCCACTGCGCCACCTAGCTGCCCCTATTTGATGCCCTTTTGAACTTAAAAAGAGAACCATTGGTGATATAGTTGAAATAGCTGGTGAGAAAACAGGTTCAGGTTGCTGAGTCAGAAAGCTGGTTGAGGGTCTGGAGGTCAGAGGGTAAAGAAGACTACTTGTGGTCAGGAGCAATTGATTGTGATTCATAGGGTTTTGCCTCTTTCAGAGGCTTTGTAATTGGTTAGAAAAAGCATTAACTGAGTCATGAGATCTGGGCTCATTTTTTGCTTTTCACTGGAAAGATTATGACCCCCACACTAGTTGTTTGTCACAAGTCTTGTGCGGGCAAATCACATAACTACTCTGAGTCTTAGTTTCATCACCTACAAAATGGGGTTAAAAATATATGCTTTAGCTCAGGTGTTTGTTCGAATCAATAAACAGATACTATATACGAGAAACTTGAGTGCTAGACATGTATAGAATGAGAAATAATCGCCCCTGCCTTTAGGGACTTAAAATTTAATGTAGGGGGCATCTAGGTGGTACAGTGGATAAAGCACTGGCCTTAGATTCAGGAGGGGTTCAGTTCAAATCCGGCCTCAGACACTTGACACTTACTAGCTGTATGATCCTGGGCAAATAAAATCACTTAACCCTCATTGCCTCACAAAAACAAAACAAAACAAAACAAAAATTTAAGGAAAACACTTTGTGAATTGTAAAAGTGTTATATAAATATGAGTTGTTATAACAATATAGTGGAAAATCCTTCAATTGCAGGACCATATACCTTGCCGTTCAAGGAAAGTAGAATGTAAAAGGAGGTGGATCTGCTTTCTACCAAAAAGTCCACAGCAGCTTTCAGAGTTATATCTTTTTGTACCCTCTTCACAGTCCATTGGCACCCCAGTCCATATCTGTGGTGACTTAGTAGCTAGAGTTGTTTTGTAGACTGAGAGTCTTTCAACCATATGGCATAGATTTGCTTTGGTCAGCTGTCTTGTGCTTTCCAGGGACATTAAGGTTTATACAAGACTCTAGTTCTTGGTTGGAATAACTAATATTGAATTTGAGCATTATATTTATGCTTATTCTTCTTTGTGATCCTTTGTACTGAGGCCCTAGAGAGACAGTAGGCCTCTTTTAGTTAGATTCAGTTGAAAATGTAGGTTGTGAGTCTTTAGATTCCCCTTAAACTTAGAGATTCCAAATTACAGGCAGCCATGTGTCTTGTCCAATTATTAGCTTATATGGAGTAAAGTTTGTGATTTCCCTTGTGGATTATAATTATGCAATGAAAACCCCACATGTTGACTCCACGGGGCCTTTTGCTTGGGCCTCAGGATCTCACCTAGTCCCTTAAGAATGATCAATTGAATACAAATTTGTCATGCACTGACATTCTGCTTGCTGTTGTTTAGTAGTTCAGTTGTGTGCAACTCTACCTGACCCCATGGACTCTTGTCCATGGGGTTTTCTTGGCAAAGGTACTTGAGTAGTTTTCTCTTTCCTTCTTCACTGTGTCCCCATTTTACAGATGAGGAACTAAGGCAAATAGGGGCTAAGTGACTTGTCCAGGGTAACATAAGTGTCTGAGGCTAGATTGTCTTGACTCCAGGTTCAGTGCTCTATCCACTGTGCCATCTAGCTTCCCCTTGAGATCCTTTAAATATACCAGGCAAGGACCTAGTACTTCTTGGATACATATATCCTGCCATTTATGGCCAGTAAAATCTGCTTTTCACCAAATACAATTTTCTCTTTAACTATGTACTTAAAATTATCATTGAAAGCTTTTGTAGTCCTGGACTGGTAGGTTTTTGTAAATATTTGTTTCCTCCTCATATCTTATTTTAGGCTCTTTTATAGTCTAATACACTACTCCATGGCTGCCCATCAACTCTATCATTCCTGCAACAGTTGTGTGTTTTCAGGAGAGTTATGCCGAATTTCTTAAAATATTAAGGCACACCTTTTGTCAGGTGAACTTTATAGCAGTTGTTTATAGTCAACATGGGTTGTAAGAGAATTAAGTCAAACCTTTTATCAGTGGCAGACTTTGTAGGTTTCATCATGACACAAAGGACCTGTGAAATAGTAAATTTATATCCTTTGAATAACTGTAGCCTGGAATGTATTACTGAATTCATATTTAGTCATGGTAGCTACTTCTTTTTGGCTGGTCCTTTCAACTTAGCACTTGTCAAACATAGGACAGGGGATTATCATCAATCACCAGTTATCAACATCTAAAATCAAACTTCATAAATATAGTCTCAAAACTAATCAATTACAAACCCTTTCAACACCCAGAATTCCAAGTTGTTGATGAGCCAGAATTTCAGTGAATTTGTTACAGGAAAAATGCAGTAGGCTCTTAGAGTAAATTGTTCCCTTGGTATAAACTTGCCTCAAGGCCATCTGGTCTGATATCCTTGTGTAATACAAAAGACTTGTTTGAATTCACAAAAGCGTGTGTGTGTGTGTGTGTGTGTGTGTGTGTGTGTGTGTGTGTGTGAGAGAGAGAGAGAGAGAGAGAGAGAGAGAGAGAGAGAGAGAGAGAGAGAGGAGAAAGATTAAAGTCTTTAAAATAAAGGACTCATTGGTCACATTTCTTATCATACAAGTTTCTAAAAAGGGTCAGACAATCCATTCTTTTCTACTGGGTATCGCATGTCAAAATTTGTTTTCTACCTTCTATTGATTGTAGTTTCTTCCAATGACATCCCAGGTGAGATATAAATAGAATGTCAGTAGAATGTAAGTTCCCTGAAAGCAGAGACTAGGGGCTTTATAAATGTCAAATTGGCTTGGATTAAATTAGAAACCATTTAGAAAATTTGCAGTGAAGGTGTAGTTTTTCACCCATCTCCAATAAAAGCCACCAAATCCCAGAAACATCTTTAGCTTATGATAATTCATTATACATGACCAGATGATGAGAGTTTTTACGTTTTTTTTAATTTTGAGTAAGTGCTCACTCCCTGCTGAGACACTATATGTGACCTACATAGTTGACAGAAGATGGGCAGAAATGACATTTGTCAACTGACAGCTAGAGGTAACAGTCTTCAGATGATCTACTCCTTTTAATATCCTTTCCTTTAACTCATCTAACATCTTTCCAAATATAATGAGATTATCTAAAAGGAAGTATCATGAATTCCTTTGGCAATTTGGTGAAGTTTATAGATTCCTTTTCAGAATAATAATTTTAAATACATGAAATAAAATACAAAGCAAATGAATTATATTTCATTTTAGTTCTCCATATCTAAACATCTCTCTCTATATACTTGTATATGTGTATATATACACACATACACATATATATATCTAAGTATATATCTCAGTATATATATATATATATATATATATATATATATATACTTAAAGTATATAGATAGATAGATACACACTTCTTTTTTTGTTGTTTTTGCGGGGCAATTAAGGTTAAGTGACTTGCCCAGGGTCACACAGCTAAGTGTCAAGGGTCTGAGGCTGGATTTGAACTCAAGTCCTCCTGAATCCAGGGCCAATGCTTTATTCATTGCGCCACCTAGCTGTCCCCTACATACACACTTAAAACTAAGTTTACAGACCCCAGATTAGGAATCCTTGAACAACCAATACTTATAAAAATAGTTCATGTTAATTACCTCTTTTCCAGGGACCATTGGAAAATGGCATCTTCCTGCCTCCATTCCTTTGGGTCATTCATTACAGTTGGTAGAATCCCACAGGATAAAAGAAAGCTGCCTTCTCTTTATGTTTAACTTCTTCTATTAGTTTGTGCTGCATATTTCTTTCACTGAGAACCACTGGCTACCTAGCAGATAAAAGGATCTAGGGCATCTTGTCCTTGTGGGATGGCATTCTGGTCCATCTTAGTTCTCTTAATCAAGGTTTAATAATCCATAAAGAATCTAATCTTGCTTGTTTTTCTCCATATTACCTTTATAGTAAGGCATATGAATTGTAGGACTTCATAATGATGACTTTCCCTCTATCTAAGAAGGAACAATTTTCCAGAATTCATATCAAAATGGTTGGGAATTGAAAAGGTAGATTGTGTGAGTTGCTACCTGAGCATAGTCTATCTCCCACTCATACATTAAAAACATAGCCCTTTAATTTTTTCTTTCTCAGAAAATCTTTCCATTCCTCATAGATGAGAAGCATTAAGCTATCAAAATCCCCTAATATTGAAGTATCTGTGCACATTTTGGAATTGCCTTGCTGTTGCAAACCTCTATACTTTTTTAAAAAATCAGGCCCTGCTCTGATTCTTTCTCTTGTAACAGGATTAATGCAGAAATAGGATTAATGTTATTATGTGTATATATATGTGTGTGTATATATATATCTATATGTATATGTATAGAGATATATAGATATAACCCATATCAGATTGCCTGCTGTCTGGGGGAGGGGGGAGGGAGGGGTGGGAGGGAGAAAAATCTGAAATTGTAAAGCATGTATAAACAAAAGTTGAGAACTATCTTTACATGTAATGGAAAAAATAAAATACCTCATACATTAAAAAAAAAATCAGGCCAACCTGTGTTCCTGTGTCTGCCTGTATGTTTCACTGCAGAAGATAGAGATGGTCAGAGTTTTCAGCTACTTGACTCTAGCTTGCTGCCTACAATAGTCTGCTAGAACACTGAATAGACTGTGTTTTAGAATTAATTTAAAAATTAAAATAGGGCAGCTAGGTGGTGCAGTGGATAAAGCACTGGCCTTGGATTCAGAAGGACCTGTGTTCAAATCTGGCCTCAGACACTTGACACTTACTAGTTGTGTGACCCTGGGCAAGTCACTTAAGCCTCATTGCCCCACCCCCCCAAAATTAAAATAGAAGTACTGGTTGAGTCTGGACAGAGGAGGGCCACTAGTTGTTACTTTATAATATCTTATAACTTGATATTAATTTTTAGAAAGTAGGAGAGATAGCACTTTTGGAGTTTGCAGCTTCAGTTTGCTTCCCATATAAAGCAAAATATTTATAGCACCATTTTTATGGTAGCAAATAACTGAAAATTACATTCATGTACCACAATTTATTTAGCTATTGAATGGCTAAACAAATTGTGGTACATAAATGTAAGAGAATAATTTTGCACTGAAAGAAATTAAAAATATGTGTTCAGAGAAACATGGGAAGACATATGAAATGAGTCAGAGAGTAAATGAGTAAGGATAACTAGGAAAATAGTGTATACAATGCCTGCAATAATGGCAATAGAAAACAATAAAACAAAAGTATAATGTCCCTAGAGCAGAGATTAGAAAAGATTATCTACCAGGCTATGAACAGAAGGCATACTAATATACCATTGGTGGAGATATGAATTTGTCCAATTATTCTGGATAACAATGTGTAATTCTTCAATAAAAGTAGCTAAATTGTTCATACCCTTTGGTCTGGAGATACCATTACTGGCTATATACCCCGAGAAATCAGACAGAAAAAATCCAAAATATACCAAAAATATTAACAATAGCCTTTTTTGTGGTAGTAAAGAGCTAGAAACAAAGTAGATATCTGTTGTTTGGAGACGTACTGGAAAAAAAAACCCCACCCTATGCTATATGAATGTAATGGTATATTATTGTGTAATAAAAATTATATGAGGAATTTGGAAAAACAGGAAGATTTGTATGAATCTATACAAAGTAAAATGAGCACAATTGATATACACAATGATCACAACAATGTAAATGAAAAAATTGACTAAAAGCAAGTTGAACTCTGAGTAATAGGGGAAAAACAAAAGAAGACAGTGAAGGTCCTGGAGAATAGATTAACTGTTGAAAGACTGAATGGTGAGGGGCTGGATTGGAGGAGGGTAAAATAAAGTCAGCCAATATTTATGAAATGTCAGCTGCATAATAGGACCATCTAAAAGAAATAGAAGACAAAGTTCCTGTCCTGAAGAAGCTTACAATTCAATATGGGGAAATAGAGAACTAGAAAACAACTTGAAAGAGTAACAAGCAGGTTACTGGAGAGGTTTTAAGTGCAAAAGCAATGGCTGTCAAACTCTTTGGTCTCATGACCCTTTTATACCACAAAAAGTTATTGAGGATGGCCCTTTCTACACCCAGAACTTTGTTTAAATGGCTTATATCTATTTTTATTTACCTTGTTAGAAATTAAAACGTCTTAGTAGTATTATGAAAATAGTTCTGACCTTTTGGACCCCTTGAAAGGATCTTAGGATTCCCTGAACCATACTTAGAGAACAGCTACACTAAAGAATACAGAGAATGAGAACTCAATATAGGTTAGAGTTGCCTGTTGAAACCGCACAGGGGAAAGAAATAATAGCATCTACCTAGAAGTGGAAGAGACCTTAGAAGCTATCTAGTCTACCTCCCTGTTTATAGATGAGGAAACTAAGTTCCAAAGAGGCTAAGTGACTTGTCTAAGGTCACACATAAAAAAGTAAGTGACAAAGCCAGGATTTGAATAAAGGATACTGATTTCAAAGTCAATGCTCTCTACATGGTAGAGGGTGGGCCAAAAGTCATGAAGGGCTTTCAATATTTGATAACTCCTTTATTTGTTGTTTTTAATTTATAATACCATAGCGTCATATATAGTATATATGGGAAATGAATTTATATTATATATAAAAAATTGAACCTCATAAATGATGAAAAATAAAAAATAATTTTCAAAAAGTTATTAAAATGTTATGACTTTTGGCCCACCCTGTACTATGCTACTGGACCAAAGTATATCTTGGATTTAAATAGCGAGTGTTTACACACACACACACACACACACACACACACACACAAACACACACACACACACATCAAAGGACAAAGAAGGAAATATAGGTAGAGAGACTTGTTGCTAGGTCCCAGCACAGGATTACTGTGCTCTAAGGCACAGTTTGATAACTTCTGGTACATTGTCTAAGTGTTTAAATCCACTTAATGTTCATTTCCAGAAATACAATTTCATTTAGAAAACCTTAATCAGAGGAGTGGATAGTCCAGAGTGTGCTGAATGAATGCATTAAAGCATAATGATTTGGAGTGGTAACAAACAAGTCTGGTCACTTAAGATAAAAATGTAAAGCGTGTACTTTGCCTTCATAGTAATAGTTAAGCAGGGAAATGCTTCTTAGCCCTTGCTATTTGTAAACACTTTATAGTCTAGCATTTATAGTCCTTCACTCAACACAGACAAACATGAATTGCCTGGGAGAAGGACAGGGAACTGTCTTGAAAATACCCTGAAACCCATGAAGTATTTTTGTCAAAGAAGAATTTAGTTTTAAATATTGAGTGCTTTTAGGATACTCATCTATCACAGGACCAATTTAAATCTCATTAATCATGAAAAAGAGAGGAGGAAATAATTCACTTTTCCTTTAAGCTATTAGTATACAACTGTGAAACAGAGACATGGTTCCACTGAGAAATGGAACACAAGTGACTTAATTACATCTGAAAATCAAACATGTGTGGTCCTTCAGAACAAAGGATATCATGCTTCCCAAATTCTCATTCTGAAATAACGAACTGGGTCTCTCATTTCCAGATCTGAAACAAAAACTATCAGGGAAATTAGGAGATTATGGGGACTGCATGTATGTAGACTTTTCTTTTTAGTGTGAGAATGTGGGAGGGGAAGTGCTAAATTGTACAGTACACACTTCTGCTGAAGACATATAAACTTTAAGTGATCAACCTAACACAATCCTTAGTTTATAGTATTACAAAATTTGGAGGGACTTTAGAAATCATCCAATCTAACCCTTCCATATATTTTTAGACCAGCAAGAGCCTCCATCATCATCTTCATAGCTAACAATAGTGCTTTAAGGTTTGTAATGTGTTCTGTTTACAATATCTTGTTCAATCCTTGAATAATAGAAGGGATCCATTTTTTTAAGGAATGATAGACTAAACTGTTATGTACAGGAAACCCTTTAGCATTTTACTTAAATCCCAGGAATCCTAGTCTCAATTCTTTTGTGTCTTTTGAGGGAGTATAGTATAATTGCTCTGGGGACACCAGGGTCCCTGTTTCTTGTGCTGGGGTATAGGGGCTGTGTCACTGGCTTTCTACACTGAGTCCTCTATGGCTTGTGGATTTCTCATCACCCTGGGCTTGCTCCCAACACACTAGGATGGCCAAGGCTGGTCGAGCCTGTCCTGTGGGTGGCCCTCTAGCTGGCAGCCTGCCCTCCCTGCTGGTGCTGGTGGGTTTCGCCACTGGCCTGCTGCACCACCAGCTCATTGAGCCAGGATACAGGAGCCTCAGTTACTCAGCTGTGGCCTACAGCTTCCTGCTGACTTGCCCCGACCCCCTCCACTCTGCACTGTGGTACACTGTGCCTCCCTTTTGCCAAGTGAAACCGACCTTTCCTGAAGTCTTCTAAATTATCTCTGGTTGGAAGACTGTGTCTCTCTGTCTCTTTGCAGGTTCTATAGTTTCAGAATTCATTCAGAGGCTTGATTTAATGTTCTTTTTGAGGGAAGTGAAGGAAAGCTCAGGCAACTCATTGGCTTCTCTCCACCATCTTGACTTCCCTCCCCCCCATCGAGTATAGTATAATTGAAAGAGCACTGGGGGCAGCTAGGTGGCACAGTGGATAAAGTACTGGCCCTAGATTCAGAAGGACCTGAGTTCAAATGTGACCTCAGACACTTGACACTAACTAGCTGTGTGACCCTGGGCAAGTCACTTAACCCTCATTGCCTGGGGGAAAAAAAGGAAAGAAAGAAAGAGCACCAAACTTGGAGTAGGAGACTGCCTGTTGTACTTCCTCCAACAGAATGTAAATATCTAGAAGGCAAGGACTGTTTTTCATTTTTCCTTTGCATCACCAGCACCTGACACAGAAGCATATGCATACAAGGCACTTCATAAATGCTTATTGGACTGGACTGGAGACAAGGCTAAAATACTGGCTCTGACACTGATTAGCTTTGTGATCATAGGTAAGTCATACATACTTCTTTTAGACTTAGTTTCTTCATCTGCAGAGTAAGAATAATCGTATGTGCAGTGTTTCTAAAAGGAAAGGATTTTGTGAATTTTCAAGTACTATATAAGTTAATATGAGAAGAATATGATGGTTACTCTGGCACTGTTAAGAATAGAATTGATACATGGGATAATGTTCTGTTCTTCAAATTAATGAAATAATAATCATTGCCTGCAAAAACCAGGCAGATACTCTTTGCCCAATAGTGGTGATGCATTTGCTTTGAATCACATCCAGGTTTTTATATAGTTATCCTTTTCTTTTACCTGGCATTTATAAAATGGCTGACCATGGTTAGTGGTAAGTCTGTGGACATGCATCTGAGGAATAAGTAGAAATTGTGTCCTCATTATCATCTACTTGAACTTCATAACTCCTAAGCTCTTTAGAATCACTGTTCTAATCAACTGAATGAACAGGTCATGTACAAAAAAAATGCCATATTTTGTCACATCTATATGCCACAGAATCGAAGCTTTTTGAAGTCAGGCAGGGACTTGTAATTTTTGTTTTTGTGTTCCCAGAGCTCAGCACAGTGAATAATAAATGCTAAATGCTTATTGAATTGAATTAAATGAAAATATTTTCCTCACCTTTATCTTGCCCATTTCCTTCCCAATATTTTAACCGTAAGGGGAAAAATTATGTAACCCATTTTTCCTTTTAGGAGCTTTGACAATGAAATTCCTCTAAAACTGGGAATGAATTCTCAAATGAGACTAAACCAAAGGATCAGAGATTTAGAGGCTAGTGAATCCAACCTGCTCATTTTAGAGGTGAGGAAATCAAGGAAGAGAGAAGTTAGATGACTTGCCCAGGGTCACACAGCTAGTAGTAGGTGGGATTTGAAACTTCTTGATTTCACATTCAGTGCCCTGTACACTCTCCTATGGAGGACACTGTAACTTAACATAGCATTTTAACATAATGATCAAAAAGACTATGTAAGTAGATTTAACCCAAAAAACAGAAGCTCCATTCCACATTCACTTAATCACATGAGTTTTTCTTGTTGATCATAAAATATGACACCTCCTTCCCATTCTTTTCCCCATCAGACATATATATATATACACTATCACATAGACAACTTTAGTCAGTCCTAGAATGGAAAAGATAATCATTCAGCTTAGTGTTGAATTGCCTTCAATTGAATTCAGCATTTCCTAAATGCCTATTACATGTAAGGTATCACACTAGGTGCAGGGGTACAAAGACAAATAAAAAAAATTAAAGTCTCTTCCCTAAAGAAGCTTATTTTCTAATGGTGGAATGCAATATGCATTCCAATAAAGTGGATTGATATATAAATAGATAAAATAATTATTAAGCACTTATTATGAGCCAGTCACTATACTAAGCCATGGGGACACAGAAAGTAAAGAAAAGTAACTTGGTTGGGGGGGGGGAGGGAGTACTAGCAAGTTGTAGGGAGTCAGAAAAACCTTGTGTGGCTCAGATGGTGACCAAACCAAAACCCTGAAAGAAGCTAGGGATCCCACAAGGTAGAGAGAGAGAGGTGAGGAGAAAGAACATTCTAATTATGGGCAATAGCTTATGCAAAAGTATGGAGCCTGGAGATGTAATGTTGTGGGTAGGAACAGGAGACAACCCAGTATATAGAGTATGTGATAGGGAATAATATGAAATCAGTCTGGAAAGAGAGGTTGGAGCCAGATTGTGAATGTCTTTATTCTAACCTAGAGACAACAAATAACAACTGAAGCATCTTAAGTAGGGAAGTGATAAGGTCAGGTTGGTGCCTTAGGAATAACAATTTATCATCTGTGTGGAAGGAAGATTGGAGAGGGGAGATACTAGAAGGAGAGAAACCTATTAGGAAGCTATTCAAATAGCTCAGGAGAAATAGGACTTGGGTTCTGAAGTAGGGTGGTGTCAGGTGGGCAGAGAAAAAGAGATGGATTCAGGAGATGTGGCTGAGGTAGAGTCTTTATATTGGAAATGATGCTTTAAAGTCAAAAGAAATGATCATTGCTAAGACTTATTGATTTCATGTCCTCCTCTCAAAATTTGTTCCTTTTTTTCTCTTTATGGCACCCTAGTTCAGTGTCTCATCATTTCTCATTTGGACTATTGCAATAGTTTCCTTATTAGTCTTCCTTCCTCAAGTCCCTCTGCTTTTCCATGATCTACAGAAATGAAAGCAGGTTCTTTAACTCTAGTTTTCCAATTGGGATTTTATTCATACAAATTATTGCTTTGACCTCACAGGAATTTGTTATCCAAAGCGACCATTGGTAGCAAGAAATTCAAGTTTCCAGCTCACTGTGCAGTTTCCCCCTTTGGCAGAATTATGCTGGGGACTATCTTTTATTCATGGATGATAATAACAATAATGATAATAATGATGATAATGATTGTTTTGAGAGCTATGTCTATACACTATTTAGGTGATCTCTCACCTAAACTCCAGTTCATCTCCAATTCTCTATTGGACATTTTTGAACTTTATGTTTCTTCGGCATCTCAAGCTCAATTTATTCAAAATGGAACCCATTATCTTCTCTCCCAATTCCATCTTTCTTTTGAACTCCCTCTATTTTGATTGAAGGTACCACCATCCTTCTAATCATCCAAATTTGAAACCTTGGAGTCATCATTGACTATTCATCCTCCTTCACCTTGCATAGCCAATCAGTTGCAGGGAGATTTCTTATGAGTCTCCCTGCCTCAAGTCTCTCCATTTTTTCAATCCATCTTTAATATATATGCCAAAGTGATGTACATACCTAAAGTGAAGGTCTGACCCTATTGAAGCCAGGTTTGACCACTGCTCAAGAAACATTTAGTGCTTCTGTATTACCACTAGTATCAAATACAAATCCTCATTTAAAGCATTTCACAACCTGACTCCAACCTACTTTGCTAAGGTTATTTTACATCACTTCCCTTTAAGGACTATATAGTTTAGACAAACTGGCCTTCTTGTTGTGTTCCAATCACACAAAATTCCATTTCTTGTCTTTGTACCTTTGCACAAGCTGTCCCCTCATTCCAGGAATGTGCTCCCTCTTTTATCTACTGGTATATAATACTTTTCAAACAGGAGGTTAAAGACAGGCAGGAAGTGTGGAGGAACAAATCAACAAATTGAAGATGTTCAGTCTCCTTTTCTTCTGCTCTTGACCATGCCACAAAATGTCTCCTTTGAAGACTATCCCCACTCCATCCTGACCCACAACCTTTCCAGTTTCTTTCGTCATTGAGAAGGCACACATCTCAATAATAGGTTCTAGTTCAGTTTTATGACAATAAATTGTGCCTTATATGTTTGAAGCTCAATTTGATTTAATGTCTTACTTAGTATCGTCTAGCTAACCATTATGAACCAGAAAGCAACCTGTTTTCTTCCTCAGCTTCCTCAGCCTCTAAGGCAATTTAAAAGAAATTATTTCAAGTCTTTCAAAGTGGCCTACTGATTATTTCTTTTTTCTTTTTCAATTAGAGTACCAGCAAGCATGTTTTAAGGATAAAAAAGAGCATTGGTAATAATCACACTTCATAGTAATATAATGTTTATAGTTTACAAAGTGCTTTTCTCATAACAACTCTGTGAAGTAGGTAATACAAGAATTTAAACCCAATTTACAAATGAGGAGAGTGAAAGTCAGAGAGGTTAAGAGATTTGCCCAAGGTCACACTGCAAGTAAGCAGTATCCCTAGGACTGGATTCTAAGGTGTTGTATAAACAGAAGACATTCCTCCCAATTTTGCTAATGGAAAATGAATTGGGCTAGGAGTCTGAAGACATGCATTCTAGCCCTATCTGTCCTACTTTTAGGCATGTATCATCTGGGCAAATCATTTAATTTCTCAGGGCTGCAAAATATGGAGATACTATCCGCTTTGCCTTACTTCTAGGGTTGCTGTGAGGAGCAATTGAAATAATATATATGAAATTGCTTTGTAAACTGCAAAAAATTACTATGCCAATGAGAAGTATTTATTGTTGTTGTTGTTGTTATTGTTTTCATGATCATTATTATTAGTATTTTTGCAAAGACCCACTGTTAGGACCTTTGTGAGACTTTCTCCCAACTGTGCCTAAAAAATAGATAAATAAAGGAAGGACAAAAGAGGGAAACTTTTAATTCCCTCAATATTTTGTTTCTCATTAGCAATATAAACCCTTAGGAAAACTTAGAAGGGCTGTGTGCTTGTTTCAGGGACTAGATTGAATGGGTGTAAGTGGTGATACTGTGTACTCTGTCTTATATGTGGCCAAAGCAGGAGGGAAACCGTAATTGGAAACAAGAGGTGTTGGCAGTTGAAAAGGACTTGGATTAGAGGTCTTTACCTCTTACAGCTCTTTATTCCCTCCCCAGTCCCATCATGTTTGAGCCATCATCCCAACTCTCCCCACTCTTTGCTTTTCTGGAGCTTCTGCTCTCAACCCATGAAACATTCATTATTAGTGACTTGGAGCTATAGAGAGAACAGACTTTTATTGCCCAGCATATAAGGGAAGAGAACGGTAGGGTAGGGAAATCCCCCTATCCTATTACAGTTGATTGGAGAAGATGAATTACTGAACCTCAGATCGGAACTTTTAATGCATTTTATGGAGAAACAATGTTATACCAAATACTTAAGTTCTCTTAGTCTAGAACTATAGTATACCTCTGGGAAATTATGGACTGTTAGATTTTTGTGGACTTGCTAGTGGGTTTCCTGGGTGTATGGGAACAAAACACAGGTTCCTTAGTATTTTGGAGACACTTCTGAGAGTGTTTATGTCCTTGGCTCCCCCTCCTTTTCCCAGTACTCAGATGAAGAGCCAGGAAGCCCCCCCCCCACCCCCTACCTAATTGCTGGAGAAGGAATTAGGTCCCTAGACAGTCTCTAGGAGAGGAAAATAAGCACCAAAGAAACTAAGTGAAACAGTGGATAGAATACTGGACCTTGAATCAGGAAAACATTACTTCCAATATGGTTTCAGACACTTACAAGCTACATGACCCTGGGCTGGTCACTTAGCCTCTGTCTGCCGGTTTCATATTTTAATAACAGGGATATAATAATAATAACAATAATAATAATAATACTTGTAAGGATCAAATAATACAATATTTTTGAAATGTTTTGCAAACCTTAAGGTACTATATAAATGCTAGTTCTTCTTATTAATTTTGTCTTAAATAAACCAAGTCCACTGAACCAATATATATCAAGTACCTACTAGTGCAAGATACTCACTATGATACATAAAAAATATAGGATATGCATCCTTATCTTCAGGGAGCTTGCAGTCTAGTTTAGGAGATGAAAAGCAAAACACTTGTAAAGTAAATGACAATAAAAATTTTAAATTACAATTTAAGACAACAGAAGAGAAATGATAATGGAGTTATTGACTGATTACCAAAAAAATCAGATAGATAGGAATTCTGAAAAAGACAGCCAGAGTGGTCTAGGGTAGAATGGTTGGGGAAGACTTTATGGAGCAGGTGGGATGATGCGAAACAGGAAAGTTCAAATAATATGAATGATTAGAAGGCCTGAATTTGAATTCTAGTTTTGGTATTTACTACCTTGAGCAAGTAACTTAAACTCTTTGGGCCCAAGGCTCTTAATCTACAAAATGAGCAGTTTGGCCTCTGCACATTCTCTAAAGTTTCTTCCAGTTTCAAATTGATGACTCCATGATCTTACCTATTTAAACATGTCACCTTCCATCCAGATTGTAAGCTTATTTGGTTCAGGGTTATCATGTATACTTGCTTTAATTATTCTCCTCTCATGCTTTGGATGTGAGTTTCCTCATCTGTAAAATGAGGGGGTAGGACTGGCTGATTTTTATGGTTCCTTCCTTATCCCTCTTTCACTCCTCTGACAATGCTACCTTCCTAAACTGATGGTCTAATCATATCATCCTCCCCCATCCCATCCCTGCATTCAATATACTTCAGTACCTCCTATTACTTCTAGGATCAAATATGAAATTATCTAGCTTTTAAGATCTTTCATTACCTGTCCCTCCCTCCCCTACCTTTCTAGGCTTCTTATACTTTGTTTGCTTCCACATACTCTGTGGTTCAGTGATTCTAGTCTCCTTGCTGTTCCTAACACAAGACATTCCATCTGTCACTTCCATGCATTTTCACTGGCTGGAATTTTCTACCTCTCCTTCTTCAGCTCTTGGCTTCCTTCAAGTCTCATCTAAAATCTCAACTTCTGTAAGAAGCCTTTCCTGGTCCCTCTTAATTCTAGAGCTATGACTTCCCTCTTTTGTCTCCACTTTATCCTGTATATATCTTATATGTACATAGTTGTTAGCATGCTGTCTTTCCCATTAGGATTTGAGCTCCTTCAGGCCAGGGATAGCTTTTGTCTTTGTATTGCCCGAACTTAGCTGGCACTAACCTGAAATGTATGCACAGTGCCTTACACATAATAAGTGCTTAATAAATGATTGATGACTTCACTTTACTTGCAGCTCGAAATCTAGGATCCTGTCACCTCATTTATGTCTGTATATACATATATCTTTATTTCTCTATGTCTCTCTCATCTTCCCAAGTTATACATTTCTTGGAGTCAAATCTGCCCTCAGTAAGGACATGTATTAGCTGGTGGTCATCCAGAATAGTATGCTGAGGATGGTGAGGGAACTTGAGAACAGGCTCTCTCTTAGGGGCAGCTAGGTGTTGAAATGCATAAAATTCTGGGTGGGCCTAGAGTAAGGAAGACTCAATTTCCTGAGTTCAAATCTGCCCTCAGATACTTACTAGTTGTGTGACCCTGGGCAAGTCACTTAAACCTGTTTGCCTCACTTTCCTCATCTGTCAAATGAGCTGGAGAAGGAAATGGCAAATCACTCCAGTATCTTTGTCAAGAAAACCCCAATGGGGTCACAAAGACTTGGGCAGAACTAATATGACCAAACAATAACAACAAATATCCGCTCTCACCCATGGTTTTATATACAGTGAGTGCTCAATAACCTTCTGATTGATTATTGGAGAAAACTATTATTATTTCTGTTGGTGCTGGGGCATATCATCCTGTATATAGACTTCAGCAGTCCCAGCTCTTTTTGGTCCACTAAGAGTATAAGCCCATCATGGAATCCTGAAATAAGTAGTAATTTGAAGAACGTGTTGGCTGATTTCAAAATTAGTCTATTTAGGTTGACATAAAAATAACTGTTCTGGTAAGGCTGGTCTATAATGTATACTATGTGCAATGTACTGATTGGGGACTCCTCCTTTCTTTTAGGGGTCTAGTCTGGGTGGGGGGACTGTGAAGTTTTTTGTTAAAAAAATTGATAATTCTATTTCAAAATAAAACAACTTGTAAAATCTCATCCAGGTCTCAATCTTATGGTATATAAACCTATGATTCTTCAAAGTTCCTTCTACTCTAAGTATTCCATGTCATATGTAACAAGGTAAAGTCAAATCAGTAAACATTTATTAAGCACTTACTATGTGCCAGACACTGTGGGGATACAAAGAGTCTGTTGTCTCTGTTCTCAAAGAACTCACATTTTAATGGGGGAGGCAATATGTAATTATATACAATGCAAAATACATACAAGATAAATTGGAGGTAAACTTAGGAAAAGCATGAAGCACTAGAGTTGAATTGGACTGGAAAAGGTTTCTTGCAGAAGGTAGGATTTTTGCTGAAATTTAAAAGGAAGCCAGGAGGCAGACATAAGGAGGAAGAACATTTCAGTTGAGTAAAATAAGTGGGTAGGTGGGCCACCTTAGAAAACAAAAGATGAAAGATTAGAATCCAATTGTACCCCTATTCCTTATAGAAACATTTAGCTTTTAATTGCAATGATGATAAAATGTTGCCCTTATGATATCTTCAACTGGATTAATTTATAATGATGGCCACCCTATGCTATACTATGGTGAGAGCCCTCATCTGGAATATTGTGTTCACTTCTGGATACCAAATTTTAGTTAAGGACATGCATTAGCTGGTGATCATCCAGAATAGCATGCTGAGGATGGTGAGGGAACTTAAGAACAGGCCATATGAAATTCGATTGAAGGAACTAAGAATAGATGGCTTAGGAAGTTGTTCATTATCTTCAAGTATTTGAAAGATGGTCAGAAGAGGCTTTAAATTTGTTCTACTTGACCCCAGAAGGTAGAATTAGGATCAATTCACTCAAAAGTCAGGGGGCCTATGTTCAAAACCAACCTCAGACATAAACTACTTGTGTGATCTTCATCAAGTAATTTTACCTCCCTGGTACTCAATTTCCTCATCAATAAAATGACAGATTTAGGTTAGATAGACTCTGAGATACTTCCAGTTCTAGATCTATGTTCCCATAGTCCTAAGTGACAGAGAGGCTGATTTCAGTTGGATGCTTCCATATTTCAGTGAGTCTATGATCTCATAATGGGGCTACTTTCCATTCCCAATCACAAATTTCATCCTATTCAACTCTTGTCCATGCCTTTTGGTGTACCCTCTATCTCAATATGTGTATGTGCATATGTATGCACATGTGTGCATTGTGTTTGCACAAGATGTATTCCTCCAGAGCTCTTGAAATTATGTAGATACCAGTGGAGCACAAGATCTGTTCGTTGTTATCACTCAATTTTACCATTTGATTGATGAGTTAGTGTATACAAGCATTCTTAGTTGGTGGTTGATTTATCTGATTAACTTCAGTTATGAACAAGACTTTGGCATGCTACCTAGCTGATTACTGAGTGGTCAGTGTTCAAAATTCTTAGAGAGACAACCAACCAACCATGACTGAGCAACGACAGTTCTGTGATAACCTTAATTGTTTTAGGGTACATGGGGTTACCCTTACTAGCTTAGTGTGTTTCTACCTTATGCTATGAGATAGTGGTAAATTGGGATAGGGAATGATATTTGCAATTTCTCCTTATGAATAAGTCCTCACCAGCAAATATGGGTAATTAGCTTGTTTCAATTGAGTTTTTCCTCAGTTAGATATAAGGAAAACTAATTATAAATGTGTATATGGGTCTATATGCATTTATGATTTTGTGGTTTGTTTATAAAACTCTTTATATGTATTAATTACCTAGTTTTATGATTGCAAGAACCCTGTTGAAGTAGGCTTTGTGAATTATTATTAATGTCTAGATCTGTGATTTCATTCACATAGAGAATTCCTAGTGAGGAAACACCCTTAATAAATGCATATCAGCAACTGTTCTATAACTTAGAGTCTTGCCCAGGGTCAAAAGGACAGTATGTGTTACTTGAGATGGAACTTAAACCTGGGTCTTCCTGACCCTCAGCTTGGTTTCCTGCCTACTGTGCCACTCTGAGAATATCATGGTGTACATTTTATAGATAAAGAAATTGGAGGTCAAAGAATTTAAATAACTCACTCCTGGTTATATGTCTATGAAATCAGGTAGAGGCCAGGAAATGAACCCAGGTCTTCTGCTTCCAAATCTTGTGTTCTTTCCTTTATATCACACTGCCTAATTTGATGTCAAGAAGCTTGAAATGATTTTGAGAAGGGGTGTAGGTTTCTGTGTTAAAAAAATTCACTCTCAAGATCTCCATCACCCTTCTCTGTTGCTGTATTTGCTTTCCATTTGCTTCCCACTCTGGCTTTGAATTTTATCAATTAGCTTTTCAAGCATTCAGTGTTGCCACAAGTATTCCTGGAATGGATGTCAGCCAATGAGAGTGTGAGGCTCAGATCTGGAAAGCAGGCACCAGCTTGTTGGTGCAAAGTCACTTTCCTTCTCCTCAGATCATTTAACTTCTTGTTCCCGGGTCCTCTTGAGAGGTGACCTTTTTGTTTGTGGTATTATCTTCCTAGATTGGTACTTGCTGCTGTTGCTGAGACACCCTGACAGAGATTGTGTTGTAATTCTCAACCTGATGAGGGCATTGGCAATAATTTTGCCATGCACTTCTCTATACATATTTGTACATGGGAAGTATTTGCAGCCCCTGTGATCATCTACTGCTCTGAAGCTGCTGAGTTTTCAGTTTTCTAGGTTGAGGTGAGTTGCTTTTGATTTTCGAAGTACTTAAATTTCCTTCAGAAGCCCAAGTCAGTCTGGCTTGGCAAGCTGGATGGAAATTTAAACAGTCTGTGGGTTTTTCTTCAATGTGTTTAAGTATCAGAGACAGATATGTCTTCATACCAGGCAGTCTGGTGCTGCCTTGATAACTGAGCCATACTGTGTTGTCAAAATGTCAGAAGCCTCCTTGCCAGGCCAGGGCCTTGCAGTCCTGACTCAGGTCAATTTCCTGACACATGGTCTCTTTCTTTTACTCCCATCATTAGAAGCAAGTAGAGGAAATACAGCCTAACTACATGTCACGCAGGCAGGAACTCAGCTGACTCCCTGATGGATTGATAGGCAGCATGGCCAAGTGGAAAGGACATTGAATTAGGAATCAGGAGTTTTGTGTAAAAGTGGTAGGGGAAGGAAATTAACCTCCCCATCCTGAGAATATACATTAAAGTTATTGTCTCATTATGTGACCCAAGTTCACTTTGGGTTCCAATTGTTCCATCTGTAAAATGGAAAGAATGATCACTCTCTTTTCTCATGTCAGAGTAATATTCTGAAGATATGTGAATGAGAAAATAGATAATCCCTTGGGGACAGAGGCATTAGCTGGTTCTTGTGCATGAAAGAATACTTTCTGAAACTGTTTAAAAGAAGACAACTCCATTGGCTACTTCAATGAAAGTTTAGGGTGAAATAAGGAATCAGTCCATTGAGGGTTTCTTTACATGAATTTCTAGTCTCTGATTTATGGACTGTAGAACTTGGCCAGTTATTAATACTAAGAAATTTTCCTCCTCCCTCTGCTTCCTTTAGTGTTACACAATACACTTGGGGAAATGAAAAGCGCTTCTGCTCTCTCTGCCTCTGTCTCTCTGACTCTCTTTCTGTGTCTCTCTGTTTGTCAGTGTCTCTCTCTTCCTCTGTCTCTCTCTGTATCTAATAATATCTGCAAGTTTCCAGGCCCCTTAGGTATTGTATCTTGGTGCTGTTTCTACTGACCCTCTAAGCCATAGTGAGATCCTTTAGTGAACTGGGTGGGTAGATGTAAAACAGGCATATCTAGTGGGATGATATAGATAGAAATCTGTAATAGTTTTCCTGTGGAGAGTCCCATAGCATAAGGAGGCTCACCTATCTAGTCATGGAGCCATTATCTCAATGCATGCCATGTAAGGTTCTTTTAAAAAAATTATTGACACATTTTGCATCACCATCTCTTCTGAATTTCTCTCCCTTTTTCAATGAACTAAATCTTGTGAAAAAAAAGAAAAAAGAGAGGAAATAGAAATCATTTCACAAAACTATCAAAAACTATACCTCAGAGCTAGAGTCTGACCACATAGCCTGTGTTTCACACTCATAATTCTCCACCTCTCAAAACAAGGACGAAAACTGCTTTCTCATTCCCTCTCTGGAATCAAGCTATGGATAAGGACACAGCATTCAGGGGCTTTTGTGGGAGGCTTGGGAGAAGAGTCATTTTTTCCATTTACATTGCTGTAGTCATTGTGAATATTGTTTTCCTTGTTTTTCTCCCTTCACTCTGCATTAGTTTATATGCTATGCAAGGTTTTCAGGAAGAATCTGTCCCTCTCCTTTTGCTCCCCACTCCATTCACATGATCCCTGTCTAGCTGGTATGTCTCACCATGCAGATGGGTGACAAGGTCAGACTAATAATTTTTCCTTCAAAGAGGAAACATCTGATTGAATTAAAAGAGCAAAAAAGCCCCTTTGTTCAGAGGGAGCAGCCACAACATAAACATTCCCCTTCTGCTGCAGTTATTTCCATAGTAGAATGAAGATTTTTCCCAGAAAGAAAAGGTTGGAGGAAGCTGCCTTCATTATTAAGAGTCAGCTTGAAATCAACCTCAGCTGTGTGTTTACAAGGCCACCTGTCACAGCTCAATCAGCCATTTACACATCGCACACACACATGCACACCAAATGTGCTCTATCACAAGCATGTGATGTAGACACAAACCACACACACATACACACAGTTGTGCAGAGTTGCAGACCACCCTGATTCAATTCAACAATCAAGATATTCAGTACAAGGCACTTTGCTAAGGCTGGGTTACTAAGACAAAATTAACAATGGCCCTTGTCCTCAGGAAGCTTACATTCTTGTGGGGACAGGGGATGACAACATTTACTCAGAAATGCAAACAAGATAATTTGAGGAGGGAGAGAGCACTAACAGGCTTCTTGAAAAGGGTGGCACTGGTGTTAGTCTTGAAGGAAGTTAAGGATTATTAGAGGTAAGAGTGAGGAGGAGTGTATCTTGGAAATGGAGGACAGCATAAGCAGAGACATGAAGGCTGGAGATAGTGTACATATGATCTATATTGAGATTTTATAAATTGTAACATGACTTTGTATTTATTTCATGTAAATGTAAATATAAATTTGTGTACTTTGTGTCTATATACCCAAAGTAAATACAAAGTATGTTTTTGGATAGGTATCTAGTAACAGTAGAAAAGAGATGAAGTAGGAGATGACTCTGAGGTTTTGAACCTGAGTCACTGGCAGGATGGTGGTGTCCTCAAACATAGTTGGGAAGTTTGGAGGAGAAGAAGGGAAGATCATGAATTCTGGCTTGGAAATGTTAAGTTTGATACACACACACACACACACACACATATGTAGGTAGAGCTGTCCAGAGTGCTGAAGATCTGGGAGCACATCAATATAACCTTATAGTACTCATTTATAAACACATTCATCTTACTCATAAAGCCATGACTGACATATCACAATTTAGTTTTCAGTGTCAGATTCACTTCTTCCTGTCCTTCAAATATTGGTCCTCATAATTTTGAGCCCAAATGAACCATCTCTCTGTTTGTCTCTTGATGTTATGATTTCATTTGTTTAGGGAACTCCAAGTGAGAGGACTCCTTTTGCCAAAGTAGATTTGCAACTTAAACTCTTATTGAGTTGCCAGGGGGCACTAACAGTCAAAGGGAAGATTTGAACTCAGGTCTGACTGACTTCCAGGGCAGACATCTATTCAGTATTCTGTACTGTCTCTCTGGAAATTCCTTAATCACAGAGTAAATACTAGCATTCATGTTTACATTTCTAGTTATCGATGAAAATTCTGTACCTAGCCCACCTGCATAGGGAATGATTCATGGGCGTGGTTGGCATTATACTTTTTCTGATACTGGCCCAGAGCTCTGGATTTGGAATCAGGAGACCTGAGCTTGAATCCTGTATTTCCCTGTACACTAGTTGTGTAACTTTGGGCAAGTCATTTTCATGTTGTTTCTTCATCTGTAAATAAGGATAATAATATATATGAAGAGAAGAAGGATAGTACTGCAGATAGAGGACTGGTCTTAAAGTCAGAAAAACCTGGATTCAAGGCTTGCCTCTCTCATATACTAGCTGTGTGAATTTGGGTAAGCTGGTTGACCTTTCAATGACTCAGGCAATTGTTTAATGATTTGTAGAACAGTTGTCCATCTACATTGGTAGACGGAGTATCATCCCTGGGAGTTCCCTATACCAATAAAATCACGTATGCCTCTCCTGTCCCACTCCCATACCTAAGCAATCTCTCTTTTAGAAGGTTGTTGTGAGACTCAAGATAATATATGTAAAAACATGTGGAAATGGCAAAGCATTGTATAACTGTCAGTTACTAATATTATTACTACTTCCAAACAGTGCTGCAGGAATTCAAAGATATATAACATTTGATTAACTTGAATGGTTTTTTACTTCTCTCTCTTCTTCCCTTTTTGGGAAATGGTAAACAGATCATGGAGGGTTCATGGAATTTTAAAGCAGGAAGGGACTTTACAGATAATTTATTAAGGTTTCTAAAAACTTATCCTAGACCTTATAGGTTCCACAGAAGTTTGGTAGGGTTCTGTGGGGGTGTTTCACAAGTGAAATTAGGTTAGTTTTGATGTGCTTTGGCAAAATGGCTTTTTTCATATTTTAAGTTCATGTGAGGATCTTATTTCTGTATGCAATTCTCTTTTAACATCTTCAAATTATACTTTCTTCCTCATAGAAGAGTGGTACATTTGTTCCCAAGTGCAATCAAGGCCCATGGCAGAAAGCAGACAGTATAAAAGATGCTAACTTTGAGTGGAAATTTAATTACATTTGTTTACCTGGATAAGGAACACATAAAAAAGAAAAAGCAGTAATGTTATTACAGCCTCACAACTTTCACCCCTACCTTGCTAGGAAAGTTATTTCCTTTCTTCTTCTTTGACTTCTCCTTTTTCTGCTTCCCCATTTTCTTCATTCTTCCCCCTATTTCTATACTGACTTGATGCTAATTAAAAGATCATTCAGGAAGTGACAAGGGATGAAGAAATGATAATGGGTGTCAGGCCTGTTCTTTTCTCCTTCCTTTATGCTGCATTAAAAGAAAATCTGGTCATAAAATGTGCCCCTTTCTTCTGGAAGTATCAGAGCTGTAGTGGATACTACTGAATCCTATGACTTCTAATTATTAGTATCTCCGCTAATTTATAGGTTACTAGGTAGGGAGAAGAGTACAGCATAGGGTCCTTCTATCTGGGCTGTCAGCAAATGGTGTGATTATGGCTGCACTGATAACTATCTTCCCAATTCCCTATCAAAACTTGTTAGAGTATTAATTTGTACTAAAGTATACACAACTGACAATATCTTATAGTCTTATCTACTCAGAGAGAGATTGGAATTTTTAAACAGGATTAAAAGTCTTAAGTCTCTCTCTGTCTCTGCCTCTGTCTCTCTGTCTCTCTCTCAGCAATCAGTGTTAAGTGATTTTCCCAGGGTCACACAGCTAGTAAGTATTTGAGGCCAGATCTGAACTCAGGGCCTCCTGACTCCAGGGCCAATGCTCTATCCCCTGTGCCACCTAGCTGCCCTTAAAGCCACAAGTCTCTGTAAATGGCACATAACTATATGTAAGGGCAGAGCCCCAAATACTGTATTCTTACTTTGTCTTTATACCCTTTATCTGATGAGAATACATCTCCTGGAACCAGTCAATCAGAAGGTTGAGGTAGGTGTGAAAAATTCATAGATATCAACCAATCAATTAAATGAAGGCATTTGAATTAGGTGCAATACAAATTATTTTCCTATTGATTAGGGGTCTTGGTCATACCCTGTTGGCCTTCTATAAAGCAGTAGACCAGTTCAGAATCCGGGTAAGATTAAATACCTGGTAAATTGGTGTAGAAACATTTCAGTCCCTCCCCCCCCCAACACACACAAGGAGTGGTTTCTGAGGGAGGAGATGGGTTGGCCCCAACCTCAACTTCAGCTTGGGTTTTGGTCTTCTTTCTCACCCACTCTAACCACTGTGGCACATGGAAGAATTTTTGAACTTCAGAGGACTGATGATTTGGAATTCATAATCATTCTAACAAATAATGACACTATTGAGAAAGACAAAAACATATACAACAGAATAGGATCCCAGGCCATCTTATGGACTGTGACCTGGTGATTTATACCAACTTCTTCCTCACTATCCTTGGCCCTGGTCCTGGAAAAAAAATGTTAGAATAGGTCTGTTGAGGAATTTTAGAAAGATTGCATCAATTTCTTGTGTATGCACTTCTACTTATCCTACCCTGTTGTATTTTTTCTGAATTTCTAGGTTCTCCTATCTTTTTCTTTTTTAATTTTTATTTAGAATTTTCCCCAAGTTACATGTAAAAAAATAAACAACATATTTTTTTCACATTGATTTTTAAAACTTTGTGTTCTACATTTTCTTCTTCCCTCCCTCTTCAATCCTCCCTATGAAATCAAACAATTCAATATAAGCCATACATGTGCAGTTATGCAAAACATCTTCACATTAGTTAGGTTGTGAAAGAAAATAGACAAAATAACTTTAAAAAGAGGAACTGGGGCAGCTAGATGGCGCAGTGGATAGAGCACCAGCCCTGGAGTCAGGAGTACCTGAGTTCAAATCCAGCCTCAGACACTTAACACTTACTAGATGTGTGACCCTGGGCAAGTCACTTAACCCCAATTGCCTCACTAAAAAAAAAAAAAAAAAAAAAGAGGAACTAACAAATAAAATCATACTTCAATCTGTATTCAGATACCATCAATTCTTCCTCTGTTGATGGTTTGCATTTTTCATATGTCTTTCTGATATCATCCTGCTCATCATTTCTTTCACAGTTCCTATTGCTAACTGTATTACCCTCCATCCTATTCCCTCCCCTTGATATTTACTCTATTTTCTATCTTCTTTCACCCTATCCTTCCTCAAAAGTGTTTTGCTTTTTACTGCCCCCTCCCCCAATCTGTCTTCTCTTTCTTTGCCTCCCCCCTTTATCCCCTTCCCCTCTTACTTTCCCTCAGGGCAAAATATATTACTATACCCACTTGAGTATGTATGTTATTCCCTCTTTGAGCCCATTCTGATGAGAGTAAGGTTCACTCACTCCCCTGCTCCTTCCCCATCTTCCCCTCCATTCCATAAGGGTTTTTTTTGTTTTTTTTTCTTTTATATGAACTACTTTACCCCAGTCCTCCTCTCCCTTTCCCTTTCTTCCAGTGCATTCCTCTTACCCCTTAACTTTATTTTAAAGATGTCATCATGGGTCAGCTAGGTGACACAGTTCTCCTATCTCTTTGTTAATAAATTGTAGGGGGAAAAAGCAGCCATGTGATCTCAATCTCTAGTGTGTGGAAACAGGTGATAGGAAAGGTTGCCTCAGAGGTGGTAGCAGCAGCAGAGAGGTTGGAGTGAATATAATTAAGGTTTAGGTATAACAGATCTCTGAACTCTGGGAGCCAAGTAGGGTCAGAGCCAGGAAAGTCCAGAAGGTTTTTGACCTTAGGTTATTCTTTTCAGTTAAGCATGCTGGCAAAAGAACCCTGAGGCCAAAGTCAAAACCCTTTGGATTGGGTGTTTCCAAGTAGTTCCCTGGTCTGGGAAGCTGACTCCTAGTTAGGAAGAGGGAAACATCTCAGAGCTGAATGCTGCATGCTGATCATTCACAGATAGTGCAGATTGTGGATATTGAAAAAAGGGATGCCATGAAAGGGTTTGGCTGACAAGATTTAGTGGAGTAACAGTTCTAACTATAATCCTCTTCTAGCATTAGACTCTGGACAAAAGGGTTTTTCATTAAGACTCTCTCTTACAGTGACAATAATGGGTGCTTTATGGAGGTCTTCCAGGATGTTCCTTTTTTTTTTTAATTTTAAAATTTTAATTTTTAAAAAATTTTTTTAGTGAGGCAATTGGGGTTAAGTGACTTGCCCAGGGTCACACAGCTAGTAAGTGTTAAGTGTCTGAGGCCGGATTTGAACTCAGGTACTCCTGACTCCAGGGCCAGTGCTCTATCCACTGCACCATCTAGCTGCCCCCAGGGTATTGCTTTCATTAAATTGGAGATGGAATGGCAAGCATCACAGACTCTCTATTTTATATTTGAAAGATCATGAGACTGACAGGAGTTCTGAATTCTAGTTATGGCTCTCCCCTAGCTAGTTTTATGACTTTAAGTAATTCATTTTCCCTTCCTCTGTGTCACCTGGCTGGTGAGCTGAGAATGGTATCTACATTTTATAATAAAGTTTGATTACATTTTTTTTTCTTTTTCTTTTTTTTTTTTTTGTGGGGCAATGAGGGTTAATTGACTTGCCCAGGGTCACACAGCTAGAAAGTGTCAAGTGTCCGAGGCTGGATTTGAACTCAGGTCCTCCTGAATCCAGGGCCGGTGCTTTATCCACTGCGCCACCTAGCTGCCCCCAAGTTTGATTACATTTTAAAATGTAAAACTATCTTTAGCTCTCAGGCTATACAGAAAGGAGGTAGAGGGCAGTAGGAAACAGTTTGCTTAGACCTGGTAACTAGGTGGTCTCTAAACACTCTTCTGATACTAAAATCCTGTGGGATCTCCCATCTATTCTTCATTTATCTTTTTTTTTGGGGGGGGGACTGATTTATACATATTGTCTCCTCAATTACAGTGAGAAATCCTTGAGGACAAGGACTGTTTTTGTTTTTTCTTTGTATCCCCAGCACATAGCATGGTGTCTAGGGAATAGTAAAGGCTTAAGAAGGGCTTGTTGATTGATTGATTCTGTGAATATTTGGTTTTCCAACACTTAATTTAAGGAAACAATATCATGCAAGCTTCAGTGTAGCATGACATCTCCAATAATGACATTGTTAAGTTACAATTTTCAGAGCACAAAAGTGACCACAGGAAATTACATTCTGACATAGAATGATGCTTGAAAAACTTAGAGTCTGAAATAAAAGTTTTTTAATTTACCCATGAAAAGGAAAGCAGTATGGTATATTTGAAAGTAAATATTAAAAAAAAAGTGTTGGGCCCTGTAGTCAGAGGACCATTGTTTAATTTCTGGTTTAGCTACTTACCATTCATATTACTCTTTGTTATTGCTTAGTCATTTCATTCATGTCTGACTCTTCATGACCCAATGTGGGGTTTTCTTTGCAAAGGTACTGGAGTGGTTTACCATTTCCTTCTCCAGCTCATTTTATAGATGAGAAAAGTGAGGCACACAGGGTTAAGTGACTTGTCCAGGGTAACACAAGTAGAAAGTGTCTGAGGCCAGGTTTGAATTCAGGTCCTCCTAACTTCATGGCTGACACTTTGTCCACTGTGCCACCTAGCTGCCCCTCCTATAACCTTAGGCAAGTAATTTAATCTTCTTGGGCCCCTGTTTCTTCATCTATAAAATAAGGGGGTTGGATGAGATGATCCAAAAGGTCTCTTCCATATCTAAATTTATGATTTTATGGTGACACTGGTTGTCAATGTAGATTGTAGTGTCTCATTAACTTTACTCACTGTTTACAAACTTAGATTCCATAATAGGAAGTATTTTTGAGAACTCATTTTGTGTTAGCTGTGCATTAAGCAGTGAGGAAATGCCTAGAGTCAGGAGATCTAGTTTGAAGTCCCTGCTCTGACACTTACTAGTTGTATGAACTTGGAATATTACTTCTCTCTCTGAGTCTCAGTATCTCCATGCATAAAATTAGGGCCCTAGTGCTCTGTACACCTCAGTGGTTGTTTTGGAGGAAACATTTGGTAAACAAGAAGTGCTATCGAATATTAGCAATTGCTTTGTTAATAGCTGTCTCTTTTCTGTGCCAGTGTAGAGTCTTCAAGCTGGAGGTCTGGTGGGGATAAAAGACAGAGACATTGAAATGTGAAGGGGGGGCAGCTAGGTGGTGCAGTGGATAAAGCACTGGCCTTGGAGGACCTGAGTTCAAATCCAGCCTCAGACACTTGACACTTACTAGCTGTGTGACCCTAGGCGAGTCACTTAACCCTCATTGCCTGGCAAAAAAAGAAAAGAAATGTGAAGGGGACTAAGCCTCTAAAGGGGCTGAAGCCTGAAAAAATTGCATATGAAGAGGTCTGTAAGACAATGAACTTGACTTTAGGTCACACATTGGATTCATACTTTTGTTGGACCAGTCATCTGCATAAAATCTCCAAAGGAGTATGAGAAATAGAATTGCCCAAATTGGGACTGATCACCCTAAGACAAGGTGGAATGCTTTACTGGGAGAAGCCGGAGCTGGGGAGGTTAGTCATTTCTGCCTCCTGGAGAGGTTTATGTTAATCATAAGGTAAGGGTAGTTACGAAAGAGCACTGTTATGCTTCAACTGAAAAAGATTACTATAACAATTTAGTTGAAGAGATCACAATAAATACTACTCAGCTAAACTAGTGGTTGAAGGTGAAAAAAAAGACTTAAACTTCCCATAAAAAAGCATGTCCAAGTAGTCTATCCAATCAACCTGTCCAACCTGTGCAACAGAGACATCATTCTCTGGTTGCAGCCAAGCAACCAGGCTTGCCTGATAGTAAACTTTGGGAAGGCTTTCTAGAGAAAGAAAGGAAGCTGAGGCCCTACAATTTCTGAGTTGTGAGTTGAGGAGCTGCCTGGTCAGATAAGTCTTACTGGCATTATACTTTAAGTTCATACCCTCTCTTTCTCCAATCCCACTTCCCATAGACTGAGTATATTTGTGGGAGAGTGTGCCTGGACTCCAACACCATACATTACATGCAGTCACACGCTAGAACCTTCCTCAGATCATGGGGCCTTTTTGCCTAGAACATCCCTTCTCCCATTGTGAGTTCCTCTTAGTGTCTATATTTTAAGGAAAGGCCAAGACCAGCCAAACTGCATGCACTTCCCAGCTGTAGGCTGACTTTCTAGACTCCAAAACTGCATCATTGATTCAAACTACCTGCCTATACTTGCCCCCGTGCCAGTTCCCTTGTAGTCAATATTTCCCCCTACTAGAATGCAAGCTTCTTGAGATCAGGCACTGGATTTTTGCTTATATTTGTATCAAAAGCACTTAGCATATAGTGAAACTCTTTAACCCATAGTAAGCTTTTGATAAGTACTACTTACCTTTTCCTGGTTTGGGGGTGGGGGAAGAAGAGGTAATGATTTGCAACTACTGTTCTTGCTATGTCTTTTGAATAAATGCCATTACTGAAGAATTGTCCATTGGATGATTGTTAAGGTGAAACACGTTAGTTGGGGCTTTTAAGCTAGTGTTAGGAGGATAGCTATCCACAATGTTACTCCTGGAACTCTGAAAGTAGAAGCAGCCATCTCTGTGGGGACCCAAGCTGCTACTGTAAGTAGGGCATAGAAGCCAAGATGGGTATGTTATACTTGGAATGTTCTCCATTCTCACTTCTGTCTTGTAGAATGATCCCTTCCTTTTCCTTCACTGCCCTCCCCAACTCCAGTGGCTTTCCTTCTAAAGTTAACTCCAATATGCTTACTTAGGTACATAACCCCTCTCAATAGAATATAAGTTCCTTGAAGAAAAAGGTTGTTTTTGTTTTTTTTCTCTGTATCTTGAGTGGGTAGTAGAGTGCCGGGAATATAATAAATGCTTTGTTTATCAATTGAAATCAAAAGATTAGTCCCTGCTTTTGAGCTTATAATAATAATAATAGCTAGCATTTATATAGCACTTTAAGGTTTGCAAACACTTGACAAACATCTCATTTTATCCTTACAAAAACTCTGGGAGGTAGGTTCTGTTATTATCTCATTTTACAGATGAAGAAACTGAAAGACTATATATATATATATATAAAATATACATGTGTGGGGAAAAAACCACACAAAATGATTGTAAACTACCTATAAAATAGTGCAGGATACTTATCTATAAACCAGATAATATATATGTGCTGAGGAGATGTAGAGAGCATAACATATGGAGGGTCAAGGCTAAATAGGAAAGAATATTGTCCCAAGGTTTCTGTTATTCTTAATTGTGTACTTGTTTTCCAAAAAGTTAACAGAGAGAAATTGTTTTGGAAATCTGATAAGGAGCACAAGTTTCCCCTGGGATCTGGGGAGCAAAAGTCAAATTCCACAAAAGCCTGGAGGAAGCTGGCACTTTCCAGCAGCTGGGAGAAAACCATTTAGACCAATTAGAAGACGCGAAAACCAAGCACTTCTGGGAGTTCCTCCTGAGCTGAATATCAATGCCATTTCCTAGAATGGCCCCATGAGGGAGGAAATGTACCTAAGTGGGCATCTTTTGACAAAGAGTTACCTGATCTTGCTGCTGAGTGAGCTGCCTGGGTGTACTGCTTATACACCATTTAATACTTTTGCCAGTTAATAGAAAATGGACAATGCTTTTTCTAGTGCTATGAGGAAATGGAGCTTTAGTCTACTGAAGATAGGACTGGTCTTATACATAGGTGGAGAAGACAATGGTCTATGTGATGTTATTTGAGGGGTTATGGACACCACTCAAAAATATTTCTCACATTGGTCTGTTATACTGCTTGAAATTCTACCTTTAAGGATTCATTTCTTTGGATAAACAATATTCATCTAAGAGCAGTTATTATTTTAAAGATGCAGATGATCCTGAGGTTAGCTTTTTAAGGAACTATTAGTCCTTTACACTTTAATATAAATTAATTTAGTTACCTTTTATCCTAAGAACTATGATTTGGGCAAAATTATTATGGTACTTTGAACAGGATGGCAACCAAACTTCATTAAAACAGGTTAGAGTAGCTGTAAGACCTCAAAAAGCTTTTAAATAGTTGTGGTAATATTAAATTGTGACTAGATAAAGATTTCAAAACAGCTGTCAGAGCCAACATGGCAGAGTAAAAGCAGGGACTTATCTGAGATCTTCCAAAATCCCTTCTAAATAATTTGGAAACAATACCTCAAAATTAATTCTATTGCATCAGAACCAACAAAAGAATGGGTGAAATACTTTTCTAGCCCAAAACAAATTAGAAAGTTAATGGGGGTGGGGTGGAAAGCTAGGTGGCTCAATGGATAAAACATTGGCCCTGGATTCAGGAGGACCTGAGTTCAAATCCTGTCTCAGACATTTGACACTTACTAGCTGTGTGACCCTGGGCAAGTCATTTAACCCTCATTGCCTTGCAAAAAACCCCCCAAAACCCCAAAACCCAAAACAAACCAAAACAACAAAACAAAAACATTAACAGGAAACATCTGTGGGGCACAGCAAGCTGAACTCAGCAAGCCAGCAGTAGTAGGCCTTGGGGGTGCTTGAAGCAACATCAGCAGCTTTCAGACCTCTCAGGTCACAGATGGTAAGGGGCACAGACAACTTGTCAAAAGAAAATTACAGGGGCCCCCTTTTCTGGCCCTGGGTGCAAGACTCTGTTGTATTGCCTATATGCCATTCTGTGTCACAGGCCCAGGGTGAGAAGGAACACTAGCACACCAGGTCTTACTGCTGCAGGAGGAGAGCAGAGACCTTGGTCACATTCCAAGGTGAAAAAGACAGCCTGTGGTCATTCATGGACCAGGGAACAAGCCAGGATAACAGTGATTACACCTCTCCTTAGATCATACCACCTTAGAAGAACAGACCCCCAGAACTAGCTCTGAAAATAACAGCATGAAAAACTTGAAGCTTAGGACAACTCCTCCACCCTGGGAGCAGAGCCTAACTTTAATGTAAAGTTAAAAGTCAAGAAATAGGCTGAAAAAAATGAGCAATCAACAACAAAAAGAACCCAACAATAGAAAGTTACCATGGTGACAGGGAAGATCAAAATATGAACTCAGAAGAAGACAATAAAATCAAAATAGCTACATGCAAAGCCTTAAAGAAAAATGTGAATTGGCCTTAGTCCCCAAAAGAATTCCTGGAAGAGCTCAAATAGGATTTTAAAAATCAAATAAAAGAGTTAGAAGAAAAATTTGAAGAAGAAATGGGAATGATACAAGAAAATAATGTAAAAAAGATTCAACACCTTGGTAAAGGAGGCCAGAAAATGCTGAAGAAAATAACATAAAAACCAGAATATACCAAATGGTAAAAGAGTCACAAAACTCCACTGAAGAGGACTCCTTAAAAAGGAAAATTGACCAAATGGAAAAAGATGCACAAAAATTCACTGAAGACAATAACTCCTTAAAAAATAGAATTAGCCAAACAGGAAAGGAGGCATAAAAGCTCACTGAAGAAAACAATACCTTAAAAATTAGAATTAGACAAGTGAAAGCTAATGACTCCATGAGACATCAAGAAACAATATAACAAAAATAAAAATAATGAAAAAAATAGAAGAAAATGTAAAATATCTTATTGGAAAAACAACTGACCTGGAAAATATATTGAGGAGAGATAATTTAAGGATTATTGGTCTACCTGAATGTCATGATAAAAAAAAAAGAGTCTAGATATCATCTTTCAAGAAATCATCATGGAAAATGGTCCTGATATTCTAGAACTAGAAATTTAAAGAATCCACCCATCACCTCTTGAAAGAGATCCCAAAATAAAAATTCCTAGGAACATTATAGCTAAATTCCAGAGCTACCAGGTTAAGGAGAAAATATTGCAAGCAGCTGGGAAGAAACAATTCAATATTGTCAAGCCACAGTCAGGATAATACAAGGTTTAGTATCTTTGACATGAAGGCATAAGAGGGTTGTAATATGATATTTATAGAGCAAAAGACCTAGGATTATAACCAAGAATTACCTGCCCAGCATAACTGAGTATAATCCATCAGGGGGAAATGGATATTTAATGAAATAGAGGACTTCCAGGCATTCCTGTTGAAAAAAACTAGAGCTGAATAGAAAATGTGACTTTCAAATGCAAAGACTCAGGAGGAATTTTTATGCTAGATAAACAGGAAAGAGAAATGATAAGGGCCTCAATAAGGTTAAACTATGTACATGGGAAGGTGATACTTATAACTTCTAAGAGCATTATCATCATTAAGTCCGTTAGAAGGAGTTGTGATATTTAAAAGCTAATGTGTGATTGCTTTATCTGCCCCCTCAGTGTGCGTGTGTGTGTGTGTGTGTGTGTGTGTGTGTGTGTGTTGGGAGAACTAGCTAAGTTTACTGATAAATTCAGCAACAATTTAGGTTCTTAAGCATTTATTAAACTATATTAGAGGTTAGCAAAGAGAGAGAGAAAAAGCCACCTTCACCTAGCTATCAACACTTTCAAAGAGAACACATGAAGTTCTGAAAGTTAGGAGATCTGTCTACCATGCCTGCTTCTGCCACCACATGCTGGTTCCTGAATGAAAGAGGACAACCCTCCATCCATTCCAGTGGAAGCTTCCTGCAGGACCAGAAGAGGGGTGCTCCCCACACATAGCTCCAAGCTAATTGGCTAGTCCATTCATTGACATGACTTATAGGATGTCTATGAATAGATATAACTTCTCGATGCCAGGCAGCTTCTGGACACTAGTCACATGCTTTCTTTTCAGGGGGGCATCACCCTGGTTCTCACCATGTGTTTCTCAGCAGGGGGGGCACCCTGATTCTCACAGAGTATATGTAGACAGAGGACATGGGTATGAGTTGATTATGATGGGATGATATCTAAAAATATAAAAATAAGAGATGATAATGTTTCACTGGGAGAAGAGTAAATGAATAGGTAGAATGGGGTAAATTATCTCATTTAAAAGAGGCATGAAAGAATTTTACTGTGGAGGGAAAATGAAGGGGTGGAGGATAATGCTTGAACATTACTCAATGGAATTGGCTCAAAGAAGGAATAACATACACATTCAGTTGGATATAGAAACCTATCTTACCTTATAAGGAAGTAGGAGGGGAATTGGATAAAAAAGGAAGGGGGGCTGATAAAAAAGGAGGGTGGTTTAGGGGAGGTGGTGGTCAGAAGCAAATTTTAAAAAAATAATATACATTTTTATTTAAAGTTTTGAATTCCAAATTTTATCCCTCCTTCCCTTTCTCTTCTCCCCCCTCCCTGAGGTGGTAAGCAGTCAGATATACATTATACACGTACAATTATGTAAAACATTTCAATATTAGTCATTTTGTATAAGAAAACTCAAATAAAAGAAAAAAATGAAAGTGAAAAAATAGCATGCTTCAGTCTGTGTTCAATCAATATTAATTCTTTCTTTGGAGGTGGATAGTATGCTTTATCATTAGTTCTTTGGGATTGTCTTGATCATTCTATTGCTGAGAATAGTTGTCGTTCACAGTTCATCAAACAATATTGCTATCACTGTGCACAACATTCTTCTGGTTCTGTTCATCCTGCTTATAATTTATTATAACACACTAATATTCCATAACAACCATATACCATGGCTTGTTCAGCCATTTTCCAATTGATGGGCATTCCTTTGATTTTCAATTCTTAGCCACCACAAAAAGAGCTGCTATAAATATTTTTGTACAAAAAACTCAGCAAAATGGTTTTGAGGAAGGACAATGTGAAAGGAGAGAGAGACAGACAGACACAGAGAGAGAGAGAAACACAGAGAGAAAGAAATGGGGAAAATAGGGTGGAGGAAAATACATAGTAATCACAATTATGAAAAAATCTTACAGAAAATTTCTCTGATAAAGTCTCTTGCCATATATATGCACACATATATATTGAGAGAGAGAACTGTCAAATCCATAAGAATACAAGTCATTCCCTGATTGATAAATGGTCAAAGGATATGAACAAGCAGTTTTCATATAAAGAAATAAAATTTATCTATAGTCATATGAAAAATGCTGTAAATTACTGGCTACTGATTAGAAAAATGCACATTAAAACAACTCTGTGGTACCACCTCATACCTATCAGATTGGCTAACATAACAGAAAAGGAAAATAACAAATGCTGCAGATGTGGGAAAACTGGGACACTAAAGCACTGGTGGTGGAATTGTGAACTGATCCAACCACCCTGGAGAGCAATCTGGAACTGTGCCCCAAAAGCTATAAAACTGTGCATACCCTTTGACCCAGAAATACCACTATTAGGTCTGTATCTCAAAGAGATTAAAAACAAAAAGAGGAAGAGGACCTGTATATACAAAAATATTTATAGCAACTCTTTTTGTGGTGACAAAGAATTGGGAATTGAGGGGATTCCCATCTATTATTGGAAATGACTGATTAAGATGAAATATTATAAGAAATGACCAGCAGGATCTTTTTAGAAAAACCTGGAAAGACTTACATGAAGTGAAGTGAGCAGAACTAGGAGAACAGAGTATATAGTAAAAGTGATATTGCACAATGATAAAGAATGAACGACTTAACTATTTTCAGTAGTACAATGATTCAAGTCAGTTCCAAAGGACTTATGATGATTTTTTAAATCATATATACCTCCAGAGAAAGAACTGATGGCGTTGGGTTTTTTTTTACCTGTCTTTTCTTTCACAACATGGCTTATATGGAAATATGTTATTCATGACTGCACATATACAACCTATATCAAATTGTTGCCTTCTCAATGAAGGGTTAGGGAAGGGATGGGGAGAAAGAATTTGAATATCAAATTTAAAGAAAACAAATGTTACAATCAGTTTAACATGTAATTGGAACAATTATTCAATTGATTTCCCAATGTAAGAAAAAATTCAAAACAAAGAATTGGGACAGCTATGTGGCAGAGTGGATAGAGCACCAGTCCTGGAGTCAAGAAGGACCTGAGTTCAAATGCAGCCTCAGACACTTACAAGTTGTGTGCCCCTGGGTAAGTCACTTAACTTCAATTGCCTACAAAAGCAAAGTGCTAGTACTAGAAGGAATACTTTCTTCTTTAAAAATAATTTTTAGTTTTTCTGAAAATCAAGAATTTCTTTTTATCCCTTTCACTTTCATTCAACCCTGAAGAGAAAGATAAAGGAAGAAAGGAAGAGAGAAAGATAACTTTTGTATCATATGAGCATAGCTAAGCAAAACAAATTCCCTTGTTGGCCATGTCCAAAAATGTCTTTCTCATTCTGTAATATAACTTGTAACATCTCTGTCATGAGGTACACATCATTCTTCATCAGTCCTTGGCATTCATTTGTGGATTATTGTGTTGATCACAGAAATTAAATCTTTAAGAATTGTTGACTTTGATGATGTTGATGTTCTAATACTGTACTGGTTCTACTCACTTCACTCTGCATCATTTCATATAGATCTTCTCAGGTTTCTTCAAAACCATATCTTTATTCACTTCTAACAGCACAATAATATTCCATTATATTCAGAAACTATGCTTTGTTCAGCCATTTCCCAGTTTATGCTTACTTCCTTAGTTTTCATCTCTCGTTCTTTGTTCATATCATAATGCATAAAATGTTTTTGTTTTGTTTTAATAAAGTTTATTTTTCAAGACTCCTGAAGTTTGTCAGCTTCACAATTTTGTTTCCACTAGCCTTAGTAGGTGGTGATGCTGAATGTGGTGGCTTTGTCATTTTTGAGCTTTGGATTCCCAATGTCAAGTATAGCACTTTAGGCAACATAGCCACATACTACATATTTGTGAGATTCAATGTAACTGAATCAGAGGGATTTAGAGGTGGGCAGTCATAAGTACTTGCTTTCTAGTTCTGAACAACAATGTTACAAAAGGTGGGTCATCTACAATTCGATCAGTTATTTTGAATGGCTGAGCTCTTTTCTCTTTTTTTAAAAAATCTTTTTTTTTTTTGGCTAAGTTCTTTTAATTAATTAATTATTTTTTTAATGGATCTTATATTTAAGAGATTTAATCCCGGAGTCAGGAAGTCTTAAGTTCAAATCCCATTCTGACACTTGCCTTCTCTGTGAGGACCAAGAGCCTATTGCCTCATAATTAACTAAATTAGAAGCAGTCCTCAAATAAGGAACTCTTTAAAAGGCGTTGGTGTAATATGATAAAACTTCTATAAGCATGTATTTTTATTGCAACAAATAGCAACCAACATTGGATCTGCCTTCAGTTGAAAGAACAAACTTGATTGTAAGCAGGTAACCCTGAAATACTTATCTGGTCCTTCAGCTTTTCCAGAGCCGTGCCATTGTCAAGTCATGTCTGTAGTACTTGGTTTAAAGAAAAAGGCTAACCTTATTGTAGGAGAAGTACTTAGTGCCCTAGAGAATGTATACCTATTGTTTTAAGGCCCAGACTTAATTTGTTTTTTTTTTAATTGTTTTGAAATCACATACATTTCTCCCATCATCCATTCCCCTTCCAGAGAGCCATTCCCCTATAGCAAGGAATATTTTTAAAAGAAGGAAAAAGAGGAAGAAGAGGAAAAAAATTACAAAACCAATCAATACATTGAAAAAAGCTTGACTGAATTTGGATAGTGAATTTAAGCTTGCTTCCTTTAGGAATTTGGAACCAAAAGCAGGCCCACCATCTGCTTGATCTTTAAAGCAAAGCAGAATTCATTTGTACTTGGATGGGAGATTACCAGAAATAGGTTGGGTCTCACTCAGGCTTTTTTGACTGTAGGCTGTAGCAAGGAGCCTGACTGTGTAATCAAAGAGGATCTGGGTTCAAATTCTGTACTGTCATATATTTACTATATGACCTTTGGTAAATCACTTAATCTTTCAGTGTCTCAGCTTCCTCATCTACCCAGGGAAGAAATTGAATTATATGACCTTTACGGTGCTTTCTAAACCCAATTCCAAAGCCATGATCCCTTTTTCCCTCTTATCCTGCTTCCTTTCTCTCCCTCACCTGTTGGATGAGTAAGGCATTGAGTGAAAGGATTTAAAGAATTCAGTGCTTAAATATGTGTTTGGTAATTCATTGTCTTATTGAACATAGTTGTTATAATTGGTGTAATTTAGCTTTGATAATTATGTCATTACACATAAATGAGTTGTAGTACTAATTTTATTTGTCTCTCAAACACATTACTGAATATGTCTAAAAGAGGCTGTGTATACGCTGCAGGCCTATTTGAAGTCAAATGCCATGGTTTGTTCTGGGGTAATGATTTTATAAACACAAAATCTGATTTAAAGTGGGAAGAGAAATTACCTGAGGGCCAACTGTTTTTTTCTTTTCCCTCCCTCCCTCCGTTTCTTCCTTCCTGCCTGCCTTCTTTCCTTCCTTCATTGCTTTCCTCTCTCCCTCCTTCCCCTCTCCCTCCTTCCCTCCCTCCTTTCCTTCCTTCCTTCCTTCCCCAACAAATAGGGATTAGATGACTAAGGATATTAGGTATATTGTTTCCTCATCTAGTTGGGGAATTCAAAATGACACTTGAGAAATGATTCAAAAGCAGTACAAGTTGAGATGTAATTAAAAGTTAGAGGCAGTTGGGTGTTCTGAATGGAATGGTGGACTCAGAACCAATGGACTTTAATTTAATTCCTGTTTCTGAAATTACCTAAGTATGAGCCCTTGGGCAAGAGCCTCAGCCAACTCCCTAGGATAGAGTTGAGGATAGCAAGGTGGATTTGGAGTAAGGAATACTCAACATGGAATCTCTCTGTTCAGATACTGAGTAGTTCCCTCAGCATCAATTTCCTTGCCTGTGAAATGGAGATAATAACAACACCTACTTCACTTCACAGGATTGTTGGGAACAGGTGAGATAACATGTGTAAAGCTCTCTGCAAACCTTAAAGATTATATAAATGCTACCAATTGTGACTATCCATAGATAGGTAGCAATCTGTTGTCTCCTACATGAGAGTTCCCATATCAGGTGTCCCACAAGCTGACCAAATCAGAGATTCTTTGAATATTCATTTAAGATGCTTATGGCATAGATTGTGAGGGATGTTGTTCTTCAGTGCAGAGGGAAAGTCAGAATGCCTGTGTCCTTCTAAGGATCCAGTGGGCTACCTTGGGAGTGAGTTGGGGTAGCTTCAGAGGGTTCTCTTTTAATACAGTTCATAGCTACTAATTTTCAACCTAACAGCGAGTCCTACAGTAGTATTACACTCTCACCAGCAATGAAAGCCCCAGGCAAGCATTAGAAGGGAGAAGTCTGGCTCATTACTCCCTTAAATTTCAAACTTATATTGTATAGAAAAGGCAATTAGTGCCTCCTGCCTTGCTTGTTCCACAGATTTTGCTAACAAATTCTGATATCTTCTGTCAATTTCCATAAAGGGAACTTTATGCACTACCTCCAAGTGACAATGGGTTGCTGAGGTGTGTGTGGGGGGGGGGGCGGGGCAGGGTGGAGGTGATGAATGGCCCTGAAGTAAAGTCACTGCCTGGCTGGCCCCATGAAACAAATTCTTGGTTGACTGCCTTGCTCTAGAAGGGAAAACTGAGTCAGTCTCTCAACCTGGGGGAACCATGGCCTGATTTGGTACATAATTGGGGAGGAAACTACTCTTTTGCTGATGTAGGCTGTTATTTAAAAAATCAATGAATTTTTCCTAAGTTGTTTTCAGATTGTGTGTGGATTCTTTGAATATGTACATAGAGTTCAAGATAAGCATTTTATCTTATTATTGCTATTATTATCATTGTGATCATGCATTCTATGGGTATGGGTAGATGGATATATCATCTGATTACCTTGCCTCCTTTTGTATCCCCAGTGCTTAGCACAGTGCCTAGAACACATTAAGTACTTAATAAATATTTACTGAATGAATGAATTACAGCAGACAACTGCAACATTCAGCTTGAAAAGATTCAATTAACTGTGAAAGTAAACTATGCATTCGACTGAATTTCCCATATCCTTTTCAACTTATATTCCTTTTAGGGGAGTTTTCTAACATAATGTATATAAGGCACTTTCTTTACATTAAAGTATTATGTAAATACCAACTTATTCATAATAATAGTGTTAATATTAATAAAAACAAATATAAGGGGATCCTATTGATTTGATTCTTGACATAATGATATCCTGTCAATCCCTTCTTTTTGACTGACTTGTAACTAAATATGATCACTGAGATAAGTTTTTTTTTCTTTCCCTTTTTCCTTTCAGACTCCATCAGTTACTTCTGAATATTATGGGAATAGGTGGCAGACTTGGCTGCCCTTATTCTCCTCAAAATAGAAAGTTGGGTTCTGCATGGACCATGGCTTGTGGGACAACTCAATTTCAGTGATCTTCAGATGCTGTTCCTTGATTCTCTTAAAAACACATTCTGTAGCCTGAACCAGTCAATTACAATTTGGGTAGTCATAGACTAGAGCCAAATGAGGTAGTTCATTAGTTTCATAGCAGGGAGCTTCCAGATGATTTTTACATAGGGGAAAAATATGACTTTCACCCCTCCCCAAGATAATTGAGGACTTTGTAGATATTGCAATCAGAAAATGACAGTCTGAACAAGTGATAGAAAATGGAGATTTAAGAATTTGGAGAAATCTTAATGTTCTAAATAAGACTTGTGTGATATGAAGCGTTTTAGAGGTTTGGGAGACAAATTGCCCATGATATGAAATGGTCTCTGTTGCTTTGGCATAAATAGTTCATTTTGTGATCTATTTCTTGGGTTCAGTTAGCCAGCAAACATTTTTAAAGTGCTCACAATGTCAGGCACTATGCCAGACACAGACCATGTAAGGAATGGCAAAAACTCTGTTTCTTTCCTCAAGGAGCTCCCATTCCAATGGTAGATATCACATGTAAACAACAAAGTTATATACAAGTTATATACAGAGTGGATGGAAGGTGACCTCAAAAGGGAAGTCATTGTCCCCTGGTAGGACTGGGAAAGGCTTCCTGCTGAAAGTGGGATATGAATTAGGTCTTAAAGGAAGCCAATGAAACTAAGAGGATGAGAAGCAGAGTGTTCCAGGTATAGGGAACAGCCAGCTTCAAATCCTGGCTCTGATATTTATTCTCTTTGTGGTCTTGGGTTAGTTAATTAGCCTCTATAGGTACAATTTTCTCATTTATAAATAAAATGAGGTTGTTGGAGTAGATGACTCCTGAGGTTTCTTTAAGCTCGAAGTCTATGATACTATGAACTTGATGCAGGATCACAGAATTTCAGAGTTGGAAAGACCGTCTACCCCAAGTTACACCTGAAACAAAAACCTATATAGAACAATGGGGAAACGACAACATTTAGGTGTACTTTTACATGTATATAAGCACATATAAGGGAATTTTTGCAAAACAGGGTTGCAGCCAGTTATAATAATATTAGTGCTTGCTTCATGGTTTTCAAACCACTCTCTATATACAATATTTCAGTTCATCTTCAAGATAACCTTGCAAGGTAGGTGCCTATTATTCTGCACATTTTACAGATAAGGAAATTGAGGTTTAGAAGTTTCCAGAAAAATGTTTTGTTTCATTCTTTCTCTTTATGTAGCTGACATATAGTAGGCACTTAATCAATGCATATTGATTGATTATGCAACTATGAAGTGTTTGGGAGGAGATTCATATCCAGGTCTTTTAAGATATTTTACAGGCATGGTCTCCAACTCAAACAGAAACAGGGGCTACTAATAATAGGTACATAATAATTCCTGTGGGCTGCATATTGATTTAGAAAACTATACATGTCTTCACATATATATATATATATACACACACACACACACACATACACATATATACATATGTATAATATATATAAAATAATTAAATAATTTTGTTAAATATTTCCCAATTGCATTTAAATCTGATTCACGCTGCACTCTGGGGTATTGTCCCCACTGCTGTATGTTTGATACCTCTGTCACTAGAGTCAAATATTTCTAATTACAAGTATAACTTTGGTAAACCAAATCTTAATTCATAGGATCATGGATTTAGAGCCCAAAGGGACTTTTAGAAGCCATCTACTCCAAGCTCCTCATTTTGTATGCAGATGGGGAAAATGAGGACTGAAGAGGTTAAGTCACTTGTGCAAGGTCACACAGGTAGTAAGTGACAGAAATAGGATTCAAACCAAACCCTCTTAAATCTGGAGCCAGTATCATTCTATCTCCATTAACTATAATGGCTCTTTCTGGCATTCAGCTTTGAGGAGAAAGAAGCAAATCAGAATGCTAACAAGTCAGAGATTTTTATTAAAAAAAAAAAGCTTTCAGGAGTCAAACATAGATTAAGTCTAATCTTTTATGTTTTCTTCACTTACATCTACTGTTCTCTATAATGATTATTGATGCTAAAAATTATGAGTCCTGCAAGATTTTCAGCTATGATTACTATTTCAGATTTACTAAATTAGTCTAATTTTAGAGTGAATTTTAAAATCAAGGATTCAAGCAAAAAAGGGTTAAACCTGAAGTATATCATTTACCCATTTACCCTGAACATTCTGGTGAATTTATGTTTTATTGTAATTCTCCACTGTTTTCCACTCCATGTTTTTACATCTATCATCACTTGATGGAAGTAGTTATCTTCTTCACTTTTACCTTATAGAATACCTAACTTCCTTAGAAGATCATCTCAGTTAATTACCAATTAATATCACTATCTTCCTCTTGAAATTGCTTCAAATTACTTTGCATGTGCATTAAATTTAGTTCCTTGTGTTCATATTATTCTCCCCCAATAGAATGTAAACTCTGTTAGGGTAAGGATTATTATAATGATATTTATTATTATTTGTCATTGTATTTCCAGGTTCTAGCACAATGACTTATGTGTAGTAGGCACTTAAATGCTGAATGAAATTATAAAAAAATTGTTGTATAATGAATGAATGATGGGCCAGCCAGGTGGTGCAGTGGATAAAGCACTGGCCTTGGATTCAGGAGGGCCTGAGTTCAAATCCAGCCTCAGACACTTGGCACTTACTAGCTGTGTGACCCTGGGCAAGTCACTTAAGCCTCATTGCCCCGCAAAAACAAACAAACGAACAAAAAACCCCAAACAATGAATGAATGACTCCTCTGCTCTGATATTTTAAATGGATTTTGGTGAATTTCAATTGGTCAATCCTTAAAATTCCTACTTCTAGAGACAGGTGGTCCAGTGACATCACATTCTAATCTTCTGAGTGACAAGTGGCATGATAGAAGAAAGAGACCTATTTAAGGAGTTCTAGAAGTAGGAAGATAATAGACAAGATTAAGATGGAATAAACCACAAGAAAGATGATCAGGGCAGTGATGATAGTAATGATACTATTGAGAGAAGAGTTACAAAACTGTTGGTTGTGGGAAGACCAAAAGTTAGGGAAGTGATATTGGTGGAATCCTAGATAAGTTAACAAGGTGGTACTCCAGAAGGAAACTGATCTTTTAACTTTGATAGGATATTAAGCAATGCCCCATCCTTTTAATGCCATCATTTTGGCATAATTTCTATAAGGAAGCAAGAAAATGAATACAACTCTTTCTGAAGAATTAAAAATGAATATCACCATATCAAAAAATATTTTTTCTCTTAGCTGTGCTCTTTCCACTGGACAACTATGCCTACCTAGCCTCACTCTTTACAGGTGCAAAGCTCTTTCAATTGCATTCCTTATTGAACCCGGGCCTTGCTATTTGCCTTGCATCTTCACCTTTTCTATATGTGTTAGACTCTGAGCTCTTTGAGATCAAGGACTGACTCACTTTTCTTTTGTATCCCCATTGCTTAGCACAGTCTTGGGTACATAGTCGGGGCCTTTTAAATGCTTTTTTGCTAGCTCATTAAATAAAAAAAGAACACCACACATACAATTTAAATATATAGATGCATTACACACATATTAATATCATCTAATACTTATTTGATGAATTCATAAAAGTCAGTACAATAAAATTGCTTTGATTTGAGCTGTAGAAAATTGAGCTAGAATTTTAGCCTTAACAAGCTTGACATATGGGGAGAATCAGAATAAGTTAACAAAATGGGTAGAGCATTTCAGGGTGATTATATAGCTTGGGCAAAGATGTGGAAGGAGGAAAATGCAAATCATATTCAGGGGAGAGAAATAGGCTATTTTGGATAGCCTGGAAGATTTTATATGCATGGCTGTGGCCCAAAAAAGCCACCACCTCAAAGTTAACCTTCTGGTGTTGAACTTCTCTGAACTTAGCCAGGCTAGTTCTTGGAATATATATATATATATAGGGGCAATGGGGGTTAAGTGACCTGCCCAGGGTCACACAGCTAGTGTCAAGTGTCTGAGGCTGGATTTGAACTCAGGTCCTCCTGAATCCAGGGCCTGTGCTTTAACCACTATGCCACTTAGCTGCCCCTCTTGGATGATATTTTATCACTAGGCTTCTGCTTAAAGTGTTTCTAGTTTGATAGGACTTTTCAGAGTTGACACTGTTGGTTTATCCTTCCAGAAATCAAGGTCATCTCTATGTCTTGATGAGCCATTAGAATAAGATTATATAGGATAGTGGAGGTTGGTTCTCTGTTATTATGTGTAACCAAATTAGTTTACAGAATGTGATGAAGCCTCATCAGGGGAGAACTTTGAAAGCCCCAAAGGTGTGTCTCCACTGTCCAATTTGATAGCAAACTTTGCATGTCTTATATACTGTGACACTAGTGTTGACCCTGCAAAAGAATGTATTTGGGCACTTTCTTATTTGTTTTTTATTTGTTTACTATATGATTAATGGAGTGAGATTACAAAATATGAATAAAAAATATTATAATAACCAGGAATTATACCTCAAATGAATGAACTACTAACTCTCCCACCTTGCAAAATAAACAAACGACCAAATAAAGAAGCAAACAAAAAAATGGCAAAACCAAAATGGATGAGTAGCATTAGCTTGCATCTATCACACTGTCTGCTAAAGTGGGGTTGGTATGGGGTATGGACCCCTATCCTTTTATTATCCAGATCTATGATTTCATTGTTGTAGGGAAATCCTGGTGAAGAAACTCCCTCTCTACTAATGCATGTTGGTATATTCTCTGCAACCTGTCATCTTTAAAAGTTGCCCAGGAGAATGACTGAACAAGTTGTGATATAAGATTGTAATGGAATATTACTGTGCTATAGGCTGATTTCAAAAAAACCTGGAAGGACTTATATGAACTGATGAAAAGTAAAGTGAGCAGAACCAGGAGAAAATTGTGCAAGTAACAACAATACTGTATGCTGATCAACTGTGAATGACTTAGCTATTCTCAGCTGAAGAATGATCCAAGACAACTCCAAAGGACTCATTATGAAAAATGCTATGCACCTCTAGAGAAAGAACTGATGAGTGAATGCAGATTGAAGCATAATATTTTTCCCTTTCTGTATTTTGCGTGTATGTGTGTGTGTGTTTTCCCTTTGGGTCTGTATCTTCTTTCACAACATTACTAATATGGTAATATGTTTTGTATGATTGAACATGTATAGCCTATATCAAATTGCTTACTGTCTCAAGGAGGGGAGAGGTAAGGGAGAGAAAAAGAAAATTTGGAACTTAAGTTTTTAAAAAATGAATGTTAAAAATTGTTGTTACATGTAACTGGGGAAAAACAAAATATTATTTTTAAAAAGTTGTCCAGGGCACTAAGAAGTTGTGACTTCCCTCAGAGTCACAGGCAGTATGTTTTAGAGGCAGAGCTTAAACCCAGATCTTCCTGATTTCTTGACTGCCTCCCATCCATTGTCCTACATTGCCTAGGAACTTTTGTTGTTTTTAATGATAGGTCTCCATGTCCTCTGGAAAGATCATGAATACTATGGTTTCCTCTTGGTGAAGAATTTTAATTAATGTTGAATTATTTCATCAAATTAGCTTTGTTGACTTTATTGAGAAAGAAGAAAGCTATATACTCTATTAAGGAGTGATTTTTTTTTAGAACCAAAGTTAGAGTATTATTTGAAACATTCCAAGTTTAATTATACTCCAGACTAAAGATAAAATCAAATATTATGGCTATGGGTTTGTTTTCAAAGCCCACAACAAATACAGATCATGCAAATTTTCTCTCACTTGCCACAAGGTTGGAAAGAACAATTGATAAATGTATTTATTTCTAGAGTAATAAATTGAATATTGAATATGAATAATGTAAACAAATAATACCCACATGTTTGGCTTTCACTGGGAAGGTGAGATAATCCAAACACAAGCACTCATTAAGCACTTGTTATGAGCCAGTTGCTGTGTTAGGGAGACAAAGACAGAAACGAGATCATCTCTAAGAGAAAACATATTCATTTATAATTATATACAAAAAATACCAGGTCATTTTTGGAAGGGGAGGCATTAGAGGCTTGGGGTAAGGACAGGGTAGGGAAGCTTTAGGAAAGGCTTCATGAAGAGGGAGATAATTGAGCTGAGCTTTGAAAAGAATTAGGGGAATCCTAAGGAGGTGAAGGTAAGGAGGAAGAGCATTCCAGACATGAGTGACAGGCAGGTGATGGAATGTTGTGTGTCAGTAACAGTAAATATCTTGTCTGGATCATAGAGCATGGTTGCAATCACTTTATAAAGGGTTTGAAATGATAAACAGAGGAGTTTGTATTTGATCATAGAGGTAATAGGAAGTCTGGCGTTTATTGGGTGGGAAAATGATATGGTCAGACCTGTATTTTAGGAAAATTGCTTTGTCAACTGTGATGAGGATGGATTAGAGAGGGCAGTGGCTTTAAGGAAGTAAGATAAATTAAGAAGCTATTGAAATAGGCCTGGAGAGAAGTGAGTGAAGAAGGTCTGATATACGAAGGTGGCTTTGTGCATACAGATGAGAAATGTCATAGAGATAGAAATGACAAGACTTGGCAACTGATTGAATATATGTGATGAAGAGTTGAGGATGACTCCTAAATTGTGAGTCTGGCTTACTGGTGGAAAAATCCAGAAATAGATTAGGTTTGGAAGAAGGATAGATTTTCAGATGAAAATAATGAGTCTTCTTTTTGGACATGCTGAGTTTGAGTTATCTACAGAACATTTAATTCAAAATGTATTTGTGAAGACAGATGAGCTAAGGAGTGAGAGTTAAGCCTGAATGTATAGATCTGGGTATAATCTTCATAGAATCAGAATTACATCCATGAAAACAGTTTAGGTAATTGAAAGAGAGAGAATATATAGAGAAAGCCCAAGAGAGACCCTTTGGAATAGGGACCCACAAATATAGGTAATTGTTATGTTTAATGCCCATTCAGTAGAAATGTAAATATGGGGGCAGCTAGGTGGTGCAGTGGACCAACCCTGGATTCATGAGTAACTGAGTTCAAATATGGCTTCAGACACTTGACACTTACTAGCTGTGTGACCCTGGGCAAGTCACTTAACCCCAATTGCCTCACCAAAAAAAAAAAAAAAGTAAATATGAGTTCCTATTTATTTCCTTCCTTATTCCTACCCCCCCAATTTGATTAGGTTCCACAGGCATCCCCTTTCAGTATCTATTCCTTACTTCCATTACTTTCATACTTTAGAGCTAGAAGGGACATCAGAGGTTATCTAGCACAACACATAACTAAGCAAAAATTCCACTGAGAAATGGTCATCCAGTCTCTCCCTGAAGATCTCCAGTGATGGGGAATCCACTGCCTTCTCTGACAACTTATCTAACTTTTGGATGCTTCCAAATGTGAGCAAGCTTTTTCGTACCAGTCAACAATCTGTCTCTATACCTTCCCACAATTAATCTTAGTTACACTAACTAGATCTAAGTAGTTTAATTCCTCCTTTACATCATAGCCCTTAAGATAGGATGAAGGAGTTTCTGATAGGACTATAGAAATCTCTTAGTCAATTCCCTTCGTTTCAAATGCTCCAACTAATCTGTGATCTCATTGATTTGTAAGTTACCTCCAGTGGTACAGATCTGAATACACCTATGCCTGTCCATTTAGTGTAACTCTTATCTATGTTCTCCACAAAGTTCACCAGAGGGGGAACACCCAATGTGCTAGAGGCTTGTGAACAGGTACCAGTGGAACAGTGGTTCTCAAATTCCTGTGTTTAGCTAGTGCCTTCTCTTCTTTTTTTAAAAAATTAATTAATTAATTAATTTATCTATCTATCTATCTATCTATCTATCTATCTATTTATTTATTTGCAGGGCAATGGGGGTTAAGTGACTTGCCCAGGGTCACACAGCTAGTAAGTGTCAAGTGACCAATCAAATCATCTTATTAACAAATTTTATAAAATATACTTTTGTTAATTCATTTTGTCATCATATCATATTCTTGTCCCTAGACTTAATCCTCTTTTGTGGCCAAGAAAAAGGATTAAGGAAAAAACCCCCCATCAAATTCAGTGACATTATCTGACAGTGTTTATAATAACCAGGACTAAAAATCCTCTGCCCCTGTGCCATGAACAAGGAGGTATATTTTATTATCTGTTTTCTGGGTTCTTCATGGTATTTTCAATGACATTGTTTTTTTTTCTTTTCTTTTCTTCTCTTTCTTTCTTTTTTTTTGCGGGGCAATGAGGGTTAAGTGACTTGCCCAGGGTCACACAGCTAGTAAGTGTCAAGTGTCTGAGGCCGAATTTGAACTCAGGTCCTCTTGAATCTAGGGCCAGTGCTTTATCCACTGTACCACCTAGCTGCCCTTCAATGACATTGTTTCAATTTGGACTTCCTTTTAGTGAAACTTTTGTTTCCATTATTGTAGTCCTTATGTATTTTCTCTTGCTTCTTTATCTGTATCAATTCATATGAATCTTCCCAATATTCTCTAAATTCCTAAAACCTGAGTCATTTCTCATGCTTCAGTGATATCTCATTTCATTCATGAAGCGTTAATTTTTTTAGTTCTTTGATGAAAAGGAAATCTTTTTTCTAGTTTTTTACTATATATATGTGTGTGTGTGTGTATACACATTAATGCTTTGCTTGTATTTTGCATTCCTTACTTTAGAGATGGTAACTCCCTTACTTTAGAAATGAAGAAAATGAGAAATAGGGAAAGCAATTTGTTCAAGGTCACACAGCTAGCTTCTGGAAGAGTTAGGAAAAGAACCTATATGTTTGGATTTCTTCCTTGTCTAGTGCTCTTGTTCACCACACTTCTGTTGCCTCCACTCACTGTTCTTTCCAGTCTTCTTTTAGATTCTCCCCCAATTAGTCTAGACTATTACATTCACTTGTTTCAAGCCAATTGCCCAGGAAACATAAAATTACATTTTCAGTTTCTCTACCACTCATTTCTCAGTGCCTAATGGTGCCAGGCTCACAGTCGGCATCTAAGGAATGTTTGTTGATTGTTTGACTTAATAATAGCCCACATTTCTATAGCATTTTAAGGTTTGCAAAGCACTTTAAGTACATCTTATTTGGTCCTCACAATGTCTCTTCTAGGTAGGTACAAATATCATCCCCATTGTACAGATAAAGAAAGCTGAGTGACTTTGCCCAAGTCACTCATCCAGAAATTACCTGAAGCAAGAGTCAAACACAGTTCTTCTGACTCCAAGTCCAGAGCTCCATCTACTACCCCATACTGCCTCTTTACTTTAAAGAGGCTCACTGGAATGGTTAGGAAAAACTGAATCTACTTAAACTGTCTTTATTGCAGCTGGCAGTTCAGCACACTTTAAAAAAAGCCGACTGTCACCCAGTCAGCTTTAAACAACATTTACTCAGAGGTTGTAGCCTGTGCCAGGAGGTTTTTCAGTCTTGTTTTCCTTCAGTACTAGAACCTAACTGTGCTGAGTGCCAACACATCCAATAGCCAACTCCAACTTGGCTTCAGATAATTTCCCTTCTTTTCAAAGGTTAGATAACATGCTTTACGTGGCACTTTTCCTTTTAATTTTTTAAAACTTTGTATTTCAAAGGAAATCCAGCACACACATTTCTGACTCATTTATGCACAACTCATTAAAAGATTGTTAGTAAGAGATGCCTGATAGCCTAGGATCATTATATACTTTTCCCCTGTCAGAAACAGTAAGGTCATTAAAAGTTTATGAAATTCTTTGGAAAGTACTCAGCACTGATATCAACAAAAGTCACGTTTTTACCAAGATAAATGAGGCTAACCCTCTCAAAATTTGGATTGTGGATTGAAAACTGAGGACCTTAAAAGTTTAAGAAATTTCCAAAATCAACAAACATCAGAGATATCACATGTAAAAGTGCTTTCCAAACCTCAAAGCACTATATAAATTCTAGTTATTATGTGTGAAAGATCTTGGGCAGATCATTTAATATTGATGGACCTTAGTTTACTCATTAGTAAAAAGGAGTTAGACTAGATTACCTTTGAGGTACTTTCCAGTTTGGTCTCAGTAGAAAGAGCATTATATTTATTATAACAGTACCTGGGATCAAATTTCAACTCTTCAGCTTGTTATTTTTGTGACCTGGGCAAGTCACTTAACTTTTCTAGGTCTTAGTTTCATAATTTGTAAAATTAAATGACATCTTTTTCCAGCCTTAAATATATTATTCTTTGATTTTTAATAAATCTATGATGCTAAATCTAGGAATTTTGTCCATGATCACCTGAGCATAGGGAGCCTGTACAAGAACTTGTATCTTCTGACTTCTGTTTTTCTTTTGACAGTAATGTTGTTTTTAATGATATTATTACGATTATTCCCTTCTTAGCCATATAATTACTGTTTACTTTCTCTATATTTCTTGCTTTGAATAATTACTAGTGAGTACCACTTTGAGATTACAATGACCCTTTTCCCCAAGGAGCTCAAAGCTATTATCTTTATTCCTTAATAGCACCACATTCCAGTTTTATAGATGGGAAACTGAGGAACAATAATGCTAACCAAACTCCTATAGCAGTAACTACCATTCATTGGCATTTGATTTTGTATTGTGATGCATCTTCTATTGTGTAAGCCTGTTATTTATCTCCCATACTGTTTTTTTTTTTTCATTTTCACATGTAACCACTCATCCCTACTAAATTATGGAGTGATAACTTTAGGACACAAAAGGAACTCTGAGATTATCTGGTCCACCATCCTGATTTGACAGTAAAACAATGTAAGGCTAGAGAGGTTAAGGGATTTGCAAGGGGTCATACAGGTAGGAGTGGCAGGGATGATTTTTTTTTGAGGGGAAATGGGGGTTAAGTGACTTGCCCAGGGTCACATAGCTAGTAAGTGTCAAGTGTCTGAGGTTGGATTTGAATTCAGGTCCTCCTGAATCCAGGGCCAGTGCTTTATCCACTGTGCCACCTAGCTGCCCCCCAGGGATGATTTTTGAACATGGATCTTGTCTGCAGTTCCAAAACTAGTGCTTTTTCTTCTGTATCATGCTTTTTAAAATTAATTAATCAATCAACAAACATTTATTAAACACCCACTACATGCCAGGCATTGTGTTAGTCTCTGGGGATACAGATACAAAAGCTTTCCTTCTGGGGATTGGGGATAAGAGGTAGGATTGCATCATTTTTTGTTTTATTTTTATTAAAAATTTTTTTTAGGATTGCATCATTTTAATGAAAAAAGTAAATAAGGAATATATACAAAATATACTAAGTTTTTTTTTTGGTGGGGGGAGAGCACTTATAAGCCAGTGAATTGGGAAAGACCTCTTGAAGGAGGTGGCACTTGAGTTGAGCTTTATGGGGAGATAGGGATTCCAAGAGCCAAGTAGGAAGATGGCGCATACATTATAGGCCTGGTGGCCTGGGGCACTGTTGTGTATGGGGAGCAGTAAGCAGACCAGGATGGTTGGAGCATGAAGAGTGTGAGGGGGAGTAATGTGTAATCAGCCTGGAAAGATAGTCTGGAGCCAGATTGTGAAGGGCTTTAAATGCCAAACAGGAGTTTATATTTGCAGATCACTCACTGTCTTCTCATTCTGTGCAATTCCTATCCATGTTTTCCCTTAGATCGGTGCTGACAGTGAGGGCTGGGTGATGGACAGCCTGTGTGTTCAACTACTGTCCTCTCAATGTCAAGAGAAATTGAGGAAGACTCCCAGGTAGTGTGGAGAACCTCCTATGGCAACAAGAGTTGCTCAGAATGGGCAGTCCTGGTAGAGCTGTGATGTGTCTCCTTAGAGGAAATACCTACATGTGTGAGATGAAAGATCCATTTGAGTACTTGGATTTTGGTGTTTTCAAAAATAAATCTTCCTTAGAGGATCCACCAACATGCTAAAGACCTCTCTCATCTTCTGTTATAGTATTCCTAAAGCCACCTAGGCTGCTCATCTGTTGTCTTCCCTCCTTCCTCCACGATGGGGCCCACCTCCTCATCTCATCATATGTATCCTTTTGAATCTTTTTTACCTCTTTCCATGGGCAACTGAATCCTCATCAGTTGCCCCGCATATCAACATCTGTTAAATCACCAGCTCTCCTTGCCCCAACCATTTGACATCTTAACAGCTCACCTTTCTCCCATTACCTAGTCCAATGATTGATGTAGCTTCTATTTCTGACTATTGTCATATTCCTCCTCTACCCTTCCCCCTCCCTACCCCCCCCCCCCAGCCCCACCATTAGAGAAGAGAACTGTGCCTGGAGTCCAAAGCCCATAAATGAGTTATCACAGCAATTATGAAAAAGAAAGGCTTTAAAAAAAGAAATAAGATCAAAACATGTTTATGTTCATTTCTTTTTATTTAGGAAGAAAAGTCTGTCAGTTCATTCAATAAGATTTTAATTAGGTAATACTATCTTGTTTATTAATTTCAATTAAGTATGCACTGAGCTGTTTTAAGCTTAGAAGCTGAGGGAGATGTTTTAGCTTTTGCCTCCCAATGCTGGTTCACTCCTGGACAGGAGATACACACAATCTTTGAAGATAGGGGTTCTCTTTTTGAGAGGCTGTTGTGGGACAAGAGGCCTATTTTCAGCATGATGTCTGTGGGTGGTATTGATAGGCTATGCAGTATGTGTTAACTACTTGCCATTACTATGCAGCTTGGTTTTCAGGCCTAGTAGGGCTGTTTCTAGGATTGTTGAATGTATTAATCCCTGGAAATCCTGGGAAAGATGTGGGGGGGATATCAAAAAGGGCTTGAAGGGCCTAGAAAAATGATGACAAGGTACCAAGGTTGTTCAGGAGATACAAGTGTAGACACAAGTACAGTATTGTCTACCTCACTTTGTTCCTGAAAAGTTGTGTGGGAATTAAATCATATTTTCAATGCACTGGGGGAGGTGTCTATTTAAAGGCACCCTGCTGTGAATGCTTTTGTACAGTGAAGACTCTTTTACCCAGGTGAAGAATTTTAGATTAAGATCATGGAGAATTTTTCCCTAATGAAAATAATCACCCAGGAATCTCTCTGTTTGGGAAGTTTGTTTCCTCATTTCAACTCAATTTCACTAGCATTTACAAAGTACCTTGTCTAATAGCAAACTGTATATAATAGATTTGCAGTTTCATATGCAATCATATTTTTTATTATATTATGTTATGGAAATGCTTATTTTATTCCATAAAATAAAGAAATATGGGAAAAAATGTAAAAATAAAGTACCTAGTCTGTGCTGGTCACTGTGTGTATATCAAGACAGAAATAATGGTGCTGGCCTCAAGGAGCTTCCATTTCCTGACTGCCCAATTCTTCTTTCTCTTAAATGGGAGGAAGGACATTTCTATGAGGAGGTCCCTTTTACTGAATGCCTCCCATCCTTTTATGGCCGTGTTAGCTATGTTTAAGTTTCTATGCTTAGTGTTTAGCAGAGTGCCAGCACATAGTGGGTACTTCATAAACATTTCTTGAAAGACTAACTGAAGGAAAAAAAGGAAGCTAGTTTTGAGCATCACAGGTATACTCTGGAAGTTCTGCCCACCCCTCTATTATGGGGCAAGATTAGGTGGTCAGTGCTGCAAATGGTCATCATATAGAGATAATAAACTAGCCCCAATCTTTGTAGACATTTACTGGGTTTTGTGGGAACAGCCAGGTTAGGTTGTGGGGATCCTGAGATCTCCATGGAAATGGGGTGGGAGCTGGAGGCTAACAGAACCCTTGAGAGGGTCTAGTGCTCCTCATTCCTCTGTTTGTCTTCTGTGGTCATGGATATCAATTGGAGTAGGCCAAGAGCCCTTAAAGTGTATCTGTGTTCCCAAAGTGTTAATGTGCAGGTCTGAAGATAGGTCTTGTATTACCCCAGAGGCCAGTCACCAAGTACACAGTATCATCATCACCATACCATCACCACCACCACCACCATCATCATCATCATCATGTGTGTCATAGATTCAGCCCAAGGCTGCATATCTGATACCCACCAAGACCATTCCTTCCCATTCCTAGAGGAACCAGCCATAGGATCAGAGACCCAGAACTGGGAAGGACCTTACAGAGGTTATCTAGTTCAAGCCTTTTGTCTTACAGATGAGGAAATGATGACCAGCTAGAGAGCAAGTGAATTGTTCAAGGTCACAAAGGTAGTAAATGGCAGAATATGGATTCAAACCCATGTTCATGACTGAATTGAGCACTCCTTCCTCCTGCATCAGTGCCTGCCGGGCAAGCAGCCACTAGGGTTGGATAGATAGAAAGGTGCATAAGGAAGCAGGTTTACTTTTTAAAAGACAATAGAGGGGCTGTTGGACACCTACAGGACTGGGTCTGGAGTCAGGGAAACTCATCTTTGTGAGTTCAAATCTGGCTTCAGACACTGAACTAGCTAGTTGTGTGACCCTGGGGAAGTTATTTGACCCTGTTTGCCTCAGTTTCCTCATCCATAAAATGAGCTGGAGAAGGATAATGGCAAACCACTACAGTATCTCTGCCAAGAAAACTTCAAATGGGGTCACAGAGAGTCTGGCACGAGTGAAAAATGATGATGAAAAAAGAGGGGCTACTGATTCAAGGACTGAAGAGACTCCCCTACCCTTTTGGGTAGAATACCCCCTTGATAGGAACTTGGTGAAAATGAAACTCCTCTTCTAAAGATTCAAAGCTCTACACATTTTAAACTATTTCATTAATTTTGACACCATCCCTTATTGTTCTCTTAAATACAATGGACCGAACCAAAGGAGCCCAGCTCACAGGGGATTTGTGATGTATAAACAATGTACCATGGATATGAAAACTGCTATATAAATGTTAAATATTGCAATAACAGCAGAGATGCCTCAGGTGTGGGAGAAATTCTCAACCTTTCTCTCTCATCTCTGCCTTATTTCCTACCAGGAGAGAACACATTGTTTCCCCAATGCACCTATATAATAGAATTCATAAAAAATTCATGATCTGCATGAAGGGTTTTTTTTTAAAGCCCATTAATTAGTACAGCCACAAAGAATATTATGGATATTGTAACTTAGGATTTTTGTTGTTGCAGCTTGTTTTTTTTTTTCTCTCTTCTGGTCTTTAAGGAAGAGAATTATTCTAGGTGATGGAGATAACTTTCCTCCCCTTTCCTCCCCCCCATTCTTTTCTCTCCCCACAGCAACTCCATCTCAATAAACAGCTCTTTGTAATTCATCAGTTGTTTGGAGGATTTTGAAAGTCCAGAGGTTGGATAGATAGCAGGTGCTTTATCCTTGGAGAAGACTATTCATTGTAGTCACCTGGGACCCCCGGGCAAACTCTCCATTTTAGCCAAGTCTCCTTTATCTTAACAAAAAGAAACATTCTAGCCTGGAGGTGAAGCAGGCCACCTAAGCTGCCTGGGCTTGCCTGGAAGAGAAGGAGGGAAATTCCTGGGAGCCTGCTGTGCTCCCATTCTTGCAGCATTTGTTTATGAGTGTATCTGGATTCTTAGCCTCCCCATGGAGAAAGGACCAGTGTCTTGTGAAGATTTTAAAAAGTGGACGTTGCTCATCTGACCCCTCCCTAGCTGCCTTCAAGAAAAACATTTATTTGGTGGTGGTAGGGAGGGGGAGGAGGGAGGGGAAGAGGAGGAGAGAGGGAGAAAGGGAATGGATTGAGCCTTTTCAAGTTTGTTCATACCTCTTATGTTCTATCTGAAGAGAAGTGTGGTAGCTGACCCCAAGCCATGAAGCCCTATGTTCAAATTTCACTTATGACCTCATACTGGTTGTTTGATCCCAGACAAGTTACTTAACTTTTTAGTGCTCAAGAAAACATTCTAAGGCATGAGTTCTTAACCTAGGGGCCCATGAACTATTAAAATGTCTTTTGATAACTATTTCAATAAAATTAATTTCCTTTGCAATCCTACATATTTTATTCAGTTTAAAATAGCATTCTGGGAAGGGATCTATATGCTTCACCAGACTGCCAATGGCATTCATGATACAAACAAGGTTAAGGACCCCTGTTCTAAGACTATAAACTGCAGAGAAAGTGCAGACCTGCATTGACTGGGGAGATCCTCATGGGAGTCCCTCTACCAGTTAAATCCAGGTCCAGCCTGGTCCATAGTTTAAATTCCCTACTAGACTGTAAATCCCTTAAGGGTGAGGTCCTTTTGTATCTCATCTATCTCCCCTTTTTCCAAAGCACCTATCTTAGTATTCTCCTTATAGTAGGAATGCAATAAATGTTTTTTTAAAAAAATAAATAAGTGGTAAATGCCCATACTCTAAGCTTGAGCATCTAGTGGTTCTTCTTCATTAAAAAAAAAAAGATGTCTTGAATTTTCTGCTTAAACGGGAGAGAGGGAGATCTAAGACTAACTCTAAGGAAGTTGGCTTTAGATCTGGGCATAACTGTGAGCTCACTTTGGGGGAATCTCAGCTCAAAGGAAAGCTTCTCTTATCTTGGGAACTGCTTTTTTTCTGTCTCATTGTAAATTTTATTTCACACACATAGTGTAATATACATACTTACATACACACACATATATGCTGCTTTTCTGTTTCTCTTTTATGGAGAGATAAGGCATGTCTTTTATCTGGTAAACACCCTGTCCATCCAAATGTAGAAGGGGTGAGGGGAGACCCAACAACAAATCAATTACATTCATTTTGCCAGTGTGGAATCAGAGCATTTATAGCATATGATTTCTCTTAAAGCAAACCTCTGCCCCATGCCTATCCCAGTAATGGCCTAGGCAGGCTGATCCTGTGCTGGGTGGAGGAGGAGGAGGATGAAGTGGAAGGAATGCTGGGACTCAGAGGCAGAGAATGCAGAGCAATAGCTTTGCTTATTACTGATGTGAAAGTCAGATATTATCATGCTGGGAATGAGATTTGCCCTCTTTTAGGTGGTGCTGGTATCAGGTCATTGATAAGAAGAATTTGGCATACTCCCCACCTCCAGGATGGATGTGCCCATGGCTGTCCACACTGACCTATTTTCAGCATGCTTCTAGTTCCAGTTTCTTTCTTTGGGGAAACATTTGGCCCATTATCCTATGTGTCAACTCCCTGCTTGGGCTAGATTTTGCATGATGATTTCAGTGTGACTATCTCTGCAAAAAAGTAGAAACTTATAGAGCCAAACATGACCCCTGGAGGTTATCAAAGCCATCCTTTTGTTTCCTGGCAGGATGGTTCCCAACACCATCTATCTTAGGTGGGTAAATATAACATTTTGTCATAATGTCTACCAAATTTTAGTTGTTGCTTGCCTGGAATAGTGGTTGTATCCATGCTGTAGTTTTCATGTGCCCTTTCCTTGTGAACAGGAAAAGGCATGAGGCCATATAGGCTCTCATTCTCAGGGAGGAGAGTGCAGAATCCTAGAGTAATTTTGCTTTGCAAAGTCACTAACAAAGGCACATGTTTCACTGCAGCATAAGCTACAGATGGGCAGTGAAAAAAAATACTCTGAGACTCTGATTTCAGATGAGCTTTTATTAGCTAACATATCATCTGCAAAAGGAACTGACTCACATCTGAGCATTTGCATGACTTGGGGGAAAGCTGCCTGCCAAACTCATCATTTTCTCATGAAAGGCAGGCTAGAAGTGCCAGGTAAGACCCCTGGAAATCTAGGTAGATGTGCTTGCTTCAGCCACCTGGCCCCTGGCTTGGTTTTCTGAATCTGACAAATAATATTTGGAGAGGATGGGACATGTTGAAGCCAAGGGAAAACACCAGGTGAGGGAGAAAGCTGGAAGGAGGAGGTACTTGTAGCCTTCAAACAGTTTACTGTTTGACAAGTATTTATTGAGGCCCCATTTGGTGTTCAATAGTGCTGTTTGTCCTTGAAGAGAACCATGACACTGGGGTGATGTCATGACTTGCACTGAATTGAATTTAATGAGGGAGGGCTATGCAAGTTCATCAACCTCACTCTTTCCTCTAGAGCCATCTGAGTCCAGTGGAAAGATTTTATAGATAGATATAGGCATAGTTATAGGCATGTATATGTATACATATATGTATATATATGTATATATCTAACATATACAGATCTATATCTAATATATGTATTGTATATGTATAGATATCAATATCTAATATGTGTATGTATAGATATATGTGTGTATATATGTATATGTCTATATGTGTACACATACACACACATACCTATACCTATACCTATACCTATGCCTATGCCTATGCCTATACCTATACCTATACCTATACCTATACCTATGCCTATGCCTATCTCTATCTCTCAGGACAACTAGGTCTAGAGATGGTCCCAGATGCTTAAATGCAGTTGGGGTTAAATGACCTGCCCAAGGTCACACAGCTAGTAAATGTCTGAGGCAAGATTTGAACTCAGGTACTCTTGACTCCAGGGCCAGTGTTCTATCCACTGTGCCACCTACCTGCTGGTTCAGTAGTGTGATGGGGCTGGAGGAAATAGAGATACATTAAGAGGAAAGTTAGGGCATGTAATCTTTGCCTTCATGCAACTTACAATCCACTTGGGGGAGTCAAGATTCATACACATGAAACAGTTGCTGAAAAACATAATTAAGTGCTAAATTGTGTTGTATTGACTTTAGGCACTGTAGTAATTTGGGCAGAGGAGAAGCTCAATAATGGCTAAAGCAATGAGAGAAAGCATCACAATGTATGCCAAACTTGTCCTGGATAAGTACTTATGATGTAGGGAGGATTTAGGATGGGTGGAGGGAAAGGGAAAACTATTTTAAGGGAGGGATATAACATATGGAAAGATGGAAGAGAGAATGAGCAGATTATATTCATGGACAATGAGGATAGCTTCACAGAATCACAGAATGTCAAAACTGGAAAAGATCTCAGAGGCCAGCTAGTTTAACCTCTTCCAATTTGTCTTTAAAATACCATGTGGGGGGTGGGGTGCAGCTAGGTAGCTCAGTGGATAAAGCACCGGCCTTGGATTCAGGAGGACCTGAGTTCAAATCCAGCCTCAGACACTTGACACTTACTAGCTGTGTGACCTTGGGCAAGTCACTTAACCCTCATTGTGTGGTCAGCTAGCTTTTGCTTAAGGATATCAATCAATTAACATGTATTTATCAAATATCTACTATATGCCAGTCATTGTGCTCATGTCCCTAGAGAGAAGAAATATACATGAAAATATATGCAGAAAAAATATAAAGTTGTTAAATACAAATACATATGAACCAGTTAAAACCAAGGTAGTTTGGGAGGGAGTTCATGAGCAACTGGAGGGATCAGGAGGCTAAATGTAGACAATGGTGCTTAAGCTGCATCTTATTGGGAAGAGAAGAGCTCCATGATCTAAAGGTATGGAGAGAGTGCATTCTGGGCACTGGGACCAAAATCACAGAAATGGGACATAGAGTGTTGTGATGAAAAGAGAGAAGGCCAGTTTGGATCCCAAAGTGCAGGACCCAGTGAGGCTGGAAAATTGATGCTAGGTTGTATGGAGAGCTAAAAGCTAAATATAGTTTGATGTAGTGAAGGTGAACCCACTCCTCTTCCTCCTGTTGATTCTCTGTGTTTCTGCATCTCTCTCTCTGTCTTTCCCCTTCCTCCCCTCTTCAGGCCATTCCACTTGGAGATAGCTCTAATTGTTAGAAAGTTTCCCCTAATGCTCTGGATCTGTTATCTATAGATTCGGATGTTCCTTCCAATGATGCAGATAACAACCCATCCATGCCTGCCGTCCTGTGTGACTCATGTCCATGCCCTCCTATAGATTTGTCACAGGGAATCCTCCCAGTGTATGCTTGTCCTTCTATTGAGTCTAATTTTGCTTCTCTGTGACTTCCACTTACTGCTCCTAGTTTTGCTCCCTGCTGTCAAGAGCAAATCTAATCCTCTTTCCAAGTGACAAACCTTTAATTACCTGAAGACACAGGATATTTTCTTCAGTGTCTCTCGAAATCCCTACCTCAACCCCTACCCCCTTTTGAGACTAATCATCACAGTTCCTTTCATCAAAGAGGAGTTGAAATTCTGCTTCTCCACTGCCCTCTCATTCTCTCCATTCTAAGCACCAGGATTTGAACTGAAGGTTAATGGACTCTAGTTAAGCCAGAAGTCAGGGTCCTCACACAACAGTAGGAATTAAACTATTTTGGTCAGTAGCAGAGTCTTTGAAAAATTATCCTATATGGAGATAAGGGTAGGTTTTATGGCAGAACATAACTTATTTGTGGTCTTGGAATATTTCTACTTTTCTCATGAAATAAATAATCCAGGGGTTCTTAACCTTTTTTTCTGTCATGGACATCTTTGGTAGTTTGGTGAAGACTATGGACTTCTCAGAATTGTGTTTGTAAATAATTGAAGGTCATGCTAAATTTTAGAGGTTAGTGAAAATAAAGATGCAATAGTGTTTTCCTATCCAAATTCGTGGACACTGTAACGATTGGAATGATGCCACCTGCTGGAAACTTACTGTAGGAAAGCTCGGCCATGAGGAGAAGGCGCCTAAAGGCAAGACATGTGGCTTTTCTTTGGGGTCAGGAAGTGACGTTTGCTTGTGGGAGGAAGAGGGGGCAAGGCTGGCGCTCTCTTTTCTGAGGACTCTGGTGGAGAGCGGAGCTAAAGATGAATCTAGGCCCTTCTCTCTTCACCAAATTCTTATTCTCCTTAATAAATGCTTAAAAGTCTAAACTCTTGCTAAAGCTTATAATTTATTGGCGACCACTCATTAGATATTTTAGGCAGACTAGCTAGTTGTTAGCCCCTAACAACCCTCTGACCTTTCCACAGGGGATCTCTTGGCATGGGGGGGGTCCATAGATACAGATTAAGAACCCCTAAAATAAGTACATAGTCTTAGCCAGCCCATTTCCTAGTCCAAATACTTAGTAAATATTTGCTGATGTGGAAAAACCACATGTCCCACTGAACAGAACTGACCTACAAAAGCAAGCTAATGTTTCCCAACTTATTGGTAGATGTTTCTCTCTTCCCCATCCCCACTTTTTATAAAGGGGTTTCTACTGAAGAAATTCTTAGTTTGCAGAATAATAGATTTAAATTTAGAGCATGGTGTAGTGGAACTTGGAGCCAAGAAATCCTAGGTTCACATCCTGCCTGTGTGATCATGGGCAAATCATTTAACCTCCCTGGGGCCTTGTGTCCTCATATTTAAAATAAAGAGGTTGGACTAAATTACTTCTAATGTCCCTTCCAGCTCTAAAATTTATGATCTAGTTCCCTTGCTTCATTTTATAGGTGAATAAATGGAGGTCAGGAGAACTAAAACAACTTGTTCAAGGTCAGACACGTAGTAAATATCAGAATTACAATTTGAACCAAGGGCTTTTGATTTTAGATTCCGGATCTTTTCCACAAAGCCAGCTCATACCACCTCACTTGGTTTTACACATATTTTCCCCCACTCCTTGAGTCACAGGCAGCATTTAGGTTCACCCTTGTTGTTTCTCTCCTTCTGACTTGGTCTCTCTTTCTTAGTGATCTGTCAGCACATGGAAGTGGGCTGGTGCCTGTGTCATTGGAGGGGCCTAGACAACACAAAGCAACAACTTTCAAGAGTCTGTGCGTGTGTGTGTGTGTGTGTGTGTGTGTGTGTGCGTGTGTGCGTGTGTGTGTGTGTGTGTGAAAGAGAGAGAGAGAAGAGTGAAGAGTGGAGAGAGAGAGAGAGAGAGAGAGAGAGAGAGAGAGAGAGAGAGAGAGAGAGAGAGAGAGAACACGGCTGCTGTGACAGCATCTGTGCCTCACTATCTCCATGGCACCCAGGCATCGGGACAATCTAATTAGGCTATTTTCAGCATCTTTGGGGTGCTAGGGGGGAGGGGGAGGGCCAGGGAGGAAAAGATAAGGGATCTGCTTTCCTTTCTTTCTCTCTCCCTGAAGCCAGTATTGATTAAGCAATGGGTAAGTAGGAGTATCTTTCCTTGAACTCTCCTACTGGAGATCAAATAGTATTATGTGTAATGCCAGAGATGCCATCCTTGGCAAGCCTCCAAAGTTCTAGTAGTACTGTGTCCCCAAGCCAAGAGATTTGACCCAAAACATTGGATCTGTAGGCACCATTTACCTTCTACTGGGATTGTCAGCCACAGAAATATCTTTGGAAGAAGAGGGAGAATGTCTTGGTTCTTTTCTGTAAAACTACTGGCAATTTATTTGATGAGACTGTGCAGGGAACTGAAACAAGCCTTGAACCTGAAGAGACGGTCACAGGAAAATGGCTTTTCATCCTGGTTGCTATGATGTGAATCTGTTGTATGTATCTAGAGGTGGATTTGGAGTCAAAAAGACCTGAGTTTTAATCTGATTCTGTGACTTACAACCTCTTTTACCTTAGGCAAGTCACCCGACTATTCTGGACCTCAGTTCCTTATATATAATATGATTGGATTAGATTATTTGGCCTCTTCAACTCTAAATCTATGAACTCAGGTCCTCCCTTTTTCTAGATCACCTTGGGAAATAGACCTGATAGTGGTATTGCTGGGTTAAAAGGTATACACAGTTTTATAACAATTTGTGCATAATTGCAAATTGCTGTCCAAAATAATTGGATCAATTCAAAGTTCCATCAGTGTCCCAATTTTTCCATATACCCTTCAACATTTGCCATTTCCCCCTTCTATCATTTTAACCAACCTAATAGGTGTGAGATGATATCTCAAAGTTGTTTTAGTTTGCATTTCTCTAATCAAAAATAATTTAGAGCATCTTTATATGAGTATACATAGCCTTGATTTCTTCTTCCAAAAACTGCATGTTCATATCCTTTGAACACTTATTAATTGGGAATGGCTCATTCTTATAAATTTGACAAAGTTCTCTATATATTTGAGATATGAGACCTTTATCTAAGGAACCATCTATAAAATATCCCCCCCCCAATTTTCTGCTTTCCTTCTAATCTTAGCTACACTGGTTTTATTTGTATAAAGCCTTTTAAATTTAGTCAAAATTATCCATTTTATATCTCACAATGATCTCTCTTTTATTTGTCATATTTTTTCCTCCTATACATAAATGCAATAGGTAATGCTTCATGTTCTAATTTACTTATGCTATCTCCTTTTACATCCAAGTCATATATTCATTTTGACTTTGTCTTGGTAAATGGTGTAAAATATTGGTCTATGCCTAGTTTTTGACACACTGCTTTCCATTTTCCCTAACAATTTTTTTTTTAACCAAATAGTGAATTCTTATCCCTAAAGCTTAAATCTTTACATTTATCAAGCCCAAGTTTACTATAATCATTTACTACTGTGTATTGTATATCCTTTCCTCTATTCCACTGATCCACCATTCTATTTCTTAACTAATACCAGATAGTTTGAATAGTTACTGCATTATAGTTTTAAATCTGGTACCACTAGATATCCTTCCTTTACATTTTCCCATTAATTCCTTTGATATTCATGAACTTTTGTTCTTCCAAATGAATTTGTTATTAATTTTTCTAGCTCAATAAAATATTCTTTTGATAATTCAATTGGGATGGCACTGAATAAGTAGATTAGTTTAGGTAGAATTGTCATTTTTTATCATATTGACTTGGCCCACCAATGAACACATAATATTTTATAATTATTTGGATCTGACTTTATTTGTATAAAAAGTATTTTATAATTATGTTCATATAGTTCCTGAATAACATTGGTAATACTGGGCATTCTTTTTTTTTTTTTTTTGGTGAGGCAATTGGTGTTAAGTGACTTGCCCAGGGTCACACAGCTAGTAAGTGTCAAATGTCTGAGGCCGGATTTAAACTCAGGTCCTGCTGAATCCAGGGCTGGTGCTTTATCCACTATGCCACCTAGCTGCCCCTTATACTGGGCATTCTTGATGGTTTTAGGTAGATAGTTCTTATCATTTTAAGAAAAAAATAATTTATACTTATTCTTTTAACTCTTTTAAAAAATAGGAATGGGTATTGTATCTTGTCAAAAGGTTTTTCTACATCTATTGATGTAATTATGATTTTTATAATTTTTATTATTGATATAATAAATTATGTTGGTAGTTTTCCCTATATTGAACCAGCCGTGCATTTCTGGTATAAATCCCACTTGGTCACAATGTATAATCTTTGAGATATGTTTTTGTCATCTCCTAACTAGTATTTTACTTAGGATTTTTGCATCAATATTCATTAGTGAAACTGATCTATAATTTTCTTTCTCTGTTTTTGATCTTCTTGGTTTAGGTATCAGTGCCATATTTGTTTCATGAAGAGAGTTTGGTAGAACTCCTTCTTTGACCATTATTCATATAACTTATTTAATATTGGTATTAGTTAATCTTTACATACTTGGTAGAATTCACTCAAACCCTTCTAGTCCTGATGCTTTTTTCTTAGGAAGTTCATTTATAACCTATTCAATTTCTTTTTAAAAATAGGTTTATTTAGATATTCAGTTTCCTTTTCTGTTAATCTAAGTAGTATATATATTTTTAAGTATTTTTCTACTTCACTTAAATTATTAAATTTATTGGCATATAATTGAGCAAAATAACTCCTAAAAATTGCTTTGATTTTCTCTTCATTAATAGTATATTCATTCTTTTCATTTTTGATACTAGTGATTTGGTTTTCTTCTCTTTTTAAAAATAATATTAAACAATGGTTTATCTATTAATTTTTTAATAAAACCAACTTCTAGTTTTATTTGTTAATTCAATGACTTTCTTACATTCATTTTTATTAATCTCATTTTTAATTTTTTAGGATTTCCAATTTGGTGTTTAATTAGGGGTTTTTAATTTGTTCTTTAAAAAACATTTAATTGCATATCCAATTCACTGATCTATTCATTCTCTATTTTATTGATTTAAACATTTAGAGATATATTTTTTCCTCTGATTACTGCCTTTTCTGTATCCCATAAGTTTTGGTGTGTTGTCCCATTATTGTCATTCTTTTTAGTGAAATTATGTATTGTTTTTATGATTTGATTTTGATCCACTCATTCTTTATGATTAGATTATGTTTCCATGGTCCTCTATTAGGTGAATTTTTTTCATTGTGATTGGAAAAGGATGCATTTAAATATTTCAAAAGTTTTATGCCCTACTACATGGTCAATTTTTTAAAAGGTGCCATGTTCAGTTATCTCCAGATGTCTATAATATCTAGTTTATTTAAGATTCTATGAATTTCCTTGCCTTTTCATATATTTATTTTTGGTTAGATTTATCTAATTCTGAAATGGAAAAGTCTAAGTTCCCCACTTATTACAGTTTTGCTATCTATTTTAATTTGTAATTAATTTACCTTTTCCTTTAAAAATTTGCTAGAGCATTTGGTAAAAAATATGTTTAGTATTGATATTATTTCATTTCTTATGGTACTTTTTAACATAATATAGTTTCTTTGCTTATCTCTTTTAATTAAAAACTATTTTAGCTTTAACATTGTCTGAGATAATGATTTGCTTTCCTTTTTACATCAGCTGAAGCCAAATAAATTCTACTTCAGCCCTTTGTTTTTTTACTCTATGTGTCTCCCTCATTTTTAAAACGTGTTTCTTATAAACAACATATTTTGGGGTGTTGGCTTTTGATCCCTTTGATTTCAATTTTATGGGTGACTTCATCCCATTCACAAAGTTAAGTACTAGTTATGTATTTCCTTCCATAATATTTTCCTCCCCGTTTATCCTTCTGTCTCCCTCTTTTTTTAATTTGTAATAAAGTATTTTATTTTTTTCCTGTTACATGTAAAGATAGTTCTCAACTTTTGTTTATATAAGCTTTCCAATTTCAGATTTTTCTCCCTTCCTCCCCTCCTTCCCCCCTCCCCTAGACAGCAGGTAATCTGATATAGTTTATATATATATATATATATATATATATATATATATATATATATATATATATATATGTATAACATTAAACATATTTCTGCATTAGTCATGTTATAAGAGAAAAATCAGAGCAATGATGAGAAACCTCAAAATAGAAAAACAACAGCACCAAAGACAAAAGAAATAGTATGGTTCATTCAGCATCTATACTCCACAGTTCTTTTTTTCCCCCCCTGGATTTAGAGATCCTCTTCTATCATGAGTTCCCTGGAACTCTTCTGTACCATTGCATTGGTGAGAAGAATATAGTCCATCACAGTAGATCAGCACACAATGTTGATGATACTGTGTACAATGTTCTTCTGGTTCTGCTCATCTCACTCATCATCAGCCCACCCTCTTGGGTGGTAAACCCAAGAAAACCCTCCAGGTTTCTCTGAACTCCTCCTGCTCTTCATTTCTTACAGAACAATAGTATTCCATTACATTCATATACCACAACTTGTCCAGCCATTCTCCAATTGGTGGGCATCCCCTCAACTTCCAATTCCTTGCCATCACATAAAGCTGTCTCCCTCTTTTTACCCTATCCCTCCTCAGAAGTCTAATTTACTTCTGATCTCTACCTCCCAAATACAAGTACCCTTCTAAGGGTCCCTTCCTTATCCCATCACCTTGTTCTCCTATTTCTCTGTAAGTTAAGAAACCTTTTATATCCTACTAGGTGTATATTTTATTCTGTCTTTGACTCAGTTCTGATGAGAATAAGGTTCTTGCACTACCCAACCTCCACCTTCTCTTCCCCTCCAGTGTAATAGTTCTTTCATCCATACCTCTTTTGGTTTATTATTTATTTATTTTTGGAGGGCAATGAGGATTAAGTGATTTGCCCAGGGTCACACAGGTAGTGTCAAATGTCTGAGGTCAGATTTGAACTCAGGTCCTCCTGAATCCAGGACTGGTGCTTTATCCACTGTGCCACCTAGCTGCCCCCATTCATAACCTCTTTTGTTTGAGATAATTTGCTCCAATTTAACTTTCCCTACCTAATTTTATTCTTTAGGATCATCCCATCATAATCAACTCAATTCCAAGCCTTCTATCTATGTATATGGTTTTGAACTACCCTAGTAATGATAACATTCCTAAAAGTTACAAGTATCACTTCCCAATATAAGAAATAAACATTTTAACCTTATTAAATGTCTTATAAATAGTTTTTTTTAATGTATACCATCTTATGTTTCCCCTGATTCTTAGAAGTCAAATTTTTTGTTCAGTTTTGATCTTTTCCTCAAGAATACCTGAAAGTCCTTTTATTAATTAAATATCTATTTTTTCCACTTCTAGAATTATAATCAACTTTACTGGAGATGCTATTTTTGGTTCTAAACCCAGCTCCTTTGCTCTTCAGAATATCATATTCCATGTTCTTATGTCTTTTAATGTAGAAACTGCTAAAGCTTGTGTTCTCTTGACTTCAGCTCAACAGTATTTAAATTGTTTCTTTCTGGTTGTTTATAATATGTTCTCCTTCACTTAGAAGCCTTGAAATTTAGCTATAATGTTCCTGTGAGTTTTCATTCAATTTCATTTATCTTTCAGATGGTGATTGGTGGATTTTTTTCAACTTCTATTGCAAGAGGGTAACACTTTTTCAGGGCATTTTTTTCTTAACAATTTCTTAAAGTATAGTGTATAGACTATTTTTTTTTGATAGTAGCTTTCAGATAGTCCAACAATACTTATCTCTCCTCAATCTGTTTTCCAGATCAGTTATTTTCCTAATGATATGTTTCATGTTCCCTTTTATTTTTTTCATTCTTTTTATTTTGTTTTTATTATTTCCTGATGCTTTATTAGCTTTATTAGCTTCCCCTTGCCCAATTCTATTTTTTAAGGAGTTATTTTCTTCCTTAAGTTTTTGGATCTCCTCTTTCCAATTGGTTGACTTTATTTTCATAATTTTCATGATTTTCTTGCATTATTCTTATTTCTTTTCTCAATTTTCTTCAATCTCTTTGATTTTTAAAATGCTTTTAAGTCTTTCCAAAACTCTTTTTGGATTTGTGACCATTTTACATTTTTCTTTGAAGCTTTACAAGTAACTTTTTATTTCATTATCTTCTGAGTTTGAACCTGATCTTCTCTTTCAGCATAATAGCTTTGTATGGTTGAATTCTTTCTTTGTTGTTTATCCATTTTTTAAAATGGTCTATTTCAGGGGGCAGCTAGGTGGCACAGTGGATAAAGCACCAGCCTTGGATTCAGGAGGACCTGAGTTCAGATCTGGCCTCAGACACTTGATACTTACTAGCTGTGTGACCCTGGGCAAGTCACTTAATCTTTATTGCCCCACAAAAATGGTCTATTTTTTGGCTGTTATCTTTATATTAGGGTTTAATTCTGCTCTTTGGGTATGGGGAATAATGCCTCAAGCTTCAATTTTTTGCATTTTTGTTTTCTGAGCTCTATCTGCAGTGTACAATAAAAAGGAAGGTGGGAGGATGGGGTTCAGGGAGAAAGATAATGAGTTCAGTTTTGGACAGGTTACATTTAAGATGTCTACTGGACATTCAGTTTGAGAAGTCTGAAACACATTTGGGAAAGGGATATTGGAAATCAGCAGAAAGTTTGGGTCAGGATAAGTAGATTTGAGAATCAGCACAGAGATGGTAATTAAATTATTGGGAGCTGATGAGATCACTAAGCAAGACAATATAGAAAGTGAATTGAAGAAGGCCCAGGGTAGAACCCTGAGGGATACCTATAGGGCATGATCTAGAAAAGGATAGAGTCAAGGAGACAGTAGAAGGAGGTCAGATAGGTAGAAGGAGAGAATGGTGTCCTAACAACATTGAGAGAAGAGAGTATCAAAGAGAGAGTGATCAGTAGTGTCTAAGGCTACAGAGAAGTCAAGGAGAATGAGAGTTGAGAAAAGGCCAATGTATTTGGCAACTAGGAAATCATTAGTAACTTTGGAGGTAGTAGTTTCAGAGGAATGACAGGGTCAGAAGCCAGACTGTAGGAGGTTAAGAAAAGAGTGAGAAGAGAAATTGGAGGCACCTGTTATAGACAGCCACTTTGAAGAGTTTAAGTACAAAGCAAATAATGGGAAGGATGGATGACTCAAGTGAGGGATTTTCAAAATGAGAAAGACATAGGCATGTTTTTAGTCAGTAGGAAAGGAGCCAGTAGACAGGGAGAAATTGAAAATAAATGAGAGTTTGGGGATGACAGAGGAAGCAATATGTTGGAGGAGACAGAATTGAATGGAATAACTTAAATAAGTAGAGGATTTAACCTTGGTAAAGAGTAAGGCCACTTCATCAAGTGAGAGAGAGGTGAAGGTGATAGTGGCAGAAGTCATCTGAGTGATAGGCAATAAGGGAGAGGGGAACTCATGGAAATGACCTTAGTTTTTTTTTTTCTTTAAAATATGAGTAAATATGAGTCTCTCAGCTGGAGAGGAGGGGGAGCCATGGGAGGTTTGAGGAAGAATGAAAAGTTTTGGAAGAATTACTTTAGAGAGTAGGATAACAAGTTGATTAGGGAGGTAGAGTATAATTGCCTAGCAACAGCAAGGGCTCAGTTGAGATTGTGTAACATAAATTTCTAGTGGATCCAGTCAGAATAGTTATATGATTTTCTCCATTTTCATTCAGCAGAATGTGTATAGGAGTGAAGGTGATGAATGGTGGGAGTGATCCAAGGGTGAGGCTGGGATGATCATAGTGGGCAATATGATAAAGGGGCTAGGAATTTGAGAGAAGAGAAACAGTGTAGAACTGAATTGGTTCACCAAGGGGTCAAGATGGGGAAGGGAGGAGAGAATGAGTAGTACAGTCAAGATGGCCTGGGAAAGAATTGAAAGGTCAAGGAATTGGAAATAATAGTGTAGATGAAGAGGGGGGTTCTGTAATGGAAGGTAGAGGGACAGAGAAAGAGCTAATAGATTATGGTCAGACAAGGGGATTTCAGAATTCTTGAATATAGAGGGGGTACATTTATGGGTGATGGTAAGAACAAGGGTATGACCATCTTTTTGTGTGCATGAGATGGGGTGGAGGAGTAGCTCATGGGAAGTTGATAGGTTGAGACATTGAGTAATTAGATAGAATGTTTGATGGAGAGTCAATATGTGTTTTCTTTCTTTCTTTTTTTGCAGGGCAATGAGGGTTAAGTGACTTGCCTAGGGTCACATAGTTAGTAAGCATCAAGTGTCTGAGACTGGATTTGAACTGAGGTCCTCCTGAATCCAGGGCCGGTGCTTTATCCATTGTGCCACTTAGCTGACCCCTCAATATTTGTTTTGAAGTCCTCTAGTGTAAGGGCCAGATTTTAAGCCAGGTACTGAAGTCATTGTGGAAGAAAGGGAAATTACCTGGATATCTGGAGAAAATAGTAATCAAGATTTTAATTGGGTGGTAGAGATGAAGAACATGAACCTCAAAGGAAGAGAAATGGTATTGGGGAGTGAGGAGTATCACAACTTCCCACCTCAGCAAGTAGGCTGAGAAGAGTGAGGGGACAGCCAGGGTGATCTTGGAAGTTGTGTCATAAGTGGGGAGCCTGGATTCAATAAGAGCTAATAGATGTAAGGAGTGGGAGAGAAAAAAAAGTTTTAAGATGAAGGGAAGTTTGTTGCTTATGGAAGAGGCATTCCATTAAGCATAGTGGAAGTGCTGGGTGGTGTTTGGTAGAAATTTTGGGGTGGAAGTTTTGAGAGACTGGGAATGAAGAATCAGGTGAGGGGGTGGGAAATGGAGTTTGAATGATGATCTACGGAAATGATGGGGAGATCACTTCAAGCATAGGGGATAGTTTAGGATAAGATCTGGAGTTGAGTAAAAAGAAGGATGAATTTAGAGTGAGGTTTCTGGGTCACAACAATAATAGCCCAAGTTGCAAATTGACATGTGAGAGAAAAGTCTGTTGGTGAAAGCAAGAAGCTAATTGTCATTCAAACGTTTGATTCAATTTAACCAATACTTATTTAATTCCTAATATTTGAATCTATACTAGAATCTACCTCATAATAAACATGATATTTGCATATTATCTATCTATCTATCTATCTATCTATCTATCTATCTATCTATCTATCTATCTATCTATCTATCTATCTCCTTGCAGCAGCAGCAGTCATTCACATGATCATCACCAAATCAATTTTTGTTTTATTTGGTGATGATGAACAGGTACCAGGAGTTGGTTCATAGGACTTACTTGTCCTGCTGAAGTGGTCTCCAGATCTAGAAGTATGAGGAAGGGCACTTTTGAGCTTACTGAGCTGAGACATGACTCAATGTTGAGTTCAGCTTCTTTTTCACACAGAGATTGTTTTTCCTAGCTGTTCTCCAGTCTGTTGAATTAATTTCTTTCATCTTATTTTTATTGAGAAGCTACTTTCCTGGCTAGTGGCTAAAACTTTCTATTCCCTGTCATATCACCTGTCCTTCATATAATCCTTCCTAAGACCAGTGAAACCCATTCCAAGGATAGTTCCTTGTTTCCCAACTAAACTCTACTCTCTTCTTTACTGTTCCTCAGGGAGGTCCAGATAGGTGCCCAGGTTGTGCTCACTAGGTAGCTATCATTTTCTTCCCACTAGATCAGGGGTTTTAAACCAAAGACTTACTCCCCTGGGGTCCATGGCCATAATTTTGGGGGTGCCCTATGAAGTTGAATGGAAATATTATTCCTTCATTTTCACTAAATTCTAATTGAATTTTATCACTTCCTTTAATTTTGAACATAGACAACAAAACATTATTCTGAAAAGGGGTCCATAGACTTCACTAGACTGCACCAGCAATTTATAGCATGAGAAAGATTGAGTCTTTGCACTAGACTCTTAACTATATCTCTTTCCACATCAGGGTTCAAAGAATAAGAAGATATATCATTGAGTGTGGAGAAAGAAAAGGAGTCTATCAGCTCCATTCCCTGGAAGAGGAATGAGGGAAGCAAGGAGATATCATAGAAGGATCAGTAGATATGGAAAGAGAAACATTCAGGTGAAATCCTAGTTCTGGGGGGCAGCTAGGTGGTGCAGTGGATAAAGTATCAGCCCTGGATTCAGGAGGACCTGAGTTCAAATATGATCTTAGACACTTGATACTTACTAACTGTGTGACCCTGGGCAAGTCACTTAACCCCCATTGCCCCACCAGAAATTTTTAAAAAAGAAATCCTAGTTCTGCCACTTAAGAAGCAAAATCACTTTGGATTTTGGTGTCATCATTTATAAAATGAAAGGGATGGTTGCTAAGGTGTCTTGCAGTTGAAGACATCTATGATTCCATGATATTAGAACTGTAGAGTAGAAAGGGTAGTGGGCTAGAAGTTATGAAAACTCCAAATTTTAGTCTTGACCTTGCCCAAGTTCTTTACATACTTGGATTTCAAATTTCCTATCTAGGCAATGGGAAGTGTGTGTGTGTGTGTGTGTGTGTGTGTGTGTGTGTGTGTGTGTGTGTGTGTGTGTGTGAGAGAGAGAGAGAGAGAGAGAGAGAGAGAGAGAGAGAGAGAGAGAGAGAGAGAGAGAGAGTCAGAGCCAGAGCCAGAGCCAGAGCCAGAGCCAGAGCCAGAGCCAGAGTCAGAGCCAGAGCCAGAGCCAGAGCCAGAGCCAGAACCAGAGCCAGAGCCAGAACCAGAGCCAGAGAGATACAGAGAGACAGAGACACAGAGAGAGGGAGGGAAGGAGGGAGTTAGTTAATATAGGTTTTACCACCCTCATAGGGTTGATGTGAAGAAAAATGAAAGGAGATACAGGATCACAGTGGCTTGAGTTGAGAGGGTCCTTAAAAGTCATCTATTCCATCCAGTACCTAGAAGTTAACCTGAGGCGGCATGGTATAGTGGATGTAATACTGGATTTGGAGTCATCAAATCATACATTTAGAGCTAGCAGGGATTTTAGAGGCTGTCAAGTCCAACCTCATCATTTTAAAGATGAGGAAACAGAAAGGTTAAGTGACTTACCATGGATCATGCAGCTAGTAAGTTTCTTTTTCTTTTAAAATTTTTGCAGGGCAATGAGGGTCACACAGCTAGTAAGTGTCAAGTGTCTGAGACCAGATTTGAACTCAGGTCCTCCTGAATCCAGGGCTGGAGCTTTAACCACTGCACCACCTAGCTGCCCCCCTAGTAAGTTTTTAATGCAAGATATGAACCCTTATTCTCCTGATTCCAAGTCCAATGATAAAGGCTAGGTCAGAAAGACCCATGTTCAAATCTCACCTGTGTGAGACTGGGCAAATCACTTAAACTTCGTGGACCTCAGTTTCCACATATATAAAATAAGGTGTGTGTGTGTGTGTGTGTGTGTGTGTGTGTGTGTGTGTGTGTGTGTACTTCATCTTTAAGGTCAATCCTAGCTCTAAATCTATGATTATGTGATATGATTAAGTGATTTGCCTATGGCCTCAAAGAGCTCTGAAACATTAAACATGCTATGCAAATGTAATACACAATTATTTCTAAGTTTACCACACCTAAAATGGAGCTTTTTTGGTTAAAGGTTGTACCAGTGGCTTTTCTTCTTGTTTGTGGAGTCTCCAACATGTGTTAGGTGTTATACAAGATAGAGATTACCCCTTGCCTCTGGGGATTTCTGCCTAACCACGTCCACTTGTATCCCTTGAAATTACTATTCACAGGTTCCAAAAGAGAAAGGTTGACCCACTGGAACTGTTTTCCAGTGCATTTTCTAAGTATGAAGAAGTTAATTAATACTCTTTTGCCAGTTACTGCTAGAGAAGAGAATACTCAGAATATTTATTCACAAGTTGTCTGCGGAAAAGCTGGGTCACTATGCCTGCAGTCTTTCCTGATGCATCCTGTGCTGGCTGTCTCTGACTTCGGGGGTATCCTCTCCTTTGGCAGCAGGTGCATTGTCCTGGCAGCTGAGCTGCCTCAACTGAGACATGGCATTCCCATGGGTTTTGTGATGCAAAGGGGCCAGTCTCATCAATAAATGGCTTGTTCTCTTAGATGGTTTGTATTGGTCAATTCTAATGGAAATTCTTCACCCTAATAAGTAGAAGAGTGCTGATTTTTTTAAATCTGAAAGCTCCTTTATATAGGGGGAAAGGCTGAGTATCAGTTTACTCTTCTCTCCTGTGATTTTTGGCAAAATCTGTGGGAGCCTCAGGAGCTGACCCAGACTGAGTAGGAATCTCTCTGTAGGGCACATCTTTTGGCTGCCTGAAAGTAGCATCTGTGGAACCAATCACCAGATTGTAAGCCACCTTCTGTTCAATGAGAATATGGTGAGCATCATCTCTGATGAGAGGGGATAGCTCCCAGGGCAGGGATGTCTGGGCAAAGTAGTGCTGAATCCAAGAAGGAATTATCCTTCCCAAGAGCTGGGGAGGGAAAATAACTTTTCCCTGCTGGATACAGTATCTATTCTTGGATATTTGGAGTGAGAATTGACAGGCTTTGTTTATAAGGATCTTACTGACAGGACATGGGGCCAGGGAGTCAAGAAGGAAGGACAATGCTTAGTTAGATCAGTCAACTGTCTGGTCCAGACTGTGATAAGGGGAAAGGGAGTCCAGAACAGAGGTAAAAGACTGGGAGAACAGAGATGAATGGAGAGACTGGAGATCATAGTGAGGAAAAATAGGGTTAGCAGGAATGGTCAGAGGGAGAGATATAAGGACAGAAAGTTATGATCAGAGAGGGGAATTTCACCATTCAGGATTATGAAGGTAGCACAGTTATAGATGATAGTGAGACTTAATATGACCCCCTCCTCAAAAAAAACCACACCCCATCTGTGATTAACTTATTGAGTTATGTCATATGAAGATTGGGTGAAATTTTAGTTTAGAGAAAAATTTAAAGGGATATAGTTGGTATTGATACATTTTTGAAGGGCTAATTTGGGGAAGAGGAATTATTCTTGTTTTATTTGACCCCAGAAGGCAGAATTAGTAGCAATGGATGGAAGTTGCAAAGAGTGAGAATTTGGTTTGGTGCAATGAAAAACTAAGTAATAATTAATTAACCAGTTGATGAATAAATATTTCTTAAGAAGAGTAAGACTAACATTTATTAAGCACCTACTATGTTCTAGACATTGGGCTTTTAAAACATCTCATTCGATTTTCACAACAACCCTGTGAAGTAGGTGCTACAATTATCCCTACTTTACAGTTGAGAAAATTGAGACAGATAGAGATTAAGTGACTTGCTCAGGGTCACAGCCAATATGTGTCTAAGACTGGATTTGAACTCAGGTCTTCCTGATTCCAGGCAAAATGCTCTATTGCACTCCTACTTCTCTCAAAGTGTTAACTATCTTAATCACTGGGACTACAAAGAAAAAGTACAAGATCATGCAAAAAGCAGTCTCTGCTCTCAAGGAACATACATTCCAATGGAGGAGAAAAGTTGCAGGATACATACAGAGTAGGTGAAAGGTCATCATAGAAGGGCAGGCAGGCTTCAGGAAAGAGAAAGTTCTGAGCTGAATCTAACAGGAAACCAGGAATTCTAAGAGGTGTCCTGGAGGTGAGGAGAGAGCATTCTTAGAGTGCAATCAGCTAGTATAAAGGCATGTGAGAACAGCAAGTAGGCCAATATGGCTAGATTGTATAGTGTATGAAGGAGGGAAATATGCAAGGAGACTAGGAAGATAAGAGGGGGCAGGTTATGAAGAGCTATAAAATGCCAGAGGAATTTGTTTTTGGTCTTAGAGGTAAGAGGCTATCACTGGAGTTCATTGAATAGAGCAGGGCTTCTTAAACTTTTTCCACTTGTGACCCCATTTTGCTCAAGAAATTTTTATGCATCCCTAGGTACATAGGTATATAAAAGAGGTATACATAACCTTTTACTGTTGACAAATTTTTCTTGACCCTCACATTCAGTTACGTGACCCCATATGGGGTCACAGCCCACAGTTTGAGATGCTTTGGACTGGAGGAGTGACATCGATCTTGTTTAGGAAAAGCAGTAAAAAAAGCATGCAATCTTTTGTGTGTGTTTTGGGTCTCTCACAAGACTATAAGCTTTAGGACAGAGATTATTTTAATTTTATTTTATTCATCTGTTATTCCTTTCAGCTAGCACCTAAAACAACATTAACAGAGTACCTGCTCAGTAAATATTTATTAATTGATTAAATGATGTAGCTGTCTCTCTTCAGGGAGGGGATTCTTCTCACGGTTCCTTAATGTTGTAATGATGAGATTTAGCATATATATATATATATATATATATATATATATATATATATATATGTATATATATATATGTATATATATATGCGCAGAATGCCTTTACATTAATATTAGTGGACCAGACCAGTTCATTGTAAGCTAATTTGGTCATATTCATCTGAAACTTGTATTGTGGGAGTGGTGGGCAATGGGAGGGTAGGAGTTGCGTGGATGATTTAGCCTGGAATATAATTGAATCTGTTGAGCAGAAATGACCTGTTTTGTAATAGGGGTTTACTGGATAATTTCTTCTTCCTGCAAAAGTGCTGATTGTTTAATCTGAAAAAGAGAAAGCTTGGGGGAGATATAATAGCCACTTTCAAGTATTTGATGGATTGCTATGTTGAAGAGGGGTTAGATATGTTCTATTTGGTTGTAAGAGGTAGAAGTAGTATCAACTAATGGAAGTGAAACAGAGATTTCATCTTGATGTAAAAAAAAATAATACCCAGCAAACCCTTTCTGAATAGCACCCCTTAGATACCCAAGGTTTCATTCCCATCTTAGTGAATAGGACAGCTTGTTGCTTAGCTATTACTTCTCATACAGCCAGTTCCCTTTTATAGGAGTTAAGAAGAAGGGGAGGGTGAGCACAGTTACACATCAGCCCAGATGACCCAACATCTCAGTTGCGGGCTTCACCTCCTGTCCCTTGCCAGACTTGCTAATGAGCAGTGAAGCTGACTCATGTCTTGCAGAAGGCAGGTAGTTGAATGTTATGATTTTTTTTTACTTTGGAGAAGGTTGATGTGGAGGAAGAATGGAAAAGCATAAATATGAGGATAAATCCCAGGTTTACTCCAGAATAATTGAGAAACAAGACCTGAATGTAATTGTCATTGCTTAAAGTCCATTTAGGATCTGAGTACAAAAAAGCAGCCATATATTTTGGAGTGACAGATCTAGAGTTAGAAAGTTTTTAATAAACCTTAAACCAATGAATAAACACTTATTATTATTATTGTTATTACTACTACTACTACTACTACTACTACTACTACTACTACTACTACTACTACTACTACTACTACAAACAAGGCTAGGCTGGAATTTGAAATGAATGAGCATTCCAGGTAATTCAGAATAAACAAGTCCTCCTGGAAAACTTCTTAGGCTGAGCCACACTGGTGTCTGTTACTTTTATGGCTTTCTAATCTTTTTTTTTGGTGGGGCAATGAGGGTTAGGTGACTTGCCAAGGGTCACACAGCTAGTAAGTGTCAAGTGTCTGAGGTCAGATTTGAACTCAGGTCCTCCAGAATCCAGGGCCAGTGCTTTATCCACTGCACCACCTAGCTGCTCCACTACCTAGCTGCCCCTCTAATCTTTTAATATTAGCAGCACATTAGTAAAGTTTTGGTCATTATTACTAATAACAAAGAGAATCTGCCTTGAATATCACGACCTCTTTTCTGGTTCCTTGCCCTTTGAAAAACACAAAATTCTCACAAATATTCTGCAAAGTCTATAAACAGTAACCCTTTTGAATTCAGCTGAACTCTGATGGATTCTGTCCATGACCCCTCCAAATACAGCTGAGACAGATATAAACCTATGGCAAGTGGCAATAATAAACAGACCAGTGAATCCTAGAATTTCTGGTTTAGTGCTGATTGCAAGGCTGCATTCTTGCCCTCCTCCTCCTACTCAGACTCCTACCTCTTAGATCTTGAGCTCTGAGAAGTGAACCTTTGCTTTATCTTGTCTCAAATCATTCTACTTCAAGGCCAACTCCAAATCATGCTGTATCTTGTATGCTCTTGGCCATTCCCCCTTCAACTCTAATTCCTCTCTATTTGTTGTGTTTTGAATAGAACCCAAGCTCCTTGAGGGCAAAGACCTGTCTTGGTATTTTGAGCCCCAGCACTTAGTATACTTTTAGAGCTTAATAAATGCATTTTCGTTTATCCATTTTTAGTAATAGTCAATACTTTAGTAATTTGCAGTTTTTTTATTGTGGGCACTCCCTCCACTAAAGCACATTTCAAGTTCTCTCTAACTTAGACAAGACTTCCTTTGCCCCAAAATTTGTTATTCTGCAGGCAACATGACAAAGCTAAGTTTAAAGAAGTGTGCGTGTGTGTGCGTGTGTGTGTGTCTGTGTGTGTGTGTGTGTGTGTGTGTGTACTTTAAAAAAAAGCTTTGAAGTTTCTTTTTGTTTTTATTTTACAGTCATTTCTTAATGGAGCAGCTGGCTGGTTCATAAATAGAGCACTGGTCCTGAAGTTGGGAGAACCTAAGTTCAAATCTCACTTCAGACACTAACCGTGTGACCCTGGGCAAGTCACTTAACACCAATTGCCTTAAACATCTGGAGCCATCTCCAGCTGTCCTGATGCATATCTTGCCACTGGACTCAGATGATTCTGGAGGAGAGTGAGATTGGTGACCTTGCACAGGCCTCCCTCACTTAAATCCAATTCACTGCAAGTCATGATATCACCCCAATGTCATGGCCCTCTTTGAGAATGAAGGACAAACAACAACAACAACAACAACATTTCTGGATATTACCAAACCCTCTTTAAGAAAGAAACAGTCAAGCAAAACTGACACCTTGAGCTCTTTAACAATATATGCGACATTCTATACCTGTTCTCTCCTACTTTCTCTACTGAAAAGAAGGAGCTACTTCCTTAACTCTTTTTGAAGGGCCAAGTTTGATTATTACAGTTACTCGTTATTTGGATTCACTGAGTATTTTGTTTTTATTTATATAATGTAGTTGAGTATATTGTCTTCCATTTTTGGATTACTTGATTCTGTATCAGTTCATACAGATCTTTCCACATTTTTCCAAATTTTCCATATTTATAATTTCTAGTGGCATGATAACATCCTATTATATTCCTATAACACAATTTGTTCTGCTGTTGCCAACTCAGTGGGAAACCACTTTGTTTCTTATTTTTGGCAACCACAAAATATTTTTATATAAATGGGCCCTTTCCGTCATTGACCATGGGACCAATAGTCCAACCATGAATTGTTTTCCAAAATGGTTAGACCAAGGCCTATCAACAATGTGTTTGTGTCACTGTCTTCATGTAGCCCCTTGAATATTGATGATTTTTGTGTTTTGTTTTCTTTTTTGATTTGGTGGTTACAAGGTGAAACCAGAATATTTTAATGTACATTTCTCTTAGTATTAGTCATTTGGATGGATCTTATAGTCATAGGGAGGTTGCAATTAATTTTTTGGGAAAAAATTCATATCATTTAAGTACATACTAATTGGGGAATGTCTTTTGATCTTACATATTTGTGTGGTACCTATATATCTTAAATCTTAGACTTTTATCAGAGATATATGTTACAAAGATTTTAAAAATTAAATCTGGCAAGTTCTGTTTTTGCTAGCTGCATTGGTTTTGTACAAAAATTCTTATATTTTATATAGTTGAAATTATAGATTTTCTTTTTTGTCACTAAAGAATGGACCCTTATGAAAGATATCTCTTCCAATCTCTTAATTTTTTAATATGACTTTTTACATAGGTTTAGTGACCATTTCTGTGGTACATGTGGTACATGGTATAAAATGATGGACTAAATCTAATTTTTGCCAGACTGTTTACAGTTTTCCCAGTAGTTATTATCAAATAGTCAATTCTTCCCCCAGTAGTTTGTTTTTGAGTTTATTGAATGGTATACTATTGCATTTGCATTTGATTGTGTTTGATTCTTGCTCATCCAACCTTTTCACTGATCTACTTTGCTATTTGCTAACAAAAATTACATAGGTTTCCCCCCCCCCCCTCCCGCCCAGGGCAATGAGGGTTAAGTGACTTGTCCAGGATCACACAGCTAGTGTCAAGTGTCTGAGGTCAAATTTGAATTCACATCCTCCTGAATACAGGGCTGGTGCTTTATCCACTGAGCCACCTAGCTGCCCCTAATATCAAATAGTTTTGATGATTACTATTTTATAATATATTTTGACATGTGGAAATCTTTCCCTCCTTAATTTTTTTCACAATTTCCATTGAAATTCAAGACTCTTCTTCCAAATGCATTTTGTTATTATTTTTCTAGTTCTGTCAAGTAACCCCTTGTTAGTTTGAATGATATAGCATAAATTTATAAATTACTATAGGTAGTGTGATAATTTTGATTATAATGGCATGGCCAAAAACTTGAGCAAGGAATATACCTCCAATTATTTGTTTTCTTTTATTTCTGGAATGAATACTTTTTCTTTTAGCCTTGAATGTGTCTTGGCAAGTTGACTCCCAAATATTTTAAACAACATATAAAATAAAAAATAAAAGTTTTTAGTGAGACTTTTCTATAATATTCTTTTTAAATTGATGCACAAAACTATAGATTTATTTTGTATCTTGCCATTTTATGGAAATTACTAATCATTTTAATCAATCAATAACATTTTTGTGTCTATTATTATTATTTGGGTTCTTTACTGATTTTTTAGGGCATTCTTAGTAAATCAACATGTTTTCAAATAAAGATAATTTTGCCTATTCTAGTTTATGCCTCTAATTTCATTCTTTTATCTTACTATTGCTATAGCTAGCATTTTTTCTTTTTCTTTTTAATAGTATTTTATTTTCTCCAAATACCTGTACAGAGAAATTTTAACATTCATTTAAAATTTTTTGAGTTCCAAATTTTCCCCCTCTCTCCTTTGCCTCCCCTCCACTCCTTCTCCTCCCCCTGTTCTAAGAAGATAAGCAATTTAATATAGCTTATATATGTGCAATTATGTAAAACCATTTCCATATAAATAGTCATGTTGTTAAAGAAGAAACAGACCTAAAGGAAAAAAAAAACAATTTTTTTTAAGTGAAAATAGTTTGCTTCAATCTGCATTCAGACTTCAACAGCTCTTTCTCAGGATATGGATAGCATTTTTCATCATGAATCCTCTGGAATTGTCTTGGGTCATTATATTGCTGAGAATAGCTAAGTAATTTACAGTTGATCATCATGAATAAAGCTGTTACTGCATACAATGTTCTCCTGGTTCTGTTCACTTCACTTTGCATCAGTTCCTGTAAGTCTTTCCAGGTTTTTCTGAAATCAGCCCACTTGTCTTTTCTTATAGCACAACAGTATTCCATTAAATTAATATACCACAACTTGTTCAGTCATTCTCCAACTGATGAGCATCTCCTCAATTTCCAATATTTTGCCACCACGAAAAGAACTGCTACAAATATTTTTGTACATATAGATACTTTCCTTCCTTCCTTCCTTCCTTCCTTCCTTCCTTCCTTCCTTCCTTCCTTCCTTCCTTCCTTCCTTCCTTCCTTCCTTCCTTCCTTCCTTCCTTCCTTCTTTCTTTCTTAAACTGGAGGGTTTTGTTTTTGTTTTTTTAGTGAGGCAATTGGGGTTAAGTGACTTGCCCAGGGTCATGCAGCTAGTACATGTTAAATGTCTGAGGCCGGATTTGAATTCAGGTCCTCCTGTATCCAAGGCCAATGCTCTATCCACTGCGCCTCCTAGCTGCCCCTTTCTTTCTTTCTTAATGATGTCTTTGGGATACAGACCTAGCAGTGGTATTGCTAGATGAAAGGGTATGCAGTTTGATTGGCCTTTTGGTATAGTTCTAAATTGCTCTCCAGAATGATTGGATCAGTTCACAACTCCACTAATGGTTCATTAGTGTCCCAAGTTTCCCACATCCTCTTCAACATTTATCATTTTCCTTTGCTATCATGTCAGCCAATATGATAGGTATAAGGTGGTGATTCAGAATTATTTTAATTCATATTTTTCCAATCAATTATGATTTAGGGAATTTTTTTTTACCATAGCTAGCATTTCTAGAACTGCCTCAAATTACAATAAAGAAAACAGGTATCCTTGTTTTATCCTTATATTAATTGGCACAATTTCTAGAATTTCTCCTTGGAAAATAATGTTATCTTTTGCTCTCTCTCTCTCTCTCCCTCTCTCTTAATCTCTCTGTCAAAAGGATTCTTCTATTTTTTGAAAGGATTTTTAGGTTAAAATGAGTTATGGGTTTTGTTAAAAGAACTTTTATATATGTATTTATATGATCATGGGATTTTTTCACTGATTTTGTTTTTATATAAAGGTTATGTTGTTTTCCTAAAATTGAACCCTCTTGATATTCCTAACATAAATTCAGCTTAGTCATAATGAATCTTTCTTTTCTTTTTCTTCCTTCCTTCCTTCCTTCCTTCCTTCCTTCCTTCCTTCCTTCCTTCCTTCCTTCCTTCCTTCCTTCCTTCCTTCCTTCCTTCCTTCCTTCTTTCCTTCCTTTCTGTGGTCTTTTTGCTAGAATAGTATTTGAAATATTCTAACCAATATTATTTAGTAATATTGGTCTATATTTCTCTTTTTATGCCTTATCTCTCCCTAATTTAGGTGTAAGGGCCATATTGGTCAAAATCACCATGGCCAAAGCAGAATTTATTATTTTTTCTCCTAAGTTATTCCCTCTTTTGAACATTCCAATTACTGTCAAGTCACCCTGACTTTCAACCTCAAGTTCATTTTTGCTTAATCACTCTCACCCCATATAACTACTGCCAAATTTGGTCAATTCCATTTCTACAATATCTGTTGTTTACATTCCCTTCTCTTAACAGAAAGCCACCACTGTTGTTCAGGAACCTTATCACTTCTCCCCTGGACAATTTCGGTAGCCTTCTAATTGGTCTCTTTGGCTCAAGTCTTTCCTCAGTGTACTTCATCATACATTAACTACCAAAGTGGTTTTCCTAAAGCATTGTTCTGACCATGTCCACTCCTTTCTACCCCACACTTAACTCCACAAACTCCACTATGTGTAATTTAAGATTCTAATTGTGGATTCTAATCTGTTCCCCCAGTTTTGGGGGAAACTGACTAAAATCACTGATAAAATGAGTTTAGGTTTTTAAGGGTTTATTGGAAAATAGAAAGAAAAAGATTGAGAACAGAATTCCAACAGCCTGGCATTCCTATCTTTCCTCAAATTTCCTGTGAAGTCCTCTGCCGCCGCTACCACCATCAAGTCAGGAACCCAAGAGAGCTCTCCATGCAGGCTCCCTTTCCTCCTTCCTGTCTCCTCCCAGAAAATAGGAGGCTCCTCAAGTTGATTGGCTGGTAGCCTTGATAGACAGCACCCATGAGTAAACGTCATTTCCTGACGCCAAGGAAAAGCCACAATGCCTCTGAGGCATTTTCCTCATGGCAGAGCTTTCCCACAGCAAGTCTCCAGTAGGTGGCATCATTCCAATCATTACAACTAGTTCCCTAAAAATTCCAGGATCAAATATAAAATCCTCTTCTTGCTGTTTGTACTTTCCCCTTCAGATACTTTTTTCTGCTCTGTAGACTCCTGAATCTGGGTACTGTTACTATCATTTTGGAGTTGTGAAGGTGTAGTTGGCTCCTTGCCCTTCACAAAAAGGGGACTAACTTTAGATTGGTTTATAATTCCCTTTCCTCTGTCACAGAAACTCCTTCCTCTCTATCTGACTTAGTTCATCCTCATCTTCACAAATGAACTTCCTTTCTGTTGAGTAACTTTGCTGTTTTCTATCCATTGTTGGATTTGGTTTAGACTCATTCAATACTGTGAGAGGATAGGAAAAAGGCCACCAAGACTAAAGCTTGAAACAGTCCTGGTAGGTTGTTTACGCTAGAAAGCTGAGGATGATTAGGGTTACTGGGAGCTATAGGAAATTTGGCCATCCATGGTTATTTAAGAAAACTTTGGGGCAGCTAGGGGTGCAGTGGATAAAGCACTGTCCCTGGATTCAAGAGGACCTGAGTTCAAATCTGGCCTCAGACACCTGACACTTACTAGCTATATGACCCTGGGCAAGTCACTTAACCCTCATTCCTCCACAAAAAAAGAGAGAGAAAAAAAGAGAAAGCTTTACCTCTTATTGGCTGTAGTCTCAATTACCATAGACTTGGAGCATCTTTGCATGTTTTTGGATTGCTTGGGTAGAGGAGTCATGTTAAAAGCAAATACATTGACACTTTGATGATCATTCAAATCCCTAGGAAAGGTGTAACTAACAAGCATACTTTGTAATCTGATATTGCAAAAGGAAATTTATTTGTCTTACTCTTAGGTTTGAAAATATATTTTGGCACTTTGGCTAATGCAGAACAACACGCCAGCTGTAATAGTTCAGAACAGAAATCCAAACCTATCGCTGGAAATTGTACTTAGGAAAAATTCAGTTGAGGAGGTAGGGGTGGGGAAAGGAGGGGCTGGGTGATACAGAGGACAAGCAGGGTCCTTGTGGTCCAGAGGCAGTTGTGCCAAGTATTAGGGTGGGGGAGGACATCATGAAAAGGGGGAATTGTCATTATGAGGAGAAAATATTCCTCCCAGATTTCAACACCCTGAATACAAGTCCTATTTGTCCTATGTTAGTTATGGCTCTGAGTAAGGCCTGTGACTTTGTTACATGATAGATACTTAATGTATCTTTGAAGCTGTGAGCCCAAGTAAAGCAAGAACCTCCACTGGGAGGAGAACCTGAGGGTGACAAGCTTTTACTTTAAAGGCTATCACCTGTAGACAAATTCTGGGGAGAGGTTTGAGATTTCTCCTAGGGTAAAGGCATTAAAGTTTGAGGACAAGGTCAAGAAGGAACTTTTCAAACTTGAGAGAAGATTGTTTCTGGTGAGTTTCTGTGTTGTTGTTGTTGGTGGTGGTGGTGGTGGGATTTGGGATTGTTGGGTCTCTATGTTAATTATGGTTCCAAAGAAGACCTTGGGTTTCAATGATTCAGGCAGCCCTGTATGACTCTTAAATTGTAGAGTAATAGTGGATATGCTTGGTAGAGGGAATTTTCTCACTGGGAATTCCTTACACCAAGAAAAAAATACAGGTCCATTCCAAAAGAAAAAAAAAATAGGTTCCTAGGTTATGGAAAACAGTAGTTTCAGGGAAAAGATAAGCAGAGATATTTTTTTAAACCTTAGAAAAAGTAAATTTTAAAACATAGGACTTGGAATGCTATATCTGGTGTATAAAATGTAGAGCATCAGGATTTTGAGGGGGAGAGGGCATCACTGTTTTTATTGAGTAATCATATTTTGCTCCCAGGGCATAAGATAGATATGATTCACAACACTCAAACTACTGTGGGGATGTGTGAAAGAACCACAGGTACATTTACCAAGGTTTCTGGCATATTGCTTTTTACATATGAGATTACTTGTCAGGAGGATTTTTTCTCAGTTCTCACAGGACAGAAACAAGAGTGTTACATAATGCACGAAGCATTTTCTAAGGCTTACGACCAAGGAAAGGTTAGCAAGTGTACAGGTTACTGGCAGAATAGCAATTAGTACCATGGGCTCTTTGCAATATGCTGAGTGGGAGGCTAGGGAAGGGGTTGTTTCAATGAAGGCAGAATACCCAAATGGAAAGAACCTTCCACTCTCTGTGCTTTCTGGAAAGTCCCTTCGGCTCCCCTCTCTGCCCTTGTTTTCTCACTGGTTAATTGGGGAAAATGATACGTGCCTGATCCATCACCACCCCTCTTCTATTTATTTACACAGACCAAAAGGGAGGTTGTGAGAATAAAGAAGATGACACGTGGGGAGCTCTGAGAATGCATTATAATTGCAGAAATTATTATATTACCCTTCTGAAGATGAACCATCTTTGCCAGGGACTTGACTAAATCAATAAATGGGATGGAATTAAATAGTGCAAAGGTTCTTTTTTCCTTACTGACTAAGGAAGAAATTGACATATGGGGAAAAAAATCTGAAGTTCCATCTTCTGAGCTGCAGATATTAGAAAACAATAACCAAAGAATAAGAATGTGGCAATCCTTGGTGGTGTGTGGACTGGCCTCTGACACCATTAGTGTTGATCTAAGCCTCACAACTTCTAGGCATTTTTTTTTCTGGCAGGAGTGAATAACATAGCTATGATTCTTGGTAAAAGCCAGACATCACCTCACCGGTGTTTCATCATCAGCTGTACTATCCCTCCCATTCAGTAAGAAGAGGCCTTATTGTATTAGCTAACTGGAATGCATAGCATAGGTGTCCCTAGGGTCATTGGCCCCATGGAAGTGACTCATGGACTCTTATGGAATAAATAGGTAGATACAAAGAAAGAGCATGTTTTAAACACTTGCTATGTGACAGAAGCTATCCTAAGTGTTGAGGACACAAATACAAAAAAGCAAGACAGTCCTTAACCTCAAGGAACTTATATTCTAATAGGGGAAGATGACAAGTAAGAGAACTAGAAAGGGAGGAGTTGCAAAGGTACTTTTAAGGGGCAATGTGGCAGGGGAGAATGAGGGTTTCTGAAATAGTTCAGGTGGTGAGTGAAGTAAAAGGATGGGGTTCTTTCTAAAATGGTGGTGCCAAAGAAGAAATCACTACTAAGAAGAAAAGAGCCAGAGCAGAGAATATAGTAGGTGAGGGAAAGAAGGAGGATTTCAGAGAGAGTCTAGGCATGAGCTTGAGAACCACTGTTTTAGAACAATCACATGTGGTGATAAACTAAAACAAAGCTTCTTAAACTGTGAGTCACAACCCACATGAGGTTGTATAAGGAATGTGGGGGTCATGAAAAAATTGGCAACAGTAAAAGGTTATGTATACCTAGATACCCAGGATCATGTAAAAAATTCTCAGGTGAAAAGGGGTTTTGAGTGGAAAAAGTTTAAGAAGCCCTGTATTAAAGAACCTGATTTGATTCTTCTCAGCTGTCATGGGATAGGAGGCAAGGCAAACATTGGCTTGGAAGGCAGAGCACAATAGCAAGTGAGGTGGTATACTATATTACTTCACGAAGACATGAAACCAGTCCACTCCCCTTGAGCAGGTAGCAACAGTTTGTGGGCAAACTTCTCTACTTAAGCACAGCTATAAGAGATCTTCTAGATTGTCTAATGCAGCCTCTGCATTTTACATCTTGGGAAATTGAAAACCAGAGATTGTGAATTGCCAAATTTCTATGTACTAGTAAGTTGCAGAGCTAGAATCTGAATCCAGCTCCTCTGCCTTCAAAATCTAGTACTCTTGGGGGCAGCTAGGTGATGTGGTGGATAAAGCACTGGCCCTGGATTCCTAGGACCTGAGTTAAAATCTGGTCTCAGGCACTTGACACTTACTAGCTGTGTGACCCTGGGCAAGTCACTTAACCCTCATTGCCCCAGGAAAAAAAAAAGATAATTTTGGGGCAGCTAGGTAGTGCAGTGGATAAAGCACTGGCCCTGGATTCAGGAGGTCCTGAGTTCAAATCCTACATCAGACATTTGACACTTACTAGCTGTATGACCTTGGGCAAGTCACTAACCCTCATTGCCCTGCAATACAAAAACAAAAACAAAAAAATCTAGTACTCTTTCCATTATACTATCCTTCCTCCCACTTCCTTATTTCTCTAGTTTAAATTACATATAGAACATTACACTTCTTCATTTTTTTTTACTTCAATTTTTTATTAAAAGAAACTGGGAATTCCAGGTGGCTAACTCTTAAAAATTAAGGGTCTATTGCCAATCTTCTGATATCAGATGACTAGATTCTAGAAGAGGTTTAACATTTGTAGATAGCTCGGTAAAGTTAGTAACAATAGTTAAGAATGCTTCTTACTCATTGACTGGATTTACTCCTTTGGGGGCTGGTAGGATTAATTAAGTGACAGAGTAATGTTGACTGTAATTAATGGGAATTACTAGAATGGGTTTCAAGGACAAAAAAGATAGTTGAACCCATCAACACAACACATAAACGCAAAATTAGTCTTGTAATAGGCTCAGAATGAACATTTGTTGTTGTTGTTGTTGTTGTTTTTGTCAAAGGCTTTAAAAAACAAAACCTAATCACAAAATACATTTTAATTGGACTGAGTTGAAGTTGGAGGAAGGAAGAAATTCTTACACACACCAACAGAATAATTTATAGCTCAGTGATTCCTACTTGAAGCTCTAAGATCAGCTCTGAAGCCACAGACCTTGGCCCTTTACAAATCCAGGTGGCTTGCCAAATACTACCAAAAAGCAGTATTCACTTGTAAGACAGAAGGCTGAGATTTTTCTCCCTTTGGTGGGTGCTGAGAAGGGAGAAGTGATTTAAGGGAGATCCTCCCCTCCTTGGTGTGGAATCAGGCTCTCCCTGTGTGGAATTCACAAGGTAACTTGGGGGGAAGGAGAATGGAACTGGTAAAAATATCAGATAAAGAAGGAGAACTTTGGAAAAGGCTAGGAAGGAATAGTGGAGTCTTCTGAGAAAGACAACCTGGATAAAAAATGTATCACTTTGTATCACTTTGTGGAAAATTTCTCCCTGCAACAGTTTGAATTCCTATTTCATTAAGCTTTCCCTTGCCTTTCCTAAGTATTTTAGAGGTGGATTTCTTTCTACAAGGTAGGCTTGAAAACAACCATTGGCCTTCAGTGGTTGAGACGCTCTAGAGATGGAAGTTGCTTCCATCTATCAACCCAGTCTTTCCATACCCCAAGTGTAGGAAAACTCTTGAGTATTTCTGATGTCATAGAGTTTGAGGAGACCATGAGAAGTCAGTTCTTGTTTCCAGGCAACTGAGTTTCTAAAATTTTGTGGGGACCAATTTTTCATTAGGGAGTGCTAGCTAAGCAGTTCACCGCAATATTGGGGCAAGGAAGGAGACCGGCAGCCTCATTCAAAACAGAACAAGATTTATTTTAACAAGAACGAACTTAAAAAAAAAATACAAACAGGATCAGTAGGATCAAGGGAAAGGAAATACAATGGGGAAAGGGAAATTATAATACCTGAAAAAATACCACCACCCAGGAATCAGCTGAAAATATGCAGCAGAACACCTGTCACTTTCCAGCTTCCACCTCAAATGCCCAATTCTCCTCCCCCAAACCTAGAAACTCCCCACACAGCCCCAGCCAATGGGATGGCCGCTCTGACAGTCACATGACTGCCCTCACTAGGCTTCCAATCATAATTTTGCCAGGCCCATGTAGGCATCGGCGTGCCAGAGCCCTGGCAAGGGCTACAACCAGTGGGTGGAGCACCATGTGGTTTGTGGAGCCCTAGGCCAGTGCGCACCGAGGCATAAAAACCTCAAATAACAATTAATTCTTTACAATTTAAATAATTTAAGAAAGATTATTGTATTGTGTTGTGTTATTATAGTGTTGGCTTCTCGGGGATCTATCTCTAGGTAAACCCCACAGCCTCCCTTGGTAGCCTTCGCTGATTTGAGAGGTTCCATTTTTAATCATCTCATGGCCAAGTTCTTACTTTTAAATAAAAATCTACCATAATCTTCTCTCCTGTCTTAATTTAAATCCATTCCTTCATGTTTGAGGAAAGCAACTCTTCCCCATATCTAGAGTGCATATGCTCTTTACTTGAGCCTCTTAGGAATCCTTTGGTTCCCCCAAAGTTCAGTTCAGTGGCCATCTATGTGAAATCTTTCCTAATCTCTTCATCTGTTTGTGCCCCCCCCCCATTCACCTTGTGTATATTTTATTTATTTCTTTCTGTCTATCTTTGTATTTTTAGCTCTCAGATGGATAACTATTAATTGGTTTCCTTAATTATGATATTGATAAGAGATAAGTAAAGCACAGTGGGTAGAACACTAACTAGGTCTGGAGTCAGGAAGACTTGAATTACAATTTAGCCTTAGACACTTTCTATTTGTGTGACTTTAGGCAAATTTTTCATCTCTGTTTGCCTCAGTTACCTCAGCTGTAAATTGGGAATAATAATAGTCCCTACCGGGGGCAGCTAGGTGGCACAGTGGATAAAGCACCACCCCTGGATTCAGGAGTACCTGAGTTCAAATCCGGTCTCAGACACTTGACACGTACTAGCTGTGTGACCCTGGGCAAGTCACTTAACCCCTATTGCCCCACAAAAAACCCCAAAAAACAAAAAAACAGAACCAAAAAAAATAATAGTCCCTACCTCAGAATTGTTGTGAGGATCAAACGAGATAATAATTGTAAAGAATTTAGCACAGAGCTTGACATGTAATAGGCATGATATAAATGTTGATTATTATTATTATTATCATTATTATTCATTGCAGAGGTGGGTGACTAAGGGTAGGGAATATCATACATATTTTCAGGCATGGCAGCTGCTTCTTTTCCACTGTGCCCTTCCTTCCTCTCCCCCCCCCCTTTTCTTTTCAAATCCCTATTAAAAGAGATAGCTCACTGGGTAGAGAAATGGAGATGGATATATTCAGAAACAAAGGTGATGTCAAAACAAAAAGCATGAAAAAAGAGACAGAACTCTGAGGAGCTAGACAGTGTTGATCATTAGAAATGACACGAGAAAATATATCCTAAAATTTATGTGGAATTGACTCAAAAACACCTAAATTCCATATAAAGACCCAGGCATTGTATGTTAAATGAAGACAGTGTATATTTACAAATCCACCATGCTTAGAAATAGGCTCAAAATATTTAGGAAATTCAAGATGAGAGTGTTGATTTCAAATTTCTTAAAACATATTTCATTCATTTTCATACTTTTTTTCAATACCTTAATGAAATTGTGATCTCTTTGGAATGGGCACACCCTCCAGTGATGTGTATGACAAATCATTCACAACTTTTTACCTTTACAGACCTAAAATCATATTTCTGAAAAGAGACTTAGAAAGGATCATAGGATTCAGTCCCCTGTCTTTAGCCAAATTTTCTAAATCCTCCACAACAAATGGCTGTCTTCTCTTTTTTTCAAGATCTCTATTAAATGGAAACTCATTGTCATTGCTCTAAAAAATTGCTACTATTGCATTATATTTTATCTATCTGTTTTTTCTCTAACTGAAGTTTACCCACATCTCCACAAATATGGAATATAATCCTACTATTCATTGGGATTACTGATATAGGTTCTTAAAAAAGGAGATGCTTAAAAAAATGAGACACAAAAGTTCCTCATGTGGCACTTACCCATACTGTTGTCATCTTTATTTTTAGGGTTTTTTTTGAGTGAGTGAACTGAATCAAATTTTTACTGGTCACGGAGGCAATGTAGCGCCATGGAGCAAAGGTGTTGTGTCTGCTAACTAGCTGCCAGCTTGTGTTTCCCCCATAAGAGAGCACATGTCACCTTCATAAATTCAATTCAAATTTCAGAATGGTCAGTCCCACCCAGTAAATCAGACCTTTCAAAGGGTGAAAAGAACATGAATATATTATATGTCAGTGTTTATTTAAATTCTTACTTCTCTGTGGAATTGAGGAGGCAAGATCTAAATATCCATCAGAGTCCATTAATTTTCCTTGAACTCAATGGCATATTAGTCAAACATAATTAAGGGAACTTTGTCTAGAGACTGCTATATGCTAAAGGGATGTCTTATTTGTTTTCTGAGGAGAAATATGTTTTCTCCCTGTGATTGTATATTTATTGGAAGTTAGTTGTTTCCAAGATAAAACCAGCTGTGATACAATTGAATGAGTAGGAATAGAGGCAGAGTTTCATTTTTCATTGATGACTATATCTTTTTGCTATTTTAGTTTGGAGGGCAATTGTGGTAGAGAGTGGTAGAATGTCACAATAGGGTGAAGTAGGGGAGACTGGGCTTAGGAATTATGGTTAGTTTCATGATGTAATGTCTATCCAGGATATTTGCAAATCTCATTTTTATTAATACCTTTTGGTTTTATATTACATTCATTTTTTAGATTCATTTTTGAATCTATTCCTCCTCCTTCTACCCAGTGGATCAATCCTTATAACAAAGATATTTTTGTTTGTTTGTTTGTTTTGCCCCTAAATATTTTTTTAAAAGAGAAAAAAAATTAGCAAAAAAGATCGGAGACAGCTAGGTGGCACAGTGGATAAAGTATTAGGACCTGTGTTTAAATCTGGCCTCAGACACTCTACACTTACTAGCTGTGTGACCTTGGGCAAGTCACTTAACCCTCATTGCCCCTCCCCCCCTGCAAAAAGATCAACTAACACATCCTTCATCCCTGACAGAATATGAAATAGTCTACATGCATATCAGTGGTGTGCTGGTAAATGATTAACAACCAGCTCTCCAAAAAAACAAAAAATGTAGCACAATATACTTTTTATTTTTATTTTTTTTGGCAGGGCAATGAGGGTTAAGTGACTTGCCCAGGGTCACACAGCTAGTAAGTGTCAAGTGTCTGAGGCCGTATTTGAACTCAGGTACTCCTGAATCCAGGGCCAGTGCTTTACCACTGCGCCATCTAGCTGCCCCCACAATATACTTTTAAGTTTAATTTGCATTATTAGCATTTTCTCTATTACTTTCATATGTCTAGACAGTCAACAAAATAATAAATCAAAACCTGGTTTATGGCATTCACTGATTTCTTCTGTGTGAATGCTCACATCTAAAATTTAACCAGTTTGATCAGGCTTCTATATAGTTAGTCTCTTTCACCTTTGCAAAGAGGTGAGGGTGGTGCATTTTCTCAACTTTTCCCTGAGGCTAAGCTTAGTCATCATAATTATATCTTGTTCAGTTTCTTTTTTTTCTTTTTTTGATATTTTTGTTGACATTTGGAGTCATTGTATATATTGTTTTCCTTGTTCTCATGTTACTCTGCATCAACTCATCTTCCTATGCTTCTCAGAAGTATTTGTATTCACTATTTTTTATGCTTCATCTATATTGCATTAATTTGCCTACTTTGATTCCAATTCTTTGCCTTCACAAAAAGAGTGTTTATGAGTATTTTGTTTTATCTGGAATGTTTTTTGTTTTGTTTTGTTTTTGTTTTCCTGTCTGATCTTCCTAGAGATATATTCCTGGCACTGGGATCTCTGGGTCAGAGGGTAGGAACATTTTAGTCACTTTAAAAAAAAGTATAATTTCAAATAGCTTTTCACAAAGGTTGGTTCTATTCACAGCTCCACCAACAGTGTATGAATGTGTTTATCTTCTTCTAGCCCTCCAACATTTTGCCATCTTTGCCAATTTCCTGAGTGAAACCTGGAGTTATTTTGTTGTATTTCTCTTAATATTAACTATTCGAAACAATCATTTGAGTGGTTGTTAATAGTTCTACATAAAACTCTTTGAGAAGTAGTGTGCTGGACTTGGAATCTGAAGGACCTGAGTTTAAATCCTACCTTCTATATTTAGTATCTGTATATACTGGGGCAAGTCACTTACCTGCTCTGAGGTTCAGTTTAATTCTTTATAAATTGGTAGTCATGATAATAGCAGCTACTTCAAAGGACTGATGTGACAAAATAAGATGTGTAAAGCACTTTGCAAACCTTAAAGTACTATGCAAATGTGAACAATTATTATTGCAGGCCTGAAACTTTTGTCTCAATATCAAATCAAATCCAATTCCACAAATGTTTTTAAAGTCTTTACTGTGTGCAGTGTACTATACTGTGTTCTGGGAATAAAAATATAAAAGTGAAACTGTCCCTGACCTAAAGGATTCTACATTTTACTGGAGGGGTAGGGCTGCAACAGATGTGTATAAAATAAGGAGATTTGAGGTGGGAGAGAGTACTAACGTTGAGAGGGTCATGGGACACTTCACAGAGGAGGTGACACTGAATTGAGCCTTGTAAGAAGACAAGTATCTGAGAGGTAAAGATGAGGACGGAGTAAATTCCATAGATGGGGAAGTGCATAGAAGAATGTACAGGTATAGGACATGGATTATTGAGCTTGGAGAATGGCTAGTAGCCCAACATGGCTAGAATGTGGAGTTTGTAAAAGGGAATAGTATGAAATAAGTATGAGAAGAAAGGTGAGAGACTAATTTCAGAGCCTTAAATTCAGCCTAAGGAGTTTCTATTTTATGCTTTGAGAATGGGGAGCCATTGAAGGTTTTGAACTGGAGAGTCATAGACCTATGAAGTAGAAAAATTATTTTAGCAGCTGTAGGTGGGATGGATTAGAGAGAAGAGGCAGACCAGAGGAAGGGGACCAATTAGGAATCTGTTGTAATAATCTAGGTGAAAAACTGTGAGACCTAAATTAGCATGTGTTGGAAGTAAAGTATTTACAAATCATAAGACTTGCAGCAGAGTATGGATGAAGGCTTTTTATTGCATGCTCAGAGGAATGCCTTTGAACAAAGCTACAGACAAGCTTATATCCCTTAAGGTCCCACCCCTCCTTTCTCCAATTGGATGGGAGATTCACAGTCTTCCCAGAAGTCTACCTATGTAACCCCTTAGTATGTTCTCCCTCCATTACATATTCTGCCATACATCACATGTTCATTACATGGATGTCACTTAGCCCACCTCAATCAGCACTAACTGGATCCAGCCATTTTTTTTCTACTTTAGGACCCTTCAGGAATGTTTGAGGAGGGCCTAGAACAGAGGTTGCTTCACTGTCTTTCTGAAATAAGTGACACAGGATTCTAACTTCTCACAGCATGATTGTGGTAAGAATGGTGAGGAGACATATGTGATGGATAGAACTGACAAGACTTGGCCATTGATTGGATATGAGAGATGAGGGTGAAGGAAGCATTAAGGATGACTCTAAAGATATTAACCTCAATGAATGGGATGGTGTTAATACCCCTAAGTAGAAAGAGGGAAATATAGAAGAGAGTAGATTAAGGAGGGAAGATGACAATTTCTTTTTTGGACATGTTGAGTTTGAGGAGCTTACAGACAGAAAACTGGAGATATCTGAACAGTTGACAATCTATGACTGGAATTGATCTGTCCATGAGTGTGTATGTATTGCTACATGTATACATGTGCATATATGTATATTTGTACAAATGTATGTGCATATATATTTCTGATGCTAGTCAGTCCAGGTGCCTATTATAGTGTGGTGTTAATAGTGTTTGGATACTACCCCTGGAAGATTAAAAATAATAATAACAGGTTAAAATGCTATATATGTGTAAGATAACTGGAGTCAAATTCATGTATTTCTTGGCAGGGGTTGTACTTTTTTTCATACATTTTTAGAGACTGGGCATATTTAAACAAAACAAGGAGTTCAAAGTGTCTTCTATCATTTTGCTCTAGGGTTGTTGGTAGAACAGTTGGGGGAAAGGGAGAGAAGGGAGTGTAGGAGTTAGTGACGCACTCATGAAAGGAGGGGAAGGCATGACTACTAGGAAGCAGGACCTATTTGCTCAGGCTGAGAGTTAGGTAGTTTGTAAACTCTTTTTAGTAACACAATCCTAAGATACAACTCTTGGAATCAACTGAGAAAATACAAACCTCTCGCGACTCCTGCCTGGTGCATTCAGGGAATGAAACAAGGCAGTGCTGGAGCTGTTTCCACTAGATCCCCCAAAGGCCTGAAGGATGGAGCCCATAATGACTGCTTTCTTTGGCTGGCAGCCAGTGAACTTTTAAGGCTCTGTATACAGAACCTACAAATGGGTTTGATCCATTTCCTGGCAAACCAAGGGAAATGTACTTGAGCTTCTGAAGCCCATATGCACTGCCCAACCCCTGCTGAGGATGTGTACACTCACTTTCCCAGGAGGGAAAGGAGTCTGCCAGGGCCATCATTCCAAATGTGCCTGCTCCAGTTCATGGGATCATCGATCTAGCTCTGGAGAGAATTTCAGAGGCCAAAGAGGCCCTTCTCATCTTACAGAGGAGGAAGCTGAAAGGTTAATTGCTCAAAGTCATGAAGCTTTACCACATGTTAGAGGTAGGACATGGGCTCTGGTTCTTCAACTCTTAGAGAAGTGCTTTTGTGGTAGGGCCAAAACTGAGAAACTGGAACTCAGGAGAGTTTGCTTCATGTTCATACTCTGGGCAGTGATGATCATTTTATGATTTGCATGTGCTCAAGCTGGATGGGTCAGTGTTGTTTAGCAGGTGAACTGCATTACTTCTGGTCCTTAATTTGTAGTAGATGAATATTTTTGTCAGAAGAGGAAAGGAAATTGGTAACAATTCTTACATTTGACGTGAAGATGGTTGTCACAGGGAAATTGGTTGTGGGGGTCCTTAGGTATTTTTCTTTAAAGAATTATACCCTCTTGCACACAAATCCAATTAGAATAAAATATTTTATTTAGGTGCTAGAGAAAATGACTGAGAAAGAAGCCAAAGACTTCTCTCAAGGGGAGATGGTTCAGAGAGATGTTCTCTGAGATACCTATCTCCTCAAACAAGAGAACGACAAAAGCTTTTATAGATGGTAGATGAGGTGATCACCTGAGCTCTTATTGGGGGTGGCTTGGGAGAAGTCGGGTGAGAGGTGGTTGTTTTGATTTCTTGAGTTATCTTTCTCCCCTGGTGTCAACCAGGCAGCAGCCATGCCTAACAGGCTTATAACCCTTACTTCTCAAGGTGTGTCTGTCCTTTAGTTTAGGTTCTCAAGGAGAGTTACCCCAGACCCATGTTGTGAAGGGCATAGCTGGCCAGTTTATGTCCCAGCCCCATAACAATGGTGATATGTCTTTCTTGGGAGATTTGACTGAGTACTTAAGAAAAATCTAAAAATTAACTTTCTCTGGCTTATTTTCTGGTAGAATAGTGTTCTCCCAGGCTACTTTTACATTTCTTATACTCTAAAAGTTAATTAAGATGAAAAAAAAATATGGATACCCTGCCTTGCTTTTGAAGGCCCCTTAGGTCTCAGCTATAGTCTACAATAAAGGAAGCTGGAATACTTGTAGAATTGATCTCACTAAGTCTTGGGGTGGGGGTGGGTGTCGGAGGGGAGCACTATAACTTGGTCAATAAATAAACATTGATTAAGTGCTAATATGTGCTAGCCATACAAAGAAAGGCAAAAACAAGGTCCTTGCATGCCCTCAAGGAGCTCATGAAAATGCAAAGAACTCATATATATATATATATATATATATATATATATATATATATATATATATATATATATATATATGATATAAATGGACAGTAGTGTAATCTCAGAGGAAGACAGTAGTGGTAAAAGAGATTTGAGCTAAGTCTTGAAGACACCTAGGACCCGTTAGTAGGTGAAGATTCTGTTCCTTCTATAGTTTGTGGTAGCAGAATTGTCTCAGGGATACTCTTTCCTTTAAATAATCCAGAGACTACTGAGAATCAGGGATTTCAGTGCATATATATATATATATATGGGGATACAACAAAGGTCAAGAATACCTGGGTTTGAATTGTCCCTCAGGTATTTATTAGCTGTGTGTCCTTGGGCATATCCCTTAAGCTCTCTGAGCCTCATTTTCTCCATATGTAAAGTAGGGATCATAATGCTTGCTTCATAGAGTAGCAATAAGGACCAAATAAGATAATATATATCAAGTGTCTTGAAAATCTTAAAGCACTATATAAGTGGAATTACTGGTATTAATATTTTTAGAGGTAATAAGGGATGACTTTAGGGCATGCATTAGAAATTAGGAGATTTACATGGTGAAAGGTGGGAAGCTTCCAGGTGAGAGGGAGATCTTGAAAATATGGAGGGCATCTTCAAGAAAATTCCCATTCTGGTCATTGGCAATGGGATGGGGATATTACCTCTTAGTGGCTAGTAGCAAGAAATTATTTGATGACCCCTGTGTTAAAGTGGTCATTCTAAATGATTTTTAAAAAATCTGATAATTTGCTTTTGTTAATTTGTAATCAATATTTTGGGGGGGAAGGGTGGGTAAATTGGAAGAAGTGAATGTAGTCTCCAAAAAGTAATTAAAATTTCACATAGCTTACATAATGGGGATTTGGTATATACTCATATATAATATACATAATGGGAATTTGGCATATACTCATTTGGTATATACTCATGTGGAATATGTTAAGGTACTCTTTTCAGGAGACTAGAGGCCTAGTCTAAGCCCAATCTCTCTCAGAATATGATCTAATTTTCCCAAGTTGTTTTCTTTTTTAATAGTACTAGTCCTTAAACCAGTACTCAAGTATTTGGTTTTACTGGATACTATGCTAAAAAGTTCAATTAATTCTGGTTCCCTTATGTCTAATCTATTTTATTGATCATTTTTTTAAAAAATTGGCAGCAAATTGTTTTGATGATTACTGCTTGGTAGTGTAGTCAGAAATCTGCCTCCTTTCTTTCTATTTGTTTTCATCATTTTTTAAAAGATTTTTGACCTCATGTTCTTCCAGATGATTTTTTGTTATTATTTTGTCTAGTTCTATAGAGTAATTCTTTGGTAGTTTGATTAGTATGGTACTAAATCAATATTAATTTAGCTAGTATTGTCATTTTTATTGTATTATTATGGCCCAACTATGAGCAACGAATATATCTCTAATTATTTGTCTATCTTTATTTCTGTAAAGAATATTTTGTAATATTACTTACATAATTCCAGTCTCTTTGAAAAATGGACTTTAGATGTTTTATGAATTCCTTAGTTATTTCGAATATAATTTCTTTTTCTGTCTCTTCTTGGTTTTGCTGGTAATGTAAAGACTGCTGATTTTTGTGAATTTGTCCTATAGTCTGCAAATTGAAATAACTGGAAATAGGGGAAAATAGACAATAACACTAAAATATTCAGTGACTTCAGCGTGCCCCTTTCAAGCCATACACAAATGTAACAAAAGGTTAAATGAGAAAGAAATTAAGAACCTCAATAATTTTTTAAAAAAACTTAGATATCTCTGAGAATTAGTGAGTGAGAATAGAAAAGATTATTCATTACTCCTTTATTAATAATGCATTTATTAGTTTTTCAATTAATTTTTAGTTGAATCTCTATGGCTGTCTAATTCATCATATCACCTATAAAAAAAGTAATCATTTTGTTTCTTCTTTTCCTGTACTCATCCTCTCAATTTATTTTTCTTTTTCTATTTTTATAGCTAGCATTTCTAGAATTTTATTAAATAATAGTGGTCATTATGGACATCTTTGCTTTATTCTGTTCTTTTTGGAAAGGCCTCTAGCATTAAAAAAATTAAGATGATGAACCATTGACATATTAAGGAAAGATCCATTAATTTCTGTGATTTTTCATGGTTTAAAAATGTAAATAAGTGTTCTATTTTGAAAACTCTTTAAAGTCTATTTTGATATCAATAATAATGCTATTTCCTTTTTATTTTCTATTATATTTATAGTTTTCCTAATATTGAACCAAGCCTGCATTCCTCATATAAATCCAACCTAGTCTTATTGCATAATTTTTTAGTATGTTGCTGTAACTTTTTTGTTAATATTTATTCAAAATATTTATATCCATGTTCATTAGAGCATTGGTCTATAGTTTCCCCCCCCCCCTGTATTTTCTCTTTCTCTCTCTAGTCATGTATTAGAACCATATTTGTATCATAGAAGAAATTTGGTAGTATGTCTTTTTTTCCCCTGCATTTTTGCACACAATCGATCCATTTGTTTTTCAGTCTTCTTGTCCATGTAATGGGACAAAATACTCTCTAATGATTTCTATTGTTTCCCTTTTTATTTTTGCATTTCCTTCTCTGTCTCTTGTAATTAAATAAGCTAGATAAGCTAATAAATAGCTTACCTACATGATTGGTTTTTGAAATAAAAGTAACCCCTCATTTGATCAATTTAATTAAGATTTTAAAAAATCTCTTTGAGTTTTCAGAATTTACATTTTTAAAATTTGGAATTATTATTTGTTATTTTCTAGATATTTGTCGTTGAACCCCCGCCCCAATTCATTAACTAGCTACTTTTTAGCTTGTGCTAATAAAATAAGTTAGACATGCATATTTACTCCTAAGGAATACTTTGGCTATATCCCCAAAGTTTTTGAATGTGACTTCATAATTGCCCTTTTTGATAGAATTATCCATTGTTTCTATGACTTGATCTTTGACTCACCAATTCTTTGGATTAAATTATTTAGTCTCTATTTAAATATAAATCCTTCTTCTAAAATTGCTTTTAATTTTTATTGGATCATGGATTGTAAGGATGTTTTTAATTTTTTGCTTTTCTTCATTTATTTATAAGGTTTGTAAGCTTTTAGTGCATAGTCATTTTTTAAATAATAAACTTTTTTATTTATAGTTTTGGGTTCCAATTTTTAGCCCTCTTTCCCACCCTCAGATATGGGTTATACATGTATGACTATGTAAAACATTACCATATTTGTCATTTTGTATAAGCAAACTTGATTAAAAGAAAAAAATGAAAGAAAGTAAAAAATAACATACTTTAGTCTATTCCATCAATATCACAAGGTATCATAAACAGGTGGATATTTCCTTTCAACTCCTGTTCAGGAATTCCCAAAGACATCTAACTTTTCTAACATTTTATTGAGGTTCTTACCTTTTTTCTGGCTTTTTTTTTTTGTTTTGTTAGATTTGTATAGATCTGAAGGGGACATTGAGGCCCCCAACTATTTTAGTCTTACTCTCAAGTTTCCCCTATTTTTAGTTTATTTTGAATTACTTATTTTAATGTTTACAGATATTATTTCATTACCAATGGTACCTTTAAATATAATTAAGTTTATTTTTTTTCCGATGCTTTGTCTGAGATTGTGATTGCTATGCCTACTTCTTTGAATTTACCTCAGGCATAATAAATTCTGACCCAACACTGCATTTTAATGTTTGAGAATCTTTATATTTCAACTCTATTTCATGTAGAAACATTTTTTGGATTCAATTTTATATTATATTCATCTTCTCCCCCCTCCATTTTGTTAGTAAATCATTCTACTCAAATTCTATTATTCTTAATTATGTTTCCCTTACCATTATATCTTCTTACACTTTTCCTCCTTTATTTTTTTCTACCTTACTCTTTACAAAGAATCAGAAGGTGACAAAAGATAAATGCTCTCAGAGAGGGCAGGCAGGCCCAGTTTGGTCTTGCCTATCCAACCCCTCCCTGTAATTTGGATGCTGCTATAACTGTAATACCTCTCTGGTGCTGATCCACACCCTCTGCTGTAATCCCTGGCTTCTGTTGTCCTCTCTTGGTGGTCCTTTTGTAGGGCTTGGCTTTTGTCTGTTTCTGTCTCTTTATCCTTGCACATTCTTTATTTGGGGACCTGGTGTCTTTTTTTTTTCTTGATATGACCCTAATAGGCCCTAATTAGATGTTGGTGACCAACCTGCTCTCAGGGCTCCTGTAAATGATACCTGGAATGTACACCTGTTTTTTGAGTGGGTCTGTTTTCCTTTGTGGTTCTGAGTGCTTCGAAGCATGACCTATTGAGGAATGGCTCTGTCTTCTGATGCTGTCCCAACAGGCCATGGCAGAGAATTCCCTACCTTTGTTTATATGACCCAGCGCTGGCTTTATTCTCCCTCTACAACCTTCTTTGCTCAGAGATACCATAGGTTTCAATCCCTGTTTACCAAAGCTTGGCCTAGGTGAGGCCCTTCCCTGAGGGCTCTGGGTTCCTGGCCATTTTCTTATGCAGTCATGGATTAGATACAGGCTCTTACTACTATTTCCCTTTGGTCTTCTTGATCATTTTCTATCTGTTGCTATTTTATATATCTTTGCTGGGATTTTTGTGGGAGCCTTGTGTTCCTCTAGGACCTCAAGTCACCATCTTAATTGGAAGTCGAGGCTCAATTGTTATACCAGAAATCACTTGCCTGTTGCCTAGTACTTTTCAGACTGCTTTTATGTATAATCTCACAGTTGCCCTGTGAGGGAAATAGGATAGGTGTTATCAGGTAAGTGAGGCAACTGCAGTGGAGAATTGCCCAAAGGACTTATTCAAGGTCATACAGTGAGACTGTGGCAAAATCCACATGAGAACTCAGGATTCATTTTCACTAGAGAATAATGTTTTATAATAATGAACCAAAACAGCAAACCAAAACAAAACCCCTCCCAAACTTGAAATATTAACATTATTAGTTCTTCTCGTCAAAAAGTTGTAGTTTTCAAAATAAAGATATTTTAAAAACTAAGTGAATCATCACCCAGCATCTCATATGATTCTATGACTGTGAGTCTGTGATATACATAAAATTCTAGCCATAGGACCTTTGAAATGGTGTTTGATAAGCAGTATGGTAAGGGTGTTTGATAAGCAGGAAGGCAAAACAACAACAACTGAGGAATGATCTGACAAAAATCCAACCCAAAACATGAAAATTGGGGGCAGGGAGAGAGGGTAGGTGGAACAGTGCATAGAGCACAGGACCAAGAAGACTTGTCTTCTTGAGTTCAAATCTGATCTTGGACACTTAATAGCGGTACGACCCTGAGCAAGTCACTTAACCCTGTTTGCCTCAGTTTCCTCATTTGTAAAATGAGCTGGAGAAGGGAATAGCAACCATTCTAGTATCTTTGCCAAGAAAACCCCAAATGAGGTGATAAAGAGTCAGACATGACTGAAAAATGACTCTATAAATATATTCTAGGATTATAGAGTTAGAAATTTAAGGGCCCTCAGAAGTCTTCTATTTTAACCCATCATTTCAAAGAAAAGGAAGCAGATGCCTAGAGAAGTTCAATGTTTTGACTAAGGCTATAAAAGTAATAACAGCCAAAGTTGGAATTTACATTCTGATTCTCTGGTTCCAAATCCAGTAGTCTTTCCAATGTATGAATCTTTTAAAAATTTTGTGAATCAGAAGAGGTGGAGTTTCCTTATGGCAATGGAAAGAATTAGCAGTGCTGGATGTGGGATATAGTATCATCTAATTTAAATGAAGTGAAACCCCTAAGAAATCTCCAAATGCCAATAAAGGTTTTAGCAAATGTTAACATGTAATATATAAATAGATAATTAAAAGCAAATTATTGTGGATAGAGCACCGGCCCTGGAGTCAGGAGGACCTGAGTTCAAATCCAGCCTCAGACACTTAACACTTATTAGCTGTGTGACCCTGGACAAGTCACTTAACCCCAATTGCCTCACTAAAAAAAAGAAAATTATTAAAGGATATTAACAATTTTTTTGGGGGGGTCAATGAGGGTTAAGTGACTTGCTCAGGGTCATACAACTAGTGAGTGTCAAGTATCTGAGGCTGGATTTTAACTCAGGTCCTACTGAATCTAAGGACAGTTCTTTATCTACTATGATACATAGCTGCCCCAGCAAATTGTGAATAAAGTTTCCTCTTGATCAGGGAACCAAGAGGGTTAAAATAACATAATCATCTTACCTAAAATGATATCCAGTTGCCATGGGAAAAATCAAAGGCCTTATTGTTTCTATGTCCTACTTTATGTGCAATTGTAGACTCAGCAACAGCCACCTCTGACTGTCAACAGAAACCAGCTGAGGAAAAATGAGGGGCCCTAAAATTGATCAGCATCTCTTATTTCTGCTTTGGCAATGTCCCAGTGACACTATTTTGAGGATAAATGTAGGGATTTCCAATTCTCTCTGTGACAGATTCATAGATCTAGAAATAGGGAAGACTCTAGGGTTTGCTTAGTTCAACTCCCTCATTTTATAGATGAGGAAACTGAGACCCAGAGAAATTAAGTGAATTGTCTAAAGTCACCCATGTCATAACCAGGAGAGGCAGTATTTGAACCCAGGTCCTTTGACTCCAAAGCCAGTCTTCTGTTGTTCAGACATTTCAGTCATGTCTAACTTTTTGTGACCCCATTTGGGGTTTCCTTGGCAAAGATACTGAAGTGGGTTGCCTTTTCCTACTCCAAATAATTTTTTTACAGATGAAGAAACTGAGTCAAACAAGGTTAAGTGACTTGTCCAGGGTCATACAGCTGATAAGTATCTGAGGCCAGATTTGAACTCAGGAAGTTGGATAGTTCTGACTCCAGGCCCAATGCTCTATCCATTGCACCACCTAGCTGCCCAGAGTAAATGTTTTAAGTGGGATTTAAAACACAGGTCTTTCTCATTTCAACCTAGTGGTTTACCTGTTACATCATTCTTTCTCCTATATAACCCCCAGTAGCAACCAGATTCCAAAAGAAATTATCAGGAAGGAAGGAAGGAAGGAAGGAAGGAAGGAAGGAGAGAAAGAAGGGAGGGAGGGAGGAAGGAAGGAAGGGAGGGAGGGAGAGAGGAAGGAAGAGAGAGAGGAAGGAAGGAAGAGAGAGGGAGGAAGGGAGGGAGGGAGGAAATGAGGGAGGAAGCAAGCAAGCATTTATAAAGCACCTAATGTCTACCAGGCCCTGTGCTAAGCACTTTGCAAATACCATCTCATTTGATCCCCACAAAAACCAAGTAAGATGGGTGCTATTATGATTCCCATTTTATATCTGAGGAAAACAGAGGCAGAGAGAAGCTAAGTGATTTGCCCAAGGTCACACAGCTAGGAAGTGTTGGAGGCCAAATTTGAACGCCCCTATACCAGTCTACTTTAATTAAATACTCTAGCTATTCAAAAGCCAAAGTAATGACTGCCTGGAGGAAAGATTCAACAATATTTAGTGAACAAAGAAGCTCTGATTGAAGCATCAATCTGTTGATTTTTTAAAAATCACATACCCAGGCCGTGGGTACAAGAGCCATTCTGAAATCTTGTTTGAGTATTGCATCATTTCACACTTTTGCAGTAAAGCATAATGAGCATGTAGGGTGGCAAGGTAGAAGACTAGGTCAAGGCACAAATTTGAATTCTCAAACCTAACCCAACAGGTTGGTATAGAAGAACCTTTCTGAGCCTAGTGTCTGCATAGCTCTGGAGACAAACAATAATCCACATTCTTGTCAACATCCAGAGAAGAGTAGAGTGGGGCATAGAAAGGAAGAGGTGGGGTATGTGCAGGGAAAGGGAGATTGCTTCTAGAAGCTACCACTCTGCCTTGGGTATTGAATGTAGATGATGAAAGGCCAGCTTAGGGATGACCTGACTTCTCCTGTCTGGGACAACTGTAGCCAAGACCTTTGGAGGGAAGTGGGTATTGAGAATGAAGCCTGTGTATTCTCTGGAACTGGCCATGATGGCAGTTTAAAGAGATTTGTGTGAGACTAGAATGAGGGAGGAACTAGATGGGGTGACTGGGCAGCATGCACCTAGCAACCAGTGCTCCTGGGAACAATCCTTCTAAGTATTTTATATTCAAGGCTTAGCACAGTTCTTGGCACATAGCAGGTGTTGTTGACTTGACTTGTGGTACAGTGGTTTCAATTGAGTCTAACTCTTCATGAACCCATTTGAGGTTTTCTTGGCAGAGATACTGGAGTGATTTGTCATTTCTTTATCCAGTTCACTTTTCCAGATGGGGAAACTGAGGCAAACAGGGTTAAGTGACTTCCTCAGGATAACATAGCTAGTAAGTATCTGAGGCCAGATTTGAGCTGAGGAAGATGAGTCTTCCTGACTCCAGACCTGGTGCTCTCTCCACTAGGCCATCTAGCTGACTTCAGTGTTTATATGGTCTTCTGATTGTCTTTTAGGAAATTGGGCCTGAAAGGGTTGTGTCACTACTACCTGGTAACTCAACTCTAAGTCTGCATGATGAGGATGTAACAATAATCATGGGAAAACAAATAACAAAGCAAGGCAATCCTTGCTCATATGGAGCTCAAATTCTAATATTTTATGGTTTATAAAACTTTATATCTCACTCCTAAGAGACATTGAATAGTCTCCTGACCATTCAATAAACAAGATCCACATCTTTGGTACTTACTGGGCATTTTCTCTTGCTGTCCCCCAATGGCTGCTGGTATACTTATTTTCATTTTTCAGATGAAGAAGCTGAGGTTCAGAGAGATGGTAACTTGTCCAAAATCACATACCAAGTAAATGTTTAGAGCAGGATTTCTTAATCTGGAGTCCACAGACTTTGGAAAAAAAAATTGATCAGTGTATTTCCAGATAATTAGTTTCCTTTGTAATTCTCTTGTATGTACTTAAAAACATTTTTTTTTCCTGAGAAGGGATCCACAAGCTTCACCACACTACTAAAAGAGTCCGTGAAATTAAAAAAAAAGGTTAAGAACCCCTTTTTAGGAGTTTTTAAGCCCTTTATTGGGCATCTAGGTGGCACAATGGATAGCATGATGAGCCTAGAGTCAGGAAGACTAGTCTTCTTGGGTTCCAACCTGGCCTCCAACATTTACTTACTAGCTATGCAAATCTGCGCAAGTCACTTAACCCTGTTTGCCTCAGTTTCTTCATCTGTAAAATGAGCTGGAGAAGGAAATAGCAAACTATTCTAGTATCTCTGACAAGAAAACCGCAAATGCAGTCATGAAGTCATACATGACTGAAATGACTGAACTGACTGAACAGCAACAAAAAAATCCTCTAATAAGTATTAGGAAAATTGAATTGAGTTCTATATTGATTCCCAGTCAAGTATTGCTTCCAGTATATCATACTCCATCTAGATTTAAAACTGTGGTGAAAAGCAGTAGCTAAGGTCTGTGAATGAATGCTATGTTCCTAAAAAATGCTGGCCCCTTCTACTACTGTGAGGGTGTGTCTATAGTTACTATTTAGAGTAATTTATACGATTACTTCATAATCTACCTCCTGCATTTGGGGCCACTCCTAGTTTTGAGGGGAATAATTTTAACTGATAGTCATTCAATAATGATGCCATAAAAGAGAAATTATCCATTGTTGAATAGACCTCTATATAACTACTAGAATTTCTATTTTACTGGCTCCTTCAAAAATGACCCCTAAAGCAACTTTAGACATGAGTTCAGATGGCACAGTGACATATTAGCTTGATGATTCCTGTTTTATTATTCCTGGTAAAGATTTTAGTCTATTCTTACCATCAAGCTTGTGCCAACTTTACTCTAAGAGGAGTTTTAATAATGCTAGCTAGAATTTATATAGTACTTTAATATTTGCAAAGCATTTCCTATATACCAGCTCCTTATTAACATTTTCTTTCAAAGCTTTGGACTACTTTGTATCTACTCCCATATCTGTTATGTCTTATCATAGTCCTTTGGCCAAAAAGAGTAAAATTTTGACTGGATGAAATAGGTCTTTATTGAGATCCTGTCTGGTACAATGAATTTGAGACTAGGCAGTAAAATACTAGCTCTGATCTTTAATCATAGTAATAGGGTCTGATATTTATATAATTTACAAAGTACTTATATTGTCTCATTTGAGCCTCATAACAGTTCTGGTATAGGTGGTATAAAGATTATTATGGCTGGCCTCCTGACTATTCAATAAACACATCTTTGGTACTTACTGGGCATTTTCTCTTGCTGTCCCCCAAGCCTGGAATGCCTTCCCTCCTCATTTCTGCCTCCTGACTTCCCTGACTTCCTCAAGTTCCAATCTAAACCTCATATTTTACAGGAAATCTTTCCTAATCCCTCTCAGTTCTAGTGCCTCCCCTTTTAATTTCCTACTTACCCTTCATAAAGCTTGTTTCATATATATTTGTTTACATCTTACCTCCCCCCATTAGATTGTAAGCTTCTTGAGGGTGTTCTGTCTTTTGCCTCTTGTATTCCCAGCTTGTAGCACAGTGCTTGGCACATAGTAGATACTTGCTAAGTATATATTGCTCAATTGATTATGCTGGCTCAGAAGATCCAGGTCTGAATCCTATTTATGCTATCTTTAATAGCTATTTCAAAATCATTAGCCTTGTAATGAAGACCTTCATTAAAATGAGATGGATATTGGGGGCAGCTAGGTAGCACAGTGGATAAAGCACCAGCCCCAGATTCAAGAGGATCTGAGTTCAAATCTGGCATCAGACACTTGACACTTACTAGCTGTGTGACCCTGGGCAAGTCACTTAATCCGCTTTGCCCCACAAAAAAACCAAACCAAAAGAAAACCAAAATGAGATGGATAGAATAAATAATAATTTACCTTATACCTATTTTTTAGAACTTTAGTTATAAAGCAGACCAATTCTTGTTTTGTAGTTGCTGAAACTGACACTCAGGTTTAATGACTTGCCCAAGTAGAAGTCAACTCAATCTCTTTGGCCTCAGTTTCCTCATCTGTTAAATGGACTTCTAAAGTTACAGCATCAACAACAATTATAAGCTAACCCTTTGTAGGCATTTTAAGGGTAATTGGAGTAATAGACAGGAAAATGGGAATGATATACTCTTTGTACTATTCCCACAGTTTTGATTTTTGTCTGCTAGGTCTCTATATTTCAAGAGCTTTTCATTCCACTTAATTTGGAGGTTATAATATTTGGTGTGGTAACATCTATTTGTAATCTTGTTCTCAAATTTCTCATGAGGGCAAAAGCTTTTTCTGTGATGATGTTTCATTTTTAATATATTGTAATACTTAGATCCCCAAGGGTATTTGGGGTTTGTATTATTGTTATTACTTGTATTTGGGGTTTGTATTATTGTTACTACTTTTGTCCCATTTGACTACTTGTGGCACATTGCTTATATACCACATCCTCTTACTCTTAAGTGGCTGGCTGGAATTCAGGCAATGTGGAGGGTTGATTTGGGGGTATGGGGAAGGATGTCAGCTATTATTTTCCTAGAGAAAGAACAGGTGCTAATGAGAGATTATTTCACCTTGTTTCACTCCCTCACTTTTTATGTTTTCTTTTTTAATTGCTTCTCACCTCAAGCTGAAAATACTTGGGTTAGATGTATAATATGAAGGCCAGAGTAAATCGAACCCAACAACAGAGAGCAACAAATAACATTCATTTCAGAAAAGCAATACAGTATAAAGCCTAAGTTAGAGCCCAATCTATGAAAAAAATTTTTTATGATTCCATTAGTAATTTAGTCATTCCCCACCCACCCTTAATATACTCCTAGGCTGTAGAAATGAAATAGTTTTTTCTGTAATAAGTCTTTTGAACATGTCATTGGTGCTGTTTGGCTATAAAAATGATTCAAGATGGTGTGTGAGGGGGAAGAGTCATAATACTGCTTAGCTCTTCTGTATTGCTTTATGTTTGAAAAGTACTTTACAAACATCAATTAGTAATAGAGTGCTCCCCTCCCAAATTGATGAGTAATTACTCAAATGAATCTCTTAAATATGTGAAGACTTTCAATGGCACTGAAATAATGGAGTCTCAGGTAGATCAATGAAAAAAAAATACCATCGACTAGCTAGTGTTGTGTTGTATAAGAATTGCATTCAAATAAGTTCACTGAACCAAGAAATCCATATGTTCCCAAGTTGCTGGGGAGCCTTCTTTGTTTTCCTGGATTAAGTTAAGTTTCTTTAACCATATGCTGCTCTTTTCAAGTGACAGAAAAGGCTTAAGCATGTTAATTGAAATCAAGGATGTGTGTGTGTGTGTGTGTGTGTGTGTGTGTGTTTGTGTGAAGACATCAGTTACTTATGGAATCATTTATCTTAATGGTTTCTGTCCTAATTGTCTATGGCTTGTTAGCTCAGTGGATAAGAGCATGGTGCTTATGAGGACAAGGTCATAGATCCTGTCTGATGCAGTTGGCTTTGCTGTCTTTAGACCATGAATATATTCACAATAGGGACTGGCAATGTGAGTGCAAGTATTAACACAAAACAATCTATACTAGCTTAAAAATAGCTTTCAAAGTATATGAAAAGAGAATTCTACCATTTTCTAGTTGTGGGACCTTCCGCAAATTATTTTGTCACTTTGACTTCCTAGTTCAAGTTGTCTGTGATTCTTTCATAGAATGTAAGTTCCCTGATGACAAGAACATGTTTGCTCTTTGTAATCATCTCTAGCTCTCATAACTCAGTACCTGCATATAGTGATAATTTAATGAATACTTGATGACTTATTTCACTGATCACAGAGGAAAACATATGAAGATATTATGTTTAAAACAATCAGTGTTCTGATATATTTGAATGGTGATAAAATGAGAACCTTTCATAAGATAAAAAGTTACATCTATCTGACAACTTGTCCTTTTGATCTCATGTCTAGGGGAACCCTTTCCTCTTGTAAAAAAGCCCATTCATTAAGATCTAGGAGAATCAAGACATTCCAGAAGGACTTTGAACATTTGTTGAGACATGAAAGTGACAAGCTGTTTCTCTATGGAAATTCCATTGGTGACCCCATCCTATGCTCAAATGACATTACAGGGTTTTTCACCAAACCCAGGAGCTCTCATGCCCCAAAGTCTGATTGGCTATATAGTTTTAACCTGGTGGCCTGATTCTGTGGGGATTTTCCTTCACTGCTAAGGTGAATATCATTTTAACATTAGGATTAGTGTTTTTTCCCCTCAACCCCTTGGCCTCTAGTCCCACCCAATAATTACAGATTTAAGGAGTGATTTCTTTAGATTTTCCTTTTCTGTTTTCCTCTTCTGAGTGGGGAACTGTGGAACAGGAGGCTTCTTGAATTAGAACAGAACATATGCACAGAGACAGAGAAACAGAAAGAGACACAGAGAGACAGACAGAGAGGGAGAGAGAAACTGGACTGAGGAACTTTTCTGGGTAAGGCAAGAATATGGGAAGGACAGATTTGGAGATGTCAGGAGGGCCTGGGTAGATTCTCAGCATTTTAGGATGCTTTCTCCATGTTCATAAACAAAAAAGTTCTTTGAAATGTGCCTTGTTCTCTTTTGATACTTTTTTTTTTAATGTATGAGGTATTTTATTTTTTCCATTACATGTAAAGATAGTTCTCAACTTTTGTTTATACATGCTTTACAATTTCAGATTTTTCTCCCTCCCACCCCTCCCTCCCCCCTCCCCTAGACAGCAGGTAATCTGATATAGGTTATATATATATATATCTCTATACATATACATATAGATATAGATATATATACACACACACATATATACACATAATAACATTAATCCTATTTCTGCATTAATCCTGTTACAAGAGAAAGAATCAGAGCAGTGATACAAAACCTCAAAATAGAAAGAAAAAAAAAACCAACAGCACCCAAAACAAAAGAAATAATATGGTTCAATCAGCATCTATACTCCACAGTTCTTTCTTTCTTTTTTTTCTTGGATTTGGAGATCCTCTTCTATCATGAGTTCCCTGGAACTCTTCTGTTCCATTGCATTGGTGAGAAGAATATAGTCCATCTTTTGATACTTTTTAAAAGGATAATTGCATGACTGGATAGCATGTCTACTGCTCCTACCTTTTGAACAATGGTCTGGAGCTCATTCCCAAGGGTTCTAAGTCCCCATTCCTCTGCTAGGATACAGGTGAAATAGTGGAAGATAGATTTTTGGTATTTGCTTCTCCCATGATGGGGATTGAACCAACAGATGGGGGATTAGTGAACCTTGGGATTTGTAGCTGATTGAGGCATTTTGGTGAGACTCTTCTGCTATTACACATTTACACATTGATCTATTATATTGTTTATATATGTTAGTCTCCTTTTATTATTATGTAAGATGTTTGAGAGCTCTTTGATGTTGTGTGTGTGCTCCCAAGTTCTTTGCACATAATAGGTCCTTAATACATTTTTTTTCCATATTCTTTTCCTTGATTCATTCATTTATTGAATTTTAAAAGCTGCCTTCCTGTCCTAGGACCTTTCAGGAATTCTATACAGTATAATAAATCATGAATTAGAATACCGATAGCAAGTCCTTCAGTAGCCCCCCACCCCCCACAATAAGCAACATTTACTCTCAGTGAAATTGGGAAATAAGTCAGATGTGTCTTTAGTGCTCTCAGCCCCTCCTCCCCTTTTGAGCTGTTCTATTCCCTCAGTGCCTTCTCTTGACTGCTCAGGTACTTGGTGCCCTCATTCTCAAGGGAAATAGTTTCTGTCCTTCAACAAAAAGACTGGGATACTGGGCTCATTTCTTGGTCATGTTGCCCCAACATTTCAGCTCCTGCTCCCAACTTGCAACTTCAGTTGGTCAGTGACCAGGGCTTTGATCGAAAATACCATTAGGAAAGAGGAGGATGGGAGAATATAGGGTCAGTGTTGGATGTTTTCATAGGACCACAGGATCATGGATTTATAGCTAAAAGGAACCTTAGAAGTCATCTAGTCAACCCCCCTCATTTTATAGATGGTTAAACTGAGGATCAAAAAGTTAAGTGATTTGCTTAGGATAATGCTGGTAGTAAATGTCTTTGTTGTTGTTCAGTTGTTTCAGTTGTGTCTGACTCTTCGTGACCCCATTTGGGGTTTTCTTGGGAAAGATACTGGACTATCATTCTCTGTCTCATTTTACAGATGAGGAAACTGAGGCAAACATGGTTAAGTGACTTGCCCAGGCTTACACAGCTAGTAATTGTCTGAGGCCAGACTTGCACTCAAGAAGATGTCTTCCTGACTGCAGGCCTGGAACTCAATCCATTGCACCACCTAGCTGCCCATAGTAAATGTCTTAAGTGGGATATAAACACAAGTCTTCCTCACTCCATTCCAGCATTCAACCTGTCATACCATTCTGCCCCCTTTTTTCCTCCTATATAATCCCCAGTAGAAAGCAAGATTCCAAAAGGAACAACAAGGGAGGATGGAAGGAAAGAAGAAAGAAAAGAAGAAAAGAAGGAAGGAAGGTTTGAACCATTTATAAAGTACCTAGTGTCTGCCAGGCACTGTGCTAAGCACTTTCCAAATATCATCTCATTTGATCTTCACAAGAACCCAGGAAGATAGGTGCTATTATGACCCCCATTTTATATTTTAGGAGAACTGAGGTAGACAGAAGTTAAATGACTTGCCCAGGGTCACACAGCTAGGAAATGTTGGAAGCCAAATTTGAATGCAGGTTTTCCTGGCTCCACATCTATCTATTTTGTTAACAACTGCCTTTAAACAAGAGAAAAAGATATGGCCTTCATTTATCTGAATCAGTCAACAGGTTTGTGTTAGCATATGAAGTTTGTGGAATAAGGATTTGTACCCCAAGTCCACCCATATACTTAACCCTTGCAAACTGAGCTGTTCTTAGGGTAACATGAATGGGAATGATTGCTCTTTCTTTGTCTTGCTGTGAGCACAGACAACGACAATGTGGTATGTGTATTACAGAGAGTGCTAGCCACAGGATACCTGCATTTAGTTCTGGGCTCTGATATCTATTAGCTGTGGGACCACAGTCAAATCACTTAATCTCTCTGTATCCCAATTTCCTCATTTATAAAATGAGGAAATTGGGATACAGATAAAATGAGGAAATAATACTTTCTTACTTATCTCACAGGGTGGTCATGAGGAAAAAAGTTGATAAACCTTAAAGAGGCATGTAAATGTGAGATATTATTATTCTAAGACACATCTAGTAGAGGAGAGGAGGTGGCCAGTTGATGCTAAGAAGGCCTGAGGCTCCCATAAGTATAATCAGCACACAAAATCCCTATAGGCAGTGAGACAGAGCTTTCAGAGACTGTTCCTGTATATATGTGCATGTGTATATGTATATGTATAAACACATATATGTATGTGTATATGTGCATGTATGTGTGTACAATATATTTTACGTAGCTCTTTTAGGTAATAGATTCTTTTACAGTTACCTCTTTTCCTTTCCACATCTGTCCTTGAAAATACAACACCACACATTTATGTGTTAGGGAGTGGTGGTGGGTAATAAACATGTAGCCTGATTTGCCACTGGGGGTGTGGGGGCCATAAATTCCATAGGAATGGTCCTGGGCCCTGTAGAGCTTGGCATTTGTAAATTATTCCATCTTCCCTTGGGCTGGGCTCTTTTGCCCCAATTTGCTTATCATGTTGAAACATAGATTTCCAAAGCCTTTTCCCTATTTTCCAGGGAGAGGGGTTGTCAGAATGATTTGCTGTCCTATTGCCTGTATATTCTAGTGGTGTGTTAGTTGCCTGCTCACATTCACACCACCCTGAGTGAGGAGGCTGGCTGACAACATCAGGTGGCCTTATTTCTTATTACTCATTTCAATATTTGGTACAATTGTTGTCTAGTCCTGCTGGTGGCGGTTGATATTTTTGCTGCCAGAGGAGAATAGCTAAGCTGGGTAAGTATAAAGGTAGCGATGTTGTCAGCTTGAGGAAGTCTGGAGAGTTTATTCCTGGGTTGTAGACGACTCCTTTTGAAATCTCAGTCATCTGACATGTGTTGGTGCTTGAGCAAACACGGGTGGGGGAAAAGTGATTCCTGTCTAGAAGGGGGCAGGCTGGAATTGGAAGCTGAGCAAAAGTAAACCAGAAATGCAGACCAGATCAGGTGCCAGCATATTTTTTTCTATAGGGACCTAGAAGACTGGGCCAAGCAGCAAAACAGTTGCAGGAGTAGAGATTAAGGCCAGAAGGTCATTACTATTGTTCAGTCATTCTTCAATTGTGCCCAACTCTTGGTGACCCTATTTGGGGTTTTCTTGGCAAAGCCAAGGAGTGGTTTGCCATTTCCATTTCCATCTCCATCTTACTTTACAGATGGAAAAACTGAGGTAAATAGGGTTAAATGACTTGCCCAGGGTCACACATCTAGTAAGTATTTGAGGCCAGATTTTAACTCAGGAAGATGAGTCTTTCTGACTCCAGGCTTGGTGCTTTATCCACTGTGCCACCTGACTGCCCCTACATTACTAGATTGAGGCAACATATGGAATTTGTCAGAAGTGCTAATTATTTGTCTGACTTAGCTTGTCTCCCCAAAGATTATAGCTTTATGGAAGCAGCTTGCATTTTTTTTAGCAGCTTGCATGTTTTTATAAATACTTCCTTCATAGGTATAGCCTCCACCTGGACTACAGTATTATCTTTTGCAAGTATGGGGATACTCTTAGAGTCTCCTCAATCTATTAGTCTATTACATATTAGATTGACTTCAGGGGTGGTCATCTGGTGAGAAGGGAGGGGCACACCTCTCTGCCTTGATAGGAGGGCCTCCTCACCTGATTGGCTCCTCATTCTTCTTCCTTGGATCTACTGAAGCCCTCAGGAGATGGACTCTAAATTAAATGTACAGTTTGAAGGGATTGTAGAGTCTAATCTAAACTTCTCACTCTATAGATGTGGCAACAGACCCTGATTGGTTAAGTGACTTGCCCAAGGTCACATAGCTGGCAAGTAGAATAGGTAGGATTTAAGTTGATATCTTTTGTTTCTGTAGCAGAAAATATGGCCCAAGACTAACAATTTCCCCCTAATAATGCAGAAAGAATATAATTAAACACACCAATTGTAATCTAAGATATTTCAATGTTAGTATTAAATGGATCATGGCTGAGGGGGTCACATGATTGTGTATGAAGTTTAATATTTTTCTTTCAACCAAAGTTTGCTTTGAAATCATAATCCATGCTCAGTCAGAAGCTGCTAAACCAGTTGGACTTGTCAAATGTAAATAAATACCAAAGACTGCCATGTTGCATTTGGCTTACTCTCCTTACCCATACTGAGTAGAGAGCTCCATTTTGCCTTATGATTTAGGGTCCAAAATATTTGGTTGTCAGAGATTTGTTCCTGGCAAGCACAAATAGGGATGCTTTAGGCAAGGAAGGTGAGTTGGAGATCAGCATGCTGGATCTGTCACTGCAGAAGTTTCATACCTTTCAAAAAAAATCAAAACACTAAAGCAATGGTGATGTCCTGAGTCTTGCTTATTTTAATGGTAGTGCTGGCTTTACAAGAACTAACAGGAGACCTTTGCTTTTCATGTTACATTAAATTCAAATATCTTAATGTTTTTGTACAGGTGTTTATAATTAATAACTGAAGTCTAGCACTTATATGAATTACTTTGCATACAAAAAGGAAGGCATACTTAGCAATGCAGACTTTGATCAAAAAGACTGATCTGAAGGGGCTGACTTGTTAGCATTTCCCAACATCAATCTTTTCAGCTCAACTTAATAAATGTTGCTTAAGCCCCAATTACATTCAAGGCATGGTATTTGTATCCCAAAGTAATTGAAATTAAAAATGAATAGGACATACCTTGTTCTTGCCTTCAAGGAACTTATAATCAAATCATATCTGATCATTTTGGTAAATAAGACAGAATGAGAAATTGCTTTATATGGGAAATGTAACCAACAAGATAAAAAGGCTGGGTCTGATCTGATCATTGAGAAGGGAGTGCAGCCATGTGGTGTCATGTTATGAAGATGACTGGGGAGGACTCAGGAGAATCTAGTTCTTTTTTATTTTTATTTTTTAATCATAAGAGTATGTTATTATTTCCAGTTACATGTAAAGATAGTTTTCAACATTTGTTTTCATAAGATTTTTAGTTCCAAATTTTTCTCCCTCCTTTCCTTCCCTCCCCCCTCCCCAAGACAGAAAGCAATTTGATACAGGTTATATATGTACAATCACATTAAACATATTTCTGTATTAGTCATGTTGTGAAAGAAGAATCAGGACAAAAGAGAAAAATCTCAAAAAAAAAAAAAAGTAGAAATAGTATGGTTCAATCTGCATTCCGAATCCACAATTCTTTTTTTTTTTTCTTGATGTGGAGAACATTTTCCATCATGAGTCCTTTGGAGTTGTCTTGGATCATTGTATTGCTGAAGAGTTAAGTCTATCACAGTTGATCATTGTACAATGTTTCTGTTACTGTGTACAATGTTCTCCTGGTTCTGCTCACTTCACTCATCATTGAGAATCTAGTTCTAATCCCAACTCTGATATTAGTTAACTAGTTCTTTGAGCAAGTTCTTTAGTTTTTTGAGCAAGACATGTAAACTCTTTGACCTTCAGACATCTGATATTTGAAATGAAGATGTTGGACTGAACATGCTCTTTATGATTTTTTTTTTGATGGGGCAATGAGGGTTAAATGACTTTCCCAGGTCACACATCTAGTAAGTGTCAAGTGTCTGAGGCCAGATTTGAACTCAGGTCCTCTTGAATCCAGGGCCGGTGCTTTATCCACTGGACCACCTAAGTGCCCTACTCTTTATGTTTCTAATTCTATGTTCATGTTCCAGTTCTAGTTCTCATTCTAGTTCTAGTTCTGAGTCTAGGAGCATAGGTGAAAGAGCTCCTGGATATGTGGCCAAAGATCCAGCTCTTATGTTTGATTGCTATTGCTGTTACCTGTTATCTGTTTACCTCATCTGTAAAAATGAAAAGGTCATATTGAATGACTTAAAAGTCTATAATGTTGGGCTGTTGTAGAGAGGCAGTAAGTCTTTCAGGACTTGTAAGTACTGCCTAGACAATTATCCTTTGCTCAAAATTATACCCTGATGAAGAGAAAGAATTAAAGCTCCTCTCCTTTCTAAACAGTAGGAAAGAGAGATGAAAACAAACCCTAAGAACCAATATACATAATGAATGAATGACCCAAGGGTCAGTGGCCTTGAAACAGTGCATTGGATTAAGTCTGAAGAGTCATACACATAGATGATCCAGTTGGTAAATTAGTTTAAATTCCACTTTTCAATTAAATTGATCAATCTACAAGAACTTATCAAACACCTACTGTGTGCCAGACATTCCATTTCAGCCTTGGAACTCATACCTCATCAATACCCTCTGCCCCCGGTCCCCCTCCCTCCAATTGGAGGGTGGAGACTTCCTCCCAGAATGTCTGTTTAAGGAGGGTGCCTAGGTCAGCCATCTCTTGATTTCCCACCTAGTTGCACTCCTTTGGACTTTATCATGTTCTTGTACCTCTCTTCATCCCCCTCCACCCTTGTTTTAAGCTTCCTTTTGTGTGCTGTCTTCACTCACTAAATTGTAAGTTCCTTGATAACAGACTGGCTTTCATATTGCATTCCCAGCACTTAGGACAGAGCCTAGCACATAGCAGGGACTTAATGTTTATTGACTGACTTATGAGGCACTGAGGTCACAAAGGAAAATAATCAACAATTCCTGCCCTCAAGGAACTCATTATATTCTTTTTTTTTTTTTTTTTTAGTGAGGCAATTGGGGTTAAGTGACTTGCCCAGGGTCACACAGCTAGTAAGTGTTAAGTGTCTGAGGCCGGATTTGAACCCAGGTACTCCTGACTCCAGGGCCCATGCTCTATCCACTGTGCCACCTAGCTGCCCCAGAACTCATTATATTCTAATGGAGAACATATCAATGAACACATATTAAGTAGTTTTGGAGGAGAATACACTAGTATCTGGGGGATAATAAATGTAAAGTGTTTTGCTAACCTTAAAACACTATGTCAATGTTAGCTATTATTATTGTTGTGATTGTGATTGTTGTTCTTATCAAGAACATAGGGCTTGAGCTGAGTCTTCTAACAAATTTGGGATTCAAAGAGGTGGATTAGAGGAGGGGGAACATTCCATGCATTGGGATAACTACAGCAAAGGAGTGGAGAAGGTAGGGAGAGATCAGTTTGCTAAAGAAGTCTTTGGATCAGGAGCTGCTTCCCCTCCTCACTCTTCCTGCTTTTATCAAAAGTTCTAATTAGTCTGTACAGGGACCAAGGACATTCTCCTTCATTCACAGGGAGCAGGGGCTGGGGTGGTGGTGGTGGTGAAATCTTTGGATAGATTGGTGAAACAACATTCATGACTAGATAGCTGATATTTTTGAATATTGATTAATTTCCAAATTCTTTGGAATGAGATCTGGTTCTGAGGAAACTAAAAGTTGACGATCAAGAATAAAATGATATTTCTTGTTGACTCTTCAAGATTTTTTTATTTGATGCCTTTTGAGTTTACATCACATTTAGTCTTGATCCCTCTTCTCCTTCCTACCACATGAGCTTTCCCCTGGATCCCTGCTTAATAGAGAGAGTCTTGAAAGGCTCTCATTCCTAAGAAAGGGTATGATGGAGCTCATTCAAATGGACTTTTGCCTGTTTAGATTAGGGAACTCAGTATGATGGCATCAACCATTGGTATTCTCAGATGCTTTCTGTGCATACAGCTTTGCATGCTCAATTTTGCTTATACTAAATTAGGGCCCATGTCTGACAAACTATATTCAAAATAGTGTTTGAACATGCTTATTGTGGCATGAGCATATGGTTGTGAACATCTCTCCCTCCAAGAAATTTTCTGTGTTAAGTGGCAATACTTTGAGTTTAAGCCTAAATTTCTTCACCTTTAACTCTTATCTTTATCACCTATAAACAAGGATTATGATGTTTCTCTAGCTGTAATATCCCAAGTATAGACTTTTAAATTTTATTGCAGCTTGGTGGATCAGTGGATAGAGCTCTGAAGTCAGGAAGACCTAAGTTCAAATTCTGCTTCAGATACTTAGATGACCCTGGGCAAGTCACTTAATTTCTGTTTCCACATCTATAAAATGGGGGTAATAATAGCACCTACCTCCTAACATTGTTGTGAAGACCAACTGAGATAATATTTATAAAGCACTTGGCACAGAGCCTGGCACATAGTAAGTGATTAATAAATGCTTGCTCCCTTCCTTTTATGTAATATGAGAATATGCTTGGATTTAATGTTATTTTGTCCTTTATAAACAAAGACAATTATTGTCCATCAATGGGATAGTCTAAGTGGTTGGTTCTACTAATAGTTTACACAACCACAGAGACACAGCCCATGTGTCCTTGACAGATTCTCTTGAGGTCAATGAACTATATTTGCAAAACTCTTGGCCAGTGTTTGAAGTCTAGTCTCCAGCTAGAACCAAATTAACCAGCACCACCCCCATCCAAGATCAAATCTGAAACCTGGTCCTCATTTAATAATGTTGTATACTAATCAGCTGAGCTAAACAGCCAAAAAACATTTGGTACTTGATTGTGTTGTGACAGATTAGTTAGAAGGCAGAAGGCAGCATGCTATAATGGAAGGAACAATGGACCAGGAGTCAAAAGGCCTGGGCTTGAGTCCCAAATTCACTGCTTACTCACCATATGACCTTTGGGGGATGTTAATTCTAGCTCTGCTAACATAGGAGGTTCTTGTGAAGATCAGATGAGATAAATCTGTTTAAGTGCTTTGTCAACTATAAAACACTGAAAACATAAAGCATTATTACTATTATTTTCTTTTAGATTAGTTTTCATTTCCCTAAATTAATTAAAAACTGGTTTTTACCTGCTCACACCATGTCCTTGGGATGAGTGAAGGATATTTAGTCTTCCATTCCTGTGTTTTGTTTTTGTTTTTTTTTGGTGAGGCAATTGGTGTTAAGTGACTTGCCCAGGGTCACACAGGTAGTAAGTGTCAATTGTCTGAGGCCAGATTTGAACTCAGGTACTCCTGACTCCAGGGTCGGTGCTCTATCCACTGTGCCACCTAGCTGCCCCTCTATTCCTGTGTTTTTATGGCACCATGATGAGAGAGGTTTCATACCATTGCTTCCAGGTGATTGTTCTACCTCAACAATTTTTCCTTTTTAAAAAGTTCATACCATCTGTTTGTAGAATTCTTTTCTTATCCTTGTTTGCCTGCTGACCTCAAGGAAACCATATTGGTGATCCTTTACGGTTCCTTGACCTTTGCAACTACAGTGATATTTATCTCTAATCCACTTCAGCCACCTACTGGCATGTTCATCTAAAGCACATTGAAATTTATCTGTTTGTTTATACTTTCTTTTGTCTCCTGCTCTGGTCACTAAGGAAGAAGAGTCCCTGGTTCTTGCTGAAGCCAATCCTGTCTCCATATATATGTGTGTGTGTGTGTGTGTGTGTGTGTGTGTATACACATATATATGTGTATATATATGTGTATATATATACATACATGTATATTTATATACATATGTATATATACATATAAATGTGTGTATATGTATATATATTTAATATATGTGTGTATGTATATATATGTATATATGTGTATATGCATATATCTTTTTTCACTGCTGTACCTTTTTAAAGTTTTAAGCTCCAAATTCTATCCCTCTCTCATTTCCTCCCTTTCTACCCTCCCCCCTTCCCAAGGTTGCAAGTAATCAGTATAGGTTATACATGTGCAGTTATGTAAAACATTACCATATTAGTTATTTTACATAAAAAGACTCAAGTGAAAAAAAAAAGAAAATGCAAAATATCATGCTTCAGTCTGTGTTCAATCAATATCAGTTCGTTCTCTGGAGGTGGATAGTATGCTTCATCATTAGTCCTTTGGGATTGTCTTGGATCATTGCTTTGCTGAGAGTAGTTAAGTCATTCACAATTGTTCATAGAGCTGTCACTGTGCACAATGTTCTCCTGGTTCTGCTCACTTCACTATACATCAGTTCATTTGAGTTTTTCCAGGTTTTTCTGAAATCATCCTGCTTGTCATTTCTTATAGAACAATAATATTCTATTACAGTCATATACCATAGCTTGTTCAGTCATTCCCAAATTGATGGACATTCCTTCAATTTCCAATTCTTAGCCACCACAAAGAGTTGCTAAAAATATTTTTTGTACAATTTTTTTCCTTTTCTCTTTTTCATAGTTACTATCGTTTACTGTTTCCCTCCATCCTATTCCCTTCCCTGTGATATTTACTCTATTTTCTATCTTCTTTCACCCTATCCCTCCTCAAAAGGGATTTGCTTCTGACTGCTCCCTCTCCTAATCTGCACTCCCTTATTTTATCCCTCCCTCCTTATCTGTCTCCTTTACTCTTGATACCATTCTGTTCTGACCTTCTAGAATCTTGTTTCATCAATTATTCCATTTCTTGTGAAACTTTGCTTTTCTACTGGCTTTTTTCCTTTTTGCCTACATTCTATCCTTAAAACAAACAACCTTTCCTTTCAATCTTATTGTCCATTTACCCTTTCTCCTTCCCTTCATCGGCAACATTTTTCAAAGAAGAATTATTGTCCATCACTTCCTCCCCACTCATTTTAATTGCTTGGAATTTGATTTTTGTTCTCAGCTTTTCAGTGAAAATATTATTTTATTCATGAATAACTTCTACCTGTGTGACCAGAGACAAGTAGATCTCAGTTTCCTCATCTTTAAAATAAAGGGTTAGGTTAGATGGTCTTTGATATTCCTTCTAATTCTAGATCCATGATCCCAGGCACTTTATTTTAGCTTGTATTCTCCTTGAACTCTCTAGCAGTTCAAACTGTTGATTACCTCCTTCTTGAAACTTTTAACTCTTAACTTCTGTTATACTCCATTCTCTTAGTGCTCATACTACTTCTTTGGCTACTTCTCTCTCTCCTTTGCTGGATTCTCTTCTGAACTCATTATTTTGCGTCCAGACAGTTCTTTCTTCTGACTTTAGATCTCTCCCTCTCTGTCTCTGTCTCTGTCTTTGTCTCTCTGTCTCTCTCTGTGTGTCTCTCTCTTCTCATTCTCCCCCTCTCTCTTTAACAATACCATCATTCTCCCAGGCATCCAGGTCTGATTTCCTGGAGTACTTTTTGGTCCTTTCCTCTTCCATCTTCCAGAGGAAGCTAGCAGTACAGTAGATAAAACACTAGGTCTAGAGTCTGGAAATCTTTAAATAAAATCTGGCCTCAGACACTTCCTAGCTGTATGACCCTGGGCAAGTCATTGAACCTCTGTTCACTTTAGTTTCCTCAACTTAAAATGGGGATCATAATAGCACCTACCTCACAGCATTGTTGTGAGATCAACTGAGATAATATTGACTTTAAAAAGAGTGCTCAGCACAGTACTTGGCACATGATAATCACTATAGAAATGCTTATTCCCTTTCCCCTCTACTGACCTTACATCCATTTAGTTGTCAAAAAACTGTAGATTCCAACTTCATAATATTTCTCATCTTTCTTTCCTTTTCCTTCACCCTGCAATCCATTCTAGTTTTCCCCACAACACTCAATCCCAATAAATCAATAGCCCATTGCTGGATTCAGCTTTCTAAAGCAAGACTCTTAGTTTGTCCTCCTTTTCAAAAACTATCCATGTCTTCCTATGCCCTGCTTGTCATAACTATAACTCATCCAGCTGTGATCATCTCTTTTCCAGCATTATCTTTTATCCCTCTAATCAGCCTCTGCTGTAGTCCAGCTGGACCACTTTTTTTTCCCTGGAATATCCCTTGTGAGATCCAATCTTCTGCACTATTCAGTTTGTTTGGTATATACCAACCCCTGCCCTTATCTTTTGAAATTCTACCCATCCTTCAAGGTCCAGTCCCAGTGCCACCTTTTTCAAGTAGCCTTTTAAAAAAATTTCTTACTGTTTTCCCAATATGATATATATGGCTTTTGCCTCCTCTTGAATTCCTATATCCCTACCTCTCTTGGGAAAATTATTCCATTCTCTCTTGTACTTTAGTTGTTACCAATTTTTTCTTATTCTCCCTTACTGAATGATGAGCTCCTGGAGGCTGGAGAGCTTATTATCTCTTACTCACATTTGCATCTCCCATAGTTAACTTGCCCATAGTAGGTTCACAATAAATGATTGTTGAATTGGCCAGAATTGAACCAAATGATTATTAGGTTGATATATTACACCTAAGCAAGGAGAAAAAAAATTGTCTTATTCCTTTTAAATGTCATTTTCAGAAAGTGGCTGGGTATATAAATGCAAACAAAGGAGAAAGCAATTAAGTCTCAACATTTACCTCTATTTTTACTGGGAAAGAAAATTAGTTGCTATGCAGCAATGGCAAGCCCCATTTTACCCTGGTGTCTACAGAGTTAACCTGCAGTAAACATAGTAAACAGCAGGGCTGCACATCACTAACTTCATATCATGCTAGATACCAGTATAAGTATAACCTACTAGGGCAGGTTTCAGAAGGATTTGCATATGCTGTATGCTACAGGAGGAGATATAAATATGCCTAACACACAGCATTAAAAGAATCATTCCACAGCCTACACAGATGTCAAAATAATAACAGGATGATGTTAGGCAAGGAAATATTTTTTGTGACTATTCTACCATCCAGAGTTATATAATACATCTTTGCAGAACGAAGGAAACTGAAGGTTGATGGTGAGATGGAAGGGCTAAGCAGGTGGAAAGACTGCTGAAGGGCCTTTGACCTTTTTAGGTTACTAACTCTTGGGGTTAAATGAGATGTGGACCTACGTGGGATTTTTAGTGATCTCTTTGGAGGAAATGTTTGGGAAATCCAGGCTGGGGTGAAGGAGAAGGACACTCATTTGTTGTCATTTCTTGTGGCAGGTAAGGTGAGTCATAGTGTAAAAGAACTAATCTATATCCAGGCCTAGCACAATTGGGAAACGCTGATAAATGATGTGGACAAAGATGATGATTTCTTTTTGCCTTTCTAAGGTCTCTACGGGTTTAAGCTCTCTTGCTTCCCCTTTCATCTCTTAATCAGGATAGGGCAATGGAAAAGAACACAGGACCAACTCTGCCTCTGACTTGCTTACGTGACCTTCTGCAAAACCTAATATCTCTGTGTCTCATTTTCCTTAGCTGCCCTAATTGCTTTATAGCATAGGGCCTTAACCTTTGACAGCCTGGTGAAGTCCAAAGATCCATTTTCGGAATAATGATTTTAAGTGTATAAAATAATGTACGTGGGATCACAAAAGAAACCAGTTATATTGAAGTATAGTTGTAAAAATATTAAAAACACAAGTTCATGGACCTACAGTTAAGACCCTTTCTTTTATATTTATACTGTGATGATCTAATAAAAATACATTCCTTATCTTGTTATATTAGTTTATCTCTCCCCTCCAATCTTTCTACCAACCAATGCCTCTGTTCTCTTTATGTACTCCTCTTTTCCCAGTTTTTTTGTTTGTTTGTTTTTTTGGTGAGGCAATTGGGGTTAAGTGACTTGCCCAGGGTCACACAGCTAGTAAGTGTTAAGTGTCTGAGGCTGGATTTGAACTCAGGTACTCCTGAATCCAGGGCCAGTGCTCTATCTACTGCGCCACCTAGCTGCCCCCTCTTTTCCCAGTTTTGACCCTTTGGTGAACCAGCTCAACTCTACACTATCTTCTTTTCTTAAATCCTTTGCTTTGTTGCTAATCACTCCTTGATTAATCACAACCCTGGTGTTGGGTTATTCCTACTTTGTGCTTCCTTTGTTCCCACTGATTGGAGGAAATCATGGAACCATACTGCCGGTCCAGTACAAATTTGTGCTATCTAATCTCAATTGGGCCCTCGTGATTACCTCTGCCTCTAAGAATTCCTTGCTTCCTTTAAGACTCAATTCAAAAGCTACCTTCCGCATGAGGTCTTCCCTAAAGGTCACCCCATCAGCATGTATCAGAGTGAAACATGAACCCAGGTTATTGTGACTTTGAAATTTATTCTCTATCTACTACACCATGATGCCTGTCAACAGGACTCAATTGTTCTTATAACTAGACTCTGGGCCAACCAAGAACACAGTTATAGTAGTAAGATTCATATAAGAAATTTCCTCTCTGAGGCAGGAATTGCTTCATTTTTTTAAGGCACTTTATGTCCGAGTCTGGCCATCCTGCCTACCTCATTTTATTCACTTCCAATCACTCCTCAACTCCTTGTTTCTTCCCATTTTCTGACTCATCACCTGACTTTTATTTTGACATCTCCATTTTCTACATTATTTGATTTCTTCCTGATTCCTGACTCCTTGGTTGGATGCTATTTCTTTCTGCCCCACTGATTCTGTAAGTTCCCTTCCCTGATATCTTCACTGTTGCCTTGATCTTTGACTTTCATGGACTTCATACGTCTGGACCATTCCTCCCGCTGACTTTTTTCTACCTTTCTGTCTCAGCCTTGGCCTTTTATACACACACACACACACACACGTATATATATATATATATTTTTTTGGGGGGGGAAATATTTGACTGACTGAAGTACAATGGCATTATTGCTGTAACTCGCCTCTCCCCCTCCATCTTCCTACCTTTCTCTTCATTCTTCTCTTCTTTTTCCTACTGCTGAAAAGGGTCTCTTTATTTCTGCTACAAACATTTAGTAGTAGTAATTCACATTTCTTTATTTCCTTAAATTGTACAAAGTCCTTTCTCTATAAGATTTTTCTGTAAGTATAAGTGTAGTTATCACCATTTTATAGATGTGGAAACAGGGCTCAGATTGATTAATTGACTTGTCCACACTCACATAAATAACAAGAATTTAAATTCCAGTCTTCCAACTTCATATCCATTGCTCTTTCTATAATGCATCAGTTTCTCTTCTACCTACTAAAGGAAAGGTGCCCCAAAGAAACAAAGATTAAGAGCTGGAAGGAATTTTAAAGATCATCAGATACAACCTTTTCATTTTATAAATGAGGATCTGGGGCCCCCAGATGTTAAATAACTTGCACAAGAAGCAGACCTGGTATTGAAACCAAGGTCCACTGTCATGCTGTCCATTTCCTAATATTCTGTGTAACAGTTCTGCATAGAACCATCCACCATCAGCCTGTACTTCTGAGGCCAGACTATGTGACAATAGTTGTGAAGGAGATATATTTTTTAAAGACAGAGAAGGATGCTTGCCTAGTAAACACTTAACTGAATCTATTGAAGCCCTGTTCCTGCCCTAGAGGGTCAGTCAACATTTATTTATCAATTGAATCTGAGGTTGTTAATATGAAGAATAGGCTGTGTTGTCTTGTTACTTAATAATCCTTAGCTAATGCTTTTTCTCTCTAATTTGTCTTCTCTGGTTTAAAAATGTTGCTATGGCAGAGTTAGAAGATACATAGCACTTACTCCATTGAAGTACACCCACAAGCAAAGGATAGTGGAGTGGGGGTGTCGGGGAAAGGTCTGTATACAACAGTAGCCTTATTCCAGATGATTTCTCAATGAATATTGCTCATTGTGCTGTTACCTTCTCCTTGTTTAATAGTTTACACATTCCTTCTAACCCTATGGTCAAGGCTTGTAAATGGATTTATGGTTGAACATCCTTGGTCTGTGCATGTTTAATATTATCAGTGATAAACAGGTAAACTCATTGTATTGTAAAGGTTTTGAGATTTGTGAGGTATAATAAGCACATTCACACTTCTAGAGTTACAAGAACTTTATTAATTATAGGCTAGTGAATTAGACAAGGACAATAAGTTTCAGAAGCATAGAAATAGAGAAACAAAGACAGTAATGATTCCAATCACAACTATGATAATAAAAGACATACATCACCAAATCAGGGAAGCATCAACATCTGGATTTCTAGTTGGGGAATCCTGGTTCACAGCTTCCAGAGTCCTGACTGGGAAAGATCCCAGGCAGAGTGTCCTCTCCACAGGTGAGATTCCAAAGACCACTTTCCGAGTGAAGACTTATATACAGTTTTAAACAAGACATTAAGTCAACTGCTTGCTTGACCAGCAGAGATTTTATCTTCCTTCTTCAAGTGCTGGCCAAGCCCCTGAGATAGGAAGAACATCCTGCTTTGTTTGACCAGAATACATTTATGTTTCCGAACTTCTGCAAAAGTTCTGTTTTGTTCCAAGGAAGCAGGCCAGGCTTTCGAGGAAGAGAACAAACCTATCAATCATCCTGATTGATTCAAATAACAAAAGGGTCCCAAGAAATCTATGTTCTCATGAACAGGGAAGATCTTCCTGATTTAATAATTAATCCTTCATTTGGCCATAAGATCTGACTTGTTCATAGAATAGGCCATCAAAACTTTAAGCTTAAATCCATTATATCATGAACAGGGAAGATCTTCCTAATTTCATAATCAGCCCCTTACTCACATACATACAGGTAATATCACAGGCACTGTGCTATTTATTCATAGCATCTCATACAAATTCAATCTCTACAGCTAAACCCAAATATTGTCAACTCCCTTTTATGGATGGGAAAACTGAAGAGGGGAAAAGCCAATAGATGGGAAAAGTGAAGGGCAGAGTGGTCAAGTAATTTACCTAAGGTCATGTAGCTACTCAGAGCTGGTAAAGCTAGGACTATAGCTCCTCTTAGCATCCAGCTTATATAGAGGTTGTGAAATGTCTTTCATGTGAAGAATGTACAGGGTTTGGACTGTGTTGCAAAATACTGGTTTAAGCCCTTTAATAAAGAATGTTTGAATAAAACCATTTGTCCCTTTGAAGCTTCTGCTGACATAAGAGTGCCATAAAGATGTTATTTTGGGGTTAGTGACAATATAAGAGGAAGACATTTTTAATGCAAAGAGCAAGGAAGACAGATCACATAAAAGTTTACCTTTCATAGATTTCATTTGGATGGGATAGTTTGTATTGACCTGATCTGTAGGAAGGGGGATGGGTTCATTAACATGTAAAGCCAGACTAACCTAATTTTCTTTTTTGACAGTTACTATATTGGAAGATAAAGAGACTTTCATACACATAGAATAACTTAGTTTCATCAAGGAACTTGACAATTTCTTATAATATTCTTGTGGACATGACAGTATATTTAGGCTGATTCAGAACTAGCTGAATGACTAGTTAGTAATCATCCTTGGTGATAGCATAAGTATCAATTGATACCTCATTATCTTCCAGCTGTTTAAAAGAGAGGATTTGGGGGCAGCTAGGTGGTACAATGGATAAGGCACAGGCCCTGGATTCAGGAGGACCTGAGTTCAAATCCAACCTGTGACACTTGACACTTACTAGCTATGTGACCTTAGGCAAGTCACTTAACCCTCACTGCCCTGCCTAAAAAAAAAATTAAAAAAAATAAAAGAGGATTTAATCATTCCCCCTCTATTCACACCACCACCACCACCATCCAGAGCAACAGGAAAAAGTGGGTAGCAATGAGGCAGCAGCTTTCCTTTGTTAATAGGATCGGACTTCCTTGATTCCAAACTGAAGTATTTCTTGAAAATGGTCCCTTCGATGCTATTTAGATCTGGCAAATAGTTTAGAATTCAGAAAGTAGGATGCTGCCTTAAATCCTCAGAAGGTACAGAGGAGCAGGCTATACTCTAGCAAGAAAAAAGGTTATTTAGTGTAATATGACTAGATTGGAAGTAATGAATGGGATTTAAAGACCAT